>NW_024527710.1:7810176-9010176 GCF_017590135.1 Pyrgilauda ruficollis
GCCCGGCAGCCCCGCGGGCTGTGCTCGGACCGGCCGCCGGCGGAGCGGAGCGGGGCGGCTCTTGGCGGCGAGAGGAGACGGGCAGCGGGCCGGGCGGGCAGCCCCAGTCCCGCCGCACGCCGGGACGGCTCGGAGGGGAGCGGGGCGGGGGCCGAGCCGCGCTGTGCCCTGAGGCGGCGGAGCCGCTCTTACCTGTGCGCTGCCCGCGCTGCGGCTCGGGGCGCTCCGGAGCGGGCGGGCTGCGCTGCCGAGCGCCCCTTGGCTGCGGCCGCCGCTCCGCCGCTGCAACTTTCCATAAAAGTCGCGACGCGCGCCCGGCGCCCGCATTCCAGGCGAGCCCCGCGCCGCGGCAGCTGGCCCGGCCCGGCCCGGCTCGTCCCCGGCCCTGCGGCTCGGCGCGCCCGGCCCCTCGCTGGCGGCGCGGGGGGCGCAGCCAGCCAGCCCCCCTCCCCGCAGGCAGCAGCCCGGCCAACAGGCTAATTTTGGGCTGGAAGCAGCACCGAGCTATAAATAACCGGGGCGGCGAGGCCGCCGCTCAGCTGCGCGTCCCTGGCCGCGCCGGCCCTGCCGCAGGGCAGCGGGGCGAGCGGGGGCTCCGCGGGCCGGGCCGGCGGGACGCACCGGCACCCACCGCCCGCAGCCTCCGCCGCCGCCCGCCTTCGCCCTGCCCGCGCTGGTCCCGAGCACCGCGGCTTTTCCCGGCCCGGACCGGCGCTCCCCGGCCCGGTGCCGGCGGGTCAGCCCCACTCACCGCCACCGCCGCAGCCCCGGCCCCGCACGCAGGGAGCGCTCCGCTGCGCCGGCCCGCGGGGTTTTATACCTACGGCGGTCCACGGGCCGGTTAATGGCACATGGAGAGCGATCAACTAATAATAGTAATGTGACAGTTCGCTGATGGAGCGGGCAGGAATCTCCCTAGTGCCAGGCTGCGAGAGGCAGAGCGCGGTGGCTCAAAGCAGCGCCTGTCGCTGGGAACTTCACAAAGCAGAGGCAGAAACGTGATTTTGTTACATCTGAACACATTCCTTTTCCTGCTTGAAGATGACTGTTTTCCTACGTGTTCAGTTGCAAGGTTTCCAGTGCAGAACTTTCTTCTTCCTATCTCCCTTGTATTGTGTCTGCCGGACTGGAGCCTAATTTCAGCTGGGTTATCAGCATTAGGATAATAACCACATGACCCTAGGCTGTGCAGATCCGAACAACGGCCATCAAAGCTAAAACACAGAAGGCGTTTGCCTTTAGAAGGACACAGCAGGCACTGTCACCCAGTGCCACCCTCGCACTGAAGCCCAGGAGCGGCGTCGGGGCTTCTGACCGCCAGGGACCCACCCGCTTTCAGCACATGAACACACAAACGTGCAACACATAAAACAAATCTGGGCAGACCAAAGCACGGACACATGGCCCGTCTACAGCAGTAGGGGTCAGACTCCTTATGTCCTCTATTTCATTATTTGTATTACTCCATAAAGGAGGTCTTAATCCACAACTGGAACTCAGCACTGCAGTTTGGCTTGGAAACCAGCCTGAAAAAATTTGTCTCCTAAAACCAAGTAGAGAGACAACAGCTTGGCTGTTACAATGTAACAGCTGTATACAATGAAACTGGACAGCCCAAAAGCTGCTCCCATTCAATATTTTTTAAATTTATATAGTAAATTTTGAAACAGCGGTTCTTTGTTGATTTCAGGCAGAAAACTCAAATTTCAGGATTACTAACTGGTTTCAAAATTCCTCCCATATTAAATGATTTTGCATTAGATTTCAAAAACTAATTCAAGTTCAAATTCAAGTTTCAGATGCAGTTATATGAGCAACAGTTGTTTCACTGAAATATTTTATTTTATATACACAGCTGCAGTTCATTTAGGCAATAGAAAGGTCACAAATACTCTTACTGACACTTGACTTGACACATTTACTTTGATAGAAACCAAACACTACAAAAAGGAAGAATAATAATAATTAAGAACACATTTAAAGTAAAATTATTATCACAACTAAATTACAAATGATATAAATATTTGATTCCTTATAATCCCTATGCATTCAGCATTTCTAATCTTAGGAGTACCATTATGGCAGAAGAGGATGGCTTTTAAATTTAGTTTGTTCTTATTAGGATGGAAAGTATCATTCAAAACTACCTAAATTCAGGCACTATAAACTAAATTCTGAGTCTGATTATGAATTAACTAGAGTAGAACTATCATGCTGTCACTGCTGTGGTGCAGCTCTGGCACTTGTTTGCAGAGATGGTGCACTCCTGAATTCTTAAGCCACACGGCTGGTTATCAACAAATGTTGTGTCCAGCTCAAGGGGCAGGCTGTAAGAGAACTGATTGCAGTTCTGTGCTGCAAGGAGAGAGCTTTAACCCATTTAAAATGGCATTTCTCTCTGGAGTTAGCTACACACTCAGAATAGATGGATGCTTTTTAGAAAAAGGTTGAAAAAGACTCAGAGGAGATCAAAGGCCTTCCCACCTGTACCTGACATCTCCCTGTCTCCCTATTCCCTTCTTTTTTTGGTTTCTTTACCGCTTCTCAATCAAGTGTTTGTTGGTGGCATCTTATAACAACCAGATCCTGTATTTCTTATTTTGGATGAGAAATACATCGGTTCAATTTCCAGCCCAACTCTGTGGACTTCTGAGAGCTCTGTGAGTGTTTGGATGTGCTCCTGTTTGAAAGGGACACTAATGCTGAAGTCAGATATTATGAAGTTCTCCCCATTTTCTAAATAGTTTGGTGTTTTATTAGACTTTTCTTATTCTTGTGTTTAAAACAATCCTTGTGTTTTTGACAGAAGACCAAGTTTCCAGGTTTAATTTTTTCCAAGTGTCTGGAAACATTTATAATCTCATCTGCAACTCTGTTTCTTCAAGAGCTTTTTATAAATATCAAAATCTCAATTACCTTTAATTCAGTGAAAAAGTGCATTTCTATTTGTTTGTGATGTATGTTAAGGTGCAATTTTCTTCATGCCATTTTATTAGACCAGACAAACCACAGCAGACACTCTGTTCTGTTACCTGCAGGTCATACATTTGCTCTAGAATATGCAGAACACTCACTGTTCCTTCTATTTCCAGCTATTCCTATAGATTCTGAACCCAACAAGACACCTTTATTGTTAAATATAATTTCTTTCATAACTTGCAAAAAGCTGCCAAAATACACATAGCTTAAGCATATTTATCTTCTCAAAACTTAAGTGAGGTGGGTGAAGAAAAACTTCACATGCCTGTATTGAAGACACATTGCAGAGAAAAAAAAATACAGCAAGGAGGATGGTGCCAAGCTCAGCAAGTTAAACGGTGGAAATAGGCCAAGAATAGCATTTGGAATTTCTGGTTTATTACATATAGAGAATACTCTTTTTTGTTAAATAAACTATAATCAGTTGGCATTTCACACAAGTAATATGACACATTTTCATCACTTTTTGTATTTATCAAGTGAGTACAACAAAAGAGCAAAATGCTGGCTTCAGTAAAATCTATGAATTACACAGGCCCTCCTTTTGAACAGCATCCTTTTGGGTTGTGTTTGACAAGAAATTTGAAATGTTGCTAGTCAAAGTTTGTTTTGATATCCTAGAATTTAACAACATGCTTCTCAAGTATCTGAATATTTGGAATTACTCTGTATTTCTTGATGTGGGATAGATTCTTGTGGGCTGGCTTTGTGTAGCAGAGGCATGTAAGTGCAGTTTCAAAGACTAAACAAACCGTGAAGCATTGCTTCAGTTGAAAGAAATTCAAAGATTACAGCTCTTCATTATTTATCACCTCTGGAACAGGAAAAGCCATTGCTGCAAGGTGCCTCATGCCTTCTGAAGGTGCTGTGTTCCTATCTGAAGTTCAGGGTTCCATGGCCTGAGCCACAGCTTTACACTGCACAGACATGGCCACAATTGCATAAATCTCCACTTAAACAGACACCTGACTTCTCACAATGAAGGGAGGAAGACACAAATTATTAAATTATAAAACACTGCCTTCAATTCTGTTTCATAATTAATAAATCTTATAATACATACTTATTTAAAAATATATTTTGAAATGCTACATATGAACTGAGAATAACATTGGTTCATTTTCCACCATATTGAGTAGTAATGGTTTTAGAACAAGGAAGTATTAAATTAATTGGTGAAGCTAGCTTTTCAAATATAAAGAAATATTTTAAAATACCTAAGTGATGTTTAGATATTTTAAATCAAAATAAAGTAAAAATTGCATACTGGCAGTCATTCCTGCCCAAATGGTGCTTGCATTTCCTGCACTGCTCCATTACACTGTAGTACAAAATGGCTGCTTACACCCACACAAATGGAATTCTGGGGCAGGGGCAACATGTTCAGGTCTGTGCGTGTGATTGCTTTATTGCACGTGTCACATGAATCATTGACTGCAGACACCCCAGTCAAAACACCTTCTAGATCTAGACACCTAGTGATTTGGAGACTCTGCAACGAACATTTTGTACTATAAGCTTTTAAAGGAAACAACTCCATCAGCTTCACTTACGAATTATTTGTGCAAAAGTACAGTATTTCATAAATAAACTTTACCCGAATATTACAGAAAAAAGCTTTGGGATACATGAAATATAAATACAGCAACAGCTGAGCTGCAAAATTAATTTAGGTATATACAGTAATACACTCCCCAGTTCTTTTCACAGATGTACATTTAACCTCCCTGAGTCCTTTTCCATACTTAGCAACATGATGCATTCCCAGATGCTTGCTCAGTAACAGCCACAGCAGCTTCAGCACTAGAGAAAAGGGTGGAAAAGAGCACATCTGTGTGCACTCCCTGCCATTTGCCAGGGATTTTAAGCTTACTGTACTTTTGCCTCCAGGAGCCCACTGGTCAGGACAGGCCTGTGGCCACTGACACAGGCCCCGACGTGTCTCAGTGAGTCAGCCCCAAGATAGGCCAGCAGCAGCTCCGTGTGCCGGATCAGCAGCTGGGTGAGGTCTTCAGCCAGGCTCTCCATTGTTGAGTATCTCACCTTTTCAAAATCAAAAATGTCTTTGAGGAAGAAAAGCACTTGATCCTAGTGGGGAAAAAAACTTGTTTTCAGGTACAAGAAGGAAAAAAAGTCTGCAATGCTAACAGCTCTTTCTTTAACATGTTCCCTAAAAGCATCCAATTTTGGTGCTGAGATGGAAGTGTGCTAAAACAGCCTTGGTAAAACAGTTCCAGGCTTAAAGCATTCATATTAAAGTACTTACTTCTCATGGTTTCTTACTGTTAACCTTAATCTTAGGAAAATGCAAATGTATGCTAATAAAAAAAATCTTAATTTGTTTTAATCAGAAAGATTTAAAAAAAGTGGTAATTAAAAGGAAGTTGCAAACCTTGAAGAAGCAGCATAGATCATAGAGGGAATTTCTAGGGCCCAAAAAGCCCCAGGCCAAAACAGGGCTGA
This sequence comes from Pyrgilauda ruficollis, assembly GCF_017590135.1. NCBI lineage: Eukaryota > Metazoa > Chordata > Aves > Passeriformes > Passeridae > Pyrgilauda > Pyrgilauda ruficollis. Next base: position 7,815,619 of record NW_024527710.1, read on the forward strand.
TGTGTTCACATATAGCATAGAAATGTGCAAAAAATCCATCAGGCACCTAGTGATGGAAAAATTGTAGACAAAAGTTACACAGTAAATTTAGTATACAGCTCTATTATTTAGCATTAAGTCTCAATAAAAGCCCAACACTTCCCTCCTTGGTCTAATAAAATCCTCCAAAGGTAGGGAGCTGTGGCACAGAGAGGTCAGGTTGCAGAAGGGGCTGAGGGGAGGCTGCAGCAGAATTCCTGGTGCTGGTGAGGAACGTGGTGCTTCAGGCAGGTAACAGGGCAGGACTGGATGGGATTTGGCTGCGGGGTCATGCAGGGAGATGGGGCTGACAATCCCAGCACAAGCAGGTGAGATACAAGAATCATGACCTTGGTGTGCAGAACTTGGAGATCTGCATGTGGGGCAGGAAGTCAGACACCCCCACCAACTGGACCTAAACTAGGTTTGGGAAAACCTTTCAGTTAAGGCTTTTTGCTAAAAACAGGTATTAGGGCCCCAGGAGCTAAATTAACAAGTCTACAGGACTAAAGATTGATCACTCATTGATTTTGCCAAAGCTACAAAAAGAACTTCAAATTCTTAGGAGATGATCAATGCCTTTGTTCCATATAATTTGAGGGGCAACTTACCTTCATTTGCTGTCTTTTTTGCTTCAGTACTGACCAACAACTTGAAGCCACAGCCTAATTGTAAAAAGAAAAAATAAAGCAAACCCCAAATAATTTTCCATCTGAAGAACTCATCTGCAGAATACTGTATTTCTATATTCTATATTTCAGGGACATGTGTTTTCTTCAGTTTCAATCTTGTGATAACACAAAGTTTAAAACCATAAAACAGCAGCTGATATAAATAACAAGTTTATTATGTAGCGCATACTTGCTATTTCAGATCCATCTTTGCAACATTTTCGTTAGTTAAATTCAAATGTAATTTGGCATCCTTGACTGATTCTACAGCTACCATAGTTAGCAACACTCACTGGGTTTAAGTGAGGACCAGTCTTATATATTGAAGTGTGTGCTCAGACATGAGTAACTATTTTAGATATTAACTGTCATGTGAACACATTGAAATGTACTTTTTCACTTTAGCAAAAACATTCTTGCAATAACTTCAGATTCAGCTATGGAGCTTTGTCCAAATATGGACCTGTGCAATACAATATACCAACATCAGCACTGGGCTTTTTCCCCTCCTAGCCTCTGACTATCCTCATCTGACTCCCCTCAGTCAGAAGGACAAGTTTAAGTATTTTCTCCAATACATTCAATCATTTCTGTTTTGGGCCAACTTGTAACTTTTGAATTCCTATTATGAAAAACCTGATAATACAATCTTCTAAATTCTTTTGAGGAAGATCTCAGGTACATACCCAGTACATTGCAATGTACTACAGATCAATTAATATAATAATTACACATGAATACTTACAGTTTCTTTAAAAGAGGAATTTAACCAGCGGTTATTTACTACATTCTGTATAGATATTGGTGGATTTTCTAAATCTTCAAATGAATCCATTAATATGAAGTCCAGAACAACATCATAAAAATTCAGATTTTTCACCTATATTAAATGAGAACATGATCTAAGTAACCTACTTTCTCTTGCAGCAGTGGAATTCAGCATGCACCATATTGTAATGCTGTATTAACATGCAGATTTGCATTAGTTTTTAATGAATATTAAAAATACTTTGTCAGTAAAGGAGAAGGTAAAAAAAAGTGTGGTTTCTGGTACTAAACTGGTGAATGCCATTTCTCTAAATCAGCAATATAAACAATAAAGAGTTGCCTTTCCCACAGTTCTGAGCTGTAAAAAATTATTTTTAGATCCTATGGCATTAGTAAGGGTAAAAGCACTTTTCAGAAATGCAACTCACTCCTCTAGCAGCAAGTTCCATTTCGGTATTATCCCAGTGATCTGTTTGCTCCAAAAAATGTATCATTTCATCAAAAACATCTTCAAATTTCTTTGGATTCTGTAAAGTAAAAGCAATGAGTATCAAGCAAATGTAAAAAGAGATATGGTTTATTTTCCCTGGACAGTGAATTCAGGTAGAAGTTACATAAATAACAAAAAAATTGGTAAAAAAAAGGTTTTTACCTTTCGTGCTTTCACAATTAAAGCAGACAAAATTTTTCTTCCACTTTCAGCAAGAAATATTCTGTTTGATGTTTCTGAAAGAATTATCTAGAAAAGGGTTCAGAAAATATAGACAGGTTCTTCAGAGGTTATACCAAATGACCTTAAACATTTCAATCAATTTTCATATAATTATCACCGCTAGTACAGTTAGCAAGTTCCTAATAAGCCTTGTGTGCAAAGGTTCCAAAGATAATCATAAAATCTGGACTCCTCTGCAAATACATTCTCATTTTAGAATGCTAAAAATGTAAAAGCAACAAGAAAATATTTAAATAGAGATTACACTATAAAAATACTTGTATAAAGAGTAACAGTGAATTTCAATGCCACGTACTTTAGTTTAGGCTTAACAAGACAAACAATCCCTCCTCACAGTTTACCTGAAAAGCTTGTCGAATACAATGAAGCTTAGCAAGGAAGTCACTGTCTCCTAGACATTCAAACATTTCAGTCCTACACAAAACAGAAAAGTTTTCAAAGACCGTTAAAAAAAAAGCAGCACAAGAATATCCGTCTAAGCCTAATTACTAGAAAAAACACCTAGTACAAGTAACCTAAAAAGTGATTTCCAGGTAGAATATTAAACTTTAATTCATGCTTTTCCTGGAAAAAATTAAATAGACATAAATCAATACCTTAACACCCGTGAATAAATTTTGCCTTCTTCTGCTAAGTGCATGGCTTCTTCATACAGAGGGCAGTGGCAAAGGGAGTCCAGACCATACGTGCTACGAATCTCTCTGTGCTCTGAAAGCTGAAAAAAAAATGTTTTGGAAGTTCACTAAAGAGCTTACTGATATAATTTTTGTGAAGATAAAACAAATTAAAGAAGTTTTCCTGATGTTCTACTGAAAGATGCATCCTTTTCTGCATCTGCTTAAAACAAAGGGGTACACAATCAACAAGTGAACAGAACGGATACACCAGGTCATAAGACTTAACTTTGTAACTCCAAAAATCTGAAAGCTACAGTTTCAAGTTTCAAAACTTTTTAATTAATAAAATAAAGGCAGCTTACTTTTGTATTTCATTTGCATAGTTAAATTTTTGAATTGTCTAGTTGAAATAAATCTAATGGGTCTCAAAGCTGTTAAAAGAAAATAATTGCCAGGACACAAAGTACAAAATGATCGCACCATTCAGTTCCTTAGGAAGCTGGAAATAGTAACATCCTTCCCCTGTTTTAGTTTCACAGTAAATAAGTCTCCCAGTTACCAAACATACTGTATAAACCAGGAGTATTTCAGTGTGTTATACTACAGGCTCCCTAAATGGTTTTCATTATTGGCAGTGTTAGTTCTATGATTAACATAGAAATAAACATGAACTTGTAGACATTTTTAAAGAAAGAAAAAACCAGACCTGTAAATCAAAGCACATAAATAATACAGAGAACTCCTGTTTACAGGGTATCATATTTAATCCACAAAACAATGTCTAGCTACAATTTCACTACAAAGATTACATAAAATTATTAATGATAAAAGAAAAAGATCTGATGTTTACACATCATTCAGTTTAGTTAATGACCAGAAAATTAATTATAGCTTTTATTTTTTTTCAATATCCTGCATGGGGCAAACAAACATGTATTTCTAGGCTATTAAAACTGAGCATAGAAACATCTTTAAAATTAATTCTCAAGGTAACTGAACTACATAAAAGATTAATCCCTATCTTAGAATGACTTTAGAAAACCATATTGAAGTATTACTTTATGTTAAACCTCCATTGAAATTTTCAAGTACATAAATGCTGAGCAGCTTTTCCTGCCACTAAGGCCATATAGCCAAGTATGATGAATTTCAGGCAAATCACCTTCTTCAGATATTTATGGAACTGAGTGTGACTGATTTAGGACTGGCGATTTCTACAGTTACATGCAGGTAACCCTTCACTGCTGCCAGCACCAGAGGTGATAACACCTTTACACATGGAGATGGCTGATCACTGCCTTTTAGCACAGGGACCGATACCTGGGAATTGGGTGAGGCCCTTGATTATATTTGGCTTTTTTAAAAAAGAAAACAACAATTCCTCTCATGCTAACAGATGAAATAAAATATCAGGTGAGAAAGGTCTAACTGTTCTTGCCATGAGAAGATGATTTTAATTACAGATTAATTCCAACATAGAATATTTGGAAAGGGAGAGCAAATTCCTCTACCACTGACTTCTCTTGGCATACAAAAAGTGAAGGGGAGAAAAAGCAAACAAACTGAAAACTAGAAACTAAATGTTTAACTAAAAAAGGTGATTCCAGACAAGCTGTGAAGTTGCACCATTAATGCTCCTGGAGTCATCACGGATTTTCTTTTGATGTTTTCTAGTATTTAAAAATATATTGCTATATCAGTATTTTATATGTAGACATATATATAGTATATAGATGTAACAATATACAGATGTAACATAGATTATTATGCTTGAAATGATCCTGCACCCAGTAGGGGCCATTCTTAGAGAGTAAATAAGGTGAAAGCTCGCTTATACATCCTGCTTAAAGTAAAATGCATTAGAGATGATTTGTAAAGATACATCCACAATTCTAATGTAGAAGAGTTCAGCTACTAGGAAAATTCACAAATTATATTCAATATTTAACAAGATTCAGAGCATACAACATTTTCTAGACAAGAACCTCCCAAGATGGCATCAAAAGAAAATGAATTCTTCATTGTAGAAGTCTCTGAGGACTTGCTACCTTTGAGAAAAAGGTGGGCAGAAGGGTTAGTTTTCAGTTAGATGGCTCACTGTAAGTACCTTGTATCAATTGGCAAGTGTTCATGATATTTACTCAGGTTTCTGCTTTTTATCTCTGTGTACCCCTAAGCACCACATAACTCTCCTCAACAGGGATTTGGTACTAATCACAAGTTACCAGAAAGATCCAGCATCCAACATCCTGGCATCACAGGCAAGCTGGACACTTGAAAGTTCCCAGAGTCCCTTCCTGTCCCTTCTGTAGTGACCACCTCTGTGCACAGCCACTGCCACTGTCACCCCTCTAGGGATGACAAGCAGCTATGTCACAGCTCCCAGCAGTGCTGGCAGTGGCCAGGAACACAGAGGCTTGTGATGGTGGATTGGATGTGCCAATCCCTAAGCGTCTGCTACTTCCTCAGTGTCAGGGGGGTACCTGGAGAAGAAAATGAAAATGCAGACAAAGAAGAGACAGAAGATGATTGACACCATAGCAGCAATCTCATCATGTAAGGCTTTACTTGTATCCATTCAAGGCTCAAGAAGGAGAGACCAGAGAAAGAGGTGATCACCACAAGGACATTTATGATGGCCTGCAGGGGATACCTAAGATCATTATGTTAAAATAACACATACATCTTCAAAACTCCAAAGCTTGTAGTTCTAACTAAGCTTGTGGAGTCTAGTTAGCACAGCCTGCCATGCTGCAGAGCAGCCTCTGAAAATCACAACATGGACACTGTTCAGATGCTAATCAGTTTTCTCTGGACAGTTCAGCTTTGGGGCAGTATCTGCAGTAAAGAGATGCTGAAATCATTGCTCTAAAGCATCAAACCTTTGCCACTTGCAATCGTTTTTAGGTCTGGGATGCTCTGACTGCTTTGGTTTAAGGAACAGGCTTGGTACTTTCATTTGCCATGCACAAGTTGTTTCTTAATAAATAGAAAAAATTCTCAGCTGTGCATCAAGACCTTGTTGACTACTAAAATAACCACCTACATGAATGTAACAAAAATAAACAATGCTAGACCTTTCAGGAATTCTTGCTTGCTTCCTCTAATAGAGAGGTCACTTAACTGGCACATTCTGCATTCCTTACATTCTGAGAAATTATGTTTATCCTATATTAAAAAAGCTGATTATGATCTCTTTAAAATGCAAAGACATTCAGAAAGAAATAAGAAAAGATTTCCTTAAAAAAAGTAAGTAGCTGCAGGATGAAAGTTAAACATGTTTGGGGAGTTGGAAGATGTGATGGTGATTAGTAAATAAAACCTTTGAGATGGCATTTTAATAAATTGAAATGATGAAGTGGTGTGTTTCACCTAAGGTCTGGAAGAAAACAGGAAGGCTGCTACTGATAAAAAGCAGCAAAGGCTTTATTCACAAGTCTGAAAAATCTCCCAAGCTTTGGTCTAAGTTAACATTTTAACAAGGAAAGCAAAGTTTATTTGATGATAGACCTACAGCTTCAGTACTAGTCTAAACACAAAAATAAGACATGATAAATGCATGTGCACTGACAACGAAGAAGCGCAACACAGCTCACTGTCAGCGAGAGCAGGAAAGAGGTTCTGTTAGGAAGATGGAAAAGAAGCCAGGAAAGAGAGGGCAGAGGCCTTTATCTGGCACACTCACTGCTGCACTGTTGCCAAAGGTGGCAGCTATTTTGATCACAGTGGATGGGAAAGCAAGACTGTGAAAAGCATTCTAACCCTCATCAACACAAGCTGAAGGCAGCCAGGCTCACATGGGGAAGAAAATACCACTATTTATGACAGTAGTAGTATTAATAACTTAATTAGGGCAAATAGTCATGCTTACCACCCTTTCTGCAATGCTTTTAGAGCCTGTGTTTAAGAATAGAAGCCTGTCTGGTCATGGGGATGGCAACTGTGTCTAAATTGTCTTTATAAGGATTCAGGCACCTGTGTATATTGTAGGTGCCAGACAAGCACAACTCTGTATGAGAAGTCATCAAATGAGTGATCCTCAGCACCCTCTGGATCACCAGCCATAGCCATAAATGAAGTTTTGGCTCACCCTCCTGCTATCCTGTAGAGCTTATCAAAAGGGCTCGTGATGCAAACCTTGCCAAACTGTCAAAGTTTTGTACAGCTCTTTCCTATATTTTGTTCTAATATAACACAGCATGACATTCTTGTTGCCTCCTAAGCAGTATCCCTATCAATTTCCATTCAAGCATCTATCTCTGTCTTGTTTTATGAATGTTCTCTCTCCTGCGGGCAGGGAGCTAAATTTGACCTGACTGTGTCAGCACTGAAACATGAACACAGTTTCCAGTCTCCAAAATCAGAGTCACACAAAATACTTAGTCCTGCTCCTTGGGACAGGATACAGCGTAGAAGGAAGCCAAGGAACTGTCAACACACAGCTTGCAGTGTGATGAGGCCACAAAAAATGGTGCCACATTCTAATTTCCTGGTAGGTGAAATTATTAATTCCAGTAGAGCATAATCACAGAGCAGCATGAACACACATATGAATTTCTGATTTAAAATTTTTGCTAAACATTTCAATCAGGACATGGAGTTTAGGACAGTTACTAATACTGTAACTGCAATCAGGGAGCTTATGATGAAGGAAATGCCTTATTTGGCCCTTAGGTGAGACAAATCCAAAGCTGGAAAAGCCTCAGACCTCTTAACCTAAATTAAAACATTCCACTGTTTCCCCAGTACAAGAAAAAAAAAAGTAAGAAGTAGATAAGCAAGAGGAAGCTACTTATCATCATGTCTCGAATAAAGGAATCTGGTATGTCAGTTGTAATCCTGTTAAATCAAAGCAATTACTGCTCTCTACTAACAGCTGAATACAGTGGCAAGTCCTTACTGCTCCTTCTCATTGCCATAAGCATTTCCCTGCCACACACCCTCCTGAGGATGGACAAAATATTAAATCAAGCTAACAGTGGTTTTGTACCAGAACACCAATTCACACCTTTCTTTTCCCTGCACCACACAATGATGCCCTGTAGCTACAACTCCAGAGCTAACTGTAGTTTAACCCAGAACATCGACGGTGCTCTGGCTCAAACACCGAACTGCAAGTTGTTCATGTTCTATTAATCTTCAGGACTTTTGTCACCTAAGAATTTCACTAGATTCTTCAATAAAATCTGAGAAAAGAGAATTTGTTCTATTGGCAAAGGCTAGAACAGCTGGAAAGGATGAGAAAAATCTTCATAATTTTGTCCTGGAAGAACAAGTTGACACAAGTGGCTTTGATGTATCAAAATATGGAGAATATTTTCAGGATACTTAAAGACAAATATATGTCCAATTTTGATTCCAATGTATTTTTGCAGATACTGGGACAATATAACTTCAGGAGAAGATGATGATTCCACTGAGGTGATACATCCTGAGGTTTCTGTTTGCTTGGTTGATTGGTTGGTTTTGCCTTTCTTTTAAGCCAAGCAGCACCAATGAGCATAAGGGGTTGTTCCCATCTTCATTATGAAAGTTCATGGGAAAAAAACCCCAAAAAACAAAGCAGATACCAAATATACAAACTATAATGGTTTATAGCTTCTCTCATGAGCTGGTAGGGGTGAAGCAAGCTTGAATTGTGGTCTTGTCCAAATTACAGCAAAGAGTAACCAGTCTCTATGGATACAATCCTCGTTAGGAATGGATGCTAGGCACCACAACTTAATGTGAGTTACTAAATCAAGGGAATCACAATTTAATGTGAATTACTAAATCAAGGTAACTGTTATGGAAAAAACAAACCCTATAATAGACAGTCAAAACAATTGCAAAGAATGTGTGTGCAATTCTCTCTTTTTGCAACTGACTTCAGTAGCTTAGTTATGGTGCATATATGAGAGCAGTATCTACCACAAAATGGATCTATTGAGGCCAACTGCCTCTATTGTTTTTTGGAGAAGAGTGCTATTCAAGATCACTCCAGCTCCACAGAGACTACAGAAGGAGATATTCCTCATTCAAGTAAGTGTGTCACTGCTCATGAGTCTCTTTCAAACACTCCAAGGGAGCTGTATCAGACTCCAGCTAACAGGCTGTTACCCAGAGATTATTACGTGTCCTTTGTGCTCTTATCCCAGAGGATTAGAGCGAGTTAGATGAAGTTATTGTTGCTAAGGAAGCTTCCCAGTGTGGCCAGTCAGGAGGCTTCCTGGCAGCACCACTGCACCTCCAGGGACTGTCACTGCCAGCCCAGGTCCCTTCCCTGGTGGCTGCAGGCAGCTGTGGGGTCCCTGCACACCCACACAGCCAGACAAGCTCCCCCAGCAGCTCAGCCCGGGGCTCCAGAGCAGTCTCAGACCTCTGGTTCCTGCTAAGTCATTTCATCATGGTGCAGAGTAACAGCTCTACCTGGTGCCTTCATATTGTGCAAGGAACGTGCTAAAACATACAGCTGTCAATGTCTTGTAATTTCCTCTCAAAAAAAAAACCCTCCAGGTCTAAACAATACAAAGCCTTCTTCATACATCTTTATAGTATGGTAAAGCAATAGGAAAAAAGAACAGGAAAATATAAATCATGGTGAAAGGAACTACTGTAGCCTCAGCTGACTGCTTCTTCACTCGTGAAAATTCGATCTATTTTTCAAAAGCAACTTCTGTTTAGGAGGATTTGGGAATGCATTATGCCAGTACACAAAAAACCCCAAAACAACTGGGTCCAATGAAGACTGGAAAAGCTCCCTTTTCCTCCATAAGAGAAATATATTTTTACTTACAATGATTAGCAAAAAATAAGGATTCTTCTGCTCACTGTTGAAATAGATCAATAAATCTTTAAAAAAAGCAATCTTTAAAAGCCTTACCTCAGCTGTGGAAACAAAGGAATCCGTGGATGCAATGCTTAATGTATCTCGAAGGCAGAAATCATCCGCATTATCCTTTACAGTAATGTCTGTATTTTTATCTTTAAAATAAAAAAAACCAGTTTATTAGACAATCAGAAAATTCCATTTCACTCTTGAAAATGTGTTTCAAGTGTACTTTAACACAGTATTTGATTTGGAAGGCACATTATACTACTGTAAGAGTAATTCTCTTATGACCCACTAACATATATAAATGTGACTGTGTTTTTCTGCCTTTAAAGTGGATTTTCAAGTATCATCCACAATGAAATGGAAGAAGACAAAAAGACTTGGCCAAGGTATTGGCCTTTCTTTTATAGACTTCTGATGATCTCTCTATCTTATGATATTACTTTGCTATATTGATCTAGGTCCACAGTTAAGTTTTTGACTTGGCTGTTATGTAACAAACTGCTCCATGTCCTAGCCATCACTTTTATTTTTTAAATGAAAGTCCATTAATAAAAAAAAACACCACCACATTTTTGTTTCACTTGAATTTGTTTCACTTTCTACTTTTCATGCCTTTTTTCACTTGATGGTTCTTTCAGAGAGCAAGTGAAGCTTTAATCTTCACTGCATCCTCTTCCCTCAAAAAGCTTCTTCATTGAAATAACATCCAGAAGCATTTCCTACAGTACAAGAATTCTTAGCACCTTTATAACAACTGATATTTTTTCTTAAAATCATCTGCAATACAGTTTCTCTCAGTTCTGCTTTACTTTATTCTCAGATTTCAACTCTTGCACTTCTGGGATGGTTTCATTTTCACCGTACAGAAACACTTTGACAGAAGGATTAAATTCCTAAGTCGGTAAGGCAGACTTTGGCTTGAAGTGACCCATCCTACATTCCCAGTAGAGCAGATGCATTTATTTTGGGTTACTTTACCTTCAGACATTACACATGTGTTCCTAAAAGCCTGTTTTATCTCCAAGAGTCAGCAGCAACCAGCTACCCAATGTCATCCAGCCTTGTTGCTAAGGCAATACTTCACTAAAAACTCCATTACACAGCGGAGTGGCCAAACGCCAATTTACTGGGATGGTTTACTCATCACTTGAAATGCTAAAAGCCACATTACTTAACTATTACTTTGGTGGTTGTTATGGTTTTATTAGTTAGGGACTTGGAATGACAGCTCAAAAACTGCACAGAACAAATATGTGTCTTTGGGAATATTCATTGAGGGAAAAAATTATTCAGAGTTTGGACCAAGATTTTACTAGAGCAAGTTAGGCAAATTGCAATCACGACTTCACCACTATTCACATGAAGTCTGATTTTTTTCAGCTCATTCTTACTAGCTCTTTCTTTTGACCTCTTAAAACCGAGAGGAAAAGTACTGCAGCTTCCAAGCTGGTCGAGAAACAATCACATACTGAAATCTGAAATGCTGGAACATAAAACCAAACTGTGGTTTGTAAAGCATTAGCTTGAGGTCTGTTTAGAGTACATGGGTAACATGATGTTTCTTTCTTATTTCTAACTCATGATTTACATTAATTCTCTTCTAATATTACATTAGATGATTTTCTAATATCACTTTTTCACAAAAAAAGTTTGCTGAAATTGCAATAATTCTGTTAAACCCAGAGTAGTACAGGCATCTATAGCCTGGCTGCAGATTTTTTGGCTCTCCATTTTTCAACCTCTCCTTCTGCCTAAGTAGCTTTTACTGTTATATGTGAGTTTATAGCTCAATAACAAGAACATATCCCCAGAATTATTCTAAATAATTTAACTCTGGGTTATGTGGTTGATTACATATAAATGGGAATAATGCTGTTTAACTAAAATGTATTCCATATACATTTAAAAAAAACAAATTGTGTCAATGAAGGAATCGCAGCCCAGAACAACACAGAATCAGGGGTTCTTCCATAGATCTTGCATTGAGCCTGTTACAGACTACATGAAGCTCTAGAGTTAATAAAATTTTGACATAATCTATCTTTGTTGAAAAAGTCATGCTTCCAAGTTTTCTAATATGGCTTAAATCTATCATCAAGCCAGTTTTTAACATGTTAATTAGTTGAATATGGAGTATGTTTTCACTCAAAAAAAAAAATTCACTGCTACAGAAAAAGACACAAAATTTGCATTTTATGAGGAAGAAAAAGATTAAAAATAAGGTTGGAAATGCTGAGCGAAATAATACCTTTGGCAAGTGATATGTGCACACAAAGCACAGCCTCCCTAAAGAAAACAAAACAGCCTTGTCAGCTATTTCTGACTTTCAGGCCACCACCACCCTAATACCCTAAAACATCCTTAGCCAAGCAGGTGCTTATCAATACCCACGCTGTGAAGAGAGCACGCTATTATGAAAATTCACCAAGGAATTTCACTAGGGTGAAAACTGAGTTACAGCTGGAGTACATACCATGCAAGTACCAGCAGAACATTCTTAGACAGAAGAACATGAAAAAAAAAGAGACAGTGGCACAAAGAGACTCCTGGAATGAACAGCTGCAAGAGGAACCCACCCACCAGTGCCTGCAACTGCTCACACACTCATCCCTAGTTCTTATGGACTCTAATAACTTCAGGAGGGGCATACTAGCAAGTATGTGAGCTTCAAATGTACTTTGCTTATTTGAGGAGCCAAGGAGTTATTTTGGGTTCACTTATATTTGTAAAGTGGATGAAGCAGAGTTTCAGATGTTACAATCATGGCTCTTGACTGTAGTGCCTTAAAATGTATCTGTGGTCCATAAATTAGATTAAGGTATTAAAAAAGTGGAACAATATGGAGGACTGCTAAAGCTTGTGAAATTACTCCTAGCTTTATAAGGTTTTGCAAACAATTATCTATTTAAAACTAAACAAGATTTAAAAAAAGAGACCAGAACCAAGCTATTTTCATATCTATTTACTAAGTACTAATCTAGAATAATTATTTGTCATTGTTCTGGTAGGTTTTCACAGTAAGACAGAGCACAAAGTTAACCCCCTAAAATCTCAGAGCAAAATCTGACCTTCATAACTGCATAGAAATTAGCTTTTTAGTATTCAACTGGGAAGCATTCACCTTCACATCATGTTTTAAAACTCTGAAAACCATTTCCATGTTATCTTCCTGCCAACCCTGAATGAAACATGGCAGGAGTTCACAAGTGAGTTTGGCACTTAGCTGACACATTTAAAAAAGGAAAGCACTTACCCACTAGGAAAGAACTCACTGGGAGTTACAGATTTTAGTTCTAAGTACCATCATTAAAGTCATGGTTCCCTATTCTGCCCAGCCCTCCCACTTCAGTGGAAAATCAATGCAGTTAAAACATCACAAGCAGGAAAGCAGAAAGAGAAAGCAGAAACTTTATAGACTCAGAAGAGGAAAAACCCTTGCAAAGGAATCCACTTATGAAAAGTCATGGTACCCTCAGAGCAGCAGGGGCCCAGTGTTCTGCCAGCCCACGTTGTGTCCTCAGACCCCTTCAATGTGTGGCTTCCTGTCCAGTGAAAGGAATTACAATAATCCAGTTCAGACAGCACAGCAGCATGAATCAACACAGTTCAGTTTCATGAGAGAATGTGCCACAGTCTTCTAGCTAGTCACAAGTGGCACAGTGGTTTGTCACCCCTTGCTGAAACATCCAAAAGCAGCTTTATTTACATTTATAAATACTCATAATTCTGAGAGTGCTGATCATCACTTCTACCAAGTAGCTGCTAAAGCATTACATGAAGTCTTACAGGATGCACCCAGAAAACAGTGAATTTTACATCGTGTCATATTTATAAAAAGAAAACAATCCCAGCCTTCAGGTGCTCCCTTTTGATGACTGGGTCAGGTTAAAAAAAGCAAGCCAAGAATGGAGCAGGGTACCCACACTGTGTATTATGTGTTTACATTCTCCAGTAACACAAATATCTGGGGGAGCTGGAGGCACCTCATCTAACCACATAAAACCGAAGCTGTTAGTGACTTCAGCATGAACATGTATTTCAGATCAGGGTATTTTAAAATATCTCCCCAAATCTTGTACTCTACCAGTCCATCAGCATGTATCATGGGTTCAGCATGTCTCATGGTTCTTTGTTGCAACTGCTCTGAGGCAAACTGTGAAGTGACAGAGTGCTTTAGGAAACAAAGCAACAGTCCTTCCACGCCCACCAACCCACAGAAGATGCTCCAGCCTGGCTCTCAGGGGTGCTCACACCTCCAGCAGGGCCCTCTTCAAACTCTGAGCTTCTGCTCACCAATGTGAGACCAGGAACTCAGCAACCAAAGCTGTCTAGTGGGGAAGAAGAACTGGGGAAAACAGCACAGGACAGCACCAGATAATTGGTGTTTGCAACTTCACCTTCCTCCTAGTACTCACAAACCTTTGTCAAGGTAAGCTGTGGCTGAGCTTACTGCTGAGCCTTCAAACGACACCCTTAACAGAAACCTCAGTAGTTTTCATGCAGGGAATAATCCTCTGCTTATGTGTGAATACAGAGTCAAATCTTACTTCCTTGGAAAAAGTTGACTCAACAGAGCTTTCATAATTGTTTCCAAGCACAACTATAATATTCAGGGTTCACATAAAAGCCTTCTACTTAAAACAACTCATACAGGTATAAAAAGGACCATTTTCCAAGACACTGAGTTCTCACCTAATTATCATTAAGCAAAACCCAAGATGTTGTTCAGTCACTGTGTTCTGTATTACTTTGATGTTATTCTTAAGACACAAGTAGTACAACTGACTAAAAGATGAATTAAAACCATGTGTATAGATGACAGTAATATATTCTTCATAAGCAGAGAATGCTTATAAAATTTTAATAGTACAATCCATTCAGTTTACACACAAAAGCAATAAAATCCACCTGAAAACTGTGATGTACTGGTTGCAATACTTGTCATCTGGAAAAAGATGCAATTTGCCTAAGATATTTTCATAATCTTCAAGAGATTTTCCAAGTATTTTGGAAAGAAAGAACAACAATTTCTGTGATGTTGATAATAGTTTGACTATTTTCAGACATTCAAGATGCTGACTTTGTCCATAAAGTTATATTATCTGCAGAATACCACATTTAGTGGTGAATAAAACAAAACAACATGGCTACTGCTCTTATATCCTATTGCTCTCATCTTGCAAAAGTAAATAAACAGCACAAAATTACATGAGTAATCATTTTAGTCTCTCCATGTAAAAATCAAGTGTACCTGAGAAAGAAATGCAAGTTCAATTTATTTCCCATAATCCATGCACACAGGTACATCAAATTACAGAAAAGTATTAGGGAATACTATATAAATTTGATATTTTGGAATGGTGATAAATGAAATTATTCTTTCAAGATTTAAATCTGCTAAAGAATTCTTCCATAAATTTGATAACAGAGTTGGAATATTTTCTAATAGTTGTTATTTTTTTAAAGCAAATAAAATACCAAAGGCTAAAAATATAATTTTATTATAGAGATTATGACCTGTGAAAGCTGTGTCTGAATCATCATAGCAGGATTTATTGTAAAACCAACATTTCAAAATGGAAAGACCTCATCATGAGAACTCTACGATCTCAAGGAAGAGATGAAGTAAACACATGTGGTGCTATATTGCTGAAATCTGAATTTTAAGAAAACAAAGCAGCATCTGATATGTATTTTATACACTGAATTAACACATCATGTGTGCTGACAGCTGAGTAATCAGCTTAGTAAATACAAAATAGATGTATGCATGTGTTCACCTCTCTGACTCTCTGCTTTACAGACATATATGATCCTGAAGCAGATTTGAGGCATGTATCTTGTGTAAACTACATGTCACTGGGAGGTCTCTCCTTACTACACAGCCTTTCACTGCACTGAAAATGTAAACATTGATTCATAACTGCACATTATATGTGCACTGTAACACTTATACAGGGTTACAGCTTTTCACAACTTCTTTACCCTGATCCTAAATATCAGTGGATCTTCCCTGATTTTAAGATTTAAATCTCTATCCTTTATAGAAAAGTTTTGCTTCTGAGCACTCTACTGTTTTGAAGTCTAATAGTTTAGGTAACAGTTTCTGTACTTTGATTTGAGAGAAAAGATCTGGCAAACAAGTGAAGTTTTGCTCAGTTGTCTAATCCAGACAGAGTCTGTTTGGATGGATGTGCAGCACAAAGTTGTCACTCCTCTTCACAGGGGTACTCCATTCTCCTGTAGTTCAGAAAGCACCACATCTCTGCTGTCCACAGCAAAGACTAGTTTGAATTCCAGTGCTGCTTATTTCAAAGCTGAGACTTTGAAGCCCCAGGCTGTACAGAACAGCCCTGTGGAGCCTGCCAGACACCTTAGTCATCAGATTTAAACATCACTGCCTTTTCTCCGCTCTTCACATCTCAAAACCAAGTGCAACCTACTGCTATTTTTGTACAGCCACCTTCTAGTGACAATGGAATGGTCTGTTCAACCCCATTCAGTGTGACAGTACATTAACCCATGGGGATTCAGAGCAGATTCAAGATGCAATGTCATATTTAGAGAAGAAGGAAGTAAAATGTTAACTTTCAGGCTTCCAGATCGAGAAATTAGTACTTTCAGTACCTTTCCCATGCCAGAGGCCTCCACAAGCAGGTTAGGTAGAAAGGTCTTCTCACCAGACTGACAGAGGAGTCTCAAAAGTAAGTGAATTTCTCCCTTTGATCTCACTTCTTCCACACCTGTGAGTCAGTGGGTACTCAAAAGTAGGATGTTTATACCAGTGCGTTACCAAGAGTATCCCTTCCTTCTTTCCAAGGCAATTCATTGCCCCCTTCTTGCCTTTCCCACCATGCATTTCTTCAAAGAGAGATATTACCACACATAGTGTTGAAAAATGACAATAACCAGCAACTGTTGCTCAGCTCCTGAAATTTGTTGTTTCTAATTGTTTCTTCAATTTACTTTTTTTTTCAAATCAGTTTCTTAACATGTTATATGAAACGCAAAAGAGCAAACAAGAGCAATCCAAAAACCATTCAAGATGATCTTGTCAAACTAAGATTTCTGGGAAGGTTTTTCTTTAGCCAGTACATCATGCCATAGGGATGTTGACATTTCAAAGCAAGAAAGACAGCCTGACAAAAGGAACTCACACATTCATTTGTTCTTCCATTACAAGAAACATATGCTGCCTAGCAGTTGATAATTCCACTTACATGTATGAAGACAGTATCAGAAAAATCTGATACATTCTCATCCCCGAATCTGTCACAAAGACAGAAGCAGCTATAGAGCTGGTGATCCTCGTGAAATAAACATCAAAAGATGCAGACATACATGTGTGTTTGGGCTCATGCTTAGACTCTGTATTCAGAATGGAGCATGTTTGACACAGAAAAACTCTGCAAGAACAGGCTAATAATCTCAGTGCTCCCTTCAGTTTCAGGGCAGAACTATTCAACAGAACGCTGCAGACTCCAGTGACACTGCTCAGGAATGTGACTGGCTTCTGCAAATCCAGCTGCACACAGATACAGTTTAACAACTTAAATTTCTAAGACATATGCTTAACTTTAAGCAATAAGACTTAAAGAATATCTTAAGTGGCCCACTGACTGGGGTCTACTTGTATTCCACTTGTCCCCAACAATAGGAAAGTATGAGATAAGAATCCTTATAAAGTTGTACTCTATGTAGAGTTCTTCTGAATCTTTAGTTTACTAAATAAGAACAATTATCAGCTTAAACTAAAAAACCAAATTAATAACACTATAAGGTTGCCAAATCCATTAGTAACAATATATTAATATTTGAATCAGAATGCAAGTAATTATTAGTGCAACCTAACCATTGCAAATCACCTAAGTTATGTACATTCTTTATTATAAGCCTTGCTTTATTTTCCTTTACTCTGGTTCACCACAGATAACTAATACATTGACTAGACTTTAGCAACTTTAACTACATCTGTTTGAGCAGCTGCTAATCAGTGCCAAGCCATGTGGAAATATGCATACATTTACCTTTAAATACTCACAGCCTTCCTCCATGTAGAACAAGGACAGCTTTAAATAGCAGGAGAGAGAATAAAGCCTGGTGTGATCGACATGTGCTCCTAAATCAGTTACACCACAGCACTTTGCTACAAAACTGGATTATTAGGTAAGGTGGGACATGTGCACAGTCCAGATATCTCACAGAGAATTAGAGGCAGTAATTTATTTTAAAAACACCCTGTAGTTTGAACCACCAAAATGAAAATCAGGCACATCTCAAATCCAGTTACTTTTTCTAAGAGTTTTAGCAATTAACTGCACAAATAGATGCATGAAAGAAAAATTACATAGAAGTAATAAATTTTACTCCCTCCATTGTTATTGTTCACTTTTGCTATAACTTGTCACAGAAATAAATTTACTCCCACATATAGTTTCAACTTTGAAACATTTCAAGCTGAAACAGAAGTTTAAGAAAATTTTAAGATATTAAAAGTCCATTAGGAATGAAATGCTTACACAAGCTAATTGAGCCTTCTAGTTACAGGGTAAACAATTTTAAAAAATCACACCCCACTCGAAATGCTTGGCAAATAAATGTGCAGAGCTGTAGTGATGGGGCATGGCTAGTGCTAGATAACAAGTTGACAGCAATTCTTGAAGACTGTGCTGTGTGGATGTACCACAACTTTTTATGTCACCTTGATGGGTCAGAGTCTTCCACTTAAAGGGCAGCAAGATTACACATAGTAGACACATTAAGAAAAGTTCTTAGCTTTTGGGTATGTGCACATGCACACAATGTTTTAATTTCATTTTAAGCCCTTGAAAATAAATTGCAGACAGAAGTGTATCGATTTTAGTTCTAACTACTGAATTAATAAAACTGTAGTGCAGAAATCTCTATTTGCTGATTTTGATTCTGTCAATATTCCATTTTGATATTGCGCTCCAAAGCAATTGGAAAGATCGAAGTACTGTTTCTGCACTTCCAAGACTAAGCTACCAAGCCAAGAGAGTTGATTTCCTTGGAAGTCTCTTCAAATTTTGAACTATCACTGCCTTTATCTCCCTGAGCCTGCTCTGGCTCACCTTTCTTCATTCTGCCCAAAAATCAGACAAGCCTCTCTTAAAAGTAGACTGCAATGCAAAAAGAGATTGTTTTCAGAGAAGTTCTAAAAGAGGAATTTGCCCTGTGGACCAAAACATATTCCTGATCATCAATTTATACAAACTCACACTGCCAGTACTCCAGGCACAAAAATAAACACTTATCCCACCCTCACTCATTGCCATCTATCTGAATGTTCCTATCTCTAGAATATTTATACTCACAATATACACAAACTAATAAGTTAAGTGCACGTACACCTTTTCTAGTAAGAAAAAGAACGTGCAAACTATAACTTGTGAAGAATGTATCACAAAAACATGAGAGAGGAGAAATAAAAAAAAAAAAAAAACAAACTTCCTGCATTTGGAGGACTTTTTACATTTTTATATAACTTTTCAAAATGCAGGCAAGCAGTTATTAATTCAAGTCCCAACACAGGGGGAAAATTATTACTTTTCTTTACTCAAAAAGAAGGTAAATATGTACTTTTTAAATAGTTTTTAAAAAATAGAGAAAGAGACAATTGCAACTGCCCACATATTGTGAAGAACGAGCAGAATTAGTTGAAATGCATTTTGTGTTAGGAGGCCTGAGCAGGGATGCACAGGAACAGCTAACTGAACAAAGTCTGGGAAATAAAATCATGTTGGTGGATTGCAGCTCCATTATAAGCAGCTTTTAGAGCTAAAAGGAGGACCAGCTTGTATTTCATTTGAACAGAAGTTCCCGAGGGAGAGACACTTATTAAGAGAGGGATAATCTGGTTAGAAAACTGAGCAAAGGTGATTTTTATAAACAACAGTTAAGTCCATGTCAGACAAGCAAGTTTTAAATGGACAAGGCAAGACAAAACATGGCAGGAGTCAAGAAGTGAGAGAGACAAGGGCTTAGACAGGAGTTTTGGTGTGGACAGAAAGAAGACAGGGCTTGGGGATGCCATTTAAGGGAAAGCAATGAGGTGTATAAATAGCCTGCACTGCTGGATCTAATGGCAAAGCTGTTGGGCAAACAGTAATGAGAGTCCTCAAAAACCAGAACCAGATTCTTTCTCATCTTATTGGATGTGCTTTTGGAAAAACCTCCAAGCTAACTGACCATAGTAAGTGACCCTGACTTCTCCATTGCTGGGTCAGTGAAGAGTAAAATAGAAATTCCTGAACCACTGTTGAAAAGAATTCAGTTTCTAGGATTAACAGAAAAATACACTCCACATTAGCAAATAGCTGCAAAAAGATACATATTATGAATACCAATATTTTCCAGCAGCAAAGCTACTTTGCATTTTTAGTAGAGTACTGCCAAAACTAAGAGTATCACTGAGAAAGCCAAGTATTATAGTATTTTTATAGACAAAACATTTGCAAAAATATTTTTGCTTCAGTATTAGATTGAACTTCTAACTACCAATCTTACTCTGTTCAAGCATTGTAATGCTTTGTGATAAGGAATTCTATGGACAGCCATATAGAAAGGAAGTGTTATTCATATTGGACAAAATTCCTTTAAAGGGAAGATTTAAATATTACTGATTAGGGAAGACATACAATCCAATTCAAACATCTGCACTTTGAGTATCTCTTGGGCATCAGAAATAAGGAGTTGTAGCAATAAGTTGCAATATAAGAGACCTCATGTTTTAGCAGTTACTGAACTTCAACAAACTGCAATAGCAAAAAATGATGTTCAAAATATACATTATTTTTTTAAATATAGGATTGGAATAACTTTTCTGAGCTTTTCCTCAGACTTAGAAATACTTTTTTTTCTTTTCTTTCCCTCATTTGTTGGGATGAATAAATTTTCACACTTAGAGAAAAAGCTGTTTTCTTTTGTTTCGATTTCAATCCTGTTTGAGCCACTAGAAAAATGTTCAGGCCTTCTCCAAGAAATTAAGAAATTATTTAATGTAAATTTATCTTGAAGGAACAAAGCAAGCAAAAGTTTTCAAGCTAACATAAAAAGTTACACGACTCTTTAAGTTATTTTATAGTATGTAATACTAGAGCTCACCTAACTGAAGTATTACAAACTGCTCCTCATTGGAGACTAGGAATTATAACTAGAAACATTTGGTGTACATAGGCAAATAAAATACACTCAAACTAAAATTTTTCCAATAACATTCAGAGGCAGGAAGAAAATACAGGCTGTAGATATTAATCCATTAATCCATCCAAGACATTACAGAAGTCTGTGTTAGTAAATTATATAAAAATGAGTTTTCAACAGCTTCAGTGATTATGCATAGATTTTTGTTGGTTTTAAGAGCTGCTGAAGAAAAGGTTTCTAATATGTAAATCAGTTCTCCAAACAGTTTTGAGACTAGGTTAAAGGCTGTGCTTATTCTCTCCAAAATGCCAGACATATCTTTGAGTGTGAGAAGAAAATTAAAAAAAGAAACAGACAAACCTTTCAACAAAATCATCCAACAGCACAGACCTTTGTGAGAGATTTTACTGTGGTAGCTCAAACACTTAATTTGTTTTAAACTGTATAACTGATACACAATAAAAATCAAGTATTATAAAAATTAGAATGCATTAACTCTAAAACATTTTAATATTGTAAAAAAGTTTAAGAGCCAGCGTACACAAGCCACCATCAGTTTGAATGCCAGCATTCCTTTTTATAGTAGAAATTAAAATAATAATATGAAGTATTAGGAATTTAGCACTGACAAGGAACCCTACAATTTGAGAATTTTCCCCTCTGACCTGAAATTCTGCTTGTAAGTAAAGCTATTGTTTCTCTCCCAACTCTTTGCATTCCTCCAAAGTTAACTCGACTAACATTTCAGTCTGCTAGAAAATATCTAAATAGGAAAAAAAAAATTGAGAGTTTTCTTCAAAGGCAGACTACTGAAAATACTGGAAGCTTTTAACCCTCTACATACCTTTACATTCACCATTCAGAAATAACAGGATGAATATTTTGTTTCACAGTTTTGTGCCAAGTGCCTCCTTTGTGATGGAGTGCAGCCTCATGCCTGCCTCAGGACAGCCTGTTTGTAGGCTTTCCATGCTGGTTCACAGTACTAAGAGGCACAGCTTAAAAACAACCACAGTTTAGCCCTACATATTTCTTTTATTTTCATGTCCAGAAGTACTTTTTCCTATTTTAGCTTACTGATTTATATGATAATACTGAAAGTCCAGTGGAGAATGCAATAACAGTGAACACAATGGCATTCCATTATTTCATGTATTTAAAATGCAAGTCTTTTCCAGGGTGGTATTAATAATTTATAACTCAATAACAGCTTACCAAGTTGAACATTACTATTTGCAATTATTTTTTATTATTATTACTCTTAATAGTATTCTACTTATGGGGAGAAAACATTTATTTGTACCTCTGTCTTCTGCACTGCTGAAAGCTGAATATTTAGAAATATCAGAAGTAGCTGTCCTAGCAGGCAGAAGAGAGGCACTTCAGACACAGCACAGGAAGAAAGACAGTGGCTGCAGTGATAAGCTCTTGTATTCCAACAGGCCCCCAGGTAACTCATTCCTGACTCTCCCATGTGACATGTCACCACCTTCCTCCAGAAGGCTGCTGCTTGGCAAATTGTTTATCATGCACAACCAACTTAAAATAGTAAGTGGGATCACAAAGTGAAAAGCTAGTCTGTGGTATGATTTATGAATGGCAGCACTAAGACCTAAATTTGATTTGGTAGAGGGAAATGTTGGGAAGAGTAACATTTAAAGGTTTTGGGAAGGAGCAGCATCTGTGAACAGCAGATAAATAGCAGGAGAGAGGTTTCAGGAGCTCCAGAAGTTTGATAGAAGAATTTACAGAGAAAGTCAAAATTGAGAAATTGCTAAAATTTTTTACCTCTAAGTTTCCTTCTGAACAAATTTGGAGTTCCTTATAAATCAAATTATAAACATCTTCCATTCTTATAAGTAAGAACAAGAAGTGCCTGTCAGGAATTTATGTAGCACTTGATAGCATCTGTCCAACTGTCAGAGCCTCAACTCCAGCTGTGGCTGATCACAAGCACTTCAGGTAGAGGAAACAGAAGAAAAATCCACAAACCATATCTATCCTTCCTATGTATAAGAGAAAAAAAAAAACAGAGCTAAACATTTTGTGATTATTGTTGCTGGTGAACAGTTGAAACCCTGAAGCACAAGAATGGGTTATAAGCATTTTTAACAAGCTGTGTCATCCCAGAATGGTTTGGGTTGGAAGGGACGTTAAAGATTATCTAGTTCCAGCCCCTGCCAACACTAGATCCAGTGGCTCAAAGCCCTGTCCAGCCTGACCTTGAGCACTTCCATGGATGGGGCAATTACAAATTTATTAAGGGTAAAGGCTTTATCTTATTCACTCCAAAGCTCACAGAAGAAGGAAAAATAGTAGCAAGGGGAAATACTTAAATGCCAGAAAGACCACACTGACCATTTAATCCCAGGTTTGTATCACCCTCCCAAAGAATGAAACATCCCTCAAAACAGCACTAAAAAAAAAAAAAAATATTGCCTCTGAAGCATGTTGAGGGTAGCTTACTTCAGAACTTCACTTGTTTCACTTGAACAACTAGAAATTCTATCTAGTTATGACTCTGACCACAAGGCCTACAAATCCCCCAACACCACATGCCTTTTCCATGTGTAAGCAGCTATACAGAACAAGTCAGTCACCTCTCAGTGTTTTCTTCAATAAAGAGCTGACATGCCCAACATGAACTACAGATCAGCTTGTCTTTCCAAAACATGGAAAAATTTTATGGCTTGTTTTGAGCTGTCTAGAATCTCCAATCTTCTGAAATATGACCAGGAGAATTGGACACAGTATTCTAAAACCACCCCAACCCAAGACTGCATCTCTGCCTCCAAGCTGCTGCTGTCCTTTGCACACAGCCAAAGGTTAGAAAAGTTTTTTTCCTGCAGCAATGTGCCAAAAGCTTACACTGATTATGATGTGCAAGTTTCCTAAAGTGTTTATTCACAATTTCTCTTTTAAAATCTCCCACTTATATGTACAATTCATACCTGCCAGGATTGGTAGTACAAATGTAGTTTGTTACTATTTAAAGAGATGATTCAGATCTTTATTACTAACCTTTTCTTTTTGTTAATTCAATACTTTAAATGCCCTAAATTATAAATTTTTATCAACTTCCGGTTCTACAATGATTTTATAATCAATTATATGGTTGATATAATTGCAGTATTTGACTAAATATCTTCCCCTAAAAGGTAAATCTTTCTCTTAACAGTGGGCAGAAATATAAATAAATGTTCACGTCAGTGAGCTAAATATTATCACCTAATTTATGCTATACCAATTCAGCAAACTGCAGATCTCTCAAAAACCTACAGTCCAAGAAAACTTACCTGTTTTGAAATTGTTATCAACTGGCATGAATTAAATACTGTATTATTTTGTCTGTGGTAACAGAACTGCAAATTAGCAACTCTTCTTTCACAGGCATGACATGCTGGAGATTGTTCCAAATGATTGGGAAATTGCCCATTTATCTCAAAATCTTAACAAACAAACAAACAAACAATTCCCATTCTCATTTTCCAAGATAAGTGAATACTAAGTGGTAGATTGCGATGCTTTCCTTATCTAATTTCTTTAGGAAGTTTTAGGTATAAATCATCCAGGAAAACATCTCAGCTACCTCTTTTGCCTCAAATTATAATCATTCCTACATAGCATAGGATCCTCTATTTCTGTTTCTGTTCAGAACCATAGCTTGTATTTTGCAGTAGAGTACTATTCTTATTCTTAGTAAAGCAAAAAAGGCTGTACTATCTTTATTTGTTTTGATCACTGGGATTTCATAACTTTCTTGGACTTTGTTATTCTTGTGACTCTTGAACACTTCAAGGCATCACAAGCACTTCACAGGAGATTGTCCTTCTGCTTTTTATTAAAACATTCTGAAAAGGTGAGGCATCCTTAATATTTTTGACTTGCTTTTCAAGTCAAAAATTCAAGAAAGATAATGATGAAAAGCTCCAAATTCTGAACACAGAAAACAAACAGTATTCACTAAACCAGTTCATTACTTTCTTCCTCACTCATCTGGGTCAGCACAAATAAAATTTAAATAATAAAGTAACTCAAGAGACCATAAATTACTTCTTTAAAGAATGTTTGAAAGGAATCAAATTCTTGGTAAACAACAATTTAGTTATCACATCTGAAAATTGAAATATTAATGGTAAATACTCCCAGGGTAATCAAACAAAACAATAACTAAACACATTGAGGAGTCACATGAAGTCCTTTGAGTACCATTTTATTAATTTGGCCTGAAGACAGAAATCACAAATGAAATTCTACTTATAATGGGGTATACAATCCAAGTTGACTCTGATGGTTTCAGATACCAAAATGAAACATTCAAATGCTTTTTTGCTTTAAGGGTTACATTTACAGGTGTATGCAGATAAGTCAAAAAGCCAGCTCTGACCTAAATCGAATTCCCCCCTTTGTCAAGGCTGTGTTTGGTCGATGCAGGACGAGGAGGGCCAAGGAGGCCAGCACAGCACAGCACTGCCACCTCGTGCCAGGCAACACAGCTCCTGCCAGACTGATCAACGTGCTCTGCCTTTAAACTCTGCACTTATTTGAGAGCAGATGCTTCATCTTGAATTATTAAAGGGTACAACAGCATCCATCTTAATATCCAATTCCTTAAATAAAAGTAATCAAACTATCTGTAGTTAATCAGCATGTCAGGCAGCAACTACTCATTATATTCGCTGTTGTAACAGCTTAGTCACTAGAACTCTGATAAATTTAACTCAACAGAGATAAGACCTTTGCTAATGAATATCTGCTTCAGATTAAGTCTTTCTAGCTTAATTTCCCATTTTGGTAAAAGAATTACGACAAAAACATATAAAGTTTCATAGTTCAGAAGATGCATAAAACCTCTGAACACCCATGCTATGAAAAGGGTCATATATTCTTGCTGTATAAATCTTTAAATACTGACAAGTTACAAAGAAAACTATTTCCTTTCAATCTGTTCTTATCTAAAATAGAACCACTTCATCAAACACAACATAATAATGTAAAGAATGTGATTTTTTTGTTGTTGTTGATTTACCGATAAGTATAATTTTGTCAGTGGATATTTCAGTCCTCCCCCCAAGAGCCATAATTACAAGCAAAAAAGATGTAAAGTAGCAGTACTCACCAATATCATTAGCTAGAGCAGCAGGATCAGAGACCCCAAGGGTGGCTTCAAACTCTTCCTGAAGACGATAAGCTCTTTGAAGAAGAGATTCAAGCTTATGAATGAATTCAGCACTAATGATATCCTGCAAGAAGACAGACATTAGCAGCTTTTCTATTTGCTTTCAGCCTGGAAGACTCCTTTGTAAAATCCAAGGATATTAAGCCTTCACAGAACAAACCATGCCACATTAATTCGCTACAAACCACACTGGGACACTGTCAGATGACAACTTCAACATCCACAATAGGTACGCTTTTCAAAACAACATATTTTATTTAGAGTAATAAAAAATAAAATCTAAATTTAAAAATAATTTTAAATTATCTGTGATGTTTGCTGCACTAGAAATAATGAAAGTAACATATATATGATATTTCAAAATATTTTTAGCATTCAGTTTATAATAAAGGAGGAAAACAAATAAAGTTTAAGCACATTGTTTGTAAATGTGCGCAAATTGATCATTTTTCCCTGAGACATTGATCTTTGGCAAGCAGATACCCTCTCACATAACCATACAAGAAAGAGAGGACCCAAGGGATTACGTGCAGGGAAGTTGTCTGCTTGATAGCTTCATATTGTCCAGAAGCAAACACTGATGCATTAGCAATTGCCAAAAGATAAATAATGTTAGTTTCTTTCCCATGCCCTCCTCCAAAAACTAACCAAAAAAGTCAGAAGAAATGAACTCAGATATCCTTTAAATACAATACCACTAAATTGGAAACTGAAACAATTGTCAAGTTTGGTAATTGAATTTGCGAAGATTCAGGTAGTAACACAGAACAAGTTGTCAGGGCAGCATCAGTGGATTATAGATGGGATGTACTCACTTCTACACTTTCCTCTGCAATTGCATCTCCTGCTCCCAGCTTAATGGAACCACAGATTGCTTCATCTTCAACTTGCCTGTTACGGAAAGTTAGGGCCTGCTCCCAGCGCCTCAGTGCCTCCTCAAACAGCTCCATACCTAGGGGAACAGGAACACTTCAGCTGCACTCACATTGCACAGACAAAGGAAAATATGTAGTTAAAGTAGCATAATTATCACAGAGATGTAAGTTGATAAACATCACTTCCCAGCCTATATCAGTATATACCCAGTACATATTTACCTTCTTTTAGTGTAAAGAAATGTGGCCATTTTCCCCATGTGCCAGGGTGTGATTTTAAGGACTACTACTGCAAATAGTGACAGAACATGTATTCTAGAAAACTAACTTTAGATCAAGTATGATTTCATTATTTTATGGAAATGTTCTCAGACACCTGCCAACAGGACACTGAGAAAGAACACAGTAATATTTTTTCAGCAGATGCTGAATATTCTTATTATGACTTACCCATCAAATACAAATTTTCAGGTGTAGTCACTGGAATATTGACAAGCTTAAGGTCATCTTCATCTGCTTTATCCCAGGAATTAGAATTGGCACAAGCACAACTGTGACAAGAGGTGGCACTCTGAACCTTGAAAAACAAAGTGCTGTTACAGAGAGCATCCTTAAAACCACATTCCAGCCAGAGTACATTACACCCAAGCCATCTGCCTAGCAACTGGTTTTACTCTGTGGTAAGGACACTGGTTTCTCAGCATCTCTAGCTGCCTGTGCAGTTCATTCAGGAAACTTCCTTCAGCTCAGTGAAGCCTTTAGATGCACATCCAATGCAAGTTAACAGACAATCAACAGCCTTAAAACAGTTTTACTTACCGAGGTCAGGCTTTGAACTGAACCAGAGTATTTACTGAAAAGTCCTCCATTTGCATAGATACAGGACTGAGATCCTTTTTCCTTGGCAGAGCTCAGAGAAAGAGTCAAGTTTTGTCGACTACTGGAACAACTAGAACCTAAGAGACACATTTATTTTAAAGCTCTTGCAAACTCAAAATATTGCTTCTTGCGCAAATATATCAAGAATTGCATTTACTCTTTTCAATAAAATTCAGTTTAGAAGCAAACAACAATTATTCTTTTATTTACAGTTCTACTTGAGAAATTACACATTAGAATTCACTGTCTGTAACAATAGCTATACATTTTAGCTTAATTATTCGCCTATTCTATAAAAAAAACAGATCTGAATTTCTTTTTATTGAGATACACATGGAAGAATGGCAAAACCCATTGGTAATACACTATTGACAACAAGATTTTTAATCCTGGTTCATTATTAAAACTTCACCTTTGACAAGAAGCCCAGCTTCTTTATAAGATACTGTAATTTTGTTTAAATTTTGAATTTGTCAAATTAGAAAGTCTAAAAATTTGAAACTACTCAGGTGTTCCATCCTATGGAGACGATTAGAGGAATGGAGCACCTCCCCTCTGAGCAAAGGCTGAAAGTTGGGGTTGTTCAGCCTGGAGAAGGCTCCAGGGAGACCTTACTGAAGCCTTTCAGTACTTGAAGGGGGCATATAAGAAAGATGGCCACAGACTTTTCAGCAAGGTCTGCTGCAATAGGATAAGGGGTCATGGTTTTAAAACTAAAAGAGGCCTGATTTACATCAGATAACAAGGAAGAAAGTTTTTACAATGAGAGTGCTAAAACACTGGAATGGATTGCCCAGAGAAGTCATGGATGCCCCATCCCTGGAAACACTCAAGACCAGGTTGGATGGGGCCATGATCAACCTGGTCTAACTGAAGATATCCCTGCTCAATGCAGGGGTTGGACTGGATGAACTTTAAAAGTCCCTTCCAACCCAAACTATTCCATGATCAAAGGAAAATAGTTTGGTTTGCTACTACAGTTATGCATACCCATCCCCTTACACAACTTTCTTTCCCCTCCAAGAAAACAAAAAAAAAAAAACCCAACTTGGGGGTTCCATGACTTACCTTTTTCTGAAGCAGCTGCTTTGGTACATTCTAATACGAGATGAGCTGGCTCCCATGGTGGCACTTTCTTGTTTTTCTTTCCACGTCTCCTTTTAAAGTGATGGGCCAGAAAAATCACAGATATTGCACTCACTGCTGTTACTGTGAAAAGCTTCTTTAACCCTGGGGAAAGCTTTATCTGAAAATAAGGGTGTGATTTAATTGCAAATATATATACACCAAGAGACAGACTGCAGCACCAAGAACTGTAAGGTATATTGCAAATCCACACACTATGGGGATCTAAACAAATTACTTTCAAACAAAGATTAGGAGTTTTTTAATTTCTTCTTAATGCCAGGACAATGCAGGGCTTCAATTAAATCTCTAACAGCAAAAAATACTGAGAAGGAACTCACCTTTCCCAACTACACTACTTCTTGCACTGTGAAAGAGTGGAAGATCCTAATGCAAACATCTGTGTGGTGTTTCAATTTGAGTAGAACATGTATTTAAATACATTTCTCTAAATTAAGTTTTGAAAAAAAAAATTACATTTTATTTTGGATCTAGATCAGCCATAAATCTATAGGTGTTTAAATTACTAAATAAGAGCCACATGGACAAGCAACTTGTATCAAAAGCAATTAACAAAAGTTGTAACATGCGAAGTAACAAGATACACAAAGAAGAAAAGTGCCATTTAACTGGAAACCACAGGTCACTTTCACAAAGTCTTTTGGAAACTTATGCTGCTTGAGGAACAGAATGTTGGGAGAAAACCAGATGCACAGTCCTTGGGCCTCATATGGTGTTTGTGTAACCTGATTCCTCATACCAGAGAGAGCACACAGCCCCACTGCACTCTGGCACTCCTGTTTGCTGTGCAGTTGCTAAAGACTATCACCACTGTGCAATCTGAAGAAACATTGAAAGCTTCTCTCTGCACTGAGTTTACAGTCAACAAGTCAAGCACCTTTGATTTGAGAACCCTGCCCTTCCTGGTACCATGCGTTGACTGAGGCTGCAATTACCACTGTACTCGTGGGGAAAAGGAAATGCCTGGAACACAGCACCAGCACAAAACTTACAAAATTTACAAAAGACTAGTGTATTTCACAGAAAAGAGTTAACAACCAAACACTTGAGATTAAAACCTCTAAGATCACAAAATTAAATGTTAAAATATTGCAGTTTCAAAGAACTGCAGAAGGATTTTTCTAAATTTGTGCGTGCCCTCAAACATTATCGTAAATTGATCAACAGTGAGAAGAAAACCTCTAAAAAGAGGAAAGTTAATAGTTGCACATAAGGGAGTTGCATGTGGTATTTAAAAAGGACATGAGTATGCTGCCACATGAAAAAGAAAACAGTGATCTTGCAGTGAGAGTTCTGAGGTATTTAATATATTAAAAAATGCGGAAATGAGCATATGCAGCTAAGACTGAGAATATCCTATCCTGGTTTTATATGCAGTAAAAGTACCTACAGGGAACTGTGAAATATGGCATAGCTTCTGCTTATAAGTGTGTAATTCAATAGTCATATTAAAAACCTAGTTTGAAACTCAATACTCAATTCAAAGCAATTCAATACTATTATTCAAAATTTAATGACAGTTATGTTTAGCTTGTAAATACAAGGGAAAAAAAACAATTTGAGAATTTTGATATTTTGAGAATCACTGCGCTGTTACAAAATGGAGATATATAGACACTGCAGGGAAAGCAGATGTATGATGATGTACTAAGCATTTATTAGCAGAAAAAGACAAAAAGACACACTTATTTTAGTGCAGTGTTATAAACAAACTAAACCCCAATGTATTCTATATGAATTTAATTCACAGTCACAAGAGCATGTACAACACTGCAATAAACTTCTAAATGTATAACAAAAGTCACAAAATTTAGATAATGTATTTATTACCTGGTTAAGAGAATAATACCAGGAAAGGGGAAGATTAAACACCCGTAAAGCTACTGTCTTCAGAGAAAATCTTGTCTCAGCAGCAGCTTCTTCTGACATGGCTCCTTCTCTCCCATACCTCATTAAGCAAAACTATCTTGGAAACAATCACAGATGGTCTCTGGAATATTCTGGCAAAAGAAGGATACATACTATGAAGATGTAAAGGATGCATAACTATGCAAGGATGCATCCTTTCCAAAAAGGATATATAACTATGCAACAGAAGCCCAGGACATTTTTCTTCTACAAGCTCGAATCTCTTCAATCACAGGTACATGACTTGTTTGATTGATGTTTTTGAGTAGAGGCAAGACTTAAATGTGGAGACAGCAAATTTGCTGGTTCGGCTTAGGCCCCGTTTGTCCGACTGCTGCGTGCAGATGTGCAGCCGCACAACACCCAGGACTAAGGAGGCTCGGTGTGGCTGGATTAGCCGGCCGCTCCCGCACTACAGCCTCTAGGGCACGCACGGCAACACCCTGCCTCTGAAACCACGACTGCTGCAAGAACACATTTGCCACCTGAAAGAATTAAAAGATTTGTGGGCAGCTAGTAAAAGTTTATCATCTCATTCAGCGCTTCGTTTATTTTGCAGACACACCACGAGACACAACCACTATAGCCTGACGTAATCTCCCCGATGCAGGCACACCTCTCTCACTCCCTGATGCTGAACACAAGGCGAAGCCTCCGAGCCGCGACTCCAGGACCGCAGCCGTGGCACGGCGGGAGGCGATGGACGCCTCGGGGCAGAAGCCACCTCCGCCGAGCCCTCCCCAGCCCGGGCAGCCCCGGCATCACGGGCGGGCAGCGGGCAGAACCGAGCGCCCCGCGCGCCGCTCAGCCCGCTCCCCGCAGCCGCCCGCGCGCCTCTCCCCGGGCCCGTGCCGGGTCGCTACAGCCGCCGCACTCAGTTATTACCTACTTGCCCGCCGAGCACCGGGGCGCGGGCAGCTCCCTCCGCTCCGGCCCCGGCGCTGCCCGGAGACCGGCGGGATCCGCTTCCGGCAGAGGAAGAAGAGGCCGCTGTCAGCCGGGAGGAGCCGCTACCACGTGAGGGAGACCTGTGCCGTCAGGACTCCGTGCCCGCCATCTTTGTTCCGGGCAGCCCCGCTGCGGGCGGCCGGGCGGGGGCGGGGTGCGCACCTGGAGCCGCCATCTTTGTGAGGGGCAGCTCTCACATGAGCGGCTGAGGCTCTCGGCGCCGCCATCTTTGTGCGGGGCGCGTCCCGCGGCGGCGTCGCGGCAGCCGCGCCCGCCCGGCCGCGCGTGTGCGGGGCGGCACCGGCGGAGCTGCGGCCCGGGCGCGCCCAGCTCCGCCACGGCAGCCCTACTGTCCCCGCAGGCAAGGGCGAGACGCGGGGCTGGTCGCGGCCCGGCTGAGCTCCGGGATCCGTGCGCGGCGCATCCTCCCGGCCGCTCCGGTAAGAGAGGAAGGGCCCGTTTGGGCAGCGGCGGAGGGTTCGGTCTGGCGGGGGCTGGGAGCGCGGCGGGCCGTGTGTCTGGCTGGTTCCACGGCCCAAGGCATGTTGGTGCGGCGGTGGCGGCCGTCCCGGCGGCCGGAGCGCCGCGGTCCCGCAGGGCTGGGCGGGGGCCGGAGGTCGGCGGTGCCGGTGCGGGGCAGCGGGGCCGTGTGGGGCGGGATCGCCCTCCCGCCCGCTGGAAGCGGCCACGGAGCTCCGCAGGTCCCTGCTGAAGCTGCAGCTGTGCGGCAGCCGTACCGCGGGTACCGCGCGGTCCCTAAACCCAGTAATTTACCGATAAATGGCCCTGTTCGCTCCCCGAGTTACCCATGCGGATGGATCATCGGGTACGAGGGATGGAACAGCCTGGGGGAAAAGTCCGGGGTATCACCTAGTGGAAAATCACTGTAGGCTTCTCCTGCGCTTAGGCAAAGCCCGGGTTAGGAAAATCCTCTTAGAAATATAGAGGTTAGCTAATGGGTTTCATAGTTAGGATGTAGCGTGGTGGAAAAAAGAAACGAAAGAGTAGCCTGAAAGCCAGTATGAAATGAAAACTGGAAGAGGGTTATACCTTAACTCCAGAATATTTTTAAGTGTCTTTTCTCTGTTGGAACAGTACTTAGGGACGGAAAAAGAACGTAATGGAAATGACTTACCAGTTTGTGTCTTGCTTGAGTGGGTAGCTCTTGGTGCCGGAGGAGAAAGACCAGGTACCTTTGACCTGGTTACTGAGCACACTTTTGTCATTTAGTGGGAAAATACCAGGTTTTATGGTAAATAGATATAAATTAAGTTCTCTACCAGAGCTGGGATTGGTGGTGTTTTTTTCAAGAAGTGGGATGCACTTGTTTGTTGTTGATAGATTAGAAAAAGATAAAAATACAGAGGGATGGGAGATAAAATTCAAATTAATTTATTGATTAATGGAATATAAAGGAACCTAGGTCAAGAAATAGGAAAGATGAACCTTAATTTGACACACTGAAAAGACTAATTTTAAGTTTGGTAAAAATGTAATTCATGTACAAAAGTAATTGAAGGAATTTCTGTAAAATTTCATTAAAACAACACAGATTTTTAGAAAAGTGATAAAAAATATGTAACTTAACAATTTGTCTATGCATAAGGTTTCAGCGGGCTTTTGTAGCTTTGAGTGAATGCTGGTGGGTTTTTTTCTGAAGAATATTAATATGGTAGGTAATTACTGAACTGCCAGACCTCCTTACTATTCTAAGTAATTAAGTGTTCAGGTACAAAGTTGCACCCTGTGTCACTCTTGCTTTGTTGCTATAAAATATAAATAAATGTTAAATGAAATTGTTCCAGTGCATCACTGGTAAAATAACTGTGAGTGCACCAAAGAAGCTTGAGCTTACAGATTACTGGTTTGAGATGCTGTTATTCAGAGCTGTACTGACAAAATAATAAAAGCCTGTAATGAAGACACAATTGCTGCTTCATGTAATTGATGTCTTCAGAATAATCCTTTTATTCTTAAAATCTTCCATCAGCATTCCCTTACTGAACTCTGTAAAATGATCTGTTAAAACAGCTCCATATTTAGAATATCAGTGGAATACATAAAACATACAATTGTTTTTTTCAGCATCTGTTGAAGTGCTGTAACTAGGCAGATGAAATCATTAATCCAAAAATTTTTGAAATAATTTAAAGTCTGTTTTGTTTCTTTAGGAAATATTGGGTTCCTTACATGACCCAAAGATAATTTTCGAGATCATTTGAATTTCGTAGTGTTTGATGGAGTTTTCTGTGGGTCTGATAGGCCTTCCACGGTAGGCACCACACAGGTCTGTGATGCTATGGAATTCTATTGAATAATAAGCAGGTTGCTGGTCGTGATGCTTTGAATTATGGTCCACATTTCTCTGATGGCTCAATTTTGTTTTTCTTGGGGAATGAAAAGACTAGTCAGGAACACAAAAAACCCTCCAAGATTGGACTTGAAGAGAATTTTTTCTTTGGATTGTGAGTTTGGGCATGCTCAAAGCAAAATTCTGTTGATAAAGTCCTACTTTGGAGCATTAATTACTTCACTTCATGGGATGGGGTAATATGAAGCATTTAGATAGGTGAACTGAAACCTCTGAGGGGAAGCAATGGAGAGAGCTGGCAATAGACTGGGAGAGAAATTCCCTCCCAGATCTGTGGGAAGCATTTGATGAAAACTTTATTGCATGAGTGTGATCATGAGCAGTTGGTGTGTAAACAGGCTGAGAGAGCTGGGCTGTTCAGCCAGGAGAAGAGAGGGACATCTTACACAAGAGACTTGGAGCAGGACTTTTCACAAGGGCCTGTAGTGATAGGACAAGGAGAATGGCTTTGAACTTGGAGGGCAGGTTTAGGTTAGATATTAGGAAGAAATTCTTTACTGTGAGGGTGCTGAGGCACTGGAACAGGTTGTTCAGACAAATTGTGGATGCCCCATCCCTGGAAGTGTCTGAGGCCAGCCTGGATGGGGCCTTGGGCAACCTGATCTCGTGAGTGGCGTCCCTGCCCATGGTAGGGGGTTTGGAACCAGATGATCTCTAAGATTTCTTCCAACCCAAACCATTCTATGATTGTGTGATCTCACTGGGATCATGAAATGGAGGTATGCTTCAGCTTCAGAGCAGGAGTATAACATGGAATGTAAGAGAAGCTACAAATCCTGTTGGATTATTTTGAGTTTTTTTTCAAATACTGAAAATGGAGAAAAACAATTTTTGGATGATGCCAACGCAATGCAGAAGCTGGTGTAAAAGCAGATGTGATAATGAGCTGCAGGGGAAGAAATGCAATCTCTTCAGATAGAGTAGGAAGTGGTGAAATGGAGGAAGGTCACTGAGCAAGGGAGGGGCTACCCTGGGCTGGCTAGGACTTAGAGAGGTGAAGAATGAGTCATGGTTTTGAATTAATTTTACAGTTTTAGACTTTAACATAAAATTCTATGAAATGTGTTTCTGCAGCTATGTATATTAAACTACTAAGGTTATGGCAGTAGAGTGAGTTATCACAGTGCTGCAAGATGGAAGGAGCTGTGTAAAAAAAATTGTTAAAGAAAGGTGGAAGAAAGGCCACTCAGCTTTGTTCATCTAATGACATGTGAAGAATTTGTAACATGAGCTACACTTCCACAAGAGATGCTCTCCATATAGACAGGAATAGGGACCGCATCCACAGGGATGTGAGTTTGAACAGCTTTGGCCTTTCTGATGATTGTTAGGAAAAGAGAGATGCAGATTGCAACAAGAAACAGAAACTAGCATGAGCAGAACTCCTGGGTTTGGGTTTGTTCAGGACTGCAGGTTTGGATTTGTGGAGTTTTGTGTATGAAAAGTTAAATACAAATTAAATACAAATCTGGCAGCATGGGGTGAAGTCTCCATTCATTGCTTGTATTACTTGTAATAATGCATTCAGAAAGCTTCTGCCGTAAAAAAAAACTAAGCCTGAAGCTTTACTAATCCATTATATCAGTCTTTTTAAAGCATTTGTATTAAATCATCTCACTGGATTTAATGTGCTCAGGGCTTTATTTGAAACTCACTTGTCCTTTTAAAATGTTTTAACAGAACTTGTAAACTGTGGAAGACATAACATGCATTCATGTTGCAATTTCTGTTCTGTAAGGGAACCTTACAGTTTAAAGAGGAATTGCTAATATGATGGAAGTTGAGGAGGTTTGGCTTGAAAAACTGTTGCCTTATTTGAAGTGTCTTTCAGTAACAGTGCATATAGATTATAGTCATTACTGAACTGAGAAAGTACTTCTCCAGCTGGAGCTTATGTTTTAGAATAATGTATTTTAAATGTCATGCCACTGGTCCTGAAAGAGAATTCATAACTCATCTAGAAAAAAAATCCTAAATGATTAATTTACTGCAGTATTTTCAGTCTTGTGAGATAAGTTCTGAAATACCTTATTGAACAGCTGTTAAGATGATGTTAAAAAAGACTGAAACATATATTCATACTTATGAGTCTATATATACAATTCTATATATAATAATTATATTATTATATATAAGTAATTGTTTATATATAAAAAATGTATTTAAGTATATACATACATGCATGTAATAGGACATGAAGTATCTATTATTCCATAACAAATAATGTGTAATTCTTCAATAATATTACTTGTGTAACAATGTTTATAGCAATAAACCAGAGTATTTATACACATACACACATATATCGAAAAATGACCAAAGGGAGCTGAAATGGCTCTTGATTCAAAGGGATCTTATTGCAAGGCAGCAGAAGGAAAAAGTAAGTCAGACGTAATAAGCTGAAAGTTTACCCGGGAATGTGTCTGAGATGCCCATTAGGCAAGGTTTGTTTCCCCCCCACTCTGTCAAATCTGTCGCGTGCTTAATATGGAAATGAGTCCTTTAAGTGGAAGGAGCAAACCTAAAGCTGCCAAAGCACACAGGCAAAGTGGTAAGAGGTGTTGATAACAGTGCCAAAGGCTGCAAACAAATCAAGGAGGGTACATCACTGAGTTGAAGTTTATTTGCAAGTCTTGATAAAGGAGCACTATATTGGACAGATATTGTACAGAATAATTGAGCAGAACAAGTTATTTTTTTTTGGCCTTTAGAGAGATTAAGTCATCAATCGTAATTGTTTAAGTGACAAAACTGAAACAAAGTTATTGGATAGTCCCTGTCTGAATGAGTCAGTTGGAGTATTTGTATAAAAAGAACATTACAGAGTTGTTATTTCTATTTTCCTTCTGTTGCTTTCTATGCAGCTATTGAAATAATAATGACAAAGTGATTGTATGTAGCATTCTTTATTTCTGATAAGTTTCTATGTCTACGCCAGAGACCTTGGATGGGCAAAGAAAACAAGATGAAAGTGTTGCTGAGTGTTTAGGGCTATGTGTGAGTCATGAGTTTCAGTCTACTTTGATATATAATATGTCTGAATCTAGAATGCAACTTTGTAAATAAATAAAACCAAGATAAAGTTTCTCTGTCATGTGGTAAACGAGTCTTGTGTTCCTGCAGTTTAGCCTTCACTCAGCAGTGAAGATCCTTTTCCAGAACATACAGGCAAAGCCACTGTCAGTTCTAGGTTGGCTTGAAAACTAATGTTTGTATCACTTGGGTGCCATGGCAGAGTCCAGAAAGTTAAATAACCCAAATCACCCCTGCTCCATTCAGCATTCTTTTAGTTTATGACTTAGAAGTCATTGGATTTCATTTTAAAAGTCAGCAATAGTTTTGGGCTATTGGAGTCTCTTTTTAAAGTTGTTTATACTTAGTCTAAAGAGGGACATTGTTTTAAAAGTTATGTATATGTTGCATATTAGATATCTAGTATTGCTGTCTATTCTAAGGAATTGGGTTTTACTCATTCTTACTTCTGTTGACAGGTAATTCTCTGGTGTTGAAAATTGCAGCTACATCATCTCAGAAAATACAACTTCAGCGATGTCATCACCCAGCAGCAATTGCCCACACTTGGAATCAGTTGGTGAGATAACAAAGGAGGAATTGATACAGAAATCTCATGTGAGTTGTAGCAATTCACTTTCTTCCTATCACTGTTAACTGGTCAGGTTTTTTAGGTCCACATTTTAGGGTATTATTAGTTATAAGGTGCATTTAAGTGTCAAGCATGGGTAAAAGCTCCTCTGCTGGAATAGTAGGGTTTAAATAAATTATGAGAAGAATTGTGGGCTTGATGAAGCTGAAAATCTATTTTTCAGCACTTAAAGAGCACCTTTGCCACAAGTGATGTTTTATTGGAATCATTAGTTAGAAGAGTTAGTAGAGCACCAAGCTGAACTTCATTTTCATTGCCATTGCAGCATTTAGTTACTTGGACTGTCAATGTAGTATGGCACAACTGACTTCAAGTGGAAATTGTAACAAAGAAATTTATGCTTGAGTTTACTTGGGTAACAGTTCTGTTTTTGATGGAGAAGCCACAGTTTGAGAAGCCTCCTGTGCCTGAACTCTTGGTTTCAAACTAGTATTAATAAATGGAACAAGGAACATCTTGTAGCTCATTGAAGTAGCTGGGAGGTGATGAAAAGTGAAAACTTTTCTGTCCATGGTGCTTAATTTCTAGAACAGTTAATTTGCTGCTGAGGAGTACAGCATTTTCCTCCTATTGCATCTTGTTTCTATAAACCTTTGCAGAAGCAAATAAGAATATTTTTGCAGAAGCAAATAAGAAGCAATATAAATTTACTAAAAGTTCTATCACTATAATTTCTTTTTATGTTAAATTTATAGGAAAGACCAATTATGAGGATTATTATAATTATGTGGCAGAGTGATTTTTATGTCTTACTTAGAAAAGCAATTTTTGGTTTAAGATGAAAACTGAAAGATAAATCTGGCATTTTAGCTGAAAAATATGCTGATCTTGAGATTATGGGAAGCAAAAACTAGGTTGGTTATCACCATATCCCTTTTTAAAAGTTAACTTTAAAGTCTTAAAGGTATTAATCTGGTACTAAGCTTTACAGTATTTTTTCTCATTTTGTCTTGAAGTTGTGGTTTACTGGTGAAAGTAAGTGAAATGAAGCTTGCTTTTGTGTTGAACTTTAATAGGGCACTTGCCAGGACTGTAAAGTCAGAGGACCAAACCTTTGGGCGTGCTTAGAGGTAAGTGGTTCTGTTGTTCTGCAGTAGAGTCATTTTCTAGTAAAGATCAAGTTGGTAGTACTTTTTTTAGGAAACATCTGTAATGAAGTTCTTGAAGTTAGTTTGTTTAACTTATCATTTAAAAGCAAAATTTCTTCTATAGTTCTTTATGTTTTAAATTATTTACCTCTATTGGGTACATACTTCTTGTAATTTAATAATAATATGCTTAAAATGATCTTTTTTATAAGAAGGAAGGTAGCATATTAGTGTTTTTACTTGAGTTATGATACTTTTTAGCTCTTAAGTTTTGAAGGTTTTTTTAATCTTTTCCTTGGGTTGGTAGATCTAAAAAATAATCTATTATTCCTGAATTAATTAAATTACTTTTTATAAGCCTTTCTTAGCATTTGTAGTCATAACATCTAGCAGTAAATGCAGATATTTTACGGAATAATGCATACTCGGACTTTTATTCTTAAGCAAAACAGAAAAAACTCCTTGTTTTGAAACTTGCAGAAGCTTGTATGAACATTCTCCTTACTTTGTACATATTTCATACAGTCTTTACCCTGGGTATAGCTCTGTCATAAATACGCTTTTGCCTGACTCTCCTTGCTGTCTACAAAAAACTGTAATTTTCACTGTATTTAAAGAAAATACAAACATGTTGCTGACCAATCTATGATCCCAACTGAAAAGCATGTAGTTAACTTAGTTTCTAAAATGTCTTGTGAGTTCTTTGGACTTTTTGTAGCTGTTTACAGAGATTGAAATTTTGCCCTGTAGGCTTGACTTCATTTAATGGCAATTTTTCTTTAAGTACTGTCAGAAGGATCTCTAGGCTAATGCCCCTCTTTAAGTGTACGTATGAGCATTTTTAAAAATCTCCTTCATTTGTGTCCTTTCAAGAGTGGTAACAATTAAGAGATCAGATTATTTTGCTCCTTCTACCAATAACAGAGATGAAGGGGGAGAGAAACAATGTTTAATGTCTTTTGTTAGCTGGCCTGAAATTTTAATTATGTATAAACCTCTTGGGAGTGGGAAGAGGTGTTCAGGGGTGCAGCTACCTGGAAGGTGAGAAAATGCTATGAAGCTTAAAACAGAGTTTTTATTTTTCACATAGAGCTCTTAGACTATTACTGAAAAACTAAATTTTATACTAACATTTCCATAGGAGAGTCTTGTAGTTGAAGTAGGACACTTAATGTCATGCTGTGATGTTTCTCCTCTTGGATGAATTGGCATCTTGTCTTCAACTTTTTCAGTAGAAAAACCTGGTGAGATCCCAGCATGTAAACAATCTGTAACTTATCAAATATCTGTGATTATTTAATATAGAAAATTGGCCATGTTCAGCTACTATTTGGTATAAATAACATGCTTATAGTTACACAGATAACCTGCTCTACCCTCCTGTGTGATTGGCCTGACTGATGCAAATGAAGAATTAGCAAAAATTGCCTGAAGATCAGCAGCTGCAAGATTCCACACTCGACTCAGCCAAATATATTTTGCAATGAGCATGATTAAAATTGGCAATTATTTTGCATGTTATAACTAGAAGATGGCAAGTTCTTGGCCATATAGTGCTGGAAACTTACTTAAAGGTGAAGAGGCTGATTAGTTGTGGAGTAATGCTCTGATGAGTAGGCACTGCAGATAGGGGCATGCAGGGATTTTTGTATGAACATGTCTGAGCCTGTTGCCATTCAGTATTTCACCACTCAGACACTGGATTAACTTTGTATTTTCTGTAACAATCTTCACCAAATAAAGAATTGTAAAAATACATGTTGTCAGTAATATGAATAAATATATAGATATTGCCAAAAAAATTCTATTCTACATTGCCCATCAGTGTGAGAAGTTGAGTTAAATCTTGCAGCATTCTTTTCTGTTTTAGGTGATATTTATTCCATTGTTTACTGTGTATGTCTCTTCGTTTGTGTAGGACTCAAGTCCTATAAGTTTGAAATTTGAATGGATTTTGAAGGGACTGGCAGTACATTCCTATTCTGTAAATCTGTTTGATACCACTTTTTAATTCTTATACTTCTGTGTATCTTGCCCAACAGAACAGGTGTACATATGTTGGCTGTGGTGAATCCCATGTTGATCACAGTACCACCC
This sequence comes from Pyrgilauda ruficollis, assembly GCF_017590135.1. Taxonomy (NCBI): domain Eukaryota; kingdom Metazoa; phylum Chordata; class Aves; order Passeriformes; family Passeridae; genus Pyrgilauda; species Pyrgilauda ruficollis. Next base: position 7,856,561 of record NW_024527710.1, read on the forward strand.
ATTCCCAGGTATGTGTATTTGCTGGTAACACAGTTCCTTGAAGCAATGGAGTTAAAGAACTTTTATTTCAGTGAAGTCAATACCCTATGTTAGCTGACGGTCTGGAGGTTTGATTAGCTGTGATTGTTTTTCATGTTACAGAAGCAGATCTTGCTAATTTAGGAGTATGTGAGTTTACATGTTTTGTGCAGCTGCATAATTATGCAATTCTTCTAAAGAAGATGGTGCAAATTAAAAAAAGGACAATTAATACTGTTGATTTTCAAGATGCTCAGATGAAAGACTTATTGAGTACCTCAGCTTATGTGTACTTCACTACTTCAGTCTAAATTTCTGGGACTGTGACTGCCTGACGGGTAGGAGGAGGAAAACCTTTACAATAGACTCAGAACTGAGGTGTTTCTAGAGTAGTTGGGGACCAGATGGTCCCTGAATTTCTTGCCTACAGTTTTATACCTCTTGGCTTCTTACAGTAGTTTATTCCTGCTTTGTATGCTGCCTTAGCAATGTTATGTACTTGCCAGGTAGGAGAAAGCAGGCAAGCTATTCATTCTCTGTCAGTGACATCCTTTTCTTGATTTTTTTATTGCTTAATTTTAATTTGAGGATAGTAAGCACTTTTTGGGCTTCTTCTTTAATAAATATCTCAAAGAACTTATTAAAATGAGAGAAGTGAGGTTGGCATGAATCAACTACTGCTTACTCCAGTTTACACCAGCAAGGCTCCCTGTGCTGCAAATAGTCATGTTCATTGTGTCCACTCCAAGGAAATCATTAGGCCATTGCTCTGAAGTCTTTAATTATGCATGGATCTGAAGCTGCAGAATTAAGCATATTCTTGTGTTTAAAATTGTTTGACTTATTTATGTAAATCCGATGTTTTTAGTAGAGGGAGTGCTATCTAATGAGATTTTAGCCCACTTTATATTAAAAACATTGTTCTTGTACAGGATTTTGTTAAATGAAGGAAGGAGGAAATTTGGTATCCTGCAGCAGTAGTGGTATTTTCCTAATTTCTAGCAAATCCCTTATTGTTTATAAACCGGGCTGATACTGACATATAAGGAAGAAACACAGGAAGAATTGATGAAAACATTTGGAGGAAGATAGCAATTGTGTGCCCAATCTTACATTAAGGATGTTAAAAAATATTAAGATTTTAACAAGAAAAATGTTCTTCATCTGTCAAGTTTATATTGCTTCAGAGTGTGAAGCTGTCAACAAAGTAACTATTTTAGTCTAGAATTTTTGCTTTAATATGAGGACCTGTTACTGTAACTGAAACTAAAAGTTTTATCTTAGTCTTCAGATTGTTGCAAATAGCCTGAATTTCTTGCAGCAAACCCGTAGAAATAAACATTGTAGAGGAGGTAGCTCCCATTGTGGCCAGTTAGAGATATTCCTTGAAAACTGGTTCATTGTGAATTGTAGCACTTCTAACAAGAATAAGAAGGCTTTCTTCTTATTTTTTTAATTAAGAGTGGCATGTCAGATATGACAGGGTCTTAGATTCTGATTGCATCTTATTGCTAGTTTGAGTGATCTGTACTAAAAATAAATGTTTGTGCTGGAATTTAGTAACTGAATTGCTCTTTTTTAATATTCTAACATACATACTTGTTTCATTTATGAAAAACCTAGAATTTTAATATATCTATTCTAGCTTGCATGTAGCAGTATTTAGTTATTCCCAGTTTCTGAATGCCAGTTGTGTTTTTTGTTCTGTTTTAGGAGACAAAGCACTGTTTAACTGTCAACCTTACTACTCTCCGTGTTTGGTGTTATGCCTGTAGTAAGGAAGTATTCCTGGACAGAAAATTAGGATCTCATTCTCCACTACCAAGCACAAGATTGTCTCACCAAGCACAAGAAAACAGTGTGCAGGTATTTTTTAACCCAATGGAACAAAGGCAGCTGTAGCTTTGCAGTAAACATTGTGTTTCCTATTAGATGAGAGACTGACTTTTCCTCCATTATTGTGGCTGAACTTTCTATTAATGCCTCTCTTTTTTTATAAAACTTTTTTGGCTTTACTGGCATCACTAGTGTTCACTCTGATCTTTTTTTCTTAGATAAGTGTTGTCTTGGAAAAAGTTACACTGCAATTTCTGAAGTACAGTTGTTTGGAATAATGCTTGTAGCTGAAAAAAGAAGTGTTATTTCTTTATTGCATGTGTAATGTAGTTACATAAACATGACAGGTAACTAGGTTAAAAGTCACAAGTAGAAGTATAGTATTTCTAAATGTGTTCTGCTTGAGACATCGAGCAATAGAAGATTTGTTCATGCACAGTTTGAACAAAAAGATGGGCAGTTTTTCAGTCTGTATAATAAAGAAATATATTTACTTCAAAGTTTAGTATTTAATGCGAATGTAATCTGATAATTTTCTCATAAACTGCCAGCAGCTCAATTGGAATATCACAATTGGAATTTAAAAAATTCTGTCATCTAAAAGTTTTTGTCACTTGATATAAAGCTGAGTTCAGACTTCTAAATTTCTGTTCTATTGTATTTAACCTTCTTTAGTCTTCCAAGGAAGCAGGTATGATATGCAGAAAAATCAGTGGAACTTACAACATCTGTGAAGCATTTTGTTCAGGGTTTTTATTTATGTGCTCACAAAAAGAGCCTGTTATTCAATAAATGACTGCCTGTCTACTAGTTTGTTTCTCTATTTGTACATTTTTCTTTCAAGAGTTTAATTTGTCTTCAATAACTGTAGTGAGCCATCTGGTGGCACATCAAAAACACCTACACTAGCTTGGGTGATAACTCCTGCCTTAGCTCTTCCATGCTGGCTGCTTTGTTATCCAGGGGGAAGAAATGCCATCCCTGGCTTTGTTTTGGTTCTTCAGCTGTTGTTATAAAAATCATGCAGCGATCCAATAACAAAAACATGGGGGGGTTCTTAGTAAACTTTCTCAGGGTACCTGTGAAATCCTGGTGTTCTCACTTCCTGTGCAGTGAGATTTCAAAATTTATTCACATCATTTTCCAGTTCTAGATTTGTTGGTAAAATTACACATAGGCTTAATTAAGTAGAAAAGTGATGAATTAAAGTAAATATTCTTTTCCTCCTTTTAAGGATTTTAAAATACCCAGTAATCCCACACTGAAGATTCCATTAGCAGCTGTATTTGATGACTTAGATATAGAAGTGGAAGAAGATGAATTGAAGACCAGAGGTAATAAAAGCAAAATCCTGTGCATTATTCTTCTACTCCAACTCAGGTGTTTATTTTTAGTTTTGCCTTTCTTGCAGCAATCTTTCTTACCTTCAGAGCGGAGGCTGTTGCCTGAGTTTAGCTATTGCCAAAGCATGTTGGAGTAATGTTCAGTACAGTTAGTATTGTAGCCACTCTGGTTCAAGTAGGCTTTTTAAAAATCTGCTCTACTGGTTTTGCCTGTCCTGAAAGATTCCTGATTTAAATACTTTCCTGCATTTTGAATAATACTTTTATGAGCCTGTAGTATCCTAGTGTGGGGTTTTTGGTTATTTGTTTTCTCCTTGACATTTCATGCACTGCCAAACTTTCTCATATCAGAGATTACCCCACCGTAATACTAAATCTAGTGTAAAGATGAAAATTAGAGTGATGAAATCCTAAACAGTGAAGCTAATCCCAAGCAGTGAAGCTTTAATCTTTCATTTCATAAGAGAACATAATAATTACTATTTGTTAAAAGCCTCTAATTGTTGTTGATCATTCTAAAAACTGTGTGTGTTTTTGATGGTAAAGAAAATATTGCTAAGTACCATTTTTTCAGAAAAATATGACTAGCAGATTGTTGAGCTGTTATTTTTGAGATACCATTGCATGTGTCAAGGCAGTTTGTTTTCCATCAGTGATGAGAGAAAAGTTATTCTAATTTATGCATATGCCAGTTTTGGCTGGGCAAGAGTTAGTTATCTTCAGAGTAGCTGCTCTGGGGCTGTGTTTTTGGATTTGTGCTGACAACAGGTTGATAATGTAGAGATGTTTCAGTTATTGCTTAGCAGGGCTTGCACACAGTCAACGTTTTCAGTTTCCCACACCACCCACCAGGTGGTGGGTTGGCGGTGCACAGGAAGTTGGGAGGGGACACAACGGGGACAGCTGACCCAAGTGATCAGTGGGATAATCCATAACGTGTGGCATCGTGGGAGAGGAACAAGGAAGATTGGGACTTTCAGAGTTAGGGTGTTTGTCTTCCCGAGTGACAATTATTCATGATGGAGCCCTGCTTTCCTGGAGATGGCAAAACACCTCCCTGTCTGGGAGAAGTGGTGAATGAATGCCTTGTTTTGCTTTGCTTGCTTGTACAAACAGCTTTTGCTTCACCTTTTAAATTGTCTTTATCTCAGCCCATGAGTTTTCTCACTTTTACAATTCCCTGCCCATCCCACCATTAGTGAGTGAGTGAGTGAGCAGCTCTGGGGCGTTGAGTTGCTGGCTGGAGTTAAACCACAGCAGTGGATCTCATTTCTCCTTCACTCAGCTACTACCAGCTTTCCCTCTCCTAAGTCTGCTGGCATTGGTCAGAAAACCTGCCTTGTCCCTTCTGTTGTCTGGCACAGTCTTACAGGATGTGACACCACCCCACTAATTTGCCATCTGCCCTTAGATCATTACACCATGTGTTCTCTTCCTAGTTAGTTTCTCCAACCAATGTGTCTGTTTGTATATTTTTATCTTGTATTATTAATATTTTGGGGAATGTAGCTTACCTTACAATAATATACAATTAGAATTGCATTAAAGTTCCCAGTAAAGATGATATGACTGTTAAGACACTTATTCAAACTGAAGGGAAGAAACTTCTTTAACTTTGTTTTAACTTTGCTCCTAAAATTTCTTCTGGAATGCTTTTGATAAAGCAGATATTAGAATATATCTTCACAAGAAAAGAAGTCCGTTTGAAAACTTTCCTTGCGATACTACAGGCTGGAAAAATGCACTGAGAGTATCTTCCTGAAGTATGTGCTGCTTCTAAAAAACTGAAATAAAATCAAAATCCTTTAACTGTTCTTGCTTTCCAATTTCAGTAAAAGAATGACTGTTCTCTTTGTAGCAGAATTTGGAATGCATGTTCAGGTACAGGAAGCAGGATTGTATTTCCATTCAGACAGATATAAGGACATTGAAAAACTTAATTTTGAAGTCCTGTCTATTGGAAATTGTAACTGAAGTAACCCAAGTGGTTTTCAGATGTAGAAAGATTTTATTAGTAACTTTTATTTTTCTGCCATAGACCAAAACCACCAGGACAGTTCCTATACTTCAAGAATTGCATAGTTATCAGTACTGATTGCTGAATATTTGTCAAGATTTTAAAATTTTTGGGTCTTACTGATTCTTAGTTTAGAAATGTTACTGTTCCCTCATACAAAATCAGTTTTATTTTTATATATTACTTCATTGATGTAGTACTTTAGTAGCCATGAATAGCATAATTCATAATTATGGAAAGAATATATGTCAATTGTGACTTTCAGGTGTGTGGAAAAGGTATATATATGGCTATCTATAAAGAAAGTAAACTGTGTGAGTTAGAAAATAAACTATGTGGGAAAGTCTAAATTGAGGAATCTGTTAATAAAAATAAAGGTATATCATTGGAATAGAAAAGGACTAATTGCAGGACTAGCCTGGGATAATCACATGCTGAGTAGATTTTGAATACTGAGCGTAATCTGATTTAGTGTGAATTTGGGACAGAAGAGTGAAATCTTTGAGAAGCTTTTGGTAATGTGGTTAGTTACAAATGCAGCATAGCAACTGTTTAACTGAACAGGTAAGTCAATTAAGCTGAAATAAAACTTTGGTGTTGATAAACATATTTTAAATTAAAGTCTGCAGGTGTCGTAAACCATGAAAAGTTAGTAAGGTGAAATACAATCCACTTGTCTGAAGTGTTCTTTATTTAGTCAGTTGAGATCAGAACACTTAATTACAACTTCTGGTTAGATTTGTATTCGTTTAGGAGTCCCATATTTCTTTTAGTTGCAATTCTGCATTATAATTGGCATCCCAAGTGTTCCATGGATATTTTGATTAGTATATATTTTCTAGCAATTATTGGATTAACAGACTTGTATTTATTCTGTTTTCCAGGTCTAACAGGATTAAAAAATATTGGAAACACTTGTTACATGAATGCAGCTTTACAAGCTCTTTCCAATTGGTGAGGAAAATGATAGTTAATGCAATTTTATATTTGCTTATGCATGCAGATTTTCCAGATGGATTTAAGGGGTTTGGTGAGATGCACTACCGTGGAGGAGGACATATATTTGTTAAATCTGTCCTGTATACTGCAAACAATTTATTATGATATATGGGCCACTCAGCTTCTTCCCTGTTTCATTCTAATGCCTCCTAAATAAGAATATATGCAGTTTTAGAGATTAGAAGAAAATCTGGAAAAAGCAAAGGAAATGCATAAGAATAAACTCTTAATTCAAGAAAAGAGAGATTAGGATCAGAATTCAGTTGTTAGAAACAATGTATCTGGAGCAGTCTGTGCTAAGTGGTGGTACAAGTGGTGGAGTGCAAAATCCCTTGTCATCTGTGGGTATTCTAGACAGGTTCATGAAGGAGAAATCTACAGCAATGGAAGAGATAGGGACAGTATCCCAGCTGGAAAGCTTCCTGCAGCAGGAGTGGCAGGGCGGTGGCAGGTCCTGAGCAGGTGTCACACGGGGTCACTGTGAGCCACAGGCCAAGAGTGGGCAGGACTGAGGGCCTCATTGAGGCTCTTGGATGAGAGAGAGGAGAACTGAGGCAGATCTCTCTAGAAGACAAAGTGGAAAAGGCACCATGAAGAAAATATTCTGTTGAGGAATGCCAAATTTTGGAAGCATGTATGCTGGGATGTCACCTTTCTTGGAGAAAAATGAGTCCAACATATATGAGTGTTGTGACTTCATAAAGGAGGTTGAAAGGAGAGCAGAGAGTATGTGAGTTGGCAACACTGCATGAAGTAAACACTGCATGAAATAATCATTTAAGTATAAATTATTTGCCTACACACATCTTGTGACGCTGTTGGATTCTAGAGAAAAGATTTGTTTGGAATGGTGTTTATGGACTAGGCTCATGGTGTGGATTGCTGGAGTGGTACTGTGACAGCTTGTAGAAATTGCCTTGAATTTGAATCCCATTAGACAATTCTGGTGCTTTGAGAAATGTCAGAGCACGTTTGAGGAGCAGCGTGGCTGTACTGCTGAAGTTGTCCTACCAGGAAAAGTTTGGTTGCAGCATTTAAGAACGTAGGAAGTGGAATTGTTCAGTTACAGAATAGCATAACTCTTTTGATATAATCCTGTTTGAAATGCAGATTTCCTCTTGTATTTTAACAACCTGAAAAAATTACTGTTTTCTTCTTTTTATTTAGCCCACCTTTGACACACTTTTTTCTTGACTGCGGGGGCTTAGCCCGAACAGATAAGAAACCTGCAATTTGTAAAAGTTACCTCAAGCTGATGACAGAACTCTGGCACAAAAGCAGGTATTAAATCATTTTGGTGATGAAACTGTAATAAATAAATTCCAGAGTCATGAGGGATGCATTAATCTGCTCTAGGATTTTAATTTTTATTTTATGTGTTCACAGAATTCCTCTTAAAAAAATTGGCAAGGAAAGACTGACTTGCAGGGCTTAAGCATTCCTTATAGCCTGTTCTTTTTCATACATACCAAAGATAGGACAAGAAATAGGCTGGATTACAAGCATTAAGCTCTTAAAAATGCTTATATTTGCCAGAAATACATCTAAAATATTTAGCTACTTTATCCTCTCCGTATCGTCCTTTGTTCCGTATCAGTGTTTTATCAATTTCTCTTTATTTCCTTATATGGAATTTGTGTAATATCTAGCTAAGAAAATACTTCAAAATATAAATACAAAGGTGAAGAAACAGTAATTGTGCACAGAGCCAAGAGTATGTCTGATCTGTCATCTGATTGTCTGACAAGAAATGTGCCATAAAAGGCCTGATACAGTCACTGTTTCAGTTGAGTGGCAGTTTTTTAAAAATCATGTAATTAATAATTCAATGGCAGTATTATGTTAAGATTAATATTATTGGTGTTCAGTTGCAGGTAACTGTATGATCCCAGTAAAGATAAAATCCATTTAAATGCTTTCTTTTTCAGTGTTTATATATTCAAAACTTCTTTTTTAGGCCTGGATCTGTTGTTCCTACTGGTTTATTTCAAGGAATTAAAACTGTTAATCCAATGTTTCGAGGCTACTCTCAACAGGTAAAACTTTCTTTTAAATCTGTCTTTTAAATCTGCCTAAGCCCTCTACTTATCTCTTAATTAGAAATCTAATGGTTGAGATGCCTTACTTCCTATATTTGTTTAAAGCAAATGCAACATAAAGCTTAATTAATATGACTTGAATGTAGATCAGATCATCTGAAATGGAACAATTAGTAGTTAGGTAGTGTTTTATATTTATTTATATCATATTCTCAAAAGGCCTTCAATGTAGAATAACTCCTTTTCTCTCAGGAAAATTCAAGTAGTAACTTCTCCCTTGGCTTGAAATAATGCTGCTAATGTTTGAGCAGTCCCAGAAAACAAGATGTTAAAAAATTTAAAAAAAAATATAACAGATTTTTAATATATGTCTATCAGCGATGTTTAAAAAAAATATGCAGTATACAGATTCCATTTAGTGTCTTGGAAAAAAGCCCACCAGCATTTGTGTGTTATGGAAACCACAGGCTGATAGCTTGATAAATAGGCAGTGATCATTATATAGCAAATATCAGTTCAGTTGCTTCAGTTGCTGCTTCATACAATATCTTGGTGCATTCATGCAGTGTGGAGCACTCCATTAAAAGCTTTAGGACTAGGTGAAAAATATATACCTTGTAATTAGAGAACCTTACTAGTATCTTCTGGGAATCTGCATTTATTAATGGGAATTTTGCTGGTTCCATTATGTTTCATATTTGTGGAGCGACGGATTAGGACACATATTTTAATGTTCAATTGCTGCTTGTAGCTGTAAAGTCAATGTTTAAATACTAAGATTAATATTCCATAATCTCATGAATTTCTGAAATGCCACCTAGATTTCTGAAAAAGCAGAAATTCAGCCTTGATAACCAAAAAGAAACTGTATGGAAACTTAATTATTGCAGCTTTGAATGCTGATGAAAACATCTTTTTCCATGCAGAGCAACACTTAATGAGAACCTTTTTCGGTTAGGCCTGGATCATAGTTCCGTTGTATGTTCAGCAGGTTTCATGGCAACAATTAAAACACAGCAGGGCTTTCATAGCCAGCACTCTCCTAGGGCAAGTTGGGCAGCCACGTCCAATCTTCAGGGAGAAAATTACATTGATCAATGAAGAATGTTTATCTCTTAATCGGTGTCTTGATGTTTTTGTTAATTTTGGTTTTTTTGTAAAAGGATTGCCATCAAGTAGGCATACTGGGGTTTTTTATTACCCAAATCCAAAGTCAGTTCTGTAAGTTGCAATTTTTAAGAAAATAAATGTTTTGTAGTCAGCGGTTGTGAGCTTAATAAGTAATTGCTGTGATAGATGGGAATGTTGAGCAGCAAAAATTACTATTATGAACAACCAGAATGCAAAAAGGAAAACAGAAGAAAATAAAAGCAGTAGTAGTTGCCAACAAGAGGCTTTTGTTTTTTCGCATACCTGCTTTATTGGATACTTTCTGTTGCCAAGGACCAGGCACCTGCAGTGATTGATGAAATTTGGTGGCTTTTAGGATGTTTCCAAACACAAATTAGACTTGTAGTATTACAGTTCTTTGTGGGAACTCATTTGGGAAATCTTGTTGAGGATTTAGAAGAAGAACTGCAGTATTGTTGGCAGTGTGATGCATTGGAAAGACAGGCTAAGTAACATCATAGTGATTTCACTTCATACCCAGTGAAAGCAAGGCTCTGGTTGATTTTAATGGAGCATTTTATCTCTAAAATGCTCCACTCTAAGCAGAGCTGGGGTCTGACCACATTGCTGGTACTTGTTAGAGTTACGTTTATCATTCCTGTAAGCTATGGCAGCATTTTTGCTGATGTTGTTAAAGTAATTTATTTTGGGAATTTTAGTGTTTTGGAGGAAACTTGTATGATAAGATTACTTGTGACATGCAAGAAGTGTATGCAGGAAGCATACATGGTCCGGAAATGAAAATGGTTTTGAACATTAGACCTGGGAAAAAGGAACTTTCTTTGTTCTTCGTTAACAGCCAGCTTTCATTTTAGTTATCTGTATCTTTTCTGATATGAATATCTTCCAGATAAAATAGAGTAATATGGTAAAACTTGTTTAAAATCCTAGGATGCACAAGAATTTTTGCGTTGTCTAATGGATTTGCTTCATGAGGAACTTAAAGAACCAGTTGTAGAACTGGAAGATGCCCAGCCTATGAGTGTTGAAGAGAGTATGGAAGAAGATAAGAGCCAGTCAGACTTAAGCTTTCAGCCCTGTGAATCCTGTGGTAACTGTGATAAAACAGAAAATGACACAATTTTCAAACCTGTCTTGGAGGATCCTGCAGAAACAACCATGTTAATTCAGGATGATGATAACAATTCAGTCACATCTAAAGACTGGCAGAAAGAAAAAATATCAAGCAACAAACTTAAACGAGCAAATTCTATGGAAGACTTGGAAAAAGACACAAACACTGCTTCAGAGACCACTGAATTTTTAAATAACCAAGGAACTGTCAAAGTACAGATACACAGCAGATTCTCAGGTAATGCAATTGAAATAGTCAAAATCTTAGCCAGAATATCTGTGGGAGTAGAAGTGAGTTGTAGAATATAGTAGAGGTATAGGTCAAATAGGGTAGGTGGTTTTACTTGTAAACCATGTCCCTACTTAGTTAAATTTTTCAGTTTAGGTCTTCTGAATTTGATTTTAATTCCCTGGTCAAGCTAACTGTTTCAGTTAACCAGAAGAGTGGGTTTTTTGTTTTGTTCTTAACTTAAAAGGAATTGAAGCGGTGCTGCATGCCTAAATGTCCAGTGGCCTGACAGTGTGGTTAAATAAATTACACGGCCACTGTGTCTGTTCATTCTGCAGTAATTTTTTTCACAGAATTTGTGCAACTCTGAATTGCAGAATACATCAGTGACGTTCACATGAATGACGTATCTGCAGCCCAAACACCATCCTCAGTTGAAGGGATGAACACGCGCTTATCAAACAGCCCTCCAAAATCATTCCCATCATGCTCTTCACTGGCACAAGTCCACAAAAAAGGTAGAAGCTCTTTATTGTCTCCTTCCTGGTACTGAATTACTCCGAATTATAGTTTTTATTGTATTTCTTATGTCTTGTGTAACAGTGCAAGGTTGTTCCTAAGGGGGTTTTAGCCGTTTACGGTGGGAAGAAGGGAGTGTTATGTAAGCTGGACATGCAAGATTATCCCCTGTATTTCTATAATCTTCTGATTCTTTTGAAGCATGAATAGTATTTGCCTCTATTTTAGGAAGGCAAAATATTATTTTTAGACAATTTTCTCAATTGCACCAGTTTGGAGAGAAGAGAAAGGTATGAGAAGTTAGTACCCCCAAAGGTAATGCTCTCCAGAGAATAAGTTCATTGGTTCTTCAGCAGAAGTTCAGTTAATCACCATTACAGTCAATTAAGGTTTAAGGAGTGATGTGTAATTGTACTGTAGATAAACCTGTAAATGCTGGTTGCTTCGTGGTTGTTAATGCCCCTGCAGTGCTGAGTATTTCTTTTGGCACTGCAGCAGGATGCATTTATGAGCATCTGGAATATTTAGACTTTTACTGCCTTTACATATATGACAGTGCTGCTTTAGGGCACAAGGAACAATATGTAATTTTATTTTCCCTGATTTGTCTAACAGTAGCTTACTTTAAGCAAAGCTTGTCTTTCAGAGCATGTTTTTAAGGCATTGCACCAAACCCAAACCAAAAGCTAATACAACTTTTAATATTGTGATCCTGCTTCATTCAGTAGCCTGTGCAGAGAAGTCCTGAACATTCGTGTTATATTTTTAATGCTTTAGCATTGGTGTTGCATGACAGTGATTTAATAGACTTAAATCATTGACCTCCTTGGTTTGTTTGTTCAGCAGCTTTGATGCTGCATCTGTGCTACTGTCTCCAGTTTTGGGTTCACCATTACAGGAGGGTTTTAGACAACCTGAAGTGAGTCTGTCAGAAGAGATGCTCGGTCACTGGTGCTTGCCCACGAGAGGTTGAGAGACCTGGGGTTTTTTAATAAGCAGCTGTTAGGCTGGACTCCAGTTGTACCTTTAGTCTGCTTCAATCCTCTGTCATCAGTGTTGTGATACTGTAACCTTGTGATGCTGCTCTTCAGCCCAGCGTGGTTGAAACTTCCCAAGAAGATCTGATCAAATTAAGTGTCAAATAAAATGTTCCTTTTTATACCTTGGAGGATTCCTGCCAAGATAAATCCATCATGTAGCAATAGGCTGTAGACTTCAAGACTGGCAGTTTGAGTCTTACTTACAGAGGCAAATGTTTCTGGTGGTTGTCCCCAGTGGCTTGAGGAACACACATGAATTGCCTGTAATGGCAGTAATGTGATCTTGTAATTCCTAAGAAATAATTAGTAAATAGAAAACAGGGCTTGGCTCATAATTTAGCTCTGAACATATTACACAAAGCTGAAGTATAATCACAATCCACTGTACTTTGCCTTACCTGCAGCATTGTACTTTTGTCATTTTACAGTTTCGACAGTATCGTCACCAAAAAGGAAGAAGCGCAAGAAGTACAGGAGTGTTATCTCTGATATATTTGATGGGACTATAATAAGTTCAGTCCAGTGCTTGACCTGTGATCGGGTAAGAAGATCAAGTTCTGGATTTTAAGATGTTATTTTCTTACTGCTTTATGAATACAGTCATTCTCTGGTGACTTTATATTCTTTTGTGGCAGATTTCCTCAGAAGGTTGGGGTGTTTCACACTCGTTCTCTCAAATTGTAATAGTGGCTACTACCAGCACTTTGTGTTTAGAATAGCTTGTATTCATTGAGTTGAATATTTACTCAAAGCTGAAAAAAAACAATTTTGAGAATTGGTTTTCAGTGAGGATGAAGAAAGAAGCTTGCTCTTCAACTTCATTTATGTCTCATTAGTTCTTAATAATTCTCTGAATATCCTAATGCATACATGCTAACTGTCCTAAGTTCTCAGGTACCTTACGTTTCAAAGAAAAGATAAGACAGTGATCTAATATAGTGCTGTAACTGTCTTATCAGATAGATTGAGACTAACAAAATAAGGTCTTTCAAAAAATCTAAGTAAAGACATAAACTTTTGCAATGATATGAATCATTGTCTGCTTTCTGAAGTTGTCCTCAGGGTAATCTGGTGAACAAGTCCAAAAAACAAAAAAAAATTCTAAAATGTGTTTGATGTTTGACTCTGTGACTGTGTCACTAAATGAAGCACAGGAGCAACAAAATGCACAAATGGGTCTCCCTTGCAGTGAGTCCAGTTACATCAGGTCAATATAATGTCCTGATAATACAATAAAGAGTAAAATACTGTGGAAACAATGGACTGAAGCTTTCTGAAACTATTTTGTGAAACACAGCCAGAGGCAAAAATCATAGTGCTTTGTATGACTGATATGAAGAAAAATAATAATGACCTAAAAAAAAAAATGTTTCAGCAATAACAATGTGCAAGTTCATTCTAAAATGTTATTTTTTGGTTCCTCTTTTTTAGAAAATGAATTATTGTTAATGTACTTTTTTGTAATTAATTTCCTACCTAGTGGAATTTTCAATTATGCAGTGACTTGGTAGTTACTAGTGAACTTTACAGAATTCAGTTTAATTACCATTTCTCTTGAAGCTTAACTCCACTGTGTTTCATTTATTTTCTTCCTTAGCTGTCTGTAACCCTGGAGACCTTTCAGGATCTGTCCTTGCCTATTCCAGGTAAGGAAGATCTTGCTAAACTCCATTCTGCAAGTCATCAGACATCTCTAGTCAAGGCAGGGTCATGTGGAGAAGCATATGCCCCCCAGGGATGGATAGCCTTTTTTATGGAATACTTCAAAAGGTAAATAATATTTACCTTGTTTGATTCAATTATCAATTTTGAAATTCTAGTTTCTGCTCTTCTGGCAGAACATTTGTTGGTTTTCTTTCTTTTCTGTCAATGATGTTTCAGGTTTGTTGTCTCATGTGTTCCTAGCTGGTTTTGGGGTCCAGTTGTAACCTTACAAGATTGTCTTGCTGCCTTTTTCGCCAGAGATGAGCTCAAGGGTAAGAGGTTAATTACCTGAAAACATGTTTCTTCTGTGTTTTTTTTTCCTCCTGTCACAATGAGATGATTAATATCTTCTTAGCTTAATGCAGTTAAGCAGAGGCCACCTGTTAAGGTGTAATACAGTCAGTCCTTGTTCATTTGGGATCATTCATTTCAGAAAGGTAAGCTTCTCATTCAGCTGAGTATTTGAGATAAATGCCTATGAAAGCTGTTTTAGAAATGTCAAGTCAGTCTAAATTTGGTTTAGTGAAATTGTATCAACTGAAGGCTCATAAAAATTTCAAACCCACTATATTAATATTCATTCTCATAACCTCAATTTGGACATAGTAAATTATTTCCCTTTTAAATTATATAGCATCATCTCTTCACATTATACTCTACTGCTTCATAGTTGAAGACATAAAACCTAAGAACCTCTCCTGTAGTTGCTATGTCAACACTATTATAACAGTTAAATATTGAATACAACCTAAAGATAAATTCCCTTGAAACTTTTTTCTATCAAATGTACACACTTAAAGGATAACTGTTTGGATTTAGAGAATGATGGCTGGTTTTCTTCTCCCTGATGCTTGCAGGTGATAACATGTACAGCTGTGGAAGGTGTAAAAAGTAAGCTGGCTTTTACCTTTGTTTTACTTTGTCTTAATTTGAGGTTTTACTGTTTCTGTTAGTCAAGAGACTTTTATTTCTGTTGGGTATGTCCCAATACTGTTCATCTTTTGATATGACCCTGTGTTCTGACTGTCAGAAATTCAGTATTCCCAAGGAATACTTCCCAAGGAAGGACCAATTGACCCTACCACATGTACTTAATTCTTTATCATGCCCTTCCAATTTAGATGTAAATTGGTTTTGTTTGACAAAATAAAAGCTCTTAGCCCTCTCTAATACTAGCAGCTTTCCCTTGATGTGCAGTAGGTCACTAAGGTGTGTTAAATAAATAAACTATGGCTTTAAATACTAAAGAACCAGGAAACTGAAGTAGTCTGAAGACTACTTGAAGCCCTTTATGGTACAGGAGTCTTACTCCTTCTTGTATGTGCTGTAGATAATTTATTAGAAGTAAACTTAGTTCATTTTTTTTGTCTTTTGCTGGATAATCAGCTTTCATGAAGCCTCAAGTTTTTTTCCTCTATGTTGAGAGAAACTGTTAGCTAGTTGGGACTGGATTGTAACTTGCTGTTTTGAATTTTTCAGCAGTGCAGATTGTCTTGGCTTATGAACCATCACTGTTTGTATCATTTTGGCTGCTCCATGTCTAGTCTACATTCCAGAAGTATTTTGGGTTTACTAATGCAGTGTTCAGCTTAGGCTTTTGCTGATTTAGTGCAATAAAGTAAAACCTTTTCAGAATTAATTATTGGTTGTTTTGGTTTGGTTTTTCCTTTGCTTAGGTTAAGAAATGGAGTGAAATTCTGCAAAGTCCAAAAATTTCCTGAGGTACTGTTACAATATGCACTTTAAAGCACTTTTTCTGTATGATTAGGAATGTGGTAAGAGTAAATGGGTTGCTTGGAGTAAATTGTGTTTATAATGCTGTGTGATAAAAGTCTATCTTCATATTGGCATTTGTTTAAGAATGTGAACAATGTGGTTGTTCACTCTGAAAGAAAATGAATCTTGTACATGACAAGTACAGGAATGGGATTTCCCTATGTTATTACTGTTGATCTGCAGGCAGTAACAATATTTCTATTCTGTGTTAGTATGTATACTACTGTTTATACTGTAGGTCACAGAATTAAACACCACAGCCAGACTGAAAAGCTTTTCTACAATAACATTTGTAACTTTACATTTAGAAAGTAATCCAGTCTTGCACTTCAAAGCATGTATTATCTGCAATAATCAGGAGGAATTAGTGTCCCTCATTACAAGATTGTGCAATATGTGCATTGAGAAAGAGAAAAGGTACATTTTTCAGTGCTGCATCAATGTTAGTAGCCACAGCTGATTAAAACACAGAGCTTATGAATGTGCTTGAGGTCATAGGGAAAACTATTCTTGTGGGAATTATAAAAACAAAAGATGGTGCACACAGTTTAGGTATTTAATATCAAATAGCATGTATAGTTCTTGACTGAATCTGTCCATCCTTCTTACAGATCCTGTGCATTCATCTCAAAAGATTTAGACATGAGCTCATGTTTTCCACAAAAATTGGGACCCATGTGTCTTTTCCCTTGGAAGGCCTTGACCTTCAGCCTTTCCTTGCAAAGGACAGTCCAGCTCAAATTGTGACTTACGATCTCCTGTCTGTCATCTGCCACCATGGAACTGCCAGCAGTGAGTATGAGCTTGATTGTTTTATCTTTGCAGTTGGTACATCAGCACTTTTCTTCAGGGATGATAACTATATACTGATGGGTAAATAGATAAACAGTGGTAATTAGAATGTGGAAGATGAATGCTGTGATTTTTACCTAGATCCGGAAGATTCAAGGCTTGCTCTGAAAGAGTTAGCACATCTTTGAAATTAAATGGTGTACCTAAATAAAATTGAAGGTGGAAAAAATTTAACAGGTCCAGGAATATTAAATAAGAAAACTATTGAACATCATAAAAGTTCAAATAATGTTGCCAGTAGATGACCAGTTGATCAGCTGCTCTACATAACTGTTGTTCATGTCAATGCTTTGTATGGCTTAATATTTGGAAACTTTTACAAAGCACCACAAATATACCAGTCATTTTTAAAAAATATGTTCTTTTGGATGATCACTGCCATTTAGCCCCAAAACAGGTGGTAACAGCTGTTTGTAGGGAATGATAAGTAGCTGAATAAACATCTTATTGCTATATGTTGAGGTTATTTCTGCCTAGATGATTTCAGTACTTATAAGATTTGGAAAATAGGAGAAAGAAAACGTTTAAGCCAGAAACTATATATATTTTTACAGAAGTTATCCCCTCATACTTCTCAAAGTATCCATTGTTTAAAATTTTTTTCCTTTTTTTTGGTTTTACTGGCTGTTTTTTCAACTTCCATTTAGTCCCTGCTAAATCATGCTTCGCGTAATCAGTTTAGCAGATATTTGATTATTTACTTATTAGCAGTTAAATATGTGTTTAAAAATACTAATAATTTAAAATATATTCTGAATAGTCTTTGAAACTCAGTTAGTTATGGTTGTAATCTCATGTAGCTGTTCCATATCTGTGCTACTTTCAATTATAAAGCATACAAAGATTTGAAAAGAGTTTGTTGCGGGAAGTGACAAGGGTAAATTGTTCAGACAATCTTTCTCTGAATGTCCTGTTTCAGGAGTGTATTAAACAGCATGCTGCTTGAAGAGTGCAGGAACGTGCTGAAAGTAGTGTTCAACTCACCACTGGCTAATGGAAATTAAAAAAAAAAAGCTGATGTTGAGTTTGACATGAGTTAATTTCAAAGTCATATCTGCATAATGATTCTGTTTCTCCCATTTAAGACTTGGGGGGTTTTTTTACGACTTAGTTCCTTTTCATGTGTTACAAAGTAAAATGGCAGCTCTAGACACTCTTTGATCAAAACCTCTTGCTTCCTGCACCCTAGGTGGACATTATATAGCTTATTGTCGCAACAATTTAAATAACTTGTGGTATGAATTTGATGACCAGAGTGTCACGGAAGTATCAGAATCCACAGTACAAAATGCAGAAGCTTATGTTCTCTTCTACAGGTAAGAAAGACGTCAAAAGTACAATCATACCCCTATGAGTATGTAAATAACTTCTAAGCCATTGGGCAGCTTTCTGAATTATAATGGAAGAATCTGACCAATGAGAAAAGCCTATGCTGGACAAAAACTTAATCCTTCAGTTATGTCCTTAAACTTGCTCTGTCAGTGCTAAAGTGTTTATGTTAAAATGAAAATGAAATCTGCGTAGTAAGAGAACTTTAAGCATCAATTAAGAGCTAGACACTTTATTTTCAATTAGAGGGAGGAAATTCTGCACACAGGGAGGTTTTGCACACGTTTTTAACTGTGAGAGCTCTAACTGGAATTGTCAAAAGTCTTTATCAGATGGATGGGATGTAGAGTAACAGAGGTTTTACTATGTTGTAATTTAATCCATTGTATTATACATTTAATTTGATGCTGTTTATAGGCTATTCTCTTTCTGAGAATTTAAATGAAAGGTGAGAACTGATGTTATTATCATCTTCAGTCTAGGGAACTTTTGTGCTTGAGATAATAAAAGTAACTCAATGTTCAGAATTCAAATTTCTGGTATGAAGATCAAATTTCCACTAAAAGTTAGCTGCAAAATACATTGTGTCAGAGTTGCATAAAAAACGAGATGTGTTCTGAGAATGTTTGAACTTTCATTGGGAGCACTCCCACCTGCCACTGTTCAAGTGGAGCCTATGACTCTCACTTAGTGGGCCTTTTAAAAGGAATTTGGAAGTTGTGCTGTATTGCCAAGAAATAACACTAAATCTTTGATTGTCAGTTAACATATTCAAATAAATAAGAAAGCAATAGCATTCATAAAATGTGGGTTTAAAAAAGAATATATCCACAAAAGACTACTACTGGCTTGGAGAAGAGAGATTTTATTCCATCAGTAAATGGGAGAGCTGAGTTACTTCCAGTTTACAGTGAGAAAAGTAGGAGGATACAGGAAAAGTAGGAGAATTTCCTGACCTGCTTACTGTGTAACCCTACTTGTGAAGGTAAGGAAGGAACACCTGGCCAGGAGTGCAGCTTGCAAAGCTTTATCTCAAACACTCCAGAGAGGAACTGAGCAGATGGGCTCAGCCCTTGGGTGCTGCACCACCTCTGCAGCACAGTTGGCTTCTGTCTTGCAGGCCAGCTGTTTGTTTTCTTAGGCTGTGCAAACTGGGAGGTACAGACAAGGCCCAGGTAATTTACTTACAGGCAGAGTTTTCTTTTCACAAAGTATGTTATCTGCACTGTACACAAGGCTCTGTATTTGTTTAATGATTTCTGTTTCTGTAATAGAAAGAGCAGTGAAGAAGCGCAGAGAGAGAGACGGAGGATATCAGGGCTGCTGAACATGATGGAACCAAGTCTCCTGCAGTTCTATGTTTCCAGGCAGTGGTTAAATAAATTCAAGACTTTTGCAGAGCCGGGACCAATTTCAAATAATGACTTTCTCTGTATGCATGGAGGTGAGACTGTAACTGTGAATTATCATTTCATCACAATTTGTCAACTTCTAGCTACAACAGTGGTGTATACTAGCTTTAATTAAAGGAATTTGACTATACTAAGTTCATCTTATGACTTCTTCGGTAAATTATAAATTCAAAGTAAATTCTTTCTTACTTTAGTAGTTGACTAAGTAGAAATTATACTGTGTGAAGTTGTCCTATTTTTTTTTCTTTGCACATTTGGTTTTGTTTATAAACTTTCTTGATTCTTAAAGAGGAACAGTCCTCTTATCTGCTTGCTTCTTAAACATATATATTCACATTTTAAAAAGTCCTGTCACTATATCATCATCCTTAATACTTTCATCTGAAAATTGAAATTATTTTCTTAGCTTGGGGCTATAAGCAGTGAGAAGGTTTGAAAGCTGCTTTGGAAGAAATTGATCTGATGCAGAGTATCCATTGCATAGCAGTGTGAAAATCAAGTATCAATTCTGTGTATTTTGTATAGGAACATAAAAATTTCACTTGTGCTACGTGTTAAAAAAAAACAAAAAAAAAACCCAAAACACAACAACAAAAAAACCATTGCAGTAAACAAAACACATTTGGGGAAATACCCGTAATTGAGTGCTAACATTCCAAGAACTCATTACTATGTATTACCTGTTTTCTAATAAAAATACAATTGAAATAGATTGGAAGATGGAGGTGCTGCCCCTGTTGCTGAACCAAAATTTTAGCACAGGATGATTGTGTCCCTGTAGCCATCTGCAGAGTACCTGTGAGCCCTTTGGCTTTCCCTCTGCAGGGCTGCAGCAAATGACTCTTGATGTACAAGTGCCCAAGTACTTGATTTTCCCTGTTCCAAAGAATTCCTGCATAGTCCACTGTTGTTTACCATGTGCTTCAACTCAACACTGCTAATTCTGCAAGCCCCTCCATTTCTGCCTTCCTCAAAATTTCTCTGCTCTCAAGTATTCATGCTGTTTGAAGTAATTCCAAAAGGTCTGCCGCAAATAAGTGAATTTTAAATAGACAGTTTCTTAGTGTTTACATGCATAATCAAGATATTTAATCATCCTGACATTTTAACTGGATACCTTAAGAAGCTTTTTGAGCTCATTATGTAAAATGGATTCCAGCCCTTTAATTTTAGCCATTCATGTAGTTAGTTTGCTTCGGCTTTTTATAAATTTTTCAGCCTCATAAAAGACTAAAATCAGTGGTGTCTCTAAATACAGTGATAGATTATGCCTAGGTAAAACTTATTTCATGTAATTTCTCTGAATTCATTGAAAGGTTCTACTTTTTATTTATATATGGACTTCTAACATAGTCTCCTCCCCTCACTAAAATCCACAAGTGGTTTTTCATTGTTTGGGTGTTTGTTTGTTTGTTCATTCTGCAGGTGTTCCTCCACACAAAGCTAACTTCATAGAGGACCTCGTTGTAATGCTACCTCAAAATATATGGGACAATCTGTATAGCAGGTACGTTTCCATCTGTAATTGGAAAAAATCCAGTGATACAATTTGAGAGCCAAGCAGCAACATCAGACTTTAGAATTAGTGGCTCAGGAAAAGGACAGCCCTCTGGGCACCCAGCTGAGTGAAGGGGCTGCAAACAGCCAATTTATATCATTTCCTTATGCAAAGTGAAGGACTGCATAGAGTAGTGTGTTATTGGGGTAGCACTTCAATATTAAAGCAATAAACATGTATGGTATGTATGAAATAACACAAAGTAGGTCAGCAAAAGTATGCTTTGCAGAGGTTTTTGAAAGAGCTCTCTGTATCAGCTTCCTGTTCTCTTGTTGGCTGGAGACAGCTTTTCTTTTATGTTGGCTTCGAATCCATGGCCTCAGCTGCCAGTACTGCTTCAAAATAACTTATATCTGAGTGTTCTGTATTAGTGCCCCACACTTTAATGTCAGTCAGGTTTGAGTGCTTGCTTACAAAGGAGGAAGTCTTACAAGCTATGCCTTATTCTAAAGTAACAAAAAGCTGCAGAAGAGCTTTGCTGATGGCTTTCAACACTCTGTATTGCACTCGCATTAAATATTTTTAGCTGTTAATTTCCTGCCACCTGAACAATACATCTAAGGATTTGGGGAGGTTTTTATTGATGTTTTAAAGTTCTGGTGCACACAAGTAAAAAATAAAAACAATGGTATTTGCAGTTCATTTCTCTTTTCCTCTATGTACTGGATTTTTCTTCCATTATCCATTTTCTGTGTGCAAAAATAGCCTTCTCAGGAGCAGTGCCCCTGCAGACTTCCACAGATATAATTTCACACAAGAAAAACCTGAGGGAAGGGTCAAGAGTAACCTATTAAGAGCAAAACAAGATAAGTTTAGAGGCTGGGGTCAGGGAGGTAGCAAAGCTGATGAAGAGTCTGTGGTGGGATGGAGGAGCATGTTTAAGACAGAACTGGCTGGAATTTTCATAGGCTGTTTCTTAAAGGCCTTTGGTAGAATCACACCTGGTGTATATAGAGCAATACTTGCTCACTGACGTGTTCTCACCATAGCAACTCCTCCTTCTGAAGTCTACTGATGCAGCTGAGTTTGAGGTGGTTTGTACTGGCATGAGGCAGTGAGAACTTGCAAGATGGTCTTAGGATGGAGAACAGAATATTACTAAGAAAATAAACTGTGGCTTTTTGGGATCACTGTGACTGGCATGTGTCACCCTTCTGTTCATACTGATCTTTCTTACATGATGTTTTCCACAGGGCTGATTGTTTGGGGTTTTTTACTTTTACTGCAGATACGGAGGAGGACCAGCTGTTAACCATCTGTATGTTTGTCACACCTGCCAAATAGAGTCTGAAAGAATTGAAAAAAGAAGGAAAAATGAATTGGAAATGTTTATACGGGTAAAAAAGTAAACACTTATCTGTTCTGCTACTGGCCAACACCTGACATTCATGACTAGACTCAAGGGATTACTGGAATTGCACAAGGGATTCCTGTAACAAATGGACTTTATTAAATATCTCTATACCTATATACCACCCCATCTCTCCTAATGGCAGCAGTAATGTTCTTGTGAAATCCCAGATAACTGCTTATGTGAAAATGTACCTAGAGGAAATTTTTCATGTGTTTCTTAAATTGCTTTTTTATAGTATGGAAACAGCCATGTTACCAGTTGTTCTTTATGTACTGCCAGTGGTCTGTTCTGTGCAGTCTGATAAGATTTAAGTGCAATAATACAGTGCCAAGAAAAATTTCATGATAATCATTAGTTCTAATTTTGAAGAAAAGGCATTAGAAACATAAACAAAAGTAAGTAATTCAGTGTGAAGTAAATATGTTAGCATTGTAATGGATCTGTAAAATTAATATCAAGGAGCTACTGTGTTTTCCCTGGTTAGAGGACTATGTGCTTGAGTCTGAATGGTGAAATTACTAGAGGTAATGATTTTGATGTTCTTAAACCAAAAATGTATTTTGAAGTTTTCAGTGAAATTAAGTGCAGAGACATTGGAGTTCCATTTCTACTATCTCAACTCATGAAAGGAAGAAAAATAGAACTGACTCTGTTTTTTCAGTTCTGTTAGTCCTTTAGTCACACTTCAGAGATTGTCAGCTTTTTCATGTTTTTCTAAAATTTTTAGGAATTTTCATTACTCTGGATTACCATGGGATAGAAATTATTATTAATGACATTGAGTCAACCCCATTTGCTTTAGCAGTCAGTATCTTCCCAGTAAAAGCAGTGATTATATGTGCACTGTTGTGCAAGTATTATTACTAGTTAGTACACAGAAAATTCTCTTGTTCTCTATAAAGATGGCTTTAGGGAATGATTACAACATTTAGTTTATATGAAACCTTATGAAGTTGTGTTGATGCTTTAGGTTTATGACTACTTCAAAGGGGAAGTGTAGCTGTGTTATTACAGAGCTAGAAAGATAATGGTTTAAAGGTTTAAGTGACTTTGTGCTTGTTTCTTCATAACATTGTAAAAAGATTTCTAAGTCATGAAGAGTCCCAGTGTTCACTGTGCCTTGCTTGGAATTGTACTGCCATCTGCTCAAAATACTTGAGGGAAAACAAACACAGATGAAGATACAGTTCACACAAAAAAACTTTCCATAAAATTACGGAAAAAATTTTTCAAAACACTATTTTATTTTACAAAAATAAGATCTCTGCTTCTTTTGCTATTTGAAAGTTCAGCCTTCACAGTAATTATTTATTAGTGTTTGATGAGTAAGCACTTGTGCTTAAGAAGTACTTGTTGCTGTTTTGAGGAAATAAAAGTAATTTCTCAACTAAATAGTAAATCAGCTTTTAATATGAAGGCTACCACTCCATCAGAATCTCATCTTGGGTGTTCTGTTTTATGGTCAAGTGTTTACTGTTTTTATGGTCAGTGATTTTTTAAAATGTTCTGTTACAGCGTAATGGTATGGTGTTAGTACATTTCAAAGAATTCAGTAGTTTAAAGAAATGAAATGGCAAAAAAACACAGATTTTTTTTCCTTGTAGCTTAATAGAGCATTCCAAGAAGAAGAATCTCCATCAACGTTTTACTGCATCAGCATGCACTGGTTCAGAGAGTGGGAAGGCTTTGTAAAGGGGAAAGACAGTGGTAAGTTGTGCCCCATTTCAAAATAGGTAATCTTTTGTTGTATTGTTGTTTGTTTCTGCTTTGGTAGAAAACTGTAGGAAGGACAGATAGCAAAGGCAATGAAAGCTCTTAAACATCTAAGACACAGGTTTGACAGGTTACAAATACATCCAGGTTACAGAACATAGTAAAATGATTCACAGCATTGGGATAATGGGATAGTGGTGGAAAGAATGTTGCTTGTTTGCAGGATGTTTGCTGTTAGTGACAACAGGAAAATTGGATCTAAGTACAAGGGGGGATGGATTTTGTTATGGAAACGGATAGATGATGCTGCAGCTTCTGGAGGAAAGGTGACCTTATCACATCTCAGATAGCTCAGTAACAACTGTACTAATGTCAGTTTAGCCGACTTCAGATGCCTCTAAAGTTTTAAAATGGAAACTGATAAAATGTTCTACAATATTGGCAGAGTCTGCTCTAGGACAGCTTTGGTAAGGGTAAGAATTAGGATTAATTTGTGTTTTATGTTGCTTGAAGACTTAACTGTAATCAGGAATGCATTGGAAAACTTGCTCTTAATTAAAATGTCATTAGCTTTTAACAACTTAGAATGTACTGTTAAGCAGTACAAGAACAAGCAGTAAACAAATGATCTGTTTTTCCTTTCCTTTGGAAATAGAACCTCCAACCTGCTGTTTGTTTTCAGCTCTCCCAATTTTAATAATTTTTCTGTTGCACTAGATCCTCCTGGCCCCATTGATAATGCTAAGATTGCAGTAACAAAATGTGGCAATGCTGTGCTAAAACAAGGTAGGTGTCCAGTATTGCTGCAGATTTATGCATTTGCTGGAAGTTTGGAAAATTTATGATTTTTAAAAAAGTATTTATTGTTACCATAAAATGAATGGCAGTTTCTAATTAATCCATGTTGTGCCTATTTTTGGGTAAACATTCTTAAAATGAAAAATTACTGTATGCAATAGACTAATCCAAGTGCAGTTGAGAGTGTAGGAGGTGCAGAGTTAACTTGAAAATGGTGAAAGTGTGCTTTGGCTTTGTATCACTTAGTTTGATGGGGGTTTTCTTAACAAAACTGGGAGACTGTTCTGTATCTGCATGTAGTTATTTGAATCTTGAAACCTAATTTGAATAGAAAAACATCTCACAGAGAGAGAACCACTGTATGTAAAATCTGTTGCTCATTTTTTTGCAAGTCATTTGATACTGTACATTGCACGTTAGAGAAGTTTTTGCAAAGATACAGATTTCTTCATTATTCTTCAGAGTTAAATGCTAGATACATTTATTTGGAATTCATAGATACAGAGGAAAACATTCTTATATGACCTGCTTTAGGAAGTCTTTAGACTTTCTAGGAAGCTTAATTCATTGCAGCTCAGCCTAAAAGAAGAACCTGCATCAATAAGATTAACGTTTATTTAACTGGATTTTTCCCAATTTTGCCTAATGCCTCAGCATACACTGGATGTACCAATAAATCTACCATAAACTTCACCAATTGTAGAATGCCAAGAGTTTATGTTAAAAACAATGAATTTTGGCACTCATGAGTTTCTCAGTGCATTTTAATGATTTAATTAATTAAATGGATTTGAAATTTAATTAAAATTGAAGCAAATTAGCCAGTTATTGGTTTACTTTCAACTACATTGCTACAAATTAGAGCTTGGGTAGAAATAAAGATGAATAGGATCTGGAAAATTTTTCTCTTAAGTTGTAAGAGATGGGAATGGCCCTAAATAGGGTCCAGTGCTACACATTTCTGTGATCCAGTGCCTGAGTTCACTGTGCCTGTTCAGTTTAACCTGACTGGTTGCAATCTGGATGTGTGAGTGAAGATCTGCTCCTGTGCCTGCAGAGATGGAGTTGATTCTTGAGAGCCTAAAGGTAAAAGAGGAGAAGTGAGGCATAACATCATTAGTACTGGCATGGGAGCTGCATGATGACTTCCAGAGGAAGCTTTGCATCGTTGAGTTAGCATAGCTAAACAAATGTGCAGCTCTTTGTACCCTTCCCCTTTAGAAACTCTAAACAGATAAAGTACAACAGTAGGCAGCACTGCAGCAGGTGGTGAGGACAGAGAAGTACAGAAGGTAGGAGAATTTTATAGTGCTGACTTTCTTTGAAGTATGAGGGTGCTGAAACAAGGCTTAACAAGACAAATTAATAATGTCTAGTAAGGCTATCAGGGGAAATTTGCTGTCAAGCAGGGTTTTGGTTTGCTAAAAGAAGAGGAGGCTTATTCTGGTAGAACAGAAATGTGACCTCTCTGTGGGTTAATGTGAGGAAATCACTCAGTATCAGACAGATCCTTGTATTGAAACCTAGAGGGGAGATGTGCTGATGCATCTTGTCTTTGACACTGTAAAAGTTGTGAACAACCAGAAATGCTTGTTGGATGCTGACTTGAGACAGGAGACAGACCTCTAGCCAGAGTAATGGAATCCATAAGCAAAGACTTTAATCAGTGAACAAAATCAGGCTGACCCATCAGTGCTACAGGAGCATTGCTGGAGCTGTTATCCTAGTAAAATAAGGACTATTATCTTAGTAATAGTCCTTTGTCTCTGGGAATTTCACTGTGCTTCTCATACTTCTATTCTTTACTGTCAATATTAATTTCTCTGATAAAGCAAGAATCTTGAGTCCTTGAACTTTACTGTGTAATTGATGTGACTGCATGTCCTTATAATAATATGAATCATTGTTCCCTGAGTACCAAGATTTACTGGCTGTCAGCTTGATTGGTAGATATTATTTTCATGTGTTTTCTGCAATTACTGCATAATTTAGAGCAGGTAGTTGTAAGAATCAAGAAGTATGAAACTAACACAAAATAGGTAAATGCATTTGGCATCTGGTGCAAGATAAAGCAAAAATAAAGGTTACAGTGTTAAATTTGGATCAGAATTCTTCCAGTTTTAAATATTAATTTGGATTTTTTTCTTTTTCCTTTTTGTATCTGTTTTGGACTTAAATCATTAAAGAATTATTCTAAATAGTAATGAAATCTTAAATTTTTTTCAGGTGCAGATTCTGGACAAATATCAGAAGAAACATGGAATTTTCTTCAGTCAATCTATGGTGGAGGTCCAGAGATTATACTCAGACCACCTGTTCCTCCAGTAGAACCTGATATATTGCAAACAGAAGAGAAGATTGAATTAGAAACTCATGGTCTGTAGCTATTGAGAAAAAGATGAACTTGTAAGGAATCCAGCTTCCTTACAAAATGCCCAAAACACATTCCTAAAAGTTTTATTCTCTTATGTCTGTTGGAGGCACAGCTCACTGGGCATTACATTAACTACAGAATAGTAAGTTGAAATATGTATTGCAATTTGTTTAAATAGCAACTGTTTCTCTGTTTTGGAAGGCATGTGGTTTGTACATTTTGGAATGTTTGGTCCATGGGAAAAATGTAATTTCTGAATTTTTTGCTAAAACTCAAAATCCTATTATATCCTTAGACTTGAAAAACAGGGACAAATTTTAGAGATGTTCAGTAACCCTCGTGGTTCCTGATTGGGCTTCTGATATCTACGAACTTTTGCCTGTCTTAATTGTACAGTCTTGACAAGTGTAGGTATGTGAGGAGTATATTTTAAATGGACTGTAATCAAAGATAAAGAAAAAGGATTTTCATTTCCTAAATGCTCAGGAAAAAATTGTCTCTTACTTTGCACTGTAATTATATGAAATGGGTATTATATAACATCCAAATACTTATTGTATTTGAGTGGCTCAAATATTAGTGTAGACTGAATAATGGTTTAGTCAGCAAATGTCATAACTTATTACTACTAAATTTTACATCTTATTATAGTCTCCTGTAACTCTATATACCTGGCTAGTGTCTTTAATAGTATATGTGGCAAAAAGATTTAGTCTTCTCTAGGGTAACATTTGAGAGCATGAAGTGTGAAATGTAAAATTACTATGGACATGAGTGATATAAATTTCAGAAAATTAAATTGTCTGGTCTCTTGAATTGCATTCGTAAGCATTTATATTGGAAGGATTTTATTGTATTGTTTAAAAATTTCATTGGCATGATGACCTTTAATGTCAGAAGCTGGATAAAATGTATATATTGCAAAACTTTATTGAATGATTCATATTGGAATGCAGAATGACACTTGCTCATGTTTTTGCCTGATATTGTTACCAAATAAGCAGCATTATTCAAGACTGGATCAATAAAAAAAAAAAACCCAAACAAAATTAACTGTGGAATAGGTGGGGGGAGCTTTTGTAGATGCTTTTCATTTATTTTATATATACAAAAACTTTTGAAGTAATGCTGTGGTACTGCTCTCACACCCATACAATTATATTTTTTGACCATTTTAACTTTAGACAATGATGTTGACAGTTCTAGTTCCGAAGTAAGAAAATGCTGACATAACATTCCTCTGAATAATTTTATATGTAGTTTAAAAAAATTTTGGTTTGTAGGACTTCATGCTATTCTAGTTAAAAAGCCATCTATAACAGCCCTAGAGAAAATGCCCTCTAACAGTAAGTATTTGCAAATGTGATTTTATGTTAGTAGATAAAGCAATTTGAAGCTAATACCACATTACCGCTGTAATGCATCAAGTGCTTACTGCTGACTTGTATTATTGATTAAGGTAAAGTTAACTTGCTTATGGACAGTCATTAGTAACTTGCTGATGTTGGCCTGTGAGCTACTGTCTGATTTCAAGTCTATTTAAAGTTTTTGTTTTTTTTTTTGTTTTTGCTAAAGTTTTCTAGTTTTCTTTGATTTAAGGTTCTTTAAAATACTAAAGATAAAGAACAATGAATAGAAGAATTTTCCCTGCACAACGTTCTAAATTGGAAACTTAGGAACTATTTCCTTGGTTAAAGCACAATACAGTGATCAATTTACAAATTTATTCAGTGTTTTCATTAATAGTTTGGATGGTAGAACAGACTGGCCCTGTAAAATTTGTAAGGGAAAAACGGATTGAGTGTTAGGGGCATCAGCTTGTCATCCCATGTCAGGGAATGAAGCAGTTCTGTGCTGAGTATTCTGAGTATTACAGCAGATCAGACTAAGACTTAAGACCCAGTGATACCAAAACAAAACCTGTTCTGGGTAATAGTAACAAAAGCATCAGATGTGAGGCACAGGAGGTAATTATTCTGCTCTACTTGGTGCTGTGCTTGTTGTGAGATCTCATCTGTACTGTTCCTAATTTTGAATGCTATATGATGATAAATACAAGTTGAGATTATTTAAGGGAAAAGCAACAAGACTCAGTGTTGAAAAATAAGTAGCTTTCTCCCTTAAAAGAATGCTGAATATGCAAGGCTTCCAGTGTGTAAATAATTGATGAATAATGCTGAACTATTTTTTTCTGAGATAAGCAAAGATACTTGCTTCAGCTTTAGCAGTGGGGATGTGTGCTGGGTTTAGGAAGCTTACTTCAGAAATCTAGAAGTCTTCTAGTCGGTGTCTAGGAATCCATAGTCAGATATAATCTGTGGTGCATACAGATCAGTAAGGAGACACTTTACACCGCAGAGTTTGTGAAATGCCTTTGTCACTGTGGAAAAAGGCATCTTCACACTGGGACTCTGTCATACTTAGAAAAAACCAAACCCCTGAGTTTGCAGAGATAAATAGATGTGTTTTAAGACCGTTCCAAAGGGATGACTGTCTTGCTTTCAGCCCTTTGAGAGCTCTACAAGGGATATTATGTCACAGAAATGGAAGTAGTCTTTTAAAGGAAGGCAGTGTGAGAGAACTCCAGATGGATGGCTTGTGTATGCTGGAGAGAAGGCAATAATTCAGAGAATAGGTAAAGGAGAGGCCTTTACTGGGAAAAGCTGTCATGATTCGTAGCAAAGAAAGAATGCATCTCAGGAAGGGCCTGTGGAAATTATTTTTTTCCATAAGTCTTTCACCAGACTATTTGGATTCTTTGTTCATTTGTTTTCAGTTGAGGAAACACAGCAATGTGTTTGTGTGCCAGAGAAACTGTCACTTCAAGAAGGGAAAAATCCAGTGGACTCCTTGTTGTAGGCCTGGAAATCTAGATATGAGCTGTTAAAAGCCCACAGTTCAGTCTGGTAACTTGAATCCTCCCTTCTGGGGAAAACTGTATGGTGGTTGTCATGGACTTAGCAGATCAAAGTTTGATTTCTCTAAACTAATTGTTCATCTAAACACCTAACTTCGAGGAGACTGCTTCAGATACTGTGTAATGTAGCTGAACAGTAGAATTGGAGGGAAAGAGAATAGCAGAAGAGATACTGAATTACTCAGTAGTAAAATAAGGCAGTTTTCTAATGTATTTCAAAGGTGAGAGCTAAATGGGCTGGTTGCTGAATGATTTAAACTGAGGAGTCCAGAAAGGTGTTTCTGCAGGTATCATCCAAGTTGGTTCTCTGTATAGGGGTACAGATATATACTTATGTATATTAATATATTTATACATGCATATTTATATACATACACATGTATTCTATATATGTATATAAAAATGCACATAATCTACTTCTCCGGTATCTTAATTGAACTATGGCTAGAGTCACTCCAATAATTATTTTGGGGTTTATGCTGGAATAGTGACCTTGAGTAGCTACATTTGATAAAGGTTGTTTGGTTGACACTCAGTTTACTGCTGTGGTGGGTGTCAGCCTTCCCACCAGTAATGGCTTGTTTCAAGACAAGATAAAAAAAGCATAAAGTGTTAAGAGATGTGTTTGGCTATATTATAATGTGGATGAAGTGGTTTTCATTTGTGAAGCAAAAGTTCAATATGCCCACAGTTCAATAGTCCTGAATTTTTCTTATGAAATCTAATGTAATTTGATCTGCTATGCTAATGCATTATTTAAGAATTCTCCTTCTCAGATTCAAAACTTACATAGTGACTTGGTTTTTCCATCACTATATATCCTACTTCTCCTAAAAGCAGAAGGCATTTATTTGTAATGATACTGCTAACATTTGACTGGTTTTTTTTTTAGTATCCTATTACTTATAAGTTCATTTGGAAAAGCAAGCCTGGGATTAGTAAATTTTACTGAAAAACATAGATATCATCTGTTTAAAAGGGACCAAGGGCTTTCTTCATATTTGCCATACAACTATTTTATACTGAACTAAGAAAATTCTATTTCATTTATTCCTTTTGAATTCCCTATATACATCTGGCTTAGTGCAGTCTAAGCAGTTTTCTCACTGAAAACCTTTCAGTCTTCATTTTGCCCAGGAAATGAGTAAAACAACTAGGCTTTCTCATTCTTCCTAGCAGATGGCTTTTCTGGCTTCCCTCTATACTTAAGCCATCCAGAGCTGACAGTTAATAGCAGGAAGCAAAATAAGACTTCTGGGTTTCTGAAGTGTCACAGAGAAAGACAAATCACTTTTAGTGTTAATTCACAGAAATTAATCCATTTACAAACAAACCTGGTTTATATTAGCCTTCAGAATCTTAGGAGATTAGACAACAGACTTGTTCAGTAAAATTTTAGAAGTGCTATTCTCACTAACAATGAAAAATGTAAACTGTTTTCTTGAGTATGTTCTATTATATATATATTACATATATATCTGTTTAAAACATATGACTTGTTTTAGGTTAAGCTTCAGGCTAGCTTTAAGCCATTCAACAAGGTGACAAGTCTGCTTCTCCATAGAAACCAGTGAACACTGCCACAGCAAGATAAAATATGCTTATGCATCTAATGTTACACGTTTGCTTACAATAGCAGAGTCTTGGTTTTCACAGAAAGCTGGAATTATTTATTCTGTCTCAAACCTTTTCTCTCTTCTGTGTGTCAGCTCAGACATGCAGCTGGAAAAAGAAGGTCCATTTGTGAGAAACACATCACTGAAGTGTCCAGTAGGTTTTCTGCACCTGGACTGATAGTGGTACAACATGCAAAGTCACTTGATGGCAAGTTTCCACTTAGGTTGCACATGGGTGTATGTGTGGGCTTTAAAAAATGCAGTAAGAATTTGATCACTGAAATAGGATGTTTATAAGATGAATAAGCAAGTAAATTCATTCTCTGTTATGACTTGTTCAAGATTGAGTTGATTAGCTAAAACTTTCCGTTCTGACTGTTGAATGGACATGTAAAAATACAGCTGACACTTGACTGGCTGATTTATGTACAAGTATAAAATGAAGCATCAGTAAAAAAGTAAAGCTGGCATAATAGGAGTACACTGGTTTGTTGTGCAAGTTTTGATATGCCTTTATGCAATGCTAGTGAATCTTAAAGCACTTTTCTTCCTAGTCATTGGGAGCATGGGAGGTACAAAAGTAAAGCAGTCATCATCCACAAAATATTTTCGTAACACAAATCAAATTGAGAAGATTTCATTTCCAGATATGTTCCTCCTTCCTCACTTGGAACTTACTAACAATTTATTATACATAAAAAATTTTAGTAAGATCTGTTTTTGGAATAACTTAGCACATGAGAAAGTAAATCTAAAAGTACTTTGTTGAGAAGAATGAAGAGGGCAGAAGAGAGGAGGCATTTGATTCATAGGCGTAGGAAAAAAGCTTAGAATAAATTGTCAGCTGCCAAAAATGAAGAATAGCAATTTTTGTTCCATATCTCACAGGACACTGCCAAGAGCTTTTCATGTTGATTGTTCATGAATAGTTTTGCTCAGAAATGAATATTTTTCTAGGTGACTAATTTTTTTCTGTCTGGTGTGTTTAATGTTGAACATGCTAAACATGTTAAACATTATAAAACAAGATGTCCTGGTTACCATGGGGATACACTGCTTTTTTTTCCCCCACCTCCCCTGGGTGTCTGTTAAAATGCCAAACCCAAATGAACATGCAGCACTTGCTCACACTGTGAATGCATGTTTGTTTCCACCACTGCACACAGTGTTTCTTTAGCACCAGAAGTAAGGTTACTCTGAGATTTTCAGTTATAACAAAAGAAATGCACTCATGCATGCCAAAGTGCTAATGAACTGGCAGCTATTAATTCACTTAGTATTTTCAATTAAGTGTTTCATGTAGTACCAAGGTTTAAAATTTAACTGTGGAAGCAAGAGATAAAACATGTATTAGCTATGAACTCTGAGTGCCCTGTCTTCTGAATAATTTTTAGTAAGGGAAATCTGCTCTCTTTTGCCTCGTTTGCTTGTGGTATAATTAATTTGCTGTCCAGCCAAGCAGGGTAGTGGAGATAATCTGTCTTTTGAGCTTGATAAGTAGGAATCTGATCTTCATATGTGACCTTACTTTTGCACACTCAAGTGCAGAGACTGGTGTTTGTAAGCTCTCTCTGTAGACGTTGGAAAAGATTCAGGTAAAAGAGGCAGTCTCTATGCTTCTGCTCTGCTTTTAAGTTAAATCTGAAAAGGTCTGCTATCATTCTGGATTTGAGCCCTGAACAGGAATCTCTTCTTAAACTGTCAGTGGTGCTGGTGTTCACTCCTATGTGATGGCAATTTGTTTGAAATTTCATTTAAATCTTTCACATCCTGTATGAGAGGGCCTAATTCACAAGCTTGTCACTGAAAAGCTTTTCTGTTTGGAGAAACTGTGCCTGCAGGCTAGGCAGAAGTGTGCCAGGTCTATTTATTTATTTCATTTAGACACCTCTATCTTACTTGAAAACTGCTAATTTATGTTTTTCTGACCTTGAACATTCTACATACTGTTCAGTTTTGAGTAACAATAGAGCCCTTTATTGTGTTCTAAGACCTGAAGGAATATTAAGGCAGTCAAAACAGTAACAGACTTATTCTGTGAGCTGATGCACCTTCATGTAGGTTATGCATAATTCAAAATATTAATGCAGAGCCACTAATACCTGAGAGTGCTCCAAACATGTAACAAAGGGATGTTTCTGAAGGAGAGAGGAAAGATAAAAGGAATTGTTTGGACAGGAGTTGATAACATTTGTAAGGACTAAAAGTCCCTGGCAAAGATGACTCAACGTCTGTGTAGATGGGGATGCTCCAGGAAGGTAAATGGAGGTGATGTGGGCTTCAGGGTTTTAGTAGCCTTAGGCAAAACCTCTGTGCCCATATGGGTCCAGCTCACCCTCTCATCCTGTTTAGTCAAAACTTCCCTGATTCACATAGGTGAAATGTACCAGAACCTGGAAGTCTCTGGATTGTTGTGTTCTTGAAGCCTGAGTCAAATTTCATACACTAGAATAATAACACACTTGAAGAAACTGCAGTAAAGCGAATTTTAAAAAATACAGTTGGTTAAATAGGTAGCAATATTTCTATTTTGAAATATAAAACCCCACTATTGAGTAGTAAAAACTAAGAAGAATAATACATTCTGAAAAACA
The DNA here is from genome assembly GCF_017590135.1 of Pyrgilauda ruficollis. Classification (NCBI taxonomy): domain Eukaryota; kingdom Metazoa; phylum Chordata; class Aves; order Passeriformes; family Passeridae; genus Pyrgilauda; species Pyrgilauda ruficollis. The sequence goes on from NW_024527710.1 coordinate 7,890,842, forward strand.
AAGATCTTCCTTTTGGTGTGCAGCTTTTATGTTTAATCGGTTCCAATCTAGAATGTTTTTTTTAATAATGCACTACAATCTAGCTATCATTTCATATCGACCTGACATTGAAGCCTCTACTGAAATTAGAAAAAGCCATTTAAATGGGAATACCTCATATGTGAGGAGTATTTATGCATGGTACTCAATATAGTCTAATTAATTCAATTAATAAAAACAGGTATCACATTACTTCACTGCAGCTTCTTAGGCCAATTTGAATTAGATTGTCCTTACTTTAAATATACAGACAGAAAATGTAAATAATAACTTCCAAAATTAATTTAACTTTTGTGATTGGTAACTTGCTTTTCCAACATGGAATATGACTAATTTCAGTAACTAAAATCGAATCTGAAATTTTATTTCCCCCTACTTTGTTCCTACCAAAGGAAAAAAAAAAGGTATAAAACCCAGGCATTCCACACCTAAATGCATCAGTAGAGTATGTCTTCAGGCAGAATAGTTCTTAAAGATTAGATGCAAAACAGAATTGTTTCTCTAAAGGATTTTGCTTCAGGTAAAACCAGTGGAAACATTTCACTGAGGGCAATCTAGCCTTTCTTATATTTATTCTTTATGTATGGTAGCTTTAATGGGGAAAAAAACCAATCAGAATGTGGAGGTCTCCAGGGAATAGAGCAGGCAGAACTGAGCAAAACAGAGGACCTATAACAATACATGACATGATTGTGTAAGGATGTGTCATGTATTGAAGCAGAAAATTGAAATTAACTCTGTTAAATTTTTTGTTTCCTTTTGTCTCAACAAAAACTATCCTTCTATAACTTTATCTTTTGTAACTATCTACAAGAATGCAAATACTTTTCCTTCTCATTCTCCAAAGTCCTGCCCATAAAGTACCTACAGACAAAATTATTGAGGTGATAAAGTAATTGATGCAGAGGTATCTAACTGTTGTGCTGAGCCAGCTCTCATCCAGTCCAGGATGCTTTATTAAGTTTGGGCCATGGAAGTTGACCCAACAGAACCTAATCTGGCTTTAGGAAAATTCTCACTGCCCAAGGCTTGAGTCAGATTAAATAAGCCTCTGGAGCTAACTGAGCCATAATCTGCCTTGTCCTGCATGGCCTCTTGAAGAGCCAGTGCAGATCCAGAGCTGTAGCCAAGGATATAAGCCCCATTTAACCAGAGCTGGGGCAGGAACCAGTAATAGCTTGTTAATGCTCTTTGGAGGGCATGGTGGAAAGAGAGCAGAGCAGCTGTCAGAACTAACCTAGATGTCCTCAGGCTCAGCTTCTCAGTGGTGCTGAGTTCCAATGAGTGAGTTTCATCAAGCTTTTGTCAAGAAAAAAAATCACATATTATTTGCTGTAATAATAGGAGAAGCAATTAAGCAATTTCATGGATTGAGATGGGTGGGAACAGTGATGTTGCTGCTGAAAGCAGGAGCTGTGTCACAGCTTCATCAAAGCTGGAACTTGTAATGTTGGCAGTTCTCCATGCACAAACGTGAGCTGAGCATCCCACAAACATGGAGGGACATAAAGTTTCTGCTCGCATCCCACAAACATGGAGGGACATAAAGTTTCTGCTCTTGTAGAAAATGCTGCTTTGAGAGGGGTCTGATCTAATTTTTAGCTTGTCCCATTCTAACTTGCTGAAAAGTTGTCATTAACACCATTATCCTCTGATCAGAATAGGGGGTGGTTTTGTTGTGGTTTTGGTTTTGTGGTTTCCCCACTACCAATATCGATGAAGCCTGAAAATTTGTTACTGCCTTATAAATGATTAATATGTAAGACTGCCCATAATAAACACAGCTACCAGTTACTGGTAAAAGACAGATGCTGTGGCACAGAGGAAGCTGCAGCCACAAGAACTAGAGATGTGACATAGTTTGGGTAGAGTATATGAGGAACGAGGGACACCAACTGGAAGTGAAAATGTGTTTGAGAAAAAAAAACAGTATGGTGCTGCTAGGCAGGAGTATATTCCTTTACACTGAGGAATTATTTCAAAGCTGCTATAGGATACGGTAGGGAAGAGGCTGCAGGATAGCACGAGTGGGTGAAAAAGATTTTGAGCTGTGGGGACATCCGAGTAGATGTAGAGCCTCAGGCAGCTTCAAACAAAGCAGGTTTCTCCAGGTTTTAATGTAAATTCTTTTGGGTGGAGGTGTTAGTGAATCTGATCTCAGGCATTACTACACATGGGCTGTTTTCTCTTCTTTGCATGTTGTTAATTTTCCTCTGGAAGGTTAATAGAGCCAAACTACACAGTAGGTACACAATGGCTGGATTAAATCCAGGGAAAAGCAGGGGGCGTGCAGAGGTGGGGCAAGAGCCTCAGGATTATCCCTTTCGTTAGCAGGAACCACGACCTCAAACATTGCACCATTAACAGGTTAACAGGTCTTTGTTAACCTTCCATCACTCTGCATCACTGCTTCTTAGGCAAGATGGCAGAACCTAATATTTAAGTGTGAATTGAAGGCAAATCCTGGTGTAGGGTGTGGTTACAATACAGTCGGACTGGTTTAATCCTATTGCCAAAAAGTTACTGCTGCCAAAGGAGGATTGCCTGGTTCCTCGCCTCTACTGGCAGCACTCCTTCCCCCATCTCATGTGCTGGCTCTCATCAGCCCCATGGTGAGCCAGTGCAGTTTAATTTCTAGATGAAAACGAACCCACCAGAAACAGGAACAGCTTCTTGGTGGTTTAGGAAATCCAGCTGGTTTACCGTGTGTGAAGATGAGCAGCAGAGTGGGCAGGAGGAAAGACTGTGGGGCAGGGATGGGGGAAGTGCTGCCTCCCGTGTCAGCAGCCCCTGGAGTCGGTCAGGTCTGTTGCTCAACTGCCTCTTTGCAGAGCCATGGGAATCTAAAAAAACCCACCGTCAAAACACCCAATCGATTTTGCTCAGAAGCAGCTGAGAGCCCTCAGTTCTCCTGTGAAAGCACTAAGGCTTGTCTGCAGTGCAATAATATCCTCAGCCATTGCAGCTGTTCAGCTAAGTGAGCATATTTCTAAATGGATTGCAAGGCAGAGCGCTTTAGTGCACACAGGTGCTCCTGCAGCAGTGAGAACACCGCTCACACAACAGGGCTGCAGGAGAGAGCGGCGCAGAATCCAGAGATTCCCTCTCTTTCTTGTGGGATTTCTGTTGGTTTGAATTTGATCACAGAAGACTTCCAAGTCAGCAAGATGTAGGGAAAAGTGAGAACTGCTTAGGAGGGTGGAAAAGCTGCTGAGGTTTTTCTGCAGACTCTGCAGAAGGAATGTCTGTATGACTAGACTTGCAATTTGGGTAATTAGGATTTTATTAAATGTATTTTCTTTACAAAAGTATCTATGACTTGAATACAGCCACTAGCTACTTTTAAAAGCAACTGAAAATATTCTTCAATACTTAACTCTGTTACAGGCAACTGTTTTACCTAAGGATTTTCCAGCAACCTAGAAATGTTAATTAAGGGCAAGGTTTTTTAAATTTCATTAGCATTTAACAGAAAATGTGAGTCTCTGTTTCTTGTCTACACAAAACTCTTCCAAATGCATTTTAACTGTGATGTTTCAGGAAAAAGGCCATGAGAAGTTCAAGAATAGTCAGACAGTAATTTTGTTGTCTCTGTAGGAGTACAGGTAAATGATGTATTAGAGCAGGCTGTAGGCGGTAGGTAGTAGTAACTCTTGGTGATCGCACACCGGTGAGATGAGAACCAAGCAGTACCACAGGAAAAAATTTGAAAGCGCAATAGATTAATTTTTAGTCATAATCCAGACGGCTGGAGTACCCCACGGAGCCTGTTCTCGCGGCACAGCTTGAGCTCAGTCGGGAGACAGCGCTGGAAATTCTCAGGAGCTGCGAACCGAGCAGCCCCGCTGTGGGGGCACGAGGCTGGCAGTGGGGGCAGGAGCACCTCGAGCCAGCAGAGCGCTGCCCCCGAGCCGCGCTCCCCGTCCCCTTCCCGGCACGCAGCCCTGGAGCGTGCCCGCGCTGCCGGCGGCTGCGCCGGGGCGCCCAGAGCCGCCCGCCCTCCCGCTGCGGCCGCCTGCGCGGGCGGAGCTGTCCCGTCCCTCAGGGCGCCCGGGCAGACAGACAGACGGACACCTGCCCGGTCGCGCCGCGCTCCGCCGGCAGGGGGAGCTGCAGGGAGCGGGTCCCGCCGCAGCGCGGGGGGGAGGGGAAGGAAGCGGAAGGAGCCGCCGCCGCGCTGAGGGGAGCAGGCGCTGTGCGGAGCCGCCGCCTGGTGCGGGCGGCACGGAGGGAGCGAGCGGCGCGCGGGGCTGCGCGGCCCGGCCGCGCCGAGGAGCGGGCGCCAGGTGAGGGCCCGGCCCGGCCCCGGGGGAAGGAACGGGGGGGGGCCCGGGCGGCGGCGAGTTCGGAACCCGCGCGGGGAGGGGGAAGAAGGAGGAGGGAGCGAGCGGGGGAAGCCCCCACGTGACCAGCGCGTGCGGGGAGGAGGTGGCGGCTCGCGCGCCCCGTTCGAATCAGCTGGCCCGCCGTGGCGCCTCCTGCGCGTGCGCGGCGGCCCCGCCTCCCCCCCGGCTTTACGTGCGCGCGCGCTCGGCGCGGCTGCCCCGAGGCACGTGCGCGGCGCCGCGGCCGCCATGTTGTGTCTGAGCCCGCGCGCGGGCGCTGTGGGCGCGCGCGCCGGCCGGGCCGCGGGAGGCGGGGGCAGGGGCGGGCGGGCTCTCCCCGTCCCGCCGCTTCCCCCGCGCCGCTCCGCCCCCGTCCCCGCGCCCGGGGCCCGCCTGCCGCGGGTGCCCGCAGAGCCCCTCGGGTCGCCCCCGCTGTGCCGCCCCCGCACCGGGTGTCCCCGAGTTCCCCGCGCTGCCCCGGCCGCGCCGCGCTCGTGGCTCGTGTCCGCTCCCGGCGCTCCCGGGCCCTTCCCCGGCTGTCCCGCTGGCTCGGCCTGCCCCGCAGCCCTGCCCGGGCTGTGCCCCCGCTCTCGGCCGGGTTTCTGCTGGGCATCCCGAGCGGCGCCTGCCCCGCAGGGACAGCGGCGCTGATGGTTAAGGAGGCAGGGGTCCGAAAGAGAGCTCCTTAACATCCCGAGGCTGCTCTCCATGGAGGCTGTGATATATGTCCCGCTACAGCACAAACTTTTAATATACAGTTCTGTTTTCTCTTGTATTTAGAAAAATTATTCCAGTCGTATCCAAGTGTCCCAGCTCAGCAATATTCCCTTTGTCTCCTAATCCTGGTCTCTTTTAAGGGAGAGCATATGGTTCTTCTTCTTCCTTATGGTGTTTTGTATTCTGTCCTTGTTTTTATCCAGTAACGTTGGCATGTTTTGTAGTCTTGGAGTATTTTGCTAATCTGGTTCTAGGCTAACACATAACAGAGACTAAATTTTTTTAAAGAATATGTTTTTGAGGCTTTGATGCTCCAAATTTTATTTTGTAAATATGCTTCCAGTTATTATTAAAAGAACCTAGTAGTTCTTCCATGGTTATACATATATTTGCATGTTTTCCATTGATATTGTCATTATACTGTATTAATCACTACATAGTGATTATTTACTGAGGCTTTCAAGTGAAGCTCTACATGTACCCTGTATTTTACATTAAATAATGACTTGTGCAACCTCTTAAGAACATGCCTTTTGGGTGTATTTCTAACCTGTGGTTAGATACTAGCTGCCCATCCTAACTGCTCCAAAGACTGGTCATCTAGTAGGGACTGGTAGGTTTGGGATTAGGAAAATGGGATTCTTTACATAAGCAAGTGTAACTTCTGAGAAAAGAAGTTGACAAGGTACTGTTATAGTTTGTTTTTGAGCATCTTTTAATCTTACTGTACTGTCTTTTGCATTAATAGTAGTAATATTTGCTTAATCAGTGTAAGGGGAAAAAAAAAACATGGTGTGTGTTAAACAGCAAGGGAGAAAAAAAAGAGTATATGGGAAAAATGTTAAAAAAACCTATCAGGTGAAAATTGTCACTCAAGTGAAGAAACTTCCCATTACCTTAGAAGGGCTTAGCAGTTAAGTCAGTTTGACATGTGACTTCTAGCAAGTCATTAAGAACCTAAACAACTTTGGTTTCAGGCTTTTACCGGCACTGTCATGTTCATTCCATAAAAAAATTCTGTGCTTTGAATTTACAGGCTTGAATTTAAAGGCTTTCTGTGAGGGAGTGTTATGCAGTGCAACCGTGTGTGTCAGCAAGGAGCAGCAGTGAATGACCTTACATTGAAATACTGCTGATAATTTATGTTTCTGGTTGTTTAGTCTATCATAGGTAGTTGTTGCAATTCTCAGTTGTACCACTGTTAAGTGAATTTTTTCCTTTGCCTTGCATACTCCAAGTGTATAATTGCTAAGTGAGAGGCTGTATTAAATAGCTTAGTTATTGAGGTATTTAGTGATGGAGCTCAATCATGTGTCTTGTCTCATCATTTTTAACATTTCTGGAGAAAGAGAAATAGCAAATGGAATTCTTTGGCTCGGTGTCATTATGGATTTAATGTGCAAAATAACTAGATTTTTATTTCACAGAATTTGGGAATGTGTCCTAATAAGGGCCTTTGTTCTACAGCTGAACAGCATGTGACTGCTCTGATGTTTATCAGTGTTTCTAACATACTTGTGTAGTGAGATTACATAGTGAGATATGCTGTCCTTAGTCTCCTACAGAATGAAGGCTTTACACTCCCAGGATTTCCAGGAGACTTAAAAGTTCTCGTGGGGTTTTGTTGGTTGGTTGGTTGGGATTTTTTGGTTTATTTGTTTGTATCTGGTTCTTCCAGATCATTTTAGGTACTTAGGTTGACTTCTGATTAATAATAGTTGTGTGGTTGATACAAAGTGAAAAGTCTTATATTCTGCTCTTTTACCATAAGGGAAATAAGAAATGTGTTTCTTAGCATTTCTAAAAGTGTTGCGGAAGCTGGAACAGAAGTCTTTGCAGTTTGCCCTCCTTCCAGTTGTGCTTTTTTTCTTGTTTTATTTTAGTTTTTTTTCTTCTTTTAAATTACCTTTCACATTTCCAAACCCCTCTTTATGATCTCTAGGACTAATGTATTGAGGTTTGCTTTGTTTTGGTTTTCCCGAAGTCTTTGCATTGTGTGGGAACTGATGATATAGGTCTCTCTGGTCATAAGGAACCAAATTTGCAAGAGAGAATTTATTCATCAAGTATTTGGCACTTGCATCCATATATAGAGATTGTACTCACAGTTCTAGAAATGCAGTACTGTAGGACCTATTGTTCCCTTTCTCTCAGGTTGGTTTAAAACAAATTGGATTATTCCAGACAGATATTTGTAGACCTTGTCCTTAAAAACCTTGAAGAAGAAATATTCTGCCACTTCCGTAGGCGTGAGTGAAGTTGCAGAAACTGAGAAACTTTCTCACTTCTGTAGTGAGGGTTGTTTTTTTTTTTTTTTTAGTTTCCAAATTAAATGTACTTTGATGTAAATCAAGCTGCTGCTGATAAGAATTTGCTCCTGGTAAACTTTACTCTAACACTTAAGGGTATATTGTTCCAGTTTTAAGAACACTGTAAATATGGTTTGTGGTTGAAAAACTGCTGTGGTTGTAGAAGAACCATCATGGTAGTTGCAGTTTTCTGAAAACCTTCCTTCTGTTTGAGTAACTCTAAAAGACTTCAGAATTGCAGAGCTGAGCATTAAATGGTGTGTTCTTATTGGACACTTGTGTTTCAAACAAAAAGACCTTTAAAAAGATTCCCTTATGGAGTGCAGCTTTGTAATCAAAATACTTAAGGTGTGTAGGTTGATAATTTATATGGGTTTGTGTTCAAAATTTGAGTATTAGTTAACAGTTTGCATTTAATTTCTTTCCCAGATACAATTGGTTGTATCTTTTGTCCAAAAGCTTAGTAGCTTAACTTAAAATAACTGTTCTTTAGAGTTACTTCAGTGTTTTGATGCTTGTAATGAATTCAGTTAAACACAGACCTACGTAAAGCTCAGTGGGTCCAATCCTCTGCCCTTTGAAGCGCACTGGGATCTCTCCCTCTGATGGCAGAGCTCCTCCTTGTGTTGCTTGTTTCAGCAGCTCCATCACCCCCTCCATGGCTAAAGTTTTACCTGATCCTGAATTTCAGTATTTTTGCTTTGCATATAGCTGACTGCTTTGTCTCTTGTTCCATCAGAAAAGAGTTGATTCTCCTTGTAGCAGTGTTTTAGATTGTTATTAACTGCTCTCCAGTTTTTCTGGTCTTTTGAACCTCATCACAGGACAAAGGAATATGAATGTTGGCAAGATAGACAATTTGATTATCGAGGATTTTAAAGATGTTTTTAGTAGTTCAGATTTAAATACCGTATTTAAACACAAATATTTGTTTTTATTGGGGAGGTGCATATATGCTGACAAAGTATCAGTAAGAAGTGTAAAAGCTCATCTTTATATGTTAGTAGTAGAGAAGTGGGATTTTAATAGTCTCTTGTCATGAGAAGTAGCTGATTTTTTGCCTAAGAAGGATGATTCAAATTTTGTTTGAACACTTCAGTTAGAAAATTTGAAAGTCAGAGAGGAAAGGAGTGTTCCTGAGAGTTTACCTGTTGGTACATAAATTATAACATTCTGGTTTGTGTTGATGTTTTAGTTTTATTAGCATATATATATGTCCATGAGAGCTGAATTTTTCAGAGCTAGTGGTGCAGTGTTTTTTTTGTGTGAATTGAAGTATGTCTAGTTTAGGAAGGAAAAACAAGGAGCCCAAATTGCAAATTGAAGGAGCCATGCAACTGGGTTACTGTGCCACACAGAAATGAATTAAAGAGGGAGGAGAGTGACAGAGCCTCCTGTGTATGTTTGTGTTTGAAACATACTCTGCCTGTGCAGCAGTGTTGACGTTAGGAATGTTATCTCCACAGCCAAGGAATCTGAAACACCAAAGATAGATACTGTCAGAGAAGTTCTGCCATGCTGCTTAATTACTTATTAAATATTAGAACATTGCAGATTGAAGGCATGTGTGTGTCTTTTGCAGTTGTATTTTCTGAATTTACTCCTGTTTATTTTTTTGTTTTGTGGCCTGGGTGATAGAACAAAGCAGATTTACTAATTGCCTGGACAGGACAAATCTGCGAGTGAATGTAAGCATTAGTGTGAAATAGTCTTGGAAAACTGGATGAGTGACCTGACCTGTATAGGATGCATTTCAGTAAAGAGAAACACAAAACAGTACCTTTGGGTAGAAGTAGTCAATTTAAATGTGATAAACACTTGGCTGGGTGACAGTTCTGTAAATAAGCAGCTGTATCACAAAATGAGCACAGTGGAGTCGTGACAATTCTGTGAAAACCAGGATCTCACTGGGATTTATGGACTGGATTGTTGCATGTGAGAGGGAAGGTGCTCTGCAGTATGCGGTGTAAGGCCTCAGATAATGCAGTGTCTCTGTTCTTGTTACTCTGCTTCCAAGAGATTTGGACCAGCTGAGAGTAGAGAAGAGTTGCAGGAATGACCTTCAAGGAAGGACTGAAAGAATTGTACTTGTTTAGTCTTTAGCAGAGATGGGGAGACATAATAACAGGCTTCAAATGTGGTAAAGTTTGCAACAGAGAATAATGTAGTAAACTGTTCTCTCTAGGTGGGAAAAGAAATAATAGTCCTGAGGAGCATAGAAAGAGATTTTGATGTCAGGGAAAACTTTCCAGCTTCAGGAAAGATTATCTATCCAGGACAGATAATTACAGGGTTGTATATCTAAGGGAAGTAATGGGATATCTATTGCTGAAAGTGCTCTAGAAAAGGTTAAATTACCTCCTTTTAGAGATGATTGAGGTATAGTTTTCTGTCCTTGGCATAGGAGGTAAGATGACTTTTTAACATTAGATCTCTCATAGTTTTTAGATTTTTGTAATATTGCTGGCCATGATTTAAAAGAGTAAAACATCAAAACAACATGGTGGAGAAAAAAATTTGTGATGTAACAGTTACAAGATTTAGTAAAAAATCCTCTATCAAATATATTCATTAAAGGGTTTTTATAAAGTATTTATTAAAGCCATCTGTAATGTAATATTGAAGGTAACTTTAATGGAGCCTTCATTGTAGATTTAGTATCTTTGACTTGCCTTTAGGTGGTTTTAGTGATCCAAAAGAAAGAAACCGAGCTACAGTCAAAGTCTTTCAGAAGACTTCATTCAAGAGAAGCAAAGCTCAAAAGATCAGTTCTGATGAGCCAGGGAGTCAGGTGCATTCCAGGCTCTGAAATAGAACACACCATGCAACCTCACCTCTCTGTAAAATTGAGTTTACAGTTAATATCTGAGATGTTTAATATCTGAGTATTTTAAGGGTTAATCACCACTGAAAAAAAAAGTCTTAAGGTTCCTGAATGGTTTGTTATACAAATATATTGTTATTTTAAATCAGTTTGTGTTCCATGTATTAGGAATAGATTTCGGTTTTTTATGCCCACTGCCATGTAATAGCAGTATAAATAAGCTTGAACAGAAATGTGTCCTGTCTACTACATATCCTAGTTTTATGTAAAATTTCTCCTTTGGGACTCTTTTGGGTGATTTAAAAATATTTGATTAAATTGGAAGAGCTAACCTTGATACAAATGAGTTAAAGCTTCTTAGAGTTCAAAGTACTGAACAATTTGATAGAACTTTTTGAAATAAATTCAGTTTAATGCCTTATTCTGGGCTTTTTTTCTATTCAAAATCAACCGCCTACATCCCGTGTGACCTTGTTCAAGCATTTCTGATTTTTGATATTTGACAAAGCTGCCTCAGGGTTAAGGGCAAGTGAAGGATAGGCTTTGTGTCGCATATGTCTGTGCTCTGGAATTAGGGAAAGGGTTAAAGGGAAACAAATGTCGCATTCTCAATGGTTTAAAAAGAGTCTAGAGGGTTTAGTTAAAATGATGCTTTCAATCTATTATAGCCTAATTGTAATTAGACTTTTAGTACATTTTTCCATCTCACCAGTTACATGGATTACAGTTTGTGTGTACTTCCAGTGCATAGGCTATCAGCATTGTCTTTGTTATAAGTGATGGGAAATTTTTTTTGTGACTAAATTGTGACTAAACCATTGAGAAACAAAGTGTTGCCAACTGACAGGGCACTGGGCCTTGATCCTGGTGTCGTGTTTGCCTATATAAACCTGGAAATCAATAAAGGAAGAAGGCAAACACTGTTCACCATATTAGACTGATGTCAGAAAAGGAATTTGTTTCCTTTCTCTAGTATTTTAAGTTTTCCAGGGATTTTCCTTCAGTGTATCACTGCAGTACAGAGGCTTTTTTGTAGCCTGTTATAAAGGCATCATGGTATCTCATGTAGTAAGGACACAAAGGCTTAAGTCTTAGGCAGATGCACCTATTCCCTATGCTTCACCTGAAGAGCTGGAACTGAGATGCAATTGTCAGACAGAACTGCCTGGAAAAGGCTGCTTTAACCTGGAGTTTGGAGCAGCCGTTCCTGCAGAGTTGACTGGAGCAGTGTATAGGTGGTGACTGACTAAAGAGCAGAAAGCTCTTAACATTGCAACAGAGGCCATGGTTTCTTTGCTTTGGGTTACTTTCCTATTTCCAATGTAAAAAAAAAAAAAAAAAAGTTGGCAACTTCAAAAATTGTGTCTTATTAATTTTGAAATTAGAATATATTAGTACATGTTTTCCACCCATTACTTTCTTTTCATTTACTTGTGTTTTCTATGTGCATGTCTCTAAACGTCTGAGTACCACTAGCAGCAAGTTGTACTGGTTAGGGATACATTATTGTATTGCTTTTGTTAGTAACTAATCTGTCTAATTGTCACTTGAAAAGATTTGACGATATTTCTGTGCCTTGCTATGCTGCCAGCACTCTTCTTTGGGGGTTTCCTTAAAAGCTAGATTTCAGGAAAAAGAAAGGTAACTGTTCTCAGGTCTTCTCAGCCCTCACCTGTCAACATTTCTGATTTTGTTTATTTATTTAACCTTGGGAAAATAGGCAAAATGAGAAGCCAGTATAGCTTTTGGGTTTTTTTTTTTTTATTTTTAACCAGTGTTTTTTTTTATATTATTTTCAGCAGAATTGTGATGTTTATTGCAGCAGTTTTCTGGAAATTCTGGTATATTCTGTGCATTCTAAAAAAAGCAGACTGAAAAAAATCTTTATTCACAGTATTATTGTAGAAGCTGCTATAGTGCAGTTACTTTTCATGTGCGTGGATAGTTTTAAATGCACTTGTGAGGAAGTGCTTTCCAACAGAATAAAGTGTAGTTACATAATTTCTCTTAAGTGAGGTCAGGTGAGAGTTTTTCTGGATCATGGGAATTCAGTGATCCTTTGTTAAGAGGATTCCTAAAATACCTCAGATGTAAAAGGTTCTTCACATATCTGCTATCTGACAGCCAGTGCTGAAAAGGACAATGAGAAACATTCACTCCTTGTATGATGTCCTAGTGCAAATAAAGCTTCCCACACCTCCCCATCTCAAAGTGAAGCCTGTCTTTTTCAGATTTCTTGACATGTATTTTGGAGGTCTGAATTGTTGAACCGAAGTGAATTTTGCAAATCTTTGAGAATCATCTGTTCTCATAAATGCATTGCTTTTTGGAGTACAGTTCGCTGTCAGGACCACTCAGATTATACAAGTGTACAGGAGCCGATTTGTTGCTGTTAAGATCTTGATAAGTCTTGTGTTGTTGTTCTAACTGCACCTCAAAAACAAAAAAACAACCAGCAAAAACCTTCACCAACAATACAGGTAACAAATTGCTTCTTAATATTGATGAATTTCAATTACATCTCTCATGATCTGAAAATATCTCTGGTTGACTCCAGCCCAGAAGCAGTTTTATTGGAAATTCACCTGTTACATGAAGGGTTATTTTTTCTTTTGATCAGAATTCTGAATATAGAGAGAGAATGTTTTGCCTCTCTTTCGGGTTCTGGAGGTAAAAGCAGGCCAGTTACTGTCATTTTATCTGGTGTGACTCATGTCTCATTGATTTTCCACTTGAGAGGTAACTCTGGTGATCAGACCTTGTGTTCTGCTTTTAGGGTGTATGTCATAATTGAATTAGTTGCAGTTAGATCAGCTACCCTTTCAAAAAGCTTTTTAGATTGTTGTATGTCTGTATTTACTTGGCCAAAGAAATTCCCTTGAAGAAACCATCCCAAAAAGTCAGGAGACTCTGAGAAACAGGAGAGCTCTGGAGAAGCTTACTGTGTGATATTCTTGGTACCATTTTCACTTTGGATTCATGTGTCACTGCAGCTTTGTTATATGACTTATATCAAATAATCATGTGGACGTTTCTTCTCATCCTGTCTGCTCTGTCAGCAGGCCTGATTTGCACACGTGGCATGAGCTCCAGTTTAAGTTTTGTTTGCTTCTCTTCCTTTAAATGTGCCCTTCCTTTGTGTGGGTTGTAGCTTCCCTACTTGCTTCACTCCTGCAACTGCCTTGAAAGGAAAGTTTGCTTTTCTGATACTTAGAAATTAGCTTCTATTGAAGTGTGAACAACTATTGCTTTTTTGACCTTCACTGACCATATTTTTCATGATGAAATGTCAAAGAGAGTCCAGAGGTTTGAATCAGTAACAAATAAGAATACAGAAAGTTTGCAGGGTTTTTTTTTCCCTTCAGATGCCTCTCTTTTGTGCCTCAGATTCTGTTAGTGAAGACTTGTATCAGCTGGATTTGAGCTAAGTTTTCAATGGAATTTTAACAGATTTATATTAAAGTGAACAGTTAACCACAATGAAAATAGAGTAAAACACAGTGCTGTGACCTCTGCTGTGTGGAAACAGACATGAAGAATGTTTCCCCAGCATTCACAATTCCAGAATAATACAGGTTGTAGCTGGGCTATATAGATAGATGGAAACAATAACCTGCTGGAATTAGTTCCTGTGCATCAGTTAGAAAATACTTTTATCCTCAGCAGGGAAGTTTAGAATTCCCAGATAAGAGGAGTACCTGTGCTGCTTAGGCTTACAAAGCATAAGGGAGAGCCTGAGAGAAGGGCTTCACATTTCAGCAAACCTGATCCAAGGACTGTCTGTCACCAGATGCAGAGTCGTGGGCCCTGTTTCCCACTGGCTCCTGTGCTTATTTCACCATTACACTGAGCCTGCCTAGGAAGCTAAACTAGAAGAAAAATGGCTCTTTTGTAAGGATTTGTGATTTCCAAATCAGCTCACTGTGAGATCCGATTGAATACAAAAGCAAGAGCATGGGAAAAATAGGAATGATGTACCTGAGCTACAGGGGAGTGGGATTGCTTCTTTTTGTAGAGTAAATCACTTAATGGTAAATGAAACCTCACCTGGGAAGTCTTGTTGCAAAATTAAAGAGAGAATGATTGAAGGCTCACCACCAGCCTGTGAATCCACCCTATTGATAAAGGAGTGGGAACGTTGATGGGTGTGGTTTTGATTGTTGTGATAGGAAGGTGGAGGGAAAGTGGTGTCTTGGACAAAATAAAGAGGAAGTGCTCTTTTGGGATGTATCTAAATGGATGTAATTGAGCAGGGGCAGAGAAAGGAGCATTGCAGTAGTTCATATGCAATATGACCAGATCCTTTTGAGAGTTACCCACTTGGAGTGACAGAGAAAACCTTTGGATATCATGCCAGCTACTGGAAAAGGGTTCAGTCTATAAAAAAGCTGTTTGCTGTTTTTGTAACCTTCATTGTCAATGGACAGGTAACCTTTGACTTAGGCCCCGGGACTCGCCAACTTGTTTTTAATTGTGATTCTGGTATCTCACACATGGATTTGCATTTTTATTTCCATAGTGGCTGTTTAATTACACATACATTGCAGAGTTGCTCCTTTCTTATCACTCAGAGCAAGAAAAAAAAAGTTTTAATATTTTCCTCAATTGACAAGGATAATCCAAACTGTATGCATGCAGAACTCAGAAAGGAAGCAGTGCCCACCTTAGCTGGCATGTGATTTAAGAAGGGCATTTTAAGTCAAAATAGGCAGATGTTTAGAAGATGGTCATTTCCATTTTTATAAATACTGGTAGTGATATTTCAATAATATTGTTTTAGTGATTGCAGGAAAAAAGCCCTCCTGTAGTCTAGCGGTGATACAAATCTGATGACTCTTTATTTCACCACTGTCTTGAGTCAGAAGAATCTCAAAAAACTGAGCAACTGGGTATTAAAATAGAAACTCATTGTTAGGAATGTGAAGTAATGCATAAGAATAAAAGAGCTTTATGCAAAAAAACCCAACCCTGACTTGAAATTAGCTATTAGTGCTCAGGAAAGTCTTCTGATAGACATTTCTGTAAAGACCTCAATTCAGTTTTCACTAGGTGTCAAATAAAGTAAATAGAGTTGAGTATTAATAGAAAGGGGTCATGACATAAGATATTAACTATTCTGTGGTAAAAATCTATGACATACATAGGCCATGCTTTGAATATGATTATCCCACAGTGATCAGTCTGCTAGACTTAATACAGAAAAGGGCAATAAGAATAATCAAAATTCAGGATAGCTCTTCTTTATGCAGAGCACCAAGGAGATAAACCACCTAAAGTAACCATTAATTCTAGGATCTTAGAGCAAAGGTATGTCCTCAGATACTGTGAAACTTAATTTTTAAAGGTATGAGAGTTTTATGTAGGGTTTTTTTTTAACCTACTGTTATCAAGGAAGGAATGTGTTTAATTGCTTTTGCCCTAGGAGAGATAATGTATCACTGAGTTATGAGGGCTTTGTGTGTTCAAGATACAGCAAAGGCTGCCTAGGAGATATATTCTTACTGTATTTATTTTTCTTCTTTTATGGCTACAGCATTGTGCTGTGAGTAATACAGTTGTTCACAGCTGAATAATTTCTTTTTTTTTTTACAGAAAATTTACATGTTCTCCCAGATAACTGGCAGTCGGGGTTGAGTTTTTTTTTCTATACTATTATTTAAAAGGTTAAAAAAATTTTATGGATATAAACTACGTTTGTCAAGTTAATCCTTACTTAATATTTTGTGTCAGCTCTTCAGAGGTACTAAATGAGGAATAAGCACAGTGCTTGTTTTGCTATAGTACTGTTAAATTCCTTAGAATACTTTGCAGAAACTGTGCCT
This sequence comes from Pyrgilauda ruficollis, assembly GCF_017590135.1. NCBI lineage: Eukaryota > Metazoa > Chordata > Aves > Passeriformes > Passeridae > Pyrgilauda > Pyrgilauda ruficollis. The sequence goes on from NW_024527710.1 coordinate 7,906,878, forward strand.
TAGAAAGAGCCAGTAAGGCTTTTCTAGGACATCACTGGCAAACTGTAAGTAATTTATTATTAAAAAGAACCATATATAAAGGCTTCTGCCTAATATCTTTACTCTAAAAATATAAATGTGCAAAGGCAAACCATTATGATTTCTAGTTTTGTAACTGCTTTTATTGATTATTTTCAAGTTTAAATTCTAATGATTCCAAACTTTATCTATGGCACATTTAGAAAGCTGCTGATCATACTGGTTTTGGTCTCGTAAGACATAAACATTTGGAGTAATCCTGTCTCTGTAGCTGAATGTTTTGGAGGGATAAAGTAGGAAAGAAGTCAATTTTATATTGTGTTTGTGTAAGTCAGTATCTAAGCCCATAGTAAATAATGTAACCGTTTAGTCTAAGCTTTATCTAATTCCTCCAAATGAGAAGTTTCTAAACGTGTTGTCATTTGATACAGTATGTGAGCAATCCTGGTGTGCAGCTCAGAGACAAAGCAATAAAGAATTTAACTGCGAGTGCAGGTTTTTTACTGCTGTGATGGGTTGGCCATTTAGGGAAGTGTCTGAACCCTGGCAATCTGCTCATGTTTGCTCGGGATAGGTATGGAAACTACATAATTCACACTCTCTGACCCACCTTCTGGCAGCTTCTTCCTGCTTCCTGAATCTGTGATAAAATGTGCTGAAGGTACCTCTTTTTTTGCCTTTTTTCTTATGCTTCAAGAAATTCTCTAGTGGCTGAACCTGGAACTTGAATAGCCTTTTAATGTTTGTTCATCCTTTAACCTGATGTTACAGGATAATTGCAAGGAATGGTAAAATGAGTGTCTCCTTTTTATTTATGGAAATAGATACTATTGAGAATTTTAGATACCGTCACCAGACATGTATTTTTATATAAAAGGTTAAATGTTCTAATTGCTATTCTACTAAAATGTGGTCAGAGCTTGCCCTGAATTATTGAATTAATAACTGATGAATTATAAAGTCCATTAAATACTACCATAGTCATAAATCCTGTTGCCTTGAGACAAAAGAGGAAAGTCAAATCTGTAAAAAATTACTTCAGTTTTGGAAAACTAAAATGAGAAAAGGCAAGAAGCTGTTTAAAGTTTTGAAGTTTCATGTGTTTTATTAGGGTAGATACAACTGCAAACATGCACCTTTGTTACTAGGGCTGAGTGTATGCATTTGCAGCATCCTTGGCATTACAGTTGCAAAGGCATGCTTTATGCATGTAGTAGCTTTCCATCCTTAACAATACCATGAGGCTTTTTTTTTTCATCTCTGAGAAAGTGTTTCTTAGGCAAAGTCAGAAAACTGAAGTAGAAGAGGAAGCTCTGAGTAAAACAAAAAAAATTCATTCTGCCAATAAAAAAAGACAAAGCAAAACATAAAAAAGCCAATTGAAGGCAGAATGGAGAAAGAGTTAAAATGAAGTTGCTGTGAGAATTGCACTGGTTATCTAACCTTGCATTTTCTTTTTTGCCAGGTCTTTATACCCATTTGTAAAAATGAAAGTACAGAATTCTCTTTTTACAAAAACATCAGTGAGATAGCCTGAATGCTAGAAATTTATGGGATCTCAAGGGAAGACAAGGAAAATTCATGGAAGAGAAATTCACTGAAGTTTAGAAAATAGATAGATATCACATATGACTTAGGAGGACTCTGAGCTAAAAATATTTGGAAGCTATAATGGTATTATACACAGCAGCTCTTGCCTAACCATCTGCTTATCACGGCTGTTGGAGACAAAGTACTGACTGCAGAGATGTGTGTCTTTGCTCTGTGTGAGAAAAGAGGCTTGAAGTTTAATAATGTTGGGCATAATTGATTTGCATTTAAATTTAATGAGGGAGAAGTTTTGAAAGTGAATAGTCAATTAACATGCAAGGGGAATCAAGTGTCTCTGTGCATAGGTGACAGATATGCTCATGTGCTTAGGCAGTAATAAGTACGTCCCTTTTGCTCTGTAAATGTAGTGCAACATCTCAATATGAAGAGAGATCTTTACAAAGCCCTTGATAAAGTATTCAGCTGCTGGGACAGGGTAATAGAATCAGAATAAATTTATCACTTCATAGGCAATCTTTCATTTTATACTTGAACAGTGAGCATAGCTTTGAAAGTAAATTGTCTTGTGTAGTTGCAAGAAATCATAAACTGAGTGTTGAAAAACAGAACCCTGAAGAACAATAAATTCAAAGCAGAATATCTGGGTATTCCTTATATTACAAAGTTGAATAAAAGAAGCCAAAAGAAAAGCATGTGTAGGGTAAACTGTAGCTGTATTTCAGCAGTGTGTTGACAGGTTAATGGTAGGTTTAGAGTAATGGTGTAAAGTCTTAGAAATGCTTTGAAATGTACTTTAAATCTATCAAATATGTATATTTAGCACATTAATAAGATACCTGGAGAAGAAACAATTGGTGAGTAGTGGTGCTGTATGAAAAGTTGTACTCTCCTGGCTTAGTCTTTCCAGGGAATACATTTGTGACTTTGAAAGATCAAGAAAGTGTGAATCAGACTATTCTGAATTTTTACTGTGCAAAGGCTGTAAGAACTGCAAGACCTATGAGTAAGCCTGCATCTAGATGAAAAATGAAAGTGGAGCAAGCCTACAGGTTCTTTGTCAGTGGTCACAGGAAAAGCAAAAAACCTGTGGGAAAAGAACAAGCAACTCCCTGCATTCTTACAGGGCAATTACATTGGCAATTAATTAAATTTAATGCCAAAGTATTCAAATGAAAAAAAAAAAATGTTCATACAGAGAAAATAAGAGTAACTAAAAGGCTGAAATTTTAAATGTAAGTGTAGGCTAGACAGAACTTCCTTTGTATTTCCAGTTGGTACTGTAAGCATAGGCCAGACAGAACACAGAAACTGTGGGAAATAAAAAGTAGCATATTGTTTATCAGTGAATGTGCTGGCCTCCGAAGACCTTCTGAGCACAGCAAGAGAGGAAAGCAGAATAGCAATCAAGTAAAACAAAATTACAGGTGATGTGGTCCTAGTTCTATTTGAATTATATATGTTAGACTAGAAAAGTAAATTAGGCTACCAGTGTACTGTTAAATTAAGGAAATTGTAGCTAGCTATCCTGTCTGAAAGTAGTTGGATATGAACAGTAGCAGCTAGAAAAAGGTAATATAGTAGTTGAATTGAGAGCAGTCTTACAATAAAGTCAGTGTTTCTTTAAATAAAGGCCTCTGTTAGCAGTAGATGTGCTGTGATTAAAAGGAAGGGTATGTGATATTATTCATATTGCATATCAGTTTGTTTCCTGTGCCTGAAGACAGGACAGCAGCAAAACAGAACACAGCTGCTCCCTGCCCCTTTAAGAGCTTTTGAAAACCACAGTTCTTTATATACTTAAAACACCTTCAGTACTTGCCAGTGGAAACTCCCAAGCCAAGTAGACTGAAATATACGCTCTTCTTACTCAGAAACCATAAATACAGCCTGAGCATACAGTGAGAATGTCAGGCTGTAGAGGTATATTGAAACCTCTATGCTTAACTAGCTCAGAGTCAGCCACAAAGTAGAATTTGGAAAGCATCTAAGAATAAGCATTTTCAAGTGCTGATATCTGCAGTTTTGTCAGGATGCCCAAGTATTGGGAGAAAATTTCTGTCTGCCTTCAAGTACTTCTGGGCGAGAAAGGCACATTCTTGGTGTAGATGATGCTGACATCCAGCTCACAGAGCAGGAACGTGCTCAGAGCTACTTTGAAAGGCTGCAATGCAAAGCTGTCACGGATGGCTAAATATGGCTGTAGCAGTTGTGCTGTGTATTAGACCAAACTGCAGCATGAGGCAGTGAAAATTAACAGCATCCTTTATGGAAGGCAGAAGGAGGGATGGGTCTTTTTACTGCAGATCACTATTTTGAGAACTGCCACAATACTGAGGTTCTAACATAGAGTATAGTACTGAAATATGTCAACAGCTGTAGCACCTCAGTTTCTTTAGAAAATAGATGTTTCTCTGGCTGTTCACCAGAGAAATGACTTGATGTAATACGATTTTATTAATATGTCAAAGTCAGTTGTAATAGAGCCACATGAGCACTTAAAAGAGCTGGGGCTCTTAAAAATAACTGCCAGTCAAAAAGTGACATAAGGCAAGTGATTTACAATTGGACACAATGATCTTAAGGGTCTTTTCCAGCCTAAATGGTTCTGTCATTCTATGGTAGCAGGCTACTACTGTGTTTAAATTCAAGTTTAAAGCATACTTGGATTCTGAGCCTGTCCATTACTTTGTCTAGCCCCTTGCATGTGAGAACTCATCTGTGTGCTGGTGGTGACTGGTGCTATGATTATACACACAGGATCAGCTGGTGTGCCAAGGGATGCCTGTAATTCTGGAAGCATGAAAATGCCCCGGGTGAGAAGACGCAGCATGGCCACAGCACAGCTGTGACAAACTGCATTTTTTTTTTGCTTCATGTTTTTTGGGATAGTTCTGTATGCCCTCCCTGCTCCCAGTCTGTCCAGAATATATTTTCAGCATTTGGAGTGATTTAGATCAACTGTTCAGGTGTCCCTCTATTTGTTTACTGTTATCACTAAGTAATATTTGAAGCCTTAGGCCAACTTAGCAACTCCCCTAAATTTAGCTGAGAGTAAACATCTCAGAGCTGTGGAGAGCTTGCAGCTTTCACAAAAATTGTAGCCCCCTTTTTAAGGGGGATTTGAGCCCAGTAGCCATCTGCTGTACATAGTTTGCAAGCAGTCTCATCAGTGCATATATGGGTTGGAATTTGTCTCACCATCCTTAAGGTTTGGAAATGGCCAGAGGGAGGAACATAACATTTTTTCAGAGCATTGGAGGTGCAGTGGGTGTGTGGCAGAATGGTGCCACGTTTAGGACTCCAAAGCCAGCCCATTGCTGATCTGCTTATAGAATAATTTGTATCCTCTAGATAGGGGAAAAAGCCTAGATTGAGGCAAAAGCATTATCAGATAGAAAATAAGTGGTTAAAACAGTTTTCATGAATGTGGATAGCTGGAAAAACGGCCTTCTCACTTTTTGTTCCTCTGGGGAGTGAGGGCATATTTTAAATTTTGAAGAAAAAATTAGAACAAAAACATTTTCATTCTGAAACAACATTGAAAATGTTTTACAGGAACTGTTGCATGCCTCACATGTCCCTTTTCCAGTCTCTGGGTTTGTGTTTGCCTTAGTATAATGCAAGAACACTTCAAAGCACAGCCCACGCAGGGCACCTGGTTGTGTGTGTGTGATGCTGCTCTGAGTTGTGCATCAGCCTTGTGAGGCTCGTGGAGCTGATGCTGTAATTTTGCATATAAAAAGCTGCATTAATTGTTGCATTTCACATGCATGCCCTTGGCTGAAAATCATCTGGGATAAAAATATGTTGTAGACAGTATTTCATAGAATATGCACTTTACTTCATAAGGTAGCATTTGTAGTCACTGCTCCAAAACTAAATCAGACAGAGCAGTAATTTCCAGTGTAATATTGTACAAAAATGAGCAAACTGGCTTATCCTGGGTCTTTTAAGAAAAAGTATAGCAGCACTGATTTTCTCCATCAAGTTGCTTTTCATCTGTAAACTGCTAGCAGGATTATTAAGTACTTGATGAACTCTTAAAATTGCAGCCTACTTATGGGAAAAAGCAGTGTTTTTATGCTAGATATTTTCTGTATATTGTAATAATAACTTCTTCAGGGAATAAATAATAGTTTTCCTATTTATATAAAACTGTGTTCTTTGTCTAAAAGATTAAATCTTACTGGAGTTTCCTCCTAGAGTAACAGTTTGATAAATGGTTACTGTAATTAATTTTATAATGAGCTTTTCAAGAACCTGTGCGATTTAATGTATCTCAAAGATGTAAGTCACGTGTTTTGGTAATCCTGCACAGGAGATACTCTTTGGATAACAGGACAGCTAATTAGCAATTGAATGGTTTCACATGAAAAAGCTATAGTATAGTGTAGAGTGGGACTTGCACCTAGGATGATGATTGGGGAGGTATGGTGATAAGGATATAGAGCATAATTTTTTAACTGGGACATGGAAGTTATTTATATAGTGTGATTTCATTTTTTTTTATTTTCTTCAATTTTCTTCTTCATTTCAAATTAATTGTGTCAGACAGTAGTGACTTTATTGACTAAATATTAGTCAGTAAAGTAGGTGGTTCAGTAAGGGTGTTTACCTAATGTTACTGTCTTTATTCAGGACAAGTGCAAATTGTATTAAATGATAATTTTTTGCATTTTTCTGTTATGTTAAGATGACATGCTAAAGGTGAACACACCAGGTGATGCGTTGAAGTGTGGAATGTGGCCTCTTGTTCCAAGGGGCTGTGGTGTACCACCTCACAAAGTTCACATCTTCACCTTTTGTTGTGGCCATGTGATCCCATGCTTGCGCTACAGGACATTGTCCTTTAGTATGACCCACAGGAAAAATTGATTTATCTGGAGCCATCTGAAAAGAAAAGATTATATTTTCAACTCTGACCTATTTGTAGATTTATTTCAGAGTATAAAAACACAATAGTTGTGTTGACAGAGTTGTCCCAGGTATTTGAGACAGATAATTGGGATGAGTGATGTGTGTGGGTTAGTTGGGACTAGGTAAAATCACAGATTCTGCCTGTTCCTTCCAGTTATTCCCAGTTCCAGTTTTCCTTTTTCACAGTTGTGTTCTTTCTGTCTTCTAGCAGTTTCTCAGGATTTCCTGTATGTCTCTTTCTTCAGTCAGCAACCACTCATTTTGCCAGTGTAGCTGGTCTCTGTACCTGTGCATTCACATTTAGCACTTCCCTCAGCCTGCCTTCATCACATCACATCTCCACCAGGATTTTTCTTCTCAGACAAACTCTTCTCTATGCCAAATCCCAATTTCTTACTCCAAATTATGGAGGAAGAAAACCTTCTTGAAGAAACAGTCAGATGTGTCTTAAGCAGCAAGAAGGGTTTAAAATAATTTCCATATTTGTGCACAGAAATGAGTAATTATTTTGACTGAGAATTCAGGAGAGAGACAGCAGGGTGGGAATATCAGTCTGAGACAGATGCTTCAATGTATAATTTCAGCACAAAATCTAATTTGGCCAGGATACAAGAAACTGAAAGCAGTTAAAGTGTTTCAGGCTTTAAAGAGAAGAAATTTGATATAGTGGTTGCTTTTCTAGAGTTCTGCTGTAAAGTCACACTTGTATAATTCATATTTAGGTTTATGTGAAGTAATTTTGCAATCTTATCCTGGAATGTCTGGCTGGAAGAGGGGTGATGCCTATATCACACCCATCCTCCCAGTAAGTTTCCTCATATAGGTAGCCCAGAAGAGTGAGAAATGCCAGTGCTGTCAGCAGTTCTGATGGCACTGCTGAGTGGAAGGGGTGCAAAGGAACAGATGTTCATTGCTGGTCATTGTCATACAACTTTCTGCTTCAACCTTTTTTCGTGGTTTTAGAGAAAGAGTAAGACTGTGTTAGGAGGCGGTTGAGCTTTTGTTTGTTTTCATACATTCCATTATTTCAGTACCAATTAATTATCCCTGCCCATTACATTTTTTTTTTCTTCAAGAAAGAAGTAGAAATAGCTTTCCACAAGAAGATTCTTTCTAAAGAATTCTTTTCCTCTTATGTAAGAACAGGTTTGTCTAGCCTAGTGAACCCATCTCTTTTAAGGAAGAAAAATAGCATATTGAGTTATCCATTCTGGTTCTTTGCAGTTTTAGTTTTGAGTAAAACATTTCCCTTGCTAGTTTGCTAGCTTTTAAAACCTGTTGACTTATTTTTTCATATTATTCTATTTTTTCTTTTACTTTATCTTACTAGCCTTTTATATATAAGATTAATATAAGTAGTCCCATTCTGACAGACCATATGGAATATAATTCTACTGTGTCAGAGACAGCTGAAATCTCAGAATAACTCCAGTAACATTTATTAATTTTTATTGCTTTTAAGCTTTTGTTATAGCTGTAAGCTGCTTATTATTACATATTATTTCAAGTAAGATCTTCATAATGTCTTTTGGTGGAGGTTATTTCTATAATTTGAAAGTACTGCTTGTTTTGATGTAGTGTAGGATCAGAATAATAAAATGCTGTTTCCAGAAAACTGATTTCTTGCTAATGTAGTTCTGTGAAACTCAGTATGTGTGGGAAGAGATGCTGGCATACTCTAGATGTGATAGACTGCTGAATATAATTTGTTAAATGAAATTCATCCCTAATTTAGTAATACTACTTTGTTAAGAAGTGATGTATTTTCTTTGTGGAGATAATCCAAAATCTTGATAATCTGGTGTCTGTGCAAATTCTCATCTTTTCAGAGGTGCTAATTTATTTGTCTTGGGCAAATACTTCTGTAAAGGATTAGATTCTGTTTGCATGAATAGCTACTGCTTTCAGTTTTTGAAGATGTACTGTTGTAAGTAACATTCCATTGCTCTGCAGAGAATTTAACAACTGCTATTTCATAGCACAGAGATCCACCAGTTAATTAATTTGGGCAGTTATATATGTGTGTTACATTTGCGCTTGTAAATGGTAACTTTGTCATAGCAGATACCGTCTCTGAGGATTTACTGAAGTATGGTACTGGAGATTGCTCCTGCTATCAGATATCCACAAATGCCATATCTGACCACTAGGAAAGATTTGAATCTTTATCACTGCAGTATTATCACTGAGCATATTGATTCTTAGATGAGACTCAGAAGAAAGATAACAGATTACTTCAATGTGAAAATTATTCATTGTACTCTAGATCAGATGACACACTATTCTGTTTTCTAGGGTTGAATTGTTATGGAAGACTTTAGATATTGCCCATTTTCATCAAATAGTGACATCAGACAACTACTGGAGGCTTCTCTTGAAAGTCTGTTCTCCCCCACCCCCAGTGCACAATTTTTAAAAAATTTGTTTAATGTTGTATGTACTGTTAATTTATCCATCCTAAGTTCCATTTATGTCATTCCAGCACAGTTATAGTAGAGAATGGTTTCAGGTCTGGTATACACCCAGTATGTTCAGGTATTGACTGTCTCTTTTCTAGCTTAGGGCCACGTGGAACATACTTATAACTGCATCTATGTTTCTGAATTCCTTTAAACAATTGGGCTCATACTTGACTCTCAGATAGGTATAACCCAGACCAGAAAAAAAAAAAAAGGTTATTCTGCCTGTTTAGGAAGGGTTTTCCTCTTTCTGGTGTCTTTAACTGTTGGTTTTCATCTCTATGTAAATTTGTTTCCTTTGTTGCTAGAAGTTTTCATGCACAATTTCAGCATTCAGTAACTTTACTAAATAGGTTTGTAGTTAAGTTAAATAAAAATTCTAGCATAATGTGAACATAATGATAAGTATTGATAGCGTTTGCCTAAGCTGAGTAAGTTTAAGCGTTCTTAAATGCAAAAAATGCATACCCAGAAATGCATTCTGTATTGTCATCAAATGCTTGATTGTATGTAAGATGTACAGACAATTTTTGCAAGCAGTTGAATTCAGTCTCACTCTGAAGATAGTCCGTACTGATTAATGTGTGACCTGTATGGTTTCAGCAGCAGTATTTGCTCACTTCTTACACACGTCCTTCCCCACAAAAGACAAGTTCAGAGTCCCTTACTTATTTTAGGGCTCTGTCTGTATGACACTCCATTTAACCTGTAACTTCTTAATTTTTAGTGAGCTCTGCATACCAGAGTATGTTGTTTCTTAGCTGATTATCACTCTTCAAACTTCTAGTCTTTATTGCAGTATTTCAGTATTTTTTCTTAAATGTTGATTTGATTCCCTGAAGAAAGGCTTTTAGACCTAAAAGCTTATTTAGTTTCCCTTGCACTCCTTATTCCAACTCATAAATAGCTTCTAAAATGAGTGGTGTCCAAAACATTAAATTACTCTTCTATTGAATTTCTGCCACAGAAGATGTGGTTGTTCTAAGTGAAAAATGTCATTGTAATTGGTTATGCAATGTAAAGGAATAATAGTTAATTTTCAAGACAGTTTTTCCAAGAAAACTTCCGTGAAAAATTATATAATTGTTCACTTGTTAGGCCCTTGTGAATGTTGTTTTCTAGGTTTTAAACATAATTAACGTGCTGTCATTTCACTGTATATATACTGATTTAAGTTTCCTGGTTTTGTAAATTTTTCTTCCCTCCTCCATAACCTGCAGACTGCTACCAGACAAAAAATTCTGACTAAGTCAAACTTTTTTTACCCACCTTGGTTTCTTCTCTGAAGCTATTTACACAGTCTTTTTACTGTGTCTAAAATGCTTCAGCTGTCCCCAAAGGCAAATGGACACAGCAGGTGTTGTGTGTTTCCTACTGTGAGTAAAATAGGGTTGTTTTGGGCAAAAGAAAATCGGGGGAGATGAAGTGTACAAATCTGACAAAATACTGGCATTAGTATTCCAGCCATTCCTGAAACAACTTATTCGTATATTCTTTTACTTAGGACTGGTAAAGTAATTAAAAATTATGAGATTAGGGTACCTTCTGATTGGCTCACTGTTAATATTTTGTTTAAATGTTTTCTTTAAATGTTTTTTTTTTTGTTTAAATATATTTTGTGTTTTTATCAAAGTTACTGAGCTAGTATTTTTATTGGATATGTTGTTCTTTTGCAAAAATTGGTCAAACTCTGTTGTACTTTTGGTGCCTCCTGATGCATCAGTTAAAGGCATCTTTAGGAAAGGCAGCAATATGGATTAAGAGTACCATGCATTTTCAAGTGGTTGTCTTTGCCTTCTTCTTCTGTTCTTTGTTTGTCTTATTATGATAATAGTTCTCTGCTGTTTGTTAAATTCAGAAGTCCCACTGAATAAATGAAACCTGATTTGATTTAGTTATCTACATAATAGAATTTGTGATACTTCATGTTGCATCACTGGAAAAACATCTTCTGTTACTGAACTTCACTGCAATTAGACATAATTAATCTCCTCTTATGCAGCTCAGTTTGTATTTTGAATTGACAACTTAATGGTGAATTAATTTTCTGTTCTTACCAGTATGAAATCCTAACTGGGTTGAAAGTAAAGACAATTTTCAGTAATCTAAATATAAAAACTGTGTAGAATGAAGAATATTGACAGGAGGAACCTGTCAGCTTGTGTTTTACATCATAAAGTTTTGAATTGTCAAGATGGAAATAAGGTCACTTGTATGAAGTCAGTAGAATATGAAGAAAGCTTCAATAACCACTATTCTTTAGTGAGTTATGGTGCCTTCATAGTACTAGATATTTTTAAATTAAATGTGATTGCTGGTGTATTTTTTTCGAGTAGTAACTTGGTCATTGGCACAGATGCCCAAATTGGAGATGACTGAAAGCATTGTTTAACTTTTGGATCTATAGATGTATTTTGTCTTTCAATATCCAAAATATTTCACTTCCACTACAAAAGAGGTGCTATGCATTGCTTTTCTTGGATGAAGTAGAGGTTTAATGTGAACTCTAGAAAGCATTTTAGTCCCATTGTATTGATGAAGGTTATTCAGGGATTTGGAGCCAATATAGGTTTAGAGGTCTGCTCAGTTAATTAAAATTAAACAGCAGAGTTTTTCACTGTGTATCTTATTATAAAATACAGTGCATTTCATAATTCATTAGTTGTAGTACTGCCTTTCACTACTTGTTTTCTTATGTCTCTTCAAATACCTTCTAAAATTCGAACACTCTAACATGACTCCTGTGAATTCATTTGCTTGCACATTCAGTGTGATACAGTGAATCACTTAGAAACTACCAAGGAAGCCATATTACATTTGAAACCTAAATTAACATTTCACATACTTAATTGCTTCACAGCATATTGATCTTTCTTTGGTAGGATCTTCTTTAAAAAGCTGTTGCTGTTTATATTTCCTGTTGCCTTCTTCATTTTCATTGTGGTAATTTAAATGTTTTATCGATACCTTTGTCTTTTTCTCAACAGTTTTCAAAATCTGGTTAATGTGATGGCATAAACTAGTAAAGCTTTGGATTACATGATGGATATCAGCAATGGTGATTGATATTATTTGAGTGGTACAGTAAGAGTCTGCTGTATGAAGTGCCAGAAGTTTACATTTCTTCTAGTTTTGCAATGGTAAGTTTTTTTTACATTTGTACTAAGGAAATAATGACTTTATTTATTGTCATGTAAGGTGTATTTCTTTAGAAAGTATCATATCAGCAAATCAGTAAAGATTTCTCTCTTACGTATGGTTTCTAAAGTCAGTTGAATTCAGAAGTAATTACTAATGAAAGAAAGCATTTGAATTTGGTTTAGGTTATTTTATTGGTACTGATTTGAAATGTCAGTTACTCACCCCTAATGTGTGCTAGCTTTAGTTAGAGCAACCTAGAGGAAATGGAATATGTAAATAAACCCTGTTTTTCATGTTTGGGTTCAACCCCAAATGGGATCACTCTCCAGATGGTATTGAGCTTGCAAGCAAAGAGGGAGAATATGCAGGCAAGTCTATCCATGTGGAAAATAGGAGTAAAAACCATTACAGAAAACACATAGTATTTTGCTCTGTTCAGTCACCTGCTGATGTTAGACCGTTTGCTGCTTGACATATTATTTATATTTTCTCTTAAGGCAGAGTGTGTTGGAGGGCTCACACTTACTTACTTTTTAGTGGACAGAATGAAGGTTAGTGCTGCAGCATCTCTTTAGATATATTTTCAGGAATACAAACAGTGCATCTTTCCAGGCATTCATCTAAGGCAACAGGAATAGCTAACAAGCAGGAGGGTTGTAGCAGCACAAATAAATCGTAGTTTTGAGAACATTTGAAATTTTCACTTTATAATTGTCTTGTTCTTGGTTGCACAGAATGATGTGCTGTTGTACACAGTTGTGTGTGAACTATACCACATGTACACACAATTAATGTGCTTTCTTCTACAGTTTTGTCCAGAACTACACCAAGCAATGCTGTTAGGATACATTGCTTTCCTTAAGAAATGCTGCTTGCATTGTGAATTCCTAAACACACAATACAGTAAATACTGGTAATGGTTAAACAGAATTGTATTAGATGAGAGTGTACTTGTCTTGTGCCCTTCTCTTTTCTGTTCTAGGACCATCTGACACTCAAATAGTAGATTTGGGAGAATTTATGAATTTATGTTCTTATTTTCCCCTTATTTGCTGAAAATGAAAAATGCCTCTTGAAACAATTTTCTCCATTTGTTATTTTCAGCATTTCTAAGTAATGTGCGGAAGGTTTGATTCCATATTTAAAATTTGTAGTCTTCACATCATATGACAGTTGAAAGGATTCATAATCTGGAATTTGGGTAGATGAAAAAGGGAAGGTGTGCCATTATACTCAAATGTGAATCTATTCATTAGCAAGGCTGTTATGACAGGTCTGTGTTGATATGGAGTTGGACACATTGAACTTTTAAAGATGAAATGAATAGAAGGGTAAGACTGAACTGAGTTCTCTTAAAAATTACTTTGAGATACTGGGCAGGTCAAGTACTCCTGCATTTCACCCTGAAATGTGAAATACAGGCACTCTGAAATGGGATGTTTTAAACTTATCTTTGAGTCTGACTACAATAAATATTTTTGCTTTAAGGGCTGGAACAGGTTGCCCAGAGAAATTGTGGAATATCTGTACTCGGTGTTTTTCAAGACCCAGCTGTATAATGTTCCATGTAGCTAAATCTGAATTTAGGCCTTATGTTCATTTGAATGGGAGGTTAGATAGCATTGCCTCCCAAAGGCCTTTTCAGCTGGAATGATTTTGATTTGGATTCGGAAATTTTCTTTTATTTAATTTTTACTAATAATAGCTGTAAGTATTTTTTTTTCGTGTGCTTTATTTTTTTAATTCCCTACTAAGTTAGAATTGCAGTTCTGTTTGTTATTTGAGAGATTTGTTTTTTCTTTAAGCAACAACTGAGTGAGCAAATGCAATTTTAATGGTTTACTTCTTAGTCTGTGAAACCATGTAACTGGAAACTGGGATATTAAAAATGCAGTCTCATACCTTTTACTTGAACAGAAAAATTGAAATAATTATACCAATAAGTTATAATATATGTACAATACATAAAAATAGTGTATTTTAGTAACTAGAGCCTAACTGGGACATTCCAGCCTTACATAAGGCAAAAATATGAGCAATACTCACACAAGTACTAAAGCCAGAACAACCACAAATACCAAGTCAGCTACTTCGTAGCTGAGATGGAAAAATTTAATGCACTCAAGAAATGCCACAGAAGGAAGCAGTATGAATACATTGAATGGGCTTATTCGGTTTTACACTGGTACGTTTGTGACAATACATTCTTCAGATTTCCTCTGTCTCTAAGTGTTTTCTAAATATTTTTTCTGACTGTTTTGTTTCCATTTTTCTCGAAGGTTTCCCAGTGAGTGGATCACAATGAACATACTTTAGGGACTTGCCATAGTATGGCTGCTTCTCGATCTACTCGTGTTACAAGATCTACAGTGGGTTTAAATGGTTTGGATGAAAATTTTTGTGGTAGAACATTAAGGAACCGTAGTATTGCTCATCCGGAGGAAGTCTCAGCCCATCCTCAAATCCGATCCAGGTCACCAAAGAAGAGGCCAGAGGCTGTGCAAACTCAGAAGGGCAGCAACGGTGGCAGAACTACTGATTTGAAACAGCAGAGTGCTCGGGAGTCATGGGTGAGCCCTAGAAAGAGAGGGCTGTCCACTTCAGAGAAAGATAATGGTGATAAACAAACTGTGGAAAATAGTGAAAAAAAACAAGCAGAACCTGTTTCACCAGTTTTGAAAAGAATTAAACGCTGTCTTCGTTCAGAGGCACCCAACAGTTCTGAAGAAGACTTGCCCACTAAGGCAGAGAAGGAGCCATTGGAGCATAAAAGCTTAGTGGACAATGATGCAGCCTCCACGGGGACTAAGCGAGCTTGTCGATGTCTTATATTGGATGATTGTGAGAAAAGGGAAGTTAAAAAGGTGAATGTCTGTGCAGAAGGGTTTAATAATTCTGCAGTAGTTGAAGAGGTTGCAGGTTATCAGACTGTCAATGGAGTTGGTGAGAGAGACTCAAATTCTCTTAACTGTGATGACTGTCAGGTTGATGGGAACGCTAAGCAGAACAGTGCTGGTTCCCGTACGCCCAAGGACAAAACAGTAGCAGAAAATGGAAACTCATTTGCCCATTCTTCGTTGCTGCTTAATAGCAGCAAAGAGGACAGTGTTGTAGACCATTATGTGCCTTGCACAAACTCTCAAGAACAGGTAAAGTTAGAGGACCACAAACCAATAAATGACTGCTTGCCTGAGGAGCATGCTAATCAGGCATTTGAGCCAGCTACAGGGTCCTTTTCTGAAATCCAGTCATCTTTGTTAAGGGATTCGGAGGAGGAGGTGGATGTTGTAGGAGATAGCAGTGCCTCTAAGGAACAGTGTGCTGAAAACACCAATAGCAACCTGAATACTCACCATGACAGTGCATCAATCTCAGGTGAACCTGAACCACATTCTTCAGTGCTGAACTGTGTTTCGGCTCAGATGACAAATATGTTGGAACTTCAAGAACACAGATACACGCTGAGAACTTCACCACGAAGGGCTGCCCCTGCCAGAAGTAGCCCTACTAAAAATAACTCTCCTTGCAGAGAAAATGGACAGGTTGAGGAAAATAATCTTAGTCCTACTGAAAAGAATGTACCTGTAGGTATTAATAATACCAATGGATCTCCCAAAATGTCTGAAGAAATCAAACAGAATGAAAAAGAGAGAAATAGTAATACAGGGGATCATGGGAGTGATGGACTAAGAAAGCCTGAGTCTAGGCTTGTTGCTGGATTTGTACCATCTGCCAAAGAGAGTGCCAACATCCACACTGCAGAGGAGGATGAGGAAGAGCCTGATGTGTATTACTTTGAATCAGATCATGTGGCATTGAAACACAACAAAGAGTATGTGTAACTATGGTAACCATGAATTCTGCTTTTGTTTCTTACCAAAAATATAATGTTATTACAAAAATTAAGTATTTAACATACTTCCACAAAAATTTAAGTTTATAATTAACTTTATAATTTTCATACTCTTCAGTCTTCATTTTTCTTGTTTCTACCTCAAACAAAATTAAACTCTATTTAATATGCAGTGTGGTACAGCAATGTGGTTTATACATTTCTAGCAATCAGGATTCTTGAGCCAGAACTTGTTTTTTCTGAGTTTCTTTGGGTATTTGTTTCTTTAAAAATGCATCTGTTATTTATTTTCTCTTAAAAACTAGCTGGAAGGAAAACCAAAGGAATTATAACCTTGAATTAGATTTCAGACATTTATCAGCATATCCAGTGGACACTGCAGATACAGCTTACACAATTATCATTCTGCTGTACATAAAAGTTAAAGTTAGATGCTTTTTTCAGTGTCATGGGAAACAACTCAGCATTATTGTGTTCAGGAAGGTGAATTTAACAAATGCAGCAACTTTCTCCAAAGTAAATTATGTCTACATTGCTATTTATATTAATTACGTGTAAATATAGGAATATTATTGTTATTATTATGCTCTGCGTAATTTTAATGTTTATTATCTGAATGTCTCTAAGTAGAACTGTGATAACTATACCTTGTGGTAAATGTGCAAGAGCTTTTGAAACAAAAGGGCGATTCACTGAACAAAGTTTACATGGAGAAAATTTGTCTTCAGGTAGTAGATCAGGACACAGTTTTTTATTTCAGTCTTTGTAATGTTTTGACTCCTGTGTTTTGCTGTTTAGTAGATGTTCTGTATTTTGTTGTGAGTTCTGAAAGGCCAAGTGCAGATGATCTTCAGTTTGCTTCATATGAAGGGTTGAAGCACTGGTAGTAGTTCAGTGTAAATGTAGTAGAAGTTCACAGCTCAGTTATTGTGAATCTGGGGCACAAGGCATAGATGATTGTTTAATCTAGTATGACTGGATTTTTGATATTAGAGTTGCATTGTTTATATAGTCAAATTTTGTTCAGTATTGGATATGAATAAATCATTTTAATCAGAAAATTTTGAATTTGAGCATGGGTTAGACAAACTGTGATTTCAAAATAATGATTAAATATTTGCATCTTCAGCCATCAGTTCAAAGTGGACACTTTCCCAGTAGAGAGAAAATTACAAATGGGGAAAATGGACTGTTGTCTTTTGACTTTCTTAGGATGATTTTGTATCAGTATGAAATATGACTTCATCTGATGTTAGTACACAGATTCATTAGTAATGTGGTTTGATGTAAGGAGTCATATTTATTATAAATACTACAAAAATAATAGTAGTTTTTTCTATTCTTAAACACAGATCTAAATTGTCCTTGGAAGCTTCAGGTGTGTGCCCTAATGCTAACTTTTGAACATACAGAGTTCTAAAGAAATGAGTAGTTGTTCAGATTGGCAGCCTGTTTGTGAGACCTTGTTGGGGAGCTTCTGAAATTGCAAGTAGGACTTGGTAGCTTGCAACTAACTTGTTGCCTGAATGCAGAAAGAATTCCAAAAGAAGTTATTGTTTTTATTCTGTCTTACATTTCTGCTTTCCCAAAGGGAAGCATGCTACTGGGGGGAGGGAGTGTTAACCTTGTCTTTTCTTCATTTAAAAAAATTTTGATAGAACCGGTAAACTACAGCCATCCTTTTTTGTTGTTTACATTTATAAGAAAATGTCTGGTGTATTGACATATGAGTGCAGTTGTCATTTGTCCAGAATTTCATGCTTCAAGAGTAAATCAAGTGCAGTGCATTATATCCTTTATCCAGTTCAAAAAATAGCAAAGTTCATTAGAGGATGCTCTTAATTAATGTGTAACAGTTTTTGAATAGTGTCTTAATTATACCCATGTTTAATAATTTGGTACTTACTTTCTAAAGTATTAAACTAAAAAAAACCCCAAAAAACAAACTGCCAGTTTATCTGAAATGTTATTCCCTGGTGGGTCAGATGCAAAGAATTCCAGAGTTCCCAGGCTATTAATGCAGGTTCAGCTGGAGGTAAAGCATATTCACTTTGCTTGTGGTAGTTCTGGCTAAGCCAAGTGTTCCGGTGTTCTGCATGTCACATCTTCAAATGGTACAGTTCTGTTTTTCTGCCCTTCATCAGTTTGGGATTATTATGGGTGATTTTTTTCTCTGGTTTACATTTCTGTTCTCTTTAAAAGTCAGTTCAGGCATTAGCATCTTGGGTAGGTTGAGGAGGCAGGATGGCATTAGTATAAATCTTTGTATGTTCCATGGCAGAAATAAAATACATTCCTGGGTGTCATAGAAGCTATTTAATATGGCTGTAAATTTATACTATTTCTTGTTGCATTACATAGCTTGGTGACATGTGTATTCATACAGCTGGTTTTCACTCTCCAAGAAATTATTGTGACATTGGTAAAATATGAATATACCGAAACCTTTAAGAGCTGTTGATGAGACTTGCTATAAGAAAAAAAACCCTAAATGCAAATTGTCATATTTCTGTATGAATTTTTTTGCTTTTTTGAATCTTAATAAGTTTAAGAAATGTTCATGTATTAATATTTCTGGGGAAACTGGATGACATAATAGGAAAAATAACTATCACTATATGGAATATTATTATTCAGAGAGAAGGCTGAAATGATGGATGTTCCCACAACTTCTTTATCAAACTAGATCTGTCCTACAAAGAGATGAGATCTCTAAGCAGAAATTTTATCACAACATAGACATTTTTGTAGATAATAACAGACTGATCTGGGGGTTGTATAGTTGTGAAGTGTTGTTGATGTTGTCAGTTGCTACACACATAATGGGAATTTTTGGGTATTGTAACTGCTCTCAGAAAAGTATGGTTTAGTGTATATTTGAGGATTCTGCTTCTACTCAGAAATGTTTGTGTCTTCTCCTGAGATTTTTCATCAAGACTGAACTTCCTGATGTAAAACTTTCTACATGCTGAATTTTATATGCTGTGCTTAGTGTTTTGCATATGTCTTTCCTCAGGCATTTCTCATATCTCTTTGCTGTATCTTTTTATGCTGTAATTCTATCTCATTCTGCAGTAGCTTACTTTAATTTTCTGTCTGGTGCAGCATTTTATTCTCAGTACTTTCTGCCTTTGCCCAGTGTTTCATTTAGTGCCCTTTTTTGGTTTTGTTTTTATTCTTCTTCCTCTCTATTTCCTTTGGAGATTTGTAATGTTTGGCAGGTGTTAGATTGCACAAAGGCACAATCTGTGTTTGACTCTTAGTCCTGGGTTCTAGATGAAAATGTGATTGAAGAATTGAGGTGTCACATACATGTAATGTGTTGCAGAATGCATTTCTAGGACTCTATGAACTGCAGTTGGCCTTACAGGAACCACTTAGACTTGCAGCAAGATCACTGAAATAGAAGCCTTAGGCACGAGCAATTCCTACAGGCATTTAATTCTGAGAGTTAGGACCTTGTTCAGTAGATAGGTATTTTCATGTATCTTTATTGCTTGATAATATTTGAAATTACAACAGCTGCACTGGCATTTAAAGTGAAGACAGATCAAATAAGGATTTTAGTACAGCTCTTAAAACCCAGTCTTGTGGATTCTTACCTGCAATGGGTTGTACTATTGCAGAGATCTTGGAAACAGATGACAGTGCAGGATCATGCAACAATCAGATTTACATATGCTTAAGAATTGATGATAGTACTGTTTGTCTTTGGATCCACCTTTAAGAATAACATTTTTAGCCTTTCTTGTGGCATAGGTTCTATATTTTATTCAGTCACAAATTTTCTGCCTACAGAATCAAATTAAAGCACTTCTGTATAAAAGTTCATCTTACTGCACTTGAATTGTAAGAATGGGAGTGTACCTTGCCATACCAGTTATTTGAGAACACAGTCTTCTTAAAGTGTGACTGCAATGTCCTCTTTCTAACTTTCTAATATTCTGACTTTACCTGCACCATGTTTTTTCCTTAACTGGAAAAGATAAAAATATTTATGTCTGTCTGCAAATATATTTGCTAATAATAATAGATCAGTTTTATAAATAAAACCTGTATGGTCTGAGATTGTTTCATCTTAAGGAATAAAGGGAATTGGTGTAAATCAAGTTACATTTCATAGTAGTAGTTTTAATCCATGGCCCTGAGTAATTTGTAGAATATATCACTAATATAAAAGAATTGATGAAGTATACAATTTTAGTGAAGATAAAGAGAAGTTAATAATTTTAGAAAACCAAGCATAAATGCCACATGTATTGGATTAGAATGATTTCATTCATCCTATGTTCCACAAAACTGGTGTGGCATACAGTGATACTTTTCTTAAATTACCTATTAATGTAAAACTAAAGCATGAAAAGTCAGTGTTTATACAGAGAGTAGTTTCTATTGTCTGGTAAATTGGTCTGTGTTCTAAGTAACCAAAACCAAGACTGGCTTTAAGTAAAATTATGTAGAAGTTGGATGCAGCAGGTAGTTGATCCACAAAATAGAAATACAATGGAAATCAATTTGAAACTTGTAATAGGACTTTCTGATCAACTTCAGTTTGCTTTTGCAGGTAATTGTATTCTTAAAATCTGACAGTACAACAGGCATGCAACCACATTTATTTATGAAATCCTTGTATTTTACAACAGCTTAACATACGAAGTATTTTGAGAAATTTTTACTGCCAGCATTATTGTTTTATCATGTTCTATAAGATAATTTCTGTCTATACATATTGTCAAAGGAAAAGCTATGTGACACAAAATTTTTGCAGGACTAAAGATTAGGTTTGATTAAGAATATTGCAATCACAGAATCATATTTTTTTATTACATAAACTCTTCAGTAAAGACTTGAGCTCTTACTTTGCAAGAGGTGATGCCTTGGGCGTGTGCTGCATCAGCTTTTTGCTCCCTAGGAATGGGCACGCTCTGGGAGCCATTAAATGTCAGGTACATTTGTCACATTTGTTTTTCTTCCCTGAACAGAGGCATCTTGCTGGCAGCCACAGCATCATCCCAGTGAACAGCACTGGCAAACACAGTGCAGTCCTCACTTGAATAGTGCATCCTGTGGAAAGTAAAGCTTGATTTCTTTTGGATTTGTGTCCTTTACCCCTTGAATTCCTTCCTTATTTGCGTCCCTTTTCTGCCTACATCTGTGTAGGCAATTCCAAGAGTCCTCTGTTGCAGCAGCCCACACTTGGAAGAGAGTGTGAACTATCCAGAGTAGAGATGTTGTCTTTTTGGGTGCCTTGGCATGGTACCTCTGTATCTGTGGGGTGATGGATTGATGAAGGAATGTGACAAGTAACAGTTAAATTCTGCTTGCCTGTCTCTTGTAGCGACAGTAGTTATTGTCTCACCTCCTTTTCAAGCTGCCAGTTTTTGGAGAATGCACAAGAATTCAGTTTGTCTTTCCAATTTCTTTGGTCAACATGGACCAAAAATCATGGAGGGGAAAAATACACAAATGTAAAAGAATTTCCAACCACAAGCAACAAGAAACCTGTTATTCTAATACAAGAAGATGTAGAAAATTGGTTTTGCGTGTTCATTTGGAAGAGCTTACCATTTCTAAGGATGCTCATTAGTAAATTCATCTAAACTGGAAAGTTAAGGATCAATACATAATAAAAATGGTTTTGAGGTGTAGGAAATAGCACTTGGAAACAAATATCAAATGCCATAGGAATCACGGTCCTGATTAAAAAAAAAAAAAAGAGCAAGAAAGCCAAGAAAAGATGGGCCAGTAATGTATTGATCCAGCACAGCTGTGTGGAGAGTGAGGTTCTGGCTATGGTTTTGGCTGCTGACACAAGGACACTTAAAAGCAGAAGCAGTAAATTGTGGTTATACCAGTTATCTCAGTGTAAAGTTGTGTGGTGGAGCAAGGAATAAATGAATGTTACTATAATTACCTACTTAATAGTAAGTGTAATGATGCCACCAGGAAGACAGGAACAAAGTGGCTGCCATTTGCTTTGAGAATGGATTGTCTTTATTTGCCAGTTTTAACTAACCCAGTTTGAAATTGCTTCATTACTAATTTTAACTTTTGTTCTGGTCTTTCATGAAGTTTTAACAGCATCTCTAGCATGAGCTGTAAAATTGACCAGCAGTATCCTTTAAAAAGAAACTGCACAAGTACTACATATTGTACTAGCTGCTTTCAGTCAGCAGGGAGTCCTAACCAATACAGTTGTTCCTTTGGTACAACAATTCATGCATTTGAGAGTTAGAAAGGTCCTATTTTTTGGTTTCCTTAAAACTTTGTTCTTGGTAGGAACAGCCAGCTGATTTTTCATTTTTTGTTATTGCATATATTTATTGTGCTTTGGACAGCTCAAAGTAAAAATATTGCTGCTGTTTTGTATGGCAATCTTTGAAAGTTTCATGGTTCCTAAGCCAAGGACCAGCTGTGTTTGTCCATGGTTTATTACAGTGAGTACTAATAAATCTACATATTTTTCTAATTTGCTTCCTTATTTCTAACTTTCCTTCCACTTGTTTAGCCAAAAAAGATTGATGAATAATACTTTGTATTGCTGTTAGAAATTCAGCCACTCAGGACTGTAGATGATATTCTTGTAAGTTGGTTCTAATTTTCAGATATCACTGTAACAGATACTTGAGGGGAATATGTTAATTTGTTCCTATAGCAAGAATATACACCAGAATAATTGAGTGCATGTGTGTGTCTTGTTTGGGTGAAAACCGGCAGAAACTAATGTAGAGTGAGTTGAAGGAGTTCAATAATTGGTGGTGTCAGCTTTCTCTGCTTGTTTTACCAGAGGATTTCTGTGCAGTGGGTCAGTTTCATGGGAACATGGGTTGCTCTTACTTTGTCTCTGGAATAAAGCTCCTTCTGATTGTTTGCTTTTCCCAGCATCTTTCTAGAGAAGAATATCCAAGTGGGCATGCTGGAGTAATCTTTGATATTTTCCCTCAGTAAAGGAATTGAGACCATTCTCATTAGAGATTATGAGAGGGAATGAGAAAAACTTTGGGGTGTGCTGTCAGTCTGTCTTTGTGCCATTTGTGAAGAAAACAATTTCTGTCATTATCTCATGTCAGTTCAAGCCTGGAAAATAGAGAAATGACAGGGACCTGTATCTTCTTCCCTGCTGAATGTCACTGTCCTGCAGGCTGATGGTTTAGAGTGCTGTCAATATCAAAAAGCTGTATTCAGCTGTGTCAACTGGGAGAGGACTGATGGTGCTCTTCTGTTGACAAGACTGAAACAAGTTCCGCGGTTTTTTTAGAGGCACAGAGACCTAATTGCTACTAAAAATTGTGAAAAGTTGCTGGAAATGTGGGTATTTGATAAGGGTGCTTTTGTGCAGCTAATATTAAATCCTGCTGGGTGCGTTGGACAGCTCTTGATGAGAATGAAGCCTCTAGAAATAAATGAGTTGATGTTCTGTTTCTGGGAAAAAGTTAAAAATTTAACAAAGAACGGGACACACAAGTTGATAACCAATAAAATACTATTCAGGTGGTTGAAACACAAAATCTGAAGCTGTTGAAAGCAAGGTAAAATTTGAGCTGAAAATGGTTCTTTTGCATCCAAGTAAATTACTGCAGTACAATTTACTTTTTTGCCTTAGGATTTGTTGGGTTTTTAAAAATGTCCTTTAAAAATGTGCTTTTTGGTTAATTCTGTTTTGTTTTAAATAGGTATGAGGCTGACATACAGAAGTAATTCTTTGTGTTCCGTTCTTGGCTCAGTAGACTTGAAGAAGCCATATAATATGTACTTTAGTTGTTTAATGTATAACATAGAGATGCAGTTTAATTATTTACTTACCTTTGAAATAATTTAAGATGTCTGAAGCGTGTATATTAAACATGCATAGTGAAAGTCCAGTAAGTGACAGTATGTGTAAAGAGGTTAAGCCAGAGTAGAAAGCAATTTAGTAAGGAGTTGCAGAAAAGCCTGTAAGCAGATTACCTTGGTCATAGTGTCTAAGCATTAGGTAGGTAAAAATCCACCATATGCTGCTTCCTCCAGGCATAGGTGCTTTTACAAGCCCTGGCAGGGGTTGATATATGTATGCTCTTATTGATTATACCCTTTGACTCATTTCTGTTTCTGAAGGAAGATCAAAGAAGGGCCATTCTGCATCAGTCTCTTGTGCTTTCTCATTGCTGGTGTGTGCTCTACACATCCAGCATTGAATCCCAGACTGTTCCAGAATGCAGTTAAGAGATTTTTTAAAATCTTAGTTACGCATCAGAATAATTTGCATAAACTCTGGAGTGTCAAAATTACTGTATTGTAATTTCTGTGTTGTTGACACTGGCAAAGATTTCAGGCCAAGGTTAGGAGCTGGGCTCGTTTTCTGTTATTTCTGAACTCAAACAAACTAAGCCCAAAAAAAAAAACAAAAAACCAAACCACTTTTAAATGACAGGGTTGTGTTTGATCTGATTCACAGGTTTCTCCAGGGAGCCAATTTCTTTAACTACAGCTCCTTGGATGACTTACAATTCTAAGTGCAATTAATGTTTTCCTTTCCTACATAATTTACAGTCTTTACATTTTTAATATCCAGTACTTTCTCATCTTAGCATCTAATGAAGGATGCTAATAATTTTTTAAAAATTGCTGTTAGTAGACCAAAGTCCAGAGTAATAAATGACCTGGGTATGGGAGAGCAGGTTGTAATCTGTACTTAGCTGGAGTGCCAGCAGATGGCAATGAAACAAAGACTTGCTCAAATCCTCCTGGTGACTAATAACCAGTTTTGTGTCAGAGCTCTTGGAAATACAAAATAACAAGGTTTTTGTATATATATTTTTTTAGCTGTGTTTTATTATGAGACGTGTTGTAAAACAGTTCCTGCCTGCACAAGAACTAATGAGTACTTCTAAATTACGGTACTCATTTTTTAGAGTCAGAGACCCCCAGAATTGACAGTACTGTACATTTTAAGATACTATGAACAGTATAAATGAAGAAATGCAGTTAGTTTTGGACATGGAAATTGATGACCACCAGCTGCACAGCATTTTAGAAGTCAAGAGGATAAATCAATTATTTATGATTAGGCATCAAAGTGCATATCTTTACAAGGTACTGAGTGATGTAAGGCAAGTGTAGCTGCTGAATTAATTTCAACTGACTTTGGATATTGATTTAGAATTTTTTGGGTTTTTTTTGATTGGTATGAATGTCATCAACAGCCACTTCATTTCCCCCACTAATTTGATTTAGCCTACCTAAAAGTTAAAATCTCTGTTTTGTACTATCAGTTGCTCACATCACTCATTCTACTAAGGATGTACTTCTCTTCAAGGGAGAAGAAACCTGCAGAAACCGTGGAGAGACTCTTTGACTGACAGACTCCAAAAATGAAATTATTTATTTAAAAATTCTGAATAATGTGGCTCCTTTTATAGGTCAGTGCCAAGTTATTTAGGATAGAAAAAAAGAGTTAGCTTAAGAAACATGCAGTTGTTAAGGCAGATAGATTCCATATTAATATAGTGTTTTCTAAAGGTTGCTGTTAGGTCCTGACATTGAGAAACTAAAATCTGTGATGTGACTCTGAGTACGCTGATGGGAAATGTAAATGCTGTTAGAAGGGAAAGAATGGGGGGGAGAGGCATTTTGAAAGTAGATTTCAGCAAATGGGATCAGTATGGACATAGGTCCCACTAAGACAATAGCTCTGCTATTCTCGGGTTTTGTCACAGGCAAGAGAGGAGGCTGCTGTGTCCCTAATCACTATTAGAACAAGATTCTTGGAAATTAATTGTGTGAGAATTAATTGCTTATGGCATGACTACCAGAAATCTGGCTCTGCTCTGTGATAATTACTTCATGGAGCAATCCAGAAGAGTGGAATACTTGTCACTGCAAAAGAAAAACTGAATCAGCAGGAATTTCTGCTGATCACTGTCAATCTGTAAGAAGCAGCTTTCCTTTTGAAATATTGGTCCCTCAAACCCTATGTTAATCAAGGTTTTTCAACAGAGATTCTGAAACTGTTTGGTGCTGTGGGGAATGATTCAAGTGTTCATCCAGAAGCTTCCTGGCAATTAACATGATGTAAGAACTTGCAAGAGTGTTTCAATACTGGGATTGTGGAAACAATTGCATTCTATGGAGTGAATATTTTCCTGCAAAGAAAACTGCTTTGGGTTTTGTATGTGCCAACAAGTTAGTATTTAGCGCTGAGGAAAGTGTAACTTCAGTCGGTGGAAGGGACCTGTCTGTGAGTTTACTCAAGAGTGTTTGGTTTTGGCATAGGATGTGAGATAATTTTCCTTGGTAATTCCTGACAGATTTTTCAGAGAAAGTGATGCAGCTGTAGCTGGATGATGTAGAGGTGGTTGCTCTTTGAGTGCCTCATTGAAGGGTGGAGCTGGTTTTGCAGGCGGTTAATGAGCTACTTTTTCTTTTAATAAAGACTTTTCAGTTTTGGAGAATTTTAACACAACTGCAGGAGGTAGTTTGGATCAGAATTGTCCTTACTTACCAAGAATCTGGAAAGATAGAGAGTGGAATTGTTATCCACTTTTAAAAATACTCCTGGAAATTATTCATTCACATGATCTCTTGCATAATGCAGCAGGAGCATTATGGTAGCATTTGAGCTAAGAGGCCAGAATTGCCAGAGGCTTCAAGGAAGGCCTCAGTGTTTGTGTTTTTATGTACCTTGCTGCTTTTTCAGAGAAATACTTGGCTTTATTACAGTCATACAGGGTGAGAGAGCCTGTACAAACATGTGGAAATAATAGATGTTCAAAACTTAAAAGAACATTTGCAGACATACAGCTCACTAAAAGGTCCTGTGGAATTTAAAAGGGATGTGCAGTGGTTTGGGGAGAAGGCAGTTCTGCAGCAAGTACCAGAATATGGAGTATGCAGAATGTGTATTTCAGGACTAGTAATTTTTTTTTTTTCCCAGGCAGTGAAAGATCCCCAGATCCCTGTTTTTGTGTATTTCAGTACTTCTGATACTCACTTGATAAAACTGCAGTCTTATTCTTTGGCTTCAGAATATATTAATGCATAAAAACTGAATATGGAAGTTAAAGTAAATAACTCCAAGTTAATCCATACCTTAGTAGAGGTACAAAAAAGTGCTGGGAAATCTTTTATTCTGAACAACTGGTTCAAAAACCCCTTTTCTCAAGTTGTAGTGCTACTCTGTAGCCACAGATCAGTATCACGTGACATATTTTTTGAATGATCCTGACATTCTTATATTTTTATTTAATTCCACAGAGACTGCTTCAGTGCGGTCACGTGAATGTTTTAATGAGGGAAGTAACTAAAGTTGAATATTCTTGGATTTGTGTTATTTTTCCCCAAGTGTAAATTCATCTCTTTCCATTCCGACTAAATTATTTAAAGTTACCTTATTAAGATGATTTCTTTCTTGCCTTTACACATGAATCATCATTAAATTATTGCTTCATTTAAATCTCAAACATGTGGTTGCTTTTTACTTCTATGTATTTACATGTTTTAAATGAAATTATTACTTTTTTTTCAATTTCATATAGAAAATCAATTGCTTAAATACAGTTTGAATAAATGAAGTAAAATGGCTCAAGAAAAAAAAAAGTTAAATACCTGCCTTTTTTTGGATGCAAATTTGTGCAGCTGCTGAGCCTCTGTTACTGCGGCTCTGTTAACACAAGTTTTGGCACCTGCTGATGGAAACAGGCTTTTTGTTGTCCAGGGTAAATCCTCTCCCCAGGTATCCTTAAGCTCTTCTGTGTTGTTACAGCTGCATCTGCTGGCATCCTGCCTGTTTGATTTCCCTGGAGCCTGCTGTGGGCAGGGTCTGGGTAAAATCCTCCATCCACAGCCCTGGCTCCTGTTTGCCTGGAACAGCCTGAGCCGTGCTGTTGTCCCAGGCAGTTCTGATGTGTCACCCTTTCTGTAAGCTGCTGCTGGAGTTAGTTTTTCACCTGCTGAAGAATAGCCACATTAATGATCTCACTTTATGCAGTGTTATTTTGATTAGAAGAAACTGGTGTACTTTCCCAGTCGTGAAAATATTCAGCACTGTTCAATATTAATGGCCTAATAAACAAGCATTTTAGGTCTTCGTTCCATGTGAACCGGAATGTACGTAGTAATAAATTCATAACAGAATCGTGTCCTACTGTTTTTAAACAAGCTCAGTATTTTAGTTTCAAACTTCAGAAAGTATAGCTATGTTTTATGTTTGTAAATGTTACATTTGAGTGGAAAGAAAATTACTTTTTCTCATGAAGAGGCAGCAGTTTAATGTCCAGGTAGAAGCTTAAATATTTGAAGGTACAAAGCCTGTATTTTGCCTTAAGACTGTTTGCTTCCATCCACTTAAAGCCTTAATTATTAGTGCAGTCAGTTAAAAAACTTGAATTACCTCCGTAAACTCTGGATCTTTTCTGTAGTACACATGGAATTAATTGTGCCAGGCTTGTCTTTGTTTTAGCAATAAGGGAACAGAAAGAAAATACATTGAAATACTGTTCTGGTGAACTGCTCTTACCTGATATTAGTATGTGTATTTTGTGCTGAACTAAATTACAGTTGTAATACAAAATGTCAGAAAACATTGGCATGAAAAAAGTTAATACATAATAATTTGCAACAACAGGGGCCATGGGTAGCAATGGGATTTCAGAAACTGAAGTGGGCAACTGTTACTTTAAAGCTAATAAAAGGTATTAAATGTAGTTAACTTTTTTAAAGGCTGTGTTAAAATGTCGTATGGTTTCCAGAGTCTGAGTTAGCTTTATGAAAACCAGTTTGGAATGCACTCATTACTGGGTGCAGGCGTGACAGTCCCACCAGTGATGCTTGACCCTGTCTGTTAAATAGACACTCCAAATTGCCTGTGACTCTGGGGGGGCACGTTTGAGACAACACTGACATTTTCATTCAGCTTCTGTATTCTTAGGGGAATCTGGTTTGAATTTATTTTGCAAATTACTTACTCCTTGATTTGTTGTTACATTTCAAAAATAATTCTCATATTCTGCCCTGAGGTGGGACTCCTATAAAATGCTGTGTTTATAAATCATTCCTGTCCAGCGTTTGCATGGTTGAGGGAAATGTTAAAATTCTGTGGCAGCCACTTGTATTGAAGCAGAAGGAAGCTAATGTTGAAGAGAAATTAGCTCATTTTGTTTGTAGTATTTTAACTTTGTAAGCAAAGCCTGTTGGTTACAGCTATTGAGAATATGAATATAGTTTGTCCCTGATATCATATTGTTTCAGCTACTCTAGAGTTTACAGGTTTAAAGGAAGCCACTTTTATATTTTCCCTTATGGGTTTATATAAATTCATGTAGTCGTAAAATCAATTCAATATATTTTTACTTTAATTCAGTAAAAATGTCTATGAAATGGTTCAGATAAGCTATGAAATCTGGTAGGTTCTGGCAGATAACCATGGCTAGTGTTTAGCTGGGGGGTGTCACTTTTAAAGGCAATTGCAGTGAGATGTTTTCCTTTGTCTCTGTAGTTATCAGAGACTGTTACAGACGATTGCTGTACTCGAGGCTCAACGTACTCAAGCAGTTCAAGACCTTGAAAGTTTAGGCAGACACCAGAGAGAAGCACTGAAAGATCCTATTGGATTTGTGGAAAGACTCCAGAAGAAGGTATTTCTATGGACTTTTCCTAAGTCTTCCTTGGAATTTTTTTTAATAATTAGTAATTCAGCCTCTGTAGAAATTGAAGAATAGATATATATACTTGCATAAAAATTATGAGCTCAAAATCTTTTAACTGCGGAGAAAAATAGCTCTTTGCTTTCTTACTAGATCTGTAAGGCATAGGTCTTCAATTATTTTATCAGATATGCTTCCTTTCCTTTTTTTTTTTGGTATGTAGAAATGTAATTGTTATATTTCTAGTTATAGTGTAGGTATTTTAAGACAACTTGAAGTCTACAGGTGACTGGAAGTATCAGATCAAAGAATTCTAATCTTTCTCATTTGAGAAATGAATTGTTGTGCTTTGAATTAATTTGGTAGGGTATGTTTAAAGAGCAGGAAATGTAGTCTATATTCTAAACCCAAAGTGAACACTAGAATGCATACCTGAGTTACAGATAATAGAATAGAACATTGTCTGATAGAGGAGAGTCCATTTCTATAAGGAAACATTTTCTTTTCAAGCTTTAAAAACCCCTGTAGTAACAGGAGTACTGAAAAAATGTTTTCAGCTTGAATCCTGTATCACTGCAGCATCTAGCACTGGCAAACAAAGGTTACCTTGTAGTGTGATAGCAACATGTATTTCAGTGAAGAATGAAGTTATGGTTCTCTTTTCCTAAGTTTGTAGATACCTGGGTCATATGTAAGCCCCTTGGTTTCAGTAGTTGTCTTTTCTTTTAAGTTTTGAGATGAGTTAATAGCATGCATGGTGTAAGAGTGTTGCATCTGATAGTCTCATTTTATGGGGAAATACCAATGACAGTTTCAGGTACTCTGGTGTACTTTTGTCCAAAAAGGACCAAAGGAATGATAGTCTTACAGTTGACCTTTAAATAAAGAGGTGAGTTTTGCAACAGTTTTGTTCTAGGCAGAAGTCAGCAAAATGAGAGCAAAATAGGCATAGATTTCTCTGATGGGGAGGGGTTGAGATATCAGATGATAAAACTCTGAATCTTTTGGGTTCCTGGATTAAGAAAGGTGCACATCCTGAGCTAATGGTCTGTTTAATAAAGGACAGTCAGAAACAGGTTATTGAAGTGTCAAACACCTGATTTCAGCTGTGAAATGCACACTTTAAAGTTTCATGCTCAATAAGCCATCATTGACCGTGCCGCTGCATATTTCGTATGCACTGTTGTGTATAATTCTTAAAAGATCTCACCTTCTCTTTAAAAAAAAATTGGGCTGCATGGCACTTCAGAAATTCTGGTTTTCCATTCTTCTGCCAAATAAAAAGCAGCATTGGGATTTGGAGCATTTCAGTATTTGTAGGTTTTGGTTTGGATATAAAGTGATTGCATTAAATATTGCTTTTTACTTTTCATTTCTTATTTTTTCAGGTTGATATGGGTCTTCCATTTCCTCAGAGAGTTGTTCAGCTCCCTGAGATTGCCTGGGACCAATACACCACTAGCCTTGGAAACTTTGAGAGAGAATTCAAAAACCGAAAACGTAACAGTAGGAGAGTGAAGCTGATTTTTGACAAAGGTAAAAGCAAGTGGGCATATGTTACAAGAAGGAAATGACCAGTGTGGAAGTTCAATAATTCTTCCTTCGTGTTGCCTGCAGTAGGTATCCCTGCAAGACCAAAAAGTCCTTTGGATCCCAAGAAGGATGGAGAGTCTGTTTCATACTCTGTCTTGCCTTTAAGTGATGGTCCAGAAGGTTCCACAAACAGTCGTCCACAGGTAGTTGTTCAAAAGGAAAGAAATAAAAAAGACAAAATAGTAATTTTAAATTTTTTTTCTTCTTTTGAGTATGGAATGTGTCTTAACTGTTATTTCAGATGTTCATATTGGTGATGACATGCCATTCCTGTACTCAAATCTTGGAACTAAGCTTTGGTTTCGACAAATTTTATTTTGAAGTCTCATGCTTTGGTTTGGTTTTGGTTTAACTTAAGTGGGAAGAGGGTTCAAATCAATTATACCAGCTATAATTTTTCTAAACATATATTCCATTATATGTCCTGTATTTGAGCAGATGATAAGAGGGCGACTTTGCGATGAGACCAAACCTGAAACTTTTAACCAGCTGTGGACTGTAGAGGAACAGGTAACAGGAAACTCTTTAATTTTGTAGCTGTGGCAACATACATGAGCATAAAAGCAAATTGTGTGCTAATGTTTATAGCACTTGGGAGATCAGAATCATGTATTTGGATATTTGACAGCTCATAACTGTACTTGGAAAAATGTATTTATTCCTTTTCACTGTTGATTTAGAAAAAACTGGAGCAATTGCTTTTGAAGTATCCACCAGAGGAGGTAGAGTCCCGACGGTGGCAGAAGATAGCAGATGAACTGGGAAATAGAACGGCAAAGCAGGTAACACGTAAAACACTTCCAGAAGTAATACCTTATCTTTACTTTTTTTTTTTTTAATACCAGTAAAGAAAATTCAGTGGATTTTCAGTAATCACTTCATCTTAAGAATGTAGCACCAGGGCCTTCATTTCACCAGTAACAATGGTGATCTCAAATACAGAATGTTAAATGTGCCCCAAAGCCCATGGCAAAGCCAAACCTAATGTTAGGTTCATTAGATCTTGACAGCATGAATTTAATTCTGTATAGCAAGTGTAGTGACACCAACTGTGCTCAGACTGAGTTACACTGTAGTGCCCAATTTCCGGCACCTCAGTACTCTAGAATGGGCAGACATGTAAATATCACAGACAGAAGAAGGACACAGATGAGGAGACAGCAAGTATTTCTGCATCTGACTTGTTGGAATTTTTCCCCTAAGATGGCAGAATTTCTCCATTTTGACCAGAAGTAAAAAATGCTGATGTTTTGTGTTTACAGTATTTTAATTTCTTTATTTCATTTGTATATTTCAGATAAAATTACAATTAAGTACTTCAGTATACTGGTTTTCCTCATTTGTGATCATATTTATCATATTTATCCACATCTGAAAAAATAGACATACTTATTTCATATATGGAAACCTACTTTCTGTGTGCTAACCATGGATAGCGTATTTGGCATTGCTAAGGAGTTTAGCTGCAGCAGGAAGTAAACTACTGAAGCTCTTTCTTTCACAATTTTTGCAAGATCTTTGTATTTTTAAAGAAGGGTAATTTTTTTCTCTGAAGGCTGTCAGAGCATCTGGAAATAGTATAAATGCAGCACTGCAAGATAGGTACCAGTTAGAGCAGTTGTTGTAAAGTAGAATCCAGAGGATTTCTTTTCCTGTTGTTCTGAATCAATGTAGCAACACTGGCAAAACTTTGAAGACATTTCATTATTTCATTTGACATTGAGTTGTTGTATGTTGGTTTTTTCTAGGTTGCCAGTAGAGTGCAGAAATATTTTATTAAACTGACTAAAGCTGGTATTCCAGTTCCAGGAAGAACACCAAACTTATATTTATATTCCAAAAAGGTGAGACAATATCACAGAATCCTGTTATTCTGTTTGCATTTATGTGGAAGTTGAGTTGGAATCAGTAATACTTTTAATAGATTAATAAAGTTACTTAATGAGGTAATCCTTTTCTTTTGCCAGTAGCACTATGGAGTGAATTGGATGTTAATTCTGGTTTCACAATGACAGCTCATTGAAGGTGAAGTGTTCAAGTTGCAGCTGAACAGGCAGGGTAGAATAATGGTCTTGGGGTACTTCTTCCTCTTTTTTAAGTTTACTATAACTGATCAGGAAGTGATAGAAAACCCTGTTGGGGAAAAGACAAGAAGCCTTGTAATTCGTACTGAACCATAATCTTCTAATTAATAAGACCATAAAAATTACATATGACTGAGCATGCTGAATTAGCTCAGGCATAGGCTTAAGGCCAAAGTGTCCATTAAAATACAGTGCTTTTCTGATCTTGGAATGGATGAGAAAAAATATGGTCCCAAAAAATCCTAATTTACAAAAGCAAAGACTAAATTTCTGTGCAGATCAGTCACATATTTTGATTTAAATAATCTTCAAGGTGCTCTTGGGTACTAATAAGGTCCACAGACAGTAAAAGAGGACAGTCTCAAGTTTCATGGGCATTTTATTTATTGGGTTTGGGGTCTTTGTTTACTCAGTATTTACAAAACTTCTTCAAAACCTCTTACAGTGGTATTTTGTGGAGTAACATTACTGATTTGCATCCAGGTATCCACGATGTTTTCTGATAAATAATAAACTTTCCATTGATTCTACAAAAAGACAAACTTGCATATTTAGTTCTTCGCAAGGTTAGAAACAAACCTGGGTGGATACAAAGATCTGCCACAGTTGGTGTGTAATGATTTAAAGTGTTACACCCCTTAGTTGTCTCCTCATATTCTCTGAAGTTACTGCAAACAGTAAGTGCTTGTATTGGAGCCTTTCCAGTTTGCCATCAATCATGGTAATACCATTTTACTTTCACCAGGGTTTTAATCTACTGTTGTGCTCTATAAACAGAGGCAGGGAGGGCGCAGACATGACGTCTGCCACTTTGTCTATTGGAAAAGTGCTTTCCGGTAGAAGAACCAAAAAGCCAGCTGGAAACAGTGATACCTTAAATACTGTGGAGGCTTTCTGTCAGAATTCCAAATTACATAAACAGTTGGGGTTAATTTCTGTAGTATAATAATACTGTGTGGCTGATTTCAACAGGCATGGAAAATTCAGTTCTGAATGTTTGAGTTCTTTATGTCACTCTACCATTTACAGTTACCTTGGTCATGCCTTTTGTTCTTTCCTGTTAATTTTGTTTGGAAAGACCATCATTACAGAATGTGTGTAATGTTATCAGGCAGCAGATCACTGTATTTGATAAACACTGGGAGTACTTAATCAGTCGATGTGGGACATTTTAACTGTATTTTTCACTAATTTGAACAGTGATCACACCGTGGACAAAGCCAGTACAATCAAGAGCAAAACATGTTTTCTCTGAAATTCTTAACAATCTCATATTGCAAGAGTAATAATCCCATCATGCAGATTTTTCTTAGGTTTCTGTCTAGAAGATATCCAATATTTAGGTCAGTTTTAGCAGTGTGATTCACATCCTTATTGCCAGGTCACAAGAGTAAGGTCATTCTGCCCTGGTTTGTATTAAGCAGCATCCCTGTGTTATATTTGTATCCTGTGTAAGAAATAAAACAGATGAAAAAGGGAAATAGTGTATGTGGAGAAATTGAGCTCTCAGCCTGCTGATAGAGCTGTGTGCTTAGCGCACAGACTGACAGCACCATACCAGCTTAGTTACTCCCAGGTCTCCAGTGGAGGTATAAAGTGGCAGAAAGGAAATGCAAGGGCTGTTGGAAGCCTGGGTCATGCCTGTCCTAATTTTGATATTTAGTAACTGTAACTGCAGTGTATCTGCTTTATTGCCTGTAATAGAAGTTTGAAAACTGGATGCTAATACTTAAAGCACATACCTATGGGAAAATAAGAAAAATAGACATCTTTAATGTAAAAATTTGTGCCAAAAGGGATGCTTCACGAGAAAATACTTGCATTTTTTTTTCCACGGGGATTGTTCAATTTGCTTTTTCAAAATGCTTACTGGAGAGGTTAGAAGCCTGTTCACTTGTTGAACATTTTGTTGAAGTTAACTTTGTATATCTACTCATGTGACATATGTCTCTTCTAACTAATGATACTGGAAATTAAGCAGGATGCATCAGTTAATTTTCCTGTATAACCATTACCTACTACTGGTGAAAATAAAACTGGATCAGAGACTTACGACTCTAGTATTCATTTCTTCAATCATGGCTTATCATTTTCAATTTAATCCTTATATAATATCATTAGTGCACCTGCTTTTAAGCCTAATCTAGAGATATATTTCCCACAGGGAAAATTATCTTTAACTGTCTGCTTTTAAGTAATATTTTAGTTCATTCTTCACCAAAGGAAGAGAATTCAAATCCTGAGCTGAATTTGTAGGTCACAGCACTGTTATGCATGGCAGTGCTGCTGTATAAGCACAGGCAGAGTTTTCCTTTCCTGACTCCAGATCTAGTATTGAATGCAGATCTGCTTTCTGTTAACAGAATACGTAAATCACTGTGTCAGCTCAGCCTGAAATAACATTTATACATGGACGTATTTTACAGAGGTTTGAAATTTTAAGGGAAATCATAAAAGCACCAAAGCACAGGTAGCTGGTGATCATAAGGCAGAAATTGGAAAAGTCCAACACAATAGATATAGTACATTAGTCTTAGAAGAAATTGGTTTTTTTGCACTGTAGTAGCTGTTCAGATCAGAGGTACCACTTTCCAGTTGTTACTACAGACTCATCTCGTCCATTAAGACTGAACAGAGCTAATCTCAATTCCTCCTGGTGCTTCTGTCTGCATAGATGCATTCCCTGTCATCTGTGTCATCTGTGCCTTCAGTTTTTAAACTGTGCACAAGTGTAAAATAATGCTACATCCCTCTTTAGAGATAAAGGGTTGTACTATAATACCACAGGTTTGTAGCTGATACAGGAACCTTTTGGGATAAAAGCTCTTGCTCAAAAAGGAGAAAGTACTAACTATTGCAAACATTCCTTTTGCTTTAGCTGTATGAGCAGCTAGGCACTGTGTGAAACAATCCTTACTTTTATGATTGTTAGAAAAAAACACTTTTCATGTTTACATTTTTGATTCACACTGTAGGGTTTTTTTAAGTTGAGGAATGTAAGTTTTGACATTAAATGTCAAAATGCTAGTCTGGAAAGCAGCTAAGTAAGGGGTTGAGTCAGTTTCATTCACCCCAAATTCTTCTTTTTGATATCTAATATTATCCCACTGGGGAATAAGTAATAGGGGCTGAGTGCCTTTAAGTAACCTCCTTTAAAACTGGCATCATTCTACACCTTCAGACAGCGTTAAAGTTGAAAGTTTCTAGATGTGCACTAATGGAGTAATTTATTTCATCTGATGTTTTTTATGTTCCTTTTTCATGCAGTGGGAATGAAAACCTTTAGGGAGCAGTTCTTTCTAACTCTTAGAATCCTCTTTTTATTGCAATGAATTGCTTTGTCTTGCCTGCACTGGGACAATAGGTCTAGACTGGGTTTTTTTCTAAGGCACAAGTACAAGAAGTTGATGAGTGTCAAGCATGGACCTTTTGGCTCTTGGACCTGTGCAAAATTACTTCCTTGCTTAGTCTCACACACTGTTGGAAGTTTTTGACTATTTTTGCTCTCTGATCCTCAGTCTTCAAAATTGTAACAGCCTTACTTTCTGTTTTGCTGTCGGTCTCACCTGTTTAGATGGTCAGGGGTTTATGGTAAGGGCTCTTTCTTTGCTGCATTTTGGCCAAAGCACTGCACTGTTCATTGGATTCTACTTGTTATGGGGGAGAACTGTAGCTGTAGGAGGCCATGGTGCAGAGGTATAAATACAAGTAATTGGAAGCATCATAGATCATTTAGTGTGAAAGAACAAATTCCAGGCAAAGTTTTATCAATGAGGATTATTTAAATAGTAGCCAAGGAATGTTTTTAAAAATATGCCATTTTTTCACTGTAGTCATCAAGTAGACGGCAACATCCTTTAAATAAACATCTTTTCAAACCTTCAACTTTCATGACATCTCATGAACCTCCAGTTTATATGGATGAAGATGATGACAGATGCAGTTTTCATAGCCATATGGACACTGCAGCAGAAGAGGAAGTATCGGTATGTAATTTAATCAGTCACAGAATGTCTTGCTTGCTGTCACTTTGACCTTGTTTTGTGTTTAATAGATAAGGCATCTTCACCATAAAATATCATCAAGGAAGTATTAAATTGTAGTAAGATTCATGAGCCATTTTGAATTACAAATGCATTATTAATGTAACAGTCTCTGACAGCAAAGAATTTAGACCAAATCAGGAAGGAAGTCTGTAAGTCATAAACAGTTTTGTCCTGAAATATCTCGAAGAAGTTCTAGTTGCATATTTTTAGTAAGTGATCTAGTATGAGAGAGGTTTGAAAATCATGCAGATGATATAGTTGGGATTCTGGTTAAAGATGTGTTTTAGAAAGGTTACATAGAGCTCTGGTAAAATTCAAATGCTATTGGCGTCACTGGTTTTTTTTTTAATCTTCTACTAGCTGAATTAATTATGAATTTTGTAAAATCCACTTTAAAGTGTGAACTAACAGAGTGAATTGGCAATCAACAAGCATATTTATGCATTCTTAGAGGCAAATTCTAGTCGACATCCTAACCCAGTGAATTGCTGCATCATGGAGTGTACTACTTTCCTAATTTATCCCTTGCAATAATACCACAAGAATTTAGACATATGTTGTTCCCATTTCCATACAGAATCATAGAGGAATTATATCCTACTGCTTGGGAGCTTGGCAAGTTTCACAGCTGGTGTGAATCACTGTGGTTTTCCTGTTTTCTTTAGACTGAAGAACCTGACTAGTTAATTCTGTATTTTTTTTTTTTTTTTTTTTTGGTGAGCCTAGTGGCATCTTGTGTGTGAAAAGCTTGTTGCATAACACAAGTATTGAGGCCACCTACTATCAGTCCATTCATTTTCTTTACTGACTTTTTTACCTGCACTGCATAGTCTTCCTTAAGTATCACATTTACTTATCTATTTCCTAGTCTTAATTCCCACCTGTGCTCATTTTCTGTGTTCTCTCTGTGATGGTCTTCCAGCTCATTCACAGCCATTCCTGATAACTTTGCATATTCCAATAAGAATCTTAAGAGGCCTGGAAAGTAAAATGCATATTGGAAGAGATGCAGTGCAACTGCTTTTGAGCTAACATGCTTTTGTTCTGTATTGGTTTTAAATATATATTTTCTAATTTTTCTGAGCAGTTTTTGAAACATTTTGGTTTTGCCATGGTGCCCTAACTCATAATTAGTGGTAATAGTGGTCATGTGCCACACAGAGACATTATTTTAATTTGGCATAATTTTCTTCCTTCATTAGAGTAACATTTCCAGATAGATCCAGTTCTGGCTTTCAGTAAGTTAGACACAGGGAGCTCAGTTACCCAAAAGATCCCCACAATCAGTGAAAAATAATAGCAGTTTGGAAGCAAAAAGGGATTGTAAACTATATTCAAAATGGATGTACAGGATTCTGTTCTAGTGTTGAAAGTCAGTATCTCTTAGACGGTTGCTATCTTGGAGAAAAATACTTTGTGTCATTTAGCAGAAGAAAAGCAGTGTAGCAGGAAAAAATGGTTTTCTTTGATTTCATAGTGGAATTACCACATGCTTTTCCTGTGTAAAGACAGAAAGATTTGCCTGATTATTACCAGTCATGACTATTCCTGAAAAATTATATGTTGGTATAAACAAGTTATTTTCAAGTGAAGACCCACTATTGCTAACAGAGTTCATTTACTCTTCAGTTATGATTTCTTAATTTTGTGAGTAGTCTAATTATTGTAGAACACAGCTATTTACTATTCCAGAATGAATTGTCCACACAGGGAGCTATTAAAGCATACTTTATTCAGTATACAGTTTTGTGGCAGGCAGTTTTTCTCAGAAAAACTTTTGAGATTTGTGTTGAAGGTGAATCCCTGTTTTATATTAAAGAAAATGTAGCTTATCACTACACAACTGAATTGTGTCATTTAACCATAACTTTTCTGAAGTTTGCAGTCTAGTCCTTTATATAGGTTCATAATTGCAATTAAATAATTGATAAGGCCTTTTGGAAATGTAGTAAAGCCTCTTTCCCTCACTTCCTTTAATAAACTTACTAAATAATACAGAATCTTCTGTCTTCACAGATTCATAAAAAGAAATGGAAATTACACATTCAGGCTACACTAGAAGAATTTTAATCTCTATCTTGTAGTTGTAGTTGTTTTCCCTCCCTGAAGGTTCCTGTCAGTGTAGGATGTGAAAACTGCTCTGTATCAGTAAAAAAATTGTCATCTCTGAAAACAGGTGACATCTACCAACTACAGCTGCTACTGTAGTTAAAATCATTACCTTGAAGTGAGCATCTGAACTAGAATTAGATCTTCTGTCCTTTCTTAGCAGATCCTTAACCTTTATTGGAAACTGTGAGAAAAAACAGAATTTGCATGTCTTTGAAAAAGAGAGAACCATTTGTTGTACCTCTCTGGCAAAGATGTCTGCACTGGCCTGCAGGGAGACAAACTGCTTCATAATTTATGAAAAAAGGCAGTCTGTTTTTATAAGCTGTTAAGAGACAGTAAAGGGATAAAGGGAGTTGGATAATTGTGAGTTCTGCTCTTTCAATCATACATGGTGCTTCTCACTGCATTTTATTCTTACCAGTAAAGGTGCGAAGTTAATACTGGATATGGGTGTTAGGTTTTAAAAATATTTTTCCAGTGTGTTAGAATAATGCCATCATTTTCTTAAACACTGTTAATCATACATAGTGATTTATGGAACAAATTCATGTCTTACTAGTTACTGTATTCCTAAGTAAGAATATTTTTCTGGTTTTTTTTTTCTTAACTTGAACAGGATGAAGAGAGTATTCCAGTCACATATCGAGAGTTACCCGAATACAAAGAACTGTTAGAGTTTAAAAAATTGAAGAAACAGAAACTCCAGCAGATGCATGCAGAAAGTGGGTTTGTGCAGCACGTGGGATTTAAGGTCAGTGCCAGAGATGTTCTTCTGTTGCTCAGTGGAATGTAGAAGTTTTCCAAGAGAATGTGGTTTGAATTTCCTGAAAAGATTCCATTGATTATAGCAAGTTTGTTCCTTAGTGCTTGTTCACTGAGTCTGTTTTCCCTCATTTTCTTTAAGAAAAACAGCCCACGTAATTCACTCTTTCTGGTAGCTCAGCTTTCACTGAATGCTGATGTTATATGGAAATTAATAAACATGCTGTCTTTTTCTCACCACATTAAAATACAGCTTGTATTGGAGCCTTGTTAAATCATGATAGAATTCCATTTGACACTACATTCTGTTTTGACAGTAATTTATTAATGATAATTTTCTGATTATGAATTTGGAGTAATTTTGCCTCCACCTGAGGCCAGAGAAGGGACAGAGATTTTGGATAATAGATTAATAATTTTTTAATAAAACAATATTTATGTAAAATTAAGATAAAAACCATGAAGTTAAACTGATGTGTTGTCCGAGCAACAACCATTAAGAGACAACATGAAAGAAAAGGCAGTCTGGAAATCTTATTTTCTGGTTTGCAAGGGATTTTGTGTCTAACTGGTTACTGTAGCTGTTGGGACAGGTTTTCTAATTTAGTGTTATGGAGATGGATTTATTTTAGTTCAGGGTTCAGTTCAAATTGACTGTAAAATTAAGACAGCCTCGTCACTTGATACTGACAGATTTAAGTTATGAGACCACCAAGGTGTTTCTTATTTTTGTTGGTTTTAGTTGGCATGGTATTAGTTTGGTATTTCATTTCGTGGGGATTTTTTAAATAATATTATTAAAAATAATAATTTTCTTCCCCCAAAAATTTTAAACTTCAATCAGGCAGACCAGACTTTAACAAACTGCTTTTTCTACATAAAATTGTCCTGAGAAGTAAATTGACATTACACAGTGTCAAGCATTTGAAGTTTGAAAGTTTCTTTGCATTTGAGTTTGATTGTATTATGCATTATAGTAAGCTGAGAAATCAGGTGATTATGGGCTGTTTTCCCTCAGGAAATTCAGTCTGTGAGCTGGACAGACCTCACCTAATAAGCAGCCATTGAGAGCAGTTTTGGTTCTGCACAGCCTTTGGCCTCATTTACTACACATTATTCAACCTGTGCTTTGAATATTGAATTATTGAATCCCTTGTGGGCTTTTTATGGTTTTCACTGCTATAATATCCAAGCAATTTGCAAATACTTCTTTTCTTCATTAAAAAATGAAAGGCATAGTATTATTTCTGTTTCACAGGTCAGAGGGGAGCTGGAGCACAAAAATTAAGGTCAAGGCTTCCACTGTCTTGGTTCTCAACTTCAGATAACTGGAGCCAATTTTTCAGTTGTAGCATTATTCTGAACTTGGTATTTTCAAAGAACAGCTCTTGGTGTGCTTGGTCCCTCCTCATTCTCAGCCCTCACACTCAAAAGCCGTCTGTGGACAGAAGGGGTGCAGCTGTGGCAGGGGTGTTTGTAACCCTGAGTGCCTCAGTGGGGGCAGGAGCAGCTGCTGTGCCAGTGATTCCAGTGGTTCCAGAGATGCCGAGACAGCCAGTCAGGTTCTGAGAGATGGATGGAGGATGAGCTATGGGAGCACAGTCCTGTTTCCCACAATCTGTTTTACTTTTCAGTCCTGTCTCTGCAGCACTCTTCGTAGTTTAGGTTTTTGAAAAGCTCTCCTTGCCTCCAAGTCCCATTTTCCTGGTTTCTTGTTTTTGATCAAATACTTCTGCATTTCTGTCCCTCTTCTGTACCACTGTGAATTTTTCATCTAGTCTTTCATGTTTTGTTTTTACTTTGTCGTTTTTTCTCTTCATGCCACACTCTTGCACATGGGATCAGTTCTTGTCACCTTGCTCAGTTTTAGTTCCAGACCTCTGTTTCCTTCTCTGAACATGTTATTCCCCTTCCTTCCGGGCCATCTGGTTTTTAGTTCCAGCCCACTCATGATGTGTTACTGCATTTCCTGAGCTGGAAAGGGCATCAGTGTGCTCTGTTGTGCCCTGATTCACAGCCCCCAGCAGCCCAACAAGCTCTCCTGGTCTGGTCATATTGCTTCCCTCTGCCATGGAAAGGCTGACATTCCATGTGGCTGGGCTTGTGTGAAACATCTTCTCCTTGTGCTGTGTCACAGCAGTTCTTGGAGCCACCTGAGGATAAGAGGGTCTGCAGGCAGGGCTGGGCTGCTTTTCTCGAGCAGGGTGATGCCAAGGTGGAGCATTTGGGGAGTGGGAAGCAAGGCCAAAGGTTGATGGATCCTCAGGCCTCTGGAGGGCCTCTCCTGGAGAATGAGGACTTCTTTATCCACGTGGTGAGGAGAATTCAGCTGTGGGGGCTGGCAGTGGCACAGGGACACACAGAGATTGCCTTGGGGTGAATTGGTGTGCACTGTTAGCATGGAAGTGCTGCCTCCAGCTGCTGCTCTCTCAGTGCTCTTCCATCTGCTCCACAGTGTGATAACTGCGGGATTGAACCTATCCAGGGTGTTCGGTGGCACTGCCAAGACTGCCCTCAAGAAATGTCCTTGGATTTCTGTGATTCGTGTTCTGACTGGTGAGCAGCCTGTGCTTCTACGTGCTATTTGTCATTAGATTGAATCTCTCTGCTGCAGAATTGCTATGTAGGGTGGAAATCTTTGCTCCAGCACAGGACACGTATACCCTGTGTTGAATAAAGTGGAAGATAATTTAGCATGTCTTTGTGGGCATTTGTTAGCAGATTCTGGATGTATAATTTATTTTTTTTAATACACCAGGCAGATAGGTTTGGTACAGTTAAATGGGGAGGGAATTAGACTTTATGAATGAACTGCTATCCAATTTGGTTTGAATCTGTTAATATGATCACTGTTTCTGAAAGTTAAACATAAGGAAAGTATTTGACTTTTAAACTGTTATCTTTTTCTTTCCCTTGCAGTCTGCATGAAACAGAGATTCATAAGGAAGATCACCAGTTAGAACCTATTTACAGAGCAGAGACATTTTTAGACAGAGACTACTGCATGTCCCAGGGCACCAGTTACAATTATCTTGACCCAAACTACTTTCCAGCAAATAGATGACATGGGAAGCAGATCTACCAACTTGGGTTTACTATCCTCTTTGAAAAATAACAATGGCACCATTGTTAATTCTGTGCACATTTTGGAAAGACTGCTTTCCCTGAAATGTCACTCACAGCATGACAGCTTCCTGGGTGTACTTGTCAAACTACAGCTTTGAGCTGTCATGGTTCTAGATCACTGAACAGCAGCTGAACATTCCTAGTGTGCAGAAGGTTTCACTGGGAGACTTTTCTTTCACCACATTAGTCACTTTTAGGTGGTGAATCTAAACAAAAGAAACACATACAAAAGGGTGAGCCAGAAATGAGAGCACACATTAAAGACAGAGTAAATTCCAAAGGCTTTGAAGAACTTGGTTATAATGAGATCCAGAGGAGATGAAGTATTTATATAAAAACAGTTTAGTAGCTTGCAGTTTTGTTGTGAAATAGTTTTCAGCACAGTAACTGACTTCTTTAGGCAAGGTTTTAACCAATGACAGTGTTTGCTTCTAGGCTGTACTCTAAAAATACTCACTGTCTCAGCAATGGTTGGCTACGGGCCTTTATTAAATTGGAGCTGCTTAATCATGTTGACCTTCAATTTTTT
Source organism: Pyrgilauda ruficollis (assembly GCF_017590135.1). Classification (NCBI taxonomy): domain Eukaryota; kingdom Metazoa; phylum Chordata; class Aves; order Passeriformes; family Passeridae; genus Pyrgilauda; species Pyrgilauda ruficollis. The sequence goes on from NW_024527710.1 coordinate 7,950,688, forward strand.
AAATTTTTTTTTAAACCACAATGAACTCTATTTACCAACAGTGAAGCACTACAGGGGGCAACTGTGGCATTGCTTCCTTAACCAGCTCATGGTGTGTGAATGTTATAAAATTGTCACTCAGATATATTTTTTAAATGTAATGTTATATAAGATGATCATGTGATGTGTACAAAATATGGTGAAAAGTGCCAGTGCTAGTAACTGTGTAAAGTCTCTAATACTCAACATTTACTCCTTTAAAATAAAATACACAGCCTTCTGCCTCTGTATTTGGAGTTGTTAGTGCAACTCATCAAAGAAAACTGCCTAATATAAATCATATATATGGTAATAATTTTTCCTCTTTTGTAGTCTGCACAAGATCCATGAAAGATTGTATTTTTATTACTATTTAAACAGTGATTAAATTTAGCCTGAGCAGTGAGCAAGGGTTCACATGCATTCTTTTATACTGCTGGATTTTGTTGTGCATCATTTAAAACATTTTGTATGTTTCTTCTTATCTGTGTATACAGTATGTTCTTAAATAATGTTCAATTGTCAGGAGAACTGTGAGAAATAAACTATGTGGATACAGTCTGTTTATATATAGAATGCTTGCTGTGACTTCCTTTCTGTGTAGTTCTGACTCTTTAATCAAGATGGAAAGTTTGGACAGGACCCTTGGATCGGTCACCCGGCGCCGCCTCTGCCGCTCCCGCCCGGGGCTCGTCCCGCTCTGGCCCCGGCAGGATTAGCATTCCAGTTCTCTCCTTCCTCACTCACAGACTTCTTTGTCAGACCACAGAAAATCCAGATTTTAGTAGCCTTGGTACAGTGTATACCATTGTCTGAGAAGCTTTGTAATTATTGTGACATATTTTACTTAATATATTTTTTATTGAAATGTATAGCTTGTGATTCAGAAACACTTGATTATTTTATAACTGTAGTAGACTTCCAGTTGCTTTGAAGCTAGAATACTCAGAGCAATTAGCTAGAAAACAAAACTAATTTGACTTCAAAAGATGGCAATAGGAAGGATAATTGGCTGGCTGCACCTAGTAACTTTAATTACAAATTGGTCAGTATTTTTGCAGTAACTTTAGGTGTAGCTATTTTTGGCTTCAGAAAAAAAAGAATGTAGGCATTTAATCTATTTAGAAAGTAATACAGTACAGTTACTAAAACACTGAGCAAGTATGATATGTAAGCATATCTTATGTATCTCTATACTTAGATAAATTTAATAAACCTTAAAAAAACACAACACAAAACTCACATGATGTATTTTAGTTTTAATTGAAAAAGATACTGCTCTGAGAGGCTTTCTAAGACCATAAAAATATGCTTTCCACATCATTCATGGTCTTTATAGGAAACTAGAGTTGGTGAAGGTGTATTATCAGGAAGAGGATCTGTGGTAACATTCATTTTCTGTTTATATCCTGAAAAAATAATGGGAATAAAATAAGAAAAGCGAATTAGAGAAAATAGTCATCAGTTTAGGATAACTTGGAAAGAACAAAAGATCTTGGTATCCTTGGAACAAGGTTGGAAGCCAAAGGATAATTTCAAGTCTGAATCACTCAAGAGTGTCTTGGATAAGTCCTATTTTATTGAATATGTATAAATATTAATGTTTCCCTATGCATGCATATACAGCTATTGCTCCTGCATACATTATGAACGTATGCAAATAGGTATCTAATGCACATAACACCAAATCAAGCATGGGATTTTTTTTTTTTGGTTTTTTACACAGAAAAGACAGAAGAAGCAGAAATAAAAATTAAAGTGTATGGTGAATAATTTTTGTAATTCGATTTTAAAAATCCCAACAAAATAGCAGCTGTATGTTGCCTTTGTTCCCATCCTGCACAAGTGTGAGACTCCACACTTTATAACTTTTACTGTAATTAAATATCATAGAAAATACTCCAGAAAACCTACCCAGATGAATTTGCAACTTTGTGGTAACTGCAGTGTGTTCTACTTCTAAAAAGCAGCAGCAGCAGCTGTTGGTGTGTCAGGGCTGGTGTGGCCAGAGCTGCCCTGGGGAGCTGCCGTGGTTCTGCAGGCGCTGCTGCTGCTGCTGCTCAGTGCCATGGCTGGAGCTGGAGAAGCACTTCCAGAGCACCAGAGGTAAAATGTAGGCTATAGAAGGACCCAGGGAAGAAGGAACATCCATGATATGAAGGATAAGAACATACGTAAAACAGACCCTAAAAAATAATTGAATTGGCATCTACAGGGCAAATGCTAAGGAAGAAAAGGAAACAGAAGAATCTGCCCTGATTGGAAAAAGGACATACTCTGTAAGCATGCTGATTTGAGCTATATTTTCAAGTCATGTACTGTGCTTTGAAAAGGATTAAACCCACATATACTGTAACAGAAATCATTACTCCTCATTTTTGTACATGTTTTATTTGTATTATGTCTTCATTACAAGAAAGGTAACTTTAAAAATGCAAATCTGCTACATAAAGTACACCTTTGACATTACAAGCAATCATGCAACCCACTTTCACTGTAAATTCATCCAGTAGTTCCAGTAAGAGGATGCAGTTACTTTACAGCAATGTCAAACAAGCTTTTATTTAGCTGTCAGTATTACCAAAGAAACTCCACAATATTTTAGTTAACCTAATGGAAATACGATAGCACTTTTACAGACTTTTTTGCAAATTACAGATAAATGGCTTACTAAAGGTGCAAGCAGTACGAATCAAATAATCCCTGACATTTTCCTGTTTTTTGGTTTCCCACCCCACCACACCTTCCCAAGTTTTGGCAATGCCAGTACAAGACAACAGATGATGATCTGAATTTTGCATTTAAAATACTTCCAAAGTGAAATTCAAAGATGACATGAGATGTTCTGGCTCATAACCAACTTTATATATGGACTTTAATAGCTATAGCACAAGTGCTGTTAATATGGATCATTACTGGATTGCACATTTAACTATACAATACAATACATTCTCAGCTCACAAAAGTGGGAAGTCAGTTATAAAATCGTAACATTCCCAGCAGAAGACAAGACTGTCTCAAAAATGGTGTCTGCTTCCCAATAATGGGTTGACAGACTTCCACAACATTCAGCTGTATCTTCAATGAATTTTTCTCCTTGCAACAGTGTTCTGGGGACGTGTGAAAAGGTTATTTTAACTTGCAGCTTGACTAATTCCAGCTCTCTTAGAGCTGCGTGTTACAGAGAACAGGTTTCAGGCACTAAAGCCCAAGAACAAGCTAAGTGACACCACAAAAATTAATGCTGTTAATAAAAAGAAAATCATAATCAATGGGAAACTTGTATGCAATAACCCTAATGTCAGTCTGCTGGACAGCGACGGGTGGGTGGAGAGCTCCCTGCTGGCCAGGCACTGCTCTGTTTCCCATGGAATGTGTGTGACCATGAAATACAAAACCAGAGCTGCTGCTCACCTTGCTGCTTTTAGCTCATGAAGAGCAAATGCCCAAGAAAACAAAATACAGTTCCCAGAGTGGGGTTAGCATACAGACCACTTTCTGTTGAGTGTACTTGCAGAACTAAGATTTCATCTAGAGTAATGCCACGTGCACACATTCCAGGCACCTCTCAAGGGAGCAGCTCTGCTTTGACCAGCAAATCATGGCTGTGGGGTGCATGTGGGCAAGGCTGTGTACACACCTTACACACCATTACTGCATTTCTGATGAAAAAAATGCTGCCTCTTCCTTTTTCAGAAAAGAGTCAATTGTCTTGCAGATTTCCAGGAAAACATCCTCCTGTGTTCCTTCTGCATCAACCTGTGAAGCACAAAAAAACCAGTTTTGATTAAGTTACAAAGATTTATCTCAGAACCTAAACACTGCAACAAAAAACTGGTCTAATATAAAATGGAAGTTGTCCTGCTTCATGGTAGAAGCATTCTAATGTAGAGGAGCAGCTTAATAAACCAGGTTACTCATTTTGTTTCCACAGATTTCTGTAAGAGGTTTCTGCAGGCTGGATTGTCTGTAGCAAAGTACAGCAGTCAAGTGAGGGAGCTTTAAGTACTCATGTTTTAAAGTAAAGTTACACCTTTGATGCAGAGCAGTTGCCAAGGTCTCCTCCATCACTCCAGCCTGGTGAGGTCCTTCTGAAGGGCTGCACAGCACTCTGGGTTTTGGCCACTCCACAGTAACTTAGCAAATCAATGTATTCAAATGCATTTGTATTTGGAAACTTGGTGAATTAGTTCTGGTTTTATGACATCCTTTGACCCTATCTTTTAGAAGGGCACTGCTTTTGTGGTATAAGAACTTAACTTTCATTGAAGCAATTTTTTTCTTGAACACCCCAAAGATTCAGTTTTCTGACCAAGCTATTTTTCATTTCACTGTACTTCACAAAAACAAGATGAATTTACTTTCCTGTGCTGAAGATGAGAGCTGCATTTCAGCACAGAGGAATGGCACTTGCAGCCAGTAATACCTGTGTTCCTTGGAAAGCATGAGGCAGAACTGAGCTGTTCTGAGCAAGGAGTTTCATGACCATCCCATGCTGTGTCACCTGAGGAAGGAGAGCTGTCTTCAGCTCTCACAGCAGTGACAGAAGCAGCTTTCACACCGGCTGTGTACTCCATGCAGATGCTTCTGCTGATTATTCCTTTCCTCAAATGCCTGCTGAGTTATTTGGTCTTTACTCAAAAGCAAGATTCTTCTCTGCTTCTCCATGCTTAGTCTTTCATGCATGCATGACATGAAGTTTGCACAAGATTAAAAGGACCCATGACAGCTTTGTGAAAGGATCTTTTTCTGAACTGCTGCATTTTCATCTCCAAGTTGCTGACTAGAAAGCCAGACAATTGTAGTGTTTGAAGGGGGCATCCTTGCCTATAATACTTTTTGCCATCTCTGGTCTGCAGGAGAATTAAAGGAATTTCATGTTCAAATAAATGTATTTTTAAATAGGCCAAGAAATTCTGCTCAGATATGATGTTGTCTTGCAGCCAGCTCCTGTACAGCAGTCAATGTACATCTAAGTCCCTTGGTGCTGAGTCTTGTGTGGGAGTCAGCAGCTGCTCCTTGCAGAGCTCCAGCAGGGACTGCAGGCACTCTCCAGAGCTTGGGTTTCACTCTCGGTGGCACCCGCAGATGCTGCGAAGTTCGGTCCCTGTTGCATCCTGTGGGAAGTGCTGGCACATCTCACCAGCCTATTCCACAGCCAGAGCTCCAGCTCTGGGTACCCAGCCAGGCCAGCCTTCAGGAGCTGAGCCTGCCTGGGCCCTGTCCCCTCGGGCCCACTGCAAGGGTGTGTGACAGCGGGAGCTGAGCTGCCCTCGGCACCCGGGCCAGCTCCCAGGCCTCCTCACTGCCCTTCATGCTGCTGCTGCTGCTGCTGCTGCTGCTGCTGCTGCTGCTGCTGCTGCTGCTGCTGCTGCTGCTGCTGCTCTCTGTAGAGCTGAGGCAGAGGCAGGCATGTGCTGATGCCTTAGAAAGGGCAGTTCCCCCACAAGGGCTGCACCTCTTTCAGAAGTGGTTAGAAGTGGGGGGTACTTACAAAGGCAAAAAGAGAAAATGGGAGTGATGAACCATTCTGAACCAAATGTCTGTTTTCTCCAGTTAAAACAAGACCAGCAGCTGCCATCTCACCTGCTATAAAACACCCGGTTTGGCCTGTCTCAACTGCCAAGACAGCTATTTTCATATGGCTATCCCACAGGAAATATACTGCATGCAGCGTGAAGGCCACAGCCATTTCAAAGCTGTCATCTTAATATGTATTATTATTATCTTTTGACTTCATAAATACTTCTGCACTGTCTAATCTTATCAGCTGATTGCCACTGGCTTTTTGGTGACCTCTTTAGAACAGGAAATGCTACTCAGGTCTAGATCTAGGGAGCTGTGATGAAGAATTAGTTCTGTAAGCATGGAAACCGCCACCCTTTATGATGGGCTGGAATGCTGACTTCCTAACAGCAGCAATAAAATATGGATGGGCCTGACTAATGACAGCCCCAGTGCTTCCCATGCTGGCCTCCTAAATAACAAAGGCCCAATTCATAAAACTAACTTAACATTGTGGCACAAAACTAACTTAATGTGCCAATAATTCTCATCTAGTACTGCAGTAATTCAACAACACTCTCAGCGGCTCCAGAGAAAAAACTGTGGACTTCTCTTCCTCAGATTCTAACAAACCTCATAAATTAGGCCTGTTTTCAAGGCTATTTAAGGCTGACTTATCATAAACCAAGATCCATATACAGTTTTCCACAGTTTTGAAATGCAGCTATGGCTTTTGGTAACTTCAAATACAGAGAAATTTAATGAGCTTATATGAAAAATTACTGGAGTAACCATCCCTATAGTACAATATTGCTCCTTTTGTCATTAAAATCAACCAATTAAGTTTTCTGTCAACAAATCTACCTTTGTTGTAGGTTTTGAAATTTAGAGCTCTAAACATATACTGCCACTGAGAAGAAACTAACTGTCTGTAGAGAGGATGGCTGAGGACAGACTCTGGAATGAATTCAGTAGGTAGAATTCAGTACTGAAGGTCAGTCAAGCTCAGCTGTGTTGTCACTAACATTTATGTCTTTGTCACTAGAGTGTGTTAGAAAATCTCTCTGAGACTGTGCAGCACGTGGTTCTCACAGCAATGGATCAAGCTGTGTAAATCCACTGAAACACACTGCCCCGAGACCTATTCACGTTAGACATGCATTTTCTGCTGTGTTTTATCCATGATCCCCTGCTAAAGCTTCTGATGTATCTTTCTAGATCAGTTTCTCATCTAATGGGCCACAAAGCACCAAGGGGGGAATAGAGAATCACTTGTTCCTTTGTTCCCCACATCCTTATCTATCAGGGTTAATGGCCCTCTGAGAACCTTTCAAAAGATGGAAATAAACCACATAACTGCTCTCTCTATTACCATTGATTACCCCTTCTGGAAAGGGGGAGGTCGCCCCTCCCCACACGCACTTAGAATGGCATCAGCAAGGGAAGGCTCACAAGTGGAAGGCTGGGAGAGGGTGGATGGTCACATGTTCTTTCATAATGGTTATGGAAAATGTGCCTGCAAGTGATTTTAGAAAGAAATAGTAGAACAGCACTGAGAAAAAAAAAAATAATGAAAGGAAATAAGCACGGAAAAACTATTTCCTGTTGGATTTTGTAGGCTCAGCTTTCACAGCATGTGATCTGAAAGAGTCAGAGTTTTTGGGCACCCTTAATCCTCTGCTCTGCCCTGCTTGGCTTATTTGTTATACTCATGCCCTTTTCCTCAGACTTTGAATAGGAAACCTGTATGTAAGACACCTACCAGGTGTCTCATGTTAGCTAGGTAGGATCGGGGCTGTCTTGCTTGACTACCAAGGCATTGCTCTTCTCTTTTACTTACTACCCTCCTACATACTGTCACTTCAAAAAAGCTTTAAAGGATGAGTCAGATATTAAAAACAATCTTTTTCCCCCCTCCCTTTCTTCTCAGTTGAGAGAGAGCCATATATTCAAAGGGATTTACATTTAGCCATGTCAAAACACAAGTACGTGTCTACTAAATTTTCAGATGCACTTTTCTGTCCAGCTGCCTTGGAGCTCACTGAGAAATAGATTTAAAACCAACATTGTCTACCTGCTTACTACTACTATAATGCATTTTGTTTCATTTCATTTAATGTCATTTATCTGAAGCACCTGATTCCCACAGAACCAGCCAGCTTGCAGGCAGTGTTTTTGAGAACAGTGCTTTCAGCCCTTGCATTTCCAGTACAAGCTCTTTACTGAAAAGCAGCCACTTGCAACTCCTTAGGTGGGTATTCTGGAACTAACTACAAAAGAAATTATGGGATATTAAACTAAATCCCCAAAACATGAATTTATTAAAAAAAAAAAAAAAGAAAGAAAAATTTCTAACTTTTTAGTCACAACTTTACCTTCCAGAACACAATTTAGAAACTTAATGCCTCAGCAGAAAAGTGAGGAGACTGTTGTCTTTGCCCTTCATTCTTCAGTCAGTTCATCTTCCCTTGCAAATATGTACACAGTTCTTCAACTCAGCAGGGTGCTGGAAGGATTGCTGTTGTTTATTCCTGTCAGGTTCACAGGTGTTTCATCTGCACCCAAAACCTTCACCCTCAGTCCATGCATGCCTCAAGCCTCCACTGCTGAGCAGAAACACAAAGAGGGAATCTTGGCCAAAGGGAAACTTCCAACACAGTCCTGATCATTTGTCAGCTTCACCAGGTCACTGTTCTTGTTCAGAGGTCCGCAGAAAAAATGTTGGAAAAATGTTCCAGTTCCACATATCATATTAGTTATGAGTGCACCTATGCACAATCACTCCAGGCTGGGAAAAGTCATAAAATCCTCAGTGATTAAAGTGGGAATGCTGTTACAACCATATACCTTTGTCTCTTCTGTGCAAGTAAAGCAGGGAGAGAATTCCAAATGAGTGCAAAGCAAGCCAGGTCAGAGCTGAGTTTTTCTGTCTGCACTGTGTTTGTCAGACTCCATCCAACCATGCCTTAAAGCCTGTTCCAAATGGAGTAAAGCATTTCTTACTCTGTGTTCCAGTGCACAGAGTAAGAAAGCTCATTTAACACTGTACTCTCACCACACCTTGATGTGGTGTGACAGATCAGTTCCTCCTCTGCTGAGTGCACAGCCAACATCTAATTCCCACACCAGACCTTTTGCTGGCCTTCTGCCCAGGACTGAATTTTACATTTGCATATTTAATCAGCCTGTTTCAGGACTGAAAACCTTTGGAGCAGATAGGACAAGTTAAATACATCCCGCTGTTGTCATGTGCTGTTCCCAGTCTGTGGGAAATTTTTTCCAACCCTAAATTTAGATTTTAAACTGGAGAAATTATATTACACCAGTATGCCAACCCCATTTTCTTGTTACACAAGTCTATTTCTGATTTTCTTTCCCGTGGCCAGGTGGAGCTGGGTGCCACTGTCAAGCCTATAAAACATCACTTACACAATTAATACCTAGAATTTAGTGGCCCTCAGCCACACACTGCAGTAAGCTGGCTAGAAAAGGTTAATGCCAAATCTTTGTGGAAGTTAGTGGGATTTAGACTCCAATATTCCTCTAGAATCTCAACACCCACTCCTCTGCATGCTTAGGAAAGTACATTGCTGCGATCCCAAGGGACATAAAGCTCACGTGGGCCTTTCACTGAAGAGCTGCTTCTGTTGAAAAACCAAACCTAGGCAGGAATCAAAGATTCTTTAAGACAGTTCTTCTCTTCATCCCTTAAACAGCTTCTCTTCAGATGCTTTAGCCACTGCTTACTGTGGGATCACAGACTGATCTGGGTCACCAAATAGCACCTTCAGGAAGGCATCGCTTCCCTGAAGCTCTTGAATCCCACCAGCTTCGCCTAAGAAAAAGAGTACACTAGCCTCTGATCTGTAGTTACACGGGTCATTTAAAATAAATCCATGAATACAGATGAGAATTTATTTTAAGGGGTCTTCAAATCAACCCTGGTAAAGTAACTTTGGTGGCTTTATCCGAAATGGGTAGGAAACACACACACAATTCTTTCCGGAAACAGAGTTATAGAGGCAGCAGCATCTCCATGGCAGCACTAACATCTTCAGCCAGCTTTGGTCAGTGTTGGAGAGTGATAAACCCACTTTGGAATGAACAAATCCCCAGCACTGAAAATATGTGATGTGTTAATTAAAATGGGAAAGAAAAATATTAAACATGTTAGACTGCCTCTAGGTAAAGTCTCAGTCTTCTGCGTGCATGAAATTACAAATAAAAAAACCCGAAAGACTATTTTAGCTTAGCCTGCACCAAAAAAAAAAAAAAAAAAAAAAAAAGCAGTCAGAAGCTATATTTGATATATTTGATCAGAAGTTATTATTGTCAGTTTTTCTGCTTTCCACCTGAATTTCCTTTCATCATTCAGAGAACACCCAGTGGCTGCTAATGTCAATGCTTGGCTGCGTGTAAAATCTGTTGCTATAAATAAGAAACTAACCCCATGCCCTGGGAATTGCAAACTTCCCCTTGACTCTCTGCTTTCTTCAATACATGTAGCTTAAACACATTCACCACTAAAATACTTTTAAAACACATTTTCCACAATAATGTTTATACAGCTGATTTTACACAGCTTTCATATTCAATGGTTCCACCTGGAAGATGGATATATGGTAAACACCACATTCACCTGAAGCAAGTGCAGACAATGCACAGACACTGTAAGAAAAGTAGTGTAGACACAGTTCAAGCAAAGCACAGATATTTTCTAACATGCAAACACACAATGTCAGCTTCCCCAAAATTAATGGTAAAAGTACAAATCACATATCCAGCTGTGACCCACAGATTTGGCAGGTTCCTTAAGGAGCTAATGTGCTAGCAGCTTTCAAGAAAGGACTGCATGTTTTGCTATTATGTAGGGGACAGAGCAGGAACTTGCAGAAGAAGCATTAAGGAAGGGCAAAGGAAGTCCCTGTCAAGTGAAATGAGGCAGACCACGCCTGCAAAATCTGTGTGAAAGTATTAAGTGCAGTTTCACTCTCTTTGGGGCTGTCACTTCCCTGACGCTTCAAAAAGGGAAACACTGTGGTAGGCTCAGCTCCCTGGAATAGGATATTGAGACAGAGAGCTCTGTTTTCCTTGGCATTGTGCTGTGTTGGTGTATTGTGTATTGTACTGAATTCTTAGTTAGGCACATCCTTGCAATTTGGCAAGATAGCTTCTCAAAGAAAAAACAAATAAACCACATAATTCTTTGTACGCCTAAAGATGAAAAGTAAGCAGGAACTTTTTTCTGCCACTTAGGCTTTGTCTTATGTGCATTTCTTGGGATTAGGAGAAGCCACAAATCAGAACTCTTCCTCTGAGTATCTTTTTTCTCAGCATTGTGTCATTTACCCTGTCCTCAGGTCTGGATATTGGTGCATAAATTAGCTGCACATTTCTCTTCTGGGAACTTGGCAAAGGAGAAAATTTTGGGGCAGGTGATTTTCATGTTTGATACAGCCTCTAGAAAAAATAGATCCCATAATATTTTCAGAAACTATTATTGGATTCTTTCTCTTTTAGGACAAGACAGAGCAGTAGGACTAGATCTTTCTGTAGCTGAAATAAAGGACAGTTTGCCATGACAGAGCAGAGAAACAAAGAAAAAAAAACCCAAAATTCTATATAAATGAGTCTACAGATGTGCCAGCTAAGTGCACTTTTTCTTGCTTCTCTTGAAGTATTGATTATAGAATACAAAGAATGCTTAAAAGATCACATCCTGAGCAGGTGTAAACTGAGGCAATTCACTGAAATTAATATAACCATGTTGTTTATTCCAGAAAAAAAAAACCTCTCTTGTATGAAGGCCTGTTTTATTTCAGGATATACACTGTCAGTTTTGAAAATTTTACTAAAGGGCTTTGGATTAACATAATCTTTCATCCTTATTCTGAAAGCCCTTATTTAGTAATAAATCCTAATACTTAAATAAAAGCTTTCTAGAATTTATTTTAAATAAGAGATTCTACACAGATGAGTTATTGATTCAGGATATGTTCTCTGACTAAGGATAAATCTGTGGTTTTATTCTTTCACACTGTACTGTGGATCTCAGAAGTTTGCAGAAGTTGCAAACAAACCAGGGAATTGTAAAATGAGAACAACTGGAAAGTGTGGGAACAGTTCATAAATGGTGCCATGTCGGTGTTTTCCAAATACTGCTCATATAGTTGAAGTAAAAAGCAATAATTTAATTTAAAAGGTCAAGTATTTACCTTGCATAACTGTGTCTTGCTTTCATAGTATGCAATCAGAGGGTTTGATGCTTGGTAGTAGCTTTCAATCCTGTCCTCAGTAGTTTCGGTGTTCTCAGAGTTCTGACTGCCCCTGGTTTCTGCAGAGCAGTCCAGGCAGAGCACGAGCTTTGGTTCCCCAATCTAGAGATGAAGGAAAACAACAAACATTCAAAGCACTGGCCCTGCAAAACAGATTTTGTTTGGATAACACCAAAACAGTCACCAAGAAATCTGTTAGCAAATAGTATTTGTCTATGGAGATGCTTATTAACAAGCACCCCTCATTGTAGCAGCACCAAGGGATGCCAGCATTGAGGAGTAAGGCTGTGCTTGCCTGGGCTCTGCACAGAGAGATAACGAGACAGGATCTGACAAATTCTGGCTACTTGGACTGAAGAGTGTCAGTTCATTATTTGCTTGATGCAAATAGTACAGGACTTATGCAATACTTGACTCAGTTATATCTGTAGCCTTTTCTTTGTTCAATGTGTGAAAAGGGAGTGGTAAACTTAGCTTAGTATTTCAAGATGCAGTAGCAGGAAATGTTCACATAAAAGTGTACCCACTTGAGACAGAAATGAGTAACAACAGGCACAGGGACACCATCAAATACTCACAGGAATACATCCTGTGAATTACTTTATGTCACAGAGTATTTTATATCCCTGTTTGCAGTGTACCCACACCATTCCTCCCCATGCTGCAACGGAAGGATGTGATACATTTCTCTGCATTTTCAAATTGGTAAGTAATTTCCAAATTCTATGGGAAGCTGGTCATTTAATGTTGTTTGGCTAGTGCCAAACTAGTCATGAGGGAGAGTCTGTCCTTTTCTCTAATAAAAATAAATACAGATTTATTTATTTTTATTCTTAGGCCTGGCAAAGATCATAAATAATCGTCTCTTTCTACATTTGATCATAGATATTGCTGTACTTTATGGGAAGAAAAGAAATGGCAAGAAAGTGCAAAATGTTCTTTATGGTATTTCAGGAGAGAGCCAAAAGTTCTAAACACAATTCATCATAATTCTTTCCCTGAAACACTGAAAAATATATATGTCATTTAGCATAAATCTTGGCATGCACTGTCACGCACCCTGCTCAGGCACAGTACTCTGACACAGGATTTTGTATGAGCAAAACCTGCTGGGCTGAATCTAAAGCCATAAATTCCACTGTCTCAAGCAAAATAAAGGTATTACAGGATCAGTAGGGAAAAAAGTTAATTTTTCCATGCAGTTGTGTATTTAATCCTTCAATGACAAGCTCAGTCTTTTCATCATTCCTTCCCTTTCCAGCAGGGATCTGGAAAACACTTTTTAGGAAAAAGTGAGAAGTGTTGGAAAAAGATGACTGCTCTTCACACTAGTGACAATTACAAAATCACATTTTTACCATGGCTACAGTAAAGAAAGTCTAAATGACCGATATATATTGTCATTGTTATCTTTGTTGACATCCCTCAAAGGAAGAAATACTCTAAAGGTAAACATTTCATGTCGGGCCTTCTGCCTTTGACTGAGGATGTCTGGATTGTGTTGACCTTTCTACTACCCTTAATGACTTTCTAAGAGAAGCTGAAGCCAAGAGATTATGTCAGACAGTTCAATGACAGGCTTTTATCTACCCATTTTTTCCACACAGAAAACATTAATGCTATTAGCTGTAGCAGCACTGGGTTTGGGGATTAAAAAAGCCAACAAGGCAGTTTTAATAGTGCAAGAGACACAGAGAATGAAAAAAAAAAAGATGTGGGCTTAATAAATGGCTTAAACAAATGCCCTTTTTGTATAACTGGATTAGGATAGTGAGAAGTTATTTCCTCCCAGTTTTACATGAGGAATTCCATGGTTTGTTCTAATTATAATAGAATAAATGGGAAATAATTCCTTTTATTCCTTACAATGAGGATATGAAGGAGTCTACTGACTGATAGGACCAGATAATAGCATCTTGCTTGATACACTCAGTCTGATTTGCTTTTGAAAAATGTACATGGTTTTCTTAGAAGTTTCAGTATTGCTATCTGGAATTCAAACCATTACAGAAATATCTTTCTTCCAAACTAAAACCCACAAAAAGTGAAACTAATGCCCTTATCAGGTATTACAGCAATTTTCACTACTTTTTTTTTTTTTTTTTAATTATGATTTTCCTGACACAATTTAGCTTAAATAATACATACAAACAAGTCTAATGTTTTGGGTCTTTACTCTGTCTCACTGGGTACTTCCCGCCTGGTGCTGCGGAATATGTAATTTTAAAATATTTTTTCACCTTGTAGGAAGACTGAGGAGGGAACAGAGTTTTGTGCTTCTGTAGAATTATGGCTGGGGAAAAATACAATTGCATCATAGAAGGGAATTGGGTAAAACTGGCTGGAAAATCAGCTGTTTCTACATAGCTCATTCTGTTTATGAGTCAAGCTCTGAAGCATAAGCATTATTCTTGATGTCTTCTAAATAGGACAGGTCTTTGTTAACAGTTATAAAGCTTTTCACATATCATGTAGATATGTAGCATTATTCATCTGTACTTTGCTGCCATTAATTAGTGAGGCCTGATGTGCATCTCTTTTCATTCAGTCATAATTTAAGAACTTCTCATCACCCTTTGGAAAGAACTGCAAAGCATTATCTCAAAAACATCTCATTGAAAAAATCTGTACAGTTTTACTGAGCAGCTCACTGCCAGCCTGTGGAAAGTGGATACAAGGCACAACAGGGGGGACTTAGCACATTCAAAACAGTCACTTAAAGTCCTTGTCTTTTACTCCAAATGCCATAGTCCAGGACTATGGGACCTTTTGTTGCTTTCAGGGAACTTAAGGAGCTCTGCTTCATCATGGGATGCATTAGGATTTATTTGCCTGCCTCAGTGCAGGACACTCCAATCTCTAAATCCCATTTCATAATATAGAGGAGTGTCCACAGGACACCAACATGTATGCCTGCCAGAGAAACAGCACTGCTGAAATAGTTCCTCCTTAGACACAAAATGAGAGAAATCTCCAGCATCTTTTTAATAGTCTACAGCATTTTATTAAAGGGACTAATAAGTCAACATTTCTGTGAATGACTTCTATGGCAAATCCCATTTCTCATTATTTTGTTTGGCTTCTGATGCCTAAATCTTGCTAGGCGTTTATGGTAATCAACTAAATAAATACAGCAGCTAAAGGCTTAGCAAGAAAACAGGGGATTCATTTAAGTTTTATTACCTTATAAACTTGTTTAGGACATTTTTGGAGTGTATAATGTAGCATATACTATCATCCCTAATTCACCACTTCTTTTCTCCCAAACCCTGGCAGATTCACTCATAGGCTCAGAGAGAGTGTTTCCTGCAGACTGAGAAATGCACGGCTGAGGCTTCTCACGAGGTCTTAGCACATACTGAGGAAATCGAGAGCTCTCGGAACTGCCACGCAGGCACTTGCAGAACGCTCTTTTTATGGCTGTGCCACCTGTTACTCACCACAAAAATTAAATCTGTCTTTGGCTGTTTCAAGTGGCAGCAAGCTTGAGCAGAGCTGGCTTACTGGTAATAAATATTAACTGTGAAGATACATACTTTTATGATCCTGCATCAGATAGTGCTTGACCAGATTTTCATGAGAAGTACAGCACTATCCACTAGAACCAGAAAACTGATTCTAAAATTATGTTTTCCCCTAAATGTGAATTGTTTCTGGTTTACATTAAATTTAGATAAAATCAGCCTCTACTTCTCCTTGTATGCTAGATTCTTTGTAGGTAAGGGCAACAGCTGTTTGCTATACTGATGGGGTGCCAAAATTTCAGTGATCAGCAGCACAGCTCAGCTGGATTGGCTTTTTACATGTCCTTGCTGCAATCAGCTGAAGAGAGGGACTGAAGCAGTAGCAGAATTACAGGAGCTACAACAGCATTACAGTTGTACGGTCACCTTGCTCTCAAACTCTTCTGCGTCTTTCAGCTCTTGGGGATACCCATCGATCAGAAAACCTTTTGTGTCTCCTAGCTTGGAAACCATAGCTTCCTTCAGTAGCTCCAGAACAATACCCTGTACAGGAAAGAGAGGGAATTAGTTGGTTAATTAATAAGAAAGATTTATACCTTTATTTGTTGCACTGACTTTAGTCCTACACCCTTGAAAATGGTCCTGTTTGGCTGTAAGTGGGTCCTGTGAATGCAGGTGTTTTTCTGTCCTGCAGGTAGCAGGGCACCCTGCTTTTTATTCTCTCAGGACCAACTATGCCACACAAATCTGATGCTGCAATCCACCCAAGATTTCCCAAAGTGCCCTCCAGATAGCTCAGAATATTTTGTAGTTTCAGAATGAATGTTAATGCCTGTGAAATTCTAGAGTACTGCTGCAGCATTTTCTATCTGATTGCATTTTGCTATGTCACCGGTATAATTATATTACATGGAAAGTGACCCCATCTGACCAAACACACTGAAGAGAAAAGCAATCAAAATCAAGCCTAAGCACAGCTTTTAGTTTCCCCTGAGCAACATTTCCCAATATCTTTCATTAACAAACACATCCTCTGACCTAGCTGCAGTTGCAGAAGACCCACCAAGAGTTGGGACTGTGGACCTGCCGTGTAAAAGTCAGGTCCAGCTGAGAACAGCACCCTCTGCCTTCACAATCTCCATTAAGCTGCAGTCCAGCTACTCTGGGATGGCAGCCAGCTCTGCAGGGAACTGCTGCAGGTACTGTAATTTAAAATAGCTGCCAGGAGGACCAGCTCTGCATCTGAAATGTAACGCTATAAAAAGGACATAAAGTTTCTGTTTCCTGTACTTACGCTTACATTTTGCAATGCATCTGTCTCACTGTATTTCATGTCTGATGTATTGCCTATGTGAAACATAAAGAAATACTGGCACTGAAAAGGGAAACAAGTGCCACGGATTTGGCAAAGACGAAATGTCTCCCTGAGGTTACAGATTAATTTTACTGAAACGGGAACCATCAGCTGCAGTATCTATTTCCACTGTTTTAGACAATATACCTACCATTGCCTTTGTTCAACTATTAGAACCCCAAATAAAACCATCACTCACGCCAGGCACAGGTTCACCACATTCCACAATGTCTTTGATCAATTTACTTCTCTCTGATAATGACAATAATTCATTTTGGAGAAGGTCACTAGTGGACAGGTGAGTAAATCCGTATTTCTTGGCTAACTGTTCACATTGGCTACCTTTGCCAGAGCCAGGGCCACCTATGTGAGGGAAAAAATAACTAGAATTAGAAAAGAACAAAAATCTTCCAATTCTCAAACTGTACCCACCAAGAAAATGGGAGGAAATTGATGACACTGACTATTTTGCAATTTTTTTTTTTTTAGATACACTATCTACAGCAGAACAAGTCATATACTTCTCTTCTGATACAACTACGGTGCTGACTCAAAAATGCATTGAAGTTGAAGGAGTCACAACAGTGTGAAATTCTCACAGAGGAAAACCTGTTCCTAAAACACCATTAGCATGTTAAGGAAAAACATGAAACAGCCTGAGGAAAAGGGTATTTCACTCAGTACTCGTTCAGTTTGACAGCTGCAACAAATCGTAGCAATGTTCACAGCACCACTGTGAGGGGAATAACAACGAGCTCCCAGCCGCACCTGGCCCCGTCCTGCCCACAGGAGCTGTGGGAGAGAGCGCCAGGAGGGGAAGGGCACTAACCAGGGGAATGCTGTGCGTGTCCTCCTGGCAGGAATGGCTCCTCCAGCCTCCTGCTTCCTCTGGCCAGCGAGCAGCCTCCAGCTCAGAGCCCCAGAGCTCTGCCTGTGCCGCTCTGCAGGTGCCTGGCCGGGCTCCTCCGTGCAGGCGGCCGCTTCTCCTCCGCTCCAAGGCCATGGCATGGAAAGCCGTGGCATGAAGGCCTCTCTCTTTAGGCTCCTGCTGAGGCATTGCAGCCAGCCCTGCCTGTCTGGAGAGAGGGACAGCCCACGGAACCTGCTGGAAGCCGCTTGCCAGGTGTCCCAGCGTGGTGGCTTCAGCGCGGCTGGCACAGCTGAGGTGAGGCCCTGAGGCGCCATGTTGGTGCCAGGGCATGGCGGGCGGGAAAAGGCAATTCCTGCTGTGAGTTTGTGGAGAAAACCTCACTGCGTGTAGCAGCAATTTTGCAGCCTCTGATGGATCTGTTCAGAAGATCTACTGCAGCAGGAGGTAATTACAGCCTTGGAGGGAGACAATGCTCAAACCCTTTTCAGTAGAGTTTTTTCAGCAGGTGACCTGTGTTATTTATCAACTGCTGGGACTTGCAGGTACGGCTACACAGCTCTGCTCCGTGCATTTAAGATGCTAGAAAATGTGTGGCTTTCCTGTTTCCTTATCCTTCCACAAACAAATACAGGAATAATACGTTCACAATAGAGCAAATTTAGCACCATCTCTTGCCTCACTTGAACTTTCTTCTAACTTTTGCTTTCAATGTAAGAAATAATTACTCTGAGCATATAATTTTCAAGCAAATTGCAGTATTGTAGCTGAGATTAAAATTGGGTTATAAAGGAGTAGCATCAAAGGAAGGGGTTTGTGTTCTGTGATGTGCAGTCTTTTAGTTCAGCTTCACAAGGAGAATACCCAGCCTGTGGTGTGAGAATCACACCTGTGCTACAGCTTTTCCAGAACTATCTTTGTTGCAGGCTTATCTTCCGGCCAATGTGGATTGCATGTTGTTTTCCTACTGCCATAGTATGAAGAACATTATTGTTTTCTAAAAACACTAGTTGAAAGAAAACAAGGAAAAATGAGGAGTGGCTATAAAGAAACAGATGTAACAAAATTACAGGCAAATTACTAGTAATGAATCCCTTAAATATTAGAGTGGCAATTAATAGTATTTCTGGCCTGTTTTGGGCTTTTTTAGATCAATACATTTGTTTACACATTTTATCTCCTGGCCTTGAATATGCTAACAGTGCAGTAATTTAATCCTATTTGGTGTATATATGCAGTATTAAAAAACCCCAGCTATAAAGATTATTGTATTCTTTTTCTTATATAGCTGTTTCTCTTCTGAATGCAGAGCCCAATGAGAAATTTCATAATTTCTCCTCATATACAAAATTAACTAGATCTCTTTTTAGAAATAACAATACAAGGACGTTTTTTGTTTTTTAGCAGGTAAATATTCAGAAAATTTGATGTGCTTCTAATACCTTTGTGTGTTAGTATTTTAAAAGAGAACACTGTCAGAGTGGCACAATATGCAGGGCATGTACCATGAGTGTTCCTCCAAAACATTAATTAAAAAGACCATTTTTTAATAGAAGAGTTCAAACAAAGGAGAGATTAACATCCTGAGCTCTTTAAAGAGTAAAAAACATATTTGATTATGTCCTAAAAATGGTAGTTTTTATGGCCGCTGGTATTAATTTAGATTCATCTGATGAGTAGCAGAGCAATCCCACTGCTTGACAAATGCATACAGCCCACTTTATCAAGTCTTGTGCTTTCTTATCCATGAATGAGACCACAGTTCTTGCTTGGCATGATCTGAGAAGAGACTGAATTCCCCAGGAAGTTCAGCATTGAGGGCCGAGCACAACTTGGCCTTTACACCAGTATTAATTTACGTGTCTGAAATGAAAATATTACTTTGTCTTCCTCTGAAGTTCCTTAATGTGACTGAAATAGAGCTAATCAGGTGGGAAAAGATGTGAAAGTGCATTTTCTTACTAATTAGGTGTTGCCTTCTTGCTCAGATTATATACTTAAAAGACTTCTACATACGCAGCTTTAACAGCAAATTAATCCTGCAGCCATGAAGCTCACAATGAATTTGTAGTGTTACAAAAATTGTACCTGTACTTTTAGTGGATATTTTTCTTAAATCCATTCATTTTTCTAAAGAAAAAATAATGTGAAGAAAGTTTATCTGGAATAACAGCTGCATATGAAACATGACAAAGGCTAGCAAAAAGATTTTTTCAGCTAAGACTTCACTGCAACTTGTTACGCTGTTTTTCATATGGAAAATACTTGGGGCATTGAAAAAGATTATCAGGTTTTCCCAATGGCTCAATTGTTAGTAGAAAAATATATCCCCACTCTTGTTGTGAAGGCGTAAGATTCTTTGTGAACACTGTTATTTTTTCTGTATGCTGTCATCTTGTGATCTGCCTACGTATACTTGGGGGGGAAAAAAGTGTAGGTTCATGATAACTTGTTATTCAGATTAATCGTGTTGTCTTCCAATTTCTGTATATGACATGAAGAGAAAAAGCTAAAGCCTAGAAAACAGACAGAGGAATTAGGAGTGATATGACCTGTAGGACAATATAGAATTACCAGCAGTTCTTCAGTATTAGCATGCTTTTGTATTTTCCTAGTATTGCTCAGTGCAGTGGACCTTGCTTTAAAGCTCATTTGGAAACTTAATAAAAATCCAAAAATTGCAGGTAAAGAAATTAAGAACATTGTATTAATCAGTGAGGTTATTCTTGGAAACAGAACTCTTTGAGTGTCCCTTTGTGCTTTTTGATACAAATGGTAAGCAAGAATGTGGAGCCAGAGTACTAGCACAGAAATTAAAAGCAGTTCTCTGTATTGCTTTTCTGCAGACAAGGCCAGATTAAAAGGTCTGTGCAATCCCTTAGAGCAGTATTCCCTTCCATTATGTTGATTCATCAGCCTGTGAGAGTGGTCTTCTGGTAAATAACTTTCTGGCAGCACTGCTGACTTAGGTGGTTACTTTTCCCCATTTAATTATTGACTGCAGAAATGCTTCACAGAGAGTCCTTCAAGGAGCAAAAAAGAGCGGTCTCAGTGAGTGCGGTAACAACCAATTGCCCAAGCAGCACTTCAGGGTGTTCAGCTGCAGTCAGCCCTGGATCAAAGGTCTCAGCTCTCCTCCCTCCTGCCCGAATGTCCCCCAGAGTGGGAATGCCGAGGAGCCTGGGCATGTGACTGAAATGTACAGCTCTGACCTAGAGCACAACGCCACCAGCAGATGAATTAATGATGACAGAGGGAGCTGGGGCTGCTGCTGCGAGTGAGCAGGGCCAGGAACAAGCAATATGAGCAGTGCACGGACCAGCTTTGCTGCCAGAAATAGTGGTAGAGCAAAGGTGTCATGCAGACAGACCTAGATGCCTCTATTTTAAATCTTACATATTTATCATATACCAAAATATCATGAGCATTTATATAAAATGCCAGCAGTAGGATTTACAAGACAGTCCCACTATTTATTTTAAAATGTTTCAATTTCTAGACCTTGTTATCATAATGAGCATCATCCCTGTATCAGGGAGAAATGCCTGCAGGGGAAAACCTAGCTGCACAAGGGAGCCTCAGAAGTCTGAATTGAAACCAAAATAACTCCAGTCAGCCTACCCCTAAATTCAAGGAAAAATTTTGGATGACTTGATCAGTTTGGCAATTTTACCAATGCTGGTTGGATTATACAGACAAGTAAAAATAAGCCTTAACTTCAGAATATGACATTTGAAGGCTTCTCAATAGCACCTCATCTGCTGTTCACAAATTATTTTAGTCTAAGTGAAACCATATAAGAATTGTACTATTATTTAACAACAACAACAACAAAAGCCTTCAACACTTTCTTTGTATTTCTTTTTTCTGAGAAATTATTTTCATTAGAAACAACGCATTGTGCATGTTGGCAGACTGATGCAATATCCTGGGACATCACTGAGTTTTCATCCTTCTTAAAGCAAATGTGAAGTTTATTTCACAGGAAGTCAAGGAAATCAGCCTTGCACAGCATCCACAGTTAGCTTGGACTGACTGGGGGTTTAATTATCAGTACTGCTCATTCTGTACTGTATGCTTTTCTGATTGCACAAGGAGCTCCAATACAGGTATTGCAGCATAATTTACACTGGAAGTGACCTCATCTGGTTAAACCTTATACTCAAAGCAGGCCTAAATTCATGATAAATTGAATTAGGTTATGTCATTAAAGGTCTGACATACCTGGGACAAATAAAGAGTTTGAGTTTTGTGATATATTTACTTACTGAATTTTGGTGTGTGTGCAAGAAGCTCCTGTCTGCAGTTGATAATGTCTGCTTCTAGGTGTAAGTGGTGAGAATATCTTTAGTGTCAGCTAAAAAACTGGTCTTTCCTACATTGAGCTGAAGCAATTACCAGCTTTAGATCATCAGCAAGAATACAACAAAGATTCTGTAGAGGAGAGTGGTTACATTAGCTAAGCTTTAAACACCTCATTTACAACTCAGCAGGGAGTTGGTTTCTGATCCAAAGCACAGAAAGATTCCTGAAACCTCCGGTTTTACTTTCAGCCTCAACCGAAGCCAAATGTTTGTGAAGCTTCTGCAGAGGCCAGGGCGGGGTAATGCTCCCAGAAACTGTGTTATGTATGACAGTTCTGTGGATGCAATATGGAATATTGCAGTAGTTAACAATTAGAAGATCGTTCATCATACATTGTGGGTAAAATTGATGACATAGGGTTTTTTTGTTTGGGTTTTTTGTTTGTCTTTTAATGACTGACAATAATTACCTAAGTTTTGAATATTTAACCCAATTTTATCTTTGTGCCTCTTTATATTTTTTTCTCTTGAATTTTATTTACTGGCCAAATTTATCTTTGTTTTGCCTCTTTTATTATCCTGCTGTTATCTCCTGTATTTTTTACTTGCTGGTACTCTTTCTCTGCTTTACAATATGAATAGAACATTGACATTGTTGCTTAATTAATCCAACTTGACTGTTATTCCAATTAATTCCTACATTCGCTCTAATGTAAACTTTTGCTAATTAGATTATTTCTGTTTCTTTCCCTTTTTGGAAAATTTTCAAGGGTAATTAGTGGGAGAGGGAACTGCCTGTTTCTTTCCCTTTGTCATAAACAGTATCTCTGTTTGTCAGGTATGGCAGATGGTGCATTTATTTTGATTAATTTGTAAACTTCTTCAAATGTACATTTTTAAAATTCTAGCTTTAAAACACCTTTATAAGCATCTTATTATTTCCTCATGAAACAATACACACCTGTGTAATGAGTCAACATCCCTAACGACACCTGAGCCCAAGACAGTTTTTCCCATTCCAGTATCCTATAGCAGGCTGCTCTAACCCAACCTCTCTGCTCTCTCTCTCTCTAGTCAAGGTATCGTTGGCTGAACATCTCCAGCACTGCTCACTGCAGCAGAGCACTTTAACCACTGACATTTGGGGCTTTTTTTACTTCTCCCCATCCCAAACAGTTTTGTTCTGCTCCTGTGAGATTTCTTCCTATTTTTCTTTCACTGTTGTACGTTCACAATGATCAGATATCAGCTCTTGACTGACATTTCCTGCCTGCACAAACATGTGCATGTGGGTAGTGTGTATAAAGCTAAAGCTGGAGTGCTTGTGGATCAACAGGTGATCCCTGCAGATTTACCTGCCTGGAAAGGACACAAGGGAAAAGAGCTTGAGGCCACTCCAACTTAGCTGCTGCAAGAAATCTGTCCCTGGGAATGCCATTTACTTTCACTACCTAAGTGGAATAAAGTCAAGATTTTGCAGACAAATGAGCAACCATGGGGGTCTCATTTTGCTCAAAAAACCCCAACAAACCTAAAAAAACCTCTCACACTTCTCATAAGACTGTAAGAAACTTTTTCAGAAATGCAAGGATGGTGCGTGGAGATGGAGTTATTTTGGGAAAAAGTATAAATAATTCTAAATAATTTATTGAAAATTAATCCATGTTTGGACTTAGTAAAACATTTCACAATAACCTTTTTAACAAAGAAATCTGAGTTTTGATTAAGGTACAATTTATCTCTGCTCCCAAAAAGTAATTACTAGAAAATCAGAGCAGAAAAAACTAAGAAAAAGGTGTCATTTCAATTTTAAGCTGCGAGATGGTTACTGGATGTCTTATAAAAAATTATAGATGAAAATTTAAAATCACTCCTTGTAAACGAAAAAGATTCCCAGAGGCAAATGAAGAATATGCTTTACCATGGACAATTTCTGAGGCAAATTCCTTGAGTGTGAGCTCTCTTTTTTTCTTAAAAATTTGTTTGTACAAACCCAATTTTTTTTTTTTTCAATAAGATATGTGAGACAGAGAGAATTAAAATTTTTCACTGTAGAGACTGTAGGAAGGTGTACTTCAGTCAGCATAGATTACAGTTTGCTTAAAGAATGAAAATTAGGTTTTGTGCACCCCTCCCTTAAGAAAAGTCTCCAGTGAACTCTTCAGTAACCTCATTTTACTTTTTCAAACACATAAAAATTGAGTTGAAATAAATTGAGTCAACTTGTATTTGGCATAAGAGAGCATGAGATAAAATTGCAGCATGAGAACATTCTTTTAATAGAATCTTTTAGGTTGCAAGGAACTTCTTGGAATCATTTAGTCAAACAACTGTGTTACGCCAGGATCAGCTACAGCAGGTTGATCTGAACTCTGTCAGGTTGGGGTTTGAACATCTCTAAGCATGGGGACTTTACAGTCTCTGGGCAACTTGTTCCAGTGTTTGACTACCCTCATAAAAAAGTGGGTTTTGTGTTCGGGTGAAACTGAATTCATTTTAAGTTGTCCCCATTTTCTCTTGTCATGTCACTGAGCACTACTGGGAAGATTCAGGCTCCCCTGTCTTCATTCCCTCCCATCAGGTAATTATTTATACTTAATGGTAAAATCCTCTGGAGCCTTCTCTTCTCCAGGCTGAATAGTCCCAGTTCTCCCAGCCTCTCCTCAAATGACAGATGCTCCTATTCCTCAAACATCTTTGTGTTCCTGCACCACACTCACTCCACTAAATCATTATCTTTCTTGTACTGGGAGCCCAGGCTGGACACAGTGCTCCAGAGGCATCCACAGCAGCGCTGAATAGGGAGGAAGCATCATCTCCCTCAACCTGCAGGTATTGGAATGTTTTTTGATGCTTCTTGAGTTCGGAATGAAATTTCCATTCACTTACTATTAATTTTGGAAGTTCTTTTTTGCTTTTCTTTTTCCCCAGAAAGAACAATGCACAAAATGATTTAGTTTTATGTAAAATCCCCCATGTTCTGGTATCTATCCTTAGGTCCTTGGAAATGTGTGTTCCTGCTCTAGATTGTAAAGCAGTTCTAAAAACTGCTCAATACAAAAGCAATTATTCTTTCCAAGTAATTAGTACCAAGCTTTAAGATCAATCTTCTGGTTATAATTTGTTTTAAAAGACTGCTCCAAGTTTATGCTAATTATATTACTCACGTTCATGTGATAAAGGGCATTAACATGGTGCTTTTACTCTGTGGATTTCCAAAAGCAATATAAAGTAAACCCTGAACCTGCAGAGCTTCAGTGCTAAGGATCATGCCTGGTGAGCAGCCTGTTGGCTTTTAACACAATGCTGAACTCATGCAGAATTGAAACCTGTATTTAACAGAAGTTGCCTCACAAATAAAGAACGGAAGACACCAGGTATTTTTCAGCCAAATCTTAAACTTCTGAGTTACAATCCAATTTAGTAAAATTTTAATTAGTGCTGGTGAGGCAGCTTTGGTGTGGGAGGTCACACAACTCAGCTGTAACTGTGAAAGAACTGAGGTTATTTTGAGCATGTTCACAATCAAAGACATCTTATTAAATCCTAACTCTCTTTCAAAAGAATAAACCAACATTGTAGAATAAATCACATTGTAGAATAAATATTCTCAGACAATCTATTTTGCCAAATAAATAAATCAATCACACAATCAAAGCTCAATAACATGGGAATATTCAAACGTAGCAGTTAAATTAGGAATCCTACTTACCAACAAAAAAAATGATGTTTGATTTCCTTAGATCTTCTGAAAAGTCTAAAATGAAAACAAAAATTCTTTAGTGGCAAGAGCTACTAATTTTAATGCCAGCTACTTACCACACCAAACTGTGTAACACTCATGCAAGTGGATCTGATTTTACTACATTTACTTCCTATATCTATAAAAAATAGATATACTTTCTCCATTCCAAAAGGAGCTGTTATCCACAAGCCTATTAATCTCTCAAAGACATTTCACCTGAAAATAGACCTTGCAATACCTATCAGTTCTTTAAAAAAAGAAAGGAAAGATGAGAGAAGCAGATTCATCTTGATGTAGTAACGTGATGTAATGCCTCCTCAGCCACTGCAGTTTCTACTGAGCATATTATTACATTATAATTGCTATAGAATTTTGTCCACCTCCCATTTATATTTTATACTCTCTGAAATGTAGTTCTGGATTGCTCTGAGCCTCAAATTCAGCCAAATAATAACCATTTTAGCTGAAATCCAGGCAATACACTCACCAAAACTATGGTATGTATTACAGCTTTGTCTTTAACTGAAAGTGTGTCTTTTGAAAAAGCAATTCCTTCTGGTCTGAGTCCCAGCCATTGCACTGATTATACAGTACAGAAGGTGATCTTGCACCATGTGAGTCTGCTGAAATGTTATTACATCTTTGAGTTAATCCCTTACAAGACACATATGTGATTTTGTTAATCACATACAAGACATCTCATA
Organism: Pyrgilauda ruficollis; assembly: GCF_017590135.1. Lineage (NCBI taxonomy): Eukaryota > Metazoa > Chordata > Aves > Passeriformes > Passeridae > Pyrgilauda > Pyrgilauda ruficollis. The sequence continues at coordinate 7,976,925 of NW_024527710.1, forward strand.
CAATTTTTGGGGTTTATTTTGTGATGTGTAGATCTCGTATTACAAAAAAATCATTAGCCATGAAAAGTTTTGCTTTATCCTTTCATTCCTCTTAGTCTCTTAGCACCTCATGCTTTCCAAGGAGACTTTCATAAATGCTAATTTATGAAAACACCCATGATATTTGATGCTGATTAACAGTAGTATTTTCTAATAATTTTGGATCCATTGGCCAAAAGAGTATAGAAACATCCTGTACAAACTTTAAATTTCATTCAAAATAATTCACATGATGAAAATCCCTTGAGGCATAAAGTTCACAATATAAATCACCTGAATTCACTTTACTTTCTAAGTAACTATTTAAATAACAGGAAATCAAAGGTTTCAAAATTAAATGGCAATTGACACTGAAAAAGAAACTCACCTCCTGTGCTCTCATAACCAGAAAAACTTGACTGATCCTCCTCCTGTTAATTAAGCAATTGACAAATTGAAATGGATATTCTGCATAGTTTACATTTATTCTTATATCTGCTTATCTGTATATCTTAATATGTATTTATCTAAGCTCTCAGTTTTAGTCGATGTTGAGATATGGTTTACAGTAGTGTCACAGAAATGCTGTTAGTGCTGCTGCATTTGCTAGAACATGAGCACGGAGAACCCAAGATATCTTGAGATGATTCACTATCCCCTATAATGAGTGGAGTTCCTGTGGGTTGGGAATGGGGACTGGTGTTTAACATCTTTGTTGTGACATGGATAGTGCACCCTCAGCAAGTTTGCCAATGACTCCAAGCTGTGCTTGAGGGAAGGGATGGCATCCAGAGGGACCTGGACGTGCTTGAGAGGTGGGGCCATGCGATCCTAACGAAGTTCAGGGCCAAGTACAAGGTACTGCTCCTGCGTCAGGGCAATCCCAAGCACAGTTACAGGCTGGGTGGAGAATGGATCCAGTGCAGTCCTGGGAAAAAGGACTTGGGGCTGTTGGTGGATGAGAAGCTCCACATGATCTATCAATGTGCATCTGCAGCCCAGAAGCCATCTGTGTCTGGGGCAGCATCAAAGGCAGCGTGGGCAGCAGGCTGAGGGAGCAGATTCCACCTCTCTGCCCTGCCCTCGTGAGACCCCACCTGGAGCGCTGCACCGGCTCTGGGACCCCAGCACAAGGACAGGGACCTGCTGGAGGGAGTCCTGAGGAGTCACAGAGATGCTCAGAGGGCTGGAACACCTCCCCTAGGAAGACAGGCTGAGAGAGTTGGGGTTGTTCAGCCTGGAGAGGTCTCTGCAGAGACCTACCAGCAGCCTCCCAGGACCTGAAAGGGGCCTGCAAGAGAGCTGGAGAGGGACTATTTCCAAGGAGATAGAGTGACAAGGGGGAATGGCTTTAAACTGAGACAGCAGGTTTAGATGAGATCTTGGGAAGAAATCCTTCATTGTTAGGATAGAGAGGCACTGGAACATATTTCCCAGAGATGTTATAGATGGCCCATCCCTGGAAATGTTCAAGGCCAGGCTGGATGGGGCTTTGAGCAACCTGGTCTAGTACAACATATCCGTGCTGGGGGTTTGGAGCAAAATGATCTTTAAGGTCCCTTCCAACCCAGTCCATTCTCTGCTGTAACACTGGTTTTGTGAGGAATGGCTCTTCAGTGTCCAAATGCACAATTCCCACATGATATATAAACAAATCCTGAATTTCTTGTGAAGTCACTATGGTATGATCAGCTGTTAATAGTGAGAAAGCAATATTGGAGGAACTTCTAAATGTGAGCTATAACATAAAGATGATATTGGTTTTTGATCTCAAATATGTTTACCTTCAGAATATAACACAAGCTACAAGTTGTTATAAAGGCTGTTGAACTACAAGGAGAGGCTACACCAGGGAAATGGGGGATGTAGCATGTTTTTTCTCCTGAGATTTAGCCACTTAAAATTATTTTGTCACTTACTGTATATTACAATCAATGAGAAATTACAAATACTGGCCAGCAAGACTGTCAGAATGGGAATTCTTTATTGTTCTGATAAGTGAGAATTATATATATGCTGGACGTAGTCTAGGTTATGAGATGTCAATATACCCACACCAACAATGCTTTAGCCTGTAAAATATCAATAATAGCATTGACAGTAACATCTTCATGTGACAGTGTTACATCATCAGTGCCTAACATCAGCATGAAACATGTGAGTCATCTCAGTAGCATATGGCTATCAAGCCATAGCTTCTGGCAGCACAGCTCTCAGAAACAGGCACCGTTAAATGTGTAGAGCTGCAGGAGTAGGTGAAGTGACATGAACTGCAAGGTGACTGGAATGGGTAAACTGCTGCCCACTCAGCAATTTGCCCACCTTTAATTTGCAGGGCTCATGCACTACCCTTGCAGGTTTCTTCTTGTGTTCCCATCATCACTGAAAATAAAGTACTCTTCATTAGGCTGAAGTACCATTACACTGGTTACACAAATTATTTCATTTTTTGATTCGCAGTAATTCTCAGCCTATTACACTGCAGCAGAAGAACTGCCATCTTAAAAAAAGAAAGGTGTCATTTTCAAATGAGAGATAATGCTCTTTCCTACATTTCAAGTGACAATATTAACCCATTGTCCGTTATTTTTGGATGTAATAATGCAATAAAATAGTTGACCCTGCAAAGCATATATTGCATATAAAAAGCTTCATTTCAGATTCTGCTTCTTATAATGCCTTTGAAAGTTTACATATCAAAATACTTTTAGGCACTAAGTTTAGAGTAAAATTCCTTTAAAAATCAGAATCAGAATTCCAAGCTTACAATCAAATTAAAGAATTGAAAGAAGCATTACTTCTTTCAAGTTTTGCTGTTGTTCTCTCCTATGATTGCAGAAACTGAATCCAGCCAGTTTTTGTGCTGATCTGGGTGAGGAGCTAGATGTGCTGTTTGGTTTGAGGTCCCTTGCAAAGAGTGAGTCTGGCAGCCTGTTTAATGCAGTGTTTGCATTTGACAGTAGACATTTCTGATTGAGTCTTTCTAGCAAGTAGGTCTCTAAACTGTGAATGGCTTGGCCTGTATCAGGCTGAACACAATGCTCTGCCTCCTTACCAGAGTGCTTTGGGGAATAACTGTGGGATTGAGCAAGTGATCACATAAGGCAAAGTCCCTCCAGTTAGATAGCAACTGGTATTTGACACCACACTGCCATTAGCAATACAGTGATTTAGCAGCAATTTCTGTATTCTCAGTATAGCTGTTTCCATGTACTTGAAAGCAAAGTGAGAAAGATTACATCTTGTAATGAGCTCCAGAGAAAGATGCGTAGTCTGTAATTTCAAATGCCTTTACAGTCAAGTTATATCTCTAAATATTATCTGGAAACATACCCATTAGTGGAGCACAGCTGTGTAACTACTTAAACAATATCAACAGTACCTTAAAATAATTGCTAAATACAGAAGTTTGCTGCCTGTAAAGAATCGCTTATTTGACATTTGTCTTTAGAGTTGAAAAACACAGGCTTTTGACTGCCATTTTATTTGTCACTTGAGTTGTAATTAGTAAATATCTGACTGGTAGTAGATACTTCATTGGTTAATGACTTTTCAGTTACTGTCATTGCTGGGTTGTGATGTAAGTCCACAGAATCATAAAATGATTTGGGTTGGAAGATCATCTAGCTCCAACCCACCTAATTCCTGTAGTAACAAACTATGACAGTAAGTCTCAGCAAATAATAATGGAACAATACAGAATTCTTCAGAAGTTTTAATTTTGCTGCTAATGAATCAGTACTCTTAAGGCATATCAATAAAATAGATTTAATTTTTTAATCTAATGAAGGGACATTTTCTTCATTAGGACTGAGTGACAACTGTTGTGAATGTCAGTTACCTGATGAAATGAGAAAGCTTTCCTATTACCCATTAATAACCTTTGCTCCAGTCCTTGCCTGTTTTAGTTGGGGTTTTGTTTTTTTTTGTTTTACATGGAAAAGACTTCTCCCTTATCACCTCAGTGTTGTTTGAATGCTTCTAAAAAAGAGTGGTGAGAACTGCCTGATACATTTTATTCAGATTTCTAACAGATATAACCAGAGTTTCTCCTCCAAATTTACCAAAGATGATAAATAATCACAGAGGAGAAAAGAGGCAGTAGAATGAGACTGAATTTAAAATACAGTGTGACTGCTGCTTAAAATTATGCTCAATTTTCAAGGCTGAATTTGAGAATGTAAATATTCCAAGGAATGTTTCAGACACAAATTATTTAAACGAATAAAAATTACATGTTTCTTTGCTGGTTTTATGCAAGGGCAGTGCTCCCTGGGAATGGATTTTATGAGCCATACCATTAAATTTGATTTATACTTCAAATCAATTTTTGAGCCTGAGATGCTTTCTGCAAGCTGAGTGTTAAAGTACGCCTCTGTAAAGCAGAGGTGGCTGTGCTCTGACCTCCTCTGCTCCAGAACTAATAAATAAGGTAGGAATACCCTCACACTTCAAGGCTTTTTTTCTCCATCGAAAGTCAAATTTTCTTATATACTTCATACTCCTCAGCAGAGTGGAGTTATTTGTGTTAAAAATGACTAAAGAAATTAAGATGAGGGTACAGAGCTAATGTTTTTCAAGGTGATTTTTGTTTGTTCAGAATGCATACAACTGCAAAAACATCACTGTTCATAATAGCATCTACAAAATTCTGACAGATGAGATTACTGTGATTCCCATTTAATTCCAGGTTTCTAGCAGACAAAACTCTGTGCATTATCTCTTGTGAGGACAGGCTGACGGAGCTGGGCATGGTCAGCCTTGAGAAGACTGAGAAGGGACCTAATCAATCAGTCAGTATCTGAAGGGAGTGTCAGAGGATGGACCAGGCTCTGCTCAGTGGTGCTGAGCAGTGGGACAAGAGGCAACAGGCAGAAACTGATGCACAGAAATTCCACCTAAACAAGAGGAAGAACTTGACTGTGCAGGTGACCAAGCACTGGCACAGATTGCCCAGTGAGGTTCTGCAGTCTCCCTCACTGGAGATATTCAATTGGAACCCTCTGCCATGGGCTGTGGGATGACCCTTCTTGAGCAGGGAGGTTGGACCAGATGACCCACTGCAGTCCCTCTTCCCACCTTCCTCATTCTGTGATTCTGTGATTATTCTTTTAAAACAAAACTTTTTATCAGTTATAAAAATAATAATAATAAAAATTTATATCTATTAGTTAGAGATTAACCCATTTTCAACAGTCACAAGCCAAGATCAAATTATCTAGCTTTTAAATTTGGTTGGGTTTTTTTCAGTTTTTCATTCGTGTTCTTCAAGAACATCAAGAAGAATATCTGTGGGTAGTTTAGAGAGGAAAAAGCCACAATCTGTGTGCTATAGTTTGGGAGGGGGTTGGTTTTTGTTAACTTTTGTACATATTTATAATGACAAAAATGCATATGATTACTAAGCATGAAAGTGAAAGCAAAATCTATTTAGTTTCATATTGATTTCCAGACACTGGAAAAAATTTCAAAGAAATTACCTCTTAAGGGCAACAAGATGTGCAACCAGAACACCTCTCCCAGGAAGGTAACATCAGTTTGCATCATCACAGCACTGTAAGAGTGTTCTGGTAAACCAAACATCTCATTTGCAATTTTAATATTAATTTGATTTAAAAGGCTGAACTAGAGGGGTCAGCATTATATATAACTTGAAGAAGAACTGGAGCTTGATTTTAAAATATAATTGTGTTTTAAAGACATTAGAGACATTCAGTAACTATATTATCTATACATAGTTTCTATCTATCACTGACTTTAAAATAGTTCTTTGACATATAGTATTCAGTTAGTTTTTAGTTAGGTCTGTATTTATAGAAAGCTCCCAGTGCCTACAAAATTCTTTCTGGAAGTTATCACTATTTTTCCTTTGGTATCCTTGTTTTCTGTAAATCACCATCACTCCTTAAATTATTCTTCTCTATGTGGAGCATTTATGCTGTTTGGTACAAATTCTCCCAGGGACAATTTTTTTTTTTTTTGTTTTTTTTTTTTTTTAACATCAAACCACAGCAGCAGAGAAGTGGAGCAGAAGGCTTCCCTGTGTACTTGAACTGCAAACTTGGTGCTGCTCAACTCCTATTTTAGACAGCTGACAACAATCCTACTGAATGGCTCCCTCACATCAGACACCTCAGAGGTTTATGCAGAACCTCTCTGCCCTGAGAGCTGTCTTCTGAGAGGTGAAATTCAGTCATTTGGGTTTTTTGTTGTTAATGGTTTGGTTTGGGATTTTTTTATGTATGTGCATTTTGCACTTTTTAAAAGGGTTTTTTAAACTTAAGATAAGAAAGGCTTTTCTGCAGGCCTGTCTCAACTCAATTTTCAAAAAGAAAAAGATGGACATGTAGGACAAGAATACAGTGTTGCAAATAGACCCCCAAACCCAGTGTGCGACCTCAGATCCTATTGTTTGCTGCTGTTCAGATAAAAATTTACCATTGTGCTCAAATTTTGCCTCTCAAAGGCCTTCTCTGCTTAACATTTCAGAAGCATATTCAAGGTTTACTACAACATCTATTTATCTATTATTAGGCAGTTCTATAACTTTCAGCTTCTGCAGTATTTCTAAAGGACTTCTGTGTTAAGAAGCAATTGAACTATCTGAAGAAACAGTCCACTGATTTGAGATACACTGCTGTGAAGGAGTTCTAAAACTAGACCACTTTTCACTCTTTATGACTGGTATTTAAGCCCAAAATTACTAACATTGATGCACAATCCTGGGATACATAAGGATTAAAAAAACCAAATAGGAAACGTATGGCTTTCTGAAAATACATAGGGGATTTTTTTATTTTCCACTGTACCCAGGGAAGGCACTTTTCTGCTTTGATACAATACAATTAAGTGATTTTAAGAGCAGTTTTGTATCCCGTAGAATAAAACAGCATCTTTACAATCACTGCAGTTTTATATGAGTATGTAAAAGTATATAGGATGTACTTTGACAGTGATTAAGAAATATAAAAGAAATAAAAAGGCACTTCCTTCTGCAGTGCTTTAAAATATAGGAATTGTTACTGCAAATGTTTTCAAGAAAGAGCTTTGGTAGCTGTCTTTAGGGATGCTGGGCTACGTGAACAGAACCAATCCACAGCCCTGAGTAAGGCCTCTAAATCTAGGCTGCAGAATGGGTTTAAAATACACCTTTACATTTCTCTATCAACTTTCGGTAGAAGAGGAAACGTTCTGCTGTGGATCCTATTTGCATCAACTGTGTGGGATACCTGATATTCCCCAAGAATTATGCAAGTTCTCTGGACTGTAAAGGTAGAACTCTTTAATTTAGCTGTGAAGTTATATTTTGTTCATGAAGGCATAAAGTCTCACTTTGCCAGGGGAAGGGCAAGCTGGTGTGAGGAAAGAAGGTGCAGTATCCTACTGCTACTGCCTACAGCAATGATGGTGAGATACTGTAAATTGTAATGCTTTTACTACAGACACTTTCACAAGCCACAGAGAAGGACTTCATAATTTACTGCAGTATTATTCAGTGAGGCATAAATGCAGCATAAATTGAAGAATAATGTTGTCACTGCTGTTTAAATCTCCAGTAACTCACTTGAGCTCACCTTTAACTGAATCCTTATGCCCTGTACTGCCCACCAGAGCTGCAGGCAGCAACTTTGGGTTCAAAATTTGGAAAGAATTGGAATGCAAAGACTTCAACTAACCTTGGCAGTTTACTCTCCCCTAATATAAGTATCACCAGAAATAAGTTCAAATAGCATCTGTGAAAGAAGAAACAAAGAACTGCTTCTGGCATTTCACAGAGGAAAGTGCAGGTTAACTCTTTGGTTATTTTTTGCCCATTTTGCCATGGTTTGCATGGGGGAAAATGAAGCAGGACACTTTCCAACACATGCTTTTATTACAGTGTACAATGGTGATTTTGAAAGAGAAAAAAATTCTTTGCGTTTACAAATTATTTCAAAGCACCAAAATACACATGGTTTGAGCTTATTCAGGAAACATTTTGTAAGGCAAACTGTAGTACTTTGTTTCTAGAACTGTTTTTTTTTTTTTTTAAAGCATTTAATAGGATAGTTTCCATGGCAATGTGAACTGAACAGATTGTTCACTGACTTCAGTACATTTCTATTAAACATTTTTTCTCTGTAGTTAGGCCTGCCTTTCCAGCTCTTTCATGTCTTTGGATGCTTATTCATTTTGCCTTTTTGCAGATATCCTGAAACTAGATTGGACTCCACCTTTAACAAATACAAGTGTTGAGAGAACAGAGTTTTACAACCATTCTCTGAGTGTCCTCTCATTTTCTTTTCTATCTCATATTCCTGTTTTAATCAGTTTCCCTGTATAATCAGAATCTCTAATTCAAATTGATACCACTTTCTATCAGAGAAATGGACACTGCAGAAATGTTCAGCATTAAAAGCTTAAATGGCTTCTGGATACTCTTGGTCATTTTACTAAGACCTGTAATGTTTAATGCTTCACAGCATATCTGAATAAAACTGCTGTTACACCAGAAGTTCCTTATGTTCTCAAGTAAAAAGAAAGCACATGATTAATATATGACATTCTAATCTGACTCCTTGAAGAATTTAATTAATGTTTATCTGATTTTGAAAGGTATCTTTAGAAGTCTGAATGAAAATGTCTCCTGCTAATGAAGGTGTGCAGTTTGCTCTCTGTAGTATTGTAATGCTAACCCAAAGTATTGTGTCCAAAGGGTTAAATAAATTGCTTGGACTGAATCTTCAGAGTAGGGGAAAGGGAGTAAAAAAAAAAGTGACAACTGAGAGGAAACACAGTAAATTGAGGAAAATGGTCTTTGGTTGAATCCATAGAGCTTTAGTTAAATGAGGCTTTCACTTTGCACTTGCCCATCAGTTTTATTAATATTTGTGTTCTGCCTCTGCACTGAAAAGACTCTCAGGAACCTTTCATTATGTCTCTTGAATATTTAAGGTTCAAGCTATGCTAATCAGTCAAGCTGGAAATATTGTTATAGTCTTGGTAGCAATGGAGTCTGCTTTGCATCAGTTCACTAAAAGCTTTCCTCCTGCTCTCCTAAAGCCTGGATTCTTCAGTGCTTTGGACAGGAAACTTCACCGAGCTATAGAACAAATTGTAACTACATGGCAAAAACTTTTAATTGAGAGCCTGTTTCCTCTTGTTAGAATGAGTAAGTGTCTTTCAGAGCTTTTTTCCTCCACTTGATTTTGGTTTTGCTTGTGAATTTTTCAAGTGAGCTGTCACATTTCTAATTATAAAACATTCTGAACTTGCAGCAAAGATTGGATTATTCAATTTTTTTTCCTTTTTTTTTTTACATCTACCTTTCCTAGGTCTTTGATACTTGGTGGGGGGGAAAAAAAGGCAATCTCTTCTTTGCACATAATATTGCATTTATCGAATTGAATCAGTAAATGCAGTATGACACTGCAAGGGCATGGAAATCTCTCAGTTATGAACTGGTAACTCCCTGAAAGGCACAAAAATGTGTTTCCATGTTCTGTAGATGTGAGGGTGGTGAGGCAGTGGAACAGGTTGTCCACAGAAACTGTGGATGTCTCATCTTTGGAAGCATTCAAGGCCAGGTTGAATCAGTCTCTGAGCAACCTGGTCTAGTGGAAAGTGTTCCTACCCCTGGCAGGGAAGCTGGAACTAAATGATCTTTAACATCCCTCCCAACCCAAACCATTCTATGAAATCTGTGACTTCCTGTTCCAAATATTACTAGAGGCTAAATATATTTTTGAGGATTTTACTTCAGGTTGACCTGATTTTCACATTTCCCAAATTCTAAAGTTCTCTAAGCACTTATACAGCATTGTATCCATTCTCCAATTGAGTGACAGTGTGTATTAACTTTTCCTTTAATTACTCTAAATATTCCTCAGTCTAGCTAAGGTTGTCCTGAAAGGCTTGTTTTCATGAGAAAATAATTGGATGCTCTTTTCTTCTGGAACTCTTTGATAGGATTCACTGATGCCAATTCTTCAGTACTCCCTTTTGGCCTGAAAGCACTTGAAATAAGCCAAATGGTAGGTTTCTAATTAAAAATCCAATTGTTAAAAATAAAAACTTTCTGATCTCTAGAAACAAGTGGGCATTATATTGACAGTCTCTCTGGAAAAGTTGAGAAATTGAATGGCAAGTATAAATGAACACAGTGAGCATTAAAAACCTTTATCACACTTGAGAGTATTCCAGCAGCAAAGAACAATCCTTATCAAACCAGACACTAGTCATGACAGCAAGTTCTGTAAATTGAAAATACTCTTTAAAGTTGCAGCGCTCAAAAATGCCTGGCCCAAAATATATTCCTGAAGTCTTAATATGAGTTAAAATATCTGAAAGTCACCACGTTTCTTTGCTTTTATGTTATCCAATCAAGTCATGAGTAGTGTAATCATTATTCCAGACAAGGCTGTAGATATTGCTAAGACATGAAACCTTGGCTGGTTCTTCCACAAGGCATTCTCAATAAGAGGTACTATCTCCTTTGTTTATTTACGTATTTCTGTTTTTCAGAAGAATGTATTTCTAAGTAATTCTAAAAACTTATACTATTCCTTTTATAATACAGGATATCACAGATCTGAAACAAAACTAGAAAAATAGTTATTAATGATTTGGAGAAAAAAATGGGGGTTTATTTTTTTTTTTAAAGGGTATTTCCCTTCCACCTTTCAGTGCTGTAGGGACTTAGTGATTGCAAGTGTTCTAGTTCTTGAAGTATTCAAGCCCAGCCAGTAGAAAACAATCAGCTTAGTTTTAATTTAGTTACATAAATTTAATTGAATGATCATTTATAAAATGTACAATTCAAAGCTCAGGCTTTCTCTGAGTAGTTTTTACATCAATTTCACCTGCAAACTCTTCCAGAAAAACCAGATCTTAATTTGGACTAGTGTTGCTTTGCACTGTTTCAATGAGAGGTATCAGGTGTTTCTGGGAGCACTTGGCCCTCCTACATGAGCCAAGGACTCCATCAGTGTCTGGAACCTTACCATTTGATCTCCTTGCTCCTGGCTACCAGTAAGAGACATTATTCTGGAAGAAATAATGTACATCCGAGGAACTCCGATGCTTTTTTAGTTTAGTTTACTCTGGAGATTTTCCTGGCTCATTCCAAGAATGAGAAAATGCAAAAGTATCTGTGTAAGTCCATTTTAACTGCCCCAAGGCACCCATTGCCAGATGTGGCTTTGTCTTCTGTGTGACCCCCAATTCTTCTTGTTCACTGATTAGCAAGATGTTCCCCTAAAATTCAGCCATTTTTAGCAGCTCAGCTGTGCAAGGTTGCTTGGAAACCAGCCTTCTTATCCCCCACATTCTCATGACAGATTTCCTATGCAATAACATCACTGCATGACACATTTGTATCCAGACACACATTCTTTTTCCACTTGAGATTCTCTGACTAAAGGTTGTTGATGCTTCACACAATTCGTAAACAGCATGTGGTAAATCACTGGAGTATTAAATCACTGCCACAGTCAAAATGAGCTCAAGTTTTGAATGTGAGTAGCTCCTCACTCCTGAATTTAGTTATTGATCTTTCCTTCCTGAGAGTAATTCCTCATTTTGTTTTTCAGACCAGAGAGCTAGGTGGTATTATGACTTCATGGTAATCTCCATTCCCCTTTTTGCTTCTGTATATACTTGTTTCCATAATTTCAAATTGGTTGCAATTGCTTTGTCCTTTATATTTTCTTTATATTTGTACAAGGCATTTCATATAAACTATGGGTACATTTATTTACTAGTAATAGAAATCTTTATTTTTTTAAATGTTGCAAAAAAGTATCAAGATACCAACTTGCAGCTGAAGTGAGTTGCTGTCAGCCACGTCATATTTATGTAGCTTGACTGATGGGGTTTTAGTACTGTTTTAGCTTCATTTCTCCTTCTTTATTAACAGTATTGCACTCTTGCCAGAATGGTGATGTGTTAGTTTAGCAAAATAATGAGAAAAGCTAACTGCCACATCTGGCAGAAGGAATATTTGCCATTGACAAAAACAATAAGGTCCCATCATAGTGTTATTCAATGGCATCTGAGAATCACATTCATTCAAAACTGCAGTGGTTTATGGACGGTGTAATGTATCATCAATGAACTATATAGTTTGAAATTACTATGATATCAGTATAATTTTCATTTTATTTTATTTTGTAACTATAAAATGCGTGGTTATTATGTAAACATTATGCACCAAGAGTATAATTTCTTTAGTGTATGTACTCTTCCAAAAGAACCTATTTTAAATGTGATTAAAATGCAAAATTTAACATCAAAATAGCCAAACATAATATAGATATAGATTCTGCTTTATAGACCTAAGCCTCTAAATAAAACAAAGATAATGGGAAATTTAGAAGTTTCCTGGGCAGAGAATGTTTTAAGAAGGGTTTATGAAAGAATGGGATTTAAAAGGGGATGTGGAGACAGAGGCAAGCTACCCCCTTGAAAAACAGCCAAGCTGAAATAACTGAGCCAAAAAGAACAGTAAAGGGATCTAAAAATTAAAATAAATGAATGGAGCTAGAACGTATAACATTTTGCAGGTGAGGATAAATTGTTGCATTGAATACTGTGAAAGAAAACCAATGAATGATTCAATCATAATGAAAATTCAGTTTTGTTGGCCCTCATTTTGTCACTAGCTTTGAAATGTCACAAGAAAAGATATCTTCTGCAAGTAATGAGAAAAGAGGTGAGAACATTTGCAACTGCATTTTGTTGAATGACAACAGAAACACAAATTAGCATTCTGTGCCAAGCTCCTTACAAATCTAGAGACATGTTTGTGATATTCATGAAGAAAATACAAGCAGAGTCATGCAAAAGTGGAAGACAGGAAGCAAAACATACAAAACCACCACTCTTAAGTATGGTGGTGTGACAGACAGATGGCTTTAATTTTATTTTATATTTTTTTTAATTCTAACTCATTCTTTCAATGCTTATCCACAGCACAGTAACAAGCACACAACCCTTATCCTTAGCACAGCATCCAAGCCTCAGGAACCTCCCATGCTTCAGTTTGTGCCCATTGCATCTTGTCCAGTCACTGGGCACCAGAAAATGCCTGGATCCACTTTCTCTGCATCCTCCCTTCAGACTTCTGTACACTTTGATGAGGCGCCCCTGAGCCGTCTCTTTTCCAGACTGAACACTCTGGTCTCTCAGCCTTTCCTTGTAAGAGAGATGGCCCAGTCCCTTAATTATCTTAGTGGTCCTTTGCTGGATTTTTTAAAGCATCTCTATATGATGTATTATTAAATCCAGAACTGAACAGTATTCCAGATGTGACCTTACCAGTGTGGATGTGAAAATTATAGGGGAAAGATATATATAACCTTTTTTATAACCCCTCTCTCCGGCATTCTTCCTATATACAAGGAGAACTCTTATCACCGTTTAGATTTTAGATGTGGATTGAACAGGATCACTAGAAAGGCTGGTTTCAACATACTGTAAGGCTTTGTTGTTTTTTATTCTTAAAAACATTTTTTCATAGGGAGAACATTTGATTTGGTTGTAGCTATATTTCACACTTCTTATAATATCATACTGCTCTTTTGAAAAGTTTTACTTCTTAAATATACAGCAGACTTACAGTGCATTTTAGCAATTCTATTTGTCACATTTGCCAATGTTTTTAAATTTATGGAGGAAATGCAGCAACGCACAGTAATGGAAGATACAGGCTCTTAATATTACAATAATATTAATTCTTTTTTCCTAACCAGAAAGCTTATGTTATGTTATGTTACTTCTGTTATGTCACTTATATTGCACTTAAGAATCCATTTGCCCTATCCTTAAAGTGCCATCACCTTGTTTAGACAAATTTTATAGCACAGTATATACATAAACTAGAAAACTGTCTAGAGAGAAGCCATATATACAGAAAAATTACCTGGTCTTCAAAGTCAAATTCTGTATAAACAGCATCTCCGGAATCCATAATCAGACTGCAATCAAGTTCATTTGGCCCTAAAATAGGAAAGAAAATTAGAATTCAGAAATGGATTAAAAACTTTCACTTTATGTGCTGGAACACTATAATATTTCCAATTGTCTGTATGTGTGCAAAAACTGTGATCCAAGGAACCAACCATTCAGGTTTGCTGGAGTGCCCAGGTGAATGGTATTTCATTAGCAAAGTCTTCAAAACATCCATAAAAGCTGCTGCAGATCTTAATAAGGAAGGGCTGTGATAAATGGTAAATTGTTTTAGCTTGATTGCATATTTATTGGGCAGGGTGTTCTGCATGCCATGACTTGCAATTTTAAATTTCCACACTCAAGGGAGAATACAAACCAGTTTAAGAAAGAGAAAGGAAATACTAATTTCTGATTAGCAGATAAGGATCCTTGAGTGGTGTCGATAGGGGACCAAAGCAGCATGCTTCCAATTGTCTCCATTTCCATCCTCTTCTATACCTTCCCAAGGACACCGTGTGACTCTGCCCCTTCTCCTTGTCATCTTCCTGTGGCAGGACCAGGAAGAATGCAATCTCTTGTCCTTGGGATGACAAAATCCAGTTGCTGGGAAGCCTTGACCTGGCTGAGCTTTACAGTTTAGCTTCAGCTGAACTACTGAAGGTGCAGGACAACAGAAACTGAGCTTGATATTTCAAGAAGTCATGTAGGGCAGGAGTCATTGCCAAACCACAGTGGGAGGATAAACCACCAATAATGTTTCTATATAAACATAGGAAGGCTATAATACAGTCATCATATTCTGGCACTGTCACCCCATTCAGATTATCTCAATCCTGGGCAATAAAGAAGGAAATTGTCTCCTGGGTCCTCCAGAAGGTGCAGCCCTAAACCAAATACCGCACATATTCTAAACACATTAAATAGACTGAGACTATTTAATGAGACTATAGAAGTCACTTTCACAGCATTAGTAAAATGAGAATAACAAAAATATTGTAATGATGCACAGAAACCTAAAAATCATAACCAGCTGGCCACAGATGAGTCCAACCACTCACTTCATGTGGGGAGCAACAGGTAACACCAGGGGAAATGTAAGCTTTGTTTTGTTTTGTCTCCTCCTGTCCTCAGTGAAGCAAGATCACTAATGAAGAAAACAACCCCCTCCTTCCTGGGTTACAGGTGTCTCTGCTATGATGTTCCTGCAAGCACTGGCTCTGAGGGTACATAGTTTTAAGCCTATTGCTGACCTGGAGTTGTTTTCTCACCATTAGAGTTGTTTGTATGGGTGGCTTGCTGTAACAAGCACTATCAATAACAGATTTTGCAGTTCAGTTTGTGCCAGATGCATTTATATATTATCTGAGTTTGTTTGCTTTTGAAGTTTACACAGTAATAATCTATGTGGGTGGTGAAGTAAATGTCCCTGACAGAGAGAATAGAGGAGAGGAGCTGGATGTCATGATGACATTTGTATCTGCATGGTACAAATGATGATTCCAGGGTGTCTTAGTTCACAATCCTTATCACAATTACTGCCAAGTTAATCTTCAATTTAACTTTCTGGACTACAAAAGAGACACCAGGGAAAGACCTGCATCTACCATCTGATGGTGCTTTTGTTTTGATTCCTCACTTCCCTGCCCCCATCCCCAATGCTCATGTATAGTTTTTTCAGATTGCTACAGAGAAATTACAGAAAGGAATTATACTCCTGCCATGGCAGTGTCACATGTACACACACAGCATGTTCTCTGACATATATACTTTAAGGTCTTTTGAAAATACCTTTCTCTAAAAGATATATACAAGGAAATAGATTTCCAGCTGCTGAAAGAATCTTAATTTTTTGATTTATCTTATACAGCTGACATCTCACTCTTAACACCGTGTCATTGTTGATAATATAATTTAACTAAGTCTCAGTTGTCACTGGCACTGGCCTACTCTGACACATCAATCACTTCTAAAGGCACTTGTTGGCACTTTATTAAAGGCACTTGATTAACTGTCACTTAACTACCAAGAGCAGTACATATTCTTAGCTAGAAACATTAGTATGAAATATGGTGCTGCCAACTTAAATGTAAAGGTCAGGCTGAAAATGAATACTCATGCATAATGTATCTTAAGTGATAAAAGCCATAATGGTTATACAATTTTAATATGGTCAAGCATCTTAAAGCCTTTTTTCCTTGAATTAGAATACTGGCGTCCTTGGAAAAGCATAGCTTCTTCCTAGGGTATATTCAAGAAAAATTGAAAATCAGCCTTTTCTTTCATGGTTTAATGAAAACTAACAAACCCCATAACCATCTATCACTGAACAATGCTCAGACTTCTTTACCCTTCTCAAACTGCCTAAAGACAAACCCATGAGAAATGAATTGAAGCAAACAGCTACTCCCAAGACAAGATAAAATAATTAAGGGACATAGCAGAGTTCTTGCAATATCTCTGGTGCAGCATGAGCAGTTTGCTATGCTCCAGCTCAGTTTGTTGTTGGAGGGAGCATATTTTGCAAAGGTTGGACTAAATCTTCCTAAAACAGGTCTTGCAGGGGAGAACAATGAGCTCATTAACTACGGCTTGTAGGCAGGCAGCAGAAGCACACCAGGGAGCCCCTTGGCAAGGTACTGGCACTTGGAAATCCTGCTCTAGGCAGATCTCCAGACAAGGCTAAAGCCAAAGGGAGAGCCTTGGAAAGTGCATAATTCAAAATTCAGCTCAGGTTTTCTAAACACGAGTTTAAATTGAGAACATTTTACGTAAAACCTGTGGCAATGTTTATCTACCAAAGGTGAAATACACAATGTCATCTTAAGGAGAAAAGAAGGACTGGTTAAAGTGTTTGGAAGCAAACATGCCCTGCTACTTTCAATGATGTGCAGGCTGCACATCTCATGTCTGACAACAAAACAGTTGATCATAAATAAGTTTTATTGCCTTTTCTGAGCAAGTTGCATTGGTTTTCTTTTGCTAAGTTGGTACCATGAGAACTAGGCTATAAAAACAATTCATACTTGTCTATTAGGAGGAAAGGCTTACAGTCTGATTTGTCTTTAATTCCTTCAAAAGGGTGTCCCATTCCACCCAATAATCTCTTGGCTCAAATAAGCTCTTGGTTAACCTTTCTGTGCTTATGTGAACCTTTAGGAAGTGATCTGAGTAACTTTATCAATTGCAAAAGGGGAAACTCAAGTTAAAAATTTATGAAAGCCCATGGAAGTTCTACTGCCATGCAGAAATAACTTCCCAGCTCCTGATCTGAAAAGGTACCCTCAGGGCTTAAAATATGTTTCCTTGATTGCATGATTAAATTTAAGGCAAGGGAGACCTGGTCACTTTCATGTGTTTTCCTTAGAGATAAAAAGAGAGGATTTTATTAGGTGCAGTACTACACAATTAAAAAATAAAGCAGTTGAAAGTTTTTATTCAATCCCCATTAACTGAATCATCAGGTCTCTGGGGAGGAACAGCCTGAAATACAAAAAAGCAGAGAGCTAGAATGCAATCCCTTTTTTTGCCATGTTTTGTGTCTTGACACTGAAGGCATCTTTCATAAAAATTTGTCTTGTGAGGAATCTGAGAGGATCCAGTGACACAGCACAGAGGGACAAGGTTAATTAAAGGTGGCTGCAGTTGTACAAGGATGTGCTGACAGGTGCTACCCCTGCCAAGTCTGATAGTCAGGGACAGTGACACCCCTGCACCAGAGGGGTGCATGGCTGTGCTCAGTCCCTTCCTTCACCATGAGGCTGTATTTTATGTTTTATGCTGTATTTTACATAATGTCTGTTGCTCCTAAGCTGAAGTGCACAATATTGATCACGGAAAGCTGAGAGACTGTGGCTGCCACAGGCAGGTGTGTAATTCCTCAAAGCCCAGGGGATCATGGCTGTAAAGTCTTTGGTCCTATAAAACATTTCAGTGTTTTAAGCCTGGGTTCATGGCACTTTCTCTGAAAACGTGTTCATCCTTAAGTTGTATCAAATGCAAATGTCAAGCATTGCTTTTTCACTGTTCACTAAATTAACTTACACAATGAAAATAGACTGTACTGATCTGTCTAAATTTATCTGCAGTTGACTTCACTTCCCATCACAAGGTAGCTATGACCCATCATGCAAATTAATTAAGTCTGCTCCTTGGACCATTTGTGTTTAGCAAATCAGCTAATGAATTTCCAGTCTTTGCTTAAATACATTACTTATTTTGAATCCTGCTAGCAATTCTATTCAATATGGTTCATTGGCTCAAATATG
Source organism: Pyrgilauda ruficollis (assembly GCF_017590135.1). NCBI lineage: Eukaryota > Metazoa > Chordata > Aves > Passeriformes > Passeridae > Pyrgilauda > Pyrgilauda ruficollis. The sequence continues at coordinate 7,995,137 of NW_024527710.1, forward strand.
CCCATACTCATATTTTAACAATGATAGTATTCACACAATTCAGCACTGACGGTCATAAAAGCAATCTAAGCCTATCCCGTAAAATATACTGCTTCTCTTAATAACAGGTTTAAACTCAATAAAATAAAAATGCCTTTTTATGTTATGGAAAATGCTCTGAAGCACCACCTAATAACTCAATTAATACATGTTGCATATAAGCATTTGGGCAAGACGAATGCTTAGAAGATAAATTTCAAGTGGAATATTATAGAAATAATTTGTTGAAGCACTCATTAGCATTAGAATGATTACATTTTAATTTTCCTCTCAGTAAGATGCTTCTAATACAAATTTTATTGCAACCTTACGCTGTTGAGTTTCATGACAGGTTGTTGCTCTTGGCAACGGTCTTAATATGTTGTAGAAGGCAACAATGAGAAAATTGTATTTTCATCTATAAACATTTTAGTTGTTTTCTTTTGGTATATATTACAAAGTTGATTACAACTGAATTTTACAGGTATAACATGAATTAGATTGATGTGGAGGCATAAAAATATTAGAAATACTATGTTTATGTTTGCTACAAGGAACTACAGTATATTGCAATATAACTAATAAGATTAGAAGACAAGAAGTGAGGTCAAGACATGCTGGAATTGCAACCTCTAGAAATTAAACACCTGATCTCATAGAAACCCTCACAGAACCCTCAAATCTTCTTATTATTATCAGTGCTCAAAGTAGGCACTAATTAGGTGAATGTGGCATGGCATCTGCTCATGGCTATCCAATTATTTTGGTGAGGGATTTATTAAATTGATCAGACTTTCGAGGAACTGACTGGAACTCATCCAGAATCACAAACAGTTTGTGCAAATTGCTTAGCTCTTGTCAAGCTGTTTGTCAGAGCTTGCACCTTTATGGCACTTCTTTCCTCTTCCTCCTGTCCAGAATTTAAATCAGTTAGGGAATCCAGAGGCAATTATCAACACAATGTTATACACTGGGAATGCCATTTTAGGTTTGGGATCAACCTCTTGCCTCTATGAATAAGGCTAAGCACAAAATAAATAAGTGTGCCACCTAACAGAGAAAGAAAGTCATCTTCATTCTTGTGCCTCTTATTTCAAGGGTGACCACTAGAATCCTGTGGCCTTTTTAGCTGATGCACTTCTTGTCATTCTCATCATCCTCCCCAACCCCAGCTCCCCTTGCATTCACTGCCCTTGATCTCCCCACCTTGGTACTTCATCTTTATCTCATTTAGACATTATCCAAAATTTCTTTTTGTGTGCTCATTCAGAAGACGTTTATGACATCATCTACACAGTAACCCTAGCAGTTGATTAGAAAAACAGCCAGGGATGCCATTGTAAAAGGAAGAAGTTGTGAAGTTACCAAGGAACATTCCTCTGCTGCCCTCAAGCAAAACATTTCTGACAGATGTTATGGATTTTCAGTGCTTTGATTTTTAGCTTCAATTATTTTACAGTCCTTTGTCTCTCAAAGGCTTTACTTTGAAGATATTCAAGCCTCAGTAAGCATAAATAATAAATAAACAAATAAATAAAATCCCCAAACACTTGACTTATATTCACACACCAATTATTAGGGAGGAAGTATGATCATTAATCTCACAGGACTGATTTTCTGGTGAACACCAAGGTATCACTGAACTGAAACAGCTGACAACTGAAATTGAAAACTCACATAATTTTTGTATTAATAGTATATCTTAGTGAACGTGCCACAGTATTTCAATGTTAATTTGTAGATAAACAAGTTGTTGGATAAGCTATATGAAGTTTCCAAATACAAAGACATCTTTTTGTCCCCGATTGTGCAAATGTTTGCAGTCGGTCAAGACTGCTACAGTACCTATATCCAAATTTGAAGAATATGAAAGAGGCATCCCAATGTCAAATGCAGTACAATAAATATGGTTCTTTAAATCTTACATTAACTCACCTGCTGCGGTCTCTTTATTTGCAAATAGTTTATTGTCAACTGCTGAACTTATGTCAGAGAACACTTCTTCCTCATCTCTATCTGCATCAAACTAAAAAAAAAACAAAAACAGAAAAAAAGTTGGCAATCAGGCACTGCTTACTACTTGGCTGAACATCATCGTGTACTGTGACTTCTCACCCCAAGCCTTCCTGATAGGAACCTTTCTATTTTAATGTGTGCAGTCCATTGCTTTAGATATGAATAATTTAAATTTTGACTTTAATTTTGTAAAGTTTTTTCTAGGCCCTGTCTGACAGGTTTCTTTTTATGGCCAGGTGACTGTGGCAGGGGGAAGTTCTGCTACAGTGACATGCTTGACACTGGGTTTGTGATTTTCCTTATTGTACTTATCAATTATTATTTATTTAGATCATCACATATTCAGATAGATGAGTCTGCTATAAATATCAATATATGGAGTTTTCTGACTGGTTCTAGAAATGGAGTTTGAGAGTCTGACCTGAAGACCACTCAGAAGTTCATCCTGCAGCAGTCACCATCTGTCTGGGCAGACATTTATCTAATCTTGAGAAATTCTTCTGCCATTTAGTGTTTGCCATAACTCAAAGCTTTTTTGAAAAAAAATCTAAAGCAGAAATTTGTCTGTGCTTACCTATTAGAGGGATTACACTTTAACTTGTGTCAAAACCAAGGCTTGTGGAAGAATAGATTTTAAATAAAGCTGTTTAAATAACATCTGTTAATAAAATAAAACTTTTGGGCAATTTATTATCAATACAGAAGGAGCAACTTTGGAATGTCCCTGTTGATAGGAAAAGAGTGCTCCTATTGTATGCTAGGGAAGACATATATCATCTCTGTGGGTATGTGTATGCATAAAACCCAGTAAATTGTAATCAGGTTGTGTCTGATTATTGTGTAGGTGACACTACACTTGAAGAGATGACAGACTTGCTTTCTCATTAATAGCATTCCTCTGAATAATCCAGTTCACCACAAAAAAACACTTGATCAATCTCAAAATGTTCTAAAGGTTCCAAGAATTTGAAACACCAACTTTCCTATTCAAAGAACACCAGCTGTGCTTCAGCATTCTGAAAAGTCTGGGCTTTGTAATGAAAGCTTATATTGTCACCCAAAGAAAACCAATTATTTGAAGCTTGCACATAGATTCAGTATTCCCCTCACAAAATGAGAATTGTAATACCCTGAGCCACAGGAAGGCAAGGTAGCTTCCATGGAAAAATTATTTTTGAAAGAAACTAAGTAACCTTGTGAGTTCTGTACTTCACTGAAATGTTAAATATTTTAAAATTAAATCCTTTGGTAATTAGTGGAGGCTTGAATAAAAGATAAACGGTACTCAAACAACCCTAGCCACACAGAACAAACAGCAGTAAAACTTGTATTTTTAGCAGAACCTGTCTAAATCCATAGGTTGCTTTCCTTACTGAAAACAAATCCCTACTTGCTTCAATACATAGTACTTTGCAACTAAGTCACCTAGGGGTATCTTAATGGATGTTTCAGTTTAATTATAGTCAAGGCTTATGTTTTATAGAAGTGTAACTTTATTAAACATTAACTGTATTGTTGTCTGCATTGTTATACTCTTTACCAGTGATGCAGGAAGAAGCAAAGCATTTTTTCCCTGTGTGGCCAAAGGGGTTTGAGGTCTGACCTTACTTTATGGCATGTCCCTCCATGAGGCACTAATTGTGTTTTTGTTCTATGCTGTCTCTGCTTTGTTGGGGCAGAAAAAGATTAGGGAGGACCTCAGTGGATAAGAGCATCCCATTTCTTCTTTAGGAAACCAATCTAAATCTCTGAAAAGTTTCACGAACCTTCCTAAAGTATATGGGGGGGGGGGGGTTGTACTTGGTTTTATTTTTTTAAGTAAACTGGCTTAATGATGAATTATCTGGAAAATTTATCTCATTTTCACATGAGCATTGTTGAATTGCAGAGCCTGTCACTGGCATGGAGTTAAATAAAAATGATGAAAAATATTTTCTAGATCTTCTGTATTGTAAATAATCACCTTAGGAAATGCAGGTGGTTGTTGCTGCTGGCACTGAGAAAATGATTATTGTTTCTAACTAAGCACCCAACAAATCCCAGCCAACAGAAGGAGCTCCACAGAAAAATTATCTGATTTATAGAAAATTGCAAATCTCACTGGTCCATGATGATAAATGGAGGTTTGGTAGTACCATATATTGAGTTAAAGAAAAAAGTGCAGCGTTTTCTCCTCACATCTGTCAGGAGAGAAACATCAAGGAAGCTGCAGTTAATTAGAATTTTGGCTGAGGGTGTCATTCAGCCTGGCACTGCCCCTTAGGAACTGTTTCACCTCCAATGAGACTGCTGGTTTTCACAGTTTTTGCAGGTGGTTTATCTAAAACATTCCCAAAATAGGGGGAGATGCCAATAGCCTTTCAAACCGGAGTACAGGAAAGCTAGTAAGAAATCTGATTGCAGCAGACTTCCGTGGAGTTCTTGTTTGTGCAGCTTGAAATAAAGTTAGAAATGAAGAAAGCATAAAAAAGCTACAAGCAAACTTGTAGTTAAATAACATTTACAACAGTAGATGAAAATGTCCTCTATTTTAGGACATGATAGATGTCAATGAAAAGAAAATAAGCCATGCCCAAATTAAATATAACATAACATTGTAGTGTTTGCCACATGGGTGAAAGCTCAAGGCGGTTTCAGTATCCACAGCTGATAAACTGGAGGGGCTTCAGACAGGCTATAACAATGATCTTTTTCCTGTACCTTTCCATGAGAAAGAAAAATTTTAGAAGTTATTATAGCCAGAAGACAAAATTGTAAGATGCAATAATGAAGAACAAGTGAGACAAATTCAAAATGGAAGCAAACAGCAAAATTTATTCTGACATAACTGTCTTTAGTGATGTCTTTAGATTCCCCATTTTTTGAAAATTTTAGATTATTCCTTAAAATAAAAATATTACTAAAATGAAAATAGGATCTAATTCAGGAAGTCTGCAGTATTGCTCTGCGTAGCCAGAGCTGTCACTTCGGGCTTCGTAATCCATAAACCAGATGCATGGAAGTGAAACAAAATTGTTGTTTAGGAAGTGGAAAAATTACCCATATATTATCACCTGCAGTGAGGATCAATTTCTTCTTAAATTAAAAAAAAAGGTTTATCTGTAGAAAAGAGAACATGGCTTCTTGTACCATGGTTTTCCCATGCTTTTAAGAGATATCTAGTGTAGAAGCCAGATTGCACAACTGTCCCTTAAGTGTTGGTATTTTTGGTTGAAAAGCTGGCAATCCTAGTAAAATAAGGAGAGTCATAAGATTGAGCAAGTTATAATGATTTTCAGCAGCTACAAATGCGATGAGAACACACTGTTATTATTCATCCTGATTTAGACAGGGATTTGCTCCTGAAGGATTGAAAACAAACAAGAACTGGTTCTATTTTACCCTTGGTAATACCAAAAGGTAAAGTGAGACACACTGTTGAGGGATAGGTGCTGCTTTACCATTTTTTGACACCCACACAGAAATCCCTTCATTATGTTGATCCATCCCCAGTTTGCTTCTCTTAATAATTACAATTGACTTGTGCAGTTACTTCTAGAGAAAGTGGAAAAATCAAAAGAAAAACACCAGCAACATGGGAAAACAGCAAAGAAATATGTGAGGAAAAATATATAAAGTAGTATAATAACCATTGGGATGGGGGGTGAGAAAAATAAGTTGAAGACTTGTATAGGAAAACCAATAAGCAGAGGCACTGAAATGAAGCTGGAATGTGCAGACTGGGAGTTCAGGGAACTATTAAAATACTATAAATAGTATAATATAATATAATATATTATATAATAAATAGTATAATATAATACTATTATAAAGTATTTTTAGTGATCCACTTAAACAAAACCAAAAAACTTTCAAAACGGTGGGATGAGGACATAGGGGAGAGATATTTCTCTCTAATCCATCCTCTATTTCTAATATTTTCATTATTTTCCATCATATACTCCGAAATCTCAGATTAATTTTTATACTATATTTTACCACATACACAAAAAAAACTACAACTGAAATTACGCTAGAGCTCACCAATGATTTTTAAAACATTATGCAATTAGCAGAGGTCACAAATTGGTATCAGACAGAAATTTAGAACAAAACTGAACTGGAGATATTAACACCATTATTACAATCCTAAGGAATACGCTGGGTTATCTAAAATAAGCCTCTTAGCACCTTATTTTTTTTTTACTGCAGGAGTTCCAAAGAGGATTCATAAATAATTGTAGACTCCTGCTACGTGTATCATTAGTTTCTCAAGTTTCACTTGTACCTAAGGATCCATTGCTGCCAGGGCTACTTGTAAACAAGCATGGGGGTAAATGTTCTCCAGCCCCGAGTGGAGCTGACAGTTCTGCAGCAACTGCTGGTAGCTTTTCTGTATCCCAAACTCATTTACTCAAAATAGTTGCAATTCAAAGCCACTAATTTTGTATTTTTTTCTATTTTTCTATTCACAGACCTCTTTGTATTAATTTGACAGTCCATAAACAATGAAATTACTACAAAACACAGGCTTGTGGTTTTTTTGGTGGTTTTTTAAATTGTTTTGATTTTTTTGTTCTTAAAGTGATTTTCTCTTATTTCATGCTAAACTCAACAATTTAGTGCCACAGCACACAAGTGTGGAGGTGTTGTGGCAGTTTCCCTCCCCTCACAGTAAAACTGCTAAGCCAGCTTCCGTACCTTGGAATATTGAACAGAGCAACAGCAAGGAAATGGTAACTCTCACCTGAAGAAACAACAGTAGCAGAAGTAATAGCCTGTCTTTGTACATTTATGTGAAGTAATAGCTTTTGATAGGTAGACAGAGGGAGAACTTCTGTCTTTATGCTGTGATCATTTGAGCAACACCCTGACTTACAGCAGTTTTCAGCTGATAATAATGAGCGCCTCGGGCAGTGTGGTGGCAAGAGATGATGGGAAAGACAAGGTGCAATTACAGGCCCTTGTAGAGCAGAAAGCAGACAAACTGAAGGAGAGTTGGATGTGACTGGGGATGAGGGGAGAAATCAATAATTTGGTGGCAAGGTAACAGAAAATTAATGGACTTGAGAGGATGAAGCAATTGCTTGTTTAATAGGGAAGCTGATGGTGCCACAGAGTAGGTTTGGAACATACACATTTTTCATAACACTAAGACACAAAGCCTTTCTGCCTGTGCACATATGCAAGAGCACTGTTTGGTTAATTTTTTTCCCAATAAGGATATTATTCTGGAAGGCTGGTGACTATTATGTGGAAAGCAAATGTATTGCTCTTTAATTAACACAATCATTTTTGCATCATGTTCTCCATTCCTTAGAGGGACTCTGAGCTTCCAGTAGGCATTATCCTCCACCATATTTGTATCTCTAACTCTGGTTAACCTGAAGTCAGTTTATCATAGTCAGTAATAAACAATTCTAAATGTTTCAGCCATTTCTCTACACTACCACGACCCCTACCATAAATATTCTATTTATCTTGGAAATCGTCAGGTATCAGAACCAAAATAGGCAGCATATGCATTATTTCACAAAGCATTTAAAAGGACATGTTTTGCATGTGTGTGTTCTAGGTTATCTGGCTTTTCAGATAATTTACTTCTAGCAGGAACTTTTCAAGGTATAAATACAGCCAGCATCTCTGCATATAAACTCTGTGTGCATATTCACTTTGGAAATCATGGAAAACTTGCACCTGATATGTATTATGTTTGTTTAGCAGCTTCTATAGCAAAGTAAACGATGTTAATTATTTTTGAAGATTAATAAAAATCAAAGAAATGCTTTAGTATATGAACATATAGAGATCTTTTCTACCTTGGAAATACAAACACTTTTCCTTATTTTAAAAAATATACATTCCACTGTTGGAATTATTTTCACTATGCATTTATTTTTTAAAGGAAATTGCTTTTAAAGAGGCAAATTGTATTAAAAAGAAACAGAACAGTGGTGTTGAGCATGCAGACAGATCACTTCTGAAGAGCTTGAATGGAAAACTTAATTATGGTCTGAGTTAGGAGATGCTCCATGAATTAATTTTTACTCTGTTCCTGTAGAACCCAGGAAAACATTCAGCCTGAGGGAGAAATCATCTTACTCTCTACCTCCACTGGGTCTAGAATAAATGGTTTGATTTTTTACTTTAATGCACCTAACGCCAAAGGAAGGGGAAAGACATTACTGATTACAGACAGTCAGGCATGACTCGAAGCTGTCCAAATCCTCACACAGCTTTAACAGCCCTCTGTGCCTTAGCTTGCCTTTTTTATTTACCAGAGCTCAGTGATGCTGCAACAATGAAGCATTAATGTAAAATTCAGTATTTTGAAATGTAGACAAAGGGCAGAGAGATACAAACAAGTGGCATGAAGCTCAGTCAATAAAAGCTGTAATTTTCACTTTGCTTTATAAAGCTCAGGGACATTACAGAAGGATCTAGAATTACCCAGCTCTTCCCCAGAGGCCTTTGTTTTTTCTTTCCACAATAATAATGTTTGTCTTCCAGTAGTATTTCTTCCACCTTTATCTATGAAGGCTTCTATGAGGCTTGGATGTACCCTTGTTCTTTGGGAATAAACCAGTTAATGATCAGTTTCTACAGCACAATTCCCTTATTTCTTCCAGTACCCCATGAAATGAATACTGGAATATTCACATTCTCAGAGCACCCAGTTCAGTGAAACAGCTCTGATCACCAATATGTTCAAAAAAATGCTTTCCTCAATACCCTTCTTTTTTTGCTAATTTTGACAGCAACAGCACTTCTCAGGCAGAGTGAGCCCTATAACTAAACTACATTAAGCAGTATGTTTGTGTGCAGAGAGACTTTTCCTGACTAAAGTTTTTTAAAATATACATTTCCCCCTGCCTATAGAGCTCCTGTGTCACTCTTGTTTAAAACAAAACCAAACAATTTTCTAGCATCAGCTCCCACAGCATGTACAAGTTACAGACAGGCACCCTGAATAAATATACAGTGACACTGGCTTTCCCAAAAGATCCAATGAGCAACAACTGTAATTTAAATAAGAAAACAAAAAAAATTAGAAAAAATCAGAAATAAAAGACATTTCTTCCTATAAATACTATTTTCTTCTATTGACAGTTTGCAATTAATTTTAAAGAAAAACACTGATGCTGCTGCCAAATATAGCCAAATAATTCCCTTTCAAGATCAATAGCATTTCTCCTGTTGGCTTTTTTGGAAGAGATTTTGAAAGCAAAATACTAAAATATTGTTGTCTGGTCTTTTACTATTAGATGACTTGATAACAATTATTACCAAAAATATAATTTTTGCCTATGCATCATCACAATTTTCTAAGGAAGAATGCTACCATCTGAAATCCAGCAAAAAAATGTCCTGAGTTAATTTCAGCTGCAAATTTAGCCAGTTACTCAAGCACGAGGACTAATGACTCAGCTGCAAGAACAAGTATAGGGTAAACCATACGCTTAAACATTGGATGATGTGGGTGTTTCATATGAAAAATCTGCATTTAAGTCAAGAAATAATGTGACATTTTTAGTAATCTAGGACCTTAGCAACACAAATAATTTCATCTGCAATAGTTGTAGCTTTTTAAAATGGAATTTCACACTGTAAAATCTGGAATGTTTGAAATTTTTTGACTTTTCTGTTTTCCTTGGAAAACAAAAATAAATTTTAATTCTCAGTTACACAGTTCTGTGTATTTAACTAAATTCTGACCCAGGATAAGCAGCATTTTCGCTAGTGGTCTCTATATTAATAAACTTCATAAATGGTATTGGAATCCTTGACAATAAGCCCTCCTTTGGTCATCTTGAGCTAAAAAGTACTAAATTTTCATGGAATAAATTATTTATCTCTAGAAGTAGGACTCCTATCAAAGAGGATAATATTCAGCAGATGTCAGTCTGAGTTCAGGATGGCTCATAAAGCCAACTTCCAATTGTGCTGCTGCAGGAAGGATATGAGTTTGTTTCCTGCAGCAAGAAGTGAGCTGCTGCTATTTTAATTTCTGTACCAGAAAGTTCTGTTTTGACATCTAAATTATTGGAGCATGTTGTTTCAGAGCAAAAAGGAGACTACTTGATTTATAAATGAAAGCTGGCAAGCTAAGGAGACACTGACAGAAACGATTGCTTTAGTCATCACGGAATATGACATTCTTGCATCTAGCATGTATTTTTTGGAAACAAATGTAGGACAAAATCCCACATGATTATGTAGGCTGAAAGCATTTTTTAAATATCATAAAACACGTGGATGAAGTGGAACTGATTGACATAATTTGTTTAACTTTTTTTAAGCTTTTGACAATATTTCTTCCCAGAGGCTATTAAATGAAATATAATCGTAGGGAAGCCCTAACTAATAAAATTAATTTCTTTTAAAAAGCACGATAAATGTCCAAGAAACATTTTGGCACAGAAAATGGCCAATGTATTGGTCAGAAAACTGGAAATTAAATTCAATCTGAGAAGGGATAAGGATGTGGAAAAGAAATGCATGTGATGTGACAATAATGTGTGTTGCAGGTGAAAGATGAAAACAAAGACCCAAGAAAGATCAAAATGAAGCCTCTGTAAGCTTTCTTTTATTAGAATTTCACAACTTCTCTTCTGGCTGTTTGTTTGAGCTAAGTGCTTTACAGAATGCCTGAAACTCCAACACTTGAGGTCTAATACCATAGTTGGTATTAACATATTGTTAAAGTATAAATAATTTATTGCAAAAGCAAGCTGAGCAACATATATTGAGTATTCATATAAAAACTGCTATAACTGACTTTTCCTTCAATGTATGAAGAAAATTAGAGCTTTTGATATTCTAAACCAGAATCCACCAATTCAGTAAATTTACATTTACTGAACAGTAATTCTTTTATAACTGGGGGTTGTCTCTGTATTAATATAGTTTTGGCTACCGCTCTCCATCACAGCAGCTCCTTCACCACTGCTCTGTTTTTCTGTTGGGTGGGACACATGGTGCTGTTCCTCACACTGAGGTTGTTTGGCTGATTTCAATGTGACCTGGTAAAAGAAATATTTGTGAAGCTTCCACCTTTCCATTTGCTGCCTTGCGCTAGTATGGGTGCTCAATCTTGCAGCTACATAGTGATATTAATTTCTACTGGGACCCCAGCAAAACATGGGCAATGAATTACAAAATTAAGTGCATTCAAAGTGTTTGTCTTTGTAATATAAAACAGTTAAAAGTACACAGAAGGTCTGTCTGTCTCTGTCAGCCTTCCCCAGTGTTGTAGTAATGACTGGGACTCAAACAGTGACTAGAAATAGTAGCTATTTCAAAAATTTAGCAACCATATGTTGTTTTTAATTTACCTTAAGATAACGAATGTGTGATTTATGTTTGCCTTTATTATTAAAATTTCACTACTGATAAAACTATTACTAAAACCATTCATGTGATCCAGAGTGAATGGCATAGGCTCTGGACCCTGGCACTTACAGACCTTGGAAAACAGGAACTGAGTCTTTTTTGTTAATATATTCAGCAAATGTAAGAAGTTCTAAAAGCAAGTTGTAGGGATAGAACAATTTTAGTATTAAGATTTTTGATGTTTAGTTTTGATTACTTGGATATCTTTAAGCCTTCATTTATGAAGGCTTAAAGACATCTTCCACTGCACTTTTTTTCTGTTTAGAATTCTAATTAAAAGAACACATTAAAGAAATTGAAGGTTTGTTTACTTTTGCAGTGAAACTACTTAAAGTGGAAAAAGAGACAGTGTGAATACATCCCAATTTTTCTGCATATGAAAGGGATTGAGGGGATTTTATGTACCTATTCTCCCCAATGGTTTAAGCTGTAGTGAGATAGAAAACTAAATATTTTGAATATTTATTCCTTGTTTTTCCTATAATTTTTTTTGCTTTAATTTTGAATAAAATTACTTGGATAACCTGACAGTAAAAATATATCGTGACAAAAAAAAGAAAATTTAAATGGGTTCCCACCAAAAATCTCCTAATTAGTAATCATTAATACAATTCCAATTCTCTCCTTTTGCATATCCTAAATCTTATTAGCTCTTGTAACTCTTAGAGAGTATTATATCCCAGGTAAATTATTTTTTTCACTCTCCAACAGGCATGATAAATGTTAAGCAGGAAGTATCAATACTCATTCCATCTAAAAGTGGACTTGTGATAATTTATAGAACCAACAACAAGATTTACAGAGTTTTCAAGACAGTTCAGATATGCGAGTTCCTAAAATTAGTTTTCTAAAACTGTAATTCAGACAATGACTATGTTTAATACAGCCATTATTGCTACAAAGGAAATAAAATTTCCTATAGTTTTTATTATAGTGTTCTAGTTCCCCGAAACTTTGGGAAGTCAGTGTCCAAACTTCCAGAGGACTGTCATCTCTTATTTGATTCTATTAGTATTGAGAGTAGTCTCTATTAAAAAAGAAGAAAAATAATTTGTAGGCAGATCCTAATTATTTGTAAAGCTTACTCTCTATTGAAATTATGCCAAGGGAGATTGGGAACTGACTAAATACAAGCACTCCATAAAACAAAAGATCTTGCAGACCCTTCTCCAGAATTGCCCCCATTTCTTTAAAAGCCAGCGGATCTGAGGAGGTTGCTGGCCTCCTCCTCTCTCCAGTGTGGGAATCAGGAGTCTGCAGAGAGCCCATTAGCTGCTGGCTCTGCAAGCACTTGCTGTTGCATACCAGCTAATTTAGCTCAACACTCTTCTGCCTCCTGTAATGAGACCCTTGGTACTTCCCTGTATTTCATTTCCAGTAGGTTCCCTGCACACCCTCCTCTCGGAGCAGCACAACTCCTGTACACACAGAAATAGCCACTGGAGAAGGGTAGATGCTTTCTGTGCGCTTGTTCTCATCCATACTCCAGTAGAGAAGTTCTCACAAGCGTCTATTCCTGCTTAAGACTTTTTTATTTGTCCTTTTTCATCCTCAAGCCAGACCATGTACTCAAAAAAGGTTAGATTTAGGCCTTGTTTCATATGGCAAATACCAGTTATCTTCTAGTAAATCTTTTTCCAAGGCACTTTTAAAAAACCAATCGGCAAGGGTCCCCATGCTTGTGTAATTCATGGGGGAAAAGGGAATCTTTCAGTTTTGTTTCAAATTTTCTCGATGTAAAAAGATCAACTGTAACCTTTAACCCAAAGGAATAATTAATATTTACAAGGTATGTTATCAGATTGGGGTTATAACAAACTCTTGTGCAGCCTTAACAAGAAGCTATGAAATAAATTCTTTCAAAAGTTCCCACTAACATGAGTGGTTGTTAAGCTCAGGGTTTCAGCAGAGGCATCTTTCCAAGAAACACTGACATGGTTTCTGTTGCCAAGTGCTGACCTAACCTATGAGAGAATACCCAAATTTGCTTAACTTATTCTCTGTTACACTCACCCTACTAAATTTACTGATTTTTCTGAGGAGTGGTCTCCTGGCTGTAGTTCAAGGATATAATGAATAGTCCTTAAAACCAAGCTCATTTCAGAATTCACATGGCTCCTGACCCTGTTTCTAAAGATCAAGAGATATGAGGGAACATGAAATGCATAAATGAAGAAAACCCTCTGTTCACAGTACTGGAACTGAGCTCATTTGTGTCTTGCACCCCATGAACAGGGTCAGAGATGAAAGCTAAAGTACCCACAAAACCTGTAATGGCCATTACAGCAGACTGAGGCAACACAGAGCCTGACAGAGAGCAGAGAGAATGTTCTCGCAAAAGAAACAGAAATTACGTACCTTGGGGTTACGTGAATCTGTATTATGTAGAATCTATAGGGTGAAATTCTTGCAGTAAGGTGCAGACACAAAGAGGATTGCTGGATATATTTTTCCAATGTCTTAGGGACCAATAAATTTAACAAGCAACCTGACTAAGAGCTGTATTGCCCACATTCTAGGTTCCCTTTTAGTTAAGGACTCTGCATTTACAGAGAAGTCTGTTCTTTTCAGTAAAGCAGACCAAAAAAAGCCCAGAAGGCAGGACATGGCAGGAAACTAGGAAAGTATATTTTCAAATTGCCTAATTGGCATCTTGCAGTGGTAAGAGAGGGAGATGACCTTGGCATTAGAAAAACTATAGTGTCACCAAAATAGAATGGATGGTATAATACAAGAAAAGACAAGACCTGGCATGCTATACAGAGCAGAGAATTTTGAAGTACTGGTATTGAAAACATGAATGTGGAGCTTCAATTTGACATTCTGATTAAAGACAGGAGGAAAAATTCAGTGGAGAACACAATGAAAAAATGTTAAGATTTGCCAAAAAGCAATGTAGTTTTAGCAATTTTATTTTTAACAAAACTGATCAAGGGGTAGCATATTTATGAACAATCCTAGATATAAATAACTGATCGTAGCAAGTTACAGTGAAAAGATGCTACATTTTCTGCATTAATTCTTCATTTATTTTACCGTGACTGGTTTGACTGACTGTTGGCACAAAAAGAGATAACAGTTCAGAATGGGGACAACAGTTCTTCCTTCACAGAAAATGATAATAATTTTGACTTCAGTGTTATAGTTATGTCTTGTGAGGCTTCTTTTCCTGTTGTATTATTTAAGTAGATTACTGAATTGCAGAATGTGGTATGCTGACAACAAAGAAACAGATAGTTGTGTTCACTGGCCATTAATGAAACTAACTACAGTACTATGTAAGATGGAAAGATACAAACATTAACCCTGGAAGTAGGAAAGATGATAACTGAGCTGGAGGATACAGAAGCATATATAGTTATAGCAAAGACAAACCACAGGATTCACAGGAGAGTCCCTGCCAAGGATTTTAGGTTATGTCTACATGGTAAAAAGTGATGCTGTGCAAAGATGTTCGTGCTAACACAAAATGATGTATACCACAGTTATAAGAAACACAAAATAGCCATATTAGTGGTTTTCTGATGTGTAAGTATCAGTGAAGTAAGGAACAAGGATATATTACTTCAATGAAATGCTGAGTTGACACAATACTGGTGTTTTCCTAATTAGGAAGCATTTCATACAGTTCTTCAAAGCACTGCTTGGTAATATTCTTTAGCTGTGTTAGGAAAAAAAAAAAAAGTCCTCCAAACAGCCATCAGAAATGCTCAAAAGGATACTCTGCAATGGGGAAAACACCCTAGGGGAAGGCTGTAGTTCTCACTTCAGTGCTGCCTAATGCAGTGTGTACCCTGAGTCACTTTGGATGAGTAACCTTTCAGCTTTCTCAGTTCTCCACTGTAGCTGCATCTAACCCTGTTAAGCCTAAATAAGACTCCAAAATACTGGAGTAAGCCCATAATGTTAAGAGCATCAGACTTTCTGCTGACCGTTTTGACACTTAAAAGGCTTCCATCATTACAACACCTGAGCATTCACAAATCTGAATACATGTATCTTTATGATGTATTAAAAAATAAGAATATTTTAGGTCTCCCCTCTCTTTCAGGGTACATCTACAGGAAAGAAGAAACAGGAGGAAATGCTCAAATAATCCCAGAATGGTACTAGATTGGATTACTAGAGGCCAGTTCACTCAGTCTCATTTTGTCCTTTGAATCAAAGCTGAGAATAGTATAGCAGAAAAAGCATTCAGTTGCCACTTGCATAAGGAAATAGAACTAGCTAACAACAGCTAATGATAGCAACTTAGATGCTATAAGCAATGATAGGTTCAGAAAATAAGGATGATAAACACTAGGATTGTAGAGTACAAGCTATCAGATGTAGTAACATTTTTATGGGACTGAGTGTGAGAGCTGAAAGACTGTCTTGATTCTACTGAAGTAGCAACTTTCATGAGCTAATATGCTAATTTTCTCTAGCAAATGACAACAAAGTAGTTTGCCATAAAATCATGAAGTCACCAACTATGAGCTTTTCACCAGTGGGAAGATCCACTGTTGGTAATTAGAGCTGGAAATCATTAATGGAACTTTGGGTAAGAAATTGGGTTTTTATTGTTTACAGCAATGCAGGGCTGAAATGCAGCTTTGGTTTTTCAGTTGGATGTTCACCAAATCAGCTGTGGTTCAGGATAGGAAAATTTGCTTATGCATGATAAATATTCCTGATTCAATACAAAAGGTCTTCTCAGAGAAGATATTTTTTCCAATCTAGTTTCTTAATATATCTCATCTAAATAAGAAAAATTAATCTTCTTTAAGCATCACTTTAACTACAAGAACGAAATTAGAATCTGCTATTCACCCAAAGGACACAGCTTAATTACCTTAAGATGAACTGTTTAAAATAACTTGAAGAATATTTAGGGCATGTTATTTTAAACATCTCCTACAGTTCATTCCTCTGCATGATAACTTGGCTTAATTACTTATCTCAGTTTTAGTTTCAGATCTGTAAAAAAACGGTCTGTTAATTTTAAACATGTATCAGCTTTCACAGTGCCAGAAATGGATAAAATCTGGGATAGTATGGCTGTCAAAAGCAACATTCCCTCTCTCTTTCTGGAGTTCCTAAATCAGCTTGGCCCATGCACTCATCACTGCCTAATTCTATAGCCAGACTGGTCAAAGTTTGTTTCTTTTTTTTTCAGAGTCATCTTTTCATTCAAGTCACTGGGTGTACAAAAGGCAGGGCGAGTTTCAAAAAGCTTGTTGCTGTTTAAATTATCATACTTCCAAAGTTAGAAGAGAACATAGTGTTGCACTGATACTATTCACCTCAGCAAAGGATTTCTACCCTCAAGGTTTCTCTTCATGATTCTATGTACACAGATGGCAAGTTTCCATCCTTGGTCATTCTCTGGCAGACATTGGTATGTCTGATATACTTGTTGACATAAAGCATAAAATGGGAGACTGAAAATATTTTGAAATTTGAAAGTGTTTATGGTGCACATGCTTCTATATATGCACAAATTACTCATCTGTCATTCCCATATAAAATGTGTATATATTTACAAACAGTTTGTTTAGACTCATTTCTAGATAAAATTCATTTACGGACCTTCTTTGTATGTTCTTCAAAATCTGACAAAATGGTACCACATAAATAGTGTTGAGACGCAGTGTAAAACCTAGCAGTGATTAGAACATGTGTAAGCTTTCCCTAGTTCAGCAGTTTTACAGGAAACAGCTCCAGGTTCTTGCTCTTAGCCCACTTTTTCTGCAGAAGGGCTATCAAATATAGGAGAGACATAGAAAACCTTAATTTTCAGTGACTTTCTGTGACACAAAGCTCTGGTTACTTGTTTTAGGCTTCAACTTACCTTTCACTGCTTTGAATCACCAAAAAATGAATATATGATAGTCATTATTTCCCATCTCACCTCTAATTTTTCCTCTACAGAAATTTTTAAATTATTATATAACCATATACATTCATGGAGCTAGATAAAGATTTACCATGCAGTAAAACAGAGGGAGACTCCTGAATCAAAAACAAAACCTCTGGTCTCAAGGTTCCCACAAAGAGCTGCCTACAGTTGTTTGATTTGAAAAGGTCCTAAAACATTGAAGGTTTGCTCCAGATGCTCTAGATGTCTGAATTCCTCTTTGCATGTCCACTTGGTCATGCCCAAGAAGCCAGAAGTACTCTGAAGATCCTATGTAGTAGTCAGGTTAAAAACACATCGAAAATGTTCCTTAAAGACTGTGCTTATGGCTGCTGTATTTTTAAAACTACTGAGAGGCTTCTGGAAATATTTTGTTGGCATTGGGCCAATTAATAGGAAATCTCAGCTCAGTATCTTCCAGAAAACAAAGCAGGTTCAAATCCCCATCTCTGACCTATGGGGAGAAAGGCCATGCTCAGATACCAATGAGGCTACATTTGAGGGAAAGCATTCCTGCCAAGTCTGTATCACTTTGCAGCCGAGGACGCAAGATCCAGGCATCAGATGGCACGTAAATGAGATTCTGAGCCTGCAGCAGGGAGGTGAGAGCACGCGGGGGAGGTGGTGGCTAACAGTCCCTATTCCTAGCATCACTTCAGGGAAGGAGGAGTGGGATTTTTAAAATTTTCTTTTTAACAATTGTTTAGTGCAAAAGCTGAACGGCAAATATTGGCACCAAGAAAACAAAGGCATCTACTTGTCCTGTGCTCTGCCAAACCAGATGCACATTCCTCCAGTGAGGAGAAGATTCTCTGAGCTGGATTCTGGTTTGGGAGACACACCTGGCAGAGGCTGCCATTAGGACCTGGAAGGACCTATGAAGCCTTTCATAAGAGTTTGCTATCAGTGAGATTTGAATGGACCTTGGGATCATCTTAAAAGATTGCAGGACCCATATTTCTCTAGGGACGGGCTTAAAATTAAATGAAGAATGAATAAGTGCAAGTCTTTTGGAATCACCATTCAGAAGCAAACAAATAAAAAACCCAAACCAACATCTCAAGTTGGGCAGCTGTACGATAACAGAGAAACTTTGGAAATGAACTATATCTTCAGCAGCATTTTGATAAGTCACAGCCTTTAGATAAAGTTCATGTCAATGTGCAAGTTCTATAGCAAAACTCCTTTTTTAACAAAAACAAGAGAAAAAATTTATATAACACAGTTCCATGGGGAATTTTTCTGTGACAGTTGACAGCCATTAGGCTTGTTTGATGCTTATGAGGGCAGACAGCTACTTCCCTCACCGGCAACTGTTTAACTTCTAAATTTGTGCTCAAAATCCATTTCCAGCTTCAGCTACTTTTTCTGGGTTCTCTTTACTTCTCTGACTAATCTGAATGTCATTCTGAATGTTTTCATAAGTATGGTACATTCCCTAAAAGGACAAGTGGAACAATGAAGATATCAGAGAAATCCGCATTTCATGGATGCCACAGGATGCTGTCTTGTTCTGGCTGTTTAAAAAAGGACCAGAGTCTTCTTTTAATGTTTAGTATTTTTGTCTCACTACAGCCAGTCTTTTATTTTTTCCCCTTAACTGCACACAGACTTATTAATGTATCAAGGTTGACATTGAAGCTGTAAGATTATGTAGATTCACTGTCAATAAGGCAGATTGGTCCAAATCCTGCCTCCAGTAAGAGAAACTACTACAATGAGCTCCGTAAACATTTTTTCTGTCTAGACCAAGGAAAAAAATGTTCTACTAAGAACAGCTAAGCTCTTTGAAAGCAGCTTTAATAACTGTTGACCAAAAGATTTTTGTAACCCAGTGATGTCCTCTCCAAGAACTACACCATTATCTATAGTGGATTACACTCCACATGAACTGGAGATTTGGAAATCTGTGTCCAGAACTGAATTTCTCTGCTAAACATTAGAGTACTTGAGGTCACCTATGTACCTACATGTTCTCCCTCTTATAACTTAACCAAACTAATGTCTCCCCACCACCACCAGGTAATTTGTGTGCAGTTATTGTCTAGGTAAACAACACATAATGTTTTAACATTTGTTAAAAGTTCCTGAAACAGTAAATGGCAGCATATGCATCTATTTACATACTCCCTGTCCAATATTGTGTTGTTATAGTCTTGGTAACTTCTGAATTTAAATTTGAGTTAAGTCAGGTCCTGATTTGTTAGACTACTGCCAGATTGTTAAAATGAATTTTAAACACAGGCTGTGTGTTCATGAAAATATCGCATATTTACTTCTGTTAATTATAATGAACTTTACATATAATTATTCCAAAGAGGGAGTTTTTCAAAAAGGACAGAGTTGTATTTCCCTATTTCTTAGAAGTACCGTAGGTGGAGGCCTCACTTCTTTCCTTAAAAACAGAAACCAGGATCAGATTGTGAGAGCAGGTACACCAGGCTGAGACTGAGAACATAAGGCATACAGAGCACCAAACAAGCACAACCTGGGTACTGTAGCAAATTATCACAGATCATGTGAAAAAAAAAAAGATGAAGGGCAAGACGTACACCTAAGGAAGCTAACCAGTAAGAGCTGAAATTAAGAATGTGGCTCTTAATTCTATTAACCAAAGTATGTTAAAAGCAGTATGAAATAACTGCTTTTAACAGTTATTTTTATTGGAGCATGAAAATGAATCGTCTTTGGGAATTTATATTTTTATTTCTTGCTCATAAAGTGTCTAACACTTTATATAGATTATAATTTTATATAGATATAATGTCTTCTTATTAATAATATTTAGTTATATTTCAGTGAATTTTTCCTTTTTTCCCCATCTATTATTGATGAAGAACAACATATTTATTACGTAGATGTATAAAATATTAGTTGTGATTCTAAAATTATAACACTCTGTAAGACAAATGGTCCTGCTTTTCTCCCCTGAGTAGAACCATGATGCTGGCTAGAAGTATCTGAGATTTACAGCTTTAAATAGCAGTGACAAAGTGCAGGTAGGGATTTAAGAAAAATGTAAATATTTTTATTTCCTTCTAGTCAATGTTGACCTTGTGTGACCTTGCCTCAAGGATTCACTCCTCTGGGAATTATGCTACTGTAATTCTATTTTATGTTCTAGTTCTTACACTACTCTTATCTGCACAGTATTTCAGTGTCTTTCAGGTTCAGCATTATTAGCAGCAGGATGAATGCTATTTTCTCTCTTTCTTCCTCCTTTGCTAGGGAAGTAGCATGAATAAGTGCAATATTTGCTCTATATGCTGTTTCCTTTGTGCTGTAGTAATTTAATCTTCATATGCTATATTTTCATTTCCATACCCATCATAAACATCTGCTTTCTTCAAAAAGAAAAGAGGATATCTAAGGTGAACATTGCAATTTAAATTATCTTCAGGACTCTCAAGAAACAGAGTTAAAAAGTGGATGAAACTTCCATAAGAACAAAATCTGTTTTACAGGTCCCATCACAGAAATGCAATTCTATCCAGATGCCCCACATGCTTTATGCACAAAGGCATATATTTCCTGAAGAGCTAGAAACACATTCCATAGGAGCACTTGTAAAGGCTATAGGAACATCTCAAAATACACACTTCCTCAACAGTAAAGAAAAACTTGCAAGAATCTTAGTCCTCTCATCCTTGAAAACAGAGTTAATCAAAGTCCTTAACCTGGAACACATACGCTCTGGAGAAGCTAACGTAATAATCTCCTGGGATTTTCATCTTGAAATTCAGAAAGATGCTGAATTACATAATTAAGGCTATTAATATTAATTGATGACTTTGCAATTAAGGATGCTTTTACCTATCATGAGTCTGACCAGCACAAAGAATTAGTCACACTTGCTGTGAGGAGCACATACCAATGTGAACTACTTAGGGTATCAAAGGCAAAGAAACAAGCCATCTGTGCTCTCATACCACATGTGGTACCAAGGTCTGTGTGTTATTACAACCAGACACAGTCTGTAACTTAGAACATGCCAATAATTCAACTGTTGTCAACTGCTCAATGAATTAGTTGTCTTCATTAATCACTTAAGTAGGCATGCTATTAACTTAAAACTGAATTAGACTCATCTAACCTGTCTTAAAGTACAAGAAGCCAAGTACAGCCACAACAATTAAGGTTTCACAGATATACACTAAAGAACTTACTGTGATAATCAGCCCTTTTTCCTGGAAATATTTAACCAGTGGGATTGCATTTTGCTTGAAATTCATTAGTCTTCTTTGAGTGGCTTTCAGGTTATCGTCAGGTCTTCCTTGCTGTTCCGCACGCTTCAGTAACCTTTCTTTCAGCCTTTGACTGGAACATGCCAGAAACACCACCAAATCTGGGGTACAGATCTGGAAAGAGTAATTCAATAAGTCTGATTAATTTGGTTATTCAACACTACAAGACTCAACAATTCCATTATTATGTGAGGCTCAGATATGTTACATTTGCATAAGTTGGAACTTGATGTAGTCATTCATTTTCTGTTGTTTTTTTAATGGGAAGTTTGTAGGCTTAAGGAGGGGCTTGTTTGTTGTTGATCTTATGTTCAAGTTAGTCAACTTGTTTCACCTGACACGTAAGGAAAAATTTAATGAAAAAATTCTACTTCACAGCAAAAATCTTCTCTAGGCTACGTTCATTATTTGCATTAGCAGAAAGCCCCCCTACCTAAATTTTTTTTTTGAAAGAGCAAAATATAGATGTCTCATACTCTGCAGGAAAATGGATGCATGGTTTCCATCTGGAAGCTCTTTAAGTAAGGCGGTATTTAAAATCCAGCAGCCACTATGAAGCTAACTGATGCTTAGGACCAGGTGAAAACAGACCTGTTCCAAGAGCCACAGTTTCTTATAACACTTTCTCTATTTCTCTAAATCTCTCTAGTGTCAGTGCACTTTTCAAGAGGTTGGGTGGGACAGCCAGAAGGGTTTTAATTTCCCCTATCCTTTTCAGTCTGTGTGGTGAGCACTGGTATGTGTCACACCCATCCCTGTGGGTGTGGTTCATGAAGTAAAGCCTTGTAGCAATGAGATAAAGAAAAATTTTTGAACTCTAGCTCTTTCCCAGTTAAATCTTCTTTATAAGATGCTATCAAACATTTAAAGAAGAAATATCTCTGGTACTTGATGTGGGGAAAGCAGTGATAGATCCACTTTCTTAGGAATAAGGCTAAATGTTCACAGGCAATCTTAGGAGGTCACTGCTACTTAGTACCTATGGTGAAAAAACCAGAAACCTCCACTGATCCACAGAAATCTCCACACATCTGTTAAATACTTCCAAGGATGGTGACTCAGTCATTTCCCTGTTCCAGTGCTTGACAATCCTTTCTATAAAGCAATTTTTCCTAATATTCAATCTAAGCCTCCCCTGGTGCAACCTGAGACTGTTTCCTCTCACCTGAAAGTCACTCAGACACCTGAACTTGCAGGATTTTTACAATGTGGCTATAAATGTATATAAACTTTATTCGTAACATCTGATTTTGTTCTTTCCTCCATCTGGTTGCTGCGAAGAAATCTACCTCTCCGTAAAGTTTTCATTACCTTAGTGCTGTCTTTTAAAACATATCCAAATTCTCTGTAAGAAGCATTTAAGATGAAGACAAACAGTTCAAGTTTTATCTGATTACAGATTAGAAAGGATTTATTTTTTCTCACATACAAGCACAAAGTCATTTCTGCTGTTTTTACTTACCAGATCAAAAAAGTTCATACTTTAATTTTAACTAAAAAACCAGTGGCTTCCTACTCTAGAAATTACATAATCTAGTTACAATGCAAACAATGGTGGATGCTCAAGACTGTTAAACATACATTTTTCTCATTATGTTTTCTATCTACAGAATAATTTTGTTTTTCTTTGGCTTGATGCAATGTAAATTTGAAAGTCAAATTTGAGTAATACACCAGCATCACTAAAGCATCTGCATGTATTCTAACTACTATGGTGTAAATAATAACTGATTTATATATTTATGTTAATTATATAGTTGGCATAATATATTGTTATTGAGGTCCAGAACAAAACAATTAATATTCTGAATGCTCTCTCTGGCGAGGTCTCTCTACCCAAGGATGTTAAATTGCATCAAGACAACCATATTTCTAGCCTGAATAGTCCAAACTTCCTATGTGGACAATCTGGAAAATTAGTAACTAAATTAAAAAAAAAAAAAAAATCCCATTTAAGCTGGATTTCTGTCATTTGAGAGAATACAACATGAAGTGTGGTCCAGCCTTTTTTACTGTCAGCTGAGTACAAAAAGGTTTGTAGGAAGTCAAAAGAAACCAACACAACTTCTCCAGCCTGAGGTAGTGGTCATTAGCCTTTACAAACGAGGCCGCTGACAGAGCAGCATGTGGATATGAGGAAGCAGAAAGTGGTGAAGAAGCAGAGCCATATTCAAACAGTAAAGGACACTCTGAAAAGCAGCACTAGCAAGAAAGATGGTGGCCTCTTTATCATTACAGAAAATTAAATAGGATTTAAAAGAAAATCTAATTATTTTTTACACACATTGTAGATGATTGGAGACATGAGCACACAAACTACAAAGATAATAGTTCTAGTAATTATTTATGAGTATCTATTAGATTTTGAAACAATTAACCTTATTACCTGTTTTTTTAAAAAAACTTCCATTGGGAAAGAAGCTCTCTCCTACTTCTAGCACAGGTACCTTAACGTCAACAAAACCAGAGCAACTTTCCCTTCCCTTTTCAGACTATCGTAAATAGAGTTATTCTGTCTGTTCATAGAATTAATTAATTATGAAAGTTAATTTTACTATCACATAATAGCTTTAAGGCACATAATTATTCACATGAAACACTATGAAAGTAAGTTTCTGTGTTAGCCTTTCATGCAATATGGACATTATTAAAAGTAGCTTGGTTAAATTAAGGTTGCTTCACTAGTAATAGAAAAATAATGAGGTATTTAGGAATTCAAAAAGCATACAGTACTAAAAAACCCCAAATTATGACACAGATAGGTTCTGAAAGAAAACACTACTACAGATTTCAAAGCCTGTTAGTCATGGAACACTGTCTGATGAAAGGGAATGGCTGATGTACCTTGCAGCAGGCTGAGCACAGAGACATCTCATGTCCCTGTGTAGATATCCAGCTGATTGAAGCTTCCTAACATACATTACACAGAGATTCAGAAATTACAACTGGCAGTCAGGAATCTAGTATAGTGGAGGGCAAAAGGAGTTTATACAAGTGAGTAGTTTTATTTAGTACTTCTATTTCTGTGGGTCCTAGTAATAGTGGCAGGAAGACGGTAAGAAATCTTCAGGTGTTCCAAGCCATAGCTGGCCTCAGTTTCAATGCTCAGCACTTCAGGACAGCACCTACTCAGGCTGTGAAGTCATACCAGACCTCCTCTAGTGTGGGGCTGGAGCTTTTGTGCACCACAAGACTTCACATACAGCATCAAATCTTACAGACAGTACCTAAGATAAAGAGACCACTCATGAAATTATCAGCCCTGAAGGAAGAGGGTCTCCTGTCTCACACATACATGAGAGTGCAGCTTACCACAATCAGTCTCAGTTCTCTAAAGGAACTTCCCACAGGAAGGGAAGGATCCGAGTGCCATCGTGGTTCCATCAGGTGTGCAAGTTCTCATCTGCTTTTACTTCCCACAAACTGCACTGGCTGCAGAAGTCACTTACTGTTTAAGAAAATGGGAAAACACACCCTGGACACATTTCTTTCTTTTTTTTTTTTTTTTTTCTAATTGTAATATGAGTATAATAACAGGGTAAGACTTGGACAATTCATTAATTAGGTTTAGTTTTCTCCTTTTGCTTTTGAAAACTGAAAATTCTCTACAGAATTTGAGTACTGTTGTTGTTTTCGATTTTTTTACAACAGCAATAATACAAAAGACACTATCACAGGTACTAAGATTACCTTTTTTCTGACACTGTGGGTTTTTTAATCTGAAATACACTTCACTCACAGAAATAAAATGTCAATGAAAACAATGCTTTAAAATTCTCAGTTCAAGAAACCTAGTTTCAAATGAAGTATTGTCAGAAAGATTTTTTGAAGTGTAAAAAAAAGTAATTCAAGCATATTCGAGGTAGGAAGTCAAAACAGAATCTGATTACAAGATGTCTCTATGAATTCAACTTTTACCTGCAGAATACACATCTTTATCATCAGGAAGTAGTTGAAAACCATGTAAGAAACAGAAGGTGCACCAAAGGGTAACATTTGTCCTGCATGCATAGGCATACAGACCTAATAGCACTTATTATTTCTCCTACATGCATTTACAACCTTTAGGATACACCCTTGAAATGCTATTGATATTTCACTCCTGTTTTCATGAGCCACTTTGCTTCCACTTGCCTCAACTGTATCTACCTGAAGACATGCTTATAAATACTTCTAGCTGCAATGTAACAGAGTAGAGTGAACGTATGGACATCTGGGATTACTTCTCTAGAAACATATCCATTCTCTGACATAAATATGAGTATAAATTGCTTTTTTTCTAACAAAATAGAAGGGTTTTTATGACTCACTTGAAAATAAACCCATTTTTCAAACTCACAACTGTTTTTGAGTGTTATGGCTAGGGAATAAGCTTTGCTCTGAGACTCAGCTTGTAGAAAAGTTGTACAGAACCAACACAGACAGTTGGATTACTTCATGCTGATTTCCCCCAGTACACACATCCTGTGCTCAAGGTAGAGGGTTTTATTCATGTCCAGCAATGCAAGTGAGGTAGGACTGTGGGGCTCAGGGAAGGGAATTTCACTACTTACTAACTGGAGCTCAGCTGAAGGGAGAATCTTTGCCTATGGGAATAGACAGGCTTCTGGATATTCATTTTAAATGAGATGAAGAGCATATGGCATCAACTCAGAATAAAACTGGTGGGTACATCCTCTCATTTTTTAGAGTCATATTTACTAGTAAGTAAATCCTACTCTCTTTGGGTCTGAATCTCCTTCCTAAACTGGAACCAGGAGTAAATTGAGAGTAATTCTATGCAAGTTGATGGTGTTATTGACATTAAGCAGTATAAGTGGAAAGATGCTCTCTTTTCTCTGGGGATATTTTCTACATCTCCTCTTGTTAGTGAGAATAGTGTGGTTGTTTGCTAGAAATTAGATGATTACACTCTCTCTCATTATTCCTTGTCAGGCAAAAGATGAAAATGCTCTGTTTCTTAATTCCTGGTATGTTCTACTGGATACTCCTGAGAAAACTGACAGCTCATGAACAATTGCCATTAATTTAACAGTGCATTTTATTCTTGTTGGTAAAGGTTACTAGCAAGCTGGTTTTTGCCCTTTGTATGTGTGCTCTCCCTTGTAATTACTTATTTGCTTTTTATAGTTCCATCTTTGCTGGTTTATTAGACTGTTTGCATAGTTTTTTCTTGGTTTAGAAATGCAAAATCATGAATTGTGTTGTCAAATAATGAATCCTGCTGATAGAATCTGCTTCTGGTATCTTCTTTTGAACCATATTCATACTGCCCAGAAAATAAATATCCAGCAAATTGCCTAGAGTATGTAATTAGGCAGACTGGTGTCTTTGGGAACAAGTGATTCAGCTTTTCACCTGTATCGGGCAGCTAACTAATAAAAACCCCTATGTGTTAACACAAATGCTACTGATATGAAGAAATTACTCTGAAGCAGACCTCTGCTTCAGAACTGCTCAGCAGGCACCTCCATCCACTCTGAATTCAGAGCATCAGGTCCTGTCCTGAGGACCAGCAATGGATGAGCTCTCCTTTGTCTACTCTGACTAGCAGAGAAGTGCCCTTGCCCAGAAAATCTGGAAACCTGAGGCCTAGGGTTGCTTACCAAGCAGAAAATTGAACCACTGCTTATCTTTCTCTGGAGAGTGCTCCAGCTTCCAGGGGAGAAGAGGAGAATGGTAAGACCATTCCACAGGCCAGGCTTGGCTTAAAGAGAACAATGTAAAATTCACAGGGAAAAGACAGTGAACAAAGGAACCACAGCAAAGCAGTATGCTCATGTGATAATCCTCCCACTCCTCACACAGATCTCTGGGAACATATTCAGCAGGGAAGTGTACCTGGATCACTGAAGTAGAGATCAGGGAGAAGGGAGAGAGAAGTTTAGGGGAATAGAAATAAAGAAGACACATTTGCCATGATACAGAAAAAATATCTTTACCAGAACAACAACCTATTGCAAAAAACAGGTCCTTTCCCCTTAAGAAGGTTCACAACAAGGCTGCATCCACCTCCCTGGCTGCTCCGGAGGCCACACTCTTGGCCAGGAACTGCAGGTTTTCTGTGAGAAGCTCTTTGCAGAGCTGGAGCTTGGCAGTCAGACCCTCAGGCAGCTGCCACAAACACCTGTGTCCAACCTGGAGGGCACTGCAGGCATCACTTCTGCCTGGAGGTCTAAGGAGCAGCCTTGCAGGAATAGGACTGCTCTCCTCAGCCTCTGAAAGCACCCAGGCATTTCTCACTTCCTATATTGTGCCACATACACACTTAGTTCTACTTTATCACAATTATTCTCATAATAATTTTCTTAAGGAATATACCTGAGAGTTAAAATTTAACTCAAATTACAGCCAAGATGAGTAGTTATTCATTGGAGGTATATGCATTTATGAATATTCCTAAGAGCTTTTTAAACAAAGAATCAGATAAAACTGATTGCCTCTGTTTATTATTTAAATTAAGATTTTACTCAAACATAGTCTTGTCACCCAGGCCATATAAGACAAAAACATTTTTTTTAATAATCTCTACAAAAATAAATGTCCTCTTTTATCATCAATTAAATTACATTCATTAATGAACATCCATTGATTCTAATACCTATTCGACATTTATTTTACTATAAAAAATTACAGTGAGTATATTTTAAGCAAACTACATCTGTACTTACTCTATTGATACTAACAAAGAAGTATTTCTTCTTTCATTTCCATCACATGAATGACTGGAAGTGATGGAAAAAAATAAACCAAAGCAGTAATTGAAATTAACTGTAAGATACAGTTAATTGTTTCTCTCGGGAAGGATAAAAACCATATGAGAGATTACACTGAAAGTCAAACTGCAATTTCTTCACAAGGCATTGGAGTTCAATACACCAGTCAGAAGCATTTTATTGCAGCATTGTGGGACAGGAAGATATTTAACATGCTTCAGCATGCTGGGACTGCAGGTGACTTGCTGAATTTCAAGATGACAGGTTAATGGTAAATAAACCATTTTCTCCCTGATATTTTCAAATGTGTCCTTGAAACCTAAACACCTTTCTGCTATTTGCACTCAGCAGAGATCATGGATACCTATGAAATTTGTGGTTTAGGACAGCTTTATGCTTAGGCTCAAACTGAAAGTCCAAATACATCAGTATTAAGTCTGCACTGCTATGCAGAAGTTCAAACTGAGAAAAATATAGAAATTATCATATATTTAAAAGGAATATATAAAATGAAAGTCCTGCTTGATTTTAAGACATTAAAATTCATGTTTTCATTTTCTCCCTACAACTGTGACTGCTTGGAACTTCATAGCTTTGTTAAAAGTACCACTGTCAAAAGTATTGGCAGTATTGACTCTGCTCTCTGGAAATAAGAAATGAGAGGGTCAGGACTTGGCAACAATCCCAGACTTCCAATAAGAGGAATTTACTTATTTAACTCAGTTTTCAAAGAGAAAAATACAGGACTTACTTCAACTTGGTTAAAAAGTTCAAAGAAAACCGAGATAAACTCAAAGAATACCACAGTGCTCATGGCTGAGTTCTTCCAGGCTGCAGGAAGGCTGCAATGAGTAGCTGAGCATTAAGAAATGAAGCTGGTGTAAGTGACCAGAATGGCCAATGTCCTGCTGGCTGGTGAGCACTGCTGAAACTCTGAAAACACCACTGATGCCATCTTAAAAACTTCTTTGCTGCTCAAAAAAACAGGGATGACAGGAACAGTGTTATTATCAAAACTCAATAGAAAAGAAGGGGAGCAAAGCTTAAATTCAAATATAAAATTCTTGTGATGTGTAAAGTGCTTTCTAATGCACTTATTCCAGATTGACATTACTGCATGGAAGCGCTGTTTGTTACTTCTGGTTTCTAGATCTGAGCAGAAAGAGAAATACTGTCTGTGCTGCAAATGATACATTGCTTTATTTTAGGCACTTTAGTCACTGAGATGCAACGTGTTTTAATACAATTCTGCCTAGCAACATGTTGAGAACTTACTGTCCACATGAGAGTCTGGCAACATAATAAGGAAGAAATCATCATCTTTTAGCTATACCTATGTATGGGAATGTTAGCGTAAGTTGGTTTGCTTTGACTAGTTTACTAAAAATAACTTTTTTTCCCAGAGAAAAGTTCAGCTTCTGGATTAGTCAAAGGGATAAAAATGTGCTGGTAGTACCAAGAGCAATTGCATGCAAAGTTTAACAAGCAGTTGTTGTCATGATATATTTCTATAACAGAATGTTATGCAGGACAGGTCCTGTAGCTAAAGCTCAGACATACGTGTATCCATTTGATTTTTCCACAAGATGAAGAGATTATGGAAGTCCAATATCAAGTTTTAGTAACAGCTCTGTGAGCCATAAGACTGAAGGAAATAATTTAGCATAAATTATTTGTTACATTAACAATGACTGCAAACACAGCACTGTTAGATTTTACATGTGCTTTCAAGAGAAACCAGGCACCTCAGTTGTCCTTTTCCTTTTGTGCTACTCCCCATAATTAATTTTTCGTATTACTACCTATATTCTTGGAGTTTGTGGTTGTGTAAACAATGGTAAAGAATTCTTATGTGTCACATACATTTTTCTGCTGTTTTCAGGTACATAAGCATGCAATGGTCTCAAAGGCACAATCTGTAGGAATAAGTATTTGCTCATGACAAAGCTAGTGATAACAGTAGGAATTAATTATTTTTCAAAACTTCTTATCTGATAACAGTAGGAACAGTAGTGATAACAGTGATAACAGTGATAACAGTAGGAATTAATTATTTTTCAAAACTTCTTATCAACAGATCTCAGTGTTCTACAGGGAATGTCTTTGTAAGAATATGGCACGTGAACAATTTGTATTTTGTGGGACTTCACCATTTTCTTCAAAGGATGTTCCATTGCTTAGTAGATCTCATTAAAATTGTCTTACTAGTTAATCAAAACTTTCTATGCTGAAATTTCAACTAATTATTTCTCACTTTGTCACTTTTGGCTAATGAGAACAAGTCTCCTTCACAGTGCTAGAAAGAAAGCTGTAACATTTCTCAGCTGTGGGAAGCCCCCTACTATCTCTAATTGCAGACCTAGACAAATTATCACAACCGTTATTACTGAATTCTCCACAACTCAATTGCATTTCCTATTGAGGAATCTCTGAGTGCCTGGAAAATGTTTGCATGCTTCATGTAAATTACCTGACATGCCATGGGTGATTGTGAGCCTGTGAAGGATGATCAGTAATGTGGCTGCTGATAGTCCCTTTTCCTTAACACAAAACCTTCCTACCAAGGTGAGTAGCATCAGGGCCTACTAAACAGAGAATTTTAAAGAAACAAGAAATATATTTTATTTCTTTAAAATATAAATCTGAGATAAAGCGCTGAATATATCTCACTGGAGATGTTATGATATAAGACTGAATGTTGAAATATGCATAGCATTTGTACATTTATTTCCATGGCCTCAGACATGTTCATATTACAGGCCAACTGCAAAGAAATATGGAAATGGAGAAGTCTGAACAGACAGCCTGTGCTCCTATAAAAGGCCTGGAAATCCTTCTTTCCTGTATTTTTTAGAACAGGTAAGACTGAAAGTTGTCCCTATATGAAGCGCTCCTGGACTTTTAAAAAGACTTAGTGGTGTATCTTTCAGGTAGAATCAGGCCTTAAGGAGTCTGATTTACAAATCCCAATTGACTGAGAATGAAGGAACTCTCTGTGCCTATAATCAAGTGTTATTTAACTGGTTTTCCTTTCCTTAATCTAAGGCTACGATAACTGAATTCCTGTCACTTCCTCCCGTTTCATATCCCCCATTCTTTCATCAAAAACAACATCAGCATAAATTATGCCACCAAGAAATGCTCTTAACACTATCACACTGGACAAAAAAAATGACAGAAGGAAGTGATCATTAAGTCTGCATTTCTGCTGTTTAACTTCTAAAATAGTCAATCTTCCCTTTTGTTAATTATAGGGAGATAGAGCTGGCAGTTGCTGCTATTTCCTGTAATAACTATTTTGTCTGTTTCCTTTAATTTCCTCAATTCAGTTTTCTAATTTTTGCCCAGAATAATACCTTATAAAGCACACTAATGAAATGCCTCATTAGCTGCTTTGTTTTGTTACTTCTGCCTTAGTAATGCCACTAAGAATTCTAAGTACAGAAACAGCAGTAGACCAGCAATTGTGAAAGACTTTGAAACATTCTGCATGTAGGCACTCTAAGAATTTAGCTCTGAAACTGCAACCTCTTCTTATGACCATAACTGTTATGCTAGCGGCACTTGATCAGAAAATTACATCAGCTGTTTGTTTTTCCACTGAATTAAAATATTTTTAGATTAGTTTAAAATACACACATGAAAACAACATGTCAATAGTACTCAGGAATACAGTTTTAGCTGGCTAAACCTTGGAATTGTAGTTTAGAATAACCACAATGACCTTATTTTCTTAAAAATAAAAAGCTTTCTAGTCCACAAAAACTTGCAAAGCATGGCTAGTTTTAACCTTTTTTTAATTCATCTTTTCAATGCCCTGTAACAAACTTGACAGTAAAAGCACTGTGAAGAGATGCATTGCTTCAAGTATCTTTCTCTTAATGGAGATTATGTTGAACAAATAGATAAGGAAATATAATATTTTCCACTTTCTAAATCATTAAGACACAGAAAATATTCACTGTTTTTCTTCATCCTGAGAGTACTTTCATTATGAGACAAAAGGCTTGGATTCTTGGTTATATTATCACATTGTCTTTTTACAAAACAGTCTGTCTTCAGCCAACAGGACATAATATAACATAAATCTTTTATCAACCTGTAATTATGTACTTGCAAAGATTTCAAGAGCAATGCTTTTTCTTGGAATCTGACTTACTATTTCAACAAGCTAAACTGTTGTAGAGATGTGTAAGTTATTTTAAGAATAAAAACAATCTCTTACTTGGTCCTCAAAGGAGATTGCCTGGGCAACATCTCTGGGAAATCCATCAATCACTATCCCCTCTTCATCAGGGATCTGCATTAATCTCTGCTTTATCTCAGTTATGGTTGTTTCCTTTCACAGAGAAAATAAGTTAGTTATTTAATATCATAAAGAGAGTTTTCTTGATGGTGCACATCACTACAGGATGTATAAACCCTTGAAAGTAAATATGAACATAGGAAACACTGTACCTGAGGGGCCAGTTCTCCAGTAGTAATTATTTTGGCAATTAGGCTCCATTTTCTATTGCTGCTTGTGCTGTGGATTTTCTTCCTTAACAATTCACCAACTGATATGTAGTTAAATCCATAACGTTCTGCTATTTTCAGACTCTGTGTTCCTTTACCACTTCCTGGGCCACCTAGTGTGAATCATAAGCAAAACATTAAATCAACCTTTTATCAGAAGTACCCAATCACAGGTGAAATCTTTGCTATTGGCACCAATCTTCCAAGCATTATTAGAGTAAATCTCACAGTGGCATGACCTGTTACCGACCATGTGTCTCATCTAATGGATCACAAACATAACAGTTTGTAAAATGAAATTTAAAAAAATAATACAAATCCACTTGTGAAATAAAAAGAGTCCTCTTTAAGGCTGACCCCATTCTAAAGCCATTCCTGGAATGGAGTTTTTCTTGATCCACAGTAGAGGAGCAGAAAACAGAACTATTCCCTTCTTAAACTCTATGAATCCAGAGGTAGAGCCAGATAGTCTGAAGTGTGTTCATGTCAGAAAGAATAGTACTTGGTTAAATAAGCCAATTGAATTAATGAACTAGTGAAATGGAACTAATAAAATCTGCTCCTAAATATGCTTGCAAGAGCTTCTGAGGTTTCCTTATTTTAAAATACCAAAAAAAAAATTATCTGAGATGTTTCCATAGTGATTTGGTATAAGGACTTTTATTGAACCATGCAATATCAGCTTTTGGTATTGATGCTTGAAGCATCTGACAGAGAAGAAATTAGGTTCAGCTTGCTAGACAACTTGAAGAAGAGACCCCGAGACCCCTCAATATATACAGCCCAGGCTGAAAGGGTATCAAAATCACTGAAAACACCTACGTTACATAGCAGGGAAAGCTGCAGGGAAGGTGAGCTGGACAGCAGCAGCAAGAATGCATGTAAAACTATCAGAACATGTTATGATGTGATGAGCAGAGAATCTGGAATCCAATATTTAAAACTAAGAAATTGTTTTCATAAAAATAAATGTTTATGTGTAGAAAAATGTATTGTGCTGAAGAGTATATAACAAAGCAAACTCAAACTAAATGTTTTGATAATAATTACCAATCCTCAGTAGCTGTAGTTTGGGTGATTCTTTGTGAGAACACTGAATTTTATTTCAACAGAAAAAGAATCAAGATTTATTAAAAATATACTTTTTGTATGAATTTAAAAATATAGCAATGCAATGAAAGTAAATCTGAATACACTGAGTTTCTTGTTAGTAAACATGTAACTGTTTTTATATTATCTGTATTATTCCCATAAATAGCTTTTAAACATTTTTATAATCAATACAGTTCTAGTTGCAGGGTAATCTTTACAGTATTTGCACACATATGCTTAGGGCACTCTCTGTAACCAGGCTCCAATCTGCACCCAAATATCAGTGTCACACAGCATTCAGTGTCACCAGCAGTCACTTGGAACTCTCTGTGATCCAATGCTGTGATGCTGATGCTGCACCTGTCCTTTGGAACAAAGACCAGGAGCCATTTCAAGAGAGTGCACAGAGAATTGTACCTATTGTTATCATGTTCCCATACCCTGCCCACAGTTTAGTTATGCCCCTGGGGGAAAAAAACCAAAGGGTTTTATCATTATCCAATTAGTTTAAATGATGTTTCTACAAGCATTTATCTGTAACATCCAACTAGACAACACAGCTACAGATGTTCATAAAACACACATGTAAAAAAAAGAAAGAAAAAGTGTATCTTATAAGATCACAATTGAAAAATCTTATCTCTCATTCAGTTCACTTGGTGTTTCTGTTGTAAAAAGACCTAAGTTTCTCTCTTCTTTCAGCAGACTACAGCTACCTTCCATTTCAGTAATTCCAGGTGTTCTAGATGGGCTTAGTTTTTCAGCTTGGACTCTCTCTTTCATAGACAGTTTAGCTATCTATCCTCTTTGTTAGGATAAAGAAGGTTCCACTTCTCTAGGTACACAAGCATCTGATACAGTAGGAATCATCTTCTCCACTGAAGTGGCTATAAAGCACTTCTGCTCCAGTTCCCCCTGCTCCCTTTCATGCTCAGCCTTCCCCATGAAAAATGCATTTCACCAAACCTTACAAGTTTGAAACAGACTATGTTGCACCCAGCAACAATAAAAATGCAGACCATAAGTAATGCACAGAAAATTAAAAAATTGGAAACAAGGAACATAGTGCTTGTGTTCCAGCACAGATACAAAAGGTGGCAGAAAACCGGAACCGATACCTGATAAAACATCAGTCTGTAATAGTATCGAATAGGTGAAAAAAACGTGTTTGAAACAAGTAGATAGACTACACACTTGTGTTAGGGAGAGCCTTGCTTTGCCAGTAAAGAGAAACCAAAAAACAAAACAAACAAAAAAAAGTGTAGCTCAGCACTTCTGTTTTTTTCAATCTGAATTGCAATCAGAAAATAGCTAATGAAGTGTTTGGTTTAATATTCCTAAACTTTCATCACATTTTGTTTTTATCAGTCCAAACACATCCCAAACACATTATCCAAATCAATCCAAACACATAATGTCAAGATGGTATTATCTGTTTACAATTTGAGGGAAAATATTCAGGTAACAAAATAAGAGAAAAGTGATAGGACAAAATTACTTCCCACAGCAGATCATAATTTATCGTACTATGTATCCATTCCTGACTCTGATAAACCACAAACTGTTCACAAGAAAGAAAAATCAAATCCCTTTTGTTTTTTGTTCTTTTTACTTATTCTGAGATATGTTTCTCAAGGAAAGTATGATTATTTTATATATTTCTAGAAGATGTCTAGACTAGGGAATGCTTGTTGCATCTATAATTATGTTTCCTAATGGGTTTCAAGTAAAGATTTGTACACCCAAAAAGTGTTATTAAAGCAGTTGTTTTAATTTAATTTTGTTCGTTATTTCAATTTTGCATATATTGTTGTAAATTCAGAATTAATTCAACTAATAATAAAATTTCTGAAAATACTTCTTACTTTAAAATCTGACTGTGGACTAGATTTAACAAATCAATAGGCAGCTGCCTGCCGACAGCACTTTATTTGATCTAGCCCTTACACTTTGATCTCAAAAGGAAGGTGTATTCTTTTAATACTAAGTAATATATTGAAGAAAGTGCAGCTTAAAAACATACTTAACTAAGGTGCTAATGACACCAGATAATTAATATTTTAAGATCTCTAAATTCAAGCTGTATTAACAGTACAAATTTGTTTCTTAAAAATATATTAGGAAGAACATTTTTAAACACAATCTCATTTACTAGTGTTATAATACCTTAGAAACTTAATTTTTCCATTGATTCAGATGAGTGCCCTCCTGGCTGGTTCCATCTGATTTTTCTAAAATCCACTCACTATGTAGCTTTATAGCTTTATCTTTCACCAGTTTTCTTCTGCAAACCCAGGAAAAGAACAAAGCCCCCACCTTTATAAGTGAGTTCTCTTCAGCCCTGGAGCTACCTGGTTCATTATAAGGATGATAGATTTCATAAAGCAAAGAAGTTGTAAAAACCTTTATGGAAGCATTAAAAAGATTTTGGACTAATGCATTAATAAAGAAAAGTTCACTGAATATGCGAAGCGGAAGACAGGACTTTAACTTCATTTCTATCCCTAACAGTTACTGGGACCAGCACCACCTGAGCAAGGCAGGATGATAATTTATCTCTAATTAGACAGTAATACATTACTTCAGTGATTTTTTTTGCTGGCATTATACGCAAACTAAAAATATGCAACACATTTTTTGTGTGCAATATCTCTTGAAATGAACAGTATACTTTTTTTTTTCTCTTTTATTCAGTTACTTTTTCCAACATGTGTTTTTATGTGCTTTCTCAATAGAAAGTTGAATTTGGGAGAAATTCTCTTGATACTGTACAAAAATGGACAATAGCTGCTAAGCTACATAGAGTATTGTGTTTCTATCAGATCATACTCTAATAGATTCAGAGAAACTCAGTGGGAATATAAACCTGAAATAGCCTTTGTGGAATGTTTACAACGTTCCTATATAAATGGGAGAAAAGAAAAGCTCTGTAAAATCCACAGTCTGTTCAGTGCATGCTGGTGTTCAAGGATTTCACTTCAAATACACCCGCACTCAGTTCCAGAGGTGAAAGCCAATCTCTCTTTATCTCACTTAAATCAAACCTTCATTCATCACTCTCCTGCAGTTGAGCTACATAGATTTCAATGCATTAAGGGCCTTCTGTGGTCACTGAAAAGGAGCCAGTTATTCTCCTTTATGAAAAGGAAGGGTAGCTAATTAATTAAGATGAAAGGAAGGTATGTGTTATTTCTCCATCTAATTGCAATCTTCACATTTCAGCAATACATACAGAGATTTGCAGTTGAAATCTGTAATCCTGAAACAAAAGATTAAGAAAATTCAAATGCCTTGAGCAATTGCTTTGGCATACTACAGATACTTAAAAAATGCCTGGTCTTCTGTTTTCAATCTATTCCAATATCTCGTTTCTGAGAGCCGCTGAATGCCGAGCCTAGAGGACATGCTGTTCCTAGAGTTTCCACTCTGTAGTACAGAGAAGACATTTCTGTTCCCTTTTATTATACTGCATATATTCTCTGTTATGGAAGCAGTATCTGTCTTTAATATGAATAAAGCTTCATACACTAAAAATGTAGTTCTCCATCACCTGGTACCTGTGCTGTAACTCTTTAAGCCATCCAGAGAATCAGATAATTAGGCCTGGTGGTAACATTTCTAAAGACAACTACCTAGCTGATAAGGAAACTGATGCAAAGAACTTAAATTCAAGAACAGAAAAAAATACTGATTTACATTGCAGCTATTTTTTAATAACCTATGCTTGTCTGAGGCTGGAAAGTATGAGCTGCTTAGAAAGAACACTAAGCAACTCACAAGAGAGAACTTTGGGAGAGAGCACAATTAACTAATGTGAACTGAGTGCTCACTCTCTGTGAAGTTGGAACAGGATTAATTCACCAAATAGACCTGAGGATTAATTGCAATGAACAGTGTATTCTCACTCCAACTGGACATACCAATCATTTGACAAGGGTCTAAGTATAGAGGACAACAGTGCTCTATCACCTTTTTGAGTTGGCTTACACAATATTTTTAAATACCCCATTTTTGTGATCAATTTTGAGTATATCTGAGTGTTTTAGTTCAATCCTAAGCTTGCTTTGGAAGAGCACTTTGATTCACATGGTCCTGCTGCCTTGAAATGCATGAACCAGGTTTACATAAGATGAAATCAAACTGGCAGATGTGCTCATAAGAAAATCATGAGCTCTCCAGCTGCTAAGAAGCATCCAGTTTATAGAACATGAGTGCAGGTGCTTGCTGCGACCCCTAAAATTCTTACAGTTGGAATGCCATGTCCAGCACTAACAATTTCACTCTTAATTGGCCTACACCACTTGTTATGGCAGATGGAAAGAAATGTATTTAAATTCATATAAGCATTCAATGTATTTGGTACAAATCAAAAGGCAAAGTAGCAGTGATAAAAGCTTGTCAAAATGACTGCCCTCATACCTATGACAAGGATAATTTTTGGTCGAGGTCTTGCAGGGTCAAACACATCATACTCCTCAATTAGCTCAGCAGTTTCAGAAAGGTCGGTGTCACTTTCTATGGAAAACTGTTGGATCGGAGGCAGTCGGTCGTAGCGTCGGTAGGGGAAGTTAGAGTTATCAGGCATCACTGTAAAGTAGTAAGATAAACTGGGAATTGTGGAAATAGGCAGAAAACTCAAAATCTGTTCTGTACACAGATTAAATAAGTATCATACATAAAGTATAAATATCTCATAATTTTACATTGTGCTTGCTGTTGCTATAATAAATATTTTTGGCCTCTATTTAACGGATTTATTAAATCACATCCACAGAGAGTCAGTTTTCTCTGGTGTTTCTTTTCAAGCACATCAGGTTTTCTATGAACATGGTGCCTGTAGCACCCAGAGTTCAGCAGGGGCCTCTGAGAAGAAAAGCTTTATATTGTGCAGATAACCTCTACTATTAAGCAGGACTCTTTCAGTGATACATGTTGCACACAGAGATAGAGACAGTATTCTTGCTTATTATCTTCATGAAATGTTGGAAGGCAAGGAAAAATAACTATGGCAACTGAAGGACGAGCTAATTGCTCTTTGTTAACATTACAAATAAAATAATTACAGGTATTGGTATGACATCTGCTTAGATTTTATGAGACGCACTTTTTTCTAAGCGTTTATAATTTGTATTTTATTTAGTAAATTAGCATATAGCTCCAATGTAAACTAGAAAAAACACATGTAACTGCACTGAAGTTGGTGTGTATGTCATCCATAAGGACCAACTGAAAACACAAGGCAAGTTCGCTGTGTCATATCTGCCCCATCTTTGCATATGTTTTAGGTAGGATACAAGAAATCCCTCCACTGATACATTAAACATTTACTCAGCAAACGTCCATTGTTTGGCTGGAAAGTGATCACAATTTCCCCTCCTGCCTAGCATCCATTACAGCAGGAGAAAACAAGTGCCAAAAAGCAAGGAAACAGAATTCTTGACTCCTTTGTCTGCAGATAATCAGAATGAGGCATAATCTGCTATAAAGTATAAAATAATTCAGTAGTGGATGTAAAACCACACACAGTTGAAGAAATAGAATAATTTTAAATTTTAATACATTACCATTCCTGAAAAAAGACCTCCGGGATTGTCCTCCATTGAGTGGAGGGAGGGTCTTCTTTTCTGGGCTGACAAAAGTGTCCCATTTCACTTTTTCTGGCCCTCCAAGCTCTTTTACTTTCTGCAAACAGCTTTCCAAATATTCAATTGGGTCATCAGGTTTGTAACACATTAATCCATTCAACAGACTCTGAAATGTAAGATCAGAAATAGAGACTATAATGATAGATGCCAGGGAAAAACAAGCACCTTTACTTTGTCTTTTACTTTGTACACAGAAACGCCACAGCCAGTGATATTCATACCCTATTGCAATCCAATATGTAAAAGTGAGGCCCGCAAAAAATCAAATTATTTTGGTTTGCCGATGTCATAAAAATTACTGGGAAAGGAAGCTCATGGCTATGTCTTTATAGTGTCTGTTTGCACTAAAATAAAACCCAAAAATACCAAAAAATCCCTCTACATTTTTCTTAGAACTGTCACTGGCAAGTACACACAGAGCAATGTGCAAGCTAGAGAGCCCCAAAATTTACATATCCTTTGTAGTCTTTGACATCATTAAAATGTATCTTTTCCTTAAAGACCACTGCACCCACAAGTATCTCATCCATATTCTTGTCAACACACAAGCAATGAAAAGAAAATTTTTAAAAATCACGAGAAATACTCAAACATCACCTTGATCAGTATCAGGAAAAATACCCCACAATCCCAAAATTCACAGGTGCTTTCTGATTTAATTGATCACAGATTTCAAGCCATTAGAAACCCCCTTTCTACAGTATTAATTCTTCACTCATCGTACTCATGAGCATTGTGGGGGGTGTGAAAGAAAGACTGCCAGGCCCTCTTCTGACACATTTCCTTGACAAAGTGATACATAAGTCATCATCTCACCTCTCCATGAGACTGCTGCATCCAACCTTCCCTTAACAATATATGTCTTTCAGGATGATTTCTGTTCTTTTTGCTTTTCCTAATTTTTGTGTGAATAAACTTGAGGGTCATAGTTGGTATTAACAGTAAACATAAATAGCTCAAATTCAGGATTTGATCAGTTGTTATCTACAGTTTATACAGGAATTGGTATTTACACACATTAAAAATATAAAATATATCCTTATAAAACAGGATATAATTTCAATGTATCTGTGCCCTTACTATAGTACTTAACTGATCACAGCAACTAACAGTGTATTTTTGCAGAAGATATGTACCAATTTTTTAAAATCACTAGCTCAAGCTTTGAGCCTCAACAGAAAACCAGTTTTGTCTGCATCTGTTGTTAAACCATTCACATTCACCGTGTCCTGCAATTTTCAAATATATAGAAAAACGTCTAGCTTCAGCACAGACAAGGGAAAATATATATGTGTATATGTTATGTACAGATGACAGCTTGTCTGATCCGGGGTGGGAAAAATCCACATTGCACAGAGAAGTAATTATCAGCCATTAGCAGCAGGTAACTTGTGGGAAGCTAAACAACACCTCACTAAACATTTGCGGCTCTTTTGTTCCCCCCGACCGATGAAAGATGCCCCTCGCCCGCATTCCTCGGCGCTCCTTTGCCCTGCGGACACCCAAGTTCGCTCCCCGCCGGCGGCGGAGGGGCGCGGCCGCGGGGGCTCCGCGGGGGGCGGCGGGNCAGCGCCCACCCGGCCCGGCTGCCGGCCGGCGCTCCGCGGCGCCGCTCCCCGCGCAAGCTACGCTCCCCGCAGCCTCCGGCTGCTCCGTCCTTCCAGCCACCTTCAGCCCTGCCCGCCGCGGGGTCCCAGCGCGGAGCATCCCCCGACGGGGCGGAAAACGCCTCCCCCCTCTCGCC
Source organism: Pyrgilauda ruficollis (assembly GCF_017590135.1). Taxonomy (NCBI): domain Eukaryota; kingdom Metazoa; phylum Chordata; class Aves; order Passeriformes; family Passeridae; genus Pyrgilauda; species Pyrgilauda ruficollis. Next base: position 8,036,398 of record NW_024527710.1, read on the forward strand.
TCTCCTACCTCGAAAAGCTGCGGGATCTCCCTGCGGGCCAGATACTCCTTCGCCTCGCCGGCGCTCATTCCGCCAGCCGGGGCCGCCGGCGGGGCGGGTGGGCAGCCCGAGCCCCGCGCTCGGCTCGGCGCGGCGGTGCAATGCGGGAGCCTCGGCGAGGCTTCCGCGGGCGGGCGGGCGGGCGGAGGGAGGCAGGAGGGAGGCAGCCGCCCGCCTCCCCGTGCCCGCTGCTCGGAGGGAGCGAGAGAGAGCGCGTTTTCCTCCGGCGGGGAGCGAGAGCGTGCGCAGGCTGCCGGGGAAAGTTTCGGGGGGTGCCTGCGGTGAGGCGCCGAGCGGAGGCGGTGAGGGGCTGTGCCTGGCGCCGAGCCGCGGGCAGGCTGCCCCGGCAGAGAGCGGACCCGCTCCCCCGGCTGCGCAGGGAGCGGCGGCGGGAAGGGCTGGGCACCGGGCTAGCGCAGGGGTGCTGGAAACCTCCCGCTGTAACGCGGTCTCTGCCCTTGGCACGGTGTTCGGGCGCCTTGAGGAGCGAGACGTTTCATACACTTTGGGCTGGCAAAAAGCCACGAACTACGATCAATCATGAGCATCTGTCGGCGAGTCACAGGAAGAGATCTGAAACGATCTCTGGTCTAGCCTTCTGCTCAAGGCAAGGGCAGCTCTTGAGGTCAGACCGGGTTGCCCAGGGCTTTATTCAGTCTCATCTTGCAAAACCTTCCAAGGGTGGCAACTGCGGAGCCTTCCTGGGCAACCCATGCTTGTCTGGCTTCGACATGAAGAAGGGTTTTCTCCTATTCAGTTCCGACCTCCCGTGTCTCATTTTGTTCCTTGCCCATCATTGTGAAAAGCCCGGCTCCATTTTCATGATGGTCTCCTGTCCAGCCTTGGAGAGCTGCTATTATGTAGCTCTAAGCCTGCCACAAGGCTGAACAAGCCCAGCTCCCTCTGCTCATCTTCAAGAATAAGTGCTCTCCATCTCTTAACCGTCTTTGTGGCTGCCCACTCAACTCAGAATCACAGAATACATCGTGTCCAACTTGTAAGTGAATGGCCCATACAGGGATCAAATTCACACCAGTTTGTTAACAGCTCTCTTCGACTGGGGAGCCCAAAACCAGGCGCATTATTCTAGATGTACTCTGGGAAGTGTTAAGTAGGGGGTCGCTTCTGTGGTAACTCTGTGGCACACTGGAAGTCACAGTAGAGTATTTTGGTTGCTGAAGTGTCCTATATCAAGTCTGATTTTCCAAATAGTTTTTATCTTTATTATCTTTTCTAACAGAATATCCTTGTAGTTGTGCTGAGGCACGCCCTAACACAAATAGGTTACATAACTGCAAGCTTATAAACAACACCGAGGAACTGCTTTCTGTATGTATCTCCCTATTTTTCAGGCAGATTGGAAAATGGATAGGTCTTCTCAGAAGTCTTTTAAGAAGCTGCTCTCCGTTGTATATGATTTGTGGATCAATATCAGTTTGATAAGCTTCTCCCTCTCAGCTGCAGCCATGTTCCTTGTTTTGCTGTTTCTGTAATTGAACTGCCCTTGTTTTCTTCAGCTCAGCCTCCAGCTTTTTATGCTGATTTTTTTTTTTCTCCCAGAGAAGCTTCCAGTCCTTGTTCATTCCATGAACTGCTAAATTCTGCCCAGAAGGCTGTCCCATGATCTTCTAATGACAAATTGGACTGTTTGGTTTTCCAGGTCATCCAAATATTCCCAGCAGCTACCATGTAAAGGGCAGCAACTAAAGTCCCTTCACAGCAACTGACTGATGGATGGCCCATAGAACCATAGAATGGTTTGTGTTGGAAGGGGCCTTAAGATCATCTAGTTCTGACCCCCTGCCATGGACAGGGATGCCACTCAAAAGATCAGGTTGCTCAGGGCCCCATCCAACTTGACCTTGGACACTTAGGGGATTGGGGCACACACAGCTCTCTGGGCAAACATGTTTCGGTGCAAAGCTACTGGAAAACCACAGCTGAAGTGTCTCTGCAGTTTGGCTTAAGAGCCTTTCCAGCTCCAGATTCTATTAATCCAGTGGTGTCTACTTAGAGAAGCTGCAGTCACTGAATTGACACTTCCCATATGTTCAAGTAAGACTTTGGTCTTCGCTGAAGAGTTTAATCAGCATTCTGCAGTTTCTCTCATCCTCCCATAAAATCTGGATGTGATTTTAACCCTACTTTCTTTTGCTAAAATTTTAATCCATCCAAATGTAAATTCATCGAAAAGCACATTGCCTTAATCTTTGAGTAAAATGAGTAGGTTCCAATGTCCTAATAAATAGATATGACACATAATTGCTTTTAAATTACTTTAAATGAAAGTTGACAAAAGGAAGCTGGAATTAAATTAAATAGATATTTTCTTAAAATAAGGTCTTTGCTAAGGAGGGCTAATAGAAGATGGCATTATATTTAGGAACATGGAGCTGTGGTTTTGGCATTTTGTGGGTGTCATTTTTTTTTATTTGTTTCTTGATACAAAAAAAAATTAATCTGTATTATCATTGTCTTGGATAAATTCCATTTATAGGCTTTTGGAATATATATTTTTATATACTCAACATTTATGGGTAAATTAGTATCTCATCCAATGTCCTAGTTTGGCAAGAGAAAAATATTTCCTTTCATATGCTTTCCATAGCATCTACAGCATCTTCCTCAGGAATGTGAAATATGTTTGTGTAAAATCTTGTCTTCCTTGGGTTTTGGGTTTTTTGTTTGTTTGTTTGTTTGTTTGTTTGTTTTTTGTTTTTTTTTTTTCTGTAGGCTTCCAGGCATTTTGCTCAGTTAGATAATGCTAAGAGAAAATAAAATAACAAAAAAAAACCTGTCCTGCTATAAAATTATGCATTATTATTATGCACATCTTCATTATTGTTCAAAATGTTGTTTTGCTGCACAAAATCAAATTCTGTGTTGCAGAAATTACCACCTCAGAACAAATACAGCCATTAGGAAATCTATCAGACTGAAGGTGTGAAATGTATCTGGAAAGGATATTTTTGGATCTAATACTACAGTACCTTATTCTAGAAGCAATGTTTTATGCGTTTGCTGTCAGAAGAAGCCCCTTTTTGAAGCAGGGTCGCAGGTGGAAGCTTCTCAAAGGCTCTGAAGATCATTGGCAGTGAAGGATTAAGCAGAGATGAGCCAAAGGGGCACAAAAAGCTTGGCTATTTCTTGTGCAGGTACCATAAAGGGAGCTGTTCGAAGGTGAGCTCTTTGTTGGGTAAGTGTCTGATCAAGAGTGCAGGTGGGAGTGAAGTGGTCTTACTGCCTTAGAAAATAACACAGGATGGAATAATGCTCCAAGGAATGGCGTTCATTTGAGCTCCAGGCACTGCCCATTCCTGAAGGTGCAGGCAGCTCTTTAGGGTACTGGGTGAGGCACAAGGATCATTTTGGTTATTTCCTACCTTTTCTGGAGGGCAAGAAGATACAATAGAAAGAACAAAATTTTGCTATCAAAATGATAACATTTCTGAAAATTCATCTTGAAAACTTCTTATGGATCCTGTACCATTGGGCAGATTCCATTCTCATTCTTCTTGTTTCCTCCAGAAGCTACATGAAGCTGCACTAAGATGAATCAGTATTTTCAGGGATCAGCTGGGATGTGGTGTTCTGGGCCTTCTATTCTTCTTGGTTAAACCAATTACACAACACCCATAGCCTTCAGTCAAACCATAATTAGGTTCTGTGTTTTCAAAAATCACTTCAGAATACCCCAGTATTTTATAAACTTTTTTTTTTTTGTCTAGTGCCTGTTCAAGCACTAGTGGCTGGATCTGTTACACCAGTTGCTGCTCTGCTAGATGTCTTTATTAAATCAGAACATCCTTGGATTAATGTGCTTATACAGGCTGATATGTGGACAGCTTGAATTTGTAGATTCTGTAGGTAAACCAATTATGTGCAGCCTTCTTAATAGAACATGCTGAATTACATGCTTCTGATCCAGAAATGGTATGCATTTTAAAGTAAATTTGGAACTTACTTGCAGCCCCATATTGCATATAGTGTGGTATAAATTAATCCCAGATTTCCCAAATGATATTTTAACCTTTCTTTTCTATTCTGATACACCATTTTTTCTTTTCTACTCTGATAGACCTTTTTCTCTTTTCTACTGGTACCTGAACATGTTACTTAAGTGAAGTATATCACTGATTGAAAAGTAGTGAAAAATCAACGAAGAAAAATCTGATTTCTGGATCTAGATTGCAGTAAGTCCCAGAATTAACATTTTATGTCATTTTGAGGACGCCAAGATGAATAGAACATGGGAGGGAAGAAAGAAGATCATGCCACTTAAAAGTTTGAGGATGCATTTTTCAATCTGCTGAGAAAAAAAAGATTAAAGAAATGCTATGATCAAGTCCCCTATTTGTTATGATAAACTAAATAGCTAAATAATCATTCTTGTAACCTTTCCCTGAACTGTCTAATTTATCTATATGCATCTTGAGTGGGATGTAGAGGCATCAAACAGGACATATTGTTCTGCTCTTCCAGCCTGCCTGTGACACCACCAGTGCCCTCATTCTGTTGTTTTCCCACTGACAGACTGAGTTTGTGCCCTGCTGTGGTGTTGCAACAGGGCTCACCCTGAGCTGGGTACCTGGCAGATTCCCAGCAGCTCTGCTTTCCACTGTTTTCGCTCCCGGGTTCCTCTGCTGCAGCATCAACACCTGCACTTTATTCTTTGATGTATGAGTTCCTATATTTGCTTGCACCCAGTTTACCAAGAAATCAGCGTGCTCAGTGCTAGTGAGCTGTCCCCTCTGGGAGATCCCTCTGCCCCAGTCTTTGTTACCTGCCACTGGTATCAGTGATTTTCTTTGGTTTTGGTAATCACTGCAAATATTATACAGCACATGGTCAAACCATAGTTCCTATGGGACCAAAACAGAAATTCACTTAGTATTTCCCATTCACACTTCACTTTTGAGGCCAATCAATTAATCATTAAATATATATACAAATTAATTTTGATTCACTCAGGTTTCTTAAAGAAAATACCTTGCAGCAGTAAGTAAATTGGCATCAGACCAGCACTTTTTTTTCTTCATCAGCCAAAATGAACCTTCTTGAACAAGTATTTGTGCATAGATCTGAGATGATTATTTCAGAAGCTGACATTGTCAGGCATTAATTAAATTTCATATAAGCTATATACCAGTTATTTTTTTTCACTAAGTTCCATGTTAGATGGCCAGGGCTATAATTCCCTATGCCACCACCCTTAGAAAGTACCAGTCTAGCATATTCCCAGAATGTAAGTATTTCAAGAGTTCTTAGAGTGCCTTTCCAGTTTTTCCCTTTCCTGTCCTTTCCAGCTGTTTTAAAACTCCAATACCACTTATCCAAGTTATTTTTAGTGACTACTATTTATAAAACTTACTTGACTACAGCTCTAATGGAGAATGTTTCCTTATCATGTTATAGCATAATCACATCATCTGATAATTTATATACAGAACTGAAATATGTAGTGTAAGTCTTTCAATTGCTTTTGATAGATCTATGAAAGCACATTGCACAAATGTTGTAAGGACAGTTTTCCTTCTTTCTTTAGAAAAGCTGCTCTTTCAAATGCTCTTAGACCCCTCTGACCATTGGCTTTTATGTCATTTTGTTTCCCTTCTAATTTTTTGGCAGTTCTTAAATCTGTAACATATATTTCTTGCAGCTTCTAATATTTGCAATAGAAGTTTTTCTTATGCATCTTTATTTTCATGTCAAATTGCTTTTTCTCTGTCTTGTTAACATTTCTTAAATAATCCCCATTTATAATGCATATTTTTGTATTTAAGTTTTTATCCTTGATTTGGCTCATAAGAATTAGATAGTATGAGGATACTGTACAGCATTATGTAACTTTCTAAATTCAAGGCTATTACTTAAGAAAATCTTTAAGTCTCTGAGAGATGAAAAGCAGGAGGACCTGTAGAGGTTTTCCTTGTCCCTAAGACAGTGGTTCACTATTGGGGAGAACACAGATTGAGCACTTACACAGACCTTCTGTCTGATCCATTGCAACCTTTTGATGTTTTTGCTTTTATTTTGTGTCACTTAAACGGAATCTCCCCCTTTCCTCACAGTGTTACAGAAATTCCTCTTCAGGAGGATTATTTTATAAATAAAATTACCATTTTTCAGTAACTGATTATTAAATACTGCAAATCAGTATATACTGATTTTTAAAAACTTACAAATGTGATGTCTTTTTTGTCCAATAAAGTCTTAATGATCCAAACACAAATTTTAAGGTTCTAATCTATGCATTTTCCCTTGTTAATAATTTCTGTTCATCTAGTTTATTCTTTATGAGCTAAGGGAACTTGTGTAGCTGTAGGAAAAAACCACCAAAAGAAAATACAAAAAACCACAGCAAAATTCAGTCAATAAAACAGGCTTGAACTGAATAATGACTTGTGGGTGGTGGTTGTGGGAATAGAAAAGAATTCAAGCACGGCTACAGACCTCATCTTGGGAACACTGTGGAGCTCAAGACTTAGAAAGTACAAGTTCCTGTTACTTAGCATTTGGGTTTTATTTCAGTGGTTAAATGGACTACTGCTGTACAACATTATTTCTATAACTTGTTATTCAGTCATAGAGTGAAAATCTTCCCTACTTGAAAATCATCTTTCACAATGTACAGCTCTTGAAAAGATAAGCATCTTGACTATTTCTTTTTTAGCTAAATGAATTGCAAGTAATACCAACTTCCTGTATGAAGGGCTTAGAAAACTCACATAGTGATTTCAGGAATTGCTCACATTGAGAAAACTTCAACATTTTTTGATGCTTATATCTTTACAGTGGCTCAAAACATTGAGAAGTTAAGTCAAAGGGAAAAAACTATCATTTTGTTTGATATAATTTTTTCTTACCTAGGGCCAAGAAGGATTCCTGGATGGGCTATTTTCTTGTGTGAAAGGCATTTATAAGTGCAGATTTTTTTTTCACTACTCAAAAATGAGGACCATTAATTTTGATCAGGTGCATGGTTGGTACATGTATTCCAAAGAATAAAATAAATCTTAAGGAAAAAAAAAGTCTTGTTTCACGACATTGCAATTTTTTATAATTAGGATTCACAATGGAATGATGATGGCATGTTCTGTTTTCAAAGGTGGCCATGGTGATAACTGTAGTATTCTGGTAAAAAAAGTACAGTTTTCTATTTTCATATTCAGTGTGTATCCAGTATTCAGCACAGAGCAGTAGCTGTCAAAATGTTGGTCAGTCACTGGTGTTTACTTCTCTTTGTTAGTTTTTCTAGAGCTAAAGCTCTCTTTATATTTTATATTCCATAATAAAGTGAGGAATGACTGTCCAAATCCTCTTTTCTAGACACAGAAGGGCTGTAACTTTGGCAGGTATTGGCTCACAACTCTGAATTCTACAGTAAGTAACACATTTTGGGTGGGGGGGAGGATTTTAATTTTGGCTAAGTCATTTTTTAATGATCTAATGTTCTTGAACTCATCTCTTTAACTTCTTGTTCTTGCATTGCAATGAATAGAATGCAGTATCTAGAGATTAAAATATGCACATTATGTAATAATTAGATACAAATCAGAACATAGAATGTAGGCAAGATAAAGAAATTGCACCTGAAGATACAATGGGCTAGAGTTGAGAGACGTGAGAGAAATTGGAAAATGTTTTAACCATAGAAATGTTTTAATGTTAATTTGAAATTCATCCTGCCTTTTTGCTGACATACAAGAACGTTGCCTGAATTTAGTCACCAACTTCAGTGAATGCTTTCTTGACAGTATAACAAATGAGAATTGGATCAAACACCTGTTTCCCATAGAAGCTGACACCCTGCCAGATGGCTTATTAGCGAAGTTAACTGTTGATGGAACTATCACGTGAGGGTTGAACTTGAACTCAGGTTCAACATGGCATGGGGTGGAAACATTTTGGCTAAATGGAAGAAAATATTATAGCTTAGTATTTGATAGAACCTAACACCATGTAGTTTATAACATTGGAAATTAGTAATAATCTTCAGCACTTGTTGAATCACCAAGACCTTTCTTTTTCTTGTCATGCTACCCAGTAAAATGAAATAGTTGTTGAACTGCAGGGCTGCACAGGACCCTGGGCTCTGCCTTACAAATACCTTGTTAGAGATTAGGCAACTGTGCTCTGGAAAGCAAATCCACCTTGGCTGGATGTTGGAGTCATGACACAAGGCAGGGTTCAGGAGAAGTTAATTAAGGATCTCTGCTTTCAGGAGAACTTACAAAGTTTCTGCTCCTATGTGAACTCCTTAGCAGCAGAGGCAGGTTACTATAAAAAGACATTTAAAATGTACAAGCGAGAAACTCAGTGGCTGTGGTTTTCTAATTTATTAAAAATGTCCAGGAATTAAAAAAAAAAACCCTATTTTAACTTTTGTGTATTTGACAAAGTGGTCATTGGCTTACAGCTGAGTTGGTATTATTTGGACAAGACTTGAATATTTGAAGAACACTTAAATTACTCTTTTCTTTACAATGTACAGCTAAATCACCCCTAAATCAGTTTCGGAAATAGTTTTTGGAATTACCCTGTAGTGTAGCTGACATTTTTCTATATACATTGATTGAAAATTATTGATTACTGGCCTTCTACTGGAAGCTTACTCTATCAGCCTCTGGGCAAGGGAAAAGTGAAACATGACCTGCAGAGTTAAAATGTACAGCTTTCCTAGCTGACTTCTTTTTATTGAAATATGAGCAATTTCTGGAAAAATATCCTGGTTTTACCATTCAATACTACCAATACAGACAGACATACTTCCTTTCCAAAATAAATTTTTGATTTATGAACATATGAGGATCTCCTACAAGAGAGAAAATATATTTTGTATCAAGAATTCACGGGCGATAAATAGCATAATGAATGAAGAATAATTTATTTTACAAAAGGATTTGAAAACAAATATGGCAATTTTAGACCATCATAACTAGACACAGAATTACTGAAGGAAATAGAAAAGATAGTTCATACTCATATGGTTCCTAGATGAGGATATAAAGAAGGCAAAATATGTTTAGTCTGCTATGTGACCAAAATCAATCCATGGAAAAGAATCTGGTTTAAAAATGCTTCTTACAACATGGTAACATACACCAATTTTAAAAAATTAAACTGTTTTCCTAATCTCCTGTGGAAATATGCAGGCAAAAAGAATCAGATGAAAGCAAAAATGAATACAAATTAGAAACACCCAAATTTTTGAATAGTGTTTGAAGTATCCAGGTTTGAAATGACATGAAATTAACACTGACTGCCTTGAGATCTTTCTGTAAGAGGTGCTGTACAGCTAAAAAGCAGTAATTATTTTTACATTTAACCATGTAAAATGATTACCATCTTTATTCTAAAGCTAAATAGCAAGGAAAGTTATGTACCCTTCACCTCATATAATAATTTTGATGTAACTATTCTGAAAGGAATAGTCTTAATTTGTTCTGTTTGTGAAACTTAGATCTGAAATCCTTACATTTCTGTACCTGGTAAAGAGATGTATTATTGTTTTTTGAGATATATATTTAATGTGCACATGCAACTAAAATGCAAGGGGGTCTTTAAGCATTTACATAATATTATAATGAGAGAAATTTTATTTAAGGAAATCCTTGATAACTAAGAGAGCTCAAGTGCAAGAAGGTGATTTTTGCTGAGATAATACTTTTGCAAATGCATCCATTAAGGCACTGATTAATTGAAACTGATTGACTGATGGGTGTCTTTTCTCCATGTAAAAATCAATAACCTTGAATGAACATGTAAATTCAAATGCCTACCTTAAAATGTAAAAGGTCATTAACTGCAGCAAATGTAGCTTTTACATTTTCATGTAATATAGATATTTAGCAGCAAAAACAACCAGTTCAGATCACAGGACAGATACACAGAAATGACAGACAGATTTTCATGTATTGGTAATTCCAATTATCACTAGGTCTTTTTCTGGATGTTCTCTTTCAGTTAGAAAAATCTCATCAGGACACACTCCATAGCACAAAGATAAAAGACAGGTAAAAACAAGGGGCTTGAATTCTTCACTCGTGAGTTGCAAAACAATATAGAAAGACTTTCATCGATTTCACAACAATGCACTCTTTTTTGGGCAGTTCTTCTCAGTTTGCACAATATCCTCATTAACTTAGGCCACACAGTTTGGCTTTTAAGAAAGGAAGTATTTGGTGGGTCGACAAGAAACTGATTTACTTTCTTGCTGAATATATTGTTTTTTTTCCAGACTTTCTGCTTAGTAATAGCTCATTTAATTTTTAAAGTAAAATTCCACCTTGCGCTTAGTGCCAGCATTGTCATGGTGCAAAGGCCTTTTACTGACCTGTGCAGAAAGAAATTTCAAAGAGACTTCATTTTTATAAATCATAGCAAAATCTGGCTGCCAAGCACTATGATTTCAATTTATGAAGTCATTCTGGCATTTGTACTTGGGAAGAGTTTCTGGTAAATGAGCTTACAGAAACAGATACTTTTAATTTCCAAGAGCATGGAGTTAGAACTTGTAGTTTATTGAAGGATACTCCATGCTTAGTTCAGCATGAGCACTTTCCACCTGATCCACAGCAGCTTTTACACAATCCTGGTAAATGAAGATAAAGAGAGAAGAAAATGAGCTCTCTGCTTTACACAGTTGGAGTAGACCGAGAAATTATTAAGGTTTGCTGATCTGCTCTTGAGCAACTGCTCCTGAAACTACAAGTAAGGTTTTGTCTAAAAATTTGCTGGGCTGGTTCAATCTGCTCTTCCCCAGATCTCCTGGATAAACATTAAGAAGGAAAAGAAGAAGAACAACAACAACAATGTATATTTACATTTTAAAATATTAAGTTATTCATTTCATTAAGAATATTTCTTTAAATTCCTTAATGGCCTAATTTTGGATTTGTATTAAATTTTGCTTCTCAAGACACTCTTCCACTAATCAGGTTTAATGACATTTCTACCCATCACACATTGATCTGCATAACCTTTCCTGGCAATATACCGGATTCAGTTTTAGTCACTGTACAAATGTTTAACATTAATCAATGTTATTGGACTTGGAGTATGAGTAACCTTTTAAAAAGTTGACTCATGGCTCACTGTAGATCTTATTTCTACTAAAGATTTTTATAATACTAACTTTTTCCAGGTAAAACTGATGTGCATTCAGGCTTTTTTAAAAATGTTTTGTTGGTTTTCTCATATAGCTGATGAGTAGTCCTCAATGGAATACAAAGCCCCTTGCTTGCAAATAAGACAATTACTTGAAAGACAAAAGGTTATATTTAGATTGCAGGCTGAAGACTAGTTTGAGTACACACAATAGCTTTAAGTATTGGTTTGGGAGCTAAATGAGTCTATCAGCAACACTGCCCTTTATTTGAGTTAATTTAACCAACAGAGCTGAGGCCACTTCAGCTCAATCCCTACAGGGAGAACTTTGCTGAGACACTCAGGTACTTGGTGAGTTCAGCCCACAGGAGAGATTTATCATACAGATGTCAGAACTGGGATAAAAGTGATGGCTTCTTAATGATTCTAAAACACACAATGTTCTATCCACTTCTTGAAGTCAAAGGTAAAACTGGTTCTAAATTTAGCTGTATTTAGGGCAATTTAATTAAGATTCTTATCTTGCTCCTAATTAAGAAGTCCATTAATTTTCTATTTGAGAATGAACCCTTCTAAAATACCAATGAAAAAATACAATGGGGAGGGTAATTTAAATAATGTTTTAAATAAATAATACATTGGGAGGCTTTACTGCTGTCTTTTTTCCCAATTTTGCTCTTTTAATAATGATTTGAGAAAATATTTTCAGCTTTTTCTATTCAGAAAAATACTGGTGCACAAAGACTAAATGTGACCTAATAAACTATCTCAATAAGCTGCCACTGTTTTTCCACATTTTCTTTTCTCATATTTTACCTTTTTTTTTTTTTTTACCAACAGAATAAACTATTGGAATGGTTGGTAACTTCATGTCTTCTGAAGATGAAATACTGGTTTATTACACAATTCAACAATATGGAAATTCAATGCCTGGTAATATTTACATCATTAATGACAGAACAGAACTGATGACAAGGTAGGTGGTTAATTCATTAAGAACAAATGTCAACTGAATTTCCTTGTAGGCTTCAAGGTTTTTGCCTGTGTCCCATTCTGACCTCAGAAGCCCTGTAAAGCATTATTTCTATAATCCCACTTTGTAAATAACAGTAACAAATGCTGTCTCATTTGATTCCAATGTGGAGTTAAGCCACTTGATGCTATAGTTGAACAGAAATGTATGGTCCACTGCTTTTAGCCAGAGTACAAAGAGAGTCTATTGACAAACACCCTTGAGAACAACTGTTTCAGCTCAGTAAAATTAGGAATAAGGCTTCTTTCATATAATTTTCCTTAGGAAGTTCTGTATCTATTATTCTCACCATATTAATTTTGCCTATTTTTTATCAGTATTAATTTGCTATTGTGAACCTTTTCGAAGTACAAACATTCTTTAGTCAAGCCAGCCTTCCATTAACAGAAGGGGGAAAAAACCCAAACGAGTGAGATCAATCAATAATTTAATTACTGTTGCCATTTTATCAGCTGAGATACCAAACTACAGTAGTTTCAGCATTTTTAAAATCTATTGTATTGATAGTCAAAAGGAAGAAAGCAATAAATCTGCATTTTTTAAGTGGGATAGTAGAGTTCAGCTATTATTGATGATTCCTTAAGAATCACTCTTGTTGACTTATGTCATTGCAAGAGCTTCTTTTAATATTTATTTTGGAAGCATAATAAATACAGCCAAAGATAGATTTTTTTCTCTTACACAGTAGACAATTATCAGACACTACATGCAAGTCTAAAACAAACAGGAAAGCAGACACAGAACAGTGATCAAGAGTATAGAAGAAGGAAGAGATGCACTATGATACAAACAGGTAATACAACCAAGGTTAATACTAACAAAATTATGGATATTTAATTGGTATTTTTGATGACAATTTCATGATTAGAAAGTGTCAGGGGAACTCTAGTATCATAAATCCCTGATTTAGGAGCTTATGGGGTTACACTTGGGATTTCTGCTCCTCCTCAGTGGAAGGCAAGGCTTGTTTGCTCCATGCTGGACAGGAGCAAGCTGACAGATGGTTCATAAAGGGCTATTTCTAGAGGGTATAGATTAGAGAATTAGGGCCTGAGCAACCTGCTGGAGGAGGAAAGAATCTGGAAGGGCACCAAGATGTGCAGCAATGCGAATAGCAGCTGCAGTTACAGCAGCTTTTTAAACAATTGTTTTAATTACAAATAAGTTCGGAATACACATTTGGTGTCCTTTCTAATTACTCACCATGAAGTACAGGACACATTGTGGCAAAGGTCAAGCTAAAGACACTCAGAGCATGAAAAGTACTGTTACTAGCATAGAAACAAAGCAGAATGAAGAAACAGAAGCAGACAGCATAGAGCTTTACTTCCAGACAAAAAAAAAAAAAAAAAAATCCCATACAGGCACAGAAGTGTGTTCTGAGAGCTGCCTAAGGGAATAAAGATGAAAAAAATGAGGACAAAGCTGTTGGTACTGCCTTACTGGAGAAAAAAAAGAGACGTGATACCACCTCCAGGAATAATGCCTGAAGCACTGGCACACTCACATGTCTGATGAATACTAAAGCCCAGAAAGATTGAGCCTGTAAAGAAATAAGAGCCAGAAGTAGAAGGAGAATTAGATCCATTAGAAAAAACCACTCAAACAGGCTAAGGGAATTCAGAAGGCAAACCAGAGACAGATCTAAGAAGGTGATGCACTGTATTACACAGAACATTAATCAGAGGGAATAATGGCCATTCTTTTGGAATATTCCAAAAAGCTTGTGCAGCTGAGCTTGCCTTAATTCAATGCTGCCTCTGCCCTGGGATGGAAAGGCAGCAACAGGACCTGAACACCCACAATAACAGAGGAGCCCCTGCAGTGTGCCTGTAGCTGATTCAAACTCTGCTCACATGCTGCAGATGACACCAGGTGACACAAGAACCGGGAGTCTGCAGCTACACTTTTGTATCAGGAGCCAGCTGAACCTTCCCAGTGATTGCAAACCCAACTACCTGTAACCATGGTATCACATCATACAAGTGATCTTTCATGTAAGGAAAACTTGCTATGGTTTTTAACCTGTGTTTGTATCATTCCAATGCCACGTGAGGGTTTTTTCCACTTTATCATTCCACAGTTTATTTTCTTAAGTAGCAAATCATACACAGTGACCTTTAAAGAATGCTATTAAAACTATAAAGTCTAGCATTCCAGAGAATGAAAAAGTTAGTCACCTCTGAGACAAATTTCAGGAGGTTCAGAAGTTTGTAAGCAAACAGGATGATTTTAAATTTTATACACAGAAAAGATGTTCATTACTTCTCATGTAAGGAATGTTTCTTGGGAAGCCAAAAGTTACCTTTTGGCCATATTTGACATAACTTTTCACATGGTACAAACATCAGAACTTATGTCTAGTTCCAAGATGCATCATCAGGATACAGCTGCTGACATTATGTCTGTGTGAAAAGGTGCATGTTACCAAAGGATGAATATTTGTAATAAATGCAAAGAAAAAGGGAGTAGGCTTAACTGAAAGAAGCCGAGTCACAGGTTCAGACCTTCTGTAATATGTTTTCTGCCAACTCCATATGGGAGCAAAAAGGTAATGAGGTGCTATCTGAGTTGAGGCACGTGAAATCAACTCATCAGTTTACCAAACTGCATGAATACATGCTTGGAGAGATCCTTTAGTATTATCCTTGTACATCCTTTAGAATTACTGACACATTGTGACCACATCTGGGAATGATCAAGAGACCTACGTGGAAGCATTTGAAGGGGCAAGAAAAAAGCTTCATTTAGCTTTCTGGAAGAAGAAAACAACCAGTGCAGCTTACAAGCAGGCACCAACAGACATTGACAACTATAGCACTTCTCAGCAGGTTCACAATAGGCTGACACAGGAGAAGGGTTCAGGCACAACAGGAGCTGGTGGCTATGGTATTCTGAAGGGAGTAAGTACCATCTAATAACAGGTGATTATTTTTGTCAAGGAAATCAGTGATGCTTTAAAACAGCAAACGTGATGCTATTGAAATTCCAACATCAATACATGGAAATGTGCTCCTGTCTGAAAAAGTCGTTACTGGTGACAAGTACATGGAGCAGGAAATAGCTTCCATGGTTCAGGGCAGATTCTGCATCTTCACTAATGGAAGGCATCAGGCAATTGAACAAAGCAGTGACAAGATGAGATAGTGGAAATAAAAGAATCATACCAAGTGGTTCAATACACTGAAATAAAAATTTGATGATGCATCAGGTCTGAGGGATGTATGCACTACAGGCAAAGCTATAGCAAGGCTCCATGGAAAAAAAAAAAAAAACTACCTTTAGATCCCACTCCCTCCCTTGCCAAAGGTGGTCCCTCTCCCGAGCCGTCCCCTCCACTCTCCAAGGCAGCCCTGTGGCCACCAAGACCTGATGACACCCTCGGATCACAGCTCGCCATGCCCTTCTCTCTTAGAGCGCAGGATTTCACGGAATTCTTGGAAGGCGGCTGAGAGGAACGGCTGCTGTTTCACCCGCAGGAGCCAAAGGCGAGACGCGCGGCCGGTGTTTTCCAGCACCGGCTCACGACGGAGCCACGGCGAACTCGCGTGGCAAGGCAACAGCCAGACCGGCTGCCATTGCCCCTCTGCCCTGCCAGCCCGGGCTGGGGCGGGCTCTCCGAGGAGGCCGAGCGAGCTCAGTGCGTGACCAAACCCCGGCGCGCTCACAGCGGCGGCAGCGCTCCGAGGCGCCGGACCGGCGGTACCGGGCAGGGCCGGAGGCGCTCCCGCCCCGCGGAACTTGCGCACAGGCCGCCGCCCCCCTTCCGGCAGCCGCGGCGGCCGGGCCCGCGCAGGAGGCGGGGTGAGATGGCGGCTGCCGTGCCCGGTGCCTCCCGGGCCCGCGCTGCCGCCGCGCTGCTGCTGCTGCTGGGCTGCTGCGGCGCAGCGCTGCCCGGCGGCCTCCAGGTACGGGGCTGGGGAGCCGCGGCGGGGCCTGAGAGCGAGCGGGCGGGCGGCGCCTGGGGCTCGGTGCTGCCGGCGTCCCCATCGCCTCCCCTCGGCGGGCAGGGAGCGCGCCCGTGGGCTGCCCGCGGAGCTGTCCGGAGGCGCTGGCGGCACGCAGGAGGGGCCCTGTCGGTACGACGGGCACCGATACTGAGCCGCGGTCACCAGCGCTGCCTCCCGGCGGGCGGAGCCTCCCGGCGCTGCCCCGTGGGCGGACCCGCGGCTCTTTGCGTACTGAGAGCGCCGGTGCCTCGTTCAAACTGCTGAAAGTTACAAACCCCCAGACTTTTCATCCTCTTGTGGGTTTCTGAAATTCAGTTTCTCCTTGGCCACGCACTGTAACTTGTGGCGAGTGTCTGATGGCCCTTGCCGGACCCCGCTCCCAGGGCTCCCCGGCCCGGTGCCCGTCCCGCAGGTGCGGGGCGCTTGCCCACGGCAGGTGCCAGTGGGTTTGTCAGGTGGGAGTAATTTCATGTCTCAGCAATTAGCTTAATGCACTGTGCCCACGCTACATCTGGAGTGTTGTTTGCTTTTGAATTCTGCGTTATTAACAAGTTGTTATGCTTGAAATTAATTACGGCTAGGACCAAACAACCCCCGCACCCCGAACAATAGAAATATTACAATCTCTGGATGAGTAATTAAACTGCAAGTTGTTTGCAGCTTGAAGTACAACACTATTTCTGTTACCGTGTGTTTTGTTCAAGGCCACAAGCATCGTCCTAGAACTCCTCAGAGTTAATAGAGTCTGATTTAAGAGTCAGCAGATTTGGGTTGTTGCCCCGTGACAAATTCCCTTACCTCTGTGAAGTCTTAGCCCCCTGTTGTGTCCTGATTTATGCTCTCTATTGAGGAGAAAGGGCCTGCTTACCTGCAAAGGAAAGTGGGAACTCTGGAGAACACAGATCATACAGAAGGTTGCTGTCATCGATCCTGATTTTGGAAGATAAATGTAACCACCCTGGATTTAAAGTGGGTTCAAACTGCAGATTCTCTTACCTGCTTTTGAAAATTGAATTGAATCCTAGCCTCTTTTCTCAATAAGGAAGAAACTGTAGGTCAATAAGTCACATTATTTTGTTCTTGGCGTGTCCTTTGGAGTAGAGGTGTGTGGGCTTTTTAAACTAAGGTGCAAGTGACTAATAGTTCTTTGTTCTGTAGCAAGTTTCAGGGAAAGATTTGGAGCAGTTAATTGACATGAAATATGCAAATGTTAAGAAAAACACCTCTCTTCTAGCTTTTCTAAGGTCTATTCAGTATCAATGTGTGGTAAACATGTGCATTGAAACTATTGTGGAAATAACAAAACTATGAGTGGTCATTTCTTTCTTATTGCTGAAAAATATAAATTTTTTTCATCTTTCAGGATCAAGCAGAGCAGTTTTTTAGAAGTGGACATACAAATAACTGGGCAGTTTTGGTAAGCACAGTCCAGGTTGTTTTCCTCCAATAATGTTGACAGTTTTTTCATCAGGAGCTGCAATTGCAACAGTCATTCAAGAGTCATGCTCATTTGAAAGAAATGTAAAGATAAACATTTGGAAATTAATAAATTTGAAATTGTGCCTGCAAATTTATTACACTGTAATGAAATTATCTTTTCAATATGACCAAATTTCAAGCACTCAGTGTATCTAGCTACGTGGCAGAATTCATAAAACAAAAGTTCCAAAAGCATTAAAATAGTTAAATTAGCATACTGCATATTGAAAAAAAGGTGTAATTCTGATACCAGGGAAGTCTGGTCTCTTTCACCAGAAAGGCAGAATTTGTATCTCATTTTTTGTTCTTAGTCAATCTGTTACCTTGTGATAACAGACTGGGAATAAAATCAGCTGAGGCAAGACAGTGTTTAGATTGACTGTTTGTACCCTAATTCTTTTTTTCTTTGCCATGTAAGTTTTATTAGCTTTGAATCATGCTGCACAATTGGTTCTTAATCACAATTCAGGTCTTAATGACTAATTTGTTTCAGAACACTATTGTAATTACTCAGTAGCAGCTGTTTGTTTTCCAGATACTAAAATTTAGCAGTATAAAAGGAAAGTTAACAGTAACTAATTGAAGGAATAATTTCTATACTCTACAATGTACAAACTGGAAACTATTAAAACATAACATACAATTTTAATACCCTTAACAAATAGATGCTTTTATTAGTACCTATAAAAACACATAAAGAAGGTGGAAAATTAGGTCCAAGAACCTATACTGTCTGTGCTGAACAGATTTTCTGCTGGTTTTATTTTCTCAGTGGTTCGTCTTTGAGTTTTGTAACAGTTGCTGCTAATTTTTTAAGCAGCAAACCAGAGAGAGGTTACTGCTGTCAGGCACTTCAAACCTGGGATCAAACTGCAATCCCACCTCATCAATAGCTTGAATTAATGTGCTGCAGTGTGGATAACTATATTTAAAGCTTGGGCACTTTCCACTGTGTTCTAAGGGAGGTACTGGAGACAGGGCAGGTGATAGTACCTTAAAATGTCTCAGCTTAATTGGACACAGTTTGTTTTCAGAGCATTAAGTCTTGCTGAAAGGCAAATGTCCTCATGGACTGATTCCTGTGGGGTTTTTTGGAATTCCTAACTGACAGGGTGATAGATACAGAAGGGGATCCTTTCAGGCTGAATTTTGTTATTACTTAAGTACAACTCAGTTCTTATGAAAAGAATAGAGAGAGAGATGCTATGTGGTGTGACTTACAGCTCTACATTTAGAGCTGGAAAATTAAAAAACTATCTAAATGCTTTTTCCTGCATCTCTGTTTTTGGGTTTTAAAGTCACCTCTTCTAGAAGCTTTTGGAATGTCTGAATCAGAACCTGATTTAAGGGGTGTGTAAGTAAAGGGAATGCCTGAGACCTGACCCCTTGCCTGTTAGAACAGTAGAAATTAAACTCTGAGAATTTGTATCCAGATGAATTTGTATTTGTATTGGTTAGAGCTCACTTTGCTCTTACTTGGACTGCATAAATGCAAATGTCCTCAGTGCATTTTCCCCTGTGTGTGGCTTCTACGTGAATTAATTCACTTGTGCCTTTGTGAAGAGTGCTTCCATAATGGGATTGCTGTTGAGATGAGAACTCTTCCTTTGATCTCTCTTCCATTTGATAGGGAGAAAGTAAATGAAAAAATTTTATCCACTTGCTGTTGCTGGATTATTCCCTGAAGTGCCACTTTCTATATTTAGTAAGGGTTTATGACAATTGTATCTTGAGTCAATATGCTAGGAACGTTTTTTTTTTAACTTTTATTTTCAGAATTTTTTGCTTTGGGACAACTAAGATTTGCGTAATTTATATCATGAGTTTCTTGGTGTTACTATATTCTTTCTGAGTTGTTACTATCTTTTAAATATTCCTGTAATCATGTTCTTCTGATGCAATGTATCAGGCCAGTTTGTATCTTTACACTGTTTAATATCTTTTTTTTTTTTTTTTTTTTTTTGTTTCAAGGTGTGTACATCTCGATTCTGGTTTAATTATCGTCATGTGGCAAATACTCTTTCAGTGTACAGAAGTGTCAAGAGGCTGGGAATTCCTGATAGGTGAGGTAATCTTGGTGAATCCAGTTCCTGCAAATGTGCCACTAAAGATCTCATGCTATCTGAATCAGTACGGAAATACATTTTTCGTCCCAGTTTAACTGGATAAAAGTGAAAAAGAATGCAAACACATCAGTGTGGTGAAAAGTGCAGCAATGTTGTTCCAAAGGAAAAGCAACAAGTTGCATAATAAAATTCCATTTGGAACAGGCTAATTAGATCTAGCCACTAAAATGTGCCACTCAGCAAATTGGTGGAAGTGTAATGTGAAAACTGCTAAATGCACTCAGCAATGACAGTACTACTGTGAGAGTTGAGTCTTCCTGTACTTTAATTTCCTTTTACTGTGGAGATGTTGGTAACTGTGACTGTACTAAGATGTAAGACTTCCACATCTTTAACTACATTGAGTGTTTAAAGGCTTTGAACTATAGGAGCAACCCCTGTATATTGAAAAAATACATTTTGTTTGATTTTATTTGAGAAACCAGTTTTTTTGTCTGTACAAGTTGTGTTTCTCTAGTGATAGTACAAGGGTTAGAACAGTATCTCTTCTTTGACAAGAGGAGTAGGAAGGTTCTGAAGTATCTTTGTGTTCCTACTGGAAGTTCTAGCAGTGTTGGCATAGTTCCTTCCAGCTGTTTCAGACTGTAATTTACTTCCATCATAACTGTGGAAGTGAATTTAAGGCACCAGCATCCATTGTGCCATAACCTATATGTAACATAGGCTCCTGCAGAATTCCTGGTTTTTAATGGTAGTTGAGAGGACTGGTGGTTTCTCCAGCATGTCTGCCTGAAGAAGTGTGACCTGCTTCATCACTGCAAAATGCATATTCTGATGGATTGAATGAGTATAGCATTTTTTGTCCAAGTCAAAACTGCATGCTTGGAGTCCCCAGTTAACTCCCACTCAACAATGAATGCACTGGCAGTATCATCCTGTTCCCTGTGTTTATTATATTAAAAAAGAAATAAAAAATGAATGGCTTTCTGGTTTTTGAAAGAGTGGATTTTGAAACTCAATTTTTAGATGCATTTTGGGCTTATAAATCCAAGGGAATGCACTGCAGAAGTGCTGTGGGCTGAAAGGCGCAGAAAGATGCCTTTTGTTCTTGCAGATGTCGTTCAGGAGCAGCTGTCCTCTCTCCTGTGCAGCTTTGAAGCACAGGTGCCCTTGGCACTGCCTCAGAAATTCTGTCACCAGTCCTGCTCTTACCTGAGAACTTTTCATCTTCTTTGCATCCATCTGTCTTCACCATTAAAGTCAAAATAAGTGTGAGTTTTAGAAATACTGCAAGAACTATGGTGTGACTGAGATTTCTGTGTTCAACAGCAAGATCCATTGCTTATCCGTATCCAAAGATCTGGAATTAATCTCAAAAAGCCAGCAATACTTTAGATTACAGTCAAGAATACTCTCCAAGACATTGGAGAAGACCTAAAGAGAGAACAAGAGAGCCTGTTTATTTAGCATTTACAACAATTTTTATGTGGATTTGAATGTGTTTTTTCCTTAGGCAAACTTACTTTATGTGTTTTTCTTTCTTTGCTGCAAGACTTCTTTCAAAATACCGACAAGACAAAAAAAACCAACCAAAAATTCCCAACAAACCTCAAAATCATCTCAAAAAAATAACATCTATCATGATTCTTGGAGTTGGTTGTTTTTAGTGCCCTTTAAATCTCAGAATTATTTTATGAAGAGCTCTGGCCCCCTAGGTCCAGGCAAGCCTGTATACTAAAGTTGCTGATGTCAAATACTCTCCTGCTCATCTTTGGCCTGACTTAGTGTTGTGGATAAAGGACAGCAAGCTGCATTTCTGTGTGTGACATCTTTGTGATCCTGAGGATGCTCATAAGGAAATAGGGGATAACTATGCAAAGTTTCACTTGCAATTCCAGGAATATTTTTAATGATCCAAGCTATTGCTGTAATTGTTAAAGAGTGTTGTTCTAATTTCTGTTTGTCTGTTATGTGAAAGTAGAATGTCTGAAATATTTTTTTTCTTATTTTTCACAGTCACATTGTCTTGATGCTGGCAGATGATATGGCATGTAATCCCAGAAATCCCAAACCTGCTACTGTGTTTAGTCATAAAAACATGGAGCTAAATGTCTATGGAGATGATGTGGAAGTGGATTACAGAAGCTATGAGGTAACTGTGCTTTAATTAAAACACTGAGTCTTTATTTTTTAGTGTTAGTTTAAAGATTTGTACAGCATCTGTGAAGTTTGAGGAAGTCTTTCTGTTCATTTCTTACTGGTTTTGGGCTGGGTTTTTATATCAGCTGATGAGTCTAAAATACATATCCCTCCCCTCCTTGATATTTGAGCTTGTATTTGACGTTCATTATACTAGAAACATGTTTAACGTATCTATCTTAAATAATGGAATAGAATCACGCTACTGAAATTTCTCTGGAAATGACTGCTCAGTGTCTCATCTTGGCAACACAAAAATTACTGTGAAAATTTTGGTGTGCAAGTGAATTGTTTATTAGGTAGATGTACTTAAATTCCTAATCTTAAGCATATGCTCCTAAAATAAAACAAAAGCCATAACTTAATCACAAAGCAATTACTGGAAAGCAATTAGTGTATACAAATCTGCATTCTGTCAGCTTTCTTTTCATGTAATATTCCTTCATACCAGGCAGTGTCTTTACCAGCTGAGACAAAATTACACATCAGTTTCTTGGTTTAATAGTGCTGTAGAATTATTGCTAAAGGTTTATTGGATTGTATTGTAGTATATAGTAGATGTTTTATTTCTCTGAAGCTTTATACAAAGAAGTGAAGACAGAGAACTGGAATAGAGCTACATTCTTTTTATCGTGTTTTTTCCTGGGTATGGATTTGCTGCTGGCGTTTGAGCTGTGCACATGTACTTAAAAAGGAAGGGGTGTTTTGTAGGATGTCTTGCACTCAGATGGGTCTTATTTGATCACTCAGACTTATGTAACCGAATTGATATTTTTTTTTCTTTCCTGAGTTGCAGAGGGAATTTAAACTTTTGTTTTTCCATGGTAACACACACTAATGTTGGAGCATTTTGTGAGTACAGGAGCAGCTTTGGCACAATGAAGCTATATACTGACAGGTTTTTAGATCAGTGTAAATGTATTTAAAAATTATAATGGTGGTAGATTTATTTGCTATAATTAAGCAACAGGCTGATGTTAATGGAGTATAGTAAAAAGTACCACGTGATTCTTAACCTGAAGTAAAACCTTACACAGAGAATGTTTATGCAGTTTATACCACACTATGTCTGGTTAGATACACTGCATATTTTAGTGTTCCATTATTTAGTTTCTGTAACCCAGCCTATAGCTGATCAATATTTTTATCTTTAGAAGATTGCTTTATGCTTCTCTTCATAGGTTACTGTTGAAAATTTCTTGCGTGTTTTAACGGGAAGAATCCCACCAAGCACACCACGATCTAAACGTCTTCTTTCTGATGACAGAAGCAATATTTTAATATATATGACAGGTAATTGCAGGTTTCTTTGTACAATCTATTGATGCTTGCTCAGTTGAATGGGTTTGTTGAAAGCATCAGTAGTCCAAATGCACAAAAGGATCGACAGAAAGTTTTTTTTTTTTTTTTCTGGTTTTAGCATGTCATTCTAATTAAGAAAAAATGCCTGTAAAGAAGTACTAAGCCAGTATAATTTCCAGTTGAAATGGTCTATGTGTATTGTTTTTACTCTACCAATATTTTATTTTGTTGGACTGTCTATGCAGAAAGAGGATTGTGTTTACCTTGTTTTAGAAAAATAATCAACAAGGCTGTATATCTTCCTTTAACCTACATAACATTTCTGATTTTTCTGTCAGGCCATGGTGGAAATGGTTTCCTAAAATTTCAAGATTCTGAAGAAATTACAAATGTAGAACTTGCTGATGCCTTTGAACAAATGTGGCAGAAAAGGAGGTGAGAAAGAATCATTATGTAGACATTGAATATTGAATATCCTGAACACACTCTTTAAGTGTGTCTTACTGGCAGGCCTTGCTTACCTGCAGCAGTGATACTGTCGATTGTCAATAAAATTGTGCATTCAGAAAGCAGAGTTTTAGTTTTTGCTTGCAGCTTCCTGCAGTTAGAGCTGCTCAAAGGTATTGCTTTGAGCAAACTCATCTCCTGAAAGGTGAGCTCCTGTTCCTTAGGTTCTGAGCAGCTGCCCTGGTAACTAAAAAACAAAGTATGTATATGGTGTTTAAGTAGAAATGGGTAAGGAGGCTGTTTTCTTTCTTTCAGGTACAATGAATTGTTGTTTATTATTGATACTTGTCAAGGAGCATCCATGTATGAACGATTTTATTCACCCAATATAATGGCCTTGGCTAGCAGCCAAGTAGGAGAAGATTCTTTATCAGTAAGTAGATTTATGTGATCCTGAACATAGTTTTCAGAATGCCTGAATTAAAAGCACAATTCCTGCTGACTTTTAACTAAAGATTTCCCTTATTCTAATTGTTGAATGGATAAGGCATTTTGTGGGGGTTTGACAAAACTTGTAAGTGTACTGTTCCTGCTTGTTTTTGTGTGCTGTCCCAAAGAACCAGCCTAATGATGGATTTGTGTGCTTGCTGGCCAGTTTATGCATTGCCTAGGAATAGCAAGGAATCTTACGGGAAGGCTGCTGAGAGATGGGTGTGAGGAATAGTCAATCTAGGACTTACTATGCTTGATATAAAACAAAACAAAATGCTAACCTTCACCTGTTGTAATTATATCCCAGCTGAATTACAGAAGGAGCCATAGGAGTGATCCCAGCCAGAGCAAAAGCAGCTGGTCAGGATTACCTGAACCCATGCACTGCTGTAAGATACACTGGCTCTCCCAGCCCCGTTTTCAAAGTCCACGGATCCATGATGGACCATTTAGAAGGGGTTCCCTGCCTTTTGGGAAACAGATATTACCAGGACACAGTTTATAGATAAGCTGCATTGTTCAGCCTATCAACAGGAGGTTTTTTCCCAGCTAGCCATTTTCTTTGCATAATTTGCCTAAGAACAAAAAAAAAATTGTGCTTAACTTTTGCAATATGCTGTTACATTCTGTTCCTTCTCCTGAATGCTGGGTTCTCTCCTGCAAATGCCCAATAACTGTTGTGTGTTGTTTTTAAAGCATCAACCTGACCTGGGGATTGGTGTTCATCTCATGGACAGATATACCTTCTATGTGTTAGAGTTCTTGGAAGAAATCCATCCTGCCAGTCAGACAAATATGAATGACCTAGTAAGTAAAATACTCAACATTCATGAATATGCTAATGACTTTAATAGTTCCAAAACTAATCTATTTTGTCTGTAGGGTTCTTCAAATGCTTTTTATGCTCCTGCTGTTTCTCTCGGAAGCAGCTTTGGAGGGAGGGATTTTTTTTTGCCATTGTTAAATGTAGTTGTGTAACACTTCAAGGATTGTCCTCATTTGAAAGTGCTTTGCTAGCTCCAGAAAAGAATAACCAAAATTAGCCAGATTTTGTATTTTTGCTGAAAAGAATAATAAAGTATTCATTAAATATTCATACCAATAGAATGAAGCATTTGCATGTGAACTATTTTAGCAGGAAGCTTCTAAAACCAGGATAACAGACACTTTGCAGATGTGGAAAAGCAGGCATTGATGTTGTTTTGCAAAGGTGATTAAACAGTTAAAATTCTAACAAGTCCAATCACAAATGCTTGCAAAGACTAATTTATCTGTATATCTGCTTAGATTGCAGAGCAAGATAGATACAAATCCATCAGTGTTTGGACTTAATTATAGCTGAGGCAAACATTATTGTAGATTTCAGGTATGAAGCAGAAGGAAGAAAATAAGCCAACCAGGTAACATATGACAAAATTTATGAAAATGCCTCTCTAGCAGTGACATGAATACAGTGGTGAGATGACATAAAAAGTAACCATATTTTATTTGCTCTGTTAACCCTTTATACCTTTTCCTGTGCTAGTTTCTTTGTAATAATGGCTTATACTTTGGTACTTTGTAGCTGTAAATCCTGCTGTGCCACATCAGTAGTCTAAGAGCCGCCACTTACAGAACATATTGTCATAGATTCATTTCTGTAAAAGGAGCAGCTGCTCAAAAGTTTTATACTACTCTCTGTCTACAGAGGATGGTGTTAGCCTGACTGCTACATGTGTGCTAGAATTCTCTCTAAACAACCCACACTTGGCAGATTTTATGTTGATACAGAATTGATTCAGTGGCTAAGACTCAAGTTTCTTATTTCTATGGGAATGAAATTCTGTCCTGTAATATAATACCTTCTAATTATGGGATACAGCTAAGTTTAAAATAAATCTTGAGAAAGAAAAATATGCAAGTTCTTTATTGATTAAGTATCTTTGTCTAGCCTGTTCATTCAAATGTCACTGTAAACCAGAAAATTAATTTGTGTTAATAATAAAAGGTAATAAAAAGGAACAGTGCTTTCTACTGTGTAAGACACACTCTGGGAAGCGGTATAGGTGGGCTGGCCAGGAGGATGTTAATCTGATTATTGTGAAAAGTGTAGAAATTTGTTAGCTGCCCAAGTAGTTTACTTTTTCAGCTCTTTGTAGAAGATACCTGACTGTACTTTTGCTTATATGCCAAATATTCAGGAAGAGCTGAAGGAAGCTATCCATACTGGTAAATTCCTTACATCATGTAAGTCATCTTATCATGCATTGATCTGCTGATTGGTGCTCGGGGAGTGGAAGAGAAGGGACACAAATATGTTGTGATTTGTGACAATCTGTTCAAGGCCAGGTTGGATGGGACTTCAAGGCCTGGTCTAGTGGGAGGTGTCCCTGCCCTTGGCAGGAAAGTGGAACTAGGTGATCTTTAAGGTTTTTTCCACCCCAGACCATTGTGTGATTAGGTACTGAGTTGTAATCTGCACGCATTTCAACAAATGTGACCACTTGACTTTGAGTCGGTGCTTTTCAAGGCTTCTTCTCTAGAGTTCCAAAATGACATATGGTTAGTCCATGGTAAAGATATAAACCTGGTTTTGTTGCCAGCAGCTGCAGGAGGTACTCTGGCACTGGAGGTACTGGAGGTACTCTATCCAACTCTCCAACGCTGATTTTTTAAGTTTAAATTAATGCTTTCCAAGATCAGGGTAACTTACGTTGCTCGCTACCTAGCTTTAAAATTAAATGATTTTCAGTTGTTTGATCTTCTGATATGTCTAATTTCTTCTCTTTTTGAAGTACTGTGTATTTGTTACACCACTTCTATCCTGTTACTTCTTTACTTTTCTCTAACCACTCTTGAAACAGCTTCTCTTCGTATCACCTAGGATTTGGATATTGCATTCCTGCAAAGAATGATACATCATTTTTCATAATCCACTCCACCTACTCCCCACCTGCTCCATCTGTGTTGCTGAGGGATAGCATAAAGCTGTGCAAATGACTGACTATAGGTTTGATCACAATTCCCTGAAAATAAAGACTGCATTGAAATGTCGTACATTTGAACTTTTAAAATAAGATTCAAATTAATTTCTAAATTAGCTGTCATTTGTCATAAAATAGCTAAATTGTTGTTAGAAAAGTTAAGATAACAAAGTTGGGGAAGTTCTTTAGCTCTATTTGAAAAAAAAAGTTTTAAAATTTTGAAAAAATTAATATAGGAAAAAGTGTGCTTAACTTAGCCAGTGTTTCCCTTTTCCTTTTTTTTTGTCAGAAGACCTTGGTTATTGGTGTTAGTCTGCTGTGGTGCAATTGGTTTGCAGTCCTTTCTCAGAGTGGTAGTAGATGGGTAGGTTTTTAACACTGAAATCTTCTTCTCACTGCCACTTCATATTTTTGTTCAAATTCATATCAGTGTTGTGGCAGTAAACTGTTGTGGGACAGGTTAGAATTAGTTGGGTGCAGTATCACTTTCCCACTTTCAGTGCTGATGCAGTTTTTTAGGACATTCATACTCTCAAAACCTTGGCAAGAGACTTAATTGTATAATTGCAGCATAAATTTATGTTTCAAATAGTGGTATTAAAACAAATGCTTACTTTTTATAGCTTAGTTCAGAGACTTAGTTTTTATGTTTGTGTCCTTAATTGGAGCAAAGCTAGAGAAAATTGATAGCGTTTTGGTGAAAATGAAAACTGCAGAGGCTTTGTGTGCGTGCATTAACAAATGGCTTTTATATGGGAAGCATGATGCTGATGAATCTAGTTAATTTTCACCACAGGGAGGATAGGAAGGTTTGATTTGCCCCATCTTTTCTTTAGCAGCTGTGTGATAGCAACCAGCAAGAGAGTTGGGAATCGTTAAAATAAGAGCTGAGTGTATATGAGCTTCAGGTAAAGGTGGAAGTGAGCTGAGGTCTCTCTGGACAGGAAGCCTAATGCCATATGCTTACAAGCTTGGGCTAAAAAGGGATAAAAGAGAAATTGGAATAGAGCAGAAGGGAGAAATGGAGAGGTAGAATCTGTCCTCTATGAAGAAAAACCAGATAGATTGTTTCCTCTCTGGGAAACTTTTTGTAATGTGAGGCTTTGTTGTCCGAAGAGAATGAGCAACAAAAGCCTGTGCATTTGGTGTCAGGCTGAGCACAGTATTTCTGCTGGAAGTATGACTTGAGACTCACAGGTTTTTGTCAGTCGTAGTCTGGGATAATTCAAGTTGTATTTGCACTGAGCTGATCAGGACCTGTGGTTCTGTCATAAGGATGCAACCTTGTAAGAGCTGACCCATGGTGTAATTTAGGTATATGAGCTTTAGTTCCTAGGTTGATGGACCTGTTTGTGAAAATCACTTGGAAAATGTATGATTAAGAAAGATGAACACCCATGTGGAGAGTGACATTCTTAGTCCTGTACGTTAAATCTCTTGTGTAGAACGTTCTGTGTGGCTGGAATGCGAAGGACTCACATAACCTACACTGTTACCAGGTGATCTGTGTTGTGCCAAGTGTGGTAGGACTTCTGCAAAATGGCTTTGTGTCCAACATGCTTTTATATTGCCTTCAGTGTCTGCTGGGTGCATAACAAGCCTATTACTTTATAGACATCCTGTCTTGTCAGGTGTTCTTAATGCTGCAACAAATCTGTTCCTTCTGCTTTTGTTAGTGCTGGTTTTGTCTTTCAGGTGTTGCAGTTTGTGCAGAATATAGGGGATCTGATATGTAGACAAAATACATGGATAAAATTAATAATAAGGTTTGTAGGTGCCACAGGATGTTTGTGAATTTAATGTAAATAAAGCATTTTTGGTATTTGAATATGCTATGCATTAATTTGTAGGCTATAAATTAGAAACAAGACTGTTGTGGTTTTTTTCCCATCAAAATGTAAAATTTTGCTTCTTTATGAAGCCTTCAACGTAACTGCTTATCAAAGCTTGTTTAATTTTGCATGCCTCCCTTTGGTAAATATGAAGAATTTTGCATACCTCCCTTTGGTAAACACGAAGAATTTATGCCCACTTGTGACTCCTGGAAGGTTATAGCAGCATTGCTGCATCTATATTCAGCAATATATTTGTGCATTTATCAGTTAGATGTAATGGATGGTTGGCTTTCACAGGAGCATTTTTAAACTCCAGTGGCATTATTGTAAGGAAAAAGGTTTTCAGAAATGCTTAATCAAGATGTTTATGAATTTTAATGCATTTTTTCAACCATTGTTTTCAGCTGTGGAGCTTGTACTGAAATCATTACAGGTTATATGTATTATTTTCCTTTCTTTTTAAGTGTCGTTTAATTCTGGAAGGTCTTTGTAAAGAGTGTTGAATGAAGGACAGGATGTGATTGTCTGTCTTGGTTTCCAGTTTCAGGTCTGTCCAAAAAGCTTGTGTGTTTCCACGCCTGGGCACCGAACGGACCTGTTCCAGCGAGACCCTCAGAACGTTCTGATCACAGACTTCTTCGGCAGCGTCAGGAAGGTGGAGATCACCGCAGAGACGCTCTCCTTGGACCGGGACGTGGCTGGCTTGGAAAGCAAGTAAGTGGTCATTATTTAGACCTGAGTTGTATAGCTTTGTGCATAAAAACAAAGCAGTTGTTTAACTGCCGAGGAAAAAGATCTCTGACTTCCTGTCGTTTTTTACAAGGAATCAGGGAGTTAATGTGGACCTCCTACTGTCATGAAGTTGTCAGCTGAAAACTTTGTTTAGAAGTGCCCACTCCTTTTCTAACCTTTGTAAATTAAGTGCTGCTTAAGACCAAGGTGTGGATGTCAACAACAACAGAAGTAGTTTAGAATTTTTTTTCTTCCTTAACATTTATTTAGTGCTCAGATATTTTGTTACTGCAATTCCTGCTTGTGGTAGTTTGCCCCCCCAGATAAGCTCTGAGTATAAGCCATTAGGTTAGGTGTTCAATGGCAATTAGCTTTTTAATAAATGCTTTGTTTCAGTTCTCTGAATTCTCTGGCCTTTGACATTATTCTGTCCTGAGAATTTCTGTTCCTTAGATGCAGTGATTCATTTGATTAAAGTTACTGGTGCACATTCATTGACTGAAGTTGTAACAGGGCTTCCATTACTTTGTGGATGGAGAAAGAAGTATAAACTTCTTTGTATTTTTGGGATTGTGTTGCCACCTATTGGGAAGATGTAAAGGAAGATGTGCTTGTTCTGTGCTCGTAGGATTTATTTAGCATTGTACTTCCATTTCTGCTGTGTCTTTTGTACTTGATGATACTGCCCTGTAGGAGGGGGAAACAAAGGATTGAAATATTCTGTTGTATCAGGAACTAAATACTTTTCAACACATAAATTTATGTAAATTCTTGTCTGCCTTGTTGTTTACTGTTGCTCAAGCCAGTGGATGGCAGTTTTATTTATTTTAAAGGTAACAGTAACTGGTCCTTGTCATTATTAACATCCTGCAAGGTTTAGTGTATTTCATATTTTACTTTCATACTGTATTTATATTTGGATCATATGCATTAGTACATACCATATAAATCTTAAGCTAGTTTTGTGATTCCTTAGTATAGAACAGTACTTAGTGACACTAAATTTGTTTTTTCACTAATGAATAAAAAAGCTCTTGGCAAGTAACAGACATTTTGCTAGTCAAAAACCATGATGAAAACTTACCTATGTGGGTTTCTAATTTGTGGACAATCGAAAGGAGAAATAGATTTTGAAGGACTTCAGTGTTCTGAAACAGGAAATGACTGGCTGGAATTTTCAGCTCTTTTTGTTGTGTGTGTTAGTTTGGTGTCAGTAATGGAGAGATTTTTGGTGCCTGATGCTACTGCACTGCATACATGGAATCATGTTGAGAAATGGGCACTCATGCACAGAGAGGAATATTATCCTTGTGAAATGTTCTGATATTTAATGAAAGCTGTATTACATTATCCACTTAAGTCTGTGAAATTGGAAAGGGTGGGGACATGCTGGTTTAATATCTGGTTTAATAGTTCTCCTTTATACAATTTTCTAAAAAAAGTACTTAAGTTGTCAGTATCTTGTTACCATTTAGGAAGAGTTTATAGACAATATATTTTTAATGGAGGAGGAAGTATGGAATTTGTTTAGAAAGTACTGAAAAATTGTAGTATAGCTCTAGCAGAGAGTGATGTGGAGTGCTTAATAAATTCCTTAAGCAGAATTCTGTGGTTAGTACTTCTTGTTATGACAGCTCTGTTTTGCTATAACAAATATAAGAATTACAATTTGAAGTGAATTTATTAAATGAAAATGTTAATGCCTTTTAAAAATGCAGTTTTGGAGTGTCTGATCTACAAGAACTAATTACTCTCTTTTTTTAAAGAATGTTATGAACATTACACACACCTATTTCTGAGGGTGTTGAGAGGCAGAACACAAATTACATAATTTTTGAATAGGTGCTACCACTGATTGTCCCAAAATAATGTAAGAATGACTCCTGAATGAATGAATATGAGTGCTTATTCTTAACCCTCTCAGTGTCAGTTAAACCATGGGGTGCCTTTTAGGAATGTGATGGCTGTTGACACTGTGAGGTAAAACAGCTGGGGAAGGATGGGGCTATCACAGCCTGGTTTATTATTTTTTGTTTCATTAGGAGAGAACTAAACCAAAAAAAGTGAAATAATCCTTCCAAAATAGTAATGACTACTCTCGTTCATGCCCAGCATTGTTTTAAAAACCCTGATGAAGCAGTAAAAAGAAATAGAGAATTGAACTTGAGCCCTTAAGAGTTTGTAAGATTTATTGACCGAGAGGTATCTGATAGATCACAAGTATATGCTACTAGTGCATCAGCATTTATATTACATTGGTTACTGAGTGTGAAGATGTTATTGGTTTAATATTTGATGAAGTCTCAAGGCTTCATTCCTTTATGAATCATGTCCTCTGTTTTAGTCTTCCCTCGATGTTAGCTTGATACCTTTTTTCTTCCCCTTTTACATACTGGTGGCAGTAGAATGCTACAGAATGTTTGTGCTACAGAGCATAGCCAGAAAATGAAATCCAGGCCTCAACTCTGACACAGTCTTAAGTAGTCTGTGTTAGATCTGATTTGTTTGTTTTAAAGCTGCAGGTGTCACAGGCGCAGATAAGGACATTAAAAGCCAAATGAACAAAAGGGGTAAACCACTGATTACACAGATTATGGGTAAGGAAGATGCTGTCATGTGAGGCATGAACATCTAGCAGGATTGTACTGCTGGCAGACTGTTCAAGTTCTCATCTTGCCCACTGCTGTGACTTTGCCAAATCTTCTCAATAGAAGTTTGTTCTTTTGTTACACAATTGCTTAGCAATTACTTGGTTGTACAGATCTGCTCCCAGGCCCAGCGTGAGCCATAGCTGTGCAACCAGATCAGAACTGGCAGCTTCACGTGGAGCTCGTGCCGTGACATTTGATGAGTGAGGCCTTTGAAGTTTCCTCTGGCTTGGGCTGAGACTCATACAGAGAACAACTACTAATTAACCAAGAGAAGAGGCTTTCTTTCTATCCACGTAGTGGTAGGTGAATATTTGCGAGTAAAAGCTTTAAAAAATAAAGAGAAAGTTCCTCTGCTGTTTCCTTTCTTCATAGCTGTTTCAGTCTAAGCTGTGTTCACTTCAAAGGGCTTGTTCTGCAGCTGCCTCAGTCCTGACAGGATCTGTAGCTGCCAATTTTAGCAGAAAATCTGACAGTCTAGATGTTCTGAGGCTTCAGATGATTGTGTTTTGTCTAAATCCCCATGCAAGTGCAAAAAGTCAACATTAAGGAGTAGAAGAAATCCCGCTTCTTTGGAGGAGGAACCTTCCAGGTTTTGGAACATCTAATAAATTAGGAGTGTGTGTCTTTTAAACTTGGATTGTAACTCTGCAGCCGGTTGGAACACTTTCTCCTTTTCAGTTCTTGTCATGAGGAAAAGACTTGTGTCAGCAGAAAGTGTTGGTAAAAATTGGGATGAATATTTCCCTTGAGGGTAGTAAGGAGTGAATTAAAGACATCATCATATAAAACCATCCTAATTTTATTTCTTTTGAGAATTAGGTTTTGTATTTAATGCTTCTATTATGAAGAATTGTGATTCTTCACTACTGGCAGTGACTGTTTTCCTAAAAATAAATAAAGTGGTCACTTGTGTTGGGAGGGATGCTTGTTAACAGGCTAATTATGAGTAATTGGTTCATTTTCAGAATATTACTAGCTAATGTTCTCTCCATCTATTTTGCATGTGTGTGTTGGTATCTCTTTCCTGTCCTTTCTTCTTTTCCACCATCTATTTTCAATTTGATGTGCTTAATAATTAAAGCTGCTGTTGCATGGTCCTGAAGCCTTGGGGATCCACTTTATGAACCCATAGGTAATTTGTTTATTTGGCAAGTAGATGCTGCTCATCTCAGAGGGATTTCCTTTAAGAATGACCGGGTTTGTTCCCCGTTCCCCGAGATCCCCGTTCAGTCTGTACCGGGTGCCACAACCGTGTAGTTCTTTGACGTTTCAGAAGTCGCTTTCAGGACTGATTCTGCCAGCTCACGGTGCCGGACAGTTCCCGCTTCCTGGCGGGGGTCCCGCTGCTCCCGGCCGGCGACGGCAGGTGGCGCTAGCGCGCCGGAGCGGGAGCGCGGCGGGCGGGGCTGGGACCGGGACCGTGACTGTGACCGGGACAGGGACCGGGGCTGGGACCGTGACTGTAACCGGGACAGGGATCGGGGCTGGGACAGGGACTGTAACCGGGCCAGGGACCGGGGCTGGGACAGACACTGGGACAGGGACTGTAACCGGGACAGGAACCTGCACCGGGGTTGGGACAGGGACTGTAACCGGGACCGGGACTGTAACCGGGACAGAGACCGGGACAGGGACTGGGGCTGAGACAGTGACAGTGGCTGTAACCGGGACAGGGACTGTTAACCATGACCAGGCTGGGACCGGGAGCGGGGGGGCCCCGCCGTGCCCGCCCCACGCCCCGCTCTGCGGGATCCCTTCAGAATCAGGCGGGCGTGGAAACGGAGAGTTCCACTTGGTCTTGTTCGGTGGAAATTCAGCGGGACAATGGGAGGGTTTTTATCTTATTTTCCACTAAGTTTGGATTTTGTAGTCCATGTGCTTTTTAATAGCCTACAAGTAATTAAAGAAGATGGGTGAGCCAGTACTTGCTGTTAAATATTATTGCTGGATTTCCTAAAGTATTTTCAAGTATTTATTCCTAAAATATATTTTATTTATAAAATATATTTTGTTTGCTTGCATAAAGATAGGTCAATATATACACAGATATATACACACACGCTCCTACACCTGCTAGTGTAAAAGAATTTTTCAGAGTAATACAACTGAAATTATTATTATTAAGACTACAGAAGGAAAAAATACATAGGAGGGCACAATGTCACTAGTATAATGTTGGTATAAAATAAATAAGGATGACTGACAATATCGAAAGGAAGTGCAGGTATAAATTGTGTTGGGAAGATTTTAAATACACTAAAGTGCTATGCTTGTTAATTACATACTCTGTTTAGCAAGGTATTTTAAAAAGCAGCTTTGAACAATTTATTATTTGTTCCTTTGAAAGGATTTTTGATCATGCATTTTAACAGATGTTGGGGTTTTTTGGTAATTAAAAAAAAAAGTTTTTGTTTCAAAACTGTAGCTCTTGACTCAGATTTTCTTTGGTGATTTTTTCCCCCCTCTTCCTCCAAATTTTTGTTCTGTGTGTGATCCTGTATTTTTTCTATGAGAAACCTTCAACTGTTGTGCTTCTATCATTTCACGTTTTCAGTAGAGCACTGCTTTGTTGAACCTATATATAGTTAGTTATTTCTAGGTATAATTTTAATTGGCAAAGAAACCTCTTGGTCTGTAGAGGCACCATGAAGCACATGCAAGTCAGTGGCAGTATTGTATTGGATTCAGCTTTTGAATCGAGTTCAGTACCTTTACATTCTTCACAAGTGACTTAGATATGCCAGTTGGCTTGGGCACCTACATTGTTAGGCAGTCTAACATTGTTGCATGGCAGATTTAGTGGGAGATCTTAAGTATATCTAGTAGATTTTAACATCATCTAGACAGCTTGAGAATATCTAGATATCACAGGATATTTGATACAGGGTTTTTATTTTGTTCTCCTTTATTCATTCCTTTTTATACCTTCCTATGTAAAATTCTTATTTTGTTTCATTATTTCTTCTTCATCTCTTCTCCCTGTGTGATCTTTACCTGCTATTATTTTTGCAGTTGAGCAGGCTGCTTTATAATTGCAGTCTCCTGAAGTGCTTGTTATTCTTTCTAGTGCTATTTATATGGAGGTCCTGGCTTGATCTTCTTGCTTTGCTGCCCAGGTGCTAAATAAAAATTAATGTCTGTTCCTAGTGGTATTTCTGTAGCTGTGTGCTCTATATTGCTGCTGAAGAAGACCATGAAAACAGCTGTAGTATTTGGCATGAGTCTGACCAGGAAATATTTTCATGTAATTTTGGCATGTTTTCAGCACTGTGAGATAACATGGGAATTTCAATAAAACTGTATTACTATTATTTGCTTCCTGTCAGGAGTACCAGAGCTGCTGTTGATGTTTGTTAGGATACCCTTCTTGTGTGATTTCTAGCAGAGTGAAAAAACAGGGGTGAAGAGAGGCAGACTTCTGGAAGCAGTGACTGTGGAACTCTTAGGTCTTTGGAATTTAGAGGCCAAGCTCACATTAACATTTGTTATGCCCTAGAAATGAATCTGTGCACATAACTGTTAAATTTCCAAGGCTCAAGCAGCATTAATGCTTTTTAAAAATATGGCATTAAGCCATATGTAAATGCTTTTAGTCTTTGCTGGTTTTCATATTGTCAAAAAACTTACCCTTGATTTTTTTGAGCACCTGAGGGATGACCTTCTGGATGGTCAGAAATTTCTGCCTCTGAAAATCCATGTCTTGCCCAAAGCTGTGCAGGGAAGTGCCTTCACAATGTATTTATATAACAATGGTTAAAAGATCATAAACTGATCTTGGTCTACACATTCCAGCCCTCTCAATAGGAGGGATCTTTCTCAAGTCAGGTGTTTGCTGGACCAAAGCTCTCATCATAGAGCTGTTACATTTACTACTGAAATGCAAGTCCCTGAAGCCCTGCTGTTGGTTTTGGTGAGCTGCATGATGATCTGGAAGATTGAGATGTGTCCCTGCTTGTTTCTGAAGGCTCTGCTACGCTCAGAGAGGTTATGCTGCTCAGTGGGCATACTGAGAGACCTAGTTCCGTAGCAAAGAAGTGAAATGTTAGTTGTGAAAGAAGAGCTGAACTCTAAAAAAAAAAAAAAGCATTGCATTATTGCCAGGCATCTCTTTTCTATCCAGCTAGGTGTTTGAATAGACCAGTGCAAATTTCTGCTCTCAGGGGAGCAAGAAAGTCACAGCTGCATCAAAGGATGGAAAGAAAACTAGAGGTGATTACAAAAGGCAATTCTGATCACATAAAGCACTGGATTTACAGATGGCATGCTGAGCACTGTTTAGTATTACTTTATAAAACGAGATTGTTTTATGTGTTTGGTCAAAAGTATCAGAAATCTATGGAAACAGATGCTGAGTATATCTACTGAAGTGCCCAAGCTACTATTAAGATTATTTTATAAAATTTGTAGGATGACAAAATATTAACTCTGTGGTGAGATTGATCTTTCAGGAAAAGAGAGTAATATTGTAAACAAAGAATTTACTGCAAAATGGGGTTTATTCAGCATTTTTGCAGGCAGAAGCTGATTGCATGAAGGGTTTGTTATTGATAAATACCAGGAGAAACAAACAAGAAATAATGAAGCACAATAGTCTTTTGTATCCCTTGAAGTAGAGCAAGTAAAGAAAGGGTGAAAGCAGGATACATAGGGAGCTGGAGGAATACCTGTTCAGGGGCTGGATATGTTGTATCTTTTGAATCCTAGTAAACTTAATGCATTTGGCTCCAGTTTACTATTTGGAGATTCCTGGGATGGCAACTGTGGATGTTCAGATTTTACAGAGTGGTGACAGCCCACCTCTGCTCTGCCCGTTAAATTGGGCACAAGTTTATATGATATTGAAAAAGAAAAGAAAAGGTTGAAACCCCCTTAGTCATCTGCCCAGAGATCAGAGCTAATCTGGAACATAAAGACAGGCAGGATTTCTCTTTCACAAAATGAACTGGGAGTTGCTGCTCTGGGTATAAGTGTGAAGATGTGTTCATATTCTGTAATGTAGCACCAGAATTTATTGCAAACTGAAATTACTATTTTGTATGCAACCAAAATATTTATGTATTTCTTATGGATGCAGGAATGGTTCAAATCAGTGGGCTCCCAAAATATATAGATTGAAACCATGAGATGTTTAGGGAATTCCCCTTTCACTTTGTACATATGACATGAAATTAGTGAGAGCGCTGGATTACTTGAACAGCATTTTGGTGACAGGCAGGAATGAGAATTTAGAAGCAAGTTTGGAGAAGGAGAATGTGTCTTTTTCCCACCCCAGCCAAGTGTTGAAACAAGAATAGTTCAGTCCAGCAGTTCCCAGGAGAAGGCAAGACCACAATGGAGGCTAGAATCTCCTTTCCTGTAGGGAAGGGAAGAATAATTGTTGGGCATTGGTATTCAAAGTTGCTTTAGCATAAATTCCTTGAATTATATGACAGCCATTTTAAATTTCTCTTCCTACTGGTTAAAAAAGTTACTGAAGTGTAGCTGATGTACCAGTACTAAGGGAATGGTTTATCAGAAATTGAAACAATTAAAAATGTTGCACTTTCCTCCTGCCTTCTGTTGCTGGATTTTTAATTTTACAGTGGTACTTTCTGTGTAATTCTCTGTGTAATTGCTATGTGAAAAACATACAAAAAAGTCAATTCTGGAGGGACCAGATGCAGAGGAAGAGACAGAATAATACTAGTGTATTGGTATAATTTTTAGACACTGATTGAAGGGTAAGGAAAAGCTCTGCTAATCTTTCGGATTAATCTTCAACAGATGATAATCTTTAAATTGATCTTATGTTTCATGTCTCAATATTTAAAATTGTTCATTAGTCTGTTGGGTTTTCAGCAGTCAGTGATAAATGACAGATGCTTGGATTCATACAGCGTCAGAATGTGTGGAAGGTACTTGGTAGAAGTGGGTTATCTCTTGTACTTATTCTGAAAAGCGTTTGAATTCACATGTAGCATCAGGAATCTGAGTGCCCTCATCAAGTTAGCCATTACTGCACGTGGGTTTGCTGTCCTGGGACACTGAATGTTCTTAGGCCAAAGCTGGGTGCATTTCTCCAGCTCAGGAAGGCCAAGGTGGCTGTCAGAGCAGGCCACAGAAATGCATCTCCCAGACGCCGTGGCTGCGCCGTAGCAGTTCCCGGGCTCGCCCCTTGCACTCGGCTGTCCTGGCAGATCTGCTGCCCTCGCTGGGAGGGGAAGGGGATGCGCTGGAAGGAGAGCAGTGTGTGCACTGTGTGCTCCTCTCTGAGGGCTCTGTGGCAGAGGGGCAGGGCTGGGCTGTGGCTGGGCTGTCAGGCTGAGCAGCACCGCTCGCTGCAGGTTGCTCAGACCCCACCCGGGCTCTCGGGCGGACGGGAGGCTGGGGCTGCTTGGTGCCAATATGTTCTCCCCATGGCTGCCTTTCTGCAACTGCAGTCCAGGGCCCCTGCTCTGCTGGCAGAAGCTTTCCAAAACTGGGGCCAAATTTGGCTTGTAGACAGATTATCCATCTGAATTTCCTCCCAAGCAGCACAGTGGCTCTGAAGGATAGGAATGGTTAGATCTTCTGTGCCATCAGAAAGTGTACCTAAGTGTAAGCTGGTTGAAAGGAGTAGATAAGAGTATGTTTTTCTTCTCTTTCCACAGCAGTTA
The DNA here is from genome assembly GCF_017590135.1 of Pyrgilauda ruficollis. Taxonomy (NCBI): domain Eukaryota; kingdom Metazoa; phylum Chordata; class Aves; order Passeriformes; family Passeridae; genus Pyrgilauda; species Pyrgilauda ruficollis. The sequence goes on from NW_024527710.1 coordinate 8,075,330, forward strand.
TTTAAACTTGACAGGTAGGATAGTGCATATAATATTATAGTTGTATTAAATAATTGGAGTGAGATAAAAATCAGAAAGGGTTACTTGTATTCTGAGATGATCCCTGGTCCTGTGTAATCTGCAAGTGAGACAAGTTACCATAGACATGCTCTAATATTTCAGTAGTATTTTTGTGTTTGAAATAGTAGGCCAAAAGTTACAGCTCTGAATAGTTAACAATTTATAACTCTTTTTAGTTTGGGAGAATATAGCGAACCTGTAGTTGCTCCTAGGTTTATCTCAGTTTAACTGTAACATAATATTTAAGCTTCATAATTCCCCACTGGCTAGTATTTTTTTTTCTGTTGGTTACTTAGGAGTCTGAACCATGACTTCCTGCTAGAATAAAATAGGAATGAAGACTTCTTGCTGTAGGTCTAAATTTTAGCTGGGGAATTGGAGCAGAACAGCCACTAAGTGAAACTGCTCTAAATCTCAGCCATAGAGGACGTAACCTCTGTTTCTTTCTCAGCTGTCAAATAGAGTGCCCTTGTTCCTTTTTCCTTTGTGTGTGGTTTTCTTCTGATATAGTTTTTACTAACAGGTACTTTATTACAAAATATTCTGAGCTGACTTCTATCTTATTAGGTGCTTATGGATGTCTCCATAAAAATATATGGCATATCCCTAAAATGGATAAATCTGCACTCTGCTGTAATGTTTTAAAACTGGAAACTGTGTGCACACAAAAAATGTGGTTAGATAGAAAATTGTCCTTAAATCAGAATATTTCTATGTGGTTTGCAAATCCAGTGGCGCTACTGAAAAATATTAGGCTCTTTATTAATCTGTGGGTTATAAAGTAATTTAGGAAGGACAAGAGAAAATATTAGCTAGGTGTGGCAGGGAGACTTCTCATGCCATAGATTCAAAGATGGTTTACATCAGTCACTCTAAATATTTTATAGTAATAATGGTTGTATTGATGTGGTGTGTCTGTTCAGTTACTAACGAGCAGCTGTGCCATGAAAACAGCTTCTCCAGTTGTTGTTCTTGGGGGTGCTTCCAGCAGCGCTGGAACCTGTGGAAAGGTCATGCATGAGGACACATTTCCAGTTGGTGGTGGAGTATGGAAGAAGGAAAAGTCATTTTTATATGTAGCTGTACATGTTCTGCAAACATAGGGATTCCATTCTGGTCACAAAATTCTTATTATATTGCACCATTGAGGTTTTGTGCAAACATAATTATTTCTTTAACACTATGGGAGAGTATGCATGAGCCAGTTCATAATTCTGTGCCGTATTATGACTGTTCTTAAATTCAGATAATAGTAAATATAAAACATTTAAAATTACAGTGCAGTTCTTAAAAGATTATCATTATCACTGCATTGAATTTTGTGTACATTTATGTGAGTTTTATGGATGAAAATAATAGATGCAAGAGATGTTTTAAAATAATAGTGATTAGTAGTTTGATGTGGTATTTATTTATGGTAGTACATCTCCGAGGAAGTACTTAGTTGAGTTTTTAGATAGCCTAGGTAATTGTTTCTAACCAGTTTCTAAGTGTTTCTGCTTTCTCTGGGTGTAAAATGAAGTCCTTTATGAGGTACATTGAGACTGGAAAGAAAAAGTGGGGGGAGGGGAAGCTCATTTTACATCTTGGTAATTATATCATAAAATGCAGCTATGGAAGAGACCTAATTGCTGTGTGACTATTGCCTGTATCTTGCTGTGAGCATAAGAGAAAGCTGTAAAAATTGTGGCTGATACAAATATCATTGGAAAGGAGATCCCACCTACTGAGGAAATCCAACCATCTTTAATGTGCCAAATGAATATGCAACCATCACGTGGTAAAAACTGAAGTCTCAGTAAAACTAGGGTAATGCAAATTGAAACAGGGAATAATTAATGTATTAATGCCTTTTATGCCTACTGTGCTCATCTAGTAATCAGATTATTTTGTTAAATGTAATTAGAATTGTAAAAAGAATAATTATGTAATAAAGCTAACTTCACCAGAAATTCGAATAGAAAAAAATTGCTGAAATGAAGTGAAGCAAATTGTAGATTATTTATTTTCACCTGTCCTTGTAAAATAGAAGTGTAATTTTTAGGTAGGCTTCTTACATATGGAATTAAAAAAAGTTACTAGGAGAGGAGGGAATCAGGAAATCAATATAATCAGAATAAGAGCAATATGCAGGTTAGTTGTCTGCTAAAAAAAAAAAGTGTGCTTCTGATTATAAAACCTGAAATTAAGGCAAATTTCCATAACCATAATAAAAACCAAAAAAAATGAATTATTACTGTCAAGGCAAATGGGTATTGAATGCAACCAATTCCCAAAGAAAGTAGTACAAAATAGTTTTTGGAATTGAATTCTGCAGAACAGTAATTTTCTTCGCTTGTAAAGCCCTTTTCATTTTGCTCATGTTTTTGATGCTGCTTAAGAAAATGACACCATTAGAGGTAATTAATTTTAGCAAGGGTTATTTCCATAGCCCTCTCTGCTGAGCTGGATCAAACTGTCTCCAGCACGGCCCTGCCTGTAAACATTACAAGTCAGGGGCCAGATTCAGGTAATTATCTTGGAGTAAAACTTCAGTACAGTAATGCTACTTTTGCCCCTCGTTTAGGGAGTGAAGTAGTTAATCTCTTTATTGTCAAAAGTTTGGTGTGGATTTATTTTTTTGAATGTTCAGTCCTGTATGTTCATTTAATTTTGTGTCATGTAACCAGCTCAGTCTGATTGAATGGCTGTGTGTGGTACTTTTGGTGAATAAGGTAGTAATTTCTCCTGAAAGGTTATTCCTATCTGGAGCAGAAAAAGATAACCTTGTCCTGTAGAAAATATCAAGAGTGCATCTCCTTTGCATTAATGCAAGGGAAAGCAAACCTTTAAGACCAAATCCACATGGAAAAATTTAGCCCTAAACTTAAATATTTTTGGAAAAATAGATTTAAACTAGACTCTTAGGGAAGAGTGTTTTCTGGAAATGGCTCAAACCTTTGCATATATGTCATCTGTTTGTTGGCATATGCAGTTTGTTTCCTGTAGGTTACAAATCAACTTGTTAGCAGACTGTGTGCTGATCTTAAAAAATACTGGATTAAAGTGACCAGAAGGATTTTTTTCTGTGACAGGAAGATTTGGAATGATGCTAATCCATAGTGAGAATGCAGTAAATAACACAGTTCTCATTTAGTTTAGTTGTGTCCTGCTTAGTCTAGCTGAAGCAGCAGTAATTACTTTTCTTTCAAAAAGTTTCCACACAAGGTCTTCTGTTCCTCAAGCATTGCTATTTTAAAAAATTGGCTTTATCTTTCAACAGCACAATATGCAGATTGAAAGGAAGAAAGAAATGTACTCAGACGTTTAAAAACAACAAATGAACCCCCTAAAAACTCCCACTTTAATTTCTAGCTTTCAGAATTTAGCAAAACTTACAATTTTTTCATTTGCTCTTGTGAAATACCAGGATTCTCATCTGGTACAGTATCCAGCACCTTAGTCAAAGAACTATTGTTATAGAGCAGATAAGATTTTAAAAAAGTCATTGGGTTTGATGAAAACCTGCATGAACATTGAGGGGAAAAAAGCCAAAGTTACCATAGCAACCACCAGTGCTTTAGAAAATAGCTGAGTAAAAAGAGCAGAAATGTAACAGAAAATATGAGGGCCATTTCATAAAGCATTAAAAATAAAAATGAAATTTAAGGCAAATATGATTACTGCTCAGCTTTTATCTTAGAAATTCCTGATAAGCAGCAGCTTGTCTTTATTTAAATACAGGACTACTGTTGATAAAGTTTTAGTGTTTAGTCCCCATTAGACCCTATTAAGGAGATACTTTTGTGAATTTGATTAAAAATGACTGAAAGTTTTATGAGTTGTTGTTTGTTGGGGTTTTTTTTCTTACCTTTTTTTTTTTTTTTCCTTTGCAATTGGTTTTCTGAGCAACTGCAGTCTTAATCTATGCAGAAGAGTGGGCTCTGAAAATGTCCTTTATGGTACAAACATGACCAAAAGTCCTACTAATAAATGTGGTCCCACAGTGACACTACTGTGAGCTCTCCATCACCACACAGCACTGCCCTTCAGGACAGGAATAGCAAAGAGAGCTTTAAAATTCATAGACAAACATTTCAGGAAACAGCTACATTGGTAAGTTTAGGGGTGTGAGCTGCCCATTCATAGCACCTTTACTTAAAATAACGTACAGTCTGTCACCTGTGCCTTTGTATCTGAACCTATATTGTGATATCAGTGATTAACTTAAAGGCTGAGCTTTTATACTGCTTTTGGTTTTTTTTGTCTTTCTGAATGGAGTCAGCATTCTGCAGTGCATTGGTATTGGGTAAGTCTGGTGTTTTGCCTATATATTGCTTCGTAGTTGTGCAGGATTAGATTTTATGTGGGTGAGCATTGAATGTTCATGGGATAAAATGGCAAGCATCTTTTCTTTCCCAATTACTGTGTAGCTGTTGTCTTAAATTTGATCTTAGTCCCCACAGAGCAAAATGCCCCGTGTTGCAACCATAACCAAATAAGAAAACTATGAAAAAATCACTTTAATAATCTGTCCTGGAAAACCGCTTCAAATGAGGATTGAAACAATCTAAAAGTTTGAGTATGAAAAGGAAAACAACAAACACTTTATGCTTTCTTTGTAATACAGTCCGATTCAATTCTTGCCTTCTCTTCAAAGGACTGTGTTGTTGTGTGCTTGGCTGCAGCACAGTTATCCTCTCCCATTGTTAGAAGATGATTCTGTGTAGTAGGAGATGGTACTTAACTGTCCTAGACAGAGCTGCAGCCTGGGGCTTTGCTGCGTGTCACAGCAGTTCTTACTGGCATCTGTTTCTTTTGGAAAAAAACCCCATTGTTTCTGAGCAAACAGATTTTGGTGATTTTATAAACCACTGTGACAAAAGTATTTTCCTCTCCTCTGGTCTCATGTGGAAGTTTATGGAAGGGTAAAAAGTCTTGCATCATTCCCCAAAGTCTTCCTGTGAATCCAAACGAAACATTGTGATGAGCATTGTAAAGTGGGTACAGCGTCTTTTCTCCTCTGCTGTTGTCAGAGTTACAAATATACATCTGTATGGAAGAGAGAACTGAAACTGATTAGGTTGAAATAATGAAATGATGAGTTTTGTAAGAAGAAATGGTGGTGTGAATTTCTGTAAATGCTTAAGGTCCCTTCTCTGCAAAATTCACATGGAATTTTTAGAGGCACTTTGGCACTGATCCTTGTTTAGTTTCCTCATCTAAAAAATGTTCTGTAGTGCCTCTATAGCACAACTTCTGCTCCAGATCAAATGCAACAGACTGCTTACTCCAGTGAGTTCTTCCCTAGGAATAATTAGGAAAGGGATGCAATCTGGACAAGATCAGTTTAGTGTTATGCCTTGCATGGCATATTTAATTAATTCTTGTCTATTATTAGGTTGGGGTTTGACCTGATAAACTTTTCCAGTGTGGCTGGGCTTCATGTAGTAGTTTTGTGCTGGGGCAGAGAATTATAAAGCAGCCAGGCAATGAGCATAGACTGTGGTGGAACATCCTGGAGCCAGGACAGAGGCGGTGGAGGTGCTTGCTCTGCTGCATCTGGGCTGTGTCACAAGTGGTTGCTGATGTCTGATGAGCCCTCATTCCTGCAGGCAGAACCCTTTGTTTGCACTGTGTGCCTGCCTCTGCCAGGGGTTTGATTCAAAAGTCCAGCAGGAGTCTTCCAAATCTCAGTGTGCGGCCGTGTTACCACCTAACAATCTGTTCAGACTCTGGAGTTTATGTATGGTGTGCACTGACAGGGTACTGTTGACATGTACTTGGAATTTGAAACTCATAAACACCACTTTATGAAACAGTTTTCTGTGACATCTCTGTTAAGTTCCTGCAGAACTTAATACAAGCAAAATAAGTATTGTTGTCTTGCATTTGTTGTGCTGTGTTTTTGTAGATGTGTGGGAACTTAGCAGTGTGGTGCTATTAGTGGGTTGTGGAGGCTTGAAACACTATATTGTGAGAAAATGCACTCTGTCACTAACGTCATGAGGTAGGAACACAACTGACTGACCTCTATTTTGGTAGATGAAACTGAACCCCACTAGGTGGTGCAAGTAAATAAACCACCTTGCAAAATACTTCTCTCCAGATGAATAAACTTGGGAAAACGGTGTCTTTTACCAAACTAAAATATATTATTTGGTTGTTTAGTTGGGTTTTTTCATTTGTGGTTTTGTACAACAGTTATTAAAATTTAATATTTAATGCTGTTTTAGTCTGGTCTTTTTCATATAACAGCCTTCCAACAAGCTGACGGAGGCATTTCCAGGCTTGGCATCTACTTAGAGTATTCCCGCTCAGGATCTCTCTTGTTGAAGTTTATCCTATGCATTTTATCCTATATTTCTCTTTGGGTTTGCTTACCTTTATAGCTCTACTGTGTATGTACAGTCAAAACTATTTGTTTGTTCAAAGAAAAGATTTCAAACAGTAAGTTACAGTAAGGTACTGTCAGTTTACAGTGGAGTGAATAAGGTTCCAGTAGAAAATAATTTTGACATATCATGTATGTGGTTAGTCTGTAAGGGTTAATGTGTATGTCAGAGATCAGTAGATCTGTTATGTTTTATTTAGAAACAAACAAACAGAAAACCACAAAACGAAACTCCAGACTTTCATTGTACTTTTTCATTGTACTCCTGAGGTGCCTATAATATAACCTTACCAGTTCATGTTGTGCTTGGTTATGCCATTGTCTTAAATTCAGTCTATATAACCTTTCAATATCCTCCACTCTCCACTGAAAACCTCTTGTGCAGTGGTGGTTTTACTGAAGATGCAGTGGCCCATACATGGTCAACATATTTTTACAGCCATAAGATCAGTAGCAAAAGTTTTTGAATAACAAGAAACCGCACGTTCTTGAGATAAGTGGAAGACCCCAGGAATTTCTGCCTGTGGGGAGCCATCAGCACTCCCATGTTCTTGTCAGTAATCGTGTTTTAGCAGAGTTTGCATGGCTTCCCTGTAGCCTGCAGGGCTAATTTTCTGAGCACCTAAGGTATAGCTCTTGCGGGAAGGCAGCAGTGCTGCGGTGCTGAGCAGAGGCTGCGGGTGCTGAGGGTCAGGGGCTGCAGGCAGTGGGTGAATGCTGCTCCTGCTCAGCCATCAGCCCGGCACAGCTGCCCTTTCCTGCTGCCCCTGCCCTGGTGTCCGTCTGTCTGTCCGTGTGCCAGCCGGGAGCACAGCGCATCGCTCAATGCTGCATCATCGCCTCGCAGCGCAGGACTCTGGGATGAGACACAGCTGCAGTCACTGAGCAGCTCTCTGTGAAAGTTCAGTGTATTACTGTGCAGTGTATTTACTGAAATGGAAATGTTTCATTTCAGAGTGACTTAGGTATTCATGAGCTGGGATGGGTGTGTTTGCTGCATTCATCCCAGGGTTGAGAAATGCAGGGTTTTGGGTTGGTGTTTTGATTAGGGCCTTTTGAGGGTTTGCTTTTTGGGTTTTTTTGGTTTTTTTTTTTTTTTGCTAGGTTTGTTTTTCTAGGAAGTAGGACATTGAAGTACAAAAAGCTTATGCCCATGAAATCTCAGTTGACCAGCAGCCATAAAGAATAGTACACTAACCACAGTCAACACATACTCTGAGTTTTGCAGTAAGATTCTGTTGTACTGTATAGCCTCTACAGAGTACACGTAGAAAAATTGCAACAGACACACCAGTCTTAAAATGCAGAAAGAAAATATTTTTTTCCTTAGTTTCCTTGGGCAGAGGACCAGCGTACTCAATTGCCATCATGCACTTTTGGGTATTACTAACTCCAAACCCAGGGCTGAACTATATGGTGATGCAAGTAGAAGAGCATTGTGGTACGTCTATTAAAATACTTTGATATTCCTGCTGTACAAAAATCCAGTGCCGATGGTTTTGGTCCCTTATATTGTAGTAGTGTATGGGAGCGCCACTTATGAGTGGGGATCCACTGTAGCTGAGCAATGAACATCTGCATATGCACACCTTACACCGTGGTGTTCTCATTCAAAGTACTCTAACAGTTTTGGTGACAGGCACATTGAACATTCATGAAAATACGAGAGAAAATGGATGATTTAAAAAGGAAGTTTGTTTTCCATGAAACGTAAAACAGGAAGTTAAAAGGTGCAAGACAGAATGCAAACTCTACTAGATTTCATATATTTGATAATGTAAAATTCTTTAGAATGAAATCTTTCGGCTCTTGCCTGCTTTGTGATTCTCTTAATTTGGAGGTTTTTTTCTTAAACATATTACTGTGTAATTGGAGTTGTTCCATTGTTTCTCTTACTGTTACTTATTCCATCTGAAGGTGTCAGAAGAGAAATCTGGCTTCATTATCTCTGCTAAATGAACTTTTAATTTTTGCCTTGGTTTCAAAGTTGCCTTTTATGCATACGTGTCTACACACAGAGCAACACACACACACATACATATATATATATATATATATATATTTATTTATATATGTATGTTTGGGATTGTGAAAGACCTTGCAAAAGCACTGGAGAGTTTGTTTTTCTACGTAAGATCCACTGAGAGGCTGAAGTTCTAAAAACTGAGTGACAGATTGGCATTATGATCTTTTTTGCTTTACACAGCCTCTTGGTGCTGATATCTACTGATAATATACATTTAACATTCAGATTTATTGATGCAATGTTCTGTAGATTATAAACATTTGCAGAAAATGACTTACAAATAATGGAAGAACCTACCATAAGAACGAGATAAAGACTGAGATTGCATTAAAAATACTAGGCCTCCAATCTTAGTTGAAGTTACAAATAATTTTTGTATAAACCCTTGTGTTTGTTTAAAAAGAAACTACATGGAGCCATCCTCTGACAAAAGAGTGAACTTGCTATTCTTTTCTGGTTTATTTTTGAAAGTAAAGCCAGGTGAACGCATTTGTTGTATGTGCTCCACTGTTGTAAGGCAGTCTCAGAAAGTCATGGTCAGCTTAAGTTTGGGCATGACTGAATACTGAAGGTTTAATTTTTAAAGTTTAAGTCCCATTTTCAAAAATAGCTATTTAATACTAGTCTTCATTAGACATTTTTGTTAGTGTAATAGTTCTACTAACATATTTTTACAGTCAGCTGGGTCCAGCCCATATAGGTGTTGTTGAAAAATGTGCTAATTAATTTTTTAGGAATTTACATTTCATAGAAGTAGCTTTTGCTTTATTGCATTATAAAGAAGGTCTTTGATGATTGCTTAAAAATTGCTTGGCATTTACCATGCTGCAGAATTGATATGTAAATAAAAGCAAACTTTGTAAATAAATATTCCCTACAAAAATGCTTTTATCTCTTTACTCTTGCAGTAAGACAAATAAATCTGTACAGAGAATTTAAGGTAACTGAGAAGAAAGAAATGGGAGGGACATGCCTGTAGCCCTCAGAGCTGTTTGTGCTCCTGCTCTAGCCTTGTCCCTGGGAGGCTGCAGAGAGAAAGGGTGCTGATAGCCTGTGGCACGCTCTGAGCTACTGCATCTGTCCCTTCCCAGCAATAGGGGGTGAGGTAATTAGAAATCTGGACTTGGCAGGTGTTTGAGATGCCAGATTTTGTGTCAAGTATTTGGATTAGAAACCACCTGTGTGAATATTGGAAGTTTGGCTGCTCCAGCCTATTGCTTGGCTTTGCAGCTGGGAATAACTTGCAAATCCAGATATGTTTTATGCAGGTATATTGGAATTAGTACAGCATTGAACTGAACACAAGGACATAAAGTCACTCTGTTCCTCAGGCCTCAGAGCTAGTGGCTTGCCTGGATAGGCAGGGGAGTTCCCAAATTTGTGTGCCTGTTGGGAGGCTAGCAAATGGCATGCCATGTGCTTGACCCAGGATAAGTATGATTTGCTGCTTCTGCATTTGTTCCTGGGATTACTTAAATTGTATGGGCTTAAAGGCTATAAATTTTGTAAAGTCACTAAACTTCATATAGAACACTGGTTAGTATACAGTAGTCTGTGGTGGACAGGAGACAAGTCTTTTTTGGTTCTAATACTGTGAAATAAGTGAGGACAGAAAGGCAGACCATAAAATATTAATATGAAGAAAAAGGATGACTGCTTTAAGGAATCAAACATTAATAGATTCTTTGTTCAACATCAGCAGATTCAGTAACCTGCAGTATCTTGGCCTCAGAGAATATAATGTCTAAGTGTTTGTACTTGAACTGGAGGTTTCATCTGCGATTAACAAGAACAAACAAACCAGAATGTAGACAAAAGTAGTGCACAAGTCATCTATAAATAAAAGAAAATCATGGTCCCAAAGATGACAAAGAGATGGATAAAAAGCTTAAGAGCTACATATATTCGATGCAGCTTTCTATGAAGCAAATCCCTTCTAAAGTGGTTAGCAATATATTGTTACATAGATACATGCATTGACAGGAGAATAAAGCATTTCTTGCTGACTGACTGGAGTGCTACTCACTTCTGTCTGCTGTAACCACTCTTAGGACCCTTAGAGTTGGCTACAGAGAAGAACAGCACTGGTGAAAAAGGGGAAAAGAGTTGATTAAATTTTGTAGTACTGTGTTCTGCAATTCTGGGTGTATCTTGGTTGTCTGCATTATGGAAATGTGTTACTGATCATGTTGTAGCAAAAAAGATCAAAAGCAACATCTAATATTCAGGAGAGACATGATTGCACAGTAAACCATTTCTCAAAAGCCCAGAACTGTAATTTTTATGATTAATTTTCTGAGCACCTAGGGTATAGTATGTTTCAAGAAAATCTGGCTCTATTACTGGTACCAGTGTATGCTCTTTATACACTTGTAGGTAGAAGTACAGTTGGTGCCTTCCCTTACAGCATCCTATCCATAGCGGCTGGGATCTGGCAAGAGGGTCAGCAGCCCTGCTGTAAAGACCTGGAGGTGATGATGGGCACCAGTGCCATCACCATCAATAAATAAGACAAGCTGCCTTCTCAGTTCCATGAGGAGGAGTCTGATCAGCAGACTGAGCAATACTGTTATAATTTCTCTTTGGTACTGCTGAAGCCCTACCAAAACTGTGTCTGGCATTTGGCCTTCCCCTTCAATAAAGATTTTGGGAGAGGTTGCCAAGATGGTCAGGGCTGAGGGCACACCTCCTGTGAGAGAGCTGGTTGGGAGATTTGGGCTTGCTTGCCCTTAAAAGGCAGAAATGTAACAGCAGGCTGCAGCTGTTTGGAATGCAGTCACAGAGGTGGTTACGGTAAACTTCTTGTGGCAGAAAGAGGCATTGGCTGTAGGTTGTGGCTTGGGAGGTTCAGGCTGTGCATGAGGAGAAGTGTTTGCAAAGAAGGGTGAGTTAGCACAGAGAGGTTGTGGATGTTGTGAAGATTCAGCTGGGCAAAGCCATGGCTGACCTGACCTCATGTTGGGAGGCTGAACTGGATGGTCTCTGAAAGTACCTTAGAAACAAGACTTCTGTAATTCTGTGTGGTTACCTCCCTTGATGGACTGGAGTAAAGGGTCAAAAAAGCAAAACGGGAAGCTTGAAATGAAAGGGGGTAAGGTAAAAGGTCTGAGGATGGTTTTGGGCGGAGAACTGGCAGAGAACACTGCTACTCTGACAGATTTGTGTACTGAACTAAGCAATCTCATGAGAAATTACAGCTGGATAATACATTATGTGACTCTTGAACTGAAAAAACCAGCAATATATACTGTAGGTGTAGAAATATTGGGACTTAAAATATGTGTATTATGTGTTTTTTAGAAGGTGCTCGTTGAAAAGTGTAACAATATAAACCAATACAGATACATTGTTTAATTTGAATACGTGCAGGAAGGAACAGTAATATTAAACACAAAATCAACTTTGCTATAAAGACTAATTGTGACCACTAAATAATGGAACTGGTATCCTGGCACGTTCCCAGGTTAATTCTTTGATTTAAAAACATCTTCCTACTGATTTTCCTGCCTTGCAGTGCACTGGCAGGTGGTGTTGAATTGGTCTACATAAAGATCAGGCACTGTGGATAAACTTTCAGATGTTAAAAGTGAACAAGTGTGCTTTATCCAGCTGAAAGTATAATTCCAGCATGTACTGGTAGCAGTATTTAAACTGGATGTGGTGGCATGGGAGGATTTGGACTTTGTTCTTTGAGATTCCTGTGAAATTCAGTCATAGGTTTCCAGACACAGAGCGATAATTAATAACCTGTGTGGTTTTTAACCACTCTTGGAAACATTTCATATGCAGTTAGGAGGGAATGGATTCAAGGGGCAAATTTGCAGCCTTAGTTCTTAAGGGCAACACGTACACACTTCAAACTGGATCAAGCATTTGCTCAGTGAGGTGGGCAGTGTTCTCTTTTGACTGGTTTGAAGCATCAGTAGAAGATCCTCTGATATTGCTGGACTTGTCTTTATAAACATGGCCCAAGTTTGGGAAAGTTGACACTTTTATTCTTTTTTTTCCCCCATAAAACCTGCCTGTTCTGAGACTGAATTAGCATTAAGCCATGAGCACCTACTTTTAGCTGTGGACTCAAATGGTGATTTTCAGTGATAGAGGAGAGACTTAGTGAGTCTTTTTATCTCCAACTTTTGATTAGCATTTTGTGCTTCAGCAGCATCATCGTGTAGAAGTTTTAAATTAATTCAAAAGAGATTTTCTAATTTACCTAAAATGTGGAATAGTTGAGATAACAAAATGAAGTCCTATAGGTCATGTGGTTTCCAGTAGCAGGAAAGTCAGTTCTGCTTACTTAAGCTAATATTCTTTTTAATTCCTTCCCTCTGTCTTGCCTCAGAATAAAAATAGGAGCAGGCAGAACAGAGAATCCCTTCAGCAACATTTTTTTATTGGCTAGAAAAAAGGAGAGAGACAATACTGATTAGCCTGTGTTAAAACACACTATAGATCTCTGTTACCTCTGTTTAGGATCTTAGGACGGCTAAGAATATGTGGCTTGACAAAGGTTAATCACCTGAAATTCTTCACATAAGAAATTGTGTGGATCACCGAAAGACAGAGGAAACATTTGTTTCAGTCAATTTTTATTCAGTTTTTATTCTGTGTCTGGCAGACTGTGGGAACACCAGCAGACCTTTTTGTGATCAGGTCCAAGAGAAAGTGCTGTGCATTCAGGTATTTTTTAAACTCCAGGAATAACTCTGTGTGACTAGTTTGGGTCAAAATCTTTCACATTTATTTGAAAAGAAATGAGCAGATTACAGAAAGTATTTTGCATTTCTGAACTGCAAGATGTTTTTGCTGCTTTATTCCACAGGAGTATCTCTCTGTAAAGGCCAGCAAGCTGAAGTGGTTAATTTCACTTCACAATGCAAGTCAGTAGCATCCTTCTTCAAAAAATTATAAAACTGATTTTGTCTAACACTGATTTAGTTTTTCATCACATCAAAGATATTTTCAATTTATTTTTTCCTTTATCTCCATATTCTATTGTTCATTTTTGTACAATCTCCCTTTGAAGCTGTCTTTGATAGTCTGCCATCTGCAAGCATTGCTGAGTGGAAGTCTCAGCATTTGTGGAAGAGAATCTTGGCTGTGCCTGTGAAATGCCTGTACATTTCCACCACAGCTCCCTCCTCTCCTCATCTTTGGATGTGCAGCAGTGGTTTTCCCATCCAAAGGTGCTCAGACTGCACAGCAGTGAAGGGCAAAGATGAGTGTTAGTGTTGTGAGACAGCCCTGCAAGGTCAGCCTCCAGCTGCTCAGTGTTCCAAAGCCCAGGACTAGGGTAGTGAAGGAAGTTTGCATTTTAGGTCTTCAGAGGGAGATGTCCACACTGACCTGAGGAAAGGTTGCAGCAACAAAATGTACACTGAGTTTTGACCCTTTAACTAAAGAAACTGTGCCAGGAAGGAGACGCTGTGAGGAAGTTCCCTGGAATGATGATGCTCAGGTATTTGCTTCTCTTATTTGTGACTATCCATGTGGTAAACATTAATGTAGACAAATCTGGCATTCTCTTATAAAGATAAAAAAGCATTGATGAGCACAGTCTTAAGAGAAGAGCAGACTTAAGCATGATCTCACCTTTTCAAGACTGGTGTTTTCCATGTATCTTAGTGCTTCTGTTGTTTAAACATACCCGATTCTTAAATATATATGAAGTTAGGATTTAACAGATAGATCAAGTACCTGGCATCAATCCAAGGTCTAATTCTTAATCTTCTGTACTATGGATATGGTAGATAAATTTCTCAATGGCCAATTTTAAAAACTATTCATTCAAACCCGACATAGCCCATTTCAGCCTCTCTTTAATAGGAAAGCTAATAACTTTTTCTGATGTGGTGCATAAAGCTCTGGTATTTTGTTTTCTTTTTATTGCCAGATGCAAGTGTGTTCCTGTATTTACAGTCAATAAAGCTATCAGTGCTATACACGGGTTTAGATTAATAATTTCAGCCTTTCAGTCTTGGGTATCAGGTTTAGGCAGTGCTGTGTTATTTGCATCCCTTGGGCTCATGCTGTCTGTCCAAGCAGCTGCAGTGTTTCTGCTCAGAGCTGCTTCTACAAGTGGCACAGCCCATTCCAGCATTTTCATTCACATTATTCAGAGGTCATGTCTTAAACTCCCAGGCAGCACTTGAGTGGTACAAATTGTTTGTGTCTACAAACAAAGAAAAGAAAGATGACGATCCCCAAACCCCTTCTGCTCATTCAGTTTTGTCTCTGATAGCCCTTTGTACCCTGTTCACATTCTGACTGCCAGTTTGGATAGTTTCCAAGAGAGTTGATTCCTTATTAGGATTTACCATCAAAGAACAGGAATTTCAAAAGAGATGCAGTATTACCTGTACATGGGTCATAGGTGTGAAATTCTGTGACCTTTCTGAGCCATCAAGTCTAGAGAACATATAAGAAGGAAAAAATACTATCATTAGTCCAGCTGTCTGTTATAATTAGTGAATATTTATATTAGCTCAAAGGGCCAGGTTTTATGTTACCTAGACTTTTCTGTCTCTTAAATGTCTTAACAGCCTGTTTCTGCCATGAGCAAACCATTTAGTGATCACATGTTGTACTTTTTCCCCCCTGTATTTTTGTAATACTTGCAGAAGACAAAATACATCTCTGCCCTAAAGCCACTGCAGCTATTCTGTGTAGAAGACCGTGGGCTGGGTTTGCACTTGTGGAAGAATGTGCCACCTCCTCATGCTCAGAATTTATTTTTCTTTAGCACACATTGACTGTCTCCCTTAAGACCGAGCATACAAATATAAATAACAAATAAGATATTTCACCAAATATCTTGACACGTTTTACTGCATTTAGATTCACTTTCCACAGTTTCTGTTTCATGCTCACTTTCCTTCATCTAAGAGCAGTCATAGTGGCAGTATAAAAATAGCTTTTAAATTGAGTTTTTCAAGATCCTCCTCTTCTGCTATCTCTTACTGCTTCCCACTTCTCTTCTGATTTTACAATTCTTTCTACTCTTCTCCCTGAAAATCAAGATCTCCTTATGCTTTGCATTACCAGCTGTCAGGCATGATGCCGTATATGCTGATATGCCACTGTGTTAGCTTGCTTTGCCACTGTTGGCAGCACTCTGCTGTCATGCTCAGTTGAGACAGAAAGGACTGTTTCTTACTGGAAAATTAATTCATGAAAAACTACCTTTGTTTCTGTAATATAATTGTTTTGAAAGAAATTAAACATACAAAGAAAACTGTATTACAACAAATTAGTCCTTAATTTTATAAAGGTTTAAGTGTCAAATATGAATGAACTAAACACAGTGAGGCCAACTAATGTAGTGAAATTGCAGCCTCAAATTGCCACATGTGATTTGAGCATAAATTACATCAGCTGAGATGGTTTTTGTATTTGGATTTTTTTTCCTGACATAACTAGGTCTGAGCAAAAGGGAATGCGTCCCCAGGCATC
Organism: Pyrgilauda ruficollis; assembly: GCF_017590135.1. Lineage (NCBI taxonomy): Eukaryota > Metazoa > Chordata > Aves > Passeriformes > Passeridae > Pyrgilauda > Pyrgilauda ruficollis. The sequence goes on from NW_024527710.1 coordinate 8,091,241, forward strand.
TAGAAATTATCTCTGGAAGGAGTAACCAATTTGCTTGTGTCCCTCTGTGAAAGGGAGAGACAAGGTCAGAAGAATTGTATTGGACATGATCTTTATCCTGACATGTTCTTCTCCTCCACCCTGCAAAAGAGGAGGAGGTAGAGCATCCTCTTCTGTGTTGACCTGTTTCTCCCCCCAGGCCTTTCTATCCCTGGTGCTTTTATGAAGAGGACTGCTTTTTCAGGTCATTCTGCCAGTCTAGGAGTGCTGGTGGGCTGCTCTTCCTAGGGCTAAAATGAAGGAGCAGCTTTGCAGCAGGTTTCTTTCTCCTGGGTACAGGCTGTCCTGATGGGCTTTCTTTGATCCATGGCAAAACTGACCAGGGTGACCAAGATGACTTCTCAAAGACAGGGTGAGGCTGCAGCTGTGCTTGTGAGCCAGACTGACGTCCTGTCCTGCAGCCACGTCAGTGTCACTGTCAGTGTGGCCCCTGTCACCAGTGTGGCTCACCCCAGCTGGAGAATGTCTGTGAGTGGTTCAAGGCTTAGCACCTGCCTGGAGCAGCCAGTTGGGGATGCAGCCCCTGCTTTGGGGGAGAGAGTTCAGCCATTTGTGAGCTGTATCGTGGGGTTTGATCTTACTGGTCCTGAGCTGTCTCTGTTCTTACAGAAATGTCTGGGTAAAACACACCCTTTGTTCCCACTTGCAGGGGATTTCAGGCTTATCTGCAGGAGAGAAGAATCAAAAGTCTTTTGTAGACTTGACTGTTAGTACATCACTAAACACATATACAAAAAGTTCATTGCATTACAGCAAAAATTTTGAGAAAAACAGTTCTGAACTTCTCTTCCAAAACACCTGTGCATGTGTGTAAACATTTTAGAGTGTGGGTATATAAACGTACATGTTTATTTAAATACATTAGAATGTCCACGTACCTAATCTATATCTTATAATTCATTTACATATAAAATGTAGTGTAGTTCAAGTGACTTGGGTTTTTTTTCAGAAAGTAAATCAGAAAAAAAATAAAATGTCTTTCTTGATGTTGAAAGGCTTCTATCAGCGTAATTTCAATTTAAATCTAATTACTTCAAAATGCATGTTTATACTACTCTCCCCTTCCTCTTTTTTTTTAGTTAAGCTTCCTAAGGCTTAAAATTATCTTGATAATTTTTCTTTATCTTTTTTAATCCTTTGTAATTTGAAGGAAAAATTTTTTTTTTCATGCAGTTGATAAGGAGTGTGTTTGACACTGCCAGGGAATGGTGATTCCATCTAGACAGAAAAACTACCAAATGTTCAAGGTCCTTGATGCAACAGACATACTCTTTTTTTTCGTTTCTGCTAAAATTCATTTATAGTAATTTTAGCTGCTACTTTCAGCTTCAAGTGTTAATTTCGGGACTTGAGATACTCTTTTTTTTAAAATTCCCCAAATTTGCAGTGTCCCTGTAAAAACTGTAGAAATAAGCATTCAAGATACTGACGAATATTGTGTTGTGTGTACAGTTGTTCCATATCTAGAACTATGGCTAAAAAATGGGCTTAGGTAGCTGGTATCCATAAATCAAGGTGTTGTGTCAGCTAGCAGGCTCCCAGCGGAACAGAATCTCCAACTCACACTGACTGCATTGTGTTTGCCAGTCGGGACCAATGACAGAAAGTAGGGAGGAACTGAGTGGAAAGATTCCTTCTGCACTCTGTGGTGGAGTTGCTGAGAAGCTCTGATGGTTGCACTGGACTACAGCAGCAGTGTATTTCATGATAAAAGTATGAATTCATCATTGTCATAATAATCCAAAAACTCTGAAAACCATATCAGTAAATGAGCTCAATCTGTAGACCAGCTTCAGCAGTTCAGAGCCTGCTTATTTAATTTGTCTTAAGCACATTAAACGGTTCTAGGCAGGCTGCCACTATGATCTTTGAAATATTGCTGCATTTCTTTTGTTCTCTGCTTTTAAATTTCTTATACAGTAAGACTTTCATACTCTGTTCATTACAAATTTCTGAATATTCAGACTCTTTTTTGAGCTTAAAGCCTTTCAAACCACAGCAGAAATTCAGTAGTGGGGAAGGGGAGAGATGTGCACTTTGTCCTCTCTTTTTCCACAGCCTGTTGACTTCCAGTGCAGACACCAAGCCTGGAGGTTCTGACTCTTTACCTGGCAGCTGGTCTGCAGGTCAATTAACCCAGCAGGTATGGATCCTTTTTGGCCAGAATAGGTATAAGGTTTGAGCCTGCAAAAAAAATGTCACAATTTTTGTCTGAAAATAATTCTGCATCAGCTTAGAGAAGGGCCTTGTTTTTGTAAGGATCTTTTTTTTCCCCTTTCACTTCTTGTCATAGTGCTCAAATTCCTATATTCAGAACTCTTCAGAAAAACAGAGGAATGGCTGATGAAAAACTTGAGTGATACTTTGAAAATGTAGCACATGCTGTGAAGTTCCAGTAGATGAAAGCAGCATGGTTGAAGGGTTTAAAACATGCTTTCATATTAATCTACTATCATGTAAATATTCTTTTAAGACACTGCTTATGGATTCCAATTTTTCAGCTGCAACCGCAGTTTATTCAAAGTTTAAAGGAATATGATGTATATTCTTTGGGAAGTATTCACTCTCTATATTTTTTTTTCACACTAGCTTTTTGGCTTTTTGGTAACCAGGACTACACACTGCTGTACTGGCAAATGCATGAATATTTGTGGTGTTGAACTTCTACCACATCTAAACATGGCTGTGTACTTGCAGCAGAACTGGGAAATGGTGAATAATCCCTCCTGCCTTTTGAGATGGTCGTATTTGAGTTATGTTGGCAGGATTGAGTGAAGAAGCTTGTATTGTTAACAGTGCTGAATCTGCTCTGTAAATGCGTAAGACTTTTTTTCCATGAGGAAAATCCAGCTTTCAATCCAGCTTTCACCAGTCCTTGTTCACCTAAACCAAAATTTAAAGGTTTTCTTAGGTTTCTGCTGCTAAAATTGTGCTTTATGTCAGGGGAAAAAATGCACAATGTTATGAACATTTCTGTTTACTATAAATTTGTTCTTTCACTCAACTTTATAAGAAATACATTCCATTATTGTAATAAAATACACTTTTTCTTCATCCTTAAGCAAAACAGTATCCTGAAACAGTTAATTTCATTAATTTAATTTGGTAAACATTGTACTGACTTTGACAAACATGAACTTACTTTCTTCCTAGGTTTCCAGAGGAGGAGTTGGCAACAGAGCCACTAAAATATGCTGAACAACTTCCTGTAGCTCAGATAATACACCAGGTAAGTCTGTCTATTTTAAAAATTCCTTTGAAAGTAAAGAACATCTGTAATACTTAAACTGCTTTTCTAGGTCACACAGAATTAATGTCCTTGTGCTGGAAGTATGTATAAACAAGATACACTTGTTCAGATGACAACTATTAAATTATAAAAGTCTCATTCTGAACGAAAAGATGCTTGCTGTATGACATGGTTAACACTCAGAGCTACTTGTTAAAATTGTTGTGTGTCTGCTGATAGAAAAGAAAAAAAAATCCATTAATTTATCTGAATTTGCATCTTGACCTAAATCATATTCCCCTTCCTGAAAAAGCAGTCAAAGTATGGAGTCATCATTGTGGAATAATTGTCATGATGAGTTGAGCAGGGAAAACAATCTCCCCTCCTAATACAATTCTGAATTAGCACCATTTTTATTTCTAGCTATAGCAGTATCATCATACTTTCTGCTTTGAACAGGGTTTTTTTGTTTGCTTTTTGTTTTGCGCAATTAAAAAAAAGGTTTCTGTTTTTCCTAGATTGTGCCTTCTAACTTTGTCTTTATTTAAATGCAATACTGTGCTATTGATTTAGGTAAACTAATGAGAATGATGTGGACATACAAGCTGGAATTAAAGTTTTTATTGTAACATGTCTCCCCCAGTTCATGGCAAGGAGGAAGAAGAGATCTTTTCTGTGCAGAAGATTCTATATTCTCTTCTTCCTCTTTCCTCAGAGATCAAGGCCTGGTTTTCAATCCATCCTGCTGGGTAGATCAGGTACCCAGTGTGCATTCAGGTGTCTCCTCATTCTTTGCTGTCAGCCACAGAGGGCTCTGCCTGTTGTGTGGAAAAGCTTATGGCCAAATAGCTTACATAAAACTTGTGTCAGACATGACTGGGGAGACTTAGCATCCCCCTTCTTGGGGGTGCCTTAAAGGAAGGCTAAATGACCTATTCTGTTGAAGTCATTTGGAATTTTCTCAAAATAAAATAAATAATTGTTAAACTTTGTAGATGTGAGTCCTGCTTCAGGGATAAGTAATTATAGTTTTCTTAAGTCAGGGCTAAACAGGTCACATTACTGTTTTCCTAATGGTATTTTGGCTGTATGGAATCTTCCTGGTAATCAAGTATGCTCTGAAAAACTGACCTGAAATTTGGGGAAGATAATGACAATTCATGTTGGGAGACAAAATGGTGCAGTCCATTCACTGCCTTGAGATAAGGAAAATTTCCAGACTGAAAACTGGGACTTGTTACTGGTCAGAGTAGCACTAAGCCAGATAGGCAATGTCAGATAAATCTGTGGTTTCAGACTCAGCTGTTTTTAAATGCTTGAAGATCAACAGGAGCAAATAAAAGTCTACTAAGTCCCTTAATAGAATTTTGTAAACAACTTTTTATGTGCTAATTATTATTGTAGATCTTCCCAAATACCTTTATCAATAAGTGTTTTAAAGCATCGAGTCTCATGCTGCAGGCAGTGCTGGTTTTACCTTAAAGGAAACAAGCTTTATTTTAAAACCTTAAAGTGTACAAGCCTTTCCTGCAAGTTGTAAGCACAAGGGATTTTAAAACTTTTGGCTGAAATCTGCACCTTCAGGAAGAATTTCTGATGTGTTCAGAACATGGAAGATTGGAAATCAGGACCAGTTTGTATGTCAGGAACTCCCTGGTGTTGTCAGAGCTTCAAATGACCCAACAGCCTGCAAATGTCACATTTAAAATTCTGTCTTCATGCCTGACTCTCAGCATAAATGAATTAAACAGCAGAGCAGGCAGCCAGTCAATATGTTCTTAACAGTGAGAGTGAGCAATGAAACAGTTTGGGGGTTGTTTGGAATCAGTAAATAGAAAGTGCATGGAATGGCTCACCTAGAGGAAAAGCTCAAATAGGAAACAGAATTAACCTTTAAAATGGTCGAGCAGACCAAATGTCATAGCAATATTTTTACAGCATTAGGTGGGTAATAACCACAGAGTGTTCATTTGGCCACTGTGTGTTACACTGCAATAGAACATCGTGTGTGGAAAGGCAAAAAGCTGGGTTCATGTGCTCTCACCTGTTTGCTGAACTTGCCAGTACTACAGAGCTGGGGTCTGCACAAGGCAGCAGAGCAGACCCAACAGAACTGCAGATGTCTTGGATGCAGAGAAGCCAGATAGAAGGAGCATTGTTTAGCTGTGGGGACAGGGAGTTTTTGCCCTGGCTGTGCGTGAGGCTGGTGCTCTGTCTGAGCCTGCAGCCAGCTGAGCATCACTGCACCAGCATCATGCTGAATCAGCTCTGCAGAGAACCCCTTGTACCCTTTCTGAGGGACCTGCACAGCTGGGAAAGTTGTGCAGTGGCCTTGTTTATATAAAAAAGGATTTTTTTAAAATTTTTTTTTTTTTTTTGCTCTAAAGAAGGAAATAATTATAAGAAACTAAAAAGTGTCAAGAGTAAGAACAGTGAATAGTATTTGTGGTCTTGTGATGCTGTATCCAAATGGATACATACATACTCTAGACATATATAACAGCATCAGTGCTGTGTACTTATAGCATAAATATACATTAAAATTTCACAGTGGTGGACAGGCATCCTAAATTAGTATAATGTATGAAGTACATTTCAATTATACTTTTTAGCCAACATAGCCACTACTACTATCCAACTTTAAAATTGGATAAATTTATTCTCCTGAATACAACTGAAATACTCTTTGTTCTTTTAACTGAAATAAAAAGCCTCTAGTGCTTGGTAAAGGAATGCAGTCATTAATATAAACTTGTAAAAATTGAACTTTCAGAGTAATGCCCACATGAGACAGCCTTTTTAATGAGATTCTCTCTGTAAAGCCATGCATACAATGCTGCTACTTACAGTAAGTTTATGCTACTTAGAATAAGGCCAAAACAACCCCCAAACCAAAACCCAAACCAGAAAGAGGAGGAAAAGGAGCGATGATTTCAATTCTGCACTTGTCTTTAGTCAAAACAGGTCTGGTGGAAGAACAGGGCAAGCTGCATTTGAGAAGATTGTTTCCATTTATCATAAATGATATTCATTGCTGGCCTTGCAGTTCAGCACGTCATTTTAATAAAAGTACCTAACTTTAGTGCCAGTGCTTGTGCTTGGAATGTCACTGTGTGTTAACATATTGGCCTAATCAGGATTTAGGATATTGAAGAGACGTAAATTGTTATAGGTGTCTTACTGATGGAAGAATGTTTTATTGATGAAAGGCACATTTCAGCAGATAAACACCAGATCCCTGATGGTGTCATAATTGAAAACAAAATGAAACAGCAAATTCAGACCACGATCAACTTGCATACGTATTTTAGTCCATTTCAAACCATTAAGCAGATAAATGAACATGCTGTTAGACCAGGATGGTATTTCAGGAAAGTGACTTGCAGCATGTGGTGGAAATTGCACAATTTACTTGAAATCTGACATGGTTTACAGTTGCAGATTTACTTAAAAATAAGGAGTTCCTTAAGTATTTTTTCATGGGGGGAATGTTACATGTAATATCCAATTAATTTAGATTGAGTTTCCTTTTGGAGATATAAGTTGGTTTGGTTTGTAGAAGTTTTAACCTGTGCTTTTGTGTTGCCCTTCCATGAGAAGGCTCAGTGGCAAATGCCTCAGTAATTTCAGGAGGCGGCTGGGGAGCTGTGCTGGCCCATGGAGGAGATGTCTCTGTTCCAGGGTGTGGAGCACTGGGAGTTTGGCTCACTCCAGCCTTGGGCAGCATAGGGAGCTGCTCTGAGGGTGTTTGCTGCAGTCACCATAGGGAAATTAAACAGGAAATTTATGAAAGATGATGGCAGGGGGATCTCCAGAGTTAAAAATGCGCAGCCTGATGGCCATCAAAGGATCCTGCAGGGTTGCAGTTCTGCAGTAATTCTTGCAGGAAGGCCTTTGTTTCCATCATTTCTGTGCTTCTGTAACAAGTTTGCAGCCATCCTTCCCCCAGATAAAATCCTTTTGCTTTGAAGATCAATTTTCTGTTCATTCTCAGGGCCTCATTCTCATGTTGTAGAGGGTGGTTAGTTTATTGCATTTGTTGATGTTATTCTGGTTTCATGCTGATTTAATTGACAGAGATTTTCTTCAGTGGCATTTGCCAGAAATTGTTGAAATAGTATTAAGAAAATAGAACACACTATGTTGTATAGATTTTTTTTTTGAAGTATCTTTTTATTATCTATAACACAACAATTTTAGCTCTCAGACTTAAAATATTTTCACATTAAAGTGGTTTTATGTGGCTTACAATCTGTGTGAAGTGTTCAATATGAAAAGTAACCCATCAGATGGTGATACAGTCTTGAAAACATAACTTTAATATTCAGGGATCACACCAGTGCCTTGCCCATTGCCTTGTAGCTGCTCTTTGGCACTTTATACAGTTCAGGAGTTCCCCTCACTCCCAGTCTGCTTCTGTCCTGATGGTGGAGTCTTTGTTCCTATAAATGTTTTATAAAGCCATTAGTGTTCAGAACTTTGACTAAGTATGCAAGGTGCTTAATAGCACAACAGTAACCCAGATTTTCATTTTTATTTTTGATGCAGACAGGAGGTTTTGTTTATGAATATTAATTTATTAAAAATTTTAAAGTACTTTGATAAGTGATATTTGCATTTTACTGTGTCTTTACAGGCTAAGGGGTTCAAAAACAACTTGTAATACTTAGATGTCTCAGGTTTGATGTGCAGAGTTTTAGACACAGCTATTTATACATTCTTTGAAAATCCATTCATGTATCTGTGTTTGAAAATAACTTTGAAGCATTGAACTTTTTAGAGCTCTGGTCATGGTATTCAGCTGGATGATGTCAGAGATAAAATACAACCTTTCACCAAAAGGTCCAGGTTTTGCTGTACCTGCTAGCACAGACACAGGTCTGCTCAGGCAGGGATGCTTTTCTTTGTCAAAAATGGATTTTGTCAGGATGATTGAAAATTGAATTTTTCATACGAAATATTAAAAAGTACACGGACTTCAGAGTCCAGTTTTATTTTAACAAAATCCATCACTTGGCTTCCTACCAAAAAGCCTTGTGACATGTCAGCCTGCCCTAGGACACCTGCCTGCTCAGGCTTTACCACTGCAGTGCTGAGCAACGTGCTGAAGACAAGTGTTGTCCCCTTACCATGGCCCCTTCTTGTGGCCATTTTGGAGTGTCCAGAGAACAGCAGCCTGTCCTGCCAGTGCTCTCATCTGTCTGGTCCAGACTACAGGTGAGAAAAGATGTTGCTGATGCACTTCATGGAAATCTGTTGTCTGTCCTTCCTCACCAGCTCACCTGAAGTGGTTTTGGGGGCTCAGGCATTCTGTGCAGAGCTAAACCCAGGTGTGCTGTACCCTTTCTGCTGAACCTTTCCTCATCCAGGGTACTTGGGATGTATTGGAGTTAGAAATTAATGCGTCTGCTATGTTTGGGTTTTTTCCATTTCTTTTCTGTATTAAACATATGTTTGTGAATTGTTTAACCTAGAGGTGATTTGGCTACATTTTACATCTATAATGGAAGTGGTCTCAAGTGGAATCATGACTAGATGTCATCCAGCATGTAAGAACTTGCTTTTCCCCTAAATTGTAAACAGTATATAGACTTAATTTCTCTTACTGCTGCATAAGTTAGAGATTATTTAAATCCTTTGAGCTTTCTTTAAATTGAGTGCTACCTAGTAGAAAACTTGGCGCTTAAAAGGACCAAAAGAAAAAGAGCTATTACTGCACACTTTTGCCAACCAAACCAAATAATGTCATAGAGCAGCAGAGGTATTCCTGCCAACACCTTGTGCTACTTGGTGCTTATAGGTGCTTTGAAGTTCACTCCCTAAGATTTCTTCTAATACTCAGTTTGATTCAAACAGGCGAGGTGCAGAATCTTGCTCTGTGTATGAGTCATGTAATGTATTAAGAGAGGCACAGTCCCCTGTTTCTCTGACTCACTGCAAGAAATCACCAAACATAATCTTAACTTGCTTATAGATGGTACAGATCTTTTACTGGCAAACCATTAAACCAGAGATTTTTCAGGCTTTTTTTTTCATCTAGTGGACTACTGCAGAGACAGGAATGGTACTCAAATGTAATCCAGTAGTCGACACAAACAGTAAGGTTCTCTCTCTTCTTTTCTTCTTCAGAAATTACATAGCTCATTAGCCACATGAAACTTCATAACATTCCTGAAATACAGCTTATCTGAGTGCAGCATAAAGTATTTTTGTAAAATAGAGACAATGTAATTTTTAAAATTTTTCCAATAACAGAATACCATGATGTGGAGTTAGCATAAATTACTGATCATTTGTTTTTACTGACAAGACACAGCTTCTTCTGTTTTGTTATGGTTTTCATCTGACCATGATCTTCCCTCTCAGCAGCAGAGATGTAGTAAAACAGTCTCTTCTCTTCCATCTTCCCATTAAAGGACTCTTGTGGGTGATCACTCTCTGCCTATCCAGGACCATTATTTTACTGTTTCTCAACCACAGGGGAAGTTCTGCTGGTTTATCTCTTTGTTGTTGAAATATTACATGGAATCTCTTCTTAGTCTTCAAGACAGAATAAAGACAAGTATCTGAGAATTATTTTTCTTTCAAATGCTGCTCCCTAAAGGTTAAAAATTTAGCAACAATTATGGGGACCTTCATTTATGTAGGGCTGGAGTGCCAAAGTATTAATGCATGGGGAGCACTTCCTTTGTCTGTACACAACACTGCTCAGCAGAGCCAGAAAAGAACCATGAGTGCTTTTTGTTGCTGACCAAGCATTACTGGGGAACTGAATGTAGTATTAGATTTTTTCCAATTATAGCTGAATACAATGGATTGAATAACTAAATGCATTGGAAGGTATCTTGCATGAGGAGCCTGAACAGTCACTTGTGTGTTTCTTAACTGTTTCCTATTAGAAATACCACATTGAACATTTTATGTAAGCCAAGAAGGGGAAATTTTACCCGTTCCAGCATCCTAGAGACATTAGATATCTTCTTCTTGCCAGAACTGTTGCATGCATGCTTCACCTATTCTTCCCTGTTTATGCATTAAAACATGCAACTTTATGTCCTTTCTTGCATTTTTAAAAAATGAAACCAAAGGGTATTTTAAAGAATTACCTGTTTTATCTCTTACACACTACTAAGAACAGTTCATTGAACACTTATCAATATGTCCTGTTTAATGTGCATGTACATTATGAGCTCTGGGCATCAGTAGAATCCAGTCTCTGCTGTCACATGTCTTGGAATGTGACTTTATCCTCTCTTCACAGAAGTGGCTCCCAGCAAGGTGACAGTAACCCCCAGTCTGTGCTCTCCCTCAAAACCAGTCTCCTCTTCAGAGAGATGCAGTAGCAGGCGTGGATGCAACTGATGCAGTGTTTTCAAAATTACTGTTTTAGGCTGTCCGGGTCCTGCAGTTTGGACAAAGAAGTTTTAACTCTGATCTGTCAGTTTTCAGAGGTCATCTTTCTTTTCTCTTTCTCAGCCTGTGAAACCCTGACATGTACAGATTGGCATTTTATCTCCATTCTTCTTTGGCACAGGATGGGAGATCAGTTTGACAGACAGCTTGGAGCAATTTAAGGGGCTGCCCCTCAAGTGGCCACACTTCACTCTCACCAGTGCTGGTAGAGTCCTGTGCTCATTAAGCACAGCAATGGTGCAAAGTACTGCTTGGAAAAAAGGGGCATTTTTCATCCTGGCTGGGTATGTGACTACAGAATTTCTAAAGCCAACTAGGATATGCAGTATCACCTAAAACTGATAAAGTGTATTCCTGAAAGTTTTTGTTTATATTTCTCATAAGTAGATGAGAGTAAAAATAGCTGTTACTGTGGAAAGTTAAAATGGAAATAAATTTGGGGCTTTTGTGCATATCATGGGAGTGCTCAGTTTGCCCTTGAGAATACTGCTAATATGAGGCTTTATATGTGACTGTAGCCTCATCCATTTTGTGGATTATGAGACATCAGTTTCATACCCACCAGCATATAGAATTGTCAGATGTACTATTAAAAAATATATGAAAAGATACCCTGGCTCTATAGTAGCTATAATTGTTAGAGGTGCTGCACTGGATTTGCAGCTTCTTTAAGAGGTAATTCCTATAACCATTTCTTTTTAATAAGCACTATTTAAGATGTAAAATGAAGGAAGATGTTCAGGAAATGACTGTAACATGACAGGCTTTATAGAGTGCTGTAGATCTCTGGGGTTTACTCATCTGAACTTCAAATAACTGCATTTCAAGGGTCGGTAGTAACGGTATAGCCATGGACTCAAAAATTTATTATATTCCTTATATTCAAAAAATTGATTTGCTTCTTGTCAGCTGAAGCAGCCATGTGTTTGAAGATCCTGTGTGCACAAGGATCTTCACTACGCACTATTGATGTTTCTGTGTCTTTGTTTTGGCATGGGACTGATTGTGCCATGATCCCCTTTTGTTGTTCTTCACGACCTGCTCACAACTGTGATTTCAAGGCAGTGGTTACTGTTTCTATTGTGCTTTATCTGTGCTCCGAGCTTTACAGAAACAGACAGGTTCAAAAATGCTTGGAGCTTGAAGTAAACTTCGGATAGCAGGTTGGCAAAAAGCAAGCCAAGGTTAACAGCAAGAGGTTCTGATTTGCAGACTGAGGCTGTAAAGGACCATTATGTTAATCTCTTCTGACTTTCTGCACAAAGCACACAAATACTTTTTTTATATTCTCCCTTCTTTGTGGCTGTATTGACATCAGGAAGGATATGTGGAAAAAGGGTTTGAGCAGAGGCTGGGAGATGTTTATTCAAAACATCGTAATTATGGGGGGAATAAAACCAAGGAGGACAATTAGGGCATGTAAGAACATATTCGTGATTGCAGCAAATATTCACAGTACTGCAGCTGGTACTGAGGAACCAACATGTACAGGTCCCACGGGTCTCAGTTACTGACATCATGTGAACTGTTGCACCCTGCTATAGGTAAAATATCAATAGCTGTCTCACTTTGTTTTGGGCAGATGATATTAGAACTGCTGCTGTCACTGCAAATGTAAGGAGGCTATTTTTAAGTGAGTTCTGTGCTTTGAGACTCTTTTCTCTCCTTTGTGGTCATAATAAGCTTGGCTAATATCAGCTTTTTTCCTAAAATTATCTCCTTAGCCATTTCCACTCTCAACATTTTATTCCTCTCTTAAGCATATAATTCACTTTTTTCATCATTCCTTGTTTCCATGATATTTTTATGTGATATATTGGTCTGCATTCATTTGCATTTGTTGTTTATAAGTCAAAATTCTTAGATATTTTGAGTCTTTTTTGATTTGTCTGCACTGGGTTCCATTTACTTGCTGTTCCTTCAAATATTGGAAAAGTGAATGCTATTTAGGGCAGTGAGGTGAGTTGTCTCCAGTGGGGATAACTGAATAGGTTTTTCAGTACATAATGGTATGCAAATAATATACCTCTGCCTCTCATGGGAACAGACTAAAGAAATGCACAAGCTGTCTGTGACCTTAATAGGTTTGTAGGCATCAGAATAGACCCCTGACTTTTGCTGAAGCAAAGTATGGGATGTACAAATACTTCAGGTGTGTTTCAGGGCTAAGCAGTGCTGTGGAAAAACTGTGAATTTAGGGTGTGGTCCACACAGCTCAGTGTGTATGGCAGTGTATCCCAGCAGTACAATACAGCTGATGCACAAGCAGTAACACAAGCAGTAGGTTCTAATAACAGTGACCATTAATAACATGGATGATGCTTGAAACATGCTAATTCATTGTGTTGCAAGAGTGTCTTCATGTACAATACAAGGTGAGGCTGCAAAGCGCAGTAAAATGAGAGGTAAGCTGCTCCATTTGTCTGTTTTTATGTTTATGATGTTTTATGTGTAAAAGTACCTTTTAAAAATTTTTCTTCTTTTTAGTTTATTTTATTACATGTTCTAGAGCAATTCAGGAAACAGATGCTGCATTTAAAAAAGCTTTGATTTAGTGAGGCTTTCTGTGCAAGAGAATGCATCCTTCCTAAAACTTCATTTTACTTAAATTAACTTGTATTTCCACTGAGGATGGCTTATATTAAGCACAAAGGGAGGCTTAGCAGTTTAGACTTCCATCAAATAAACTGCGTAACTAAAAAGAGAAGATGCCAAGCCTCACATACTTGTACTTGAAAGAATTGTGTTCTCTCTCATGGGAACTCGAGATTAGAGAAATTATAAAGGCTTTGCATAAAAACAGGGAGTTAGAATTAATTTTTGCTTAAGCGGGGAAGTGTCAAAAGCCTATTATGGTAATTTTTCAATTTTGTCTTAACTGTTCACACATTTTAAAATAGTTGTACAACTGAGTGGAGGCATAATTGATGTGTTGTGGTTTCTTTTTCCTTTCCTTGGGCCATCATAAAACACAGCTTAGGTGCACTTAGGCATGGAAGAAGTAGGTGTGCTAATTAAGTAGATGAAAATTTTCATATCATAGTGAGAAAATTTACCTAATGGATTGGAATAGTACTCTAAGAATGGTTCCCCTATTCTTAATTACATCCAAGTACCAGATATCAATATTACATGAAGACAGTTAAGCCACAAAAACCTTAGTGAGAAGACATAATTCCTAGCAGTAGAATTACGGGGTTGTAGAGACTATAATGTTTATTATTATTATTATTATTATTATTGTGAACAGTAGCACTATAAGTCTACATTTAAAAGAAATTACTTTATTCATTGTCTTTTAATGTATAGTAAAAGCTGAAGATATTGTGGAATGAAGAGCTACTACTACATTTATTTTTTAAATCTTTCTTAAATTAAAAATATATAAATCTTGTCTATATTAGAACAACCAATAAACTGCTGTGGTGTAGTAATTCAAAATTTTTGGTTGGCCTAGAATAAATGTTAGGACTTCCCTAGGTAACAGAAGACTTTATCAAATCCTTTTAATGGTAAATCAAGTCTCTTTTTCTTTTCTTAGATACAGTATTAACAGCAAGAATACTGTTCCAGAGTTACTTTTGTTTTGGTGATCAGCTTTGCTGTTCCATAGGAGGAGTCTTTGGACCAGGCTTTGCATTTGGAATGAGATTTACTGGCAAATGTAAAGTAAGCAATGCTCCATAGTGGTCATTGATTAGTAAGATACTGTTTTTTATAAGCAGAGAAAGGGCCCCTTTCCTAGCTTGCAGCTGATTTTTCTGCAGAAGCCTGTTTGGGCTGTGAAAATGCTGCTTTGGCATCCCCAAATTACACCCAGGCCAGGTTTTTTCTGGCTGTGTGCAGTAGAAACTGGCGAAAGAACAGAGATTTGCTGTTTTGCAGGAGTGAGGCACATTCTGCTTCAGCACTTTTCTGGTGCTGCTGAATGGTTTCTGTCAAAACCCACTTGCAGTGTCTCTTCACATGAACCTTAGAGGGGTCTGATTGTTCCTTAGCTCTTCTCTCCCCAAAGCTGTGCTTGGGAATTACCTGACTAAAAGTGTTGGTCCTGCAGTTTTGGTGAGATGAGCCTGGAGGGGAGGCTCAGCAGCCACTGTGGCTGTTAACTGAGATCTCTGGTTTCTGATGGGTTGTATTTGTGTCCCTGCAATAGAATGTCAGGAATAACACAGCCAGGTGTGAGCATGGATGTGTGTTGGGTAGAGGTAAGGAGAGGATGCTGTAAGATCCTTGGGCAAAGCAAAATGTATTTTGTAGTCTTTATTCTTACTGTATTGCTTGATGTTGCACAGTATTTGTGTGTGTATAAGCACATGTGTAATTTGAGTGTAAGACTAAATTTTTGACCCAGTTTTTGCTACCTGTCACTAAATATATGCTGGATTGGGACCTTCCTGTATCAAACACATTACTGAAGTATTTTATAGTACATTGTCCAAGATGCAAGAATTAATTCCATTTTGTGGTGTCTGTTCAGTGTTGTGTAACATTTTCATTTCTCACATAACCTTGTAGAGTGCTTATTAATCATTACTTTTTTATTGTTTACACATGAAAGCTTCCCTGATAGACAGTGTTTATTTAAATGGTATTCCAGTGAGTAGTAAAATTAGCAGTAGGAGTTTTGTTAGATTTTTTTCTTCTATCCACTGTATTTCTTCTGACCTTATACAGCATAAAAAGTAGGTGTTACCAATAAGCTCACATTGATAAGGAAAAATATAAATGTTATCAATCTTGATATATTTTGTGGTGCTGTGACAGCAAATACCTTTCTGAACACTTTTCCTCAGGGGAAGGCACTCTTAGCTCCAAATACATTCACACATTTATCCCACTTAACCATGTAATCCTAGGTGTTATTGGTGATTTTTTTGTGTTAAGTTAATTATGTTTTGTTTACTCTTCAGTAGCATGCTGTGAGGAGCACAGAAATGTAACTCACGAGCTCTTGACAGGACTGATGAATGGCCACAGACAGAGATATTGGCAGGCTGCTCTCTAGTGCTGTGTCTAGAATTGTTTTCCTAAATAATTCAGAGGGTTGAAATTTGATGAAATCATTTCCATTTGAAGAATGAATGGAAGGGGTAAATGAATGAAGACTCTGGTAATGGAGCAGTTGTGTTTATACTGTTGGACAGTCAAGACAGCATCCTGCATCGTGATTCCTGTGCAAATTCTTTGCATGGGGTTGTGATTGAGCTTTGTGCTAGTGATTCCTTCTGTCATGATGGGCGTTGCTGTGAATTAGCCAGTGATTTCATTCTTTTCGGGGGTGCTTAACATGAAAGCCCATCTACAAATACATGGCTGACAAATGGGTGATGAGTGGCACTTAGAGGGGACTGAATGACAGCTGGACAATAGAGCAGTAACCTGTGGTTAGTGTAGATGGAGGTAGGCAGGAAAACTGCAACTGGTTTGCCCCTAGATAAAACCATGTGTGGTTTCATCCTTTTTAAAGACCCTTTTGGAAGCTGTTGATTCTGTACCTGTCATGTGTGGTGGTCTGGGAGGGTGTTGGGAGGGTGTGTCTTCAGCTGCACTCATTCATTGTTCCGGGAAGATGCTCTCTATGAGCCCCACGTAGTATTTGACTGATGAGCTGTGTCATGCAAATGTCACGTGGGAACAGTGCTTATTTATGATACCATAAATCTGCTATTTTTTCTTAATGCCTACAAAAACTCTCTGCAGCAATGGATCTGCTCTCTGAGACTCCTTGTCCTTTGACATACTAAGTGTAACAGAAATGGCTGTTTTGTGGAGGTGTAATTATGTGGAGCCACTAAATAAGTGCCTGTATGACTGCCATGTCCATGTTTTATGATTTGTTTTCTGTAGCAGCTAGGGTACTCAAAAGTATTGGGTTGATATTTCGGAGCAGGTCTTTCTTCTTTTTCCCATAAGAGAGTACATACAACATAAACTTGGGTAAGAGCACTTGTTTGGCTTATGAATTCAAGACTACTGAATACAGAATCACCTGTGAAAGCTGGGTGGTGGTGGGGAACAAACCGGTCTGTCACCAGCTGTTACTCACTGGTTTGTCTCTGAAAATGAAAATGAAATGCATTAAAAGTACAGCCATACTTGATCTTGCTCTTAATAAGTGTGAAGGCATCTTTTGCCTCAGCCCTGCTTCTCCCTCCATTCATTTTGTCATGCCTGCCTTTTGTAATGCTGTTTCAAGTTGTGCAAACTGGAGCTAGAAAATGTCGAGCTTTACTGCACATGCATATAATGCAGCACAGAGCTTAGGGTAATGGAGAACATTTTAAATTATAGCTGTAGAGATTTGAGAAATGGACATTAAAAACTATGTGTATAAGGATTTCAAATGTAGCTGTTGAAGTATTTGATTAGATCTTGTACTCAATGTGGCATACTCGGTATGAGAACTAATGCAGTCTAACATCTGCTGTTAATACAGCCTGTCACCTGGCAGTAAATGAATAGATACTTACAGGACATAAGAAACAGAAGTGTGATTGGAACCATCACTACTACTTTGAAAGAAACAGCATAATAATTTATTAACATCATGGTTTCTCTATATAAACAGAAAAAGAACTTTGATTGAATGTGAATACTCAGAATGACACTTCATCATGGAAGTTCTAAGCATGCAATTAATTTTATAAGATTAGGAGTAAAACCTTCCTTGGAAAAATTGATTTAAAAGCATTTGAGTGGACTCACCTTGTGGTTCAGAGAGATGCTAAGGGAAATCCAAGTCAGAGTTCCTAAGAGGAAGTAGGAGGGCTGCGCTCCTCAGAAGGGCTGGGCTGGATGAGGCTGGTACTTGGAATAATGATCCCAGATGAAACAGTGCCTGCTCTTGGGAAAACAGTTCTCTGATGTGGCTGCAGACCTCGCGCTGAGGATGGAGATGAGGCGGATGGAACACTTCACTTGTTTCTTGGTGCAGAGCGCCCGGCTCCTTCCTGTCCCCTGCACAGCCGCCTGACCCTTCCTCCTCACAGCACGGCCAGCAGACTCTTCCTCCTAGCAGCTAAGCCACTCTGTGTAACACCCATCCTTGTTGGACATGGCTGGGACCTGTTAAGGGCAAGGCTGTTACAGTGCAACTCATCAGGGCGAGGTTGCTTGCGATCCATTCTCCTAGGCTCTGAGAATAGCTTGGCCCTATTTACACCACAGTATTTCTGTGAATACAAAATATTCTTGTCCCTCTAGCAGCCTTCATCTCCTTTGTTCTCTGCTCTCTCTGTCTGCTTAACCCACAGTTTCAGTGGCAGTGACTTGCTTTTATATCTGATGATTTTTGGAGGTTTCTCTCTGCTGAGGTCTGCCTCACCAGTGTGTGTTTTTGTCATTTTCTGACTCCCTCCATTGTAAGCACCTCAAGGAGTTTATCTTCCCATTTGTGGCGTGACACTGAGCACTGAATTCTTGTCTTTAGTCTTGTTTTTGCTAATAATCCTCCTCTTGTTTAAATTAATTAAATATAAACGTATTTAAAAAGGAACATGCTTTTCTAAGTAGCTGTAACTGAGTTTTGAATACCAAGTCTACTTAATTAAGCTGCTCATCTGGTATTTTTGCATGCTTCAGTTGGTGTGAACCTTTGTGCTTGCAAATGTAATTCATATATTTGCTGTTGACTTAGGTGGCCTTTGTGGAAAATCATGATCGTGGCTTCATATATGGGTATGAATTTGATTAAAATATAACAAACAATTTGCTTAGCATACCTTAAATAGAGGCATTTTTGTTTGGTTTTTTTTTCCTAAATACAACCTAATCTGACTTTTCTCATCTCCTCTCTAAACCATTTGTGAATTCCATTATGTAGCTCAGTATCAGCAGAGCAGGTGAGAGCTCAGCCCTGTGCCAGGCTGTTGAGGACAGGCAGAATGGTCTCTGTGTTCTTTCTGGGTGTAGCAAATCACACACCTGCAGTTGGGAGTCCCCCTGGTGCAATCCCTGTTGTGTTTGCTGGGTGGGCATCACTCAGCTGAGCACTGACTTGTCTGGGAATTCAACTGCCTTGGCTCCCAGGTGCTGGCAAGGCTCTCTTTGATTAGAAGTTGTATATTATGTATTGTATCACAGGTTGGAAGATTAGTGAATAATTGTTAAACCACTAAAAGCACTTTACAGTGCTGTGAAATGGTAAGAGATAAATCTGAAAGTAGGCAGTAATAAGTAGAAGCTCATTTTAAAAAAGCCCTTCTAGATTATGAATTTTAGAAGGAAATGAAAAAGTAAAGCTATCATAACAGTATTGTTCCTATTACAATGATTATACAAAGTAAATGTTAAAATGCAGTTGTTGGTATTGATGTTAATTTAGTTTAGCTGCTGTTTTTTTCCCGTACCCTTTGTGAGTTTTTGTTGTTGATGAATGAACTTCCTTCATTATTTTATTAATATTGGAGATATCAGTAATCATGGCAGTGTGGTTAATAAATACAAACCGGGAGATTAGACAAAAGTACTTTAAATTGTTTTGCAGATTAACAGGCACCGTTCATGCTGGAGTTCTCTTATGACTTTAATCTTGCTGTGGGCACAGAAAGGATTAAACTATTACTTGGTGGCTGCAGTTATTTGATTTCCCCCACTCCCCTGTGAGGACCCCAAAATCCAAATAGTACCCAACAAATTAGAAGTGCAGACTTCCACTGAAAGCTTTGAGGACATATTTTATGCTGTGATTTGCTTGTGATACATATAAATTCATTATGAAAAGAAACTTTGTTGTGTGCTTTATCATAAGAATTGAAAGGATTACCCAGTTTGAAATTCCAAATTGCAAGTAAACCTGAGTTGTTGAGAGTGCCTCTAGGAAATACGTAGTGTGCTCTTGGCACAGTGCACTCTATAACAGAATTTAGCTTCTCCAAGGAATTTCCTTCAGTTTGAGATCAGATTTCTGAGATGAGAAGCCAGTGGATTGTTCCAGTTTTGGATTTGAGGTTCACCTTAAATTTCAAAGACCTGTTTTGAGGCATGCATCTTTTTTTCAGGTTTCTATACTGGTCTTTACAAGAGAGCCTCACATAAAATTTGATACTT
This sequence comes from Pyrgilauda ruficollis, assembly GCF_017590135.1. Classification (NCBI taxonomy): domain Eukaryota; kingdom Metazoa; phylum Chordata; class Aves; order Passeriformes; family Passeridae; genus Pyrgilauda; species Pyrgilauda ruficollis. The sequence goes on from NW_024527710.1 coordinate 8,110,973, forward strand.
TGAGGAACAAGAAAGAAAACCTTTGGTATGCAGTGGAAGAAAAAGAAACATTAATTTAAAGGGAGAATGACCAAGAAGAAAATTTGGAAACTCACCCCCAAAATACATGAAATGCACTCACCCCAGTGAGTGCAAGCACTGCACAAACAAGTGTGTTTCATTTTTCTGTGAGTGCTTGCTGGCCCCCAGGACGAGGGGAGATGGAGAAGCCTACAGAGGATGTGCACAGCCCCTCTCCTGGCTGTAGCTGCTGCTGCCTGCCAGGCAGCCCCAGAGCCCTCGGACGTTTTAGACCATGTGTGCTGCAATAAATAGGCCAGAACTGGGTCTAGGACACTCAGTGCTGAAAGTGCAGTGAGAATTAAGCAGGGATTAATTTGAAATCCAATAGCTGCCGCTTTAATGGACTCACTGGCACCCAGTGCTTCTGATGTGTTATTTTTGTGCAGTTGCACAGGGATATTTTACACTCCTGCTACAAACACACACCATCTGCCTCAGGTGGGGAGAACATCCCCTGCTACAAGGATGATGTGCACATTCATTTCTAAGCATTTGCACCCTTTCTTAAAGCCCTCTTTGGAAAAAGGTACTGGAGGACTGAAGGAGATGATAGAAGGATTTGTGTATCCCTGTTTCATTTGGTAATTACTTAATTCCTGTCTGCTTGCTCGGCTTTCTGGGCTGCAACTATTCAGATGTGGATTGTGAGTTTAACACAAAGCTTTCTGTACCAATATTTTTGGGCTTATTGAGAACATTAAGACAGAGTTCTGTTGGAAGACTGTTGGATATTATAATCCGACAGTCTTCTGATGTGGAAAACACTTGAATTTATCCTTGTAGATAAGTTTTAGACAGTGTTGTCCACGTGAAATGTTAATATGTGATGTTTTAAATCTTATTTCTGTTGTGATGTAACATTTTAAAATTAAACCATTCTTCCTCTAATTAACACTTCAGCTTTTTAAAATTATTTTTTTCATAAAGCACATTTTAATTGGAGTAACATGTATTGCATGTTTTATGAAACACCTTCATTGAAAGTCTTGGATACTTTCCATTCAGGTCCCTATAGACCCATCCAGTTTGAAAATACACTGTTTTATCCTCTCCTTAATTACAGTACTTGGAGCAACTCTCTGTTAACTGTTTTTAGGTTCCACAGGATAATGAGTCTACCAGAACTAGAGAGTGTACAGCAAAAAACTGTTCACAGGAGGAAGCTTGCTGTTGCTTAGCTACCTGTCTTTTTAATTTGGAATCTCCAGCAATTCCATAATGACTAGTCCTTAAGCTGCTAAATGTATTTGTTCATGACAGATTGTACATTCTGAATGTGCATTTCACCTATGCATCACTGCCATTACTGTGGGAATAACGAGGGTGTTTGGAATGGGATTGTGTTGTGTGAATCACAATACCTAAAAATGTCGGTTACAGAGGCAGTTCCTTCTGGTGGGTACCACAGTGAAATTCAGAATAACTTGAGTGAAAAGTTGTCTCTGCTCCTCCAGAGCAGTCCCAAATATGAACAAGTTTTGTGTCATCTGTAGGTAGTGCAACCAGTCTGTAGTACACATTCTCACATCAATTTGAAACATAATAGTGATAGGTAATAAATTGCAGATCAAAATACGATGACACTTAACATGGTTTTGGTCCATTTAGCATTTTCTTGCAAGTGAGAAAATGGCCTGACGTGTAAAAATTGCCTGAATGTCACCGAAGTCTGCTGAAATAAGACTCTGAACTAGGCAATAGACATAGGAGAACTACTTTTCTTTTTGGAATCTGTGAAAAAATTTACTTACATTAATGCTATCTGGTCAGTCCTAAAATTGATATAAAGAGATAGTTTGTCTGGGCTTGTGGCCACAGAACTGGTATAAGCATAGAAAGAAATTCTGGCTTTTCTAAACCCTTTTCCAGTATGTGGGTCTAAAAAGGATTTTCATTTGATGTTAAAGTGAATTCTTTCTTACTATAATAGTCTTTCCCATTAGGAGAAATGTCCATGACTCTTCCCCTTTTGCCTACACAAAACAGCCACAGCAGCTTCTGCAGCAGTATGGGTGAGGCACTTGTGTGTTTCTGGGAGGGCATCCCATCCCCATCCCATCCCATCCCGTCCCGTCCCGTCCCATCCCATCCCATCCCATCCCAGTGCCCCGGTGCTGCCAGGGAAGGAGTTGTTGGCTCTGTGCTGGCAGGGCACAGCTGGAAGGGCCCTGCCAGTCCGTGTGACAAGCACAGCTGGCTGGCACAGGTCATGGGAGCAGTGGCTCCGTGTCCTGTGCAGATGGGGCCATGCACAGCTGCCAAAAGCAGCTTTTTGTAAAGGAACTCCAGCACTCTGCTGCTGAGCTGATGTGCCCACCTGGGCAGAGTTTTGTTATTGATGCTTTCTGTGTTGTATTTGTTAGGATTTTAGAAAGATGAACTTGTTAGTTTGACAACTAATTATATTTTTAATTTAGTGGTGAACTCTCTTGGGAATCTATGAGCAAGTTAATTTAAATGAAATTAGGTATTTCAGCTCTTGCAGGTATACTTTGTGGATTTAAATGTGAATCTGTGTAATCCCATTTTAGATATTCATAAGGTTTTGATGTCCTCATGGAAAATACTGGCCTATTTCAGTATGATTTTGTGCTCAATTAACCATTTAGAGATATTGACTTACACAGATATTCAACAGAGTTGAATATTTTTGCCCTTTTATTGTGGTATAATATTTATGTGTATATTTCAGTTTCTGGGTCTGTAAATCTTTCTTATTAGGATAATTTATTTTTAAGATTACTGAGTATGTAGCTCTTATACAACCTCATATAATTTTCGTCATGCCTTCATGGTTTTAATCCTTTACATTTTAACATTGCATCCCCTGACTTTAAACTGACTATATACATGTCCTTGATTTCCCAGTGCAGAGCCACTGCTGCACTGGCTTCTCTTCCCTTGCACAATTCCATGGAGACTTCAGTACAAGACATGACAAAATGTAAAACCATACTCATAGATCACCTTATAAATATTTATTCATATAAATTCTTTAAAGAAATTAAATTACGTGTTCTATACAAAATAGGAAAGAGAAGCTTTTAGTGTCACTGGCTGCAAATTGAAGTCATTTGTCTTGAAGGGTCAGGTGCCACTTTGTGGTAAGATACTTGTCTGAGATCCAAGAAGGGAAAGATTGATAGTACAAAGAGATTGATGGAACAGGCACTGCAATATGCATACGAAGTTACAGGTTAATTAGGAAGATTTAAACAAGAAAGTCCCTTTGTGTGGAGAAGTGTCATGTGCTGTTACTCTCAGAAGCAAGGTGTGCTGGCAGCCTTTTGAACAGGCAGAGTTGATTTTCAGGGATGTTTATGTGGAGATGTGCAGTTGTGAATATCAGCGAGGTGGCGGATCACCAACAGCACCCGCTGCAGCTGAGGAGTGCTGCTCAGGGAGTTCAGTGCTTTGCATACAGAGCCACCTGCTCTGCTCACATCTTTGGTTTTGTTGTGGTTGATGTAAATTATAATGCTGGTTTTGTGATTCCTGTATCAGAGTAAAATCATTAATATTTCAGACTGCCAAGTTCTTTGGGTGTCTCAGGTGATACGACTATTTGTTCTACTTTTTAATTGCAGGCACAGCAGAAATTGCAGCACCTACAGAAAAATCCTTAAGCTAAGAATGTGTGGTTTATAAAGTGGGAGCTGAGCAGTCAACAAACATTGTTTTTGAGTTGATAGGAAAGCTGTTTTGAAAGAACAGACACTGCAAACTGTTCCTTCTTTCATTAAAGTTCACCAGTCTCCCTGGTACATTTAGCAGAGAACAACAAGCTTCTCTCTGTGGATTGATGCTGAAATTAAAACAGCAACATCTTTTGTAATAGTTATTCACTTGGCAGAAAGAGAATTTTAAATTTGACTTAAATGCAACAAAATCAAAATGGTCTGTACCCCTTGTGTCTCATTCTGCACAAGGACAAAATGGTGCAAATCTTTCAGCAAGGCAGGAATACAAATCTCAGTAACACTTCAGTATTTATTATCGTAATAGTAAATCATCCCTGTCTGTCTGGGAGATGTGTAAAACATACCTGCTGAGGGCAAGAGCAGGCACAGGCCTGAGGGACTGTTATACTTCTAAATACTATAATTCTGGTATTTTTGTCATGATAGTCTTAACTAAAATTTTGCATTCATATAGTCACCTTATTTTTAGCCCCAGAGACAGATCTTGGGGTACATGGCAGCTCTTACCTCCTACAATCCATTTCTCTATTCTCTGACTGTGGAGTATCTGAATTTTTGGTTTAGTAAGGGAAGGAAGAAGACAGGCAAGTTTTACCTTGTCTAGCTGCTACGTGTGAGACAGAAAAGGCCTTCAATTGCAGGCTGCGTATGGCTTTTTACTGAAGATGAAAAATTTGTTGAAGGGGGGCAAAAGTTTGAATTGCACAATATATTTCTACATTAGGGAAAGACAGACTCAATGAGGCCCCTGGGAAATGTGATTGACATTGAAAACAATCCTCTTTTGTTTTATGATATTGCTGTAATGATGAGTCTTCGCTTTTTATGTGGTCAGATATCTATTTATTCACATAATTCTGAGTACAAAAGCAGCTGTAGAAAACAGGTAGTGGAAAAACAACACTCTCTTTTCTCTTTCACATTTTCACTTGTAGGAGCTGTTTTTCATACTTAAAGAATTCTTCTCTTCTATTAACATGAGACCAAATACAAGAAAATCTGTCGAAACAAATGAGTTGGAACATGTCCCATGATACCAATGCACACAGGCAAAGTGCTGTCTCAGGCACAGTTCCAGTGGCCTTTTTGTGGTACTTACCCTCTCTGCTTGAGTGGCAACTTGCCTCCCATTACCCTCCCCATCAATCACAAAGATGCTTCTTCTTCAGGAAGAAATACAGCTTATTTTGTTCTACTGCAAGGATTATATTTTTGCAGTTGATAAGCACAGTGAACTTCTTATTGTAAGAACTAAGTACAAATTTTTTTTTTTCTTTTTTTCCAGAAACCAAAACAAAAGGACTGGCATCCTCCTGGAGGATTTATTTTAGGACTTTGGGCATTGATCATCATGGTTTTCTTCAAAACATATGGAATCAAGCACATGAAACATGTCTTCTGAACTGGAGCAAACAAGATACTTGCATTGGCTGCTGCTTTGGGTTCATGGGTAGCTCCTGTGTTATCTGAATGTGGATTATGGTTGTGTTCAAACACTGTGTTGACATCTCACTTCTAAAGGTTCTTTTGAAGCCATCTCTTCTGCCCCTTTTTCTGGAAAGATTCTAAAAAATGGTTTTAATGTTACTGTTATTTCACTTAGTCTTGATTTAAACATACTTTAATGCTTTTCTGAGCATATTTTCTTTTTGGTTAAGCTTAAAAAAGGGCAGGACCTAAACCCAGTAACAGAATTTCTGTGGTTGCTTCTGGATTGTAAATGGGCAAATTCTTTCCACCATACTTTGAAGAAAATCTTAGAAGAAGTCACGTCTTACTAAAGAACTGGACATTGTGGAGAACGTTATTTAAGATGTCATTCTGTCAATAAAAACTTAACCCACTTTGCAGACTTTGGCATGGCATATTGAAAGCTTTCTTCATAAAAATAAAAATACTCTGGAATATATTGATTTCTTTTTTATTACTATTTTTTCTTCCCCCTTAAATAAAACCCTTAGATCAGTCCTTTCACCTTAGGCAGTTTTAAGTCTAGAATTCTATGAGTTGGTGAAAGTAAAATGAAAATTACGACCTTGCTGAATCTACTTAAAAAGAAGGCCAAAAAACGTGAAAGGACTTCACCATGTCCATTAGAAACCCTTCATAGGTGTTGTATTTTCACTGCATATAATGTGAACTTAGGTGCTTTCAGAATTTTCAGTGCACTGGATTTTGCACTGAAGAAAATCGACTGTGGCATCAGGATGAAGAACATTATAAATTGTACCATTGTATTCTGTAGTTTCTGAGTCCCTAGAAAATGTGCTTTGTTGCCTGTGATTTGTAAATTCTGGTTTGGCATATTGATTTGTTCTTCCTGGACATTTACTGATGAATGTATGCTAAAAGGGTTTTGTCTGTATAATACAGTGATACTTGTGAAGAGCAAATCTGTGCATGTGTAGAAACACATCAGTCAGTGAGGAGAAGCTTTTGCCCCGTGCTTTTGGAACTTGTTCTCTACCTTAACCAGAATAAAGCTTACCTGATGCAGTCATGGTGTAAGTACTATACATATATCTCTAAAAGTTATTGGGAATTATCTATAATCACACATAACATCAGAGTCAGTATATTTTTCTTAGAATAATAGAATGGTTCTGAGCATTTCCTATTGCACAGCACATACAAATCTGAGTGCATGAACATTTTTGTCCTTTTTTATTCTCTTCCAGCTTGCTTGTGGCATCCCAGCCTCAGGTGAGAGGAGGAGGACTGTCAGAGCCCTGTGAGCCTGGGAGGGCTGTGGAGAAGCCACGGAGGCTTCCAGAGAACAGAAAACAGCAGTGTGGTGCAGCGCGAGTACTGAAGCCTTGGTTTTTTATCTCCAAGGATTTTCTAGGCTTGGAGATGTTGAAGGTACAAAATGATCCATTATGGGAAGGTAAACATTTGCCTGCTCCACCTCTTTTGGCACTTCTTGGTGAAGAGCTGGGATTGTTTTCAGTAGGCAGAGGCTTAAGGCCCAGGAGTAGGGATTAAAACTAAAGCATTCCTACAGTGCCTATAGTTCTGTACACTGATATTGTGGGGTAGGTAATACTGGACATGTCTTCCCAGTGTGCTGATCAGAAGCTTTTATCTAACTGGTGCACAGATCCTCCCTGCCAACAACAATGCCACTTAATGGGAAAGAGAAACACTCTGTGGGATGGCTCTGAGTAGCATTCCTGGTGCTGGATGTCTGGGTCTATTCACAGTGTGTTGGGTTTGGGGGTGGTTTTTTGCATAATGTCCTTCAAAAGCAATGACTTCATATCCAAAATCTGATATAATGGTGACTTTTCATAAAATCAGAAAACCTTTTTTTTTTCTTTTCTCCCTGAGCAATTTCTAATAAAACAATCAAGTAAAATCTGCTGTGCACAGACCATGTAGAAATGGTCTAGACCCAGTATAGAAATGAATCTTAGAGAATTCCTTAGAGGATTTGCTTAGCTTTCCTTTCCTAATCCAACTCTTTTTCAATTGTAGTAAATATTTTAATCAAATATTTATTTTCTAGGCAAGTTTTGTCACACTTTAAAAAGTGTACAAAGTCAAGTTGATAGAGCTTTGTGCCTTGCTTCATTTGCAGTAACACTTATTTGGACTCCTCAGGCCTTACTCAATTTTTCTCTTTCCCTCTTTCAGCCACCTTTTGCAGGAAGTGATAGAAACATCTACAGAACTCATCTGAATTTTGCCAGCAGCAGTAGATACCAAAGATTCTGTCTTTTTAAAAGCTTATCTGCTTAGGGAAAAGGAGGCAATTAGGTGGGTTATTAAAATGCAATTTATGAATAGAGGCACTCAGTAAGTATGCATGTGAAGGTGATTAAATTGAAGTGAGAACAACAGTTTGACTGGAATGCAGCAAACTCTGCTTCAGGCATTTTTAACGTTTTTGTATGCACAGAAGTGAGGAGTTGAAATGGATCATTCTGAGACACAATAAAGTTGCCTCTGCTACACCTATGAGACAGTGTTTTCTATGCTGTGATAGCTGGTATTCCTTGAACAGTTACGGCCTGAAAGCAAGTGCAGGAATGTCACAGAATTGTCTGTAAATGTGTGTTGTATATTTATTTTTTATTTAAAGTTAGTAACCTTTTCATTTTCCCCAGGAGGCCTTCAAGCTCAGTTTGGGATGTGGCCTCTGGGAGCCAGCCACGTCACCCTCAGTTACAAACCATTTGTGTTCTGCAGGCCAAGTGTGCCTTGCAGTATGGATGCCTCCTCCAAGGTGCACAGATGATCTCTCTGATGGAATCCAGAAGACAAGCCAGATGGCAGTTTCCTGATGCTTCTTTGCATGGGAACCTTTTGAGCAGAATTGAATTTCAGCATTTTGTGACTCTGCATGGATAGGTCTGTGAACTATGCGTGCCCATGCCTGCAAAACTCAGAGTATTCATGTCTGCACCCTGTACTGTGGAACTGCACTGACAGGTCCTGCAATGGGGTTTTAAGATGTTGTTTAGAACACTCATGGATGATAAAAATAGATGTTCTTATTTCAGTTTTTCAGCTCTCTTTCAGGATCACATCTTAGAAAGCATTTTTATTATTGAATGAAGAAAAAGTAGGTCCCCAGTAGGGTTGTACTCACATCCAGGTGCTCTCCTGTCCCCTGGAGTGCCTGTGACCAGGCCCAAAGGCTGACACAGTGTGTGACTAAGCTGTCCTTCTGTTACAGACTGAAAAATGAGGTTCCTGGAGAAAGAAACCTGAGCAGGGGGGAGACAATCAGTGTTTCTTGGTCTGTGCCAGCTGAATATTTTCATGTTTAATGACTGTTCTGATGAAGTGCTGTTCTCTTGGCATAAGCAAGTACCAGAGCCTGTTCACAGGTATCCTTACAAACATCATTAGTGATGCTGTGTCTCTGCTAGAGAGTGGAAGGTTTTTTCTCTTGGTTGCTTTTTCCTCCTAAAAGCTGGTATCTGTTATTGATTACAGAAAAGCAAATGTAGCCTGGGTCTAATTCTCTTGCTGAGTGCCTGCACTGAGCCCATTTCAGTCTCGTGTTTCAGAGTCAGGGATTTTTATTCTCAGCTACCCCATCAACGGGAGTAAATGGAACTTGTGGCCCCGTCTGCCTTCAGAGGGGCATCACTGCATGCTGGAGCGGGGCTGAGTTGCACTAAAACAGTGATTTGCAAAGGGGCTAAGGCCAGGTTCAGCTGTGAGTTTATCCTGGGGGGACAGGGATTTGTGCAGTGATAAGGTGAGGGAGCTATTATTGCACTGTACTCCTGTGAGAGGGACTGGAAGGACCAGCTGAGGCAGGGCAGAAGTCTGCAGCCCTGGCAATCCTGATACTGCATGTCACTAAGGGTTTTTTTCATGTTAGAGAACTGCTGCTTTCTCTTCTCTGATGGATGCTTAGAGAGAAGGAATAAAAAGGAAGTTTCTGATCTGAAAGCTTCCCTAATTATTCTTTCAGTATAGCTGGGGAAGTGAGATGCTGCTAGTTTCTGGTAAATAGTGAAGATTTCATCCATCTTTGCATTGTGAAGTCAAAAGCTTTTATGTGGTCAGGATTATTCGGACTTGATAAAAATAGATGAAGTGGAAGGCAATCCACAAAGTGAGAACGGTGCATTTCAGAGTCTGTGGTATTTGGAGAGAAGACAACCTTTGTATATGGTGCAGTGTGGAACAAGAGTTGGGACAAGAAAGATCAGTGTCCTCATGTACAGATCTTCAGCTCTGTCTGTGTTACAGAGCTCTGTGTGAGCTGGTAGAATTTTATCATGCTTCCAGACTAATTAACCTTTGGATTGAGACAAGCATAAAATGTTTCACCCAAGAGACTAATTTATCCATAAAGTTATGAACTGCAGAAAAAAAGCAGTGTATATAATGAAAGTGGTTTCTCAACCATGTGAAGATCAAACTCAGGCTGCAGCTGACAGAGTTTGGGCTCAGTACCAATAGTTGTCCTGCAGAAGTTTCTTTTCAGTATTGCACAAATGAATCACACATGCCACAACCATCACTTCAGCACTTCTGTATCATAATAATAAACATAATAGTTTTTTGCATTTCTTAAGTGGTGAAAGGCAAAAAAAATTGAGAGTGTTTCTCATGGAAGATTATATGACTCTAATTTATTTCTGATTCCCCTCTTTCTGTGAACTTTTAAAAATAAAAAGCTTTCAGGAAATGTATCTTGAAAGTGTCTGTGTTTTGTAATGAAAACTTGCATAGGCTGCATGACATAGTCTGAGATCAGCATTTCTTAGAACTCATTTCACTTGCAAGTTCTTTAAGACCGAGTTCCTTTTTCTCCCCTAATGAGGATTTTTGCCTGATTTAATGATTAAATTGATAATTAAGGTTTCCATTCAGTGATGTATATCTATTAATGTTTGATTGTGCCATGTCTTCTTCCCCAGGTAGATTATAGATTTAACTTTTTTGCCTTTCTTTCTTTTCGGGTCTGTGTGAGAGTAACACCGAAGCCTTGGCCAATACTGAGCCAGTTTGGCTGCTGTGGCCAGCAGGCTAAATAGATAATTAATTATTTTGGTGATGTTTTTTACAACAATCCCTTGAACTTAAGAAGCAAACTGTTTGGACGTGCAGTCTAGCTCCTTCAAATTGTACTTGCCTTAATTATTTTGGTGATGTTTTTTACAGCAATCCCTTGAACTTAAGAAGCAAACTGTTTGGACGTGCAGTCTAGCTCCTGTGTCCTGCATCTAGAAATGGCCTATGGTGGATACCAAGGGAAGAGCACAGACTAATAGAGGAAAATATATTGTGACATTTTTCCTGTGGAATTCTGCTTGTATCCTTAAGATGATGCTGTATCATCTTAGCTTTATTTTCCTATGTTCAGACAGGTTCCATAGGGTGAGGATCTTTCTTTTTTTTTCCTGTGTTAACTGTAACTTCTTTGGAAGTCATTTGCAAACCCAGTTGTGGAATTCCAAGCGGATCCATCACTTGGATCTCTTTGTCCCCTTCAGAGAACCTTGAAGAACACTAAATAGTTTTACAAGGCAGGGTTTAGCTTACAAAAGCTGCATTACATCTTAGCCCATCTGTCTTTATGACTCCTGATTTTGTTCTCCCAGGTTTCCATCTGTTTGTCTGGATTGCTGGGGCTGTCTGTAGTTTTCCTGTCTGTTCTGTTTTCCTGACAACTCCTGGTCAAAGCACTCCATAGCAGACAGGGACACTGTGTGTTGGTCATCTCTGTGCAGCTTCTCTGGTGTGGCCTGGCCTTCAGTGCCAGGCAGGACAAAGGGATGTGTCCCTTCCCTTCCTCCTGGCAGTGCTGTGCAGCCGTGTGCTCTCCACTGCCCCCCTGGAGGGGGCTCAGCACCCAGGGGATGCTGCTTCAGGGCCTGCTTCCACTCTGCCTGTGCTGTGGAGGCCCGGGTGAAATCACCAGCTTTGCTTCTGCTGTTATGCTGAATCTCCATCCACATGGTGGTCAAAGGGCATCATTTGACATTTCATGTTTTGGTGTAATTTTCAGTGTGAAAAACATTTAACAGTCTAGTGGTTTTAAGGGTATTTAGCATAAGCAGTGCCACTTGACAGTAATTTTATAAAAGAGTCTTTGAATTTTATATTTTTCTGCTTCAGCAGAGAGAAATTTCACACCGCCTTAGACATTTGTCCTTTCCTATTGCCTAGAGTTTTTAAAAGAATATTTCCTAGTTTTATATTAAACAAGATTGTCCTTAGTTTTTTTTCCTTTCCTCTTACAAAATCATATGTTTGTTATATGCAAGGTGTGCCTTTGCAGCAGGCAGCTGGAAATTCAAAGTGATCAGTATGAACTGGTAGTCCAGGGAAGACAGAAGTATTGGTACCTGTAAGGTTTCTGTACTTCCTTTTGTTTTGCTGTACCTTTTGCTGCCTTACAAGTACTCTTTGACTGTTTAACTGCTTTTTTTTTTTATTCCTAAGCTATGTTTTAAACTGAATTAGAAATTGTATCTCCTTGCATCAGATTGAATAACTAACTTTCATTACAGAAATTATTATCAGCATTTTTTGAAGAGTTTTTGTGGCACTTACAGTCAACTTACAGAATACTGCAAAGAAATCTATGCAAAACAACCATTGGTGTTGGGCCAGGACATTCCTCTCTTGCAGCCTAAGTGTGATCTCCGTATTCCAGGGGAATAAAGCTATGTTTAGATTCCCCTCACCCCATTCTCCAGTGCTTTTCCAGCTATTTTTTGTTTCCTTGCAACGTTAAGAGGTATTTTGGGTAAAAAACACTTAGTTTCCTTTGAAGTCTGCCTGGAAAATGCAGCAGGACAAGTCCCAGAGAAGCAGCTCCATAAGGATTTTATTAGTTTACTGCTCTGTGTGAATGGATATATGTGTTCTGCTGGACTGAGCCAGGGCTGCCAGTCAGCAGCCCCCAGTCTCTCAAATCTTGTTCCAAGGCTGTAACTTGGTTTAATTTCTTAACCTCGCCTTTTCCTCGGTTTCTTAACCTCAGTTTCCTTATGAAGTGTTAACTTTCTGAGGTCTGCAGAACTTTGGGTGGAAGGTTTCTCCACGTGCATCATGGTTTTGCTTTGTACCATGGTGCTGTCACCACTGAGCCAACAGAACACAAAGCAGCTGTGGTAATTTTTGTTCTTAGTTGCAGAGATGTTTTCTTTATCATTCTCAATTCCAGCTGCACATATCATGGTGTAAAAACTACAGTTCTTCAAGATGAAAAATATCTCCTGACAAAGGCAAGTGTAAAAGCCTAAAGGTGTGCAAGGAGTTCAGAACTAAACTAACATAGATCTGGAAATTGCTGATATCTGTAAACACTGTTTTGCTACAGCTTTTAATATGTGAAATGATGCGCTGCAGATGATGAATCAATCAAATTATAGTGAAGTGTGAGATGACAGCATAAAGCAGAGAATGGCAGCAATGCCTAGTTTATACCACTTATCCCTAGGCTGACAGCATGTACTGTCATAAATCTATTTGGTTTATAACTAGGCCATAAAACCTTACATCAGGCTTAAATGCAGGAGGATTCTGTAGTTCAAAAATTGTGAATTTATAGAGAAATACATCAGTGATTTGTTAATTAAAATTGCAGTGCTTTAACAGTTATTTACATTTCTTTTGCACTCTTATAACTTGTGCTTTTTGGACTCAATTTATGTTCCCTGTAAATCTGTGTGATCTGTTTAAAAGTTGCTGTCTCCTTGGCTTCATCAAATTTCTTTTTATATATACAGGTGTGACTTAGATAATACTCCTTCATAATTTCTGTAATTACGTGGGGGACTTTGCTGAAACTTCACAGGAGGTTGACTAAAGTGAGTTTGGGTTTGTTTTGTTTAAAATATGTATATGAGGGTAAGAAGAACACAGAACTATTAAAAGAAACTGAATAAGGAATGAGTTACAATGCTTATCTTGGCTCTCTTAGGAGATTTAGTGTCCTTACAGTTTATTCCATGTTTCTTCATATTCTTAATGCTTCCCATATCTACTTGACACTGAGCAGTCTTGCAGAGACTCTGGCAAGTCTCTGTTTCTGCAGAATACTAGAAGTAGACCAGTGTACTCTAAATGACCCAATTTTAACAATAGCATAGCTAAACATACAGCACACACATCCTGCAGCCCTTGACTGATGGAAAAACTAAGAGCTCTAGTTTAAAATGACAAGATCTTTTTATTATTGTATCAGTAATAAAACAGAAGCATCAGAGGACCTACTGTGATCTGTACCATGTCTTGCAGTCACATTAGAAATGATCTGTAAATCAGTTTGACAAGATTTCATCAATTGGGGCAATATATGCTGGATACACAACCAGTACACATGTTGCAAGGGATGTTCAAACTGCCATTAGTTCAAAACCCATTCTGTTTTTTATAGAATGCAGTGAAATCAAGTGGAAGGAATAAAACACCATCAGTGAAAGAAGGAGAGGTAAACACCAGCTGTCAAGAGAAAGGTAACATGCACTTGGCATTCAGTTTGTAAGCTGAGTGGTGTGTACCAGGAAGAACACCAAAATAAAATTTTTAAGGCAAAATACATTAGAGATTCTTGCTTTTTTGGGCAGGGCTGCAGCAAGACAGTGGCTCTTGGAGACTTGCACTTCAGGTCCAGGCAGTGTTACAGAGGTGACACCAGTTTGCCCCTGCCAGGACAGTTCACTTTGTCCTCAGAGAATCAGGGTATTTGTGGGGCAGCTGCAGCTATTGCTATCCAGTTTTGGAAAGAGGAAGACCACGGGTTATAAGGGGGTTTAAATGAGAGTGTTTGGTCCCAGTTCTCTGTCTCGCCTCTGAGGTTCAGCTTCTTGGATTTAGGTGTTTAAAGGTAGTATCTTTGTTCTAGCTTTTGCACTTCTCTAATGAGAGACACCTTTCATCACCTGAGATATGTTTCATGCAATAGTTACTGATTACTTCCAAAAAAACTGAGATTTGATATTTGTGAAGCAAAAGGAAAAGTAATACTGTAACTGAAATCTTCTTTATTCACACGCCACATGTAACCCAGTAATTCCCACTGTGAGGTTCCACACACAGCAAGAGCATTGTCCTTCCCCTTTGTCTTGCAGGGACTCACCAAGCACATACAGGTACTTCATGGAAAAAAAAAAAATGCAGAGTTTAACTTTGCTCCTTTCAGGGAGACAATTTTGTACTCATGGAATGCTTTTCACATCCCAGCTTCAGTGTGATCCAGAATCTCTGAGATCAGTGATGATCTTGGGACAGTGGAAGGCAGAGATTTTTGCAGGTGCAGTGCTGTGATCTTTCTGGCTACTATGACTGGTATTGTAGAACTGGTAGTTTACCTTCTTCATTCCAGAAATGTGGTCACATTGTGCCGAGCAGCCATGGCCTGGATCGTAGTCTGTTGCCTCAGGAGGGCTGCTGGCAGCCTCTTGCAGGAATACAAGAGGCAAAAGAGAACACAACCCCTCCAGCCTTAGCTTGTCTTTAATGAGAAGCTGCTGCCATGGCCAGTGGGGGGTTTGGCTTTTTTTTGGATAAATTTTGTTTGCCCTCCTTCCTCCCACCCCTATTTAAAAAACAGCAGCTCGATAGCACAGCAGCAAATGCACATTAATATCAAACAGAATTTTCACTACCATTTTCGTATTAACATAAGATGTTAGAATGTAAAGTGAGCTGGATCTGCACATGGGACCACTCTTGCTGTTAAAGGTTTTAGGCTGGAACAGAGCCCAAAATTCTTAGAAGAAATCCAACATTTCTTGATCAAATATTAATTACATGCCATATAGAATTATATGTTTCAAACAACTTTTATAAATAAAAAGCTAGGCCTTTCAAACCATCAGCAATATTAATTTTGGATTTAAAAGATTATGAAAGATAAACAACCACATAACTGTGAATTAGAAAAATACTGGCCTAGGTTGCATAAAAACCTTCATTAAATAAATATGGAAAGTTTTCACTATGAAAATTCAGTGGCATCGTACTTAAAAAAGCCATAATGAATTAACGGTCCCTTAATGACACTCAGGTTGTGTTTCATGAATCACAAACACACACAGGACGTCACATGGCCCCAAAAGGTGATGGACTGGGTTCATACAGTTTAACAGCAAGTACTCGGGCTGTGTGCTGCTCCTCCATGCCAATTCCTGCCTGCTGCTGCGGCTGCCAGCTGCACACCCTGGACCCTTCTCGTCCAGGCTGCCGTGCTGGCCCGAAGCTCCCAAGGCTGCTGCTGCGGGAGGTGCCCGTGGCTGGGCTGTGCGTCCGTGCCTCAGGCCAGCGGGCTGGCCCCGGGGTGGGTTGCAGGGAGCGGGTCTGGTTTCCAGTCTGGCTGGAAGAAGCGGATGTCGAATGTCCGTGCCCAGTTCTCGAAGACGCGCTTCTCGGTGATGAAGCGGTGGTGGCTGCCCTTGCGGCCCCGCTCGTGGGAAATGTACATTGTGCACTCGTCTGGCCCCAGAGGTTCATAGTAGTGATAAGGTACTGAAAGATGATTAGGATCCCTGTGGAAAAAAGAAAATAGATGGAAGCCCAAGATGTTCTTTCTCATTGATTGAAAAGATGCTATCTTTAATGAACTGATGGGCTCAAATCCACTTTTTCTCCCAGTTAAACTATGTAGCTGGTTTTTTTTCTTGCATATCTAATACATCAGAATGGGGCAAAGGTGTTTTCTTTCCTTTTTCTTTTGCTCTCCTTTAATCCTCTTCCTCCCAGTTAAATGAAGGACAGCAGTAGCTCAGAAACAAGGGAGAGTGCTGCAGGGCTGTGTTACTACTATGAAATTTGAAGTAAACTGCTTAAAAGATACCTAAATCTAGATTGTGATTTGCTAAAGGTCTTGTAGAGGTATTTCCTGATCTGGGGAAGAAAGAGAAGATGACAGATGGAGGTGGTTATCTGTGTCACGTCAGCTCAGCTGAACGTTCCCAGCATGCTGCGCGAGGTTCCGAGAGCACAGCTTCAGCGAGTGTCTGCACTCCAGGTCAGTGGTACAGCCTGCTGTTGCTGGCATTTTAATCAAACGTCTGATGCACAAATGAGTTCTTTGTTATACAACAGCAGCTTTTATGTATCTAAGCTAAAAATTAAAACAGTTCACCCATAGTATCCATCTGACCTTGTGAACCCGTTCACATTTCCCAGCGGGAGATGAGTGACTCGTGGTGACACACTGGATATGCCAAACACCAATTAGATACTTTAGAATAAAGTTCATTTTAGCAGTTCTGACCTCAGTGTTTCCATGTTACATTCTGTAAATGGCACATCTGTATTATAATAAGCCAGAGCAATTAATTCTCCTTTTGTTTTAATCTCTACCTGTACCCATGATGGTTTTTTACTTTGGGCACAGGTGTTTTGGGCTGACAGGAACTCTCACACTCTCTGTGTCATTAATACTAAGAAAGCAAGCTGTCCCAGACAGAATTACCCAATTGTATCCCTCTCTCCCTGACTGCTACCAGCTATTTTGCTGTGGCAGAAAATTTCCCAATATCAGCATTTAGTGAAGCCTTGGAGCTGCTCTGTGTTACAGCCTGAGCTGAACAGGACCCCAGCACAGAGCAAGAAATCTGATACAGATTCAGGGCTGTCAGCTCTAATATACAGTTGATTATTTTCATTTTGAAGAGCTAATATTTAAGGTCGCTTTCAATGGAATGCATCCACAATTTGTCAGTAGTCTGTGCTGGTCATTATTTTTACTGTGTAATTCTGTCACCTACGCAATTTTCTAATTTTTCTTATTTTGCCATTATCCTTATTGTATATGCAGAGGTAATGTATGATATTGCTGCTGCTTTCCATTTGTGCCTTAGATTAATGTTTTAATTCGATCAGTCTGCCTTCCTTGTAACACAACATGGTAATCAATCTTACAAGACCAGAACAACAATAAAATTACATTTCTAGAATAAGATGGATTCTAAACTTATTAAATATATTCTCACTGGAATACATAAGAGTGAAACAAAATCCTTCATCACCTCACCTTCAGAAAATGTATTTGCAATCTAAAGCTGCCCTTCATGTAGAAATTTATTATTTCTAAACTACAACTATTAGAACTCAGTCTTCAATTAATTTTTCACTTTTTTGATACATTGGACCTCTTACTGTCACTTAAATGAATCATTTGTATGGTTACTATAAATCTAATAGGATACATTGTAATGTGATGTGTTTTTGTTAAGAACTACTCAACAGATAGGCCTCTGCCTCTCATTCAGACTGCTCTTCCTTCTTGCACTAAAGCTGGATTTTACTTTTGGGTCCTCAACCTGTATTGCTTGGTATAAATTTACTGCTTTAAAGTTATGATTAGTAAAGTTGAAATCTTATCTCCAACAGACCTGGGGAAAAATGCAGCCCCAGTTAACAGGGCAGTGAGCCTGTGAGGCTGCAGGTCCCTCCAGGCAAGGTGTTTTTGAAGCCAGGGATTCCACATTCCATGGAAGGCTCTGAACTAACACCAGTGTGTTCTCAGTGGACCTCCTTAGCTCCTGCCAGGCTGTAGCAGCTCACTGCATCCCGTGGTGCCACCAGAAACAGCCCAGAGGCAGCAGGCACAGGGCCTGGCAGGTGAGAGAGGCAGGAGCTCCGTGCAGGCAGCCTCTGGGGCTCAGGCCTTGTGTGCAGCTCTGCTGGCTGAACTGGGGGTGAGATCAGGGCAGGAACAGGGGCTGGTGGCTACAGACCTCTCTAGGACTACTCTGCAGCTGACTGAGGTTTTAAGGCTAAATTCCAAAAACTGTCATTTACTTTTGGAATTCTGAAGGGTACTTACATATGGAGGACCTTCTCATTTTATGGGAGTTCTGGATTCCCCCAGATTGCATGCTAGTAAGCTTTAGATTTGAATTCTGGCTTGAGTACACCATAACCCAAATTAACTGTGCTGTGTTATCTTCTAACACTGCAATTAGCTTGTGTCACCAGCAAATGAAATGCATGAGTAATTTCTGTACGGAAATTGCTTGCCACCTCATTTATTAACATTAAAACAGATGCTGTTTTATCACTGACTGATACTGGACATTAATCAGTATTTTGTCAGACTCTGCATGCATATTAATAGCACAGCTGGGAGGAATCTCGGGAAGTTCCTCTGTAAAATATCCTGTGCTTCCTGCCAGGTCACCTGCCAGCACAGCACCCGTGGAAGTGCTTGTACCCCTGTCACTCAGCCACTGTTTGCCACTTGAGTGCACATTTTCCCACAGATGGTATCCACCTACAGCAAAAGCTGGAGGAACAGCACAAAAAAAAGGCAGGGAAATCTGGCCACCCCGTATCACATTCTGGTCAGCCTCTTTCCTTAGAAATGAAGAGCCATACTAAATCCTCTAAAGCTATAGGTACTCACACACTTTGTAAAATAATTCATATTTTGATGTGTGAGTAACGTTTCATTTATGTGTTGAATGATGGGCAAGGCGCTGTGTCAGGACATGAAGATTTCTAGATAATCTTTTGCCTTCTGTTCCCAGGATCTCCTTTCCCTGACCTCCATAATTAGTCCTATTTTCCAAACCATGTATGCATTTTGTTCTTAAGCTAATGAGGTGAGGCATATGGACCAAAGAGCAGGACTAGCTCACATACAGCTTACAGTTTCTCATAAGCTTCAGGAAATGTAACCACCAACAACTGCTGCTTTGCATTTGATTTAAAGGAACTGAAAGTGGAGACAGAGAGAGGTAAGAAAACGCTGAAGTATTTAAAATACCAATTTTCAGGTGAATTATCATGGAAAATGACCTGGCAGTCAAATGAGGATTCTGACAGGAAAATTATCTGGTTCAACAACTGGAACAAAAATTATTCATATTAGTTAAAATAAGGCTCAGAATTCAGTTTTAAGTTTCTAGGAGTTCCAGAAGGCCCATGAAGAGGAGAAGAGTTAAAGAAGGTTCATCTCACTAACGCCTTGAGTTTTCTTTGTGTACAGGAGTACCTTGAGTCCTGCAGGGAACCAACCCTTCTGTCCCTGCTGCCCATAATGCCACAGACAGGGGCTGGAATTCCTACAAACTCACTAAGGCTTGTCTTGTCCTCCCCAGCCCTGCTGCTGAGCACCCACAAAGGGATGCAGCAGCTCTGCAGTGCCTTCAGGAATTGTCGTGGTATCTGGGCACCACTGCCGGGCTACTGCTGAAGGGAGGCAAGAGGAGAATCCAACATGTCCCAGCTCAGGAGTGCTGTGCATGCAGGGCTGCCAAAGGGAGTTCTGAGAGGGAAGGGCTTCCCATCTGGAAAGGCTTGGATTGGATCCCTTGGCACTGGAAAAAATACAGCAAGATGGTTTGTGTGTCTTGGGCCAAAAGAGGGAGAGGTGTGCACACTTCACAAAAATGTTTGCAATGTGCATGGAAGCACAAGCTTTCATCTTACTACAGAATGCACAAGACAGCATGAGAGCAATATCACCCTTACTACAGCATAAATCTGTAGCAAGCAAAGGGGTTTGAAATTACTTACAGCTTTGCTGTAAAGTATTAGAAATTTATAATAATTAGGACACCAAGTCTAGTTCAGCTATGAAAGTCAGTGTCCAGTGAAAGTAAATAAAAATGAATCTAAAACACCTTGTTCCAACTAATGGTGACAAATCTTTTAGTCTGTGCTCCAGACTCCTTCACTAAACTATTTTTCCTGCACGGGTGCAAAGCAGTTTGGTTAATGATCTTAAGCTAATAATTTGTAGCAGAATCAACAGCATGAGATTCCTGGTACCTTTGAGGTGTCCTTCACGTTACAAATGTGACACTAATTTAGTTCCATGACAGTGATCACCACACTCATTCCACAAATTAATACTTTAAAATGATTGGGTATCTATCTGCTGAGTTATAAATTTCGTGATACTAATTATGAACAGAAATAAGATTTTTTTCAGTCTTAATGATTCTTTAGTTGCACAGCAAGTAAGATACCCACACCGATCTAGCACACACACATTTCCGTTGTTTTGTTGGGACTTTTTGCTTTGATTTTTTTTATTTTAATAAAAAATATAGTAGATTCTTATTCTGTCTGACTGAAAACCAGGAAATATGGCTTACAATTACAGAATAATTTTTTTTCTGCTATTCTGTTCTGTTGTCTTATCTCTTTGAAAGAAAGCACTTCTTAATGAGTGGCTGAAGAGCCAGCTAAGATGGTTAACTCTATTTAAGGCAAGAAACTCCTGTCACAGATCTTCATGGACAGCTTCTTCCAGGCATGGCAACTACAGTTTTCCTCTTCATCCCCTGAGGAATCAAGCTGAAGTAGAGACATTTCATATTACTTTGATTAAGAAATTACCTTTTCCCTTTTTATTACCAGGTGTGTGTATTTTATGTTAAGATTTTTTTATGCAGGCTGTAAGAACAATTACGTCTTTCACTGGTAGGACTGATCTACAGCCTTTCTTGTGTTATAATTTAAGTAAGTCCATTTGATTTCAGTGTATTGATTCTATGAAAGCCTTTCATATGCTCTCAGTGACATTTTTAGTCTCTCTCAAACAGTTTGTTTGGGTTTAGCTGGATTTTTTTAATGTGTATCTAAACTATTCTTTGTCTGAAAAGTCAGGATTACACATTATTTTGCAGTAAAATGCTGTCTTCTGTATTTTTAGATCATCAGTTTAAGAATTACTTCCATGTGCCATGGGAATACAGCCACTTCTGGAGTAACACAGACCAGCCACTTAACAGAAACCGAAGTAGTATGTGTTGGCCAACTGAGATGACAGAGGAACAAGATGCTGTGCTGTGGAAGGTATTTGTGTTGTCTGGCATATCTGATCTAGTCTGCTGTTTTCCTTGGAGAATTCATGATGAAGTCTGGCAGTACATCACAGCATTTATCATCAGTATTTTGTTATAATTTGTAGAAATTCTCACAAAGTGGAGTTTAGTGTTGACATTATATGCTGTGATTTCTTTGGGGATTTCTACAACGTGCCCAAGACAAATGCAGATTCCTGAACGATCCTTGTAAGTGCTCAGAGGAAAATCAAAGCAGTCCCATTCTTTGAGACTAACCCAGCACTGCAGCTTTTCCCTCCCTGCCCCTGAAAGGCATCTGGAATTACCCAGTGAACCAGACTTGAGACAGATCATGGCATTTGCAACAGAAAATTTAAGCAAGTACTTCTTGCTGAGAGGGGTTTGTGAGCAGGTGATGAAACGCTGCACTGAGGCCTCGTTCCAGACTGGCTCCATCTCCTCCTGGGTCACCCAGCAGGACAAATGGCATCAGCACTGGCTGTGGGCAGGAACCACTCAGTGCTGGGCTAGTGCTGGGTGGGCAGGTGAGACTTATGTCAGCATCAAGACTGCTGATGTCACAAATGTGTCTGTGTTCATACTGGTATCTTGTGGCTAATGCAATTTTGGTCTAGCACTAGAAGTTCTGAAGTCTCTCCCTGTGTCACTGATCCATAGTGGGAAAGGCTTAACCAGGACCTGGGCTCTGGGTCCTGAGCATGGCTGGAGGCAGAACAGGGCTGGAAAAGGGGCACAGGCTGTTCTTTGGACAGCAGCTTCCACTGGCACAACTGTGCTGCCTCTGCCTCCTGTGACTCCCCTGCCATGTCCAAAACGGGGGATCACAGGACGGATTCTCTGGGGCCAAATTCACGGGGATAGATTTCCTGGGCACTATTTAGGAAGCTGCAAGATTGGCATTCATGTGACAGAGATACAATTATGTTAGTTTGAGTTGCACAGAAAGTTCAATTTAGAAACTAGTCACTGTGAGAACACTGTTCCTCCATTAATTTGGGGGGAACTCGAAGAACAAATTAAAAGTAGTATTTTCCAGTACTTCTTTCTTCAGATTAATTTCATGCCAATTATTGCATTATTTTTAGCTGATAAATATTCACAGACTAAAAGAAAGCAACAAGACGGATTAATTCTCCCACAGTACAAACAAATTTTTAAAATATTTTATATAACATAATTAAATGCTGTTTGTTGTTTTCAGAATGAGATCATGGGACATCTAATTAATTGCTTTAAGAGGACTAAAGACTTGTTGCAGAGGAAAAAGATTAAAAGATTCAGATATTTATCTGTAACATTAACTTTTCTGGCTAATAATGGTTCTAAAATAAATCCTACCTGCAGAAATCCGGTGGCACCATGCCATAAACATTTATCCTGTCACAGAGCTCTAATGCGATAGTCATTGTGAACCAGCCCGTGCTAAGCCAAGTGTTGGATATCTTCCTGAAAGCAAAAACATAATTAAGTTTCTAAGCTGGCAAATAATTCCTGAGATTTATTTATTTATTTATTCATTCATTCTGAAGCAATTTCTTGGCATTTTCTTCATTCTTGTAAAAGGCTTTGAAAACTGGGAAACCAAGACTACTTTGCTCGTCCATCTTTTAATGATTTTTCTGGTGCCTCCTGTCAGTGGAGTAATCTGGGCAGGAACTTTCCTTGCTGTAATTAATTTTAGGCACAACAACATGAATATTTAGCTGACCTTTTGACTTGGTTTCTAGAAGCTCCCAGCCCCGCACTGTGAGTGCTGGTAGGAAACTCTTTAGCTGGTTGCAGCTATGACTGTCCCATAGCCAGCCTGGGAAATCATCATCCTAGGAACCACCCCAGGTGCCATCCCTGCCCGAGGGGAGCCTGACAATGGGAATGACAGCACTGGCAGGGAGCCCTTAACGCAGCACACCTCTTCTGCCTTCACTGCAGGCTGGGACATGGCTTTAAAAAAAGCTCAGCTGATCCCAGTATTAATTAGATAGACAAAGTAGGAGATACCACCCTGTAACTGCTCACAGATGTAAGCGATTTAAAAGTTGTGTTTAAATTTTGCTGTATCACAGGAACTTACCTGCAAAGGTTCACTCAAAGGTCTCCTTTCAAATTCTATTAAAGAATAAAACAGAATTCTCCCTAATGGCTCCTCACCCAGCTAGGAAAGTCCCGCAGGAAGAAGTTCAGGCTTGTGTTATCTGCAGCCCAAAGAGTCCTCAGATCCCTGCTGACAGCCTGTCACAGAGACAGGCTCTCCCTTCATCTCCTGCTAAAGCTGAGGCACCAGGGGAACAAGTGCAGGCTCTGGGAAGGCCTGGGCACCCTACCTGAATGTATTAATGTAGGACCTACATTAATCCCATTCCTCCACACCTGGATCTGCCAGATACCTGTGAAGCTTTGTCACAGCCCCCCAAAAAGCACAGCAGAAAACATGAGGTTCTCTTCAGAGAAGTCACCAGGGAATCCCAGGTCCTGGCCCAAGTTCCAAGGCCATCTTTTACAGTTTACCCAGTGATAGCAGGATGTGGAACAGTCTTGGAAGCAGGGACCTGAGGCCACAAAAGCCACTGCAAGCAAGTGCCAGCAATCACTAACATCTAATTCAGCTGACAGGAGCCACCACGCAGCTTCCCAAGCTAATGCTAAACAAGCTGGTTCCAAGTAGGTCACCTACAGGGCAGTAGGAGGAGATGTTTTGAGCACTGTCAGATTGAGGAATGCCTTGTACCAAGATTTCCCATTTCCTCAGGGAATCAGACTACTACAAGGAAAAAAAAAAAAAAAGTGGTGGTGTCTGTGCCAGCTGCTTAAAAGACACTTCTAAACATAAGGGAATTCTTTGACTAAATATGCCTGGAGGATGCTGAGGAGCCTAGGTAATTTGTCCTGTCCTTAGTGGATCACCTGATAAACTGATATAAACTCCCGAAACACACATTTTTACTGCTCCTGACACACAGACTTTCAAGCTAAGCTAGCATTTGGAGAATGACATGTTATAAGCATCTCATTATTTCCAATTATGGGGCCTTATTTATTTTCTGACTGTGCACTGAAGCTTGGGGGTGGTGGTGCAGTTTGTCACAATGTCATAGCTGGGTCATAAGCACTGTGGAGGCCTTCAGGCACAGCAACAACATAAAACAGTGAGAATTTTTGGCTCAAAATTATTAGGAAAGAGAATGGTAGGGAAAAACCTAAAAAATTTACTTCTCTGCCACCTAAGAGTTTCTGAGCTCTGAATCACTAGATAATTCGGGAACATGTTCAGGCTAAGAGTGGTCTGGAGCTTGCACAAGTCCACTGTTCCAGGTGCCCAATACTTACATTCCAAAACCAAGGGAGCAACTGCAGCCAGACACGACCAAAGCTTTGCACAGGTCAGGACACCAGCTAGGCTCCCTGCTTTTTCTGGGTTAGCTTTCTTTCTGCTTACACACACTTAGTCTGTCATTTAGTGTTTTCCAGAAACAGGAAAACAACTGAATATAACTAAACTGGCTTAGAAGCTGAATAATCAAATAAAGATTCAAAAATTCATTCAAGTACCACTTTACCCTCTCTAAATACCATGTCTTTAGGACAGCAACACAGAAACAGGGTTACAGTGTCTTGCATTTCCTACAAGATCTGAGCAAGAGTCCAACAAAAGAATACTGTTTTTATACCTAATCAGCAGTAATGAGAGAATATGAAGAACTGTCATGTGCTTATTAGGGGAAATTATCAGGTTTTTTTATATGATGAACTAACACACTGTGCTGATAATTCTATAGTGCACACTACATTACAATTAAAGGCCTTTCTGCTCCACCAGAATCTCATTTATAATCTCTTTGGAAATACTCTTCCTGCAGTTATTTCATTTATGCTGCTTTTATCTAATTACTATAATATTGGTTCTGAATCGTATTTTCTTAATGTACCTTTATTCAATTATAAAGTTATTTTCAAGTACAGTTACTTTATAATGCCAAATATATTGCTCTGCAGCCTTTGTCTTTCACCATGCTATTTAACTGGCAATGTTTTCTGAAGGTTTTTCTTAATTTCAAAATATTTTTTTCCAAAAAACACAACACATCCAATAACCTTTCTTCTCATCATTTTCAAGACAGAAATGAATAGTCTGATCCTTGCAACCTTGCAATCATGCTTCTCTCTCTCTCCTTTGTTTTTTGTGGGCAGTAATGTCAAGAGCTCAGCAGAAACCCCCTGGGGAACAGTAGCATTCTGGGCTACACAATGTTCTGCTCCTGCCCCCACAGTGAAGTTTTTCCCTTACAAATGATTTCCTATCCATGTTTCTTTTCATTTTCCCTTTCTTCTGTGCAGCTTATTCATTTATTTTCATCTCCTGTTTTAATCTTCTTAGCCCTTCAAGTAGCTGTCTGTGCCCTCTAAAGGAGTGGTTCATTCAGAGCAGAGCCTGCAGCTTATTAAAATCAAGAGGGCCTGTTCCTCAGGCTGACTTTTGCTGGCATCTGAGTGCCCTTGATTCACACTGGGAGTTCAGGGTGCCCATGACTGAGTTAGCTATAAACTTGTTACAATGTCATTAATGGCTCAAATGCCTTGAGAATATTTCAGGATGTGAGCCTGGTGCCTGTGCAGAAAAATAAAAGCTTTCATCACACTCAGTACAGGCCTCTGGCTCTGGATGGGTGATGCAGAACCAGAAAGAGCAGCTTGCCTGAAATTGCACAGCATGTGTTAAAAAAAGAACAGGATCCTGGCAATGTCAGGGAAGGAAGGGGACCCTGGCTCCCCATGGCAAAACTGAAGTCTGAGAGTGAAGCAGGAAGGGAAGCTGTTCCTCAGAACTGGGGACAGCACGTGATCCTACTCTGGATCACCAAAAGCACAGTCCAGGAAAAGAGGTGGCAGTGTGCATTCCTTGTGTCCAGGGCCTCCCCCTGGGGCTCATGGTGGCCAGGTTACAGTGCAATTACAGCTTTGTTGACTTTCATGCCTTTGTAAATACTGAGCACACAGATAACCCTCTGCACATTTCTTGAAGGGTTCAAATGCTTAATTCACCTTCTCACTTTGCTTTA
This sequence comes from Pyrgilauda ruficollis, assembly GCF_017590135.1. Lineage (NCBI taxonomy): Eukaryota > Metazoa > Chordata > Aves > Passeriformes > Passeridae > Pyrgilauda > Pyrgilauda ruficollis. The sequence goes on from NW_024527710.1 coordinate 8,137,037, forward strand.
CTCTGGAAAAGACAAACATATCACAACTGGCAGGGTATCTCCCCTTGTTATCCTTCCTTCTTGTTCTGGCAGAAACCCAAATACACCAACTGGAAGATGAAGAGAAGAACCTTTAATGTTACAAAACTGACCAAGTTACTCTGTGCTCTTGTTTGTGCCTGAGTCAGCCACAAACTCAGATCCACTATAACTGAACAGAGCTCTGCAAGCAAACCATGTGGAGTGTGACAAAGGCAGCAAATGCCAAGCAAACACTGCCTTCAGCTAAAGGATACAACAGTTTCCTCTAACACTGGTTCTGCCTTTCTCATGTAGCCCAGAAAATGAAATCTGTGCTCAAGTCCACAACAGGATTGTTTCCTGTTCGAGCTTTGGTGTGTGTGTGTTTTTATTTGTAAGGCAGCACATCTGACTGTAAGTTACTGCACAATAAACCTACCTCTTCATTCGTATCTAAGTGGGGACCCTGTGCCATTTTTACAGCAGCATATTTAGTAAGTAAAAAACAAAACTTCATTAAAATCAAATGTCTTTTGTGCTGGGAAGTCTTTAGTTTGAATGCCCATTTTCAAACATTATATATGAAAATACTCAAGTACTGCAGTGGGTCACTAACTACAAATTTCATCTGAAGATCAGCCTACAAGTCTCATAAACAGTCTCATAAAGATGTAACTATCATAATAACTTTCCATTTTCCAGTTGCAAATGTAAGATGAACTGTTCTGAAGCACCTAATGTATGACTAATGTTTATTTGTTTTACAAGAAGCTTTACAGCTGCAATGTTCCAAAAATGCTTAAATTCAATAAACAGCTATTATAATTCACTGAATGGTGGCATTTCCTCTATAAGAAAACATAACCTATCCATTCCAATTTTTCAGAGTCAGTGAAAAAAACTTTAATGTATATTACCCCAAAGTGAGATTTAAACAGTTCCTGCCTCCTTGACTCTATAAACATTACATCCAGACTATGGTATTCTAGGCTGATGGGGCAGTACTCCATACAAATCACTTTGATGTGTATTTTTTACTTACGTTACCAGTGATGTTATTTGGCATGTCATGCCACACTACAACTCATGAGGCAGAGGATTTAATGGGCAGGATTGTCCCTCTGAGCAGATCTGAAATTGGTATATGTAAACTGCATTATTTTACTACTCTGAGACATCCCCTAGGTGTATCCATGTAAGTTCTCACCTGTCTTTTCCAGTCTCCCGTTTAAAAAGGTCATCAAATTGAAGCATCTTGTGGCGAGAAATCATATACACTTTTAGCTGAGGCAGTATCTGGTTCATCAGCTGCAGGTTATTGTACACCAAGCCTTTGCCATCTCTCCTCATGTAGCTGCTGGGGCCCCAGAAGATGAACACGGCACCATGGCTCATATTTAGGAGTTCGTTGCGATTCCGCAGAATCCTCTGGATGCTGGAGTGCGCGATGACTCGCAGGCTGGTTTTGTTGCCGACGTCTTTGCCGTAGCCGCGCGTGGGCGCGTCGTTCATGCGAATGACGCACTCGCTCTCGTCGATCCTGTGCCCCTGCCGGCTGCCCAGGAGGTGCCCGGAGCTGGTGACCAGCGCGCAGCTCTTGCAGTGCATCTTCAGCGGCTGCAAAGACACACGCACTGCACGTCAGCTGCAGACAACTTCCCTTTCTCTGCACTGCTCTGCTTTACACGTTCATGCCATATTTCACAGCAAAAACCTCCGAGCAATGTGCAGAAATCTCTCCCAGCAGTCTGCCCAAATAGCTGGGGACCCATTACCTGTACATGTTTGGGGGGAATATGGTGTAGATGTACAGCCTTTGGAGTTCCTCTGTGGAGCTAAGCCCATTGTGTAAATCCTCCTTTCCACTGCTGCTTCAGAAATAGAAAATCACAACAGCCTCTCTACTCTTCCCAACTGCTTAGGATTGTACTTCTTCCACTTGCTATAACCGCTAAAATTACAGTATTTTTTATTCTTCCACTTCCTTTTTTTTTCAGGAAATAATAAATCCTAAGTCTTCATAAGTAAGTTCATGTGTTCAGCTGTTCAACCCTGGGGTCAGGACATTTTGCTACAGGAAGAGATTGATACCCTGGCCCAATGCTTCCATGCTATTTGCAAGTTGTGCCACAACCACTGTGATGCTCTCGTACCTCCTTTATGGTTCAACAGTCAGAGCTGGTCAGTAATGTCTGTGTGTATTTCACATGACAGTGAGTTAGTGCACTGAACTTTTGCTACCTTGTCAGGTCATGTTTGAAAGTTACTCAGTAAAATGGAATGGGAGGTGCCTGTTCAGTGAGAGCTGACCTAATGGAAGCAGAAGAGTAAAACAAGCTTTCATGAAAATGAAAATGCACGCTAAATCATGTTACTGAAGTATGCCACCACCACAGGTATCAATTATGGAGGAGTGTGTCACTATCTACTGCTCAGCATGAGAACTAAAAGGAGCGAGGGTTAAAAGTATTCCCAAAGTGCTACTTTCTAACAAGAATACCATAAACTATGAGGTAAATACTGTTTGAGGGTATGCCTTGGTAGCCCTCCAGGAAATAGTATCTTGCACTTGGTGTATATCTCGGTGTCTTTGAAAAACAACAAACAACGACAACAAAGCAAACAAACAACAATGCCCCCCCACCCCTGAAAAAACCCCAACAAAAAAACCAATCAGATGAACCCCTGGCACAGAGACTGAACTGCAGTTGCTAAATCATTCTGATCTACACATACACAGGAATCCAATGTCATCCAATTACCTACATCAGTCTGCAGTGAGGCACAGCTTTAAACTCTAAAGCTGAAAAGGATGCAAAATGTACGTCTGACACAATCTCAGGCCCCTGTTTGAAAATGCTTTGGCCCACAGTACTTGATGGGAGTGTTTTACTGTAGCAACTTCGTTTTAATTTTGAAGGTATTAAGTGGTTACAGTTACAGTCTGAGATTCTTTTTTTTCTGTGAGACTAGCTCATGAATACTTAATGCTTTTTAATTAAGGAAAAAATAAGTATACAATCTGCACAGTGATTCAACCAATAAGCCTTGTATCTCCATCTCCCCCAATAAACAAAGTCCATTTCACATCTGTGGACTATAATCCAGGGCTAATGGTATGGGTGGAAATGTTCATGCCTTTGTGAGCCAAGGTTCCTAATGTAGCATTTACATGCATTTTCCTTTAAGCTTTCGTCTGCCACTGTGATAAATTACCTAGTGAAAGGCTCTAAGGTGAACTAGCTGCTCCACCACCATGCTTGGGAAAGCAAGACAAGGTGTTAATGAGGTTAAAGGAAATATAGTCAGCACCAGTGTTAACTCACACAGGTTTGAATATCCACATAGCAAGGCATTTTCACCTAAACAATCTCTGCTGGTTTCTAGCCTACTGAGCTACAACTTCCTTGTTTCTTTTAAAAAAGCCTGCCACAGCATCCATCAATTGTTAGGAAACAAGGAAGCAGAGCTGTGGAAACTTGGGGACGAGTCTGAGGCTACCTAATGAACATTAACACCCCCCAAGAACATCTGTCCCAGATCTTGTTTGAAACATTTTCCTTCTGGGAAAAAGTCTTTAGACTGAAACAGTCAGGTATTGCCCAGCCACTTCCTGAATGATGCATGCGGGCTGAGCCCTTGTAGCTGCTCCAGGCAAGTAATTTTCAGTTGCCTCACTCAGATTCCTTCAGCTGAAGTCTACAAAACTCACACCTAAAAATTATCAGAGGAATTCACAGGGAACAGCCACAACATTCTCACACCAGCTGTTTATAATGCTTTGACAACAGTGAGAGCAAGGGGGGGAAAATGCCATTGGCTGTAATATCATCTCACTGGGAGGCAGCAGTGGCACCAGAAATGTCATCTACTTAAGCAATAATAATGGAAGCACAAAGCAGTTCTTTGGGATTGATGACCAGCTGGAAAAAGTTGATGGCCTGAGAATAACCAGGGGCCATTAAGCCAGAAGAACATTAACTCCACAGAAAACGCTGTTACAGTAATTATTACAGTGATATTTTGGGAAAAAAAAGCAAAGTGAAAAGAAAGCAAACCCCATGAAATATGAGTTATATTTCAGGAGCCTTGCTTCAAAAGGGAGAGGGTGAGACGTAGGTGAGTTTTATAGCACCTTGTTAATTACTTTGAAGTGTAACACATCATGCATGTAAAAGCTGCTGACATTGAATTGTACCCATTGTTAATAAGCAGCCACAGTTCATGTGTTACCTGAACTCCACCTCTGTGACAGGGCAGAGCACATGGCTACTGCTACAACACAGGTCAGGCACTTGGACAGCACATGAGCCAAGTACTGTCCAAAAAAATTGCCCAAATCACCTCTCAGTTCCAGTCATCTCAAGACACACATGGAGAGAGGGAGAACAGAGGTTACAGTACAAGTTCACAGTGTAGAGCCCAAGAAGATGGCAAACCAGCTGGTGTTTTTCAAGGATAGATGGGCTATCCCAAGGGAATGGAGGCAGCAGGGGAACTCTGTCATGGGATAAACCCCATAACAGCACCTTTGTGCCCACGAATAAGTGCAGCTTCACACAGCTGCAAGTATTCCCAGAGGCCAAACTGACTCCTGGCAACTCCCACTTCCAGAGATTAGCCCCAAAGTGCTGCTGCTCTATCACAAATGCCTGATTTGGTTAATGAAACACAAAACAATGCCATGGCTGTTTCTGTATTTTCCAATTTGAGGTCATTTGCTCTGTTATTGACTTTAAAATCTACGTTGTCCAATGATCGAAAAATGTTATTTTCAGACACTTTAATGCTCAAGTGCTCAAGAAGAATAAATTGAAAAATGTTGTTCCTGATACAAAATAAGTTATTCTCAGATACAATTATTTTCTTTGTGATAAAATCAAATAATTTTTTTGCGTATAGAAGTCTCTTGATTTTTAAAGCCAAGATTTAGACAAGAAGCCAGCTCTCTCCAGTAAAATCATGAACACTGTAAAACACACTTTTTCTTATACTGAGTACTTAATGACCTACTTTCAAGACCCCTGGGTTCAGATCACTCCATTATCAGTAGCGTAAGAATTTCTGTTCTATAAATAAAAGCCACAGTATTTTATCTTGGCAATGATGACCTGGCCACAACAACAACAAAAAACCAAACAAGCAAACCAAACAAGCAAACCCACCTCCCCAAAAAAACCCAAACCAAAACAAGAAGAAATGGCCTGCAGTGAGAACAGCTCACTCCTGAGTTCAGCAGAAAAGACCACCTGTCAGTTCATGAACACCAGCATTCCTCATGGATACATCTGGAAATATCACAGATGACTTCCAAGTGTATTGGGAGACATGAGATACCATGAAAGGTTAAAGAATATCCCAAATTTGTTTTGGAGGGATGACATTTAACTAAGCACTTGAGACAAAGTGCAAAATACTTTTCTTGCACTGCAACACCTCTGTTGTTGGCCAGTTTGTCTCGTGCCAGAGCTGGGATTGGAGGCTACGGAGCTGCTCCCCTCTGCAGTAACCAGCCACTGAACTGTATTACTGAACCAACAGCCTCTCTGCAACAGCTCCCAAGCTGACTGCACAAGTAAAAGCAGTGCTACGAATAAGAAGACTGATGTACAGGAAAGCAAATCTGTTCCCATGTTCAACTGAATTAATTTGGTTGAATTCAGTATGTTAATGGTTGAAAAAGCACACATAAACCCTGTAAGAGCCAGTCTTAGTGATTCAGGAGAAAGTGACCTTATTCCAGAGCAGCCTTGCTTTCTCTTTTTGTTACAAAGCAGCTGATTTCTTTGGGAAATGTCTCCCAAAGAAACACTTTGGGAGGTGTCTCCCCCACCTGGTGCCCATTGTGCCAAGCACAACAGCTTGTGACACTCACTGTATGTTACCTCAATATTTGCTTTTAATGTTCCTTGCCTTGTGCACAGAACTTAATCAACATTTCCTACATGATGCTAATGAACCCCGAGTTCACACCACGTTCAATGCCATTTATTACTTATGGCTTGCTCTTGATTGCTGCATCATCAGCCACCAGCAAAACCACTAAATATTTAAGGCTTTGCCAGTGATACAATATTTTGTCCTGCAGCTTCAATTTTTTTTTCGTTTCTTGTAGCTTTGAGCAGCTCTTAGGTTTCTCACGAGCTGCTGGCTTGGAACCACTGCTCTACTAGGTTTCCTTCCCAGTGCTCCTCTCCCAGAGGCTTGGAGGACAATCCCCTGTCACAACTATATCCTAAGCTGTGCAGGAGCTCCAGCCATGCCCAGCCCACTGCTGGCACATCACAAACAGCTGAATGCTCCAGCTCTGGTGAGCCCCTGTCATTCTGCACTGCCCCAGGTGTACAGCTGCTCATGCCATTATGTCCATCCCTCATGACAAGCTACGTGTATTGTTTCTATCGCTGTGCCTCCTTCTTTAGTATTGTCCCTAAAAGACTGAAAACTGTAAGGCCAAATCTGCTTTTCTTTGAGAGATTCCCAACAACCTCCTTGAAGTAGAATAGAAACCCTGAGGCTTCACATTTGCCAAGTAACTTGTGTAAGCCAGTGCAGCAAGCTGTGGGGCTCAAGCTGTCTCATTACTGAAGCACAGCTGTGCACTTCAGAGTTCCACAATGCAACGACTCTGGGAGGCATGATCCTGTGAAAATAATGCAGGTCCCCTGATTATTTTTAGTTTGTAATATATTGATGAAACAGTACTTTCATATTACTATGAAAGGAATAAAAAATTTAAAAACAGACAAACAACAAACAAAAAACCAAACAAAAACAAAACCCAACCACATACAAGCTGAAAGAGTTTGCTATTTTTGAAATCTCATCTATGAAATGATGCTATCAAGCCAGTCTTCTCTAAACAGCAGAAGTCATTCAGATGCATATTGGAACATGGTAGGTAACACCTGCTGGAGCAAAAAAACCCAAACTGAAACATCAAAAGCATGAGAAGAGTTTTCAAGTTCGACTTGCTGCTGAGGTAAATGCCCTTATAAAGTTTCTGTGAATTTTAATTTAGTTCAAGTTCAGATCTAAAAGATTATTTTGTTCAACTTCAGATCGAAAAGACTGTTTTGCTTTGACCATGACATTTTCACGTGTGTATTCCTACAGGGAGTGTAGCTTAATTTCTACACTCTGCATGCCAGCTCAGACTTCCCCCTCAAGTTTCATAAATTTTGATTCTTTAGCCCTTATGCAGGTACAGAATGGTGTCAAAGAGGAGAAAAAAAAATCCTCTGAACAAACAGATTTATAATTATTGCTGAAGTATACTTCTGGAACATTAGAGAATTTACCATGAAAACAAACTGCATTATCCACTGAACTAAAAGCACTGATTGCCTTCAAAACTACATCCCAGTGACTGATATCACACAAGTAAACAGAAAGGGTTAGGAGATACCACTTGCCCAACATTGTTAATCCTTATGCAAATCCGAATAACAAGCATTTGCAGTGAAACTTTGCAATTCAAAAAAGGTCTGGCAAGTCTGCTCATAGAGATAAATGCAGGTCTGTTTAAAAAGATAAAAGATAAAACAACTGAATTTCTTATTACTTCTCTTTGTTTCTTGGGCTGTGCAGCTTGAATATGCAAATATTGTGGAAACATTAGCATTGTCATTTCCCATTGATTCCTCTGAGTTAGTTATATAAGTGGACTCTGCCTTCAGATACTGGATAAGACAGTGAAAACAGCCGAACTCCAGCACATGCATTCCTCACACTAGGGATCACAGCACCTTATGTTGTATTCTGCCAAGGAATTGATTTTTTTTTTTTTTTTTTTTTTTTGCCATGATACCCTAGTGAGGGGCATCTACAAAACCTGTAGGAAAAATACAATAATCCAATTTTGAAATGGTCCTTAGATCTAATTAAATTTCAGAACATGCAGCTATATTATGAAGAGGGAAAAAACCCAACAAATGCACTCCACAAAGCTTTCAATGGAGCAATTTCCTTAGAAAAAGTCCCGTTAAGCACATTAGTCAATGAAGAGTCTTCTGCTTGTGTGAAGTGTTTTCCGGCACATTAACTCGTTTTCAAGGGACTGCCTGCTAGTCAAAGCTTCCATTAGATTAATTAAAATATGGCTTCTCTCACTGAAAGGAAAGGCATGAGTTTGGTTACAGGACATTGACCACCTCTAGAAACTGAGCCCTTTCTAGTTACATAAAATCTACTAGCAGGAGCAGCAGCACAGGAGATGAACAAGAGGGTAACTTTTGGTATATGGGGCACATTTCTCTTCTTATTTTAGAAGCATGATTACCAGGTGCTGATGTTTTCCCCTAAGCCACCTGAAGTGAATATAAGGTGCAACCTTGCAAATTGTCAGCACATATAAAGCTAAGATTTAGAGAGTAGTTTCCATCCTGAAACCTATAAATGTGTCCCATGAGGAAGATTAGTATCAATCATAGGCTTATTGGAGAGGGAGATAGGATACAATGATAACCTGAAGCTATCAACTAGAGTAATGGTCTCAGAAGAAAAAGCAATCAGAGAAAGAAAAGAATATCCTCAGTAAAGGCAGAACTGGAAAATCAGGCAAGAATGTATCATGTTGATGAACATGAACTGTTATAGGAGAGAGTATCATATGAACAATACACAGGCTCTAAAGAAATGGTTATTGCCTAATGTTTATCTTAAAAGGAGTGCAAATAGACATCCATATTACATCAAACTATTTTACTTTTATTCTGCAGGTAAAGTACTTGCACTACAATGAAATAAAGCCAGAGGCATGGTGTCTTAACCATGCAAATTGTTATCACTGAAGTGTCAGAAAAACAGAAATTATAACGATCTCCAGGAAAAGTATTGGACAGTTTGGAATTTTGCTTCAGAATGTTTTCACATCAGCTTCTCTGCTTTGCTTTGGTATGTTTTGGCAGTTCTTTCCAGTTTAAATACTTCATGTGAGTATGCCCTCATAGGCTCTCTCTGCACCTGTCATGGCTGTGCAGGATATTTTTTGAGCTTCAAGTTTCACAGGGTCCCTTTTTTTATCTAACCCAGCTTTAAAGCCCGGCATCACTGATCTTTAAAGTTTGTGCCTAAGTTTTCAAATTCAAGGACTTTTTTCTTTATGTGGCACTATGTGGCTCATCCAAATCATCTCAACTCTCACTACAACTATTATCTCTACAAGGCAATAATGTGATGGGCATTGCAAGGACAAAGCAAGCCTTTCCAATGGTATCCAGTTTTAACAGAACTTAGCACAGCATGCAGAGCCCCTAGAAAAGGCCAGATAAAATAGACGACCAAATCTCTAATTAGAAAGTTACTGACCTCACAGAGAACTTTTTCTAAAATATATTTTGTCTTGTATTTCTCTACCTGGTTGAAGTAGAGTGAAATAAAAAATAATGCTCCTTATTCCTTTGAAAGGCCTGTGTTCAAAAATTTTATTCAAATGTCTTTCCTTCAAAATCTGCCAAAAATGTTCAGTCTCGTGGTCTTTTGATTCTCAGGTGGTAGCTCCATGTAATCTTCATCAGCCTGTTTTATGTAAACCAGGCTGTTCTATATCCTCTTACTTCTGTCCCTCTGACTTAACAGCACACCAGAAATGAGAGAACAAAATTAAAGAAAGCAGATTTAAACCCTTTCCCCACCCCCAGAAGATACTGAATCTGAATTTAAAATGTTTTTCTGAGGATGTATCACATTCTATAATTCACAAAGTTGTACCACCTCCACAGCAGGATCCCAAGGCAGCCTCCATAATCACTGGCATGTTGACACCAAAGACAGATGCTGGAAACAGGTACTGGCAGCTGACGTGGCCAAAACATCCATTTAACTTAGGAGTGACAGGTTGCAGAAACACACTGCAAATTTCTACGTATGTAGAAAAGAAAAACAAAGAGTGTTTTGTGCTGAAGTATTTGTATATTTAGTTTTGGACAAAAACCAGATGCAAAATACCATCTTGAAGACAGATACATAAACATTTGTGTATCTGCAACTATGTATCACAACAATTTTAACGGATTTTGGACAACTACATTTGAAAAACTAAATGTTTTAATTCAGGGATCAGCTATTTCAGTTTTGGGGGTTTTGTTAAAAGGTCTCAAGCATTCAAAATATGGTTTAACTTAGGAGTGACAGGTTGCAAATTTCTCCCATGCACGTATGTAGAAAAGAAAAACAAAGAGTGTTTTGTGCTGAAGTATTTGTATATTTAGTTTTGGACAAAAACCAGATGCAAAATACCATCTTGAAGACAGATACATAAACATTTGTGTATCTGCAACTATGTATCACAACAATTTTAACGGATTTTGGACAACTACATTTGAAAAACTAAATGTTTTAATTCAGGGATCAGCTATTTCAGTTTTGGGGGTTTTGTTAAAAGGTCTCAAGCATTCAAAATATGTCTCTCCAATTGTTCACCATTAACACAGTCCTGATCAGGAGACAAAAATGAACACATTTATCCAATCAGGATGTTTGTATTGAGTCTATTTATCTGCATGCAGGTTAATATGAAATTAAACACTTTGTAGATGGAAATATTTAGCACTGAAATGAACCTGCCAGTGAGGGTTAATTAGAAAATCAAGGACAAGAGCTGGCACTCCACCTGCCCATGTGGCATTGCTGCTCCAAAGAGGTGCTCTTCAGTTTACAGCAGCATGTCCAAGCTCTGTTCTGTGTGAGTGAAAAGGGTGAGGTTAACTGGAATCTCTGGAGGAACCACTGAAAAAGGCTGGCTGGAGATAAAGGAAGGTCTCCCTCAGAGGAAAGTACCCTGGGCTGCAGGGCAAATGAGAAGAGGGAGCCCTTAAAAAACTGAGCCAGGGAAGAGCTGATAGCAAGTCAGCTAATTACAGGGCACGAGCAGGGGCTGACCTTGCTAGAAGTAAAGTCCATTTCAGATCTGTGTATTTCACAGATGTTTAGGGCACTGGCTTGTGGCTGTGGCACACAAATGCTTTTATTTATGCTTTACCCCAAACATGATTCCCAAGCACTTAGTTAACACTCTTCATAATATTCCTTGCTGAACGATGCAACTGATCTGAAACTGGCAAAATGACGTTAACTTAAAATCACTGCTACCTAATGCATTTGGTCAAGGAATTTGAAGTGTAGGAAGGTGTGCCAGAGAGAATGCAGGAGGTTTAAAACAGATATACAGAAATCAAGAAAAAAGGAATCACCTCTTAGTGAGCAGCAGCAGAAACAAAACCTTCCTGCAAAGAGGTGCAATATGGAGTCACAGGGGATTTCTGAGTGCTTTATACACTTTATCTGCTTTTTTATTTTACATTGTTAGTCCTAAATTGTACTCCTTGGATGTGATGTGTGTGTCATTTAAGTGCATTTTACCTGGCAGTGGCATTGAACATTGAACAATTGCTCAGTTCTTCCTGGGCTGGGGAGTGGAGTGTGTTTCACTGGATCACTCCCTGGATCCATTTCACAATCAGAACAGGAGGCAAAGAGAAGTCAAAAGAAGGCAGGAACAAAAAGAAAAGATAGGTGGATGCACAGCACTGCTGTCTTTAGTAACACTGAATGCACATAAAATTCAGCCCACATTGCTATGATAAGATGGGTGACAGTGGTAGTGGTGATGGAAGAATGACAAGGAGAACACGGCAGCACAGCCAAGAAGTTCTACATTGCAGATACTTTTACGAAGTACCTCTCAGTCGTTCATTGTTTAAAAGTCACCATTACTGATGCCTTGACATCTAACTGAGAACCTGTCAGCAGGAAGTTTTAAATTCTATAACCACTGTTTGCTTTTCAGGGCTCTGTACCACACCTGGCTACAGCCCAGGATTCTTCTTTCATGTGAATGAACTTCTGTCAGTTTTTTCAGAGCAACAGGCATATTCTAAAGCAGTTTTTCTGCACTGGACATGTACGTTCATCTCTCCAGCTTTACTGCCCCAAACAATGCTCACCCATCTGAACAGCACATTTTTACAAACTCACACCTTCTCTAGAGCCACAATTCCAACTGTCAGGACAGAGGGCAGGATATTGTCTTCTTGTAAGGGAGAAACACTGGAGTGTCAACAGTTTTTTGTATGGGAATCTGCTGCCCACATGCCCACAGTCATGGTGCTTGCCACTCCTGGCAGTCCCTGGGAGCCCTGAGTTGTGCCCACCCTGCTGTGCAGGCCCGGTGCAGGTGAAGGTCCCAGCCCCAGCCTGGAGCACCCTCGGCAGGGCTCTGGGCACTGCCCCGTGCCTGTGCTGGCACCGCCGGGCCCCAGAACCCGCTGGAGGCCACCTGCAGCCCCCAGCCCTGACACTGATCTCACCCGGCAGGGACAAACAGGGCTGGCACACTGTGACCAACACATCTGCACACGACAGGGCACAGCGGGGACAATCTGCCAGGAGATGGCATGAGAGCATAATCCTGGCTCAGTCACAGGCACCGGGAGCCCAGGAGAGCCCAAAGCACTGACAAGGGACAGCCACTGAGGACAGCTGGCAACCTGACATCCCGAAAACCAGGGGGGACAAAGTGGGAATGTCACCTTGGGCAGGGCAGTGCCTGCACTGTGTCAGCCCAGCCTATTTCCCAGATTTGCACAACCAAGGAGGAAAACAGGATCCTCCCAGGAGAAAGGCCAGCTCCTGTCAGCAGAGCACAGCAGAGCCGGGAGGAGCCTCTGTCCTGGAAACCCACATTTGAAGAAATGCAGCCAAACTCCGCTGATGTGTCAGCACTTAATTACAGCTGGAGTGAGGTTCAAATCCTTCCCTTTCTGTCGTGTGTTCTGCTTCCAGAAACACGCACTCAGAAAAAAAAGCAACAATGCAGGATTTCTACCCCTCAAAAATAATAATCACACTACAGCCCTACTATTATAATTAAACAGAAATTAATTACATTTTAGAGAAGGGGACAGGTTCCAAAGGCTTAGCTGGTTTCCTTTTTAATTACTGTGTAATATTGTGAGCACAGCAAAAATCTTCTTTTTAACATGCTAAATGTGCTGGGGGTTATGTTTGCTTTAACAGACTGCAAAGGATGCTACATTTGCATTTAATTAAAAAATAAGTTATTAAAACAGTTTGTTTTGGTTCAATGTATATTTATTCAGCATATGGATGGTTTCAAATCAGAAATAAGATTTTTTTTTTTCCAATTAGGTGCCAACAGACACCTGGGACAGCAAATAAAACCAATGTATTTTCAAAAGAAAGCTTGTTAATGCAAAAACATTGGCCTGTCAAAACTCGATTATCTTTGAACATTCACCTTTTCCAAAGGAATCAATCTCTATCCCAAAAGCTAAACAGTATGTTACCTTTGTGACAGGAACAAAATAACACAACCCCAGAAACAGGAACACATGCAGAATCCCCACACCAAGTGCGAGCCACCCTCCAGCCCGCAGTGATCTGAAGAAACTCCAGTGGGTAATGGCACTGTCCCTTCCAGCTGTGGAAGGGCATTGATGGCTGTGGGAATGCAGGCTGGGTCTGCCAAACCTGGCAGAGCATTTGGGAGAAAGAAATTCTAATTTTCAGCTCCTGAGCAGCCTTACATGGGAATCGGGCAAAGATTTTGGCAGATGCAAAAAACAAACGTAGGCATCCAGTTCACTTGAAATTCAAATGAGGAAACAGCAAAGCTCATTTATGTGCTTTCAGGGTTAGTCAGCAGCTATGCAAAGATTTTTTTTTTAACTGAAACTTTACATTTAGGTTTAGGAATAGAGCTTTAACTGGGTTAAGTCCTGCTTTACACACCAAAGCTCTTCACGGGATCTATCTCTGGGTTTCTGTATAAAATAAAAGTCTCAGGGAACCATTTCTTCGTAGCCACGTGTCTGATTCATCACTCCTTGGAAGGCTACAACACATCTGTCATGGAACCCTACTAATTACTAGTAAATCACCAAAGTTGAAAGTGTCAGAAGCATATCCAAAAAGAGTTAAAGTGAAAAGCCAAATATTCAAAGAGCTCTGGGGTGAAATTGTGTCACTTTACAGATGAACCTGTAATCTATGTAAAAATAAATGATGTATAATGATTACAAAATTTGAAATCAAATCTTCACATGGGGACAATTCAATAAGGTTAGGTGATTATAGAACTATGCAGCAGCATCAATTATGGAGCCAGAAACAGTTTCATGTCCCTCAGAGGCTACAAAAACTCTGTGTTGCTTTTTTCACCAACATCAGAGGGCATTCACTTTCATCTAATAGTCTGGGGGGGGGCTCATCTGGAGGGAAAAAAAAAAATAATGGAAGGCATAAGCCCAAGAAATGACTGGCAATGATCCTAACTTATCATCCAAGCTACCATTTGCTCTGCCAATTGATGGGAAATGAAGTGTGATCAATTCCAGTCCACTGTACATTGTTCCCACTGACTGACCTGCCAACTCTTTGACTGAATAATTAGCTAAGATATCAATATCTGCCATTTTGCACAACGCTCAAAAGACAAAACCCTTTTCAGAAAATGGACAATCACCACATTATCTGCAACTTTACATTTTCTTTCACATTTATGGCTAAGCCTTGATATTGCCAAAATACGGAATAAAAACGTAACAGTACATAAGAAGTACTAGAATCCAGGAGCATGAAATCTAGAGGTCAGTGTAACCCCTGAAGTAATACAACATACATTTTTAATCTTACAGATGAATAATAAGCCATATCAAAAAGGATTAGATCTGTGCTCCTCATTTACAATAGTTCACTGTAAGTAGCAACCTATTTTCCACTCTCATACCAGGGCATGAAGCATTAACTCAGGTGCTGGGTGGTGACTGACAGCAACACTGACATTTTAATAGCAGCTACTGTTTAAGAGCACTATCACCATCTTGTGCTTCTTAAATAAAGATTTAATCTACTTTTGATGCAGCAGAGCTCTGCAGACCTGGCAATCTGCTGTTAGGGCACATGGAAAGGTTTCTTTACTCCCATCACCCAGTCCCACACCGGGTGTGTAACAAGCTGTTCCAAAGCCATAAATTAGGCTCAGCAAGGCACTGCCTGACATTATACTTTACATCACAGCCCCAAGCCTGAAGTGCTAGCAAACAGGGACACTGCACTTACTGTTCTATTTCAGACATAAATGGTGTTAACTGCAAACACAAATCAGTTATTCAGTGCAAAAATGATACATGACTTGTAAATTGGACCCTTTATAAGTATTTTGGCATTTCTAACTTTAGTTCACACACATGGATGTAATTCCCAAGTATCCAGATGTCATAGCTGTATCTGAAGACACCACTGCTCCCAAAACCATTCTGTTGAGGCTTTGAGTGTGCTCACCACTTTCCCCCTAATTCTCATATCTATTCCCCTCCTATATACCAATGAAGAGCAAAACCAGAAAGGGAAATGTACAAACTGAAATTGCAAATGCATCACCTAAAATGAAGGAAAGGGCTAGTGGCTTACAAGGCAGGAATGAAGAGACCCTATGAAAGGGAAAATCACAGAATTACAAAATCAGTTAGGTTGGGTAAGACTTATCTTACTGCACCTCATGGATGACTAATTTCTTTCCATGCTATGTTGTAACAAATCCTTGCCCTTGCTATTTAAGAATAGCAACGTCCCAAAAAGACATGCGCTGCACAGCGCTCACTTTAATGTGCATAAACAGAAAACACTTTGGTTTGACAGGTAGTGGCATCTCAACCCAAAGAAAGCAGTTTCATCTTTCCTTCTGGGCTGGCAGCAGGTTAAGAGCATAATGCCATAACATGGTATCAACAAAAGCCTTCCCCTGCACCTTGTCCTAGGTTTTTGTTTTTCAATTGGCAGAAAATCTCACACCAGTGCCATCCTAGTGCTGGCAGTTTGTCTGACTGATCACCTTCCTGAAATGCTTCAACAGTGACCAGCTATGAAGTACAGGCTACGCAAGTGCTGTGCAGGCAACTCTTACTGTGGAAATGTACAGATGTATTTCCTATTTGCTGATTAATATAGTCTGAGGCAACCTGGTTCTGTGCATTTCAGATGTTGAAACACATCCCTTGTATGTCCTGAATAATGCCTTTTAATTCTATTTGAAGACCCATTATCCAACATTATCTCACAATATTTAACAATGTGTTCATCCCTCCTGAATAAAAGACTGGAATGACCAACTCCAAGCCTACAGGCAGACGAAATGTTAACAGACAGTCTTCATCAGAAAGAACTGCATCCTTCCTGTATTACTCATGGTAGTTGGCCAGCCTCTTTTCTGTCCATGAACAAAAAGCAACATCCAACAACAAAACAAAATCCACCACAAAAAAAAAAATGACCAGAAAAACCCCCAACCCAAAATGAAAAAAAAAAAAAAAATCTGGGGGGGGGTTTTTTTTGTTTTGTTTTGTTTTGTTTTTTGGTTTGTTTTTTTTTTTTTTTACAGGGCTTAGCTCTGGTGAGTATTAATTAAGCACCGTATCACAGAAAAAAAATGCCTCCTTTCTCCCTACTGGCAAGACTAGCAGCAGGTGGGATACAAAACATAAAATATTCTACTCTTTCCAAATTAGCCCAAAGCACAAACTAATACCAGTATTCTCTTTGTTCTTCTCACCCAGAGCAAATCCTACATGAAGTTTGAGAAAGACAGATGCAACTTGAGCAAATTAGCTCCAGGAATCAAACAGCTTATCCAAGAAGAGGTAGGATATCTAGACTTTCACATTTGTGGAATTGGTTAGTAGGCATCAGTGATAATGACAACATGATGGACTGACAAGACTTTATTTTCCTCCAAGACTGGAAAATTCTGATTCCGCTTGGCAATAAACGTGAATTATTTACGGAGTGAAGATTTGGTAGCTACCATGCAGTCTACTGCACATGGGTGTATGTAATACTTTATACCAAAATTGGGCACTATACATGCATGGGTAAAATGAACAGAACTAAAAGTAGAATACTTCTATATTGAAAAATATTTCCCATATTAACCATTTATCTTAATACCATACCTCTTCTTATCTGATTGTTTTACTGAGTATTGGCAGGGTTTTTTATTCAGCTAAAGCTCACTGAAGGAAGGAAAATGTGCAGTTGTTTAGCAGGTCAGGTCAAAATGGATAAAGAAGCCTCAGGACTGCCTAACATGCCAACACGCCCTACAAAATAACATTTACTAAACAGATTTTCACAAGCAGCAATTTCTATTTAGTAAAGTGGTAAATGCTGTCTTGCAGTATCTGAGAGAATTAAACATTCTCTGTGAAAATTAGCCATCCAGCATCACAGGAGGTTCCCCTTTATCCAGCATCAGTTAAATTTTGCTGTCTTCGAGGAAGGAGATTAAATTTCTCCTTTAAAACTCTGTTTCCAACTGTCTAATGCACTTTGGCAAGCTTTCAAAGGCAGGCTGGCACCAATGAATTCTCTTTCCAGCCCAGGCTACTTTCTTTGCACCCAGCTTCTCTACTCACTATTTTTTCTGTGTTTTTTCCTTTCTTTCATGGTTGCTCACTCCCCAATACATTGTTTTTTTCCTAGGCTAAAATCTCTACGTCATGCACATGCCATTGCAGTGATACAACTATAAATGAAGTAAATTTGTGGTAAATTAAGATGTTAAATTAAGAATGCGTTTGAACCATTCTGAAATTAATTCTGAAATATGAAGGAAGCAGATGAAAAACTGACAACATGAATGTGAATTTTAATATGTAAGAGAAATCATCTGGGCTTTCTGTAATGGCTTAAATATTTTTTCTATTTCTTTTCCATTTGCTATATGACTTAAACCTAGGAATTACAGCACTTCTGGACCTCAGTAGACAACCTTCCTTCTAGCAACTACATAAAGCTTTTCTTGACTCAGGCATCACCAACTGAGAAGAATTGCTGCATATCGTAGTCTTTGATGATTTTTGTAGTATCTTTGATGATTGATGATCTGTTTACTCTTCTTACCATACTGCCAATTATACAATTTTTAAAATATATTTCATCATATTTTGTGTTTTTCTTAAATCTCCAGCACACGGGGTAACAGAATCAGAGAAGAACATGTTTCTCAGAAAGACAGAGACAGGATATCACGGGAATGCATGAAGAATGGTCACATATGCCCACTTCAGGCTTCTCTAGTTACCACAACTGAGACACTTCTGTTTAAACTGTTTCTACTCTTTATCCAGGAGTTTTTAGGTTTTTAAGTTTTTAAGTTTTTCTAACTGTGAAGTGTGCCATATTTTCCTTGTTAACCCTCTTAGTGTGAGGATTCCTGCCAGGGTTTTTGAGAACAGTGCTCTGCCGCCAATTAAGCCCAGCATTCCCTCTGTCTCACTTTAATACATCCTTCTCCCCAGATCTGCAGCAAAACCTAAGAATATCTTGTATACACAAAGCTTCTGCCGTGTAACACGATTTCAGCATCACAGCAACTCCTCTCTGCTTGCCCACCCTGCTGCTGGCTCCATCCCTGAACTCTACAACATGCCACTTATGTTTTGGAAAATATATTCCTACTCCATCCCTCTCAAACAGATGCACTGGAGCCTCTATTTGCTTTACTCTTCCCATTTTGGCAAAAGACTCTTGTGCTGCTTCCCCTTCTGGAGGACTGGCCACTAATGAGTCACCTGGCACATGTCCTGGTAACAACAGTATGGTCACTTGGACCTTTTTGTCCTCTCTGCTCTGGCCTTCCTCCTGAGGAAAACCCAGCAACACATCAACTCAATCTCACAGGCAAAAATTCTTCTTACCCAGGGGGAGAAAATGTACCTGTTTCAGTCTCTTAGTCCAGTTCTTGGCACTCATATAAAACTCAGAGTGACAACGTGAACAGAAATGTTTTTAAAACAAATTCTGAGTGAGATTTTACCTGTCTGATTGAAACACTTGGCAAAATCCTTTATGCCAAATGAGAGAGATTACAAGCTGCCTTAAAAATTGACGAGGAATGAATGAGTTACCTTCTTAGACTTGGCAGGACTGATTTGCATCGCAAAGCCACCACTGCCTGCTGGCATTTTGAAGGTATTGTCAGGGAAAAAGCCAAGGACTGAGCTGGTAGGGCTGCAGATGAGTCACTTACTCCTAGGCTTCAGGTGTAGAGGTAGCCCAAGCTATTGCTCCCCTCCACTTTCTTACCCCCACAAAAAAGCCTGTGATCTGTCCCACGGGATGCCTTCAGCTTATGTTAACACAGTGAGGAGAGGGCAGGTTTGAGCCCTGGCCTCAGGCTGGCAAGCTCCCAGCTTCTACGCAGCACAGAGGCACATCCAGGCCGTTGTTCCACAAGCACTGCTGGACAGTCCCTCTAGGATGAGATCCTGGTGTTCTCCAGCTCCAATCCTAAACTATGATGAACCATGATCAAGAGTTGCTGGAGCAAGGATATGCCACGAGAGACGCCATGGATTTCATCCATGTAACTTCACTTTGGCATAAAAAGCAGAGCATCTTCTAAAAAGCTCTTCCTTGGTGAGCAGAAAATATATAATATTTTAATTTATTACCAACAGGCCCATTATTACACTGAAACTGACTAAATTTAAAGAACTTTCAACCCCTAAAGGTTTTCAAGCAATTCCCAGTAAATTTCCATGTCTAGATATGTCAATAAATTCAGCCTCTTAAGCAACAAGAATAATCCACCATGAAAATTACACTGCATTTACCATATGTATGCAAATAAATTTGACTAACAAAAATATCAGTTTAAATACAAAAAATCAAATACTATTTGTATTTATCAGTATTGAGTACAATTTCACCCAATTTCTTTGTTTTGTACCAGAAAAACTGCAAAAGGGTGATTCCTTCACAGCCAGTAATCCTGCTGAGCTTCACCTTTTACCCTGGTTTCTTCATGAAATTCGTTCCAGCTGCCGAGTGTGACAGGTATGCAGCAATATATGCTTGGTGATGAGCACTTGTGACAGCATTTAGGCTGACCCAGTTTTCAAGGCAGTTCACATATCTTAGCAGAAAAAAAATCCATATCAATAAAAGGATAGGAATGCTATTAACACATTATTGTCTCCACTGACCCCTCCCAAAGAGAGAACCATCCTCAGCAGTCAGCATTTCCCATTCTTAGGCAATTTTTATTCTAGAGACACGTTATTGTTACAGCAAAACAAGTATATTATGTTGGGAAAAAACAATCTTAGCAGAGATTCAGCTATATGGTAAAGAAAGAGCTTCTTACAAGGCAATCTGCATCACCCCCTCAATCATGCCAAATTCTGCCAGATTTACATCAGAAGTCATTCTACATTACTGTCTCCTCTAAACCAACTGTGATCACATCTTTTCTCCTCTCTCAGTGTCCAGCTGGCTCCTTAGCATAGGTCTGGGGTCTGATGTCCTCCCGTCACCATCAGCAGTAGCACACAGGAAGTTATTCCCGTTACTGACATCCTACGGAAGGCAACAACTTCCACTGCCATTTGGACAAGGCATTGCCCTCAAAAGCTCTAGAATTTCCAACTGCTTTAGTATTTCTTTGTGGTAAACAAGCAACTACAACCAGTCCTTCCACTGACCAACTACAAAATCAGGCTGACCAATAATGCTTTGAAACCGTCCTATATCACTTCTCTGCTTAGCTGTCACTTGAGAACAGCCTTGCTTGATTAGTACTAAACAGGAACTTCATCTTACTATTTGAAGTTCTGCTGAAGTGGTTTTTACAAGAATAATGGTAGTTTATGGCTTTTGAGCCAAGTCATTCTCTGGACAAAACCAGAAAAGAAAATAAAAAAAATCCCTCCTCCCCCTCACTTCCATATCAGATTCATTTAATAAAATGGCTGTATCTCTTACAGCTTTTTTCCCGTATCTCTTAGAGCCTAGCTCAATATTTGGATGCCAGGTGCTTTCTCTCTTACACTGTAGAGCATAATTAGGATTTGAAACTCTCTGCCAGTTGGCCACTTGGTTGATGAGGAGAAAGGGAGAAAATGCATTTGAAGTTCAATACTCCTTTCCATTACTTAATGCAGAAATAAGCCAGAGTGAATAAGGAGAAGAGATGGCGAACAGAGATTGCACAACATGCTTGCCTGATGGCTCAAGAAGCTCACCAACACCCGAGGGCTTTCAGGAGCTCTCTCTGAAATGGTCATTGGGTAAGATGCAGACAGAACAGTGGCTGAACCCAGCTCTTCCCAGCATTCACTCCCCCTGGCTCGGATCTCTGTGCCTACAGGCACAGCTTCAACCAGAAGTACAAAGCAGTCTGACCCCTACATGAGTTTGTAGTTTAAATATTAGGGTTGCATCCTTGAGAAAGAATTGTAAATCACTTCTGACCAAGGAAGAGTGAAGGGTTTGCCTGCTGCACAGTAGAGAAGCACACGAAGCACCAGGCTACTCTCCATGGTAGGACAGAGGACCTTCTTGTTTAACTGAGGGCTCAGAGGAATTTTGCGAAGTTTACCTTGATCACCAATTTTTGAAAAAAGGGCAGAGGAACTTATTTCAGGACCAGCATTAGGACAGTGTGAAAGCAATCTTAGCAGAGATTCAGCTATATGGTAAAGAAAGTGCTTCTTACAAGGCAATCTGCATCACCCCCTCAATCATGCCAAATTCTGCCAGATTTACATCAGAAGTCATTCTACATTACTGTCTCCTCTTTGGTTTGTATTTAAGTTTTTTGGGTTTTTTCCCTCCAGATAACTATATTCTGTTTTATACCTATGCTAATACATATATATATATATTTACTGAATACTACATAAACTAAGCAGATTTGGCATTTTATGTCCATACCCAATTACACCTCTAAGGCTTAAAAAGTATACATTTAAATACTTCAAATATATTACTGTTTTACCCGCTTTCTGAATGTTATAAGAGGAGATGTTATTTCCTGCCATATAAGTCCAATGCAAAGCATGACTCTACTTATGTAATAGGCTTTTGTCTTCCTTTCATGCATCTTTATCTCCATCATTAATTTTGTACCATCATATAAATGCCAATGTTCATCTCCTGTAAGAATATGAAACACTGTAATGCCTTCACACTAATAGGGAAGCATAAATACTATACCTTTCTTCCTGAAGATAGATTTCAATGTATTCTTTACCGAGAACTGCCCTCCTTATTGATACAAACAACACCTGAGAGGCATCAAAACTGCAGTAATAGTTAGGCTGCTAATGTGAATCACAAACTCTTTTTCAGCACATGTGAACTGGGATCTTACTGCCCTAAAACACTGATACATAAATACAGTTACTTGACATAATGCAATTTCAGAGCAAAATCACATCAGTGCATTGACCTAATACCAGGTTCTGTATGACAGTCTCATATTCTTGGCTGATTACTTAGAAAATGCAGCCTAAACCGCCCTGTGCAAGTAAAAAATATCTAACCCATAGAAAGTAAGATTAATAACCTTATTGGACAGATGCACTCTGAGATTCTAATTCTGCTTCAATTCCTGTTTAGCAGAAGTTCATTAAACTCCTACATCATGAGTCTGACCTAGAAAAGTAAATAAGTACTCTGTTATTCCCTTTGGAGCCCTGAGTTACTAATAAGGAATTATAAATCTCCAGTCAGTTTGTCAAGCAGCCAAATACATCCCAAGTGAAACACAACTGCAAAGTTCATAAAAATGAGACCAACTGAAATGCAAGACTAAAAATGCGATTTTGTTTTATAGACCATGAACTAATAACACCTTGTTTCTGCTTTTCTGAACTACAAATATGAATAAGCAGGAATGCAGTACATGCAACTAACTTCAGCCATCTAAGGAAAGTCTTCACTGGGCCTTGTTTGTCTCCTCCTTGAACATCAAGTTACTGCAATTACATAGCAATGTTCATCATAGATGTTTAAGCTTTCATGAAGACAGATTGGTAGTTTAGATGTGAAGAGACTAAGGAGCAAACAATCATTAAAAATTCCCACATTCCTCAGCCAAAGTCACCACACAATCCAGAAATGGGCTTGTAATGGGATCATAGTTCCCTGGATCAACTTCCAGCTCTAAACCCTACAGAGTAACATGGGCATTGCTCCAGCAAAATTATAAGCAGATACATTACTAGAAATTTATGAATAATCACATTGAAGCAAAGCCACAGCCTTTCTGTGCTAAGAGTGAAACCTGGGCTCTACTGGAAGACCTGATGCTGGAAGACTGGCTCACTGATAAAAGCTTTCTTGGCTTCAGTGGGTCTAGGACTTCCCCTTTTATTCTAAATGTTTCCTGAAAGTCTGCCTTGGATTTGTTGATTCATCTGTTGGATGACCTCAGTTATACTATCCAGGCTATGTTAAATATAGGAGCTTGAATTGTCATTACCTACAGCAATTAAGCCTATAATTAGATCCCCTTCAATGTCTTCTTGACTTGCAAATGCATCTCTCTGACCTTCCTGATGCTGTTTTACATTTGACCCTAGAATTTCTTTGGTTGCTTTCCTAATACCACAGCTCCAAAGATGACTTTGAACTATCTGGCCAAAAAGCTGAGCCCTGGTTTTAATAGTATAGTGAGAATTATTTCTAATCACTTTGCCTCTCTCTAACTACAAAAGACTTAAGGTTCATTTACAAATCATCCTACTGCTGTTTATCCCACTGCTTTTGCAGCTGTCCATCAGCCCACAGCTTCACAGAACGTTCTTTAGGCTGCTGAATCTTCAAAATTTGCAACTGTACACATAAACATTGGTTTTGGTAAGAATTTGGCCATACTGGTAGGACTGGTAAGCTCAACCTTTCACCTTGCAAGGCTCACTCCATTTTTGTCATGAGGAAATCCTCCCAACAAGACCATAAAAGCCCTAAAAGCCTGTCTGCTCCCAGAGATGAGGATGGCATGTCTGGTTCACAACACTCAGGTTCTGTCCATGAACTAAACCTTCCCAAGTCAAATACTGCACATGTGGCTGCTGCCTTCTGAGGGCAGAATGGTCTGTACAATGTACATCCTGTGTGTACACCACAGAACAGTTTGGGACTCTGTGGTATGAAAATAAGTTATAACATGGCTTCACAATTTGAATTATAGCTGATGTATTTGTCATGCTGATTTTTAATTCTCTATCCACCTCTAAAGCTGAGATGGCACCATTAATTACATAACTGGAACGCTGTACCTGTATAAAAATGTGAATGAAATTGCTAAATTAAGATTGCCTCCAAGAAACTGTTGCTTAGACTCATTAGCAATATAATAGTGCAGTAATTGAAATGCATGCAAGAAGCTGTTTATTCAACTGGCCAAGAAACCTGACAGTTACTAAAGGCAATCTTAATCTACACAAAGAGAGGGTTAATTAAAAATATGCAAAGAGTTCATGTTTTTATGTTTTAAACTAGGAAGTACCTAGTGTCCTATTCAAATAGGTAATGAGAAGACAATGGATTCTCTGGAAGATAACAATGAGATGTGAAACACATTGTACAAAAGGTGTTAAAAAATCATGTGTTGAAATACAACATACCAGGAAAATGGAAATTAAAATCTTGTATACTTCATCCAATCTGTGTGCCTTTTAGCATCCCACAGGGAAAATAAACATGTTTTGTAACTACTGACACCTTCACATCAAATTCAGAGACCAAGTCACTGAGGGGGTTTTCCAGCCTCACACAGTGTTTCAAAGACAGCGTGTCACAGAATGGCCAGCTCTGACAGAAAGAGAGATGTGGCTTTGGGCTGTGACTGAGACAATGCTTGACTGTTATGTGGTTAAAACCAGCTAAAATTCCACCAATTTTTCAGTAAATTGAAGAGTAATGCTAGAAACTGGACAGTCTGTGACTCTACTTCGGGCAATTTAATATATCCAAGCTTTTATTTTCCTTTTCTTCTATTCTATAAAATGCCAATAAATCCTCCTTTTCTTTAATCTAAGCTTAATTGGGTTTTTTGCTGTTATCTGGGGAAATTACTTTTTCACATTCCTGAGGGAAACAGAACAGTGTCCTCAGGAGAGCTGAACACAACAGTCAGCTTGGTGGTCAAGGTCAGGGGAAAAAACTGTTATCTTCTTTTAAGGAATTGCCCCAAAGGGGGTCAGTCATGTCATTATGAACAGAGAAAGGGCTAAATGACTTGAGGATACAATGCACCATCAGGGACCTAAATACACATAATAGACTATTGGTACTGAGAGGCAGGATTATACACAAACATGTTCGGAATAAGATGGATATCTTAAAAAAACACTTCAAAAGCAATGTGTTCAATGAAATACAGTGCACGTGCAGAAGTCATATCATTTAATTATAAAAGTGTAATTAAAGTGGTACAATTGTCTTAATGCGGATGGAGACTTAGAGGTACAAAGGTGTTTCATGATAAGCAAGTCTCAGAAAGCAAGAATAAAGGACATCTCTGGGATAAGGTATCTTGACACTATGCGTCTATGCCCATGGCAGAAGACAACTATTTCCATTAGGGATGTGAACATAATGGAATGAAAAGTGCACGTAGACCAGACCCAACAAAAGAGAGTACACTTTGACAGAAAAGGACGAAATGGGGTTCTTGATTAAAAAAGCAGTTGTCTTTTGTTTGTACATCAAAGGCATGCCATCATGAACACAAAGGGAACTCTGCATCTCGGTGATGTCCTCCTCAGGGTTTGCACAAACAGGCTTTCCATGAATAGTTCTCCACATTGTGTAATTATAGCAAACAGAAATACACCCACCTCCACAAGGTGCTTTCAATGGAGTTATCACTTTGCAACACTAAGCCTAGCATTTTCATTATTTTTGCTGCATTGTATCACTGTGCTGCTTCGAATATTTATTCAAAGCATTTGTGTTTCAAATATTTCCATTTTCAGAATACAATTTAATGTATAGACAGAGCAGCAGACTGCTTCCTGACAGGGCTGATAAGAACCAAAATGTTTACAAGGCAAAGCTGTCTGAGAAGCAAAGCAACAGACCTCTGCAGGACAGCTGGTCAGACAGGAGTATCTGTTGGAAAAACTGAAATGACTCACACTGACAGAACCATCCTACCTGCTAACCACAGATGTTCCTCTGAAATACCAACACAACTCTTGAGCACAACCAAAGCTATTGTTATTGTGAAAATACTATACCTTCCCCTGCTGGGGGTAAATGTAGATACAGTACAGATAAATTCAAAGCATCAACCTACTTGAAACGTTTTGCTGTGGCACCAACTCCATTCCATGATGTTTTTCTCCTCTTAGCTGTGGTGTGCTGGGATGAACACATATCCTGTCTTACTTTGCCTGGACCTCTTCATCAACTCTGTATGGCATAGAAACTCACATCAGAGTTTGTGTTGTTTGTCCCTGGCATTGAGCATTGTTACCTCCAGCTGCATCCTTTGGCAATGCCTCCTGCAAACCTAACTTGCACCCATGATCTACTAAATCCCTATCCAGGATCAAGTTGCTCCCATGGGACAACTGTACAAATGATTCAAAAAAATACCTCAATATTCATAATTCTACTGTGGCTGCTTTATGAGAGGGCTTGGAAGGGAATAAACAGCCCTGAAACAAACTGCTTTATGAATTATTCTGATGCAAATTCATACTCTGAAGCACTTCTCTGGTGCTAGAAGAAATTAATATAAACAACTGAGAATGTATTTTTATATTTGGATTTACAGGGGTCATTATAATAAAGTGATTAACTCCAACAAACCTCCACACAAATACTGATTTAGAGAGTTAGGTGAGAATCACAGTAGTGATGGACAACCAACCAATACATTCACCTAACACAGAGCCACTGTCAAAAATTGTTAAATTCTATTATTCCTATTTCATGATGTGGATTTTAAAATATTTTCACCTAGATCTTTAAAACAGGTAAGACACTGAAATATGTTAGAAATAAATGCAAATTTTCATCAAACTACTTCTGAAGAACTGACCCTCTGGATTTCTCAGGGTATTATCATCACAGTTAATGTATTCACACAGGAAAGAACTGGCTTAGTCACACAATCTATCAGCTGAGATTTGCTGCACCCTCCTCAGTGAAGAAAATAATCTCACATTAGAATTTTGTACATTTTCAAACTGTTTCAAGGATTAGTATTGTTCTGTGCAGCTTGATCCCTTCCCACAGTGATGGCTAATATGGTGATATCACTGTAAAATCAGGGTCCTAAGCCCATGAAATAGTGAATTATATTACAACTAGCAGGTGCTGATCCTACCACGCTATCGTGGCACCTGCGTGCCAGTGAGGTCCAGCGGCTCCCTGGGATGCAGAAGCAGAGGGGGCTCTCCATGGGGCTGGCAGGGCACAGCCTCAGCTTTCCAGCTAGGGAATAGCACAGTGGGGCAGCCCCAGCCCTGGGCATGGGGAGCTCCCTGGGGACAGGGATGTGCTGAGGCCAGGCCAGATGGCACCCTGAGGGTTGGGCACAGCTGAGCAGGGCTGGGACACAGCTGAAGGCTGGCACTACTGCAGGGTTGGTGTCAGTGTCACTGGGCCTCAGGCTGGGCTCAAATGGGGCTCCTGGGCCACAGGAGTGCTGGGAAGAGCTGTTCACACCCTTCTCAAAGCAAAAGCAGAACTGCTATGTGACCCCTGCAAAAAGTGTCTGTAGGTTTTGAGGAGAACACACATGAAGAAGACAATGTGTGGGGAAAGGTCCTGTCATGAAAGGCTGGGCAGGAAAGCCCTTGAAACTTGTTTGTGCTGCAGCATGACACCCACAGCAACACCGATTTCATATCCAATGATCTGAAATTAGGCATCAGATAAAGGACACATAGGTCAAATAGTATTTGTAATATTTAGAGGTACCAGCCAAACATTTAGTTGGCATTGCCTGTCATACCTTAGTACAATGATTCCATCATGGCAGGGCTAGACCAAACCACACTAACCAAGTGGCATCATTGACTATTTTACTAGGCTAAAGTATGTCAGGATAAGACAGCAGGCTATGATCTTTCTCCCATATGTATAATTTTGATGAGTTTCACAAAATGCCAAATTATAAACCTAGTGTAATCATTTTATAAGAAATGAGATCTTTCCAGTTAAGAGCCTTAAACTTGAGATACTGAGCTCAACACAAGAAGTATTCCACTAACAGCAATTTATGGCAGCTTATGTCTGTCCAACCAATATAGATTTAATTGCCAGTAACCCTCCTTTACTTCTGGAAACAATTTGAAATCAGTCTTTCAAAAAAGTCACTACATAATTCATTTTGGAGGATTTTTTTTTTCATCTCTTCCTAATGCAGCTTTAAATTTACATGTTCAATAACACAAGCAACACTTCAGCTCTAAGAGCCAGAACCAATCTTGACCCTCATTTTATCTTAGCTGGAGATAATTACTTGATACTAATGCAGAGTGCCAAAGACATTCTGGAATTTCACTGAATTATTATTAGACAGATTTTGGATCAAGTCACTCAGTACAACACTACCTCAGTTTATTTTGTAGTATTCTTGCTTGCTTGCAGATGAATGCCACAAACCTTGGATTGTACTTTCAAATAAACCCACAGACTTCAGGACCAATCCTATAATCTGATATATGTGAGTAATCACATCAATTGGTTTGTACAAATCCTTCTCCAATAGAAGGTTTCCCTGAACCACGTTAAGTGCATTTACTAAACATCAAATACATGAACAGTATATTCCACAGAGAGTATTGTAGGTACACAGCAAGCAGTCACTGCTTTTTGTGCAGCTGCCACATGAGCATGTGTCAGACTGTGGCAAGCAATACCTTGAAATTCAGCTGTATCTCTGTGGATGACTGGTTAATTTTATGGAGTCTAGACAGAAGTTTGAAAATTAACATGCATAAATTTGAATCAATCATTCCTCTGCATTTAGCAGTCACTGCACTACTGATATCTATGGAAAAATGACCAGAGCTGTCTGGAATATCAATAAGAAACTCCTCAGCCTGTCAGCAAATACTGAAGTATTTACATAATCACAATTCTAATGTTTGCAAGGATGTAGGCTCTCTCTAATGAGGCGACCATGCCCTTAGCAGCTATTAGCATTAAGTAATGGTCAGGCACGGTGCAAAATCTCCATGGTTCAGCCTTGGTACATAGAGCACAGTGTAATGTGTCACATGAGCAAAGACAAGCTAGATTTTCACTAATCAGTTCTGAGAGAGCCAAAGGCTCAGTGATTGTTTCATCAACTCAGGTTTATTCCAAGTATAGCTCATCAGATTACAAGTCTGACAGATGCTGAAGTACCTCAGTGTTGCACAGCTGATGAGCAGTGTCACAACAGCAAACCCAAATGAGGCTGAATCTTTCTTTCACAACTTATTTTACACATTAAGCTTGCTCCTTCAGAACATACTTCAAGAATTGTATGTATCATCCCAAAATTCTTTAATATTCACATGCCAGTAAAATGCATACTCCAAAAACTCCTTCTCTCACTGTGTGCCTGAAGTGATACCTCTACAGATGCTGAAGCAGTATGAAAAACATGGGCTTTTGTGTTCTTAATGGATCACAACCAAATACAAGGACACAAGGTGGCTGATCTGAGAAAGCAACAGGCATAGAGACATTAACTGAAAAAGGCACCTGATATATGAAGTAATCCCCACAGTAGATGGTTCATGCATCAGACAGTTGCTTTGATATCAGCGCTCTAAAGAAGTATTTCAACCTTCCTCTGCAGCCTAGTAAGCAGTTAATAATCTCATCTAGTGTATTTTTATACACTGTAGAACATTTTATTCTATCTACCACACCCAGCCTAATCAGAAGTGACACACAGAAGCAGGCTCCTCACACTCATACAGAGAGCCTGTGTTCTACTACCAACAAATCCCTCAGAGTTACAGGAGTTTAGAACCTTCAGGACATTCTGCAATACTGAAAGAATCTTCCACTGTAGAGGCACAAATAATCAGCATAGACATTTGTAGGTAGTTTAGTTACTTATTTTATTTTCTGATGCTTTAACTTTCTTTATCGCTCCCGCCCCCCACCCAGTGTTTGATACAGTTACATCATTTAAATTAGCATGTAACTATCAATATGAGATAATCAGTACCTGCAATACTCTTATCACAAAAATTTCTCAGAGTTCAGACACAAGTATACTGCAACAGTCACATGTTATTTTATGCTTTAACTTGCAACTTCTTGCCTTACCTATTGTCTTTCATCTGACTTAGCCCTCAAATTCTTTAGGTCTGGCAACTGATCCATTTATTACATGTTTATAGATCTCCCAGCACACTGAGGCTTGGTTCCCCACTTGGGCCTTAAAATAAAAATGCACAGTAACAGAAAAGGTTCTCCACTGCAATTCCCCAGGGACCCCTCCCCACCAACATCCCAGGGCTCATTTCTTTCCAGTTCTCTGGCCAAAGTCATGCTAATTTGCTCCACTCACAGCAATCTACTACAACCACAGAAAGGGTAGTTCAGCCCAGCTTGATCCATGTGATCAAATGTAATAAGTAAAATTTAACCATCCTTGGAAAAAAAAAATCACTCTATAATCTGTACTTTGAAGGATTCGTGGAGCGTATGCTGATTTACACAAAGTATCAACTGATCTCTGCTCCAAAAGACACTGTCCTTTATTCTGATCCTTCTCAAAAAGACCATCCCCCATAACTGCACAAAAACTCATGCATTTTCATATCTTAAGGTACAACATGAAACTGAAAATGGGAGTGGGGTGTTCAATTTTTGTATGGGCCATTCACATAAGAGCTGGACTTGATGATCCTTTTGGGTTCCTTCCAACTCAGAATATCCTGTGATCTGGAAATAAAGACTAAATGTTTGACTAAACATTCCCTCCCCCCTGCTCCCCCACCCCATCAAAGGGTTGATGAAGCATCAGAAAGCCATAGTCAGTTAGGTATTAACTAGGCATTAAATCAAT
Organism: Pyrgilauda ruficollis; assembly: GCF_017590135.1. Lineage (NCBI taxonomy): Eukaryota > Metazoa > Chordata > Aves > Passeriformes > Passeridae > Pyrgilauda > Pyrgilauda ruficollis. The sequence continues at coordinate 8,167,878 of NW_024527710.1, forward strand.
TCTGAAGTCCCTTTTCCTAAAGTAATCCATATTGAACAAAAAAAAAAAAAAAAAAAATTAAAAAAAATTGAATAAAATCTTCACCCTAGTAAATAATTCATGATAAACACAATCTTTGGAATTTGAACACATAATTAAATGCTGTCATCATTAAACATTTATCAAGTTGAAAATATGGAACACTTGAAAACACCCAATTTGTTAGTACAGAGAAATGTGACTTGCCCGGATTATTCACTGAACCCCTGACATACTGTAACATTGGAACTTGAATTACTGCATCAGATGCTTGCTTGTAACAGAACAGTACAGACTACAAAATAAGTTTTGGGTTTTCAGGAGTTTATTTTCATTTAAGAATCTGAAATTATACAGTGAAGGCACTAGGAGTCAAGGAGAACTGTTTGAAAGGAGCTAGGTGAGTCCTGGCCGTGAAATATTTACAGATGTAGGTAAATATTCAGTTACATATATTTAATGGTCAAATTTAAGATATTGTAACAGGACTGTGAAAGGCAATGAATGATTTGCAGAATGAATGCAAGTTTTTAATGGCACATCTGTACCTCTCAAACTAATACCCCACCAGAGTCATTACTAACCAATTCCTCTTCACGAAAAGCAAAATACTGATGATGGTCACAATTTGAACACAGATTCTCTTCACAGAAAATACTTCTAAAACACTTCTTTTTTGAAAATTGTTAATTTAGAAAAACAAGCAAAACCTAAGCTTCCTAGAAATTGCTTTTCCTCTCAATACCAGGGTTACTTGGTTTTCCTAAAATGCTTTTTGTTAAAGAAAAATTACAAACATAAAAAAATGTGCCATATGAAATATAAAATCTGGTTTTGAAATATCTACCATTAAAAAAAAAAAAAAACCACCAAAAAACCCTTGAAATATTTTTTAACGTTTTTGCTTTTCTGGTAGGTTGCCCCTAAAAGAAGCCAGATATACTGACATTAAAGTAAGTTTTAAGGCTGGTCCCTTTATATACAGAACAGTATGGGAGAATTACTAAAGAAACTCATCCTGTCACTATTATTATAACACGGCTCACTGGTAAACACAAAGTGTATGAACCATATGCAACATATTCAGATCAATTCCACTCACTAAAAAACAACTGAAGAAACACTCCTGCCATGCAAGTTATTTGACATTAAATGAATAATTAAAATAAATTTAATTTCACTTGGGATTCCACTTTATCTTAGAGCAAAACAAGTAAATAAATCCTATTTGTTTTCACGTTTATGCTTTCTTTGATCTTCAAAACACAGGGAAATCTACTGCATATTAAAGTAATTTTGTACACTCAATATCATTAATTTCTCCACCAAACCTCAGCTTCATTTTAGGACAACACACAGCAATGCTCAAAGGGATTACCTCTCTCCCAGAGGTTATTTATGAATGTCCATTAAAAAACTGCAGAAGTGCAAGCTATTAATTATCCGTTAAATAGCTAAAATAATTTGTTAAAATTTGTTACATTCTGGATATACTATATTTGTTATATAGTATAACAAATCCTATATGTTATATGATTCCTATACTTCCTATACTATTCCCATATAATTTGTTATATTCTGGACTATTTCTGACACTTCATTAGGATCTTAAAAGACAAATTTTGTTCTCTAAGCAATCACCTACAAAGGAAAAACAAATGTTTATAGTTGTCAAAACATATCTACAACTGCAGTCAAACAAGCTATCCATAAAAGCTACTGATACATAACAACCAAGAATATTTACAGCTGACTGTAAATATTAACTGACCATACAGGTTAGCTTTAAATAAGTAACTAATATGAAGATTTGGGCACATGACATCAAATTTAACTTTATTTGTATTACAGTATAGTTTGTAATTAACAACAGATTTGTTCAATGCTTAAATTTAAATCCCCTCTTTTTTAGAATTAAGACTTTCTATGACAAAATAAATGCACCTGCAGAAACACAATTTAAAGACAGATCTGTGTAATTGAATAGGATTGAGAAATTCTGCCCAGCTCCAGGCTGGATGCCTGACTAGATTTCCTCCAGGGAGGCCTGGCTTTTTTGAGCTCAGAGTTTCGGGTAATTTGACCGCAGTCACAGAGGAGCTACAGTCCCCCAAATCTCCATCTGTGCCTGGACAGGAAAGCTGTCCTCAGGAGCTGGAATACAGATGTGATGTCTAGCATTAGCCAGAGCCTATGGGGCTCAAACCTAATTCCTGTTTAAAGACATGGAAGTCTTAGGTGGAATCAAGCTGAGGTATTGATTCTTATTACATGTAATAGGCAAAACAAGCATCATAAGCCCCGATTAGTGCCATAAGCCTCCAAGATGTACTTAGCACAAAGATACAACTGAAGTCTGGGAAAACTGAAAGGCAGAAGTAAAACAAAACATGAACCAAGATTACCTAAGCAAGCAGGAAGTACAAAGTAGAAAGCAAAAAAAAAAAAAAAAAAAAAAGACAAGGCTAAAGGCAGGAAAATGTTAAAATTTCATGAAGAATAGTGTTTATAGAGTAGACAAAATCCACAAGTCCCAAAGAGAGTACTAGAAAATATAATGGATACTGACATGAGATAATTTTTAAAGAGAATTTCTTCAGTACATGGGATTCATGGTCCTTCAAATATACCTCCTCAGAGAGGATCAGAAAAAAAAGCACTCATCAGCTTTCTTCCTGACATCAAAACCTGGTTAAAAAAGGACAGTGATCAAAAGCTCACTCCACCTACCAGACAACCAAACTAGATAATACAGCATGAGGTGCTTACAGGAGGAAAACCACCCGAGGGAGGGGGCTGGAGCATGAACTCCACACAGGATGAACCCCACACAGCACAAACCCCAAACAGGATGAATCCCACACAGCACAAACCCCAAACAAGATGAACCCCACACAGGATGACTACAGGGTGAACTGCAGACACAGCACCCAGCAGCATGAAAAGCACAGAGGGCTGTGGCTGCTGCCACTGCTGCTGCTCTGACTTTCAAACTACTGCTTCAGGAAGAAAAATTTCAAACTTGGTCTTCTACAACACAAAATCAGCACTAAGTCAATGAGCTATTAGAGGTAATGAAACTACATTTGTTGATTAAAAAGTGCTTGAATTATACTTTCACCAGATCTGTGCAAAAAACCCAGATCCTGTATCACACTTTTGTCTTACAACAGAAGAACTATGTTAACACAGAGAACTGTGTTAACACAGAGACACACCAACTTTTCAGACACACTTGCAAAACACTACTAAAATCCTACGGAGAACACCAAAGAAAATGGAAAAGGACTTTTCTTATACCCAAAGTATAGACCTGACTTACAGAGGAAAGCATATGAGCTGTGTTAGTTTCAGCCTTGAGCAGACAGTAAGAATAATTTGACCAATATTGCAGAAGTGCTCAAAAGACTGAATGATACTGCACAGTTATCAGAGCAGTTGGATTTAAACTGAAATCTTAAAAATAATTTTAAAAAAACCCATAGAATTTTACTCCAAAAAGAAGGAAAGCTACAAAGCTCAAAACCCTTTTTTATGATTTCAAAAAGCTAGAGTTTGTGCTAATTAATGTATAGGATGGGACACAGGAGCTTAATCAGTTCAGCTTAAAAGCTGCAAGTATGGTATATGTATGGGAAACAAGTCAAGTTTCTAATTCAAGAGTTAAGATTCATGACGCAAGTTCCTCTGTATTTCTCATATTCCTCAGTTTTTCTCATATTCCAGGAACCAAAATAGTTTCCAGTGTGCATATTACATAATCTATTATATGATCTCATTACATACATATATATGTATGTGTGTATATATATACACACACACACACACATGCATGGACTTGGCAGTGCTGGGTTAACAGCAGGACTTGATGATCTTAGAGGAATTTTCCAACCTAAATTATTCTACAATTTCATCACCCTGCATATATTGCTCCAGTATAAATGGAGAGTATAATGGTGTAATCCTTCCAGAGGTATGAGTCCATTACAGCGGCTAGAGCAACTCAGTCCTTAAGCACCCTTTGGTTTCAGGACTGCAGATCTACAGTACAACCTCTCATGTCCATCACATACACTGCTACACAAAACACTGATAACTACAACTACTAAACCAGCTCAACAGCCTATATGCTAGCAAGACTATGGCTTTCAATTCAACAGAACTGGAAGTTCTTGGGAAACGAAGCAAAAGGAAATGGATCTCCCAGCTTGCTTGAGACAATAGACTGTATGTCCCCAAGTAAAGAATATTTTTCTCCTCAATAACAACAGAATGACAAAACATATTTCAGTTTTCATTTATTACCTAAGATGCCCCACGGAAGTCAGTGATGAATTTAGTACTGACTCCAGGACATCAGAATCTAATGCAAGACATTTTCATTTAATAAATTTTAATCAAGTACAAGATCAAAGTTCTGTCTACATACTTGGAATGCCTAATGTCGTGTTCACCACATCAGGCTACCTGACATTCAGGATGAAAACCAGGATAACCCTAAGGAAGTACTAGTCATTAACATTCCAAAAGACACAGCCAAGGATGCACTACTGAAGGATGTGTTTCAGTGGATAGTTTGGAAAAGCCCTGAATTTCAGAGAATCCCCTCCCAGGAGGTGGAAGAAAAGGCCAGAATATTGGCAATAAACACTTAGCAGCACTAAATAACCAAAACATTATAGTAAGTGAGCACAGTGAATAGTCACATATCTATTTCTCACTGATTTCAATGGGATTCAGTGTACCATATCTGACAAATTATACTGCACAGCTAGTAAAATACATACAAAAATCACATGAATATTAATGGCCATTTCTCTTTTTTAACTCATAATGTCATAAATAGTACTTTGTATTTTATATTGATTTTAGAGCACTTATGTCCCATTAGAATCAATAAGGAGTGAAAATACAATTACTGAAAATAATTTGCATTAAGATAAATATGATTGACCTTTTAGCCTTTTTCCATGTTTTCAACAAAACAGCCTGAGAACCAAATTTAAGTAGACATTTACATTTAAGAATACCACAAAGGAATAAGAGACTTGTGACATCCAGAAGCACAGGATGGACCTACAAACAAGGAGAAAATTGCTTGGGTGAATGACAAATACATGGAGAGTTTATCTAATGACTATTTTATTACCACTTGCTTCTTGTCTGTCCCTTAATTTTTTTATCTAAACTTAATTTTTTATCTAAATCAAACACTGAAATAATCAGCAATTTTCTTACCAAAAACTGGAATTTAGATTCTATAGCATATGCTTAATCTTCTAACACAAGCCCAGACAATTGTATCAAAATAGCAAAATAAATGAATTTTGGTCAAATTTAAAGACTTTAATAAAATTAATAATCATGTCTATGAAGAGTTGATAGATTTTGTAATTGCAAAGAATAACAAAACACACCTGAGAATAATCATAAACAAAACCAAAGTTGCTAGCTTGTCTCATTCGGGGTGATAAGAAAAACAAGAAAAAGAATACTGACAGAAAGGTAAATTACAAATAGCAAAATATATCAACACACCATTTTGTAGTTCTGTCACAAACATGCTAATGTAAATACTAAGTTTTTTCAGGCAGGACATGAGCATATTAACTTCAGAATCAAAGACTCTCCCCCTTGTCTTCCAAAATGTTAATACTGAACTAATATAAGTGTATTTTTACTGCAAAGGAAACATTTTCCTCACAATTCTTAAAAATTTAATCATGTCTCTTCTACCTCCTGCTTTTTTAAAGCACACAAGTGCTATGGGGTGTTTTTTATAAACTAATGAGATTAGAGACTTACATTATCACTATCTACCAGTGAAAGAGAAAATGTGTCTCACTGGACTTCAGAGCAGAGGCTTTCAAGCATTATACATCTTAACAGTGTATTTCATTTGAATGTACAGCAACAGACTGCACTGAGGTGAGAAAATAACACACAGGAAAAAGAACTTTCAAAAAAAAAATCACACTGAGATGATATATGAAGTACAACAGGGATTTTTGAAAGTACTGTTCTCCAACACAGAAGAAAAGGTGGTCTTGGTCTACCAAAAGACCAAGGAGCAAGTTTCTCTGACTTTACAACAAATGTTACACTATGTTCCACTTCAGCACTGGTGTCTCAAAATTAATTTGAGGCAAACACAGCTAGAATGTAACTAAAAGCTGATTTATATTGTCATCATTGGTCTTCAAAACACAAACCATTCCTTTTGTTAAACCAAATCCACCATATATCCACAATTTCACTACAATGAATTACAAATCCTATCAGTATCCCACTCCATCCACTCACTCACTTTTACTGCAAATAAGATGATGGACCATTCTGAAAGACAAATCTGGACTGGCTCAACTGATGACTCTTTCCATAAGCTTTACCTATGAGAGAATATTGAATCTGGTGTCTCCTTGCTCATATTTTATGCCTCTATTTTATCCCTTTATTTTAGCCCTCTTAGCTCACAGATTACGAAGTTGTATTAACTGAAAGACAGCACCAGTTCACAAAGATAGATCAAGAAGAAAGGTCAGTGGTTTATGCAGAAAGTCCTGGCCTTTCAGGGAATTGCTGGGACTTGAGCTCAGTGCTAGTTTCTAGAAGGAGAAGACAAAGATTCAGTGTGGCTCATCACAGAACCACAGAACTGTTAAGGTTGGCAAAGTCCAATAAGGGTCCAACCATTAACCCAGCACTGTCATCTTCAACACTGAACCATGTCCCTGAGCACCACATTCACGTGTGTTTTGAACACTTCCAGGGATGATGACTCCACCACTTCCCCAGGCGGTTTGTTCCAATGCTTGACCACCCTTTCAGCGAAGAAATTTATTACCTGGAAGAAGAGACCAACTGTCACCTGTCTACAACCTTCTTTCAGAAGCACTAGAATCCACCGAGCCTCCTTTTCTCCAGAATAAACAACTCAGCTCCCTTAGCCGCCCCAGACTGCAGCCTCACACTCCTTTTCCTAACCTGTATGAACCTGACAGAGCTGGCCTGACCCTTGCCCTTCCTGTCTTCAAATTTTATTGATCTGTAGACTGCAACAGTTCACAGCAGAATCAGAAAATGCCTTTGTACCAACATGGGAGAGGCGATCAGCAGCTGATGCTCAACATCCTGCAGTCTGTACCTGCAGCCTCTGCTATAATAACAATTGATTGGGCTGCAGACCTGGGCACTAATCCTGCTTCCACTGATTTCCAGGGGAGGATTCCACAGAGTTTTAGCAGAAGTAAGGCTGGGTTCTTTGAATGATGATATTTCATTCATAGCATTTCCTGACCTTGTGTGTCTCTTGCCAGCTCTGCAAAGAGCATGGGGGAATGGCCCCAGTTACCCAGTGTTATGCTTTTGTTCTCCCAAGAAACACAAAAGGGACAAAACTTACAAGAATGTCTGTCAAAATAAGAGTGTTAGGAGATACACAACAAGAAGTGATGGATTACAATAAAGAAAAAAAAAAAGGTTATTTGAGTCTGCTCTGCCTGACAGAGTCTCAACATCACTTGATGGATGATTTGCCAGGGTTCACCATTTGTGAGTCATGTATCCACCTTAAGCTGTAACACTGTGGAATATGTGTATCTCAGTGTCTAATCAGAATGGCCTGGTCTGAACAATCTCACTCTGAAAAGGGTGTACAGCAGATTTTATTGCAGGTTTGCTATCCATGATAACATGATTCACTACTTGCAGTTTTCTTTTCAAACTTTCCTAGTTTAAATGAGAAAAACAGAACTGTCTTATCTTTATTTTTACCCTTTGGAAGGGAAGAGAAAAATATTTATTCCTAATCCACAGAAAGCAAAGAAAACTGAGGTCATTTAATCTTTAGCTGCATAATGTTAAGCCTGAAAGAAGACCTCAGTTTTTTTTTTCAAAGGTCATACTTTATAAATCCTGTATTTCTGTACCCAGTCATATCTCACTACTGCTATACCTGAAATAATTTAAACCTTTTGTATCTACTCTTGTATTTATAATTTCAGTACTTGTTCTTCAGACTTTGCAAATTTTAGGTAAAGAAAACTGAGGACTATCTAAAGACCAAACATAGAGCGGATGTCCTTACTGTCTACAGAATTTAAAGAAACCCATTGTTTTAATTTACTGGATCAGACACAGTCACAACCCAACTGATTCTGCCACAACTCAGTGTCCAAGGAAACTCTGGATCAGCATTCCTGGAGAGGTGAAGGACTCAGCTGGCAGCTTAAACACTACTTCTACCTTTGTGCTTAAAGATGGTCTTAACAGGTAAATGGCAGCATTCTTTCGTCCTCTTCCCAAACTACTCTTGTTTCATGGTGTGACAGACTTCAGACTCCAAAACTATCAGTCAGTTACTGGCTACATTTATATTCAAATATATTTTAAATCATTCTATTTGTTGGTCATCTTCTGGAGCCAGGAAAGGATTTTATTTTTGCTTTAAACTAAAATAACATGGGACTATTTGATTATGCAAAAAGAAGTCTGAAATGTGTTACCATGATTCTTTTCCCCGTCAATGAAATTCACATATTTTATTTTTAAACATAATATATTTTTGATAAAATGTAATATAATAAATACCAAATGCATGATATAGTACCACATAAAATAAACACCAAATATTTCAAAGCATAATAAATTAATGTACAATAAGTAGTTGGTGCCAGTATGATGAATAGACTGTTTCCCTAAGGACCTGAGGGTGCCTATTTAATGCTGTTCAGTGCCTGTGTGTGCATGCCCCATTGAAGTTTATCAGAGCCCAAAACACTGATGTGCAGCCCTGCTGTGCACACCAACTCTTATGCCTGAAGAGTTAACCAGCCCTAAGCCACTAGAGCTGTTGCAAAGTGGAACACCAAGTGTACGTAGCTCAATATGCTCTAAAAATCAAGGCATTACTCTAAGTGCCTGAGTACTAATTTAGAATGAGATGTCAGTGTGTCAGACACAGCTGATGACACTTTGACGGAAGCTGAAAGCCAGAACCTGAAGTGTGGTCTACAAAAGCCTCCTTCAGCCACCACCCAAATCTGTATTTAAGGAACTGCTCTTTCTGTGTGTCTGCCAGGTAAATCTGGCAACCGCACAGGACATCCAACACTGCCACCTATGATGAAGTTGGAGCTGTCAAATAAAACATATCAGGAAGTTATTTGGAAATCTCCTAAGAGTTGTGAGCTCCAACTCAAAAGATGTGCTTTAACGACTCCTGCAGAAGGAACTCAAATGCTCTACACACCATTTCCAAGATCTGCAACTGAAACCCACAATCTGTGCTCTCCTTTGTTACCTGTTACCTGGGCTGAACCATCTCCCATCACGGCTCTGTAAAAGCAAAGGGCTGGACTGAAAGCACACTTTAGTGTTTTTCTGATGGGTGGCTCTGCACAGCAGAGCAGGTATCTGAAATCCATTTCAGGTGCATCACTCTCCCAATCCACTGTATACAACCTCAGTGCTACATAGAATGAGGTCTGAAATTTGATTTCCAGGCTATGCATGAAAGTCAGGTATCTCAAAGTGACTGCTTGTGTGCCTGTCCCAAGGCTGAGCCCCCTCAGTTTTCAATACTCCAGAGCTTTCCAAACTCATACATTAAGTTCCTCTTCGGAAACTCAAGATCAAACTGTGGTTTGAACTTCTTCATTCCACTATCCTCCTATGTCACAGGGAATTAATACTCCTGTACTTTATGGCAGGAATCTCCATGTAATGCTTATAATGGCACTTGGAGATGCTCAGAAGCAAGGTGATATGTAAGCAGAAAGCATAATCATTTAATGGTTTGAGGGAAAGAACCCTCAAAGGGATTGGAAGGTTATATGTCCATAAAACACAAAAACAACCACTTCAAACTATACTTGAAGGAGTATGTAAAAAATTGTGCTTGTTGGGGGCCTCTTTTCCTATTACGAAAAAAAATACAGCCTGATTTGAAAAGTACAATTTAGGCACCTATCACACTCAAAACCTTCTCTGCAGTGTATTTTACCTACTGCTTCAACATACAATCTGTATCACTTAATTGATGAATATTTGCAAGAAATTTATTTAGTTGGCTATTATCATGTAATTGTTTAAAAATTCCTCTTCAAAAATTTTAGCAAGAACAATATTAATTAAGTGGTATAGACATTCGCAGTGAAACAAAAACCTTTGATGCCTATAGCATAATATTATGGTTCCTTACAATCAGTTTTGTACCCTTTTATGGCTAAAATGTTAAATTCACAATGAATTTAACTTTGCCTCCCAGCTTCACCTTCATACAGTTTTGTTTCAAGTGTTGTCATGCCTAAATATGCTGCCATTACAGCACATTTCTTATTTTGTGTCTTAATGCTGTAATTTTTAAGGAAAATGCAAGAATAATTACTGATGTAACAATAAAGCATGGACATACTGTAGATAATTCTGGATTTTTAACTAGGAAATACAGGTTCACAAAATTATCCTCTGTCCTCCTTTCAATGAGCTGTCACCCTGTGCATATCTTACTTTCATGAATTTAATATTTTGAACACTGCCAACTTTGTCTTCATGTTTCACAATCATAAACATACAGCAAATATGATGCTGCTAAATAAGAGCTTGAAATACAATCTTCTTATAGAAATATGTATGTCTAAACCAGCTTCCCATTTTATTGATTGCTCTGTGCAAAAACATGAAAGCATAAATACTAGGAGTTGATTCGTTTTAATTTCTTTGCACTTAGCCAGGGCCTCGGCCTAAAGAAGGATCTAACCAGTCTGACAGCTAAAGATTAACAGTCCTGCCAGACCAACAGGCTTGACAAAGGAGCTTAACTTAATCCTTAAGGCAGTATAAGATGTCTTATGTGTATTACTGCATAGGAGCACAACTTTAATAAACACAGTGTAATGTAATTTTCAGTAGTTTTACTGATGTCAAGTATGGGATATGAAGCAAAAAATAATTTGACAGATCTATTTGTTTTCCAAGGGTAACTATTTTTTAGAGATTACTTCTATTTTGAATTTCAGTCTCAGTGTTTTGCAAGGGCTGGTATACAAAAAAAAAGCATTTTAAAAATGCAGATGCAGCCTCATCATTCACAATCATGAGGGACTCAGTTTCATCTAAACTGGCTTACACACTGCTCTGTTATAGCTCGTTTTACCACTGATCTCAGTCACAAGGTTTTCATCCACTTGCTGTGAACAATGCACTCAATTTTAAGAAGTTTTGAGAACTTAAATAACTGTTAGGTACTTGGACTTAGTATGACATGGATGAGATCACCTCTTGCACCTTCAAAAAGAATTAATCTTCTTATTTTATTTGCTATGGACCGTGAAAATTAACCAATATATCTGAAAGTTCAAATGTTAGGACATTAATTTTCATGTTAAAATGATTTTTTTCACATTATGCACTATAAATATGCTATGTCATCTTCATAACACCCTGAAAAATAGACCTATAAAGCGGCATGATTAAAAAATATAATTTCTGAGAAACTTTTAATAAAGTTAATGCATCATATCATCAATCAATTTATTCTACATGTGTCTGTCTGAGAGCACTGATTGAAGCACAGTGGCTCAGTCTCTGTTTAGCACAAACTCTACTTCCAGGTGCTCCTAGTGCAGCTGCCTCACTGTGCTCCTTAGCAATACAAAACCTCAAAGACGGATCTGCAGGTCCTGTGAGGTGCCTCAAAACTCAATTTGATATGAAGATACATGCTATCACAGTTTATATGGATGTCTGTGTATGGGATATATTGCTCTTCCATCCTGGCAGCACTGACAGGCACTGAGACTGAGAGCCACCCACATCTTCTACTGAAGCCCAGGATGCTGCACACCCAATGTCTCTCATGGGAGCAGGAACATGATCCTTGCACTTACAGGTGGGTAACAAGCTGTGCCAGTTTCAAATCAGCACAGCTGGGAGTGAAAGGTGATTCTAAAGCCTCATTTCACTTTCTATCTCAAAATGTCCACAGGCATAATTAAAGATACCCTGAAAGCTGTTTTGTATTACATAAACTGCTACAGATCAAAAGGGTTCACTCTGCTGGAAGAAATCAGACACATTAATACCAAAGATACCCTCCTGGCCCTGCTATCCCTCCTCCACATGTACCAGCTGCACAAAGTACCTCAATTATGCCCTTAAACCATCAGGGAAACATCAACACTACTCCTGAGAAAGAATATTCAGCATATCTGTAACTAGGTTCATTGCTTCTTTGCACTGTTACTGAGACATAAAGCAGATACAGCAAAAGCGAAAAATGCAGCTCTAGTTTTTGATTCTACTTGTAAATACCAGAGCTTTTGGCTATTCATAAAAATGAAATCAAAATTAAATCCATTAATATGATAATTATATATGGAAAGAGTAACATTAAGGCTCAAAGGCAAACCAGTCTCTTGTTACTGAAGACATTACTAAATATCCTATCAGCAACAATTCTTCACTGACCAAAATTAAGATACAGCTGTCAATATTTCCAGAGCAATATATACATGGTAAGAATATCAGAAAAGACAAATGCAAACACAAACATGATGAATTAAATAACCTGTGCATACAGAAATAGTCATGTTACAAGCAAAAAATCACACAGCTTCATGCTCAAACATGATTTTGTAAAGCAAAGAAATTAAAATCTTTTCTTCAGCAAGTATCTGCCCAGTGAAAACAGCAGATTTTGTTCTAAGTGGTGACTCAAATGACTAAATCATGCTCTGTGAACCAGATTTAGTGTCTCATTTCAAACTTTGAAAACCTGATCCACAACATCATCTCTCATATTAGGCTGCAGTACAAGAAAAAAATTATGAAAAATCGTCTCTTTTCTTAAGTGTACTAAACATGTGGCAAACTAATGACCAAAACTTAAGTGACAAGAGTACTCTGAGTTATATTCTCCAGTCATATAAGGCAGAAAATTCCTGGCAGCGTGGCAAAGGCTGAAATTCTGCTCCTCTGGAGCAGAGTTAGGAAGCCATTAGGACATGGATCAGCAGCTTTTTCTGGGAGATGCAGGCAAATACTGACCATGCTCCACACAGCCAACCACACGCCAGCGCTGCAGCACTCACAGAAGCTCCATGTGAAAGCTACATAACCACATATGCTGAGCCCAGGACAATAAACCCTGCCTTTCAGTCAAGCTTATTAGTTCTGGCTTAGCAACAGGCAAAGAGCAGTGGCTGTGCTGCCAGAGCAGAGCCTGTGCATCTCCAACCAGCTCAAAGGGAGGGCAGAGTGTACTCCTGTCTGCTGGCAAAATCCCATCCTGACATATGCTTAGACATCATGTCAGCTGGCACTGGGAAAACCCTCACTGAAGGGTTGGGTATTATGTACAGTCCCATTCATGGCTGAGAGAGTTCTCATGGATAATGTGAGCCATATTATAACAAAGTGTCTCGTTCTTCCTAAGGCTCATGAATCACTATTAAAAACAGAAAAAAATCTGGAGTGGTGTTACAAAGAGAATACGTAAGGAGGTGAAAAAATGGAAATAGCAGTGACTTTGTTATAGGCATTTTATTTGTAAAATGTATTTCAGATAGTTATCAATAATATCAACAATGACCATTTAATGGAATATAAACTCTTAAGACAGAAATTACCTAAATATAACATTTAGTGGTTTATAATTTTTTTTTTTTTTTTAACAGGAGCTCACCTGCAATTATCCAGGCACAGGCAGATGAGCTGAGCAAGGACAGGCAGTGCTAACTCTGCAATGCTTTGGCAGCTGCATTCAGAACACTGGCTGTATTTTGAGGTTTTATGTTTCTATTTTAGAGTCAACCAATAGGCTGAGATGTGTAAAACTAACCCTTTTACAGCAGCATTAGGACTAAAATGGACAGCAATCAAATTTAGGAGCACATGTGACATTATTTTAATCTCCATGGATGAAATGAGGCCAAGTGTCAGAAGGACTGACCTAAAGACGCCACACTGAAAGCTGGAGGAAAGCAGGGAAGGGATAGCACAGGATGTACAACAGCACATACTCCCTGTGAGCCTCTGAGCTCTGCACTAAGACTGAGGATAAAGCTGGCAGAGCACTGTTTCCATGTATTTGGCCAAAAGCTTTCTCATAAGGAACATGGACAAGTCCTGGAAACTATGTTTTCTAAACATGTCTTTGCTGTGGCCAATGGTTCAGTCTCTTCAAATACAACGTGTACACAATTTGGATGGCCAAAGTTAAAGAACAGCTAGAATACCAAATGCAATTTCAGTTCTTGGCACAGCACTTGAGAACTGTCCAGATGTGTTGTTGGCACATCTTTACCACTGTTGCCCAGGCACTCCATGCAGCTTCCACCTACCTTGACCTCCAAATGCTACAGAAAGCACAGTGCAGAGCCAGCCCAGCTCCAGAAGAAATGTGGCTGCCAAAGACCAGGATTTACCCGCTCAGACACAGCGTGACTATTCTGGTTTCAAGCTAACAAGGCTGTCTCAAACTACACCAGGCAGACTTACTGACCCAGCCTCTGCCAGCCTTGGAATCTCTGCATCATTTCATCAGCCCACAGCCATGTGCTACCTTCCTGTCTGCTGTGTCAACTGTGGTTGTTTAAAATATACTCTTAGATTATTACATCCCTTGCTTTATTAAATTTGGTGTGTACTATGCATGAAATACAGTAGAGCTGAAGCAGAACACATTGTATCCTGTGACAAGAGGGATTGAACTGAAAGAGAACAGGTGTTGACTGGATATTAGGAGAAAATCCTTCACTATAAATGTGGTGAGGCCCTGGCACAGGCTGCCCAGAGAAGCTGTGGTTGCCCCATCCCTGGAAGTGTTCAACGCCAGGTGCTACAAGGCTTGGAACAACCTGGTCTAGTGGGAAGTATCTCTGCCCATTGCAGGGCGAGGAGCAAAACAAAATTATTTTTAAGGTCCCTTCCAAGCCAAACCCAGCAGGGTTCTAGGATTCTGTAGTTACGTGCTTCCTCAGATGCTGTTCTGTACAAGCCACAAGCATGAAGTTCATTGAAATGGAACAGAAGTGTCTATCCACAGAGAACAGTAATGCAGGCAAGAAAGTTCAGAAGAGAATGAGCCTGGCTGTAACTCATGTCACTGCCTGCAAAACACAGCCTGGTCTCTCAAACTGGGAGAAAAGGTTTTAGCTTCATGCAGGCAAACTGGTAAGCAGCCCATACACGGTGATGAACGTGGTCTCTGGAACCCTCTTTCTCAGCCAGCTATTTCTTAAACATAACAAGAGCTCCTTTAACTTTCCTGTGCACAAAGGTTAGTACAGATCTACGTCTGCACAAATTTGCACTGTGGAATTTTTCTTTTCTTTAGAACTAGCTCTTGGACTGATGCTCTGCTGTTATTAGATCTACTTTTATGACCTGCTGTAGCTGTGGGCAAGACATATTTTAACAGAACAAAACTTACAGAGTATTTTGCTTCTGCAATATTAACATCATGCCAATACCTGAGGATGCTAATAATACACTAAATTCAAAATATATTATTTGCTAAACAAAAATGCATATTCCAGATATGCTGAATGTTTATTGAGAAACATTTTCCTCTTCCAGGTTATTTCTAACTAAGCCATCCATTCTGTAATGGACATTTTTTACAGCTGCAATGAATTCCTAACATGTTGTATTCAACAAGACACATATTTATGTATTCTTGTTCTGTGTTACTTACAACAGTCCATATTATTAAATCTGAATTAAGAAAACCTAATCTATGCTGTGTGTATACCATATAAACTCATTATTGTTCCCTTATCTTGGACAACAAACACTTTGTACTACACTGTCGTTGTGAAAAAATACTCTACTAATCTATTAAATGTACCAGTTTTCCCTCTCTGTTTTAAAATAACCCAATCTTCTTCTGAAGTTCTCTCACAAGTTTTCAGTAAGGATTCAGTATTCACTATTGGATGTAATAAACACACTGTGCTTCTCTTCCTTCCTGTGTCACTCTGAACACAGCCCAGACACAAGGTGTTACCAGATTTGCCTAAGCCAGTTCAAACGTGCGGGATTCTCCACAGCACGTGTACGTGTGGAGCAGTGGAACAGTACGTGTTCCTCAGTGGCCAGCTCTGTCTTTCATATGGACTATCAAGGGACACCTCAGAGCTCCACTCCCCTCTCTGAATTTTGCACTTCTGTTGCAAACAGAAGCTCTGAAGGCAGAAAGTTTCAGCTTTGATTATATCCCTCTCTTCCTACTTGACTCCTACTTTTAACTGCATTTGGCTATTTCCGGATTTACAATAGAGAACAATTAACAGCAGTTTTTGAACTGGAAATACTTGCTTTTTCAGCTGAAGCAAACCTTAGTGCTTAACTGGTCTTAGCACTTCAGGTTTTAACTCTTAGAGAGAGAGTGATGACTAATGGAGATTGCGTAGGGATGAGGTGAAAAAGAGCGAGGTTAAATACCATGATGCTTCACCTCACCTTCAAAGTAGCTTTTGTGCTGTCACATCTGCTTATATCAGCACCAAACGACTGCTGATTTGATCATAATTGCCCTAATTAGAAGTTCAATTAATGCACTGAGTTCTTCCTATCAGTGCTACCTCAGCACCAAGGACATGCACACAGTGTTACTGAGCAGTACAGGTGACAGTGGTAGGGAAGGTCACTGGGAAAAGGAAGCCACCTGCAATCTACTGCTTTGAGGATATCACATAGTTAGGATGACACTCAATATCCACTTATGCCCCAGGACAAGCAGAAAGGGAGAATTTAAGGAACTCTATTGAGAGATATCCATCAGCTGTGAGCAAAAATTACATTTCCTGTCATTGAAAATCTCATTTAGTTCAGACTTGCTTCCACCAAGGATTAAGAACCTTCAAAAGAACACTTTGTCTTCACAGGAAGATGAAAATAGCCTAGAATGCACACAGTGAAAGATCATGTGAAAAAGAAGTGCACAATATAGCAACTTTAAATGGTTATCAAATATAATATACTTCAACACATACTAAAAATACAAATGTGGTCATTGAAATTAATGCTGAAAGTGAAAAGAAAAAAAATTAAGGGGCTTTGCGTGAAAGATGAATAAATTTCACCACCAGACAAAGTGTCACCAATTCCCTGCCAGAAAGTATTTTGCAAATCCACTGAATTAAGAATTTTGTATGTTCATAAAAGAAGACAGGGAAGCACATGAGGGAAACAGACAGCACCCACATATTAAAATATTATGTGTATGATATTCATAAAATGGAAAAGAGCATATTTACTCATTCTTCACCTTTCACAAATCAGGATAATTTGTGAAGAATTCATATAATCCAGAATCTGTCATAAAAAAGAAGTGCAAAAATGAATATCTTCATGCTTCTGCAGTTTTTCTTCTACAAACAAAAAAAATAAAGCAAAAGCAAAACAAAACAAAACTCCACCAAACAAACACTGTGTCTTGGTCAGTTGCAAAAATAAGATAACATGTCATGACCAATATATGGTATCAGATATTGCAGCAAGATGTGACTTTTTTAAAATGTGAGAAAATTAGAACACAATTCTGCATCAACTGTCGACCTGACTACCTAATATATACGTTTTTACTGAAATAAATCATCAATATCTTGTGAAACAGTCTCTGAAAGAAACTTTTTGCTTCAGTTTCTAGGAAAGAATAAGGCTATATCACATAATGTCATAAATTACACAGGGCAAGATCTTCACCCAGAATAAACTCCAAAACCTTCTCTTGTTTTCAGTATTACAACAATGACTGTTTCTCCTTTATCTTCCCAATCACCAGGAAATGATCAGAACATGGCTACTTTGTGGTTGGGTAGGTTTTTATCTATCACGCTACATTAATGAACATTTACAACATCATGCACTAGATGCATACCAAGCATCTTTCAGTTCTCGGGGATATTTCAATATTTAATAGTACCTGTGCTCTTTTGAGATCATTTTTTAGGCAACAGATGCTGACCTCTACCTGGACTCACTATCCCTGCTATTTAGACTTCATCTTTAACAGCACTTATTTTAGAAAGAATTAGGCAATAGTGTTAACTATAAAGTATTACTTGCTTATTATACTAGCTAACATTTCTCTCTCAAAAACACACTGGAGTCAGAATTCTACAAAAGATGTGTCCAACTACAGAACACAGCCTTTTTCATAAAATAAATGTATAAACTGCACAGCAGCTGATACCAACATGTAAACATTTTAAAATATTTCAAGATATTCTCAGTAGAAGCAGTGCCATGCTAGAACTACTGGTTCCTTTTAGAGATGCCAAGCAACCTGGAAAACAGGAAAATGTACCATAATTTTCTGTCATTGCTGTGGGCTCTGTATTGCTCTGTGCGAGCAGCTAGTGCACACAGAAACTACAAAAAATTTTAGACAAGGATCAGCAAAATGAAGGTAAGCCTGAAAAAGCACACTACTACAGTAGCTCAAAAGTAAGAAATTATAAAGCACAGGACAGTTTTTATTTAAAAGCTGTGTAAATCTAGAAAAACAATTGTCTCTGCTCCCCCTGTGTGGATATTCAGTTACATTCCCTGACTGTCATGATTTTTTTTTTAAGATGACAACTTTATAAGGATTTAAATAAACCTACAGCTTATAAGTGGTAGGTAACTACGGTACCTAAAAATACAAAAAGCCAGGAAGCCAAGAGAGCACTGAGGAAAGGGCGTTTTGGACTCCCACCTTGCCTAGGTCTCTGATAGAGGGAAGTGTCCCCAACAAGGTTATTCTAGAATAAAGTCTCCCCCTTGTGGATCTCTCACATAATAAAAACTCCATTAAATCCTTAATTGTATAATAAAGTTTGTGTTCCTTCCTTTGCAAGTGAGAATTTCAGGGGCAAATAGGAACATGTAATGAAATCATGGTACGTGGTTTACTTAACTCCGTGGGCTTGATCCCACCTCAGGCAAGACAAGCTGTTTTGCTGTAAGATACATTATCGTTCTGTGATAAATTCATATAAAAAACAATAAAACCTTCAAAATAATTTGATTCCTCTTCACCTCTATGTTTAGTCATGAAGGCTGGTTTAGTCATGAAGCCCCCCAAAACTATCCAGCCACAAACTGTCAGTGGTTTAGTGAGGTAACAATTAAAATTCCAAACTCATCTGACTTAATAATTACTAAAAATAATATAAAACATGGCAAGATTCCCACCTGATTTTAAGTGCACAAAGTTTACTATCCCAAAAAAAGTAGTTTCACCCAAGAGCAATTTCCTGCAACTCGGAGATTAAGGAGCTATAGCAGCACTATTTGTAGAATGACTCTTCCTCAAACACTTCATTAACTACACTATTCTCTGATCTGCATTAATTTAGAGGGATCATCAAGATTTCTTTGCATATGATAATTCACATTATCATAAATTAAGAAATCATTGTGATCACTTAAATTATCATGTTGATCTCAATTCGCTCTTAAGGTATTTAAAAGTGTTTCTAATAAATCATACATTTTGACTGCAGGATTGATTTTAATTTTTTTTTATTTTCTAAGAAACAAAATCCCTGATGGCTTGAAATATTATTCAATTACATACGTGACAAACTCATATTTTATTTGCAGCACCAACTGTTGAGTCAATACTGGGTAAAAAGGCTTTTAACTATCCAGAGACATGTTCTCACATTCATTTCAGAATCGTAATATAATGGTTAAATATTTATTTCTTCCAAGTTCTGGAGCAGTGCTAGGTTTCCTACTTTCATTAACATTCTCTTATTTGTATGCAGTAATCGCTTTAAAAATATTAGCATTGTAATTTCTTGCTAGCACTATGATAAATCAACAGAAAGGCTTATCCCCATGCCTCCACACAGAAGAGCATAATTCTGCTTCCCTCAATGCCAGTGACAAAACCCCTTTAATTTCAGGATAACACCCACAGAATTCATGAAAGATGTCACTTTGACAGTGTAGGACTCTTGTCCTTTCTAACTGCAGAGCAGATGCAGTAGCTAAGCAGTGCTACACTCAAAGTGCTTCCGTAGGAACCAGAAGCTCCTGGAAGTAGAAGCCACCACTTCTTCCCTTTGTTTCAGTCCTTGACCTCTCAATAACAACTATCAGCAAACCGTATTTTCTGTTCAAAATGTGAGACCTTTTTAGGATACAACATATGGCTATTGGGAACAAAAAGAGATACTATTTATTCATTTCAAACATCCATCAACAATGCCTGTCAACTGCTGTTACTCTGGGACGTGCAGAGGTGAAATGACAAGGATCCACTTGCATCTCTGAATTCACAGCATTTCTGATTTTTTTTTTTTCCCAAGGATTCAGCTCAACAAAAATTAAGTATGCACTGCTAAACTGTGAAAGGCTACTAAAGCTAAGTACAAGGTTCTGATCTCTGATGCTTGACTCATGGAAAAATGGGCTTGCAGAACTATGAAAGCAAAGACTAGAAACTCCTGCAAAAAACCTCTTCAAGCTAGTAAAAAAAAAAAAAAAATGACATATTTTACTGTATTCTCAGAGACTGCCTGCTTATCTTGACAGTATGGATGAGGAACTACAATTCTTACTGAATATAAAATAAAAGGAGAAAAATAATTGGTAATTATAATATTGCAGGCTATATTTCAAAATCATTGTTACTTAGTACTAAGTGCCCAGATTTTCTGGCAAATAGTCTCCATACATGATCATCCGGCACTACTAAATGAGCTGTACTGCTAGTAGTGACAGACATTTGCAATACATGATATTTCACAATGAGGACAATTGTTCAATTTCATCCCCGAAGAGAAACATCTTTACTACCACATACTTACACAGCTCATGTGTCAATACTGACATTGTGATTATGGATTACTAACTTCAGTACATGGCATGCTCCTACATATATGTGCATACTTACTCTCATTAAATGCACCAGAATGGGTACAACACCACGAACATGAAAGGAGATTTTTCTGTTAAAGCAGATTATGGGATCCAGAAACAAAAACAAATCCAGACATTCTACTGCTACCAGATCCAGGTGTACTGCTACCTGTCATTCATGCATGTACACGTACCAAGGATGATTTTTGTATAATGGTCATTCAGCTTTAGGTCATTCAACCTGACAAATAATTCCAAGATTCTATATGGGAAATTAAGGAAGCCATACTGTGAAAAATCTACCATTCATTGTCATTTCACACCATGAGCTATCAAAACAACATGTACCATTGCTGAATTCATTCCTGCCTTACCTATGCAAGCCTGTTGTTCTCAAACAACAGATACTTCTCATCTCCTTCCAGACCTCCCCGTCTCTTCAAATATCATGTCCTTTTCACAGCAACAGAATTTTACCTTGCTCTCTTCCTGCAGCTCTCTTCGCATTCCTTAAAACTTCCCTAATTCCCTCATTTCACTTGCTATTCAAGCTGTCTTCTCTGCAGTTTCCAATGTCCCACCCAAACCACAGGTTCTCTGAACATGTCTCACCATTCCTCAGTTCTTGCTCTCTCCCTGTTCTCCCACCATCGCCAATCCTGAATCCTTCTTTTTCCAAACCACGAACTTCTGTGATTTTTTGCATTCTCCATTTTTTATTATGGGTGAAACCTATGTATTCTGGGATTGTAAATCCGTGACAAGTATATGGGACTACCAAATTAAATTACAAAAACAAATACATTATTAAGAGACAAAGCCCCTTTATCCCCAGTCTCCTTATGGTAATGCAGTGTCCTCACTGCTCTGTATACCACAGTGGTACAGCTCTCTGCATGATCTCATGTGCATTAAATTCAGACAAAGCAAGCAGGGAACACAGCAGGAATAGCACAATATTCTTTCTGACCCACAGAAGTTAGGTGGAAAAGTTATTAAACCTTCAGGAGATTATTACTGTGAGGCATGAGCTGTGTGAAATGAAATTCAGAAATACAGTATCTGTGGGGTTTGGGCCATATTACAATATATTAAAAAAACAAAGGATCATCTTTCTCCAAAAGACAAGGAAACATTAAAATTATCCTGGAAAATAACAGAACAGGGATTTTAAATATGGGCTGTTAACGAGGCGTGTTTGTGAGTCTGGAGAAACCAGTGTGAGGTATTATCAGAACCAGAAGACTATCAGAATCACACATGCATCCCAAAAAGACCACAGATGACTTTTCAATTACTGCTGGATATAACAACCATGTGCACATCTATCTACACCTATCACTAAAGTCATGTTCAAGAAGAACAAAAGAATTACAAGAGCACAGATCAGACAGTAGGAAGCCCATGGCCAAACTTGCTTTTTCTATAGACATTACATCTGAGAATTTCCAGGAGAACCATGTAAAAAAGTAAATACAGCCTACAAGGCAGCATCATGTGCTATTTTTCTGCACTAAGAGCCCTACAGATAACTCTTGCATAGAAAGCTATGCCAGAAGGAACAATAAAAATCTCTGTATATCAAAGTCACTAGTCTTCACACAGTACCTCTAAACTGAGCCCAGTAACTTGTCTGACAATATATCTTTCAGAAGATTGTCAGTCTGGATGTGAAAACGTAAGAAAGTTGTGAATCCTCATTTCTATTGCTTATTTTTTAAAATAAATTTTTACTGCAAGATGTGTGTACACTAAACAATATCTTTTGGAAGGGGAAGACCTTGGAGTTTCCAGGTGAAAGCAACAAACCAAACACCAAACAAAAAGCAGAGGAATCTGCCTTGTAAGAAAACTACTGAAGCTAGAGTATCTCTTTGGCATGGATGTGTCACCTTGCTCACTTTATGTCACTACATCTGTCCTGTGAGCCATCAAAGCTTAGTCTGCCTATCTCTGGTAAACAAGTATTATAGTCTGACAATACAGCCCGATAATTCCTCTGTCAAGGGGAGGGACATCATTTTGTTCACCATTAAAGAAGTGCCCCAAATTTCTAGAATGGAAACCATGGGTGACAACTTCTGCTTCCCAGAAGGGGGATGAAAAGGTCATTTGTGCAGGAGACTTTTTTTTTTCCTATGACAAAATGAGCCAAGAATAAACACCTGCCTATTGACTTTGCCCTCCAGTAAATAAACCTCATTCTTTAACCCTTACTAATATCATCATAAGCATACATTTGCATTGTACCTAGAGCACACAACATTAGAAACACTTCATCTTCTCCCCCACCCCCCTCTACTGTGCAAGGGAGAAGAGAAGCAGCACTGCATAAATACCCAACCGCGGGCTGGAGCCCGGCTCCTGACCCCGGTAATTCCTGCTCTTCGGCCAGAGGCATCCGGAGGCCGCTTAAGCCAACCCCGACAGCGAGGCAGGCAGGGCACGTCGACCGCGCCGAGAGGAACCGGGCACCGAGCGGGGCAGAGGGAGAGCTCGGCAGGTTCGGGGTCGGTGCCTCCCGGGGTAGGCCGGGCCAGCGCGGGGTCCGGCCGCCCCGGGGGCCGGGAAGGAGGGGCGGTCCCGCGGCCGGCGGCTCACCTTGTGCTCCAGGACGCTGATGTAGCCCTCCAGGAGGCCGGCCCCGACGGGCAGAGCCGGGTGGCGCTGGCCGCGTTCCGGCGGACGGCTGGGCACCGCCGCCACCTGCTGCTGCCGCCGCCGCGGCTCCGGGTGGCCCCCGCCGATGCCGATGCCGCCGTACATGAGCAACAAGCTGGTGCACATGGTGGTGAGCGCCAGGCAGACGGCCAGCCCGTGGCGCTGCGGGGGGCAGAGAGAGAGCCGGCTCAGCGGGCTCCCCCCGCCGCGGGGCCCGGCCGGGCGCGCCGCTTCCCCGCCGGCGCACCCGCAAGTTTCACCCACCAGACACCCGGCAGAAGTGCGAGGAGAAACTGAGGAAGCCCCTCCGTCCTCCTCCTGCGCCCTCGCCAGCCCACTCCCGTGGCTCCCTCCTTCTTCCCCAGCCCTGCTTCCTCGCCTCTTCTCCCCTCCGTGCGCCCGGCTCCCGGTGCCTCTCATTCCCGTGCCGCCGTCCCCCTTTGGGCATCTCATTCGCGCATTTTAACGAGTGTTGGGGACTGTAGAGCTTCCCCTCGCCCAGATACCTCCAGCCTCGTCCTTTAAGCAGATCGGTTTGCTGTACGCGCCTTAAAACGCACACACACACAAAACCCCCAAGCCGCGAGCAACACGAATAAAAGAAAGCAGGCGGAAAGTTCTTGGCAGCCGCCACCAAGGTTTGGTCGCCTTCGCGCGATCCCGGAGAGCCGTGGGGATGCAGCCCGGCGAAGGCTGGAGCGTTTGCAGGGTGCTCGGGGCAGCTCCGCTCCGCGCCGCTCCCCTGCTCTCCTCCCCGCCGCCGGAGCCGGGATGAGCCGTGCCAACAATGCACTTACCATCAGGGTCTTCATTTTGTGCGCCTCCCGGCCGCCAGTCCTCCCGCTCCCCGCTAGGCTCGGCATGGCGGGGAAGCCGCAGACATGGCTCGGCCAGGGAAGCGCCGCCGTGGCGGAGATTAGGGGGGAATTACACTCGGCCGGACCCTCGGAGCCTGCCAGAGCCGGGTCCTCGGCTGCCCCGCCTGCCTCCGCCTCCGCCCCCGCCTCCTGCTGCCGGCGCAGCGGCGACTTCAGGGCAGGTGGAAGTTAACTTCTGCCTCCCGCTCGGGCGCTGCTCCGCTGGCGAGCCCGCGGCGCGGGGGCGCGGCAGCGGCGGGATGGCCGCGGGCACCGGGCGGGCACCGGGCGGGCGGTGCCCCTCAGAAAGAGAGAGAGCAGGAGCGGGGGCAGGAGCTCCTTTTTTCCCTCCCTCCCTCTGCCCAGGCCTCTGTCCTGCTTGTGGTACCGGGGCACGACCTTCACATTACATTATTTGTATTTTTCCCTAGCGGAAAATTTCTCGTTCTCCCACCGCCACCTGGGTTTCCTGGAGCTGGCAGCGATCAGGCAATACTTTAAATTCACGTTAGTAAAAAAATCGACGCCCTCAACTCCTTGTGCGGCGCTGACAATGCCCCCTCACACAATTTTGCCTAAGCTCTAACAACCGGTTTCAAACCCTTTTGACAGAAGCTTTCTTCGTCTTATAAATCAAATCTCACAGACTTGCTCCCCATGCCATCTCTCTGGTTTCTGAAGGAGGACATTTTCCCACTCTCGCTTCTAAAGTTTTTTATTCTTTCTTTGTGTTAATAGTGTACAGTTCAGTTCTGAAAACTTTATCAGACCCTAGATTACAAATAACTTTTGCTGTGGGAATTCCACGTTTATAAATGTGCCCCTTCTACACAAGCCATTTTTAGGGTTGTTCTCTTATGAAGTTACTAGACTGACAGCATTTAAAAAAAAATCTATCTCCTAATCATGAAGTTATTTCACTTGAAACTACTCATTGAAATAGTACCTCTAATATATGGCTTCACATCTAACCTACAGCTATGTAGTATTAAAAATTACATTAAGGAGAAAACTATCAACAGGGTAACTCAACCATGGTCACAATAGCACGTTTCTCAAGGCTGGAATTGTCATTGAAATCTATTTTTTATCTTTGTTAATTCATTGAAGGACTAAAAGTGAAACAAATGACATCTCTAGCATGGGCACCGCATGCTGCAATTAGTGCATTTTAAGAAAGGAAAAAGAAACATGAAGGTGTGGTTCACCAGTGGATAACGCAGTAAACACCTTTATCACTCCACAGAAGACGCCAATTGCACACACACTCGCTGTTTATGCAGTTTGTAGGGTTGGTTTCAACAGTACCAGTTGTTCAGACAAACAGAGCAATGTAAGAAGAATCTTATCAGGTCTCGGTAATTCTTTATTATGTGGTTGCACTTGACACTCAAATTAGTGAAACAAAGTGCCAACTTGATGAATCATTGAAAGCAAATTATCTGTGGCTCTCCAAGGCTTCCTATAAGAGACTACAGAAGGCAGCTCATGCATTTTACAGTGCTGTTTCTCAACTACCAGCAAGCAGGTTGCTGGTGACTGACCTTTCTGAGTCTTTCATATATATTTTGCCGTGCCAAAGCAACGCA
The DNA here is from genome assembly GCF_017590135.1 of Pyrgilauda ruficollis. Taxonomy (NCBI): domain Eukaryota; kingdom Metazoa; phylum Chordata; class Aves; order Passeriformes; family Passeridae; genus Pyrgilauda; species Pyrgilauda ruficollis. Next base: position 8,193,865 of record NW_024527710.1, read on the forward strand.
TCATTTTTATGATTTAGGCTCCTGGCTGTATGTTGGACATCTGTTACACAGTATGTCTGACCAAATTCATTAAAGTTACGGGTTTTGGTAGAATAGGCTGACTTAAAAATCTACTGATAAAGGAGACAAACTAAATTTTCTAATTTAATGCTTGACTTGAATAATGTCCAGCTTTCTGCTTGTCAAATATTTAATTAGATTGCCATTTTGGTCATAGACCGTATTCTTGGCAGTCAAATGCTCACTGAAACAAATACAGTAGTGTAATGTAAATCCTACGGAGGTTTTTGTGTAAGCACAGGAACTTTAAAAATCATCTGGAAAACAGCCCAGCTATTTAATTTAATTTTAAATTCCTGTGAACTAATAGTTCTAGCTGTCTGGAGGTTTGGGGCTTTTAACACTATTGGAATCTGCATACATGTAAATATGAATCTGTATACCCAATAGCTAGATTTGCAAGGAGAAGAGCATAGGCTGCACTTAAGAGCATTTAATCAACTTGGAAATGAGTCAATACAGAAAACTTCTTAAAGTCCATCTGACTTTCTGCTTCAACCAATTTATTTTCTATATGCAAGGGATAATGAACGATCCATGCATTTCTATTCCTCCTTAGAGCTGGGTGTAAAGACAGATTAAAACATAAACAGCTGTTTTCCCTAGCCCAGGAGAAAAAGGGGCAGAGTGGTAGTAGGGCTTTTCAACCAAATCTGACTGAGGAGAGCTTTTTGTCTGCATGGAATGGTCTGGGTCGTCTCCTCTTCAAACGTACCCTTCCCACTTTCATATTTCTTGTAGCTACAGGCTGACAAAATAGCCATATGGAATAAATATCTGCTTGTGGCAGCTTCAGGAGGACCCAAGATGCTAATGACAACATAAAAATCCATACAGAGTGAGAAATCTGTGAAAGAAGTGGTGGTGCAGAGAGAGACAAACCTTGCAAAACTGACAATGGACTTGGAGCAGCAGAGCTCTTTCACTGATTCCTAAATAAAACTGCTCAAAGGGCAACTTCCCCTGAGATGTCTGGATATATGAAATAACTACCTTTTTATAATGCATTTTAGCCCAGTTTGTCTTTCAGAGATTTCGTTAGATAGATATAAAATAACCCTTCCAAGCTATGGCTGATTTCTCATGACGTTCCTATAGAGATTTATAGCATAATTTACACCTTAATATAATGCACAATTATAAATATACTTTCCACATGATGGTTGGCCTGTAATGAGTACCTGAATGGAGGTGCCTCTATGCCAGTGCACCTCAGCAACTGGTAGCCAAAATATTCAGTGGAATTTGGGATGAGGGCAATGGTTGGTGTTGCTGTTGATAACCCAGATGTTGTTTTCCCTAAGTGCACTGTCTCCTGCCTGTGTGATCTTGCTGTGCCTGTCTCCTTTCCACCATGACCAGAGGCAGAGTGTTTGCACATGCAGTCAGTATACAGAATGCCTCTAAAGTGGAAGCTGCAGCTACCCTTCAGCACCCTTGTCACCTCCTCAGAACAAAGGCCCAGACAGTCTTAAATGTTTAATTATTTTGTGACTCATTGATGGCAGTGTGGCTCTTTTGTTGGAAAAAAAAAAAAAAGAAAGAAAAAAAGGTAATATTTTAGAGAACTGATTTAGATCTGTGCCTAATTTTAAAGAGAATAAGAAAAAGGGAGTTTTTGTTTATCTACTACCCTTCACAAAAGAGTGAGAAGAAAAGGGATCTGGTGTGATACAAGTAGTTAAACCCTAGGTGAGTACTGCATGTCACTCTGCAGGAGTGCTGAAAGCACTTAAATACATTCCCATCACACTGTGTGTATGAAGGTGTTTTTCAGAAAAATATTGGTGATAGAAGTGCTTAAAATAGATTGGAGGGGCGAGGTTAACTGTATCGGGACCACTTTGATATCCTTATGCCTTTGAAATGCAGAATGAGTTAATAAAATTTGATAGGCAGGAAACATGAGAAAATATTTGTTAAATATTTAAAATTAATCTAAAAGTGACTCCTGGTAAGTTGCATCATTTTGTAATTTCCATTACATTCTGTGGTCTGTGAATGCCTGGATCTGTCTCGAGGAGTTGGGCCTCCTGGCCCTACTGAAATAAACTCCTACAGCCATTTTATCCGTCTCTGCTTGCTGGGGTAAGGAGCTCACCTGGAAGTGTAAAGCTCCCACTTCTGCAGCCTCATGAGGTTGGAGCTTAAACCATGATCACTAGCATAGAACAGAACAGTGCTTGTCCTGGGCCTGCAGCCAGTGACATTTGGGAGGATGGCTGGGAGTGCCACATTTCAGAGGAAAGAAGGAGGCTTTTTTTGACTGACTATCTAGAAAAGCAAGACTAAAGGTGCTAAGGAGGTTGGAATATGATGGAAGTTTGTGTGGATTAATGGACAGCAGGGCAGTCAAAAGTATATATAAAATGAAATACATCACACTGATATCACCTCCATATGTTGTTTTATTATTTATGTATATATGAAATTTTAACCTCTTTTCCTGAGAGAAAAGGCTGCATTTTTGCCTTGCAACACAACCAATGGAAAAGATTCAGCAGCCAGCAAAGTAATGAGCCTACACTATAGATTTTTCAAACTGCCCAGTGATTCATGAAATGCTTCTCAAAACTTGAAATATGCATTGAGAATTGGTCAAAAAAGGTAGAAACAATATTATAGATCAGTCAATACTGCCTCTCCTTTATGAAAGCAGGCTGCCTTTGAACTTCTGACAGAAGAAAACAGTGATAGATGCATAAAGAAATGAAATATTGCATGGAAATAGAAGTGCAAATGAAAACAGGAGGGGGAAATAGTGAGATAAGATCTGCTGAATCTGCTGGTTTTTTCCTTCTTATTTCTCAGTTTCCTCCCCAATCTAAATAAAGGTATTGGATGTTTCAGAAACAATGTCTAGCTCAACTGAACTGACTCATCTGCTTTAAAACCACACATGAAACACTGTGCTTCATTCTAATACTTTTTTGGATTAAACAAGACATATGCTGGAATAGACAGTGCACTCAAAATTCCTCATCTGAAGTCAGAAACTTTGAAGATTAAGAAATTAGCACAGGACGCTTGAGACGGAGTTTACCCAACACCACTGGTGGAAGCAAAACAGGCATGACCGGGAGCTCCTTCATGGCCTTTTGTTTTACCATTCACTAGCAAAACAAGAGAAGGAAGGTATATATCCTGTTTACAAACAGAGCACAGATTTAACACATGGCCTGAAGCAACTGAGGACATCATTACTATGATTTGGTGAGAGATTGGATACATTTAAATGTGGGGTATCTTTGCTGTAATATACAAGATCTTAAGAGGATCCTGAATGGCTCAGTTTTCAGTCTACGTATGTTTGTTCCTTTGGAGAGAAAAACTACACCAACAGGAAGTCAAAGTGTTAAACACAACAGAATTGCTAAACTTTAAAAACTCACCAAGCAAATATCAGACATGAAGCATCAGAGCAAAAAAGGAAGCAAAGAAGAATAAGTGCTCATTATGGATTGGTTTGCAGTTCTTTATGTATTATTAGAAAGTCGATAGAAAACTCTCCTGCTATTTCTAACACAAACACAAACATTGCTTATGATGACAGGTTGAGCAAAAACTGTGGCAACAAGGGGATCCACTAGCATCCAACTGAAAAGGCACAATCATAGAATCAAATAAAGTCCTTCAGTGACAAAGCTATACAGATCTTATGTTGGTAATCTACACATTTAAAGGAATCATCTTTACTATTCACATAGTATATCACTGTATATGCATATGTGTTAATTCAGAGCAATAATGTTAATGTACAGTGTGAGAGTAGCTGTCAGTGACTTCTGTCATAGCTCAGCAATTTCATGCTTGAGTCATGTGTGCTCCTGAAATTATGTAGTGGCCACCTTTGCAATGTACAAATGTCTTCTGTTTACCCAGCATACTCCAGAGACAGACACATAAATAAAGTCTTGGAGACCTCACTGTAGAGGTCCTGAGTACTCTTGTTTCCCAAGAAGCTGACAGAGATGGAAGGAGGATCTCTGCATTCCGGTGAGCTGCCTGTTAAGACAGTGTTGGTTCTGGCCATTTGCAGAGCCAGATGGCGACAGACCTCTGTGGGCAGGGGCGCAGTCATTTGAAAGGTACGGAGACAGTGACTATGTTTATGTAGCTTCCTTGGTTAACCGCAATTGGACATGGAATCTAAACCTACCAGAGAGTACAGAGCAGCTATAAAATTATTTCCTGTGTCCAAATCAGCTCCTGCAAACCACCCGAGACAACTCTTCTAGCCAGGATAAATGAGTATTGTAGGAACTAACCTGGGAGAGTTTCTTCACTGCAATAGATATCTAACTGGATGCTTGAAACCAGCTGCTGAAACAGATGGATTTTTTTCCTTTACAGTGTGCTGTGTCCTTGTTTAAACATTTCTGCCATATTATTGATATTTGTCACTCTTAAACAAATACAGAAAACAAGCCTTCTCTGTTCTGTACAGGATAGATATCTTGGGTGTCTATTGGCATCCTCAAATCATGGATTAGAGCAAATCCATGGCTACATACACTCATTTTTCTTTCTAATACTTCAGGGCAGAGGACCAAATTCAGCTCAGCTGCAGAGCTGGATCCAACATTTCCTGCAGCAGCTGTACCCTTCTTTCTCTGAATTGCTAATAATAAATGTTATCACATTCTCTAGCCTTTGTCATCCCCACCTGCCTCATGGATTTTATTCAAGTGACAGGACTTCAAAAAATCATGTACTTTTCCCAATCATGACATATATTTTATTCAAGGTGATGATTATATGTCTATCCTCTCCCATAAACTACAGGGCCAGAAACATACTAACTGGAGTTTTGCCCCAGTACTTTTACTTCCATCTGATTATTTCCTTGGTGGGAATTGCATTTGGCCTCAAACACTCATATTTATCTATTTACTTAATTTTTATTTTTTGTTTATGGTTTATTTTAGTTTAGATGGTATTAATCTGATGTCTTTTCCTTTGCAATGGTTTTGCATGGTATCTAATTTTATTTGTTACCAAAAGCCCCCAAATTCTGTAGGGTTTGTTCAGTTTTGCATGTGCTTGGTACTTGAAACGTGAAACTGAGCTCTGTAGAGCATGTGCTGTTTCTATCCTGACTTCAAATAAATGAAACCTTAGGCCATTTATAGTTTAGACCATAAATTCAGATGTCAAAGGAACAGGTGGCAACGTGACACAAGCTGTTCTTGCTCATTGTGTGAGCTTCCTCTGCTCAGTCTCCTACCGCTCCATCTCTGTCACAATCCTGAGTCACTCTCCAGCAGTGGTTCCTCCACTTTGGCGGGTTCAGTTTCTGTCCATTGATAAATGAGCTTCTCTGCTTCTAAGCAATAGCAGTCTGGAAAATGCGGAGCTTGGAATGTGAAAGCACGTCTCTTCTGGCACATTAACTCAGGCACAGAACCACATCTCTGACTAAAGCCTTCTGGGATGAAGCTGGCTCGCATCACCCAGTCTGGAGCCTGTGCAGAGGAGCTCGGGTCCATCTGCACTTCAGCTCCAGCTCATGAGCAGTCTGCTGCATTGAAGGACTATGGGATGTGATTCAAGAACTTACAAACAGGAAAGAAGAACCAAAGCTTAGCAGAAAAGTGAATAAATGGGCAAGATATTTTAGTATTAAATGATGTAATACTTGTTTTGTGTTTGCTCAGTCACTGCTTTTGGAGATTTTTTTGGTATATATTTTAATATCCTGCTAGTAAGCAAACACTGACAGTGTTTCTTCCTAAGTGAGAAGGAATTATGTACCAGTGTTGTTTGTATAGCTGGCCCAATCATTTTAATCAAACTGACTTAGTAGATTTCTTTGGATCCTCAAAAATTTTTTCCTAAGCACTATTCATATTCAAGGATTGTCTGTACAGGAACTAGTCCTCACAAAATCTAGGTGGCTTCATCCCTATTTCCAGAAGACCGTTGTGTAGTGAAGGTAAGGAATGTTTCTCACTCAACTCCGAGCCGTCATCTTGTAACTGAATATTCAGTACCTTGGGTATTGTAACCCACAAAGCCTAAAGTTGGGCACTGAAAATTAGAAGGCTGTGTTGGAAACTTGACCCTTCTTGACTTCTCAAACCCAAGAATTCTTATTTCTCAGCAACACCTGAGGATTGCTGCAATAGCAACCTCTCCCATCTCAGCTTGAAAGAAGTTTCAAACAGAATGGGCTGGGAAGTGACCTCACACAAATACTGGCTTAGAACTTTACTTGACTCTGATTCTGCACATTTCTAGCTACCATAAGTTATGAAGTCCCACAGTCTTTCCTGAATTACAATTAGCAGTTATCAAAAGCTGATGAGACACATGAGAGACTAATGCGCATTGAGAAAAAAACCTGTTTTCCTCACTCTCACCAGGAGACAAAGGCAGGCTATGCACAGGCTCATTTCATGAGAAGCTGAGCCAGCCTATATTAGCAAACGTTTTAGGCATATGGTCCAACTCTGGCTTGCAGTTTCCTTTCCTCAGCCCTTTTTGCTTTGTATTGCCTCTCTAGACAGCAAAGCACAAGGACCTACAAGAAAGCATGCAGACCTGAAGCAGAAACCATGAACCAGGAGCCACGATCACTGAAGTGCTTTCAAATTACCTGTACTAATTGTTCCTACACATTATACCTACAACTAACACCCAACAGAAACCATTCTCAAATCCCCTCATCCTCAACTAAAACCACTTGCACTCTTTTCTTTCTCATTTCTTTTCAGCTTTTCTTTGTCCAGCCATTAAGCAGCTGGACTAGGTACTCCCTGGCTACTCTTCCCCACCATCTGCTCTACCATGTATGTACCAAATCCATTCCATACAGAGCTCCATGATGTAATTGGCTAATGATTGGTCTGTTTGGCAGCTGCTTTTCAACAGAGCACTGGGTGACTGCTAGCAGAGCTCCTTGTCTGTAGCTATATTATTACAGCATGCCTTTCTGATTAAGTAGAAATGTAGTACTGTAAGTTTTAGTTTCACAGTCTGGATATTATTAACTAACATTCAGAAGAAAGACTGCTCTCTTCATAGCTCTACATATTTGAAAGGTGAGAGAGGAAGGGGAAGGGATTAGAGGAGGGTGGAAAGAGCAGCAAACAGAAACAGTGCAAGGTGAGAAGCACTTTGAAGGGTGTGTCAGGGATAAACAATGTCTTAGCATCACAGACAGTCCAGAAGTCAATCAAAACATTATGAAAAATGTAAGTCTGATCTGCCCTGTTTCACTCACACAAACAGAAAAGAAATCTGTGGGGTCTAAAGCTGCCCATGGCTGCTGACATTTCAATCCAGCTAATCAGGATTTAGAATTTGAAGATGGTACACAGAAAGTATACCATCATGCAATGGATGCTCCCTGATCACACCCAATATAAGTGAAATGACATTTCTGAATCTCAATAAAGTAGTGTAAAGGGAAATAACATCTTTGCTTCCCTCTGCCTGGAGCACAAGATCCACGAAAAGGGAGGCTATTTATTCAAATCTGTGTGATTAAAATATATTGCTAAACTCAAACCTAAGCATTTCTGTATAAAGATGTTACTGCTCAGCATGCTGGGCTGTCTTGAAAATACAGCTATGGATCTAAGCTGGATCTTTGCCTTATCTTTTATCTCACCCAAAGCTGCTTAGTCTTTGTGTACGCGTGGCCTGACCTATCACTTTTATAGTCTATTGCTATTGAATTGTTCATAAATCTTGTAATCATTAGACAAGGTTAGCCTTCACATTTCAAAAGGGGAACTTTTTTTTTTTTTTTGCCAGCTGATATTGGCTGGTTTTTTTCATCTTTGTAACACTACATTATGCAAACCAGGTGCTGACCAGCAGATACTTCCCTGACTGCAGGGTGCTGATTCTGGCAACATTGAAACAGACAGAAACATATACCAATATAGGTTACATTGATCCATTTTATTCCTAAATGCAGGTATTAACAAATTGGCAAAGTTATTGGCCAATTGACTCAAAGTATAAGCATTAAAATAATTCATCCTGAACAATGCGTGGTTTTATTTTATGTTTAGTACAGTAGGCTCACCTGCACGAATTTGCTGTGCTTGTTTAATATCCTCTTTAAGATGAAAAATGATGCCAGTCCTGTGGTAATAGCATCTTTTGACGCTGAGAAAGCATTTCACTGGATTGAATGACAGTTTCTCTTTACTATGATGGAAATTTTAAAATTTGCTGTAAATGTATTGCATCAGTTACACTGAGCAAGGATGCATACTAATGTCACAATACTATCTCAGTTTTGACTTTCGAGGGAGACTAGTCAAGGGTGCCCACTTTCAGTGCTATTTTACTAATAGAAGCAAACCAGTCTTCAAAAGATTGGGGAGATTGGGTGGCAACTCTAAAGTAGATTGCATTAGAGCTGAGAGCTTGTATTTGCAGAACTGCTGTTAAAATAGTGTCCCATTTTGTTATACATTAGTAACCCTTTGGAGAGGCTAAAACAGAGTATGCAGGGAACTAAGGTTTCTAAACTACTTCCAAAATATGCAATAGATTAGGATTCAGCTAAAGAGTTTGGAACTGAAGTCATGATAACTGTGGAACTGCTCTGAGTCCCTCACTAACAGCGAAACTGAAAACTCACAAGTCTGAGGACCTTCACAATGGCCTGCATAGGGTACAGTGGGGCTTCAAATGAAAAAATACTTCACTTCAGACTTGGATTTTCACATGACTTTATAAAGGAAGCATTATGGACTGCTCTTCCATGCTGTGATCACTGCGGGGATGTAAGGAAAAGTGGCTCCTCCCCTTGCAGGAAGACATATCACCATGAAGACAAAGGACAAATCCTTATGAATTCTCAAAAGTCTAGACAATTTCTTCATTACATTTCTTCAGTGTGCTGAAAGAGTCAGAAGTACACCAGCAGTATTAGGATGAATAAGCCTTTGGCTCTACAAACAGAAAGAAAACCCCTTCAGTCAAACCAAGCATCATGTGAGCAATTGCAGCCCAGGTCCTTCCTCCACTCCTTGGCTTCCTGCTTCCCCACATTAAATATAAGAACCCTCTTCTGTGATCTTTTAGACTTTTTTTTTGTACTGCTTTCCTGCATCAATAATGCTGAGAGAACATCCTACCCCACAGGTACTCTCCAGTGCACATCAACCCTTACCTGAGTCTTTCCCATCCCTAGTTACTGTTGCTGTTCTCTCATGCACCAGATGAGCCTGGAACGTCTTGCAGACAGACATTGGCAGAGATCCTTCCACTGCCAGCTCACTTAGAGCCATAACCCCACCAGTCTCAGTGCTACAGATTTGGGAAGCAAGAATTAGTCCCTATGGCAACAGGGAAATCTGCAAAGTCCAGGTGAAATGCTGAGAGGTACCCGATAAAACTCACTAAGCAGCTGGTTCCCATTTATCACTTCTGCAGGCTTCTGCAGTTAAGTATAATCAGACCATCATTCCCACTATGAAAAAGATTGTTGGTAACACTACATGGCCAGCTAAATAAGTTTCTTGGGTGGAAGTTAACGATTATTGTAGTACACAGGAGAACCAGGTAAGGTGATGGGACATTGAGTGGGCCCTTCAGTAAACTGAGGAATCCTGAAGGAAAACCAATACTAATCTTCCATTCTCATACCATAACGAATGTTGCAACTGAAGGCACTTTTTGAAAATTAGTTACTCTTATTCTCCTCTGAAGTTATTTGTATATATGTACTTGTTGCAGGTTCAAATACACGGTCATCTAAATTAAATACACATCAAGTCAAACATTTAGGAATAAGACCCTCTAGTTACAAAACTGAGATTTCAGTAACTGCTTAGAAGTTAAATACAAAATCAGTAAATAAAATTCAACAAATATAAATTGAAAGGCAAAATGAACTCATTCTGATGAGTTAATATAATTCCCTTATGGAATGCTGGTTTCCATACTATAATTAATTTTAAACACTAAACCAGTATGTCTGGGTTTTGATAATTATAAAAATGCATTCATCCGTGTCCTTGAAAATTATTAATATTTATCATAAGAAATATCCTGTAGACATTAAGAATCAAGGGAGACAGTGTTTTCAGCAAATTCTTAAACAGCTTTACTAAAACAATAATGGAGTTTTAAATACTTGTGAGTCCAAACCAGAGAGACATATAGGGCTAAATCCTCAAGCCTCCTTCCTAACACCTGCCTCATAAATCACTCAGGTAGAACTTGCACTGAATCTCAAAATCAAAGATTTCAGGACCAACTGTCCCACATGCTCACTTCATTCCTGTTCCACTCCAGAGAGCCAAGAGTATCAAGTGTTCTAAAGGGATGAGGCCATAATGATCTTATAAAAATATTATGGAAGACCCTATAGTTCCCTTTCCTATCAGGGATAGCTTCAGTGATAAGGAAACTGCATCATGACACTTTTGAGTAACTTCTCTGACATTTCAGCACACTGATTATCTGTATTTCTGTTCATGGATATTTTTAAGCCTCTCAGCACATTTGGACCTAAAGCTTCACACTTGTAAGGACTCAAACTCATCATCAGTAGCAGAAGATGCTTCTCTTAAGTCAGCAGGAGTCAGTGGGGGGTTTGCTTGCATAGAAGCTGCTGGATCACATGCTTGCAATCTAGTTACATGTTGGCTTACAGGTTATGATAAACCTGAAAAGCAGAAACTGGAAATAAATATGAGTTGAAGCATTTTGTAGTTTCAAAAAATTAGGTTCCATTTTAGTTTCTTTTCCATTAAAAAAAAAAACCACCAAAAAACCAAAAAAAAAAAAAAAAAAACCCACAAAAAACCCAAGCCCACATATCTCACTAATTACTGAAAAGAAATTTGATCAGAATGTGCTTTCCATCAAAATATACCCCAATCCAATGTCATGAAATAGCAATTTCATGGAACAGATGATTCTAACATACACACTAACATATGTGTGTATATCTATGTACACATATGTGACTATAGATCTCAAAACTTCCTTGGCTGATAGGCTAGCTCTTAAACTTCAGATAATTTGTTTGAGCGAAAAAGCAGAAACTCACCCACAATAGCAGCAATGATTACAATAGCAATGATCAATAAAACCCACTGTCCCCTTCCAAAATTATAGGCAAACATCAGTTTACATTTTCATTAATTGGTGGGAAACAACTGTCATCTCGACAGATTAGGAAAGGGAGCTGACTGTTGGTAAGAATGTTAGGAAATCTTTATAGCATTTTGTGGCTAATTTCTGCAACAGACTGAAGGAGCTGGGTTTTCATAAGGTACCCTGAGTTTTTATTTTTTCATTTTGCTGAAGCTGAGCAGCTGAGCTCTGTTTGTGATGGGGACTGTGAAAACACAGAGGACCAGAGGAGACAGAGGTAGATAAGAAAAGGTGTGTATTCCATGTCCTATCTCTACTCAGTAACTAAAGGAGGCGGGAGCACAGTGATGTCAGTACAGGCAGATGTGCATCACTCCCTGTACACCGATGAGGAAGCAACCTGTGCTCCCACAAAGCAAATTAACCTACTGGTCTTTCATGTGCCAATGGACAGACTCCAACCAGCAAGTTAGCTAATGTGCTAAATATAGGCTGACAGAAGAAACAATGAGATTTACACTAATCCAGAAGTATTGAAGCTATACAGGATAACCATTGTGGTGCAAAACAAGTGGAACAGCTGATGATGTTTTAAGGATGAGAAGTTCTTACCTCTGAAAGTGAAGTTTTAACTGGTTTGCCCTCTCTCTTTGACATTCCTAATTTTGTTCACCTTGCTGACCACCAAGAGAGGAGTGAAAAGAGTTGGAGTGTGTGATAGTAGGGTGCTATTTTTTTATGTCAGCATTCTTCATTATTGAGTTGTCTGTTTATGCTGCTGGTGTGTAATGTTGTGAAGCAGATGAGCTGGTAAAGTATGAAGGGTATTCTATAACCTTTGCTGTACTTTGAATTACTGTACAGTAACTTAAAATTCAGAAAGGCTGCTCTGAGCAAAATCAAAATACAATAAGATAAACTCCATTAGGAACTGATGCACTAGGGTTGTTGTTGGAGGAGGGCAAAATGGTCTAATTAATAGCTATTGCATTAAACTCATGCTGCAGTTGCAGTAATGACACTGATAATATTGATGGCATTGAAGATAGAGTTTACTTTAGAATGGGAATGAGCAGAGTATTCATCTTGAACTGCATATTGCTGTAGGCAGTGGAAGGCCTCAGAGCTTCTTTGTTTTGTTGTTCCACTGTTCAGCTGTTTTTCTTTGATAGTGCAGCTCCAAGCTATTAATATATATATTTACTGAGGACAGAGCTTGTTCATTTCACTGAAGCCCCACAGCTGACATTTGGCTGTACTGAAGAACAAGCATTTATTGGATTTCATTCCTGCTGTTTGGTTTTTCAGGGACAGCTACATGTAGGTGGATAGTTATCTAAGGGGTTCCCCAACTTCTTTATAATTTTTATAAAACATTTCTCTCTCTTCTTTGGCTTGTGAAAGCTGTTGGCAGCAGGGAATGCCAAGTCCTGAATCCTGAGATAAGGTTTCATTCTCATCAGTATTTGGTCTCCATTCAGACTCCTGTTGATATGTTCTTTCTTTCCCTTTACTGATGTATCTGTTTGGCTTATGTTATTGTTCAGAAATAAACACATCACAGTCTTCCAGTAACCAAGCTGATTTATGTAGGTAGATGAGCTCTTCATCAAATGTCAGGGTCAGTAAAGCTCCTGCCCACTCAGATATTAATGCCCACTGTCACACAAACACCATTTATTAATACGAAATGTCAAATCCCAGAACTGAAACAAAAATGACTGAATAGGACCAAAACCTAGTAAGCAATCCAGACCTTGGAATATATCTTGGGAATTCATCACAATAACTGACACCCAAAAGCACTTTGATACCAAATGGGTCATGTCATACAACTAAGATCAAGACAGGCCTGTGATCAAAAGAAAAGAGTCAGATTTGAATATACTGGACAAAAACATTTTCTGTAACATTTGGCGGCAAAAAAAAAAAAAATTAAAAAAAAAAATTCTTGCCAAAGAAAGATCAATTTCCTCGCCTTTATCCAGACTTCATTCAGCTGTCGTGTAAACTTCAAGGTTGCAAGTACTATCCCAGGTGATACAGAGTTGCAACCAAGCATCCTAGGAGTTTACTCAGGTAAAAAAAAAACCTCTCAAATACCCAGCTGGACAAGTTTACCACAAAAAGAGTATGCCAGGCCTCCAGATACACTGTACAAAACAGCTAGAGCATCTATTTAGCCAGACGTGCAGATTCAGCTAATTAAAGGATGGTCCTCTGGTGAAGAACTGGTGTAAAAGCTCTGAACTTCTCACTTCAGAACAACAAGAAATTGGTATCCACTTTAAATACCTCCCTGACTTCAGGAACGGTCTCTTGTGATAGGGGACAGCCTTTCTACTCCCTCTGTGGCAGCAAATGCTGGGTCATTTGGTGTTGAAATTTCTCTGAGTGAGTCTTATCTGTTGCCTCAGGAGCATACTTATTACTTGCTTTGTTTATGTTTTAATTTACTTTCCCTAAAGATAACACTTCAAAGCAGCAATTAATATTCTTGTAACCTCTTTACTGGTTCATCTTAACACCTGTTCATACATTTACAAAGAGACACTCACATAAAGAAAGCAGCAAATAGAGGAAGTATTGTAGAGGCCGCAACATATATCCAGCCTTTTCCAATAATTTCTATGTTTAGTATTAAGAATAATTGTAGGTTTTGGTTATTCTAGGTTATGAATTTGTATGATGGCTTAAGGAAGTTATCAGCTTGGTCTTGATCTACATCCCAAAAATCTCTTAGTCCAGAGATGTTGATAGCACAGCTGACTGCTCCATTTCACCAGTTATAATGTGCCACAGAGCCAGAAAATTCTCCTTTTCCAGAACCTTTCTCTGCTATTCCCTGGATTTTGTAATGAAAACTTTTCCATGCATTTGCCAAGCTTGCCCAACCATTGGCATAGATCAAAAACAGTTGACAGTAGCTGAGAACACACTAGAGCAGTAGAAGCAGAAGCACTTCCTTTCCAAATTTTGCTTTCCAAAAACCCATGATTTCCACAGTTGTCTTGGTTTGTAAGGTCCAGCCCCAAATTACTGTGTAGAGGAGAGCATCTCTAGTCCAGATTCTCAGCAAATGTCAATCTACCTACAGCCACCAACTGTAGAACAGCTGCCAAAGCAAGCCTTAGAGCTGATTCTGCTATTTGCTCTCTCCAGAATAAAGAAGGGTTATTTTTCATTAGCATTTCTGCCAGTACGTTGCCTCACCCTGTGTAGTCTTACACTGATTTGTTAATATGTCATCATTTGTTCATGATTTGGATTAGGAATGGCTGGCAGGTATTCAGTCTGGAATCACCCATTTCTAGAGAGGAAGAGTTATCAGCTTTGCTTTTCCATTAGATTTATAGGATTACAGCTGAAATCAGACCTGAATCCAGGGAGTTTTATTATCTCTGATCAATAAGCAATGAACAGGGGTAATATTGTTTATATAATATGGACACAATATCTCCACAGGATATTGGAATAGCATTCAAACAAGGAATCACAAATCTAGTTTGCTGGGAGATACCATTTACTAACTGAATTTCTGTTCAATTCTTCAGTCTAGCTAAACTGGGGATACATCCTCTTACGTGACCAATATAAATGAAAATGATATTTTACTTGGTACAGATTTACAGAATAATAATATCTTATACTAAGACAAAGTTAATGAAAGAAGTATTTAACCAGATAATGAAACACCTTTAAGTACCTATGTTCTCTCTCAAGATCTGTGCAGAAGAGGTGCTGAACTTTGGCCTCCTGCTCTGACATACTCTGACTGAAATAACCTTTAGACTTGCCAAAGCTTCCTAATATGTGGGAATCAACAGAAGGGAAATATTCTTGCATTTTTACTTTAAGAAAGCTTCATTACACTAATTTTGTTAATTGGTTACTAAACAGCTTACCCTAACTCTTCATTTCAAGTCTATATCTGCTCTCATTTTTTACCATATCTTAGTATTTTATACAGTATTTATTTCCTTTTTCCTTTCTTTTTTTTTTTTTTTTTTTTTTTTGAAGTGGGAATCAATGCACCTAAGGCTATTTTGCCATACACACTCCTGCTTCACTGCTTTTTACCTTTACTTGAACTACAGAACATTTGTTTGCAAAATAAGCTTCATGAGTCCATTACTGCATTCAACAGCATTTCCCCCCCCTCTCTTCTGCTACCCCATGCAGGGTGTCCATTCTGTCTGGCCAAAGTAAACGCAGCAAAGCCAAGGCTGCCAGATAGCAATTCTTATTTTGTTTGACCTTGCTGGGACAAGTGGTGATCTGTGTTGTCTACATATTAAAAGCATCCTTCAGGGTCAAAACCTGGCCATTAGAAAGCAAGGATGAGTAAGAATGCATAGAAGTTGTCCCCAAATCAAATGCTTTCTAGAACTGCATCAGCTTTAATGAGAAATGGCAGCTCACAGCACTACACACATCTTTTTATACTGTCAAACATAAATGCACAGGAATGTATAGGACATGATTGGCAAGTGCAACCACCAGATCTGCCAAAAAATTTGTGCACCTTGCCAAATAAATGCCAGTCAGACTGGGCAATACAGACACTGACTCTGGCCCTGGCACCTTTGAGCAGTAAACCTTTGCCCTGCTAATAAATGGTAAAACACAATTGCATTTTGCTTTACCAACATATGGTCAGAACAGCATTATCTCAGTCCTTGAAAAAAAGAATCATTCTTCTTTACTTCCCCTTTCTTCTCCATTTTTTTTCTCATTTTTTTTAGAAAAATAATTTCATGTTCTCCTCCCTGTGCAGCCAGTAGTATGTTCTGTTACCAGTCATGAGTGATGTTCTGAGCACTGGAGTGCACAACCTGTTTTAATGAGCTCTGGCAGAACATCAGACTCATTCCCCCACCCCCTATCTAATTACAACCTGCCATTTGTGTGACTCTGGTTCAGGATCTATCAGCTGATCTATTGGATACACCTATTTCTAGGGATTTATAAATAAGCAATAGTAATGAGCTTAAAAATTACTGAAGAATGGCATGCAGATGCAATACATTTGTATCCTTTCTACACTGTTTACCCCACTGGCTTAGGATGTTTTTTTGAGGTCTATGTAAAGAGCAAAGTTTCCTGCAATTAACATATGCTGTCAATTAATTCATTTTTGGTACTTGAAGTAAAGTTGTGAAACTATTTGGTGACAAACCATTTGGAAAGTTTCACCCATAGCTCAAAGCCCTCATCCTGCAAGGACAAATACACATATTTTACTTGCTGCGATTTAGCAGACATGTTTATATCTAAAGGATGACTGATGTGCCTAAGAGTCAAGGCTAATGAAAGTCTTCAGCAGACCTCGATCTGCACTAACAGGCTGAAGCTACTTTTGGCTCCTAAATATTGATAAATTAGTTTAAAACAAAACATTTGAAAATTACTTTTAGTTCTACTCATGTGCCAACCATGATTTTTTCTGGACTTAGATCTTGGCAGAAAGATATAGGATATACATCTAATAATTTTGTATATGGACCAACCAGGGATGTAAATTGCTACAGAAAAATGCCATTCTGATGATTAAGGACAGGTCTTCACCATCCTTTTCTAATTCTTCTGAACGAACAAGAATTTTGCTGAAATAAAATCTGCTTATGACACAATCAACATGGTGCTCAAGTTGCTTTTGAAAATTCTAAGGCTTTAGGGATAGAAATACATACAGAGACACACATATGTGTGTACAAAAAAAAAAAATGCTGGTTTGATTTTCTAAGCTGTCAGTCATTCTCTAACAACTGTAGACTCTAATCCAGGACAAAAACAAAACATACTCTCCCTGCCTACAGAGATGTGTCATAAAGGTTTTAAGGTTATAAAGCCATCAGCTTACACACTAATCAGATTTTAAATATTTGCTGTCTGTTTAGTAGGATTGACTTAGGGTCCACTCAAGAGATTTGGAAAATAAAGGTATCAATCTTCACAGTTGTTACCTGCTTCAATAAATGACTCAGGAATGAGTCATTTACTTTGCTTATTCCTGTAGTAGGACACAGTTCAAGTTTCCTACAAATCAATCTCAGCTTCAACTGGTTACTAAGCAGTCAACTGCAGTACTTTTTTATTAGCCCACTTTCTTGTAATTCTGTGGCCTGAGCCCAAATCTGGAGCTCCTATCAGGCTCCAGGAAGAAAACTAAAGGTGACTGAACAAGTAAAACATGTAAGAGCAAACGCAGATCTGCAATTCCCACTACTCACTCATGTCTGGCTTGACTGGTCCAAGTATCACTGCAGTGCAAAGAAAATGAAATTAAATATTTCATTTAAATTCTACACTGAGATTTCCTTATTGTTATACGAAGAGTATAGAATAAAGAGAGTACCTGCTCTTTTTTCTTTCTACATAGTTATCAATAGAGCAAAATTTATAATCTGAAGAAATAGGAGCATTATAGGAGGTAACAAATTTTTTTTATTATTGCAAGTCCACTTCACTCCATGCAACTATTTAATATGCTTTTTGATTCATTTCTGTATTGCATTTTCAAATCTCTGCTTTGTTCTCTGAACACTTCATGCCATGGCTCATGGGCTGACTTTGCCTGTGCCCAGTATCTCTGCTTTCATCTACAGAGCATTTTCTGGCTCTGTTATCTGGAACATGTTCCTCAAGGGCTGGTTAAAGAGTGGATGATGGGGTGTTACTTCCCTTATCCAACACACATGGATCTTCCCATAAGACAGTGCACAGGCAGTATCTGTGCTGTTTATCAGTCTTCTTTTGCTTTTGTAAATCAAGAATGTAATCTAGTTAATAGGTTTCTCCTTGTATGCCTATTTACATTTCTACAGCTTAATATATTCCATAAATTAAAAGGTTGAAGGGGCATATTTCAAGTTCAAACTCTGGCTGCAGTTTTACAAGTGAAGGCTGCAATAGCTGTAAAATCCTAATTTCCAGAAGTACTACATGTGTTAATTTTGCAGACAATGGCATAATGGTAAACACAGATGTAATAAGAAATATTATCAAATCATTCTAAATTCAAAGTAGAGGAGCTCCATTTACCTGCAACAACCTATGACTGCATTGGTATCCGAAGAAATATACCTCTGCATCTTATGGTTTCACCTTTTTTGCTGCCTGTCTTTCATGGATCCCTAGTACTAATAAAAACTTTACTCTTTAAACCACTCAGTCATGAACTGCTACATCTACAGTACCACCAAATCCCAGGTTTTATTAGCTGGGACTGCTATGTCCTGGTTTCTGCAGAACAGACTGGCATTATTTGATTAAAGGGCCTGCAGGTACTAAAAAGGTGGTGTTTTGAGGAGGACATTCAGAATCTGTTGATTTTGTCAAACTTTATTTTCCAGTTTCATTACACTTAGCAGAAATCACTTGCTGCTCCTAGAGAAGTAGGATGCATAGTGGCCATAGCCAATGATTATTTTTTTAAAATTATAATTTGTAAGTTATTTAATTTCATTCAATCTTCAGGTATTTCTTCTCTCAATAACCTGAACTAACATATAATGTTAGGGTTCCTATGGACCTGGGATTTGCTGCAAGCCTTTATGACTTTAAGCATGACTTTTACCTGGCACTCACTTTTCCTATGTAGAAAGCAGAAATAGCAGTGGCTTTGTGGGAATGGTGTGTGGATATACAAATTTAATGGCTGTGAGACATTCCAGAACTGTTGAGAGGTAGCCACAGAAGAATTCAGGTAAAATCTGTAACACTAATGGAGTGATGCAGTGAGGGTTATAGTAACACTTCAAGCTATAGAAACACTTCAAGCTGGTCAAACAATTTTGGATGGCCAGTGTGAATTAATGACCAGCCTTAGTTCTCCATTTGGTTTTCTGGTTACTGTTCCTTTTAGAAACAGTGTGAAAAATGCAAAGAGAGGTTCCGTTTCCCTGTTTGACAGTTGCCAAAGGAGTAATTTTTCATACTACTTTTACTTGCATCCCATTACCCCCATCAACAAAACACCAATAATTAAAATGAGCTCCAGTGTGATTTTGGAGTCTCCTTACCTCTATATACAGGTAATAATTTCTAGGGCTGGTCATAGTTCCTGAATATATATATATAAAAGTCTGTATAAGGCCTGTATAGCTCCTTTGTATTTGCAAAATAATGGAGTTTAAATCTGAAAATTAAGGTATACAAGAGAAAATTTCATGAGTCATAAAAGTAAAGATTCTAGACAAAGATTGTTCAACATGGATCTAACCTTCATTACTGTAATTTTTCACACTATGAGCTGATTCAAAATAGTAGGGATGCTCCCTGGTAGTGCCCATTAATCCTTTGGTGCATGCTGAAGAATGTATTCCTAGAGTGGTAGATATTGAAGTGCAAGGATGCTGAGGCTCCTGAAAGGCATCAGAATACAATATAATCCTGCTGACAAAGGAAGGAAAATGCCAAGCAGCCAGTACAGCTTCCCAAATGTCTATGCAAAGAATGGAGGGTGGCAAGAATGTTCTGGAAATTGAAAGAATTGTATATAAATGAACAGAGCTGGACAAAGATAAGAGCAAGTGAATGTGCACTGAGGTAATTTTAGTTAAAGAAACAGTGAATAAAAGAATATTTGAAGATAGCCAAAAGAAAAAGTACACTAATGAGAAATTAGACCACGTAATAAATGATCAGGAGGATTATCTTACTAATGGTTCAAAACACAGCTGAACTGCCCACACTGTGGGTTTGGGTTTTTTTTTTTTCTTTTCTTTTTTCCAAGTTTGGGCTGTAAAAAGAGAAATAAGGAAAGGTGGTGTGGATAGTTTAGAAGCAAAAAAACCCTGTTATTTCTCTATGCCTGGCTCAGGAGCTCAGTTTTACCACCCTTCCCTAGGGCAGACTCACCTGGAGACAGGCATGTTTTCCTCAGATCTCTACCTTCACTTCAGGGAAACTTTGCTGAACCCAAAAAGTTTAATGAACTGTTGTTATCAATGAAACTTGACTTCAGTGTATTTATTTCTACAATTAGCTAGACTAACATTTGCAAGAGGGGTCCTGAGGCTGGCTGGGCTGTAATATGAGTTTGTATCAAGTGAGTCCTCTCTGACTCAGTTTATATTGCTTTAACTCTGAGAGGTGGGAACAGAACTGTGCATGGAGATGTATGACTATAGGGAGCTAGACAAGGCCTTAAGAGGAGTTCTCCTTATTCTGAGACAGAGTAGGTAATAGTTGGCCAATTTCCTTTTCCCAAAATCCTCTGCAAAATCTTGCAAAACTTCCAGAGGTAGTCAGTTCCCAACTCTTTTCTTACAAATCAAAAGGATTTTCTAACATCAGAATAACAACATGTGTTTCAAAGAGATCAATTTCTTTATTTTTATTGTCGGTAGAAACAGGGAAATAAACCCCCCATATCATTTTGTTTTTCATGACAACATTTCTTGCAGGTGATTATTACATTCAGTTGCTTCTTTAGTAATCAATTCTATCAACCTTTCCTTTCTAAATCTTGTGTTCTTGCTGGCATTCTCTCAGCTTTCTCCAAGCTGTCCACACACTGAAGTGTGAGATTGCAAGTGGAGAACAGTGGTCCTGGAGAGCCCCAGCAGTACTAAATATCATGGCATAATTAGATCACACTCCTGTTCCACACTTCAGAGTAGCATTTGCTTTCTTTTTTATCCAGCATCACATTTGTGGAGTGATTCCTATTCAGTTTATGGCCAGATAATTATCTGCAGTGATTTGGCACAGCTAATCAATTCCCAGTGTGTTGGTGTTTCCATCTAGAGATCTGCCTCTACTGGATGTCACCTTACTGGTTTCAGAATGTTTATCCAACATTTGGCAATGTTTTTCCATCAACATTTTCAGTTTTAATCTCCCCCTTACAGACCCTCCCAACCTTTTGGTCTGATCTACATTGAATTTCTTTTTTTATCCTGTTTCACAATCTCAATCAATAGCAAAATGCTAAAACCAAACATGGGAAAGATCGTTCTGGGATTGCACTTATTTTGTCTTTAGAGTTTGATGTATTAACAGACTTTACAAAATATCTCTTACACAATCTTATTAAAAATGTATTGAAATTATTTCAGATGTCATCACTGTTTTAGCAACAGCAAGCAAAAAATTGCCACGAACAGGAGGCCAGAATGCTTTAACAGTGGCAATTTAAAGGAAGTAGAAAATAAATATTTAATATATTTCATATATCAGCAAATAATTTCATACTGAATTTGCCAGTTTTATATTTTAGTCAAAGAATAATCATATAAAAAACCCTGTTAAATGTTAGAAATGTGAGTAAAAATATTAAGAATTAAATCCTTCCTCCAAAAATCCAGTCATGCTTTGTTACGCACTGCAATTCCATAGAAAGGACACTGGAAAGTCTAAAGAGAGAGCCAAGCATGGTAAATTAAACCTTACAGTGGAGATCTGAAGAAGCCAAAACAGTAACTGGCTCTGTGTTGTAGAAATATTGTATCACAGCCCAATGAGGTGATAATCTTTCTCCCATAGCTTTGGTGACACTGCACATGGAATTCTGTACACAGCTTCTGGCACTCTAATACTGGAAAGGTGCCAGTGAACTAACCATAATTCAGAAAAAACCTGAGAGGGTGCTTTTGAAGAAGGATTAAAAGAACTGTTAAGGTTTGCTAAAGAAAGGCTGTAGGGAATATTATAACATCTACAAACATCTACATTTGACAAGGAAGAAGTGAATTTCTTCAGTTATAAAATGGATTGCAATAATGAATTACAAAATTAAGGCAAAAAACCAAAGAGAACCACAATATTAGAAGGAGCTTCCTAAGTCTGTGGCCAATGTATGTGTTTATTGCAAATGAAAGAAACTCCCTCTGTCATCAGTAGCAGAACTTGCTTGAGAAACACAGTGAAAGACAGGAAATGGATGTCATCGTCATGAACTTTCTGAGCACACAGTAGAGTGCCATCTCACTTCCATCTAACTTTCTATCTCACTTAATGTTATCAAATACTAGAGTCCTGATTCAATTTGGGGTATGGAGTTTGAAATAGAGGATCTTCCAGTAAACCCTTCCAGAAGGCAGTGAAAGATGATCAAATCAGGTAAAACTGCTATTAAAGATATTTCTCAGACTTAATGAATAATCATTGCTCACTACTGTTAAGAAGCAAATGGAATTTTAGTTGTGTTCTTGTCTGAGCAGTTGAGCAGCAAGAGAAGGAAAAAAAGGAGTGTCCTGGTCACACGGATGACACAATTAGATTGGATTCAGTTAGATAACTAGGAATCATAGAAAGATGCAACTTGAAATAAAAAACATCCTACCAAATAACTGAGAAATGGAGCTTTAAATCTATGCATTATATCCCTTTCCTCCTCCTGTGGGTGATCCTGCCTTGTAAGTGGGATGGAGGTCAACTGGGGCAAGCCATGTATTTTGATATGTGTTATAGCTTTAATTATTGCACCCCAAGAGTGTCAGGTACACAAAAATGGGGACAAGGACCAAGGAACTGATAATCTAAATAGGTTACAAGGGTTAACATGAGCTCCGGCAAAGCAGCCCCAACAGAGAGAGATGGGCCACAGCTGACAAGGCCATTCTGCCAGAGGGATTTTCAGAAGCAAGGGAATGGGCCCCACATGGGAATGCAAAGATTTGGTAACACTTTTATTGTAGTCTGGGTAACAGGGTGCACTTCTTGGGCCACTCTCACCAAGAATAAAACATTGGCAAGTATTCACTGCCTTCAAGATTTGGCCTTAGGTGAAAGAAGCAGGAGGCTCAGAGAATGTCTAAAATTGGTTAAACAAAAGAAAAGTACTAGTCCTTCGACTAATACACATAAATCCTCTTTTTCTATGAAAGAACTCACTTCTTAGTATTTCCATTGTTCCTACCACAATGTGTTTTTTTCTCAAAAACACTGTTCATATCTGGTTTTAACACCTAAATCAGCCTATGAAAAGGTGCATGTTTAACTGCAGTCCATATATATTTATTGATTTTAAAAAAACCAAAAAACTA
Source organism: Pyrgilauda ruficollis (assembly GCF_017590135.1). Lineage (NCBI taxonomy): Eukaryota > Metazoa > Chordata > Aves > Passeriformes > Passeridae > Pyrgilauda > Pyrgilauda ruficollis. Next base: position 8,216,988 of record NW_024527710.1, read on the forward strand.
TCCTGTGATTTATTTTTAAACAACTAGCTTCAGTGATACTTCTTTAGAAGCTCACACAATTTATTGACAGACATTTTCCCAAAAAACTTAAACGGAGAAATATTAGATACATGACTGCTTCTGTACTTCAACAACCACCACTGATAGAGCAAATAGTGGAAAAAGCCAGAGATAAAGAACGGAATTTTTTTTTCATTTGGCAGACAGATCAGCATTACCTTAGACATTATTATTAATATTCATATTGTGCCCCAGGATATTCACACAAAGCACCAAGAAAATTTTAAAAGGATTTTAGCAGATTTTAATCTGTTTCAGAGATTTTATCAATTTATATAAAATTGACAATGTCAAAATCCAGAGATTGCTACCTGTCTCTGATGAAGTTATCAAAATCTGATGAAAGAAAGCTGTGCTACAATTGCTAGTCAGGAAACCTGGCCAGCTTTGCTTCCATACTTGCTGATGAAACAAAAGTTACAGCTTGTAGAGAACAATTGGATATTTCCATGTGTTGTTCCAGTAATAGCTTTCCCTGTCTCTTGCTTCCAGCTGCCAGCAACGTTCACTCCCTAAAATCTGACAAATGGACCGTGTTCAAAGTTGGCTAATTGGCACCTCAGTAGTGCGGACGTGACTTCTTACTCTTCAAGCTCTGACAGTTCATCTGCTCTCAATGGTAACTTCCAGAGAAAGCCCAGACTACTCTTTTATCTCCATTGCTGTACAGTCACAAGCACTTACTGTCACAATTGTCAATATACCCAAAACAAAACTATTGTAAAAATAGTTTCTATGCAGTCTTGAAGAATTTGAGATGATTCAAAAAAGCCTCATGAAGATAAAACAGTATGGTAAAACAGCTTCTAAAATATTCGCAAGGCCTACAAAGAAGCTAAAATTGAACCCGATTTTGGAAAGTGTAGGATTGGGAAAGCTAGAATTATGCAGCAATTTAAATTTAGTTTGGATTCTTAAAATAAATACATTTCTGCAAAAAATGTAAGATATGGAGGTGTCACAATTAATTAACCCATTTGATAATAATTTTTCTCTTAAAATACATAATAAATATTGTCAATAACTGATAGTTTACACTGGTTTAAAGTAAGTCAAATGTTCACTCCCCTGACTGCTATCAGAGTGGAATTTATGTGTAAATTAGCAGACAGTACACTCACCTGGACTATGCCTGTTGCACATGACAGAGAGCCCTCACTAACACTGGGGGAAAAGCATGTTCATAGTCTTTACAGGTTTTACAAAAACCACCCCAGTCAGCTTGATTGTTCTCACTGTGACTTCAATTAATCAGTGTACTTGGAGAGTACATGGTTTTAAACAGGTAAGTGAGCAACGCCTTTGATGTAAGGACTCTGTCTGAGTTGAGCCTGCAGTTTGTTATTTGTTTACCCAGTCTTAAAGTAAGATGATGCAGTAGGAATCACACAGACAACATCTGGACTTCAGGCAGTCTGATCAGTAATGAATTAACGACATGAGCTCATGGATATGTATGTCTTCAGGACCAGCATCTTTGTGTTGATTAACTCCATTGAAATTAATAGAGTTGAAGTAACCAAAATGAAAATTTGAACAAGTATTTTCTTCTTCAAATGAGGTTTTTTAGTAAATCTCAGATATCAGGTTGTTAAATTTGGAGTGTTCAGAAAATGGATAAAACTCCTTCCTTTTTTTAATATAAGTTTTACAACGGTTTAGAGTGTTTTGTAAATTAGATATAGCAGACTTCTCAAAATTTTGGAAGAAAAGAGGGGACAAACATGGTCAGACACTCCATAATGTATGTCAACAATGAGCTCCCATTCAGAGATTTTTCCATTTAAAAATTTTTATCCACTGCTATGGCAAGTCATTGCTGACTGTATGAACAATCACAGTAACCACTAACATATGTGAAGTCTTTTTCATCACTATCAATAAAGCTCAAAAATGAAATAGAGAAAGATTGAGTTGATTTGTAACTCATAGGTCAGTCAGAAAAAACTGTTAAAAACAGATTGTTAAACAGTTGAATTTGCCATGGTCTCAAACTAGAAAACCTTTACCTCATTCTAAAAAGCATCAGTAAAATGAAAATAATAATTTTGGGTTTGTAAGAAATATCTTGGCAAGCAGTGACTAAATAAAACAACCTTATTTTATTAAGTCTTCACTACTTCAAGGCTGCAACTTCCACTCTATGTTCCACCACCTCTGAGTGCAGGACTAATCAAAACCAAATTGATGTAAGGATGTGAGAGAAAGGGCACAGCAGTATTTCCTCCCACTTCTCCGAGCTGGCTTGCAGTAGTCTGAACTACAACTAAGTCTGAAGGTGACCTAATACATGGCAAGGCAGACCTCTTTTAATCATACCTTGCATACCCACAGCAAACTCAGACTAAAGAATAGATTCACTTCCCTCTCAGGAAGCCAAACCACTGGTGACCAAAAGGCCACATGAGGCAGGGCACGGCTCCTGGGTGTTTGTGAGTGTGTTTGAGTCACATGCTTGAGGAGTATTGCAAGAGCTGCTGCAGATTATCATAAGCCTTGTGCACCTCAGCTGGTTAAGCTCTGAAAGGCACTGCTGCTTGCAGACAGTCCTGGGGGTGTTTGTATGTGTGTGTACATGGGCAGTGATTCCTTCCAGAGATCACTGCCGTATATCACACAAGTTTCTAGGAATTGTCCACACTTTTATGACACAGGTACATATTTATACCTGCAATGCCAGGATCTAAAATAAAGCTGCATGAAAGTACTGGGTCAGAGTATAATTTGCACTAAGGTAACTGTACCCTATTTTTGCCATGTTATGTGGGCCATGTAAACAGGGGGCAAATCTCAGCAGATCTTTTTAAACACTCCTCTCCGTTGCTCAGCAGGTGTCAGACACTTCATGTAATCATAAGAATCAGGTCCCACCAAAAACCAGCACAACATAAATTCAAATGGCTAATAACTACAGTTTCAATGCATTTCAGCAACCATATGGAGATAAATTCATAATGTAATTAAAACAGTTCAGAAATTCAGAAAGTGAAACACTGTATTTGCAGTTTCATTCACAGCCAGATTAAATGGTGTTATTTTGCTCATCTCATAGAAAATTTTATTCATATTTTTTGAGGAAGTGTCTACATAAGCATCTTTTTTGTATAGTTCATGAAAATAACAGAGGACTAAGACCATTTATTAACTGGAACCTGACAGCATGTACACATGTGGTCTTATTTGCATAATTCAATTTAACTTCTGTGGAACCACAGACATGAGCAAGCACCTCACGTCTTTAAAAGTTCATAAGATCAACCTGTGTCTGTTTTTCTCCTTCAGTATTGTTAAATTTGGTCCAGTGTATCTACACGTGAGTACTGGGCTGCAAAAGCATAAATTAAGGGCTGATGATCTTTCACATAGTGGTTTAAATTGTAAAATAATATTTGCTAAATAAAAATTGAAGAAAGAATGACCTTATGCTTGGTATTTCCATTACACTGAAAAATCTAACAAAAAAGAAACAAATCCATTTTAAAAAGAAAGTAAGAATATGAACAGTTAAATGCCACTGTATTGACTTGGCAAGGTAATGGAAAAAGCAGTGCTTTTGTTTGTAGAAGTTACTATTCTGCAAGTAATTTTCACTATTTTAGCTATTATTTGTCTATTTATTCTCTAGAATTTAGATGGGAAAAATTAGCATATTTATTCCTTTACACTGTCCTAAAAAATCAGACATATGTGTCTCCTCCAATGGAGATGCACACAATATCCAGGACTTCTATTTTCCTTTTTTTTTATTTAACTAATACTGTCATAGAAACTTTTTAGCTCTGGATGAAAAATCACATCTCAATGACTTTAGAGAATGTCAAAAACGGTTAGGTTAATAAAGCAGATTTTTAGCTGCTTGCCTTTATTCTCCTGTGCATAGCTCTCACTACCCCTATTTTCCTTCATTTGATCATAGAGTAGTAATAAAACTTCACTTTAATAAAATAGAGTCAAAGCATATCATTTAATATATTTCTATTTTATTTTAAATAGACACTGATTACTGATCTGAAAACATATCATTCTATACCGTTGTACCTTTCTGCCTCATTTTTCCATTTATATCCATTGTTGACTGTGATGGAATTATACTAGCAAAACAATATGATCCCAGCCTTGAGAAGGTGTCTCTCTGCTAGGTCAAACAATTTGCCATAATGAAAATTGCAAAAAGAAAATAAGTGCATTCACTAAACAGTCAAGAACATTGGCCTTTCTTCTCCATGCCTCATGATAACAGATTGGCCTTGCCAAGTTCCATCACAAAAACATTTTCATCTGTAGAAGATATTATAATTCTTGTTTTGAGTGATTGCTTTTAGATGACACACAGCAATAAATATGAACTTTATTTTATTTAGTGACCAGCGCTCCTGAAAGACTGCAAGCCGACTAGAGCAGCAGAATATTGAATACATAAAACTGCTGTTAAAGAAGGTTAAGGCTGTGTCATAAACTATCTAAAATGTTATTATTATTTCAAGCTCAAGCTGATATGCTGGTGTACTGTTGGGAGAAAAGAAAAGAATACAATAGCAGGAGTAAAAGCAGAGTCAGTCAGAAAAAGTCATTGTAATAATGACTTTGGGATTACTCCAACACACAAAAGGGCAGATCTGCTGTGGGTTACCGTCAACATCAGTGATACCATATCAAAGTCATTCTACTCCCAAGCCACAGGAAATTTTCTTTCCAGCTAATAGTCTAGAAGATGCAAGGATTGGCCTTGTTTGCAATTAATACAATGTGAAGAGCCATAATTTGGGAACTGAAAGTTAAACTACATTTCTTCCATACTTTCTGTTTCCACTACTACTTTTTACATCTGGAATGTAGTTGATGGTGTTCATGCAGAACAGGCAGAAAAAAGGTCCTGTTTACTGCACAGATACTTCAGTTGGATGAACAAGCACAAGTTGTTATGGAATTTACCATTCAAATAACAACACCTTTATACACAAGCACTCCTCACCCAGTCCCATGAGCATCCTCAGGAGTGGGAGCCTTTTCAAGGTTCTTTGGCTCTTTAAGCCTTAAAAATGGTGTTGGGTATCCATCAGTGCCATAGAAGCATGTTCCCAGATCACTGCTATGTGTACTTTTATTTGCCACCATAAAAGTAGGCTCAACTCTGCCTTTCAGTACTGACTTCAGCACTGTCTGGTAAGAAAAAAAAACATTTACCTCTTCCAGAAAGTTGAGGAGCAGCCTCCTACTTTCACAGAGCTTGGCCAGAATACAGCCTAACCTTGACATTACTTCTAGCACATTTTAGAGATCATGATATATTCCAAGTCTCCATCCAGCACTCAAGCCCCAGTGACACAGCACTCTGTTCCTCCCCTTGGGAAGCACTTTGCCTTCACATTCAGTTTATGGATGGTCCTAACTCTTTCAGTGAAATTTCACCTATGAACTTGAGCCTTAAACAACATGAACTTTACTCATGTATGAAAAAACCAGTGCAAAAGCCTTGCCATTCTTTTCAGATTATGTTGCAGACTATTCCCCCAGCCTCACAGGCCCACCCACAGCTCCTACGGGGTGACAGGAATTGCCTAAGGCACATGGACAGGTTTTAGGCTGCACAGCCAGCCAGGAAGAGTTTCAGCATTTGCAGCTTCCTCTTGATAGCACTGCTGAGTTGAATTGATGATTTCTGCACAATTGTGCTGTTATAGCCATAATGGTTGGTGGGTAAAAGAGAGAAGATGACGATACTTTTAACAACTCTAATGAAAAATGTAAATGGGAATTATTTCTAGCCTGTGTGAATTACAAGCTCTATTTATTAACTAAGTGTTATGGCTTGCAGAATGGCTTGTGATTTACTTGTGAATTGTACATCTGGTTAAAACATCTGAAATTCACAATCTGATAAGCTGCTGACTGTGATACTCTTGGATTTTAAATCAAGAATATGCTTTTCTTCTACCCAGCATCACAAAGAGCTAAAATCAGGACAAAATTAATTACATCTTTTCTACTACCTATTTACCTACTCTAAATTAATTACATCTTTTCTACTGCTTATATTAACATTAATCCCATCATAATTTTTTTCCCAAAATACTAGCTGGTGAGTTTTTTATCTCATCCTTTGTATCTCCTTGAATTTTATAATCCAGGGATCCTGGAAAGCAAAGCCTGTTCTGTAGCTATAAAGCTGACAATTACAGTAGAAATTTGCTACATTTACTTTGCTCAAAAAGAACCCCTCCACAAGAGAACAGAACATCTGAATGGCATCTTCAACACCTTGGCATATCTAGTATAACTGCAATCTGGTGCCAGGCACTGAAAGAATTAATTACCCACTACCTCAGCACTGGAAACATGATGATAACGAGCAGATAAATGTCATGTACACAGACATGATGTGGTAACAACTTTCTTCTTTGATAATGATGTAGATTTGAGCTGCAATTTAGAAGTAGGAATCAGAAGGGTTTTCTTTGCCTTCCTCTGTGGAAAGTCTACCTCCACACAGAAAATAATGAGCTGATTTTCTTTGTGACCTCTTTTCTTTCTGTTTTTGTCTTCAGTGTATGCTCTACAATATGGGAAGGAATTTGGATGGTAAAAACGTCTCTTTAAAAGTATTTAAATAAAAATCTATTTTTTTCTATGAATCAATCGTACTCCATTGCATATTATTTTTATTATAATGTGTGAGGGAGAAGATAGGAGATACTGCATATACTGATAGGAAATGCTGCAATTTTAGGTTAATCACTGAAAAAAATTACAGCTTGGTAATGAGGTTAAGAATGAAAATGTGGTCTATAAAAAAACCTTATGTGATATACATTTCAAATGCAGTTTTAATCAACCCCTTATGGAGGAGGATGAAATCTAAGTAATAAAAATGACATACCGCCTATGAAAGTTTTAAAGTGACATGAAGTTATATCCTAAAAAGAGGCTGGATAACCTCACAAATACTTATTGGGTATCATGTATCATTTTGCCAGGAAACTGATTGGGACTGACAATGGTTGTTACCAGCAATTTCCAGGACAGCTTCTCCATGCTTGTCAACAACAAAAACTAGTGCAAGTGTTAGTGTAGGTGTCTTAAAGCCATTTTTCAGTGTTATTTAAAAGAAAAAAAAAAAAAAAGAAAAACAACCAACAAAAGGATTCCTAATGGTTTTTACTTATTTTTTTAAATACGACTTCGTTATCAAGTCTAAATGCAACACTTCAAACCAAGAAGTCCTTCTCACACAAATAAGTAAACCCTAGCATACTTATTAATGTGTCTAGAAATGCCAAGTAATGAAGCAAGGGGCATTGGAAAGGTTGTTTTATTAATTACCACAACTGTAGCTAACACTAGGAGCTAGGCTTCTTTTACAACAAAGAAAAAGCCCAACAAATTTAACATGACAAAAGATAAATCAGTGCTCTCAAAAAGCTATTAAGCTGTAAGTGTTAATTTCCCTTAGTTAAATCTTTGCTCCATCACCTTGTTATATATGAATCATTCCATAAAAGTGAAAAAATGGTGCTTTAGAAATATTGAAGTCATAGTTTTATGGCTTCTTGAATAGGTCAGGTTCTTAAACTTTCAGTAAAGGGTATCTAAATGCAGCTATCTTTATGAAAGCTAAAAAAAGATGACAAAGTGCAGTGGAGAGAATCGGTGAAAAATCAAGAATACAGACATATCTCAGGTCTCATAGACTTTTAGAAACACTTTGAACAACAGCTGTAGCCACTGGGGTGCTGTAATGACATAGCCCATTATAAAAAGTAACACTAAGTAAATGTAGGAGTGGAAATTTAACAATTGGACGTTTAATGGCTGCAATTATGGCAAAAGAATAATGAACCTATTAGACAGAAGAACTGGCAATTACTCTAAGGCTTATTGCAATACAGCTGTGAAAAAAAGTAATACAGAAGCATGCTTAAAAATGGTTATTAAGGGGGAATAATGCATTCTGTTTACCTTGACAGAAGCAATTTTTCTTCTGAAATGAAATGGAGCTTTTTGGCTATCAGACATGGGAGCTCAGATGTGATGGATCCTGCTATTTAAAGGTAATGTATTTTCAGATATGCTTTTCTAGGTATAAATGATGTCTACACAAGACTATAACAGCTAGATTTATCAGTCAACAAAGAGACAGAGGAAGATGTTTAAGAACATGCAGAAATGAAAAATAAATAGCATACAAAAATTTAAGGTACCCTCTAAGCAGTCTAAGTAGCTACTCTTCATGAATGGAAATATTAAGTATTAGTTGTCTCTTACCAAGACAGATTAGGTGCCAGACCCATTAGGGACCTTGCAAAATTCCCACATTGGGATTCAGATATAATTTATTTGGCTAACTTAATTTTCAGCTGTATACATCCAAGTGATGGTGTAAGGGAATGGAAAGAAGTAAAGAGTGGTCCAGGTGAAACAAGGAAGGCTGTAGAGGAAAGCCACAATTGTCTCGTATGAAAGTGAAATGTTTAATTAAAGCAGTGTATCATTTTTAAAAGTAGCTTCCTTTACATAGCCAGAGGCAACAATTAAGGGTGGGAAGTTGGTGAAAGTTTTGGCACGAGACACAGGATGTGTTGTTTGTCCACATATTTAGTGATCTGACAGAAATTCAGAGGACAGCCATTTCAACCTTGCCCAGGCCAATGATTTAACTGGTGACTGTGTTAAGCATTGTGGAAGTAAAATGTTCCACACCAGGTCATGGAATTGTTTTTAAAACACACATCCTAAGCTCAACTAATAATCAGTATGTGTTGATCAGCTTTCTACTTCATTTAGTGTGTCGTGACAGATTTATTAAACACACCAGCTCTCAGCCATTCCCACAGAAGAGCTCAAAACTTAAATATGGATTTAACTTGGAATGGCAGAAAGTGTAACCAAAGAAAGGGCCTCAGGGCTCTTATTTTATCATTTGGTGCAGATGATTAGAAAGAAACCAAGACTTGACTTTAAAAGGCAAAGCAAATAGGATCAACTAATTGAGAGTCTTAAAAGACACAAATCATAATGCCTTATGAATGCCTTTTTAAGGTCAGGAACAAAATAATCAAAACCTTTTGCACTAACAAAATTCTTGTCAAGGGCTTTGCCCTAAGCTTGCTAAGATCATGGAAGTGAGTATGTGCAAAAAATGGCTTAAATCTTGGCTTAAACAGCATGACAATTAGCAATCTGTGTGTATTTGGTTCAGGTTCTGGGACTAAATTTGCCTGTTTTTTTATAGCTGTGGCTGCTCAAAGCAGAGGAAAAACTGCTATGAGGGACCACAAAAATGTTCTTGTTTGCTCTAAATTATTCAGTAGGTGATTTAGGCCCAGGGACAATGTGAACATGGCTATGGAAAAGTGGCTTTGAGCTTTGGCTCAGTTTCCTAGCATGGGAATTAATTTTGAGAATGAAAGGGTGAGTTGAACATTGACCTACTGACTTAAAAAGGTGTCTGCCTAAAAGCAACATGAAATGAAAATCAAGCTATTATTAATGTGTACCAAATGTCCCTCTTGCACTGTGGTACTTTTGTTACAAGCTTTGGTTACTCCATGGAACTGGTTCCATATACACATATTCCCTGCATACTTTCCTCAGGAAGTGTCATGTGCTGAACAGGAGTGGGGACCATGTAGGCTATGGAGAAACATGTTCTAGAGATAGCAGAGAAGACCACTAAGGAGCTCTAAGGTAAACATAACCCTGTATTTCTTGTCCAGAGTCAGAACTCATTTACTTCTGAAAAGCAGGCTGTTTACTTATTCCTAAAATATATAAATATCTATATTTATTGATGACTTGTGAATGATAAAGTGACAAAATGCACTATGATAATCCCCCTGAAAGAGAAAATATATTTACCTATAAGTGTACCCTGAAGTTAGTGACACTCATACCATCACTTCTAAAGCATGCCTGCCAGACAAAATGTTGTGATGCTATAAATTATGTCTCTTTCCCCACATACCCTTCCTCCTTGTTTCCTTCATCTTCCCTAAGATACTGCTGTAGGGTTTCAGACCATACTTACACTAGCAGTGTATTGCATCAGCATGCAAATTATAGTTACATCCTGCAGTGTGCAAGTGGCTGCTTTGTCAGTGCCTCAAACATGAGACTTCTCCTTAGACTGCAATGTATCAGTGGTGTCTCTGGCTGGGAAGGTGTTGTTTTCACACATTCAACCCAAGCATGACTAAGAATGGAGCTTTAAAAGCATAGCCTGTTTGATTAGTGTTGATCTGCACATCAGAAACTAGTAAACAGAAAATACAAGAAGGCGAATATGAAGAAAAGTGGAAAAAACCATACCATGAAAAAGTGCCATTAAAGCAGGATGTTATCCTCAGTTGTCATCTGCTGAGAATATATTTGTTCACCAAGCAATACATAAACATATCTTCAGGTTCCCTCCTTTGAAATTATGCTAGAGAAAACCACATTGCTATTACAACTGAATTTAGGTTTTCATTTGGTTTATGGCAAAGAGATGGCAATAGTTAACTATCTCTGGGAGGAATGATTCATTCAGAAGGAGGAACAGTATTTTGAAGACCTCCCTACAAACTTTTCAGCTTCCCAGAGATGATGCATATTACACAAGACTAGAGAAGAATAGACACTGTCTTTGAAGAAGCATTAACATGCAGTGCCATCTTTTAAATGTTTTAATTGCTGGTATTCAGCATTTGTATGAGTCAGACAGTATGTTTATATCAATTTTCTCTTTCTTGCTAACTTCCTTTTTCCTCAGAAATTGCTGAGATGAGTTTGTGCTTTTTTCTTTACAAGCTGTACATATTCATCTGGGTGCCCCTCTGCTCATTATCCTTCAGAGAGACAGCCCTTGCTCTTATACCTTCTGAAACTTCTTACAATATGTGTGCTTTTTCTAGCATGATTATCTTTCAAATAGTACAGAAAGTCACTGTCAAAAAATAGAAGGACTATACCAATGGATAAAGCAAGACTGGGTAATTTTTAATCTTCTTGAATGTGCTAATATAATTGATTCCTGAATTCTAAAAATTGTCATTCAGGTAGTCAATACACTAGGGACAGACACTCAGGATTATCCTATAAAACTTTCCTTTTCTTTTTTCTTCCTTTTTTTTTTTTTTTTTGTTTTATTCTCCTGCTACAGCAAACCTTTTTAAAATGAGCTGTAGGTTTTCCTGGTTCATTTAGCTCCATCTGTCTGCTCCAAATATGGTCTCATTACGTGGTAGACTGTCTACAAGTATCTTCTTTCTACAGAAAACTTTTAAATTAAATTTTACCAGAGTATGATAGCTTGCTAACCAAGGAATTGCCCTGTTTTCCCAAGAGGTTCTTCTCAAAGAAACCTTCTCTTTTCAAAAAAAAAAACAAAAAAAAAAAAACAACCCAGAAGGAATTCCACTTACTGTGTGGGGGCAACTGTGCAGTGAAATACAGGACAGTTGTGTGAATCAGTGCAATCCAAGGCTGGCCCAGCACCACACAGACACCCCAGGTCGGATCTGGAAGCAGGACAGTGTTGGTCAAATGTGACCATCCCAAGAATCCCTGCTGGGACACTAAGGGGGTGTTTTGGATCCTCAAATGGCAGTGACCACCCCAAGAATCCCTGCTGGGACACTAAGGGGGTGTTTTGGATCCTCAAATGGCAGTGACCACCCCAAGAATCCCTGCTGGGACACTAAGGGGGTGTTTTGCATCCAAGCTGCCTTGTGTATGCCTGTGTAGGTGTTACCAAGTTGGAAGACAGAAACTCTACAATGCAAGATACATCTGTCAAGATGACTAAAAACACATCCCAAGGTGTGTCTGTGAAGAGCACAGTGGGTAGTGAAGAAAGGTTTTAAATGGGCTGAGCAGAATATCCACAATATTCCTGCCATTAGCTACTCAGTAAGATGAGTGGGAAACATCAGCTCAAATGGCTGATGTGACTGACTCTCTCAGGTTTGGTCCATCAGAAGATAAGCATTTCCTGCCACCAGAATACAGCATCAAATTCCTAATTGAAATAAATTATAAACATCTGAATTCTCACTACTTTGGGGAAAACAAATATGAATAATTAGCTCACATATTTTTTATAACTGTATTTTTTTTCAGACAGTAGAAGGGAATTCTATGCATGGCTGCATTTTTTGACAGTGCAACTAGACTATATTATTTATAAGACAAGGGCATTACTTGCTTAGATTTCATCTATGCTTTAGAACTGGATGGGCATCAAGATGTTGTTGTGTAAAAGAAAAACAAATCATGCCTCCCAAAGTTTCACAAACTTAAAGTACATCTGCAAACATCAGAAAATGTTTGGAAAGTTTGGGTAAACTCAAATTTCATGAGAATTGTTTGTCCCTAATTTGCATGCATGAGTCATGTAATTGCCAATGAGTGATGAAATAGGGAAGCAGGTGGTGTCTGCACACTGAGTTACGAGTGCAGTTCTGAGGCAGGATGCTTTTCAGTCTGTAGGAGAGTTACTGGGAAATGTACTGTCTGGTGACAGACCAGGTTCTTTCAGTTATTGGACAAACGGAATAGATCTGAAAAAGCTGTTTAACAGGCCAGCTAGAAAGCTATGTTAGAAAGTCTGTTATAAAAGAAAAAAGATGATTTTTCAGGTAAGAGATATGAAAGGCTCGAAAAAATACAAAGGATTCTGAGGGGTCCTATTATAATCTAGCTCATCCAAAGATAAGAGAATAAGGGAGATCAGAGAGATATATTTGCAATGAGTGGAGGAAAAAAAAGTCACACCCTTTTATTCTGCCCAATGGCCTCATTAAAAACAACAAACTACCTTTTTACAAAACTGAGATCCACTGTCTGTGTTCTTCCAGTCTAGCACAGCCTGTTGTATTGCATGACATTTGCATATTCCCGTCAAATTTAGGCTGCTTGCACATCTTTCTAAGCAGCATTATACCACAAAAAGTAATGCACTAAATATCCAGTAATATGCCTTCCTTTTGACTGAAGACAAGAAATGGAAAGAAAAACAGGTATCTGTCTTCAAAAACACTGTTTGGGAAATGGACTATATAACTATATTGTATTTCTGAAACGTTTCTCACCAGTGTTTTGTATGTGCTGCTCTTTTGACTGCTAAAAGTGAAAAAAAAAAAAAAAGGAAAACAAAAAGGCTAGTGAGATGGAAGCTCAGCTTCTCTAGTTCAGCTCAGGATCAGTTCAGAAATTAACAGCACCATAAGAATAGACATGGATACACATATGACATAGTTGTAAATCATGGGAAAGCACTGCACAGTATTTACAGTGCAAAACTCTTCACCTGTCATAAACTAAGCAATCCTGTAGGCTGGTTGACAGGCACACCATATTTCAGACTACAATGGAAATAATTAAAGCTCTCTTTATTGCTGGGCCACTGAAGTAGACTAATGAAATTCAGTAGAAGCACTGCTAACTGTGGGAAGCATTCAGGAGTGCTCTGCCATTGATATCAGTATTTCTGACTTGTCCATTTTGAAAGATGATAGCTGTGTACTGAAAGCTAAAGGCAAATGTTTTGTCATTGGCTTGTTGCATTACAAGCTCCATTTAGGACTAAACCATCCGTACAGTGACAGGAGAGAGAAACCACGTAAACCACTACAAACTTGAGAGTCATTGTGGGATCGCAGCTGTGTATGTCTCATCCTCAATGAAAGAGAGTGTCCTAGCAGTAAAGTCTTTGAATGGACTTCAGAAAGTAACCTGCACAGGAAAGAAGTGAAATTCTCCTGTGGTTTGCTCTGAAAGCTGCAGTTTGTCTACCTGAACACTGAGTTTGAGGAGCTGCCTGAAAAGTGAGATCCATTTTAGTGCAACTATGAAACAAAACTAGCTGGAAGAAGAAAAGGCAGGAGGGATCTGTTTGGACCAAGGTTGCTAAGCAGAATGAGAATCAAAGGTGAAGCAAGATCGATTGAAAAGAATTTCTTGTCTTCAGATTTCCAGTGCTCTAAAGTCTTTCAGCAAAAAATGTCCCGAGGATTAAGAAATGCCTTGCCAAACATGGTTTGTGATTATTACCTCAGTACCAACCCAGAGATATATGAAGTTGCTAGGCTTTCTGGTTCTGTCATGTCTTCCAGTGCATCAGTAGATCAGGGCAAAGCAAATTATTATAACTGTCTTGTACTTTGCTTTATATATTATTACATGTCTTAATGAACAGCTTATCAAAACCAATTCATATCCAACAAAGAACAGCCTAACAGATTCTAGCATTTGTGAAAAGTCAAGTAGATTTGTATGTTCACAGAATCCAGAGCATATTTCTAGATTGAAAAGTCTGACCAAAAAAATAATCTGGATGAAATGAGAATTCTTACAAACCACCAAATTACTAATCATCAGTGTTCAAGAATCTGCTCTGATCCTGCATTTCCTGTATGTCTGATTCTTAATGGACAGACTTCTGTGACCAACGTGCATGAGGAAAAACTATTGTAACTGTGTCTGCAGGAAGAGTGGCACTTGGCAAATAAAACATTCCTTGAGGCACGGTGGTTGCAAAATTGCATAGAGGTCTATAGCCCTCTGTATACTACTGCTTAGAAATAGCTCTCTTTGGCTAAATTAATTTCTTAATGATTATCAGTTATGATACTTGTTGCTGGTTTCTGTTATATTCTGCAGATTTCCAGTTTAGTACCACTGAGATGTACACTTCCTGACCTTCAATACATTAAACTAATGCATTACCACATTAAAGTAATCAGATGACCACAGCATTTCCCACCATCTGCAATTTACTTTTACAACGATGAGTGCATAACCCATCATGTTTGTATTGTCCACTATAATAATAATCTCCTTGCTATGTAGCTTTTAGTTCATTATTATAATGCACACTTTCCAAAGGAAAAAGAAATGCTGGTGGCTATGAGAAAATTTTACTTGCTGAATACAAAAGCAAGGTCAGCTTTTATGAAAAATGTGAATTTGGCACATTAGGGAGAGGTATATCCTTTATTATACCAAGTGAACACAATAAGGACAAACAGCCCAGCTTTGGGTGCACAAGGCCAAGTGAGGTGTTGTTTCCCTCCTCAAAAATTGTAATAGCTGTCATAATAATATATATGAATTTTCCCTGAAAACCTTGTCTTATCTATATTCTTAGACCACCATAACAACAACAGTATTTTTTCTCTGTGTTGTAGTGTTTATTCACCTTTACACTGTAAACAATGCCTGCATAGAGACATGAGTGTGCAGCACTGAAATTGCATCACAAGTATTTGATAGAGAAAATGAAGTTTCTGTTGTTAGAATTAGAAGAAGGAGTTAAGTTAGAATGCAATAATTACAAGAATTGGAAGCTTTGTATTTTTCCTGAAGAATGTATAATGTCACACAGCAGAGGAAATCCTAAAGAGGGCTTGCTGCATGTCAGCAGCAAAACAGAATCAAATTCTAGCTTCAAGAGGCATCTGGACTTGATCATGGAGGTGACAGAGCAATGTAAACAGAAAATGCATAATAAATCTGTATAAAAACGTATTAATTTATTAAAACATATAAATTTATCTTACAAGCTGGTTACATGATATAGTCTCTTTGAAAATATTATAGATAAACTTGTGCCAGCTACAGTCCATCAATTTTATGAAATGGTATTTAATGAATGCAGCAGATTCCCACAGCATGAGTACAGAACCATCATGAATAATGGACATACTAAAAGAAATACATCTCCAAGCACAGAACAATCTACTGACTAAACCACCACTTTAAAAAGAATAAAAAGAAAAAAGAGAGTGACTTAAAGAGTTACCTGCAAATATCATTCTGTAAACAAATTTGAATATAAAAGCCATACAGAGTTTTTATCCTTCAAATTTGTATAAAGGATTTGTCATCTCTGAAATGACAATCCATTCAAAGTACAAAGGCAAGTGTGCTGAAGGCACCAGTTTGATTTACCAAAAATACCAGGAAATAGGGCAGAATGCAGCTGAGCATAAATTCCTATGAAAAGTTATCCTCAAGTGAGTGATCACCAGGGAGCAAAATACTTGTGCCTCCACTTCATAGAGATATCAAGGAACAATAGTACACTTATCACTAATCAGTATCATTGCCACTGTACTCCAGAAAATTGTATTTACAGAGGCTTATTGCTTCCTTTATTTTACTGTCCCCAAACATAAGTCAGATCAAAAATGGCCCTGAACTTCCCCAGAGCAGAAATAAAAATACACAAAAAATTCCCAAATCTTTTGTCTCCCCATTCAGACAACAGTTTGAAAATAAAAAAAGAAATGTATTTCCCTGTGTTTTCCCAGTGCACTGCCTGCCACATTCAGGCCAGTACCACGTATTGAAAGATCAGGTAGCTGATAGTGTGATCACCTGACAGAGCTGGCACAAAGACAGCTCTAGAGCTTGCATTTCCTCCCCAGCTCAGGCTGTCTGCCTTGAGCACAGCTCAGGCTGAGCCTCAGAACAGGAGGGCTGAGGCTGCACCTGCCAGCCCTGAGCCTTCCCGGCTCCTGTGCCACCTTGCTGCTTTGAGCATCCCTCTGCCACCCACACAGCTCCTCATGAAAGGGGAATGTGAACTCCCGGCGAGGAGGAGGGAGAAGCAAACACCCCAAACGGGATTCCAGCCTCCAAAACACTTTACAGATAGGGGACAGGCATTTCCCACCGCAGAGACTGGGTGAGAGCAAAGCCCTTCCTGCATGTTAGCTGGGGAGCCTCACCTTAGGGTCAATGTAAATAACCACCAAGGGGGGGCAGGTGAAAGGAATCTGGGTTTATCTCCTCCCTCCTCTGAACAGGAGCTATGCTCCAGTGGGAACCTGCCCTCTGGAAGTTCTCCCGTTCTGCATTATAACATTATAAATAGCAATTCTTGTTATGTAAAAAATGCTCAGCAAGTCAGTGAAGACTGAGGCTGAAAAATGCTGGACCTAACTGTACTTCTTAATGATCATTAGTAAAAACTTGGCAAAAGCAGAAAAGGCACACGTATGGTCCCATGTCTGATATGAAGTTTAAAAATACAGCGTGCTCACACCTCAGTTAATGAGTCTTTTGACTCAAGTGTGCTGCTTAGTACCAAAGAACACCCACTCTGGATAGCATAGTGTTACCTCCACTACAGGCAGAAAAGTTTTCAGCTGGCTACAGACATGGTAAGGGAAGAGAAACTGATTTTATTTATCTGAAAGCTACTGTCTCCTATGCACAGAATTATCAAGGAGAAGGTATGAACTTCTACCAGCTGACAGCAGATAGAACAGGAAAAAATGGTAGAGAAGGGGAAGAAATATCAAGAGCAAAGTACTGAGTGAGTGATGTGGATGTTAAATTGAACACAGAAATGCTGTTTAGATTTTAGGATGACTAAGATGTGTTTTAAGGGATCTCAGAATTAATCAGAGGCTTATTCATGCAAAGCAGTGGTATGCATGGGACCCTGTATCAGCAACTGTGCTTTTCACTGTTTCTTTTTTAATGTTTCAGGAAGCCAATTTTAAAAAACACAATTATAAGCAATCTGGTTATGTCACTGCATTTCCTGGATGGTAAATCAGTAAAATGAGGCTTGGACTTTGTATAATCATGCCCATAGATGTTTCCCTGAGGAACTGAAATATACATGGAAAAAGATACATGGAGTTTTGGTTGGGCTCATTTGGAATGAAAAAACACAACCCTACTGCAAAGCATATTTGTGACATTGGGAAAAAAAATAAATGTGGTTGTTGCCATCTGGCTCTTTCAAAATGATCCCTTCAGAGATCTGTCTCTGCCTATTTATACCACATCCATTGTCATCATATCTGACCGTCCTGTGAGACAGCACTCTGGACAAGAAGCGTGTAGGATGATATTCTGAAAATTATGGAGATGGTTCTCAGAGAAAATCAGCATAGCAAGATTAATGAATGAAATATGTAGTTTACACCAACTGAGACTCTGTTCTCATGAATTAATCACCTGTTCTTAAAAAATTTTAGAAATACTCTTGTCATGGCTGTTCTGAGTGTGCTCATCCTGCCTCAGAGACTGGGGATAAGGGAAAATGGCTTTTTGCTTTCCTCTTCTGAAGAGCATTTCAATGTTCATGGACCCTCTCTAAGTCTATTCACACACAAATAGACCTTATGTCAGAAAATTTATGCCTTCATCTCTGAAATTCTCTGTAAAGAGTAAGGCTAAGAGTAGCACAGAAGGGCACTGAAGAGAGAAAAACTAAAGTTAACCTAAATACAACTACTAAAAGCTAACAGCGAGGTAGGCAGGCAGTTCTTGCTATTTCATGGGCAATATTCAGGAACACAAACAGAATATTGTGCCCTTCCCCTTCACAGAGCCATCTCTCCTCTTTTTTTAAGGCAGTAATTGCCTAACAGGCTCTACCAAAACTCATTTTCTGATTAAAAGCATTGTGGGTGTCCACTCAAGGAACAGGAATAATACCATGTGATTAGACATCTATTTGCACCATTCAAACATTAAATAGTCACTAAAAAGTCCATGAGGAAGCCACAGAAATATCAGTATCTTAACAACAAAGGTGCTAATAAAATATATTTACCTGATTTGTGGGAGGGACCTGGTTTCAAGAATTAAAAGTGGCCACATTCAGCCAATGAGTTGCTTCTTTCCTAATTTCATATCTCATCCAACTGATAAAAACGGTTCAAAATATTTGACCGGCCAAGAGAAAAGTTCCAAATAAAGTCCACAGAGTTTCTTTGTACAGCAGAAGAAATGCTGTCAACTTCAGGTGATTGTAACCAGTCTTTGTAAACTGTGCCATTAAGACATAAACAAAAAAACCCCAAACGTGACAAAATCTTTAGAACTAAAAATGGATTCAGAAAATCTGTTTTCTTAGCAAAACCAGTCTAACCTAAGGCAGGGAGCACAGGCAGCTGCAGTACTTACATATTTCTCCAGAACGCCCTAAAAGGGAGAAAGGGAATCTCCTACCTTTTAACTGTTCAATGATTTCTGAAAGCTTTCAAACTGGTTTTCCATCCAATATCACAGTCCTAGCATTACTGCTCCTTAGGTACCTTATAAAAATTGCTAGGTGCTCAGATATGAAGGAGCATCTGCAGCCCTCCCACACACGTGGCTTTATCCTGCTCCTATTTAGTTCACCTGAGAGCAGCAGGGGGTTCTTCTGTGCTGATTTAAATTTCCACAACATGCCCTCATCCCTGCTCACTGCTGGCCCAGCACCAGGACCACTTCTTTTGGCAAAACACGGCTGTGGAAGCCTTTCAAAGATACAGGAGCTTGCACTGGGGTGAAGGACTGGCAGGAATACAAACATCGAACTTTGTTAACCCACCAAACCCTTCCTGGACTCCTCCTCATAGCAGATTATCTGATTCTGATGCACTACTTGGGTAAAAAGGTATGAAATTTGAATCAAAATCAGTCCTACGATTCTCTCATAGCGGCAAATCCACTCACCCATATTTGAAGTAGGAAGTATTCCTAATTAATCCACCAGGATTTTCACACTAACCACAGCTGCCAATAAGAAACCAGAACAAAACAATCCAGTACAGAGTAGGAAATACAGTGACAGCTTTTACAGGTGATCACCAGGTTAATGTTAAAATATTCACAGGAGCTACTCTTGCAAAGGCTGTGAAATGTGAATATTTATCTGAGCCTGAATGCATACTACACAAGTGTCTAGTATACTCATTTTTCCTCAGCATTTTGCTATGAATAACTCCTCCAGAGAGGCCTAGTAGTTGATTCTTTCACTACATTTCAGCCACTTCTTAGAACAGTTTCTACTTTTCACTCTTTAGGGATCACTTTTATATCTTCTAATCACATCTAGCTCCTTTGCTGGAAGTTGATTTTTCTTTCACATTTTTTCTTGAAGAAAAAATATAATTTTTCCAACTACAGCCTTTTGTTCCTTTCTCTTCAAGTCACAGAATTATCATTCTGTAGCTCCCTCTAAAAAACCCCTTCTATTTTCTATAATTACTCATAGATCAAAATAGCAAAGAATGCCTTTCCTACTATAGTTTTTTAGAGTGTTTCTGATAACTGTATAATGAGAAAAGGCTTTGTGCTTTGCCTGTACCCTAGCTGGATATTACTTGTATTTAGATCTTGACAAACCAGAGTTTGAAATTAATTTTCATGAATATTTATTGTAAAAAAGGACACATTTGAAATTACAATACTCAGATTCTGTTAAGGTGCAATCGACCAGCTTTCAGACAGAAGAACAGAGGCTCAGAAAGAAATTACCTAAGATCCCTGTAGGACTCAAAATTCAGTCCAGATCATCCATTTGTCTTCAATGGAGCAATGGTGACGTACTCCCACACACAATCTGGCCTTGTTCTCTGTGGTACTATTGCACCCAATACTTCTTTTTAACGGGTTTTCCTTTGTCTGATTCAAAGATTTTTTTTTTAAATTTCTGATGCATCTCCTGGAGAAGCATAATAATTCCTCTTCTAGAGATGAATGTGCTGAAATTTCACTGTGTAGGGGCAAAATATTATATTACATAATATTGAATTTTAGTCCTATAGCAGAAATTTTCATCTGGAGATATTAGAGCCCTCAAAATGTAATATTCCAACTTCTGTATTCAACCATCAAGTATTTACCTGTCAAATAAATGCACTTTCAGCTGGACAACTCAGGAACTCCAGTGATATCTGTAGCTCATCAGACAACTGTCAGGGTTTTTTTTCCCCTTGGTTTCTTTGGTAAGTATTTCAAGCTAGATTGCACCTACGTATGAGCAGCAGTCCTAAAGCAAAGCAGTGCATGCATCCCACATGCCCAGATATAACATCTTCTCAGGTTTATTGTCCAGCTCTCTGCAGTTACAGATGTGGATGCCACACAAACTCCAGAAGATCCTTTCATGTATGTGTCTGTGGGGAGCCTTCATTAACACAGAGCTGAACCCCTAAAGAGATCACTGGACATTTTTGCACAGCATCCTCGTGGCCCTTTGCCAAGGGCCATCTCCATGGCCTTTTACAGCACTGGCCCTGAGGTGTTATTTACGTCATCTGAGATCACAACAGCACCAGTGCTTGCATGAGAGGCTGCACTTACACTAGAACACATTTTCTGACATTACATATTCTTCATTAACTTTGAAGCATTTAACTAATTAGATTTCACTTTGCAAAATGGACACTAAGTAGGATGGCTTTTATCCTGGCTTCTACTCAGTGAAAAATTATGGGATTGTGAGCAGCAAATGTTAATCGACTATACAGCAGTAGCTGAGTTCTGCTGCTGCCCTTCTCTTCCTGCTGCCCTTTTCGAGACTGAAGGCTGCCATTATTGTTTCATTCCTCTGACCTCTTATAAGGGCACCACAGAAAGGTCAGGCTGCTCTTTTCTTTCCTCTCCTCCCCATTAACTGGCAATCCAGACCTCTCCAAATCTCTTCCCATAGTTTTCTGCCATACAATGTCTCCCTGCATACTTTCCTTCTGTTCTTACCTCTGATTTATTAGTCTAGTACTAACACATAAAACACAGGCACCTCCAGTTCTCCAGGTACCAAGACAACCTCTTAAAAAACAAATGACTGACACCTGTCATACGATCAAACGGGAAGAAGAAAGACACAAAACAAAATGTGACAAAACCCTCTATTGTATTTGCAGGGATCCCTGTGGCAGGGAGGAATGATGCATCTGACTCCACGTTCTCAGAAGGCTCATTTATTACTTTATAATACTATATTATATTAAAGAGTGCTAAATTAAACTATTCTAAAGAATACAGAAAGGATACTCACTGAATGCTATAAAGATAATAATGAAAAGAAAACTCGTGACTCTTTCCAGAGACCCGACACAGCTTGGCCCTGATTGGCCAAAGAGTAAAAACAACTCACACCAGAATCCAAAAAAACAATCATGTTTGGGTAAACAATCTCCAAACACATTCCACACATGAGCAAAACAGAGGAGAAGCAAGTGAGATAAGAATTGTTTCCTTTTTCTCTGAGGTTTCTCAGCTTCCCAGGAGAAAAATCCTGGGCGAAGGGATTTTTTCAGAGAATGTGAATGCCACAACCCTCCAGTGGTTTCACTGCCTCTACCACTCAGCCCATCTAGGTCTGTGACAAAGGGGAAACCAGCAATCTGCCTTATAACTGGTCCTGAAAGTTAGCAAAGGCATCCACTGGAATAATAAATCACTGCCTTCATCTTCCCACTTGTTTTTGTGTAAGCCTAATGTCCCAATGCAAACAAAGCTCATGTGATCACAGACACACTGCTTGTTTGCATGCCTGTCTACTTCCATTAAGTAACTTTGGATTTCACTGGGTAATTTGAAACTAATTTCACAGGAAAACAAAGGTCTCAAATATAGGCATGAGTTTCATGGAGCTCAACAGCAAGATAACAGGAGAGAGCCCCTACCAGAACTTTAAATGAAGGAAAGGCAGGAGCAGTTTAAATTGTCTCTTTTTGTTCAGCTTGCCCCGAGGGAGGAAGGAGCAGTAAGTGGGTACACATGTATTAACTGAACCATAAGTCTACACATAACTTTAAACCAGCCACAGTATGTTTTCTTTGGACCACCAGACAGGAAAAAAGGTGGGAGAGAATATGTGAAAGAGCTCTGAAGCCACCTTAATTTCAGTTACCACAGTAGAAAATCTCTCTGGAAATACACATGGGATAGGCAAGAGAGGCATAGGGGCAGTGTGGAAAAAGACAGAGGACATAGGGATATTACAGTGTATGAAGGTTTTTAAGGGACATGGGGAATGTGGAGCAAAATCAATGGAGAAATGCAGACTGTAAAGGGCAAATTAATTGCCAACCAGACTTCTTTTCTCCCAGAGATAGTAATAGGGCTATGACTTATATCATTTCACTGACAATAAACAGAGCAACCATATCAGACAGAGCTTCTTCTAAGGTTCATGCAGATTTTTTAGCTTTCTAGATCAAGGAAAAAGCTTCAAATGAATCTGGGAGACCATGGCATGAATGGCCTTATGGGGTAACAAGAAACTTCAGCTCTTATTAATACCAGTGAAATGAGATCAATAAATGCAGTCACATAACCTTCAAAAGCTTAGGCAAGCCTCGTTAATTCATATAAATGAATGTAGCAGCACTTGCTGTGTTCAGGTGTCAACATTTTTAGATTGAGATAATATATTGGTAAAAAATTTTACTGTGTTATCTTCCCAAATAGCCTGACTAAAGTATTTATGCTGTTCCCTGAAATTGTAGAGTTTCCAGAGAGCCCCTGGCCAGGCCAAATATAGGCATTTGTAAAACTGTCCATAGAAATCGCTGCACAAGGAATCAGGCTGATCCTGAATAGCAAAGGCACTGTCTTTATTAATTCAAACATTTTCTTATTAAGAGATTTTAGTACTCTCATTAACATTAACAGCAGAAGAGCAATACCTTGTTAAGAGGAAATACAGTAGTGGAAGGAAGAATGCTCCAGAGAGGAAGGTTTTCATGAGGCTTAAAGATCTTTGGCACAAGATACAAATGAGAGAGACTTCTGTGTCTCAGAAAAGTTACCTCTCTGCCCACAGGAGAAATATGTCTGACTCTGAGTCAATTAAATATGCCCCCAGGCTTGATTCCTATAGCCAGAAAGTTGGATGTTCACTATTCCTTATACATTACAAATTATGAATGTACTAATTTTTCATAACTTGGATGCGAGTAGTTCTGCTTTGTAAAATCCAAAGCAAACATCATATATGGGTTTCCCAACATCTTAATACAGCTGACAAATTTGTTCAACAGAAATATGTAAATTTGGAATAAAATTCAGGAAAAAACGATAGATTTCTTACTTGTTCATTTCCCAGTTCACATGCATTATCAAGCAAAACATTATTGAGTTAAATTATGCAAGTAAATTTGAGTTAAATTATGCACCAAAGTCAAAAGACAAGTCTAATGTATCATGAATCTTCTTTTTGTTCCCAGAAGTTTTAAACCTTTAATACTGAGGGAAAAAAGTAAACCAAACAGCTAGTACACGGGGCCTGATGACATCTGATCAGTGCCTGTTGTGCCCCACCAAACATGACTCTAGGCATACTTAAGGGTGGGGCATGGGAGGAATAAAAAGGATTCTTTCATGTATTCATAGCTAACAGCTTTTATCAAGCTAGCAAGTAGACTGATGATGGGAAGAGTTTGAGTACTTGGTGACTTGCCACACTGGAGCCCTCAACTGTTTGAAACAGTAGATTATTTTCAGACAGTTGCTGCTGCTCAATTATGCATTTTTGTTTTGTGATGCATATAATCAGTCACCATATTCACAAACTCAAGATTTCCCAGTGGGACAAATTTTAAAGACAGGATTTCTACTGCTTTCCTGCCTTATCAAAATGGCAGCAAGCAACACACACTTTCAGCAACAAATATCTCAGGAAATATCCTAAGATAGCAATCCTGTGTTCCAGACAGAAAACTGTTTTGGGGGCTATTAAATTCCAGACCAAAAGAGTAATGGATGTATCAAAAAAAAAACCTATGCAAAATAATGAACCTTAGGTTCTATTGTTCACACATCGTCAACATTATCAACCATTTTGGTGACCAAAACAGGAACAAAAACCTTTAAGCAGGGCTAAAAACTCTCCTCCCAAGTAGGAAAAGAACGTGTTTCCTTTGCAGTTGTCCTTTGTGGAACCTGCATATCCCAGCCTGTGACAGCCCATCAGCACCAGCTGCAGGCACAGCAATGATCACACACCTCCTCTGGGAAACAGCTGACCTCGTCCCTGCACACACCTGCTTTAGCCCCACACAAACCCTTTCCATTTTTTATTAAATAAAAAGGAGACATGTACAGGAAGTCCACCTAGACTTGCCCCATATATCCCACCAGGAGCTTAGATTCTTTTGCTATATTAAAACCAGAACTACATTAAGTCACTGAGGGACTGAAACATAATTCTTGGTCAGGAGATGCACCCTGATGGAGGCCCAGGTAGTTTGGGAATGTGAGTGCAAATCATGAGCTCTTAGCTTGCTGGATGCAGTCGAAGCAGTACCTAAGATTTCAAGTCTTACAAAATTTAAGGGAAAAGAACACCAAAATGCAGATCCAAGCTTTATCTGGTACATTCCACTCTATTAATATTGTGTGGGGATATTCCCACAGGATGAGGAGCATGTCAAAGATGGGCTATCTTTGCTTATGCATCATTGCCCAGAGGAGAGGGATATCAACACAGTTTGTACATTTCAAATCTTTGTTTTGCTTAACATCAAAGTTACTTCCAGAGCCCCCTTGTGAGAATCAAGATGTCATTATTCTGTGTGCTGAATGGGGAGTTGGTGAACAACCTGATTCTGGCCTGAAGATTTTTCCCTTCCCAGACAAGATGTATATAGCCAACTTAAAAAATAACATTTCATGCAATTTTCTTTGTTAGAAATGTGCTCAGGAAACAGTCCATTAAATCTGAATGAAAGGTCAAGTCTCCATTTGTGTAATTACATTTTTTTTCAAGAGAGATCAGAGAGAACTGTGGCAACATATTGTGGATTAGTATCTGCCACCATATGGCACTTCAAAATGACAAACAGAAACAATGCATATACTTTGTTAAAGAAGCAAATTCTAACCCATTTTAAAAACTGTTTTACAAAATCAACCCTTGGTATTAAAGGCTAGGAACCTGGGGACATTCTCTTCTATTGCTGTTCAGACGCAGAAATATACGAGACCAAATCCCAGGAAATTATTTTTAAACTTCTGATGATTTTTGATTCTTTTCATTAGTACTAGCTAAGAAATCTTTATAGTATCTCTGTGCCTAAGGAAATATTTGAGTTGATTAAATTCATGCTTAAAAGGCAAAGCAGATACCCACACACAAAGGTTTTGCAGTTAGCCCTATTAAAATAACGGGGGAAAAAATCCCTGAAATTTAAATGGGACAGAGCCTTCACACCAGGACTGCTGACAGAAAACAAAACCAAAGCAAGTTGTCTCTCCTCCTCACTGCTTCCCCTTCCTACAAATCATGAGATAGGCTTAAAAATTAAGAATACAAAATGAAAAAAAAGAATTTATATTTTTACCTCCTTCTCCTTTTGAACTGCTGAAATGTACACAGGTCTGTTCCGAGGTTTTGTTGCACGATGAACTGCGGGTTTTGGGGGGGGGTTGGGCTTGTTTGTTTCTTTCTTTTTACAGAGCGTTCTCAAAAGGACCAAGCCTTCTGGGGAAAAAACCGACTCAACAAAACCTTGTGCAATCTGGCACGGGGTGAGCTCCGAGCCCTGCACACCGGGCAGCGTCCCGGTGCTGCCGGGCCGGGCTGTGGGGCCGGGCTGCGGGGCCGGCGGCGCTCGGGCCGGGCGCGTGTGGGCAGGGCAGGGCAGGGCAGGGCAGGCCGGGGACCGCGGCCCGGCACCACCGGCACCCCCTGCCCGGGCCTGCCCCGACCAGAACAACGGGGCGGCCCTGGGCCGGCAGCTGCTCACACCGAGCTGGGTGCAGGCGCTGGAAGGGCTCCCCAGAGCAGCCACAGCGCACTCAGCGCAGCCCCCGGGCACCGCCCCAAGGCTCTGCCCTGCTGCCGGGGTCCCTCTGCCCCTCCAGCTGCGCCCCGGCCAGCGCGGGGTGCCTCGGCTCTCCGTCCGGGGAATGCCCTGCCCAAAGCCCTCTGACCGGCCCGGGCAGCCTCCCAACTCAGCCCTCGCTGCTGCAGCCTCCCCGAAGGGAGCGGGATGAAGTAACCGAGACAGAGGAACTTCCCCGAACAAACCGAACTGAGCCGCTGTGATCAAAAACCCGTGGGAACAAAGCGTGTGAAACAATCATGCAGCCTCTCTCCTACCTTATCATTCCAATTACATTCTCCTAATCTACAAAATTGAAAGGTAATGAGCAGTTTTTCCTTAAACCACATTAAATAACACTGTCAAAATGCAAATTTATTCATTAAGTATAAATGAGTGTGTTAAATATTCATGAATTGTTGCTTGCAGTATATAATTAATCCCATGGTCTGTGTGTCCAAAAGCATTTAGAAGACAGAGTAGAGAAGACGGTGCTGTAGAATGATAACATTTAAAGCATGTTTTTAAAAGCAAAGGTCACCAGCCCTTTGGATTCTAAACTATTACCAGTGCTTAGAATTCATTGTAATACCTCTTCAGCATATACACATGCTTTCATGATTCAAGGTTTGTATCCTCAACCCTTCCTGTATAATAATCTATTCAAGAAAAGATATACTTGAGAGGGGAAGGTGCTGTTAAATTATCCCATTCACCACTGACACACTCAAATTAATACAGTACTTTCCCCATTTTAAAACTCCCAAGGACTGCAAGGCTGCCCTCAAAAAATGGTGCAGTTTGACTCCCTTGTCCTCTTTTGGAGGGGGGGAAAGGGAATTCTGACACTTGAACCATCGCTAAAGCTGGTTGCCATTTCAAGTATCATGAAAGATAAAACAAAGGCTTCACACTAGAGAAAGACTGGCCTCTTTTTTTTTTTCTGTGTCATTTGCAGATATGAAAGAATCCCTGAATCCTGTACTAAGCTTTAAGTAAGTGCTCCCATTGATACCAGTGAGAAGTACAGTACATAAAGTGCTGGAATTTTAGGTCTCAGTGTCCTTAATTTAAATATTCACTCTTTTCTCTGCCCTTCATAAATTCCCACTGCTTCTTTTAATGCAATAGAAACCACTTTCAGAAACTCTTTGTCAGTCTGCTTTGTACATTTTTGGGGAAGAATCTTTGAGGTGCTGATGAAAATAACTGATCTTTTTCAAGATAGCATGAAGAAATAGCAAAAAATAAAATCATTATAGTGTTCATAATAATTCCCTTCACAATCTCTTGATGTTCTCCAGGTGCTTACTGTATACAGCTTTCAGCCAGTTGTGTGAGTATAAACTCTGCTGTCTTCCCTTCATTCCACAACACTTGTAAGAAAAAAGCACAAGACAGTGACTTGATCTTTTAGCATTTAGTATGGCATTTTTACCATGCCATTTTGTGTGTGTATGTGAGTGTGTGAATTAATCAACACAATACCAAGTGATTCACAGTTCCAAGTAACTCACCCGGCTGTTCCCAGCACAGGCCAGAGAAAAGAGGAGCTGCAAGGCTGTGCTCCAACAGACTTTATTCATGTTTTTCCTTGCAAAAATGTAACAAATGGTTTGCCATTTGTATGCAGGCACATTTTGTTCATTCAGAGCCAGGAGGACTATCTCTGCATGGCATGGGGCTTGAACTGTACCATGTGGATTTATCCTGCAAAATTAGGTGCTGGAAGATTTTTGGTTTCTATACAGTATGTTCAGGGGAAGCATTTGCTCAGCTCCCTTCCTAGTTCTGCAGAACTAATACACAGGACAAGGCAACTTTTTACTCAATGACATCACCATACATCAAGTGTCTTTCATCAATCAGTCACTAAGATGATGAGGCAGTGCAACTTGGAGTGTGTCAGATCAATGAACTGAGCATCTTTTCTAGAGTGCTGACAAAAAAGGCAATGTGAGACCAAACCGATCTGATTTGCCTTATTTTAAGGCCTGTGCAGTAGAGCCTGATGAACTATAAGGCACTATAAAAACAGGTTGAAGGCAAAGTTGGTCACAGAATGCAGGATAGTGTTTCATCTTGCACTAAAGAGGGAAGCTGTCAAACCCCAAGGCCAGGCAGCTGCAATCCAAGCACTGTTGACATTCAGTTTACAAGACATTTGTGATAAGTGCTTTTGTTGTAATTAAAAAGCTGTGCAAATCTACCCAGTTGTGTCATAGCCAGTACCTTATCTTCTGTACCAAAATGAGGACAGACCTCACCTGTCAAAGACAATTAATTTAGATAGCTCTCCTCTGGACAGGAGAAGAGTTAATCACAAATTCTCTGGCAGAATGTTTTCCTTTTGCCAGTGAAGAGTGCCAGCTGACTGTAATTTTAATCCCCCATACAAAGATGCAGATTAGGATCAATTTTATGACAAAACAAGCCAAATCTGAATGTTTCATTTTTTGACAGTTCCTTTGCTCACTTTACACAGTCTCAGAACCCAGACTCCTTAGTTCCCAAATTCTGCCAGTCCTGAGGAGAGATGGGAGCTGCTAACCCAGGGACTGAGCAGCCCGCAGAGGTCTGGTTACTCTGTGCAGCAATAAACAGAAGGGCTGAGCAGATGTGTTAACACAGCCTACACTTTCCTCTGAGCAGACAGCTTCCCTCCATCTCCAATTCACCCCCACCCAAATTCCAGTATTCTCCAGAGGCAGAAGAGTTTTTCAAAGAAGGACAGCTAGGGATCATGTGTAGCCCAACCAATGTGGGGAAAAGGCTGGAGATTAAAGATGATTGGAAAGAGTATATGCATCAGTGGCTCTGCTGCAAAGGGATTGTCTCACAGACCTCAGACAAGGTCAGGGAACCCCAGACATTGCTTAGGAAGAAGAATGTCTGTGTGATCCTCCAGGATATTATCCTTGGCTGGTGAATGAAGGAAGACAGCAAAAAAAGATTCTGAACATGCAGCATGTGTATTTTTGATGCAGGTGAAAGGATGGCACCATTTAGGTGATCTCCTGTTCTGCAGAAAGGTAAACAGCCTGCTAGGAAAGAGGCTAAAAATAAGTACTAAAAGAGGAACCGATTTAAAAAAAAAAACCCAAATCCAACCAAAAATCCCTAGTCTTTCAGGATGAAATTAAGATGGCAAAACCAAAATTCATGAAGAATGCAAAAGTAGTACATTTTCTATAAAACAATACCAGATAGTCTGGGTAAAAAAAAATGAAAGTAATTCAAATTACATATTTATAAATTCAGTGTAGCAGGTATTACTGAAATTACATGGGAAGAACTGCGTAACTGAAACATTAAAATCAATGGTTATAACCTATTTTTGGAAAGATCAAGTAGAGAGAGGGAGAAGAAGAGTGGCACTTCACAGTAAAAGAGCCACAGTCTGTTTTCAGGACACTGGCAGCTCAGAAGCAAATGATGTGAACGCAATGGATCAATACTCTAACAGATAAAACACTAGATGGGATAGTAGCTGCTGTCTGCAAATCACCAAATCATAGAAGACAGCAGGATGACTGGATGCCTTTGCACCTTCTGTAATGTGCAGGAGCAAAAAGGCTGCACAATTATCTGAGACTGCAGCCTGCCTGACATCTGCCTGAAGTTTCATGATGCCAGTGCCTGTGCTGAATTATTGACCATTCTATATGAATGTTTCTTAAACCAAAATGGAGAACTCTCCAAGAATGAGAATTTTACGTCAGACAGCATCTCAGAAATAATGAAAAATTATCAGAGGCATTTGGTCAGAGAAGTAAATTACTGTTAGTGGCTATGATGATAACTTGATTGCTCTTCATGGGCAGAAAAAGAATGAAGCCCACAGTTATATGGATGGTGCAGTCTTTTTACCAGCCTGAAAATTATGGAAAAGGAGAATCAGCTCAGAGAGAAAACAGTTCAGTAATTGGAAAATATAAATGTTTATTAGCTGAAAAATCAGGAAAGAAAGTTGTATGTGTTCAAAAATTATCTAGATCAAAGGGTTAATGAAAATCTCTACTTAATTGTAAATCAATGAAATGAAAAAAGAAGGTTAATAACACTGGATATAGAGTAGAACTAAGCCATTACATATATAATTCCTCCAGTAAGTGTAGCCAAGTTGTAAGGAGAAATTTATGTCCAGAGAATTAAGGACAATATTTTTCAAAATCATTAGGAATCCTGACAATGGTACCATTCTTTATCAGATTGAAGTGGAAGATTTGTTAAGAGTAATAAAGACAAGAAAGAAGTGTTCAATAAGTATTTGTGTTCAGTATTTAAGACAGACAATTGATGATACTCTATGAAGATGATAAACTACCAGGCAACAAGAAAAAAAAAAAAAAGAAAAAATGAAATGGAAGTTACTAAAGTAAGAAAAATAAGAAACACTTGTGTAGGAAACTTCAAGTAACTTGTATCCAAGAGTTTTTCAAGAGCTGACTGCAGAATCTCTAGTATTATTATTACTGCTTTTTACTAAATCTTGGAACAATTGGGAAGGTTCCAGAAAGCTGCAAGAAAACGTATGTTGTGTTAATATTTAAGAAGGATAAACTTAATGACCTAGATAATTACAGTCCTGTCAGTCTAAAATTGATCTGGAGTAAAGTAATGGAATGGCTGACAAGGGACTCAATTACTAACTAATTAAAGAGGAGAAATATGCTAAATGCCAATCTAAGTGCAATATGGAAAATAGATACTGTCAAACACATTTGCTGGCTTATTTTCCAATTGTGAGTAAAAGTGAAAGACAACACTGTTGATACACTTGGATTCTATATACGACATTTGATGTGGTATTCATGACATTTGAGTTAAGAAAACATGATAATACAAAATTGACATGTCTCACATTAAAGGAATGGAAAACTGGTTAACTGACATTTCAAAATGGCAATTTGAATGGGGAATGATCATAGAATAGGTATTCTGCTGGGATAGCTTTCTGGGCATACACTAGTTCACAATTTTATCAGTAATTTAGAGGAAAACACAAAGGTTCACAGAAGACTCAGTCATTACGGAAGAAATCGGTAATAAAATGAAAATATCACTGAGGCTGTTGACAAAGTATTACTGGGTGATCTGGTGCAAACTAATAAAATAAGATTCAAATGTAAAGCCACAGGAGCAAAAGCTTCAGGAGTCTAGGCTGGCTATTCTATGGGGGTTTGAAAGCTCTAAGAGGGCTATCAACAATTAAACCATTTTTTTACTTGATATCTGGTCCTATGACAAATAGTCAAATAAACTCACATTCACATCCCATGTCACTAATATATCCAACCATCCTGCATGGAAGAAGGATGAAATGAATCCATATTACATCATGCTAGTAATATGCATTCAGAGCTCACACTGTAATAGTTCTGAAGTGAACATTATAGTTAATGCAGAGAGTATGTCTGAAAAAGTAACACACAAATTCCTAACAAACCCCTTGGCAGCATATCAGACTTGAGCGACCCTCAAAGCTGAGCGTGTGAAAAGCATTTCTTCCTTTTATTTAGTCTTATCCTTATCACAGAAA
The DNA here is from genome assembly GCF_017590135.1 of Pyrgilauda ruficollis. NCBI lineage: Eukaryota > Metazoa > Chordata > Aves > Passeriformes > Passeridae > Pyrgilauda > Pyrgilauda ruficollis. The sequence continues at coordinate 8,249,136 of NW_024527710.1, forward strand.
TACTTTTTTAATTTCCCTTACTCTGGTAGCTGACAAAATATAGCCCAGTTCTAAGTGGTACATATCAGAATCTGGCCCACAATTAGGTGGTAACAGCTGCTGCATTACATATGCCAGCGCTGACAGATGAACCCAGAATCTCCAGTCCTTTCACAAACCCAGCTACTCTACATATGTTTACTTCAGCACATACAGACCAAGTTAAGATTTACAGATCAAAGCTGTTGCTTGTTAATCATATTCTTAGCTGGGAACAGGAAAATAGCAAAGTTAGAGATCAGAGGTTGAATGAGTTCTAGTTCCCTTTCTCCCTTAGCACCATGGGGTCCACTGGGGAACAAAAGTTACGTAGGTCCCCCTCACATTCCTGTCAGCAAGTAGAGGTTTGCATCTTTTCCTGAAATGTGATCTCTCCCCCAGCCCTTCTAACGTACACGGCTCTCTCAAGCATGTGCTCAGTGTCCACTCCTGGGCTTTCAGTGGCTTCAGTCCCGACCGCTGTGCTCTGGCAAGGACGTGCCCTTTATGACCAGGACCCAATGGACCTTTTGTGCCTGCAGTGTGTTTTAACATACAGAAATATAATCATGACTTATTGCAAGTGTAGGTTTTGTGGCTGAGTTTACCCAGCATACTGAATATTTGTAGGGCAGATGCCTTAAAATGTCTTTAAAGTGTGTACAGCTGATTTATAACACTTATGAGAAAAAAGATCTTTGTTTCCTTGGGTTCAGTGAACTGTCAGATATTGTTATAGTGCCATATACATAAACAAGAATAAAAGTGTTTTGCACAAAATCATGCATAAATTATGTCAGGCAATTGGAAAATTGTATACATTTATTCATGTTTTAAAATAATCCAGGCACAATTTTGCAAATACACAGAAGCACATTCTCCAAATGGGAGCAAAAACTAAGTAACATGTAGCAAGAAAACACATGGCAAAACATACAAAGTTAAGTATAAATGGTATGAAAGTTTTTCTTAGTCTACAGTGGTATCTGCTATCCATACACTTGTCAGCATTACAAAAGGCAACCAAAGAATACAAGTAATAAATTGTGTAACATGAACCACCCAGAAAAGTTTATGTTAGCAGCATATAGTAGCAACTTTCTAAGAACAGAAGAATGCTTGCACACTGTATATAAATGCATATATGCACACATATACAGATACAACTGGAAGGCCACAAGAACAAAATTACCCTGGGAGAATGATTAAGGGAATTTCTATGTGTCTTGCAGTATATAAAAACAATGCATGCATTAGCAAGCACCCAGCATGATCAGGATAAAATTACATCCGCGAGCAGAATCACATTAACTCTTCATCAAACAAAGCACTTACTGTGCTGTACCCATGTTGGATCACTTTGTCCTATATCACACTCCTGATTTATGGAGCACATTTGGATGGTAAATTTAGGAAGAATCAGGAGCCCTTGATTCCCATGGTCTGATAGGAGGAATCAGATCTCAAATTTGAAAGAAAAATACCCATGGAAAAAAATACCCTTGCAAAGCCTGAGTTATAAGATGGTCTAGCAAGAATTCCACTTTCCTGTGGGACAGTCCAGTACAGTGGCCTCACTTAATGAGCTGTAGTTTGCATGACGGAGTGTTCCTGAGCATGTGCACCAGATTCCTTCTGGATGAAGCAAAGGATGTGCTCCAACCATTAGTGGCATTCAGCCCCTGGGATCAAACTAGAGGTAAGTGTGGAGGTCAGGTCCTTAGCACCAACAGTTTCAGGCTACAGATCCTATCCAGCTAAGCTAATTCTTTGCTAACACAGACACAGGCTTTGGAAATACACAGAATAAACATTAATCCACAAGTACTATAAGCTGTATTTACCGTGTAGATTAGTCTTAGTTGTTTTTACTTGCCCCTACTTGACAAAAAAGGGACCTTCCCTACAGACACCCACTGTGTTTGCAGACACTCGGTGTGTTTGCAGTGTCTGTGTATGAGAGGGGTGCAGGTGATCAGCCAAAAGAGCTGTGAGCACACAATTTGTTTTTCCTTCAACCATCTTCAGAAATACTATTTTCAGTAGCAACCATCTTCAGAAATACTATTTTCAGTAGCAAAATTATTAAAAACTCTGCATGCATCTTAGCCAATCTTCTACATGTTCAATTCCCATTAAAAAATACTCCTGTAAATAAAAAAACCTTTGGGATCATTGCCCTCCTAACCTCTCAACAACATCTGTGTCAAAAAAGTCATTCCCAAGTTACACTCGGGATGTGAGATTTCCTTAGAACAGAACTGTGATTGTGAGTGCCACAGTAGGTTCACAAAAGCAAGCTGAATTCTTTCTGATATTTCAGTGAAAAATGTCAAATTTAGTAATTATTTCCTGACTGGTTTCAACAGTTTGTTTGCTGCCAGCTGCTAATGGCATTTACAGAGCTCCAATAAAGTGCTCTGGGCAACACATGATATGAGAAAAAGTACTACTTCTGCTGCTTGAACTAAGTTTACACAAAGCTTATATTATTTATTATAGTGGAGAATAAAATGTGTAACATGCTATCATGCATAATACATGGTAAGAACATGCATTACTTCAAGTTTACAGTCTCTTTCCAGTAAACTAGAACAGCAGTGGCAGATGTTGACAGCTGCATATTTTGAGGAATTCCCAGAAATAGCAGCAAGCAATGCAAAAAAAGACACGAAATGAGCTGTTTAAGACACCCATAAAACAGTAACTCTTTGTGAGTTAATAACACAAACAATAACAAAACCCATTGATACCTTTCCTATCATATTCCAGAGTTCAGCACCTGAGGTGAGACTGTGCCCCAAGCAAATCACGCTGCTGGCTGGGAAGTGTCCCTGCTGTGACACTGCAGCCCCAGGGCAGATTCAGCACTTTGCTGGTCCACAGAAGGGGAGGATGGGCAGGCTTTGTGTGGTCCACATGCTGCCTAAGTCAGATGGAGAATTCTTCTCCACTGGGGCTGGAAAGGGCCCAAAGCTGCAGCTGGGTAGGGACCTACAAAAACTAGGGGAGCAGGCCCAGATGTGGCACACATGTTAGTATGGCTTCCACAGAAGTCCTGTCTTTCAATGGAGAGAGACCTTTTCTTTCTCCTTCAGCCCCTTTTAGAGGGTTTGCCTAGGAGACTCTAATCCAGAACAGACACACAATCTTCTGCAGATTATGCCAGACAAGGTTTACAAAGCTTCCCCCTTCCCTATGACTTTAGCTATACACATCACAGCAATAGCCAGAAAAATAAAAATCAATCTGCTGGCTGGCTTCACTCCTCTATGGTTAAGTTTCATTCCTGTTCATCCTCTCAGGAAAGCAGCAACAGAATGAAACACATCTGTTGAAAATGAAACGTTTCCTCCCCCAAAGGAACTAAAATAGTGTCAGGAAAACCAGGACTTTTTTAGTAATATACAACTGTTGCTCACAGTACATCAAAATGCCCACAGACAGCTCCTGTGTGAGCACCAAGGTTCACTCTTGTGGGTACCCTAAGGTTCATCATGAACACACCCCAGGATTGCTTCAGCACAACTAAAGACACACTATTTCTGACATACATGCAGAAAAAAAAGACAGCAAATTCTAAGCATCAATATGTAAAGGGCTTCTGATCTTCTGCTCACTAAGAGCATTATCCAGGTATAATTCACAAGGGATTACTTACTTAATTCTTACTTACCTGGACATGTCTCCTGGTTGAGCATCTGTGCTCTGCTGCCAGCTATCTTTGTGTGGGGTCCTACTTCAGTCCAGACCACTAGCAGGTGAACAATGGAAGACCTCCAACAGTTGGATGGGCTTCTCCTAATTAATTCTGCAAAGCACTTTGTGCTTTGGTGCTTCCCAGACAAAACTGCTTACCTTGGCACCCAGGAGTGCAAGGATTTTACTGGGGTAGGTGCTGTATTCATGAACTTGCCAAAGCCAAGTGAGTGTTCTGATAACTTGTGTCAGGCTGACTTCTTCATCTCTGGTGGTGTTTATGTGCAAATATTTAACAACACAGAATTTGCATCCATTTTTTCCTGTAAAGGGCATGGCTTTCCCATTGCTGATAATTCCTACTTGAGAGAGTAGGACAATTATTCTACACGGGAGCTGAAGGCATTTGAAGAAACCAAACACTTTAGTAAAATATTTCCAAGAGAAATCAATGGGTACTCCTTGCCTAAAGCACTTTAGGGGCATTTTTTAGAAGTTGGAACACCATCTGCTCCTAAGTAGAGCTCTCCATAAGTCCTCCCCATTTACTGATGTAACTGATAGGAGCAGTCTGCAGATGGAGCCTCCCAGCCCAGATGGAAAGGGAATTTGGCTGGATCTAAAAACTAATTTTTTTCTTTCTGAGAAGAGGCCTTGGTATAAGCAGAAGGATGTGATCTGGACTTCTAATGGGGATGAAAAGGTTGGGATGATGTCTGCTATGTCAATTTGGAAAGAAAAAACAACACTGTTTTAGTCAATTATCTATGAATAGTAATTAGCCAGTCAAAAAGATATTTTTAAATGAAATTTACTGCTCCTACTTAAAACTTTCTACTTTGAAAACAAAAAGTCATTAGGTAATGCAACATAAAACATAAAGTATATTTACATTTAAATGTTTATTAAAACCAAGCCATTTATGCCTTTTTTATGCCTTTCCCTCTTTTAAAAAAAGTTTATTAAATCCCCCCTACATTTTGGAAGAAACTTTTGATGACTACTCAGCTCACTGATGGCAAAAAAAAAAAAAAAAAAAAAAAAGGCCAAACTATTTTTGAGCATTCCTCTATTAGCAGCAACGTGAAAATGCATTCTGAAATCCTCAAGTAAACTCCCTGCTTGTTTTATACTCATGAGTAGTTGATTAAAAGAGGACTGCTTGAATGAATAAGCAATTAGGATATGATTACATTCAGGTAAACTGTAGTAGTTTTATCTTAAAGAATTAATAAGTGACTCTCAGCTGATTTCTTAACTGCTCTCAGAAGGTGAACCACCAAGATCCTTTATAAACATCCAAGTACTGACATTGTTTCTTTAGTACCACAGCTGGTTTTTAACAGATTTCAACCAAATAACTTCTTTGTAGAATCATCTTTAACACAGTGGTCACAGTTACTTACTTATAGAATAAAAATCATGTAAATATGCATTTAACTTATGCTAAAAACAGGCTCATTTAAATAAGAGAACTGATGTTCATTTTTTCTAGTAGGAATGAAGCCTGCTGCAATCTTTCTAATGTGGATCTGCTCTAAGTGCAAATCCAGGCAGAAAGCAACACCTTTAATTTGCTCTGTGACACCCAAACTCTAATTCTGTTCTCAATTTTGTGTACATTTAGATGTTCTTAGAGCTGTATTTTTCTTAGCTATCCTTTGTGATAGTGTTTCATGCAGCATGCAAGCACTCTTCAAAGAGCTTCAGAATGAAGCACATATTTTACAACACGTTTATGGTGAATTAGCAAGTATTAATAATCTTAAAAACTTTGTCAAGCTTAAAAACCAGGTGAACAAACTCAGGCAGAATCGTTATTCTCACTGGGGAGAAACACCCAGGGGGACAAACACTCTGCTTCAACGAGGACACTTCCATGAAAATCTGTCCAGTCCAAACAATTTCCATGTGCAGCACTTTCATAGCAGTTTTCTATTAACCCAGAAAGCTTCTAAATAAAAGTTCAATGGACTGATGTTCTTCCTTGCAGTTCCTCTTCTCTCAAGGGAATGACAGGGTTTCCCAGGCTGCCCTGTAAACTGTGTGGAACATTCTCCCTAATTCTGTATGTCCTGAATTTTTCAAATCCTGCCTTACAATTTTTTATTACCTTTCCATATATCCAGTCACCAATGTGAACTGAACAGATGCATGGTGATAAATCTGGTTTATCTACTACAGCTCTTCTTCCAACCATGACCCTTTTTCCCCTTTTGATTTCATCCCATGTTGTATCAGCATGCAACTGATTTAAACTCCACGGACAAGAAACAGCCACCTTTAATTACCTGTATGCCACAGCATTGCCTGTAAGTTTCAGACACTTAGGACACCTTTTCTTCAAAGCGATATACACACAAGTTGAAAATGGGAATACTCATCTCAACGTCTCAAGAAAGTCAGTCAAGAAAGGGAGTAGGAAAATACTATTGTTCTTCTTTTCCAAAGAGGAAGGTGAGACAAAGTCATGCCAGAAACCTGGGACAAAGCCTATGTTTGAATATACATGTTTATCCAAGATCATAAGCACGGCCCCAGCCTGACAACCAGAATGAATACCTAGAGTACCAAAGAAAGCAGTGAAAGCTGAGCTATATAAAATAATAAAATCAGAGAGCTGCATTTATGGTAGAAAATAGAAGGGGCAGCAGAGATGATACCCTGGAATCACCTACCAACAGGAACAAGAAACCAGTGATCAAGAGGAGGAGTACTGATGAAGAGATTTCCTCCCCATCATGAGTTGGAGCTGTTGATGAGAGAATATATATGCAATGAACATATAAAATATAGATTTATATATACAAATATACAATAGGAAATAGTCAGTATACAAATACTTACATGTAAAAATAGTTTTTTACTTTCCCCTTTTCTTGATTTACAAAAGCATACAAAGTTTCCTGTTCGTTAATGTTTAAGTAGTGTGAGTAAACCCTGTGTGACTTGTTCCACACATAATTCCTTCAAGTGTTCACAGTATTGGCTATTACAGTGTTGAATCTGACATTCTCGATGTTAAAATATTCATAGGACACATTCTAAAATTAAAGCATTAGTTTAAATACAGTTTAAATAAAACTCATATGTGTATTTTATGGTCATATTACAAATGAGTCTGCTGCAGTTAAAAACTTTCCATGACAGTAAGCTTGGAAATACATACTTAAACTAGAGATGAGTATATTTTAAGATTCTTGAACTGCCTTTTAATGTGCAGATAATACTGTGAGATGGGGAATTCTTTCAACTTCATCTGAAGCAATGCAAGCTGATAGAACTCAGTATTACAAATTATCCTCAGTAGGAAAGCGATGCACAGAACAATTTGCCATCAGAGTCAGACGCACTGTCACTTTCTTCAGACAGACCCAACAGACAAGAATAAATGACAGGTACCATTGTTTTTGTGTTAAAAATAAATGATCTGGAGCATTCTGCATCAGGAAAGTGCTTTAAATTAAATTAGTCCTCACAACTCTCTTGTGAGGTACATAGACACTACCCTTTTTTTAAAGATGGAGAAACTGGAGATCTAAAATAAATTATGATGGCTGCATGGGAAATACTGTCAAAATACTGTTATTTGGATGCTGGAGCAAGTCAAATGCACAACTGGAGTAAATGGAGGTATTAATGAGACAACTTTACACTCACCAGCTTGGGTACTGACAGCAGGCTTGGTACAACAGCCAAAGGTTCATCATGGGCTGCAAAACACAATCTTTGCCAAGTGCCATTCTGCTGGAGCTGAAGTGTAGGACAACAGCTTCAAAAAGCACAAACTACACAGTCCTAGCTGACCAAGGTGGAAGGAAGCTGCATTTCAGAATTTATTAATTAATCAGGAGTCTTGAGTAGGTAATATCTTCTCATTCAACAGTTGGGTACAGTTCAAGAACCATGCTTAGCTCATCTCTAATTTTACCATATATGCAAGTGCTCACAAGATACTGTGTATCAATACATTCAGCTGTTGTTTTTTAAAATTTACTCACTCCTAGACCTTGGAGGTCTGTATTTTTCCTCACATTTCTCTTGTTGAAAATTTCTACTGATACCACAAATGGAACTAGTGCTTCAGTGCAGCAAATGAGCTGCGAATAATAATTTTAAATATCTGAGATGATGGACAATTTTCAAAGGACCACCATGCTCTCTGTGTGCACCTGTATATACAGAAAATCTCATCTGTCTTAACTCCTCCTGCCTTGAAGTAAAATCCAGTTAAAGTATAAAGTGCATAGTGTGGATTAAAACCCTAAGAAATAACAAACAATGTGTCTGCCTTCCACAGATGATTAATTTTGCTTAACAGCTGAACCACCACCATCTTTGTCTTCTGGTTTTTAGTTTAGTGTTACCTAGGCTGAGAAAGCCCAGCCAGATGTAAGCAAAACTATTGTAAACTGAGACATTTTGTAATATGCTGTCAAGGGAGAGTTAAGTAAACCAGTATCAAGACACTGTCCAGTTGGGATGTGTGAATATTATTGTGTGCTTCTTGGCCCACTTAGCAAATACTTTCTTTTCTGTGATAAACCTGTGCCCTCCATATGGAGCATTTTCATGGAGAAAGTATTCCTCACACTCATCTCTTCCTGGCTCATAATAGTGGTAGGGAACTTTGCGAAAGCCTTCTGACCTAGGGAGAAGAAAGATATACTTCAGTAGTATCCTCAAGAAAAACATAAATAAGTAACACACCTGAATACAAGATACAAGCATTCCCGGCTTGGATCAGTAACAGTGTGGCCATTAGGGCAGTGATTGTACCTTGTTCTCAGCATTGCTGAGGCCACACCTCAAATCCCCTGTTAAGTTTTGTGCCTCTCACTCCAAGACAGACACTGAGGTGCTGGAGTGAGTGCAGAGAAGGACAATGGAGCCAGTGAAGGGTCTGGAGTACAACTCCCACAAGGAACAACTGAGGGAGCTGGGAGTCTTCGTCCTGGAGAAAAGGAAGCTCTGGAGGGACCTAACTCTTTACAACTGCTTGAAGGGCGGTTGTAATGAGGAGAGGGTTGGTCTCTTCTCCCAAGGAACAAGTGACAGGACATGAGGAAATTGCCTCAAACTGCATCGTGGGAAGTTCAAATTGGATATTTGGAAAAATTTCTTCACCAAAAGGGTTGTCAAGCCCTGGAACAGGCTGCCCAGGGAAGTGCTGACTCACCAGCCCAGGATGTATTTAAAAGATGTGCAAATGTGGCACTTGAGACACACTTTAGTGCAGACTTGGTAGTGCTGGGTTAACAATGGAACTCCATGATCTTAAAGGTCTTTTCCAACCTAAACAATTCTATGAATGATCTGAAATCATGTCCATGTGTCAGCACTTGAACTCCTTTGCTAAACTATAAGGGCTTTCATTACATCATGAATTCTAAGAGTTTTCCTAAGGCAGAAGAAGCTCAGTGTATCTCTCAGCACACACCGATCCCACCAGTCAGTGAGGAGCAGATGGGCTGGCTCTTTTTATTTAACTTGTGATAACTCAGCCCACAAGGCTCCCTCCCTAGACAACGTCTTCTCACTGGATAGTCCCAGCTGTTGAAACTGGTTCTTGAACTGGCTGAACAAGGCAGTTATAAGGGTAACATCCAATTTAAGTGGGTAATTCAGTCAGAATCACAGTTTAAAGGGGACATCCTTCTCTGCTGCCAACAGCGCTATCATGCTGTTGACTGGTTTTACATCAGGGCTATGCAATGCCAGCTTGGTTGAGCTCTCTGAGGACAACCTTAGTCCTGTCACCCCTCATCCCAGGGTGCCTACTGTGTGTTTTCATAAACAAAGAACAACATATGTTCATTCTGTTCATTCCATCTGGATGACTCAATCAGTGAGATTTGCAAGTTCTAAAAAGTCAGCCTCTAATGTTAAGATATCCTAATTAAACAGCTGTGATTCAAATTCTGTTGTTTGTGACATTTTTTAGGTTCTGCCAGGAATGAGTCTCACACTGGAGTGACACAGAATGTGGAGTGAGAATCTGCACAAAGGCTTGACTTTAGGAGCTTGTGATGCACTGGACTGGTTACATGCAGGACTTGGGCCAGCTTAGGTACAGAAGAATAAATGTGTATGTACTAGTACCATACATTGTTCATGACATTTCCTGCTTTATTGCATGAATGAGGAATAGTTTCACTTTAAATTTTTCTACCATACACAGCAGATTAAAGTATTTAACTTGGACTTTTAAAAATTGTGTTTAGAGTTACATTTCTGACCATAGGATTAATCCACTGTCACTGTAAGGTCACCAATAGTAGTTGGTTGGAATTTATGTCAGTTTATGGTGATAAAGCTCACAGGACTTATTTTATTATCTAATTAGAACCCTCTACTTCTCAAAACAAGCCATATATAACTGAGAAAGTTCAAGTAGGTTGCTCAATGGTAGTGAAATGTAATTTCAGGTAACTATCCTGGGCTAATCATTTTATTTCACTTCCACTGTATTTGGTATTCAGAAAGCAATGTATTAGTTTTTTCCTCTATAGATTTGTTTTAGCAATGGAAGCAAGTACATTTTATCAAAAGAATATGAGCATACTTTGTTTCCAGCTAATTCAGAAACTGCAAAAGATCTTTGATTAAAAATAGCTCCTTATGACATCTGATGTTAGATTTTGTAAATGTTTTTATTTTATCAACAGCACATGCCATATCAGGAGGGAATATGCTGACAATAGTGTCACATCAATGCAAAACACTGGGAAATGACTGCCTGATCCATTTTTTGGATTTATAATATTAAAATCAATTGTGAAATTTTGACAAGACATCAGAATTGTAGATGCATGAAAATAATTTTCTATGATCTTACTTGCAGTAGGTGTCATTTATCATCCCATAGACGTGAATTCCATAGCAGGCATCCATAGCCAAAATTAAGGTGAACCAACCTGTGCTGAGATATGAACCTGACTGGACTCTGTAAAATATAACACACACAAAACAAACTGCAATGAGAAATTATCAACACTTTATCAAAGAAATACAATCTATTGCCTGGGACAAAAGGCATTATGCAGCTTGACAATCTGACAAAACCATACAATTACTTTGAATTATTTATAAATATGCTCTCATTCTTCCCAGCTTGGGGCCTCCAGCTATTTTCCACAAAAAAAAAACCCCATGTTCAATATCAGAAGTCAAACAGTGTATCTCTAGTAAAACAGAAAATTATTTATTTTCACATCTGAAAGACAGCAATTAGTGGAGTTTGTAAAATGAGATAAAGTTTACCAAAACACAAAAGCAAAACCTGCAAGCAAAACCTTAATCTGCAGTGAGCTATCCTCAACCTGAAAATTCACACAATAAGGAAAATTCCAAGGATATTTTGGTACAAAACCATCTAATACAAGGTTCTGAAAAACAAAATTCTGTGCATATCTCTTTACCTAATTTTGTGTTATAATTCTTCGAGCTACCATAGCAAAGAGAAAAGCACGAGAGGAGTAGTGCCCACACTGACAGTCTAGATATATTCAATCAGCCCAGAAGTATTACCTGCACCAGTGAGAAGAATTACATGTGTAATCTAAGGATTTGGCTCACAGACTAGTTGTTTGAGCAAACACATGCATTGTTAACCACAAACCAAATCCTGTTGGCTCTGCTCACACCGATGTTACCAGTGGGGGACTGGGAGTCAATGGATTACCCAGATAACCTGGACATGCAAGACTCACTGCTTCCACTCCTCACCAGTAGCGAGAGCACACTCACCCCTTGCTGCTCATGAACTGGGTGAAGTCCAGCCTTGTGCATGTATTGCTTTCAGTTTGACTGAAATCAGTAAAAATAATTATCTTCAAATTATTTTAAAATGTCCCGTTTCCAAAGAAAGACGCCACAAAACTCAAAAAACCCACAAAACCATCTTAATAGAGCACCTTAATAGAGCTGGGTGTGAGTGAGAGGAGGGGATATATGAGCTTTCTGCCACACCTGTAAGTTCTTAGCTTTTGTGTATGTCTGCTCTCCATCCTAAGTTAAAGCAGCCTAACATTTGCACACAATTAAGTTTTGCTGTAAAAGAACTCCCAAGTATGCCTATGTACAAATCAGTTATTGTCACCAACAAAATCTTCTGAAAACATTTTCATCCTGGTGTAGGAATAAAACTTTCATATGGAAAAAAAAACAACCCTACAGGAATTTACTCAGCCTATGAGCCCCAACTTGCCTGTGAGACAGAAGAACCAACCTCAGGTGTTTTTTCCTGGTTCAGAGCAAAAAGGTACTCCAGTCTCCTGCCTCCCTCCTCTGCATCAATATACCAATCAGTGGCTTTTGGCACAGATTCTGTGTCCCACCCTTGCTAAAGCTGAACTAAATACTACTTAAGACAATGGTTGAAAAAGTAGTTGTACAACCTTTATCATGACAATTACCTGGCACATACAGGTTTGAGATTCAAATTCCTTCTCTGTGTAATACCTTTTATTATGGATACTAGAAAAGTTCCAAGAGCTTTACATTCCTAAAGAAACTCCAGTACACTCCAGTTTAAATAAACCTTTGGTTTTTTCAGTGTAAAACAATTGCCTCCGTTCCCAGAGCTGAGTCCAAGAACACTGAAAGTAGTTAAAATATTCTCTTCCTTGCCTATGTCTGTCACCCTTCATGGTTGAGCTGGTGTGAACTTCTATCCCTGCCTTTCCTGAAATATCCTTTCCCTTGGGGAAACAGCTAAGTATCTGTTTAGCTGCTTTTGTAAAGATCATACTGGAAATAATAAATAAAGGGTTAACTTAAACTGAAGAACGACAACTGGAAACTAAAGGCAGGGTGTCAAACACCCAGGTTTCATTAGGTGGAAACCAACTGTAATTGTGCTGCTTTTTTTGACACCTTTATAGCCACAAAAGTGTACAGCTGTTTATCTGTCCCATCAGGATCTTCATCTCTTCAACCAGAATGTTCTGCTACTGTCTAGCAGGGAGAATTCCCAATCCAATTCATGTTATTTCAAAATAACATTCTGCCATGATAAAAGGCTGCATTGCTTCTAACTTGCTTTCTGCTCTTGCACCAGGAAAACACTGGCCTTGAGCTTTCAAAGCGTTTTAGAATCATAATAACCATTTATAAGAACACGATGAAGATCAGGACCCTTCCGATAATGCAGGTTTATTGGAGAGCACTATATTGACAACAGCATCTGAAATTTGCTATACTCAGGAGGAAAAAGGAATTTTAAAAAAGAATTAATCAATATTTCATGTCTTGTTTTAACACCATTGGACCTTAGTCCTCTCATCTATATACTGCACTGGCAGGATAAATAAAAACAGCAGAGTGAGTTCCCAGGTACCTTCCCTGGGAGATGAAGTACATGACAGAATACAGATTATATACTTTAAACCAAAGCACTTATATTCATCCCTTTTTTTTCCTCTGAAGGTACACAGGGATATAAGGGAATATACTTAAGCAGTGGAGATTCTGGATGATTTGGTAACACCTTAGAATTCAATCTGATACCATAAACATGCTTTCAAAATTCTAATGAAAACAATATTAGAAATGCGAAAACAATTTTAGCCATCCCTAAAAAGCCATAAATCTCCGAATACCTTTTAAAATATCATCCCATAAAACTGTAGTGCAAAGCAATGTCTCAGCCCTTGCTATTATGCTAACACCATGCACTCAATTTCCCTCTCTACAGGAGAGTTTTACATGTTTCTTGGTCAGGGGTTTTTGAGACTCATTAGAAAAAGAGTTCCTCTTGTTACTGTAATTGCGCTCAAATTTCAAATTTTACGCATAGGAAATAAAAAAATCCTCCATTTATGTATAGCATAAGGCTATGTAATCACACAAATCTGGGGGAAGAGGGACATTAATCCCAAAGTTTAACGAACAGGAGTTTGTTAAACATCATCTGCAGAACTACAGCAGGCAGATCTATTGTGATATATGTATGTGCAACAATCCCAAAAATGTTTCCTATGGCTCAGACTTTTTTTCATAGTATAAAATTAATGGGGACCAGATCTGGACAGGAAATTGTCTCAACAGCTCAGGAAAAAATAATGCACTGTTTTTCAAAATACACTTTTCAAAAGATGGCTTTGCTTTCCAGACATGATTTACAGCTGCATGCAGCAATAAAAATGCAATGCTCACAAAAAGTTGCTTTGTTTACCTCAAAAATGAAACCTTATTTTGCATACTTCCTACTTTATTAGTATTCTTAAAGAAATGGTAGTTATAGGTTGTAATTCACTCTGCTAAATACCATCCACCATTTCAGAAAAGTACATAGGCATATGCTTAACATTAAAGACATGAAAAGACCAGTGGAATCAACTTAGTTAAAATGCTTGAAACGAAGTATATGCTTGCTTATCTTGCTCTTAGTGAAGGTTTAAGTGCTTAAAATGTCATTATTTAATCTCAGAATATAAAAGTAAGCTCCAAGATTAATAGTTACTTGAAAGTTTCAAGTCTCAAAACATAGAATTTGCATTTTTAGTAATGCCTTCCATAAACTCCAGCAGAAAGAACTGACTACAGTTTCTCACAACATGTTACAAAAGAGACTTGCATTCTATATTTCAGAAGAAAATAGTAAAATGGACTTTTAGGACTGCCGGAGGTGTAATATGTGACACATAAAGCTTTAACTAAAATTTAATTTAAAATAAAAGCAATTAGACAGGGCTCTTCACCTTTAAGTTTCCACTATTTCACTAAAAGAATAAGAAATTGATATAAAGAAGATGGAATAGAGAATGGACCCTAAAAATGTTGGCAACTGAAATTCATCTTCTTTGACATCTATAACCGTGCTTTGATGTAGGCTAAATGAAGGAAAAACTCATTCTTTCTGTCACTGGGGGTAAATGGAACAACATAAAATATTTTCTTGGTGATCCAGGGCAGGTGAGTTCAAATCAAGTAAAAGTTTTGTTGTCACTTGAGCTCTGAATTTAGCACAGAATTCCAGGAAGTTCTTTTCTGCATTCAATTGTTCCAGGATTTTTTATGTGCACAATCAATTTTAGTTCTATGGTTCAATGGACTGTAATTTCCAGTGGGGACTTCAGTGGTAAAAAATAAAAATGAAAAAACGTGAAGGCAGAGAAGATGTCTACACAAGCAATTGCATGTCAATCTGATTGCAGAAAAGAACTTAGAAGTCTATTTTTTAATTCTCTTGGGAGAAACTAGAGATCATAGAAGGTCAATTAAGAGTGTTAATTAAGATAAAACCGAGGAAATTTAGCACTTCAAAAAGCTATTAATTAACAGAGAGCTTGCCAAAAGCATTAGACAGACACTTTTCCTTTTTGAGTTAATTTCAAAATATTGCAGTAAAGTAAAATTCAACAGTGACAGATTGAAATGACAAAATTCTCCAGGCCAATTAATTGACAAAAAATATATCCTTTCATAAAGGCTGTTTATAGAATCTAATCCTCAGATGACTCTCCTACCAAACTACTGAATCAGCAGCAGCTTTATTTGCAGCAGCTTGTCAGGCCTCTTGATTAATAAATAAGTATAAATAAGAATATTGGTCTAAACAGAGACCTATAACAGACAGAATAAAGGCTTTATAATGTGAGATGCCCTTCCAACAAAAAGGTTTGTTAAAGTGATTCAAAATAAACAGAAATATTTTCAAAAACATGTCAGAATTAACTTAGACTATGTTCAGGTAGAGTTGTCTCTGGTACTTCTTTGTATCTGTGGTGCATCAAGAGAACATAAATCCTCTGTGAGGGGTCAGGGTACTCTGGTTTTGCCTGGCACTCTGTCACCTGCCCTGTGTCAGCCTCATCTGTGACAGGTCCTTGGGAATGAGGGGAGAAGATACAAGTCCCCTCTGCACTCCCTTATTAAAGACAATCACCTCTTCTTCTCCCTGGGTTTCTCTGGGTTTTTGCATTGCTGAATCACTGTATATTTCCTTACAACCAAAAATACAGGAAATTTATCTGCCAGTGCATACTGGTGAGCCACTGCTTAATTCTATACTAACCAAATTAATGCTTCCATTTTACTTATGCTGACTGACCTTTCGTTTTTTTTTTTTTTTTCCCCTGAGGAAGCATCTCTGAGTACAGCTGCTGTAAAACTCTTCTGCTTTGCCAAATTAAACACCCACATTCCCCAAGTCACAGTTTTGGTCTATGCCTTTCTCTTCACATCAGATGTAAGTTTCTAAATGACAGATTGGAATGAGTTGGCAGAAAAATGCACCCACCCCTGAGAGAACAGCAAGGCTCTCACCTCTCCAATGAGGAGCACACACACTTCTCTTGCCAGAGAGCTGTTTTCTGAGAGGAGTAAAGGAAGTACCTTTGGTACAGGAGAAGGGCAAAACTCTAAATCCTGAAGAATATCAGCCCTAGCCTGGATTTATTTCTGTTTTTTTCTAAGACATGGTACTTTGTTGCTAATTATTTCATTACATACTTTCTGAAGAAAAAAGAGCATGAGAAGAGCAAAGAAGACACAAGCACAGAGAATTGATTTTAGCTGGTAAAAATGGTTGCTATTTCTGCATTATAAAGATACCTGTTAGGCAGCCATTTATCATAATTATTCATTCTTTTGTGTGTGTGTGTGGGTGTGTGTGAGTGTGAGTGTACACACATGTTTGCTTTGTATTCCATAATGGTGCAGGACATCTAATAATGAACAGCCGTGCCCCTCTAGCCATGAGCAGACTGTCTCACACATCCTGCTTCAGGTCATTCTGAAAGTGAAACATTTATACAGGGACAGATGCTTTATTAGCCATCATGTATAGTTTTATGCAAAGCTCAAACAAGTGGAATACATTATGAACAGCACAGACCACATTCCCAATTCAGGCAGTGACTGTACCCAGCAAGATGTACCTGGGTATGGAGAAATTATGCACTCCAGCCAGCCCAAACTCTTGGTAGATCAGCCCTACTGTGAATCCTGAAAATAAGCTGCATTGGGTGACATACTGTTCAATTAATCTCCAGAAATATTTCCTTTCTGTTTATATTCATACTGCATCAATGGAACACAGGCACAAGAGTCCATTTCAGTTGAGTTTGCTATAGACTTGCAGTAAAGGCTACTCCTAGGTCACAAACTGGCCCATTAGAATCTCCCCCCACAATGTGATTTAAAAACAGATGTAACAATTAATAAACCCCATGTCAAAATGGCCTTGAACAAAAGATAAGAAGAATACTTACGAATGATCACAAAAAGGAACAGAGAAATGACAGCTTTGTATTTAACTGCATCTAATTTAAAAAACACCAAAACTATTTGACTTACTATTTACTTATTATTTTGGGCAAGACAGGCAAAATCAATGCTAGAAATAAGGACTAGTCTGTTACTACAAGTACAGGAATAGCTGAGGCATCTGCTTGGGTATTTAATTTATGGATTTATTTCCAATCTTTGTGCTGTGTACATTTTTCTAATTTATTTCCTTTCCTTCTTTGTCTATTCAATACACTCATGGACACCTGAAACAAAGAGGAAAAAAAACCCAAGGCAGCAGCCTGAGAAAATTGACTTTTGCTGTCCAAGCTTCTGTAGTTTCCATATTTCTGATTCCTTGATCTGACGTTGATGCATCTCAGTTCAGTTTTGAACTCAGGCAACGAGACAAGGAAGTTACTTCACCCAGGCAGAGAGGGCTCCTTCAGACACCTCTGCTGCTGAGCTCAAAGAAGAAAAGCAGAATTCCTGTTTATCAAGGATGATCATAGAGGTCCAGCTTGCTGCAAAGCACACAGAAGAGAAACAAGACTAAAGAATTATAATTGTAAACTCTGCCCTCCAGCCTATATATCGCACATATATATTATTTCAAGGTGATTCTCATGCATTCTCAAACCCGTGCTGATCTCTTCAAGATGAATGGCATCCCCTGTAGAGAACATGAATTGGTAGATGAACTTTGTCCAGACACTGGGCTTCTACAGGTTGCACTGAGTCTTCAGGTAAGAACTGTAGTCTTGGTGCAAACTGTTTACAGAACAGTAAATCCCAATTTCAAACTCTTTTCCTTCCCCACTCTCTTTCCTAATCCTTCTGTTTCCAGAAACACATATTTTCTTGATTTCTCTCGAGTCAAGGTTCTTTATTTCCCTTTCTTAAGTACAGGCTGTGGTTGGAGCTACAGCCCATGCTACTGCCTGCACTGAAGTTATCAGCAGAAGATGCCTTTCATGAATGCCTGGGTTGCACTTGTCCCCTGCTGTCTGTAGTTGAGCAGTTTATACACAATCACAAACAACCTCGACCTGCTGCAGCTGCACTGTGCAAAAAGAGAAGTGCATGGCTCCACACATCTCCATTTGCACTTGGATTTTGTCGATGATCAAATGTATGTGTAAATCAGGACAGGATGCAGAGAAATGTTACAAACATTTGTTTGCAAATGTTACCAACATGCAATTACGTTTAGAATGAAGGAAAACTAAATTCACATAAGAAGGTTTGCGGGCTAAGCTGTTGGCATCTTTACACAGCCATTTTTCTCTTCAAAAATCAGCTGAGTAAAATTCATTTCCATGCTTAGGAAGATTGTTTATCAGGAAATGCAGCTCCTCTGGTCAATGGCAGCAGAGCACTTGCTCCACAGGACAATTACTTATGCTCACAGCGGTTGAATCAAAAGGGGGGTGATGCCAAAACTTCCCTGGTGGCACCATGGTGTAACCCTGTCCCTCCATTCCCCACCTCTTACTGGACTATGTCAGGCTGAAGACTAACTGCAATCCCTGGTGGCTGTGACAAAGGGAGCGACAGCTGAAACCCTGGCACAGGTTTCAGGGCTGGTGCCACACTCATCTGTAGGGCAGCTTTATGTGCTCTTCTCTTCACCAGTAGCTGCATCCAGTTTGCTGAGTCCTGGTTCAATATTTTCACACAGCGTGAAAGGGAGTAGAGAAGGATTTAGATTTTCATCCTTTGTAACCAAAAATGAATCAAAACTAAAAACTGTGCCAAGTGGAAGAAAAAAGACAACGGGGCCCTTTCCCTGCATCTCCATTTAAATCAATATTTGCTGTCTTGGGTCTGCACATTTTTCTACAGGGAGGATATAAACTAAACAGAGCTGCAGTTAATCCAGGATCCCTGAAGAGATTTAATTAAGGAGGCTTTTCCACCCTTTTCTTTTGGTATTAAAGGGCACTCACTACTCCTAGCTGCATATTTTAGTGAAATGTATTGTAGGTGAATACAGAAGAAATTTCTTGATTAGCTCTTACCATCTCAATACAAGATACTGAAAGGAGTTCATCTAACCTTGTCTCAAAGGAGCTTAAATTTTTCATAAAAACATTTTCTTTTAGGTTGGGTCTTTTTTATGTTTAAATCGGAAATATGATACAACTTTGAAAAGATGTACATTGTATTTCTGTGACACTGAGATGTGAGCAGAGACTTTTATAAAGACATTTTGTTTTATTGCTATGGTGAAAATGAAAGAATAGTTAGCACAAGACAGTACCCTAAGTCTGTTCATTTAAGAGGGCAGAACGCTGGACCAGATACTCAGCTGACAGAACCCACACTGACGTACATCAGCTGATACCCTTTCAAATTTTCCACAGCCTGCAGTCATTGTGATAGTTCAAGCACTACCTCTTTGATATTGTTATGGAAGAGAAGGTGATGTTACTTTGTTCTCCACACATTTCACATTTATCTGAGTACTGACATAATAAAACTGTACGTTTTATTTCTGAACAGATGATATTCACTGGAAAAAGAGACCTCAAACTCCACAGATTAGACCTTCATCAGTGCACATTCCTCTATCAACAACTTGTATCCCTCCAGCTCTGGTATTCAGAAGAGTGTTTCCAAGTATTCTAAAATTCATTCCTAATTTGTTGCTAAATACTAACTGATTATTTACATTACAATAGCACTGTGAATCCTCACTGTGCAAGGCACTGTACACACACAGCAGTTTTTGAACCAAAGAGCTTAACAGTCAAATACCCAAGAGAAAGAGATTCTTTGGAGAACATACCTGTCCTTACCCCTAGCACTGCATCACATCACAGAGCCAGCCAGTTCTCTGGAATTGCATCCAGAGCCACAGAGCTCTTCTCTACACTGCCTATTTGCACTAACCAAAAGTTCATTTTAGATTATGGAACATCAATATTTTTAGCAAAAATGAAGTCTTAAATCCAGACAAATTATTCTGATATGGAAAAAGGAGGTAAAAATAGAACTTGCGTGGGTCTGAATTTTAATTCAATTGCAAGAGGCCATAAAGTAACCCATCAGTCAAGCTTTGAAGATTAACTGCTAATTAACACAGATGTTGCCTTCCCTTTTACTACTGTAACTTTCTCCAGATTAACTTTTCCTTAAAGTATAAAAGGAACAAAATATTTCTCTTTCCTTTTCTTTCTTTTTCTTTTTTGACATACATTTTAATGAAGCACACACACATATATAGGTATTATATTAAGGTTTAGTATCAATATTAGGGTCTTGCTTACTATCTATATTCCATTGAAATGGATCAAGTCGTTCACTGCTTTCTTAATTAACTCACCTCTGTCCAAATATCAAGAAATAATCCTCACATCTGAGCTACTGAAACTTCCTCTAACTCCTCCACTGCTTGGCTTACATAGTAGGTGGCTTTCTGAAGGGCATCTTTTGCTCATGCACATTGTGGGCAGAAGAGGTTGAACTCTAATTAAAGCCTCACTTAAAATATCACCCAAATCCTGAGGACACCCAGGATTAGCTTTTGTCATTCCCCTTCTGCTCCCCAAAGTCACTACATTTATTCAGCAGGGTCTTCTGAAGGCCAGACACCTGCAGCCACTGGTTCAAATACCTACACTGGAGGCAGCACCTTGATTGTAGGCAAACATACTTGGCAGAGCCAAGAATGGCCCAAGTTCTTCTCTCAGATGGCAGCCTTTAGAAAAAGCATGGTAGAGCAAACAGTTCAGAAAAGCAGGAGACTGCCACAGAGAAGCTCGTAGGAAGACGAAGTAGGGGTCACAGCTGATTTCCTACTATGCCACTGAACAGTTTCTTCAGCACTGGACAATTTCAGAATATATTATTCCAATATTCATTGAATAGTCTGCAGGAGGTTAATAATACAAGTGGAAGCTTTCAGAAACATCTCCATATTTATTAGAATGGCAGTTAAATGCTCAAATTCAGAATTTTTATGGCTTCTCTGCTATCAACTGAAGTAGTAAATTAGTTAATTTTCCAAGTCTTTTGCAATCCAGCTTTTTGAGAATAATAAATACAAGAATCATCATACCAATCATCTAGGCAGCTCACTGTTAGTCTAAACTAATGCCTAGGTATCAGGAATGGTGAGGACTTCAGCTAGCACCAGAAATATAATATTCACAGTGAACCCAAGTGAAGTGGGATTCATGAAGTGGGACAGTGCTCCTTTGCTTTATAAACAAATGCTCTGATTTCTCTTCCACATTATACTGCTCTTAGTAACATCATCTTTTCAGCAATTCCCAGTATCACCTAGTTAAGACTTGGCAATGTTACCACGGAATTGTGCAGACAAGCAGCTCCTTGAAGGCCACACATGTGACAGGACCCATCAGAGGAGCCTGTGGCTGCTCCCCTGGCACCAAAGTTCAAGACATCACAGTTAATTAAATTCTTATCTACAATATTTGCATAACAAACATTAAAACAAGTTAGTTCACTACAACTAGAAACTGCAACTCGCTTGCCACAATTTAGCTGACTCAAGTCTAGACTACATCCTTTTGGCACCAAACTGTAAAATCTAGAACTGACTAAAATCTGTTCTGTGGTTACATTACAGAGAGCCTCAGGTAACAGTAGGAGCTACACTACTGGAAGGAATATCACATTAAAAATTAAGAGTTCAATCACATACAATAGCAGAGATAGTGTCACAATTAGCTTAGAAAACAACATAATTCTTTATAAAGCTCTTTCTTTGCCTCTTCATGCTATGTGCCTGATAAGCCCTTGCCAACAAAGACATTATACTAATTACAATTAGGTATACGAAGTGTAGGGCAACTTAAATGATTTATTGATTTTTTTCCTCACAAAATAAATGTTATTTTGAATCCCAAATATACAGTAAGAAAAAAATAAAGCAGAAGCCACAGATGGCATGTTCAGTCCAGACACGTATGAATGTGAATATACTTACAGGAGCACTCAATCCATTTAAAACTTTAATCTTTTCCCTGGAAAAATCATTGCTGAGTAGGTTTTATGCAATTAAATTCATTTTTTCCCTGAGCAGAGACATTTAAGGGACAAAACCAAGAGCTGAGCTGTTTTAAAAAACCCTTAGAATAAAGAGGATCTTCCACCAATTTTTTTCTTAATGTCTTCAGGTCGACAAATAAAAGTATGCACATTTGTCATGCAATATTAATGTGGCACTATGTTTGCCTTTGATATAATTATTATCTACATACAATCTGAAGTTGTATTAAATAACTTTCTGTGTTAACTATCAAACTGTGGTAATGACCACTTCATACCTAGGCATGGAAAGAAGAGAGGAATCTTTCTGCTTCAGTTCTTTGGGAACTCTTTCCAAGAATTACCACAAGACCCTCCTTTGTTCTCCATGCTGCAACACCATGAAGGTCCTGTAACCATATTGAGAATTTGCTTCTCCTGTGCGTATCCTCAGTGTTCAAATGTATTTCCAGGAAGGATTTGCAGCACTAAGAGTCTGAGCAGAAGACAGCACTTGATCCTTCAGTGGGACCCTCTCATAAGTCTATTTTGAACTCCTCTGAAGTTCCAAAAAAATACCTAGACTCACTGAAACATGAGGAGCTGATCCAGTCTGGTGTTCTCCCAGTCCTTTCTACACGCCCCATCTCCAGAGTGCCAATGCACTCAAGCACTGAGATGTAAACCTTCCGTGACACAGACAATGAAGGTACACAAGAAAAAAGGCTTAGACACAACAGGCACCCCCAGGAAGCAGCAGGTTTATTCCCTGTTCTCTGAGTGCCTTTTGCCATTACACCAACCATTTTGTCCTCAGTCTTGTCAAGTGAAGGCACAGCACTTAGGAAAATACATTTCTCTTTTTTTCTGGTCTGCAAGTCAGCATTATCTGATTAAGTCTACTTCCTAGGGCTTGTTCAGTCTCGCTTATCAGACACACACTGGAAAATATTTCCAATAATAAGCCAGCAGAAATCTGCCTTCATATCTGGTGTCAGGCTACATATAACAGAAATCTTTTCATTTTAGTTTTAAAGTATTGCTTCATTCAACAAGCCAACTGCTGGCTGACACACAATCTAACCTAAAGGCTATGGATCAGCAGGTAAATGCAGAAATTCTATTAGTTTTCAGACCTGAGGTTTACGCCTTTCATTTCAAATGAAATCAAAATCCTACACATGAATAGGTAAAGCACAGAGTAAAGATCCTTTCTTAAAACCATCCATTACATATTGCATGAGTGCAAGGAAGAAAGCAGTTTCTGCATCTTGTAGATACTGTATTTCTTGTGCTCAGTGACTCTGGCAAGGATGGTAAATAGCAGACATAAAAGAGATCCATTCTGAGGACAAATTAAAACCATGACGAACATTATATTAGGCAATGTGAAATCCGGCAAAGGTACAAAGACAGGCACAGTCAGATACGCTTGGTATTAACAAAACCTCTCCAAGCTTGTATAAATTGGACTTCCTTACCTAAATCCGATTTTAAAAGTCATAATCAAACTTGTCTATGCTTTAAAGGTTTTGGAAATGAGCATCCTCATACAGGACCAGAAGAAGGAAATAGTGCAAAAATGCATATTACAAAGTACTTAGAATATCAAGGAGAATATTTCTTTTTCCAAACTGAAAGCAACACCACCAGCAAAGAGAGTTTTCATTTCTTTGTTCTTTCTAGAAGTGTACACACCCAGCTTTATAGAAATACATGAGATTTAGGAATGATTGACTCCTAACTTCATTTTACTGTTTGCTCTAAAGAGATATATTCACTGAAGTTCTCAGAGCATAGGCATCAGCATTTTGACACACTATATGGACTGAATCCCCAAACTAATAGCAGAGGGCATAATTCACTTCTGGTGTGGTTTTCCTTCATAATGGTGGATCATGATAGTCTTACAGCAAGAAAATAAATTGTGATTACATGCTCACAATTATGATCAGACCACTATTTAGTGTAGGTCCTCTTCTGCGCATTCAGTTAAGGAAATTGTTCCATGGCTGTGCTATTCATTCAGGGAAAAATATAGAATAAAAACAAAACTTTTTGTTCCTTGAAAATTTAGCTGTAATATTTGTCTTTGGAGTATGGAATTAAACAGTAAAGAAGCTTGTTGGGCTCCCTTCTTTTTCATTATATAACCGTACTCAGATCTTTCATTTGTACTTTGGGTTTATTTGTATTTAATCTGCATTTTCTCCTGGCAATAGGTTTGATAGCCTCTAGTTACATTTTGTGCTGATGCTATCTTATAGCTTGATGAGAACAAGTGAGTTGGTCTTCTTCATCATAGCTCTTAGCTATTATAATACAGTTATCATTCATAGATATCCCTTACATTTTCTCCAGGAGAGGTAGAATTGCAGGTGTTACACAAATATAAAAATATGGTATGTCAACTGGCCTAGAGGGAAAGCAAACAGAAACAAGATGCAATGTCCAGATCCAGCACTCCCTCCAGTCCAGTAAGTCAATTAAATCACATCTTACGAAGAAATAAAAAGACCCCAAACATGATAATTCTTGTTTATCTCACAGATGATAACAGAAATGATGCTTTATCTTATCCTTTTGACAGGTGTAATGGCAGCTCTTCTGATTCTGCACAAGTATTTTTGACATGGAAACAGTGCTCTGCACTCTTCAGTCAAAGGCTGACCTAAATGGTCTTTTAAAAATAACATTTTGTTGGCTTTTACTAAACTAGGGCTGCACAAAACTAATATAACATGTAAAAAATATAAAATATAAAAAAAATATAAAATATAAAATATAAAATATAAAATATAAAATCTGAGCTGGCACCATTGCTTATGTAGTACCTTTCATCACAAAAGGTTTTTAGTAGAATACATGCACACTGACAAATGCAGCCACTTGCACATGGCAATGGTAGAGGACAATTTAGGATGAGGATGAAGAACCATGCATCAAGTGAACTCCCCAAAAATATGGGAGATTCTTGTTCAATGCTGGCAAGAGAGGAATGCTGCTATGGAGCACTTTCCCAATGCAATCATGGGAAATTGCTCATCTAAGTATTGACCAGATCAGACTACATTTAACTTGTTTGATCTGATGAGATCAGGGTGTATGGCTGCAAGTTTGTGATACGAAGCCAGTATTAAAAATTGCAGATCTCAGAAAAGCAAAGCAAGAAAACTCACCACCCTAAACCATTCATATGGAAATTATTCAATATAAACAGGTGGTTTCTTCTTGAACTGCTGATATAATATTCCATATCCACGGATCATTATGAAAACCATGTGCATGCACAGATTATTACCATATGAAACAATGAAGATGTCTTACGTCCCCTCATAGGTTAGCATTGCTCAGGGGTTTGTTATTTGAGAGCAATGTCATTATCCTTTATGCTGTGTAGAATCGTCCTCTGTTGTGCAGTATTCATTATTACACACTTTGTCATGCACTGCCTCTGCATGTGCATGTAACACACACAGATTACACCCACTGATTCACAGGTACACACTGCACTCACATCCATCAGAATTCCTCACTCTCACAGGGCAAAGCAGCAGATCTACACTAGTTTATACATTTGAACATCACACTTGGTAAATGTTGGATGATTTTAGTGGTCACATTATGACTTTGTGTTCCTTCAGTTTGTTCCTACGAGGATGTAAGAAATAAAAATGTACTTGTGGGGGAAGGAATATAAATTAAACTATTTTACAGATTTCAGCAATTGTTCAAAAGCTTGAAAATAACAATACAGGTGTGGAGGGAGAAGAGAGAACATCTTCAATTGAGATAATTCAAGTTTGCCATTTACTTGTACAAGTATTACCAGAGAGCTGCTCTTCAACCAGGGAGCTGTCACTTCTCAGAACTTGACAGAAGCTTTGTTCTTTTTTACCTTTGTATTTTTATTTGATTTCTCTGAGTGCAGGCAAAGGATTAGTTTGAAATCATGTTTTTCCCCCCACTGTGGAACGAGTTGCCCACCTCTAACTGGTAAAATACAATGTAGACTCCATAACATTTAAACAGAGTTTACAGAGGCAGCCAAGAGAAAACAAGCAACTGGAGTGGAAGTATTATGCATAGAGCAGTGCTTGAAAAGATGCTAGATATCATCTCCCCCAGTCCTCAAATACCACAGTAAATGAGCACATAACTCAAACCTCATTTCTCCCTGGAACATTTTTTAAAACTGTCTTTCCTACTGATTTCTGGAGTTACCCTTTAAGAAGAGACTCTGGGATGAAGGCATTACAAATATAAGATTATCTCCTCTTGATAACTTAGTTTGCCAGTGCATAAATCATATCAAATGTGATTCTGAATTGCCCGAATGCATGAAAATTAACCATGGGAAAGCACACTGCAATCCAGAGGTGAAATCTACATTGGCAACATGCTCCTTTTAAAGCAGTTTGATGCTGCACATAAACAAGCCCTCATAGTTTTATGAAAGGTATGTAAGGACAAATATGATCATCAACAAGCAGAAAAGCTAAATCTGGGGTGGCCAAAGCCAGCTCTGTGCAGCTCAGCTCCATCTATGCTGAGCTCATGTACCACCCCCAGCCAGCTCAGCAGCCTGTCAGACCGTGCCTGAGATGAGCTGGGGCCACGGGATGTTACTGCTCCAGCTGTTTGTCAACACCAAACAGCTGGAGGTGGTTGATCCCACACAGTTCTGGAGCACACAGTGCAGGTCTCTAACCTGCTCTGAGCAAAATAACCAGACTAGACCAACTCCTGGGCCTTAGTGAGCCCTGGTAAAGCAGCTTCCTAGAATTTCTATTAATAGGAGATTGGAAAAAATAAACCCACCAGGAGAGAGCAAAATATCTGATCTTGTGATTATGGACAAGTAAATAGCTTCAAATTTGCCCTGTGCCTATAAAGACAATTATTGGAACCACATATTTTCCAGCCTGGATTGAAGCATGCCTGGTATTCAGATACAAAGATCATCGTTATAATGGTAATTTCTTTGCCACTCCAGGAGCCTGAGTAGCAGATTCAGCTATGATTAAATCATTCAATTCACCTCTTTGTATCTTTTACCTGGCATGACATTGTTATTTACCTGAACCGTGGCTATAAACCCTCACAATTCAAATATTATACAATGCAACAGACTAGTGCCAACCTGAGACAAGACCACTAGTAAAGCACTCCTCCCTAAGCAAATAATGCTGTGAACTTCTCAGTACTTTGCCTTAGGTGCTTGGCTTTCTTCAAAAATAATAATGAAAAGAGGCAGAAAAGATATTTGGTGAAGTGGTTAGGTGAAGCTTACATTAAGATGGATTTTCATTCGGTAGCAGCAGGTTGAAGAGGCATATTCTAGAAAACAGTATTTTTTTTATTTCCTCTTCTTTGTAAGAAAAGAAAAAGCTTCAATCCAAATTAATTTTTATCAAAATTCCATAAAAATTAAGTAAAATTATTTATGTTCTTTGTGAACTCTTTTGGTTTTTGGTCTGACATTAAACTGCATTGTGCTTATATCTGAATGAATCTGTGGATAGGGGGCTTCAACTGCCCAAGAAATAAGAATTAGAATTTGCACAAAGTTGAATTATTATGTTCCTTCACATTTTGGAGTGCTCCAAAATAAACAACAACCTTTTGGGCTTTGTACTTTCTGCAAACAGAATTACTAAACTGTTCACACACCTGTGAAAGCAGCAGGCACTGGTTGGTTAGAGCATGGTGCTGGTAATGCCAAAGTTGTGGCTTTGATCCCTGCGTGGGACACTCATGTTAAGAGTCCCTTCCAACTCAGAATATTTTGTCATTCTGTGATTCTGACTTACTAACCGAAGCACATGGAAGCTGTGTCAGATATCCAAATGGCCTACTCATGGATAACACAGCTGTACTCTCACTGTCTCCAGACACATAGCATCAAGCCCAGAGTAAGCTGCAAAACGACAGAAGATAAATCTAATTCTCAATCAATTGCACTGACAGTGCACCACAGACTACAGGACAACAGTAAGGCAACATGTTTGGCAAATACAGGTTAGAGAGACAAGTTATGGGATATCCCACAGGGTGTACACGGGCATCGGCAACATGGGTACTGGTACGGAATTTGTCCTAGCAGCTCTTGAAAGGCTCGCTTATGGGTGGGCAATGTGCCAGCAACGTGCAATTGTGGTGGCAAAGCAAATGGAGGTCCATCTAAAAAGTGAAAATCCCTGTCTGCTTCTGCCCCCAAATCTCATAACTAAGTGGGATGTATGCTTAGTTTTTGTATGCAAAGAAAAAACCTTCATCCTAGCCTGAATGCATAGAGAACTTTTCAAAGTACAGAATTTCAAACAGGATTAAACCCCAGTAAATCCTCTTTTGCTGTGCAGACTGTCCTTTCACTGAACACAGGTTTGAAATATGGGGAAGCTGATTTCCCAGAGTGCCATCCTTCACCGGCTCAAATTCTCACACAGGTTTGTTTTCCCAGCCAGCCCTGAATATTCCTCCCTGTAATGAGTGCAACTGTACTACAAAACAGCCAAAAAAATGATTGCCTTTCCACAGGATCCAGGCTCCTACAAACATGAAACAGAAAAGAGACAGATATTGTCTCCCATCTCCCAAAATGGTGCAAAATTCCTGTCAATAACTTGGCCTAGCGTTCTCAAGGATTTTGCAATTTTGTTCTCCATATTTTACAAATGTTCTTTTCAAAGAAGTTTGAGTAGATCTTCAAAACTTTAAATAAACTGGTCTAGAAAGAGCAAGTGATCAGCTGTGAAGGCAAAAGAAAATAACCAGTTTTTATTACAGAATTTATATCCTAAACTTAACCTACATGGCACCCACTAATGAGCATGAGCCTCACCTGAAGTAACAATGTCTTGCTGAAAGAAAAAAAAAGTACTGATGGTCCTTTTCTGAATTCTAGCAAGAGACAGAAACTATTTAGAAGAAAAACAGGGCAAGTGTAAATATTGCAAATATTTCTTTAGTATGAAGCAGAAATTATTTTATCGCTTTCCTGTGAGAAAGTCTGAAACTCATTTTCTTCTCCTGCAAAGAGAAGTAAAAATATTCTGGAAGTATATAACTATTATGCTCTAAAATATGCATCCAGGTACAGAGATACTCTCCTAAGAAAACAGTAAGAAAAAATCTATTCATGAAACTGTACATCATTACCGTCCTGGTTTCTTCAGGAATAAAAATTCATGTTACAGCAATTAAAAGGATGAAACCCAGCAATTAATTAATTAATTTGTAAGGGCAAAGGAATAAAAACCTAGATGTATTCCCATGGGATTTGCTGAGCCATTTTGCACCTTCTAAGTCATCTGCCAAGAAAAGGTCACTTGAACTAATCCATGCTTACACCTTGGCATCTCCCCTGAAACATGTCACCGCTCCACTGCAGAGGTATTACTGGCTGCCTATGACACTAAGTCCCAGGAACAAGCCAGACTTGATCTAAATGGAGGTGTGACTGATGTGCATTTCACAAGCCAATGAAATCTATACACTGGGTGTCTCAGGAGACCAACAGTCCAACTTCCTTTCGAGTATTTTCCTCTCCTGTTTACCTTTCAAAGCATTCCTCCTCCTGACACAGTAACTGCAGCGTGGAAAAGGAATCATCAATACAAATCAAAATCAAACAATTAACTTTGTGGGACAAAACTCAAAGGAAAGTTAAATGTATTTGCTTATGCTCATTTTCCTGAAATTCAGGGCTTAAACATTCACTACTAGTTGAGAATTCATGTTCTCCTGGTCTCCCAGGCTTTCCCTGCACAAAGCCATCTCTTCATAAACTGGGAATCCTGAAATCTCACAGTGAATGCCTGGCAGCAAACAAACAAATGAAACAATAGATCACAGTATAAAAGCTGCCATAAAAAAAACCCCTGATGTATAAAAATTAGTTGTCAGGTAGCTGACAACTCCATTCTGTCTTCCTGTAACTTGTAACATGCAGGAAACAATCCCTTCACATTTGTCACTATTTACCAATACTACTCTCTCAGGTCTCAAAGCTTGGACCAGCTACAATTGCCACCCACTCCATATTCATGTATCCATCTCCTTCTCCTGCCATCTGTTCTTTGTCCTGGATTAATCATGATGTATAGGACAATATGGTTGTTACCCGCTCTGAGCACTGCTCCCTATCTTAGCATAGGTTTCAGCAGAATCCCTACTGCAAGGCTGTGAGAATCATCTCCAAATGCTTGGTGCGAAACCACTGGAGCACAGAGGCAAGTTCTAGGACTAGTACAATTTCTGATGCTGTTATCACTCTTTGTTCAATGGTGGAAGATAGTTTCTCTCATATTTCTTATCACTACAATGCTCCAAAGCTACATTTGTTGCTCACATACCTAGTTGGTAGTGACCTCTGATGGATAACATATGATCATGTTTAAAATTTGGACTTCAAAAGGATTCTGAAATTTACCTCTGAAAATTAGGCTCTGATTGGTCTATTTGGGTGTATTATCTGTGATAATACATGCATTTTAGACTCTTGAAGAAACGTGACAGGCACTAGACACAGAAATCATAATTTTCCTCTGTGAGTCTGGCTCCATTACACACATTTTCAGATCCCATTTTTTAAGCAAAAGCTCTGTTTAAAAAATAATTTTACAGGTTTTAAGATGCCTGTAGTCATTTATTCAGAATTTTTCCTTTTTATTTCAGTCAGATATTAATAGAACAGCAAAGAAAAACCTTCCTGTGGTTCAAAGAACTCATTTTTCTCTATATCTGTCTTTGCTTACATGTGAGGGGGGAAAGGCTCTGATAATCTACAGTACAAGCAAGAAATGTGACAAAGGAAAACTTATCTTTTAAAATGCTCTCCCATTTTTTCTTCAGGTGAAACAGGCATTTAATATGCTAGAGGCTGCTTTCTGTGTAGCCTGGAACAGCAAAGAGACCCAGCATGCTAAATATCACATACAGAGCCTGAATCATAACACAGCAGCTTAGTTACTGCTGGAAAATCTGTGACAACTTGAGACAGATGGACAGGAATAGAAGTTTAACCAGGTTTGAAGCTAAAAATTAAATACCAGTGAGACTACTTCTTACTATTCCCAATATTAAGAATGCCAAATAATTTCACAGAATCACAGAATTTGAAAAACTTGAGTGAGAGCAACATATGCAGCAAACCACAGAAGACTTTACCCTTGCAAACAAAGTTGGTGAGCATTTCTGCTCACAGGAAAAGCATCTTAGTTTGAATTTGTATGACAAGTAAATATTCCCACTTCTCTGCTGGTTTGGAAGAGAGGTTAATAGAGGTGAAACATTCAACCAACATCTCTAACATACACATTTTTCTGTGCAGGAAATCATTATTATTCCTGATTCATGATTTTATCAGCCTGGATGTAAGATCTGCAAAATGGAGAAAGGTTTTACAAATGTAAAAAATTCCTTTTTAGAGCAAAATAGAATTACATATTTATGTTTCTGATCAGAAAGTATCCTAGGGCAGCAATTTCATTGAATAAACAGAGACCAAGTCATCACCTATCTCTCTCTCTGCTGAGATCAAAGCTGGGATTTGCAGATCTCATCCTCTGAGGCTTGGATCGTCAGACCTATCAAGGCTGATAAGATTCAATCCAAGCACTTATAACATTTAAGTGGATTCTATTTTTGTTCAGCTCGAATTAACTGTCTGAAAGATTCATTACTTACATTGTTCAAGGCCCTGAACAAATCTGAATTAACTTTAGTGGTTCATTTTCATAGGACAGAGCTAGTTTGTACACAAGTACAAGCTGAATTTTACCAGTGACCCAGGTGGATTTGATATGCACAAGACAAAGAAAACTCAAGGTACTTGAGCATGTTAATTCACACTAATACCAAGTGTACGGAGTATTGTAGTTTAAAAATCTTTGATGTTAATAGCATGAGTGATAAAATATGGGTCTAATCAAAATGACTCAGTATTGCACATTAAACCCTGCAGTACCCAATTACTCATTGCTGTTTCTGGTGAGAAATGTGATATTCAAGGGTATAACCTAACCCGCAGCCATAAATAACACATGTATTAAAAAGAACAGGTTGATGGCAGGGCTTCTAAATGCTGTTCTTTAACTGTGTGATCCTAGCTTTGAATCCAGTGGTAGCAGTAGCAGTGCAGTAGTTACATGGTATGATCGGGTCCACGGACTGAACAAAACCACAAAGTGGTTGTGCTTGTCAAATGCAACATTAATAAGCTTGGGCTTGTTATGGAGATGATATTTCTTTAAAAAAAGACTCACATATTTTGAACTTGTCATTTCGATTTATCTAGAAGTCTCTTTTTTATTTGCCTTGAAAAACCTTATAAGGGACAGCAAGAGAGTTTTTTGGGATGTCTTGTCACAGGAAAGGGCTTAATTTTACTGTCCACCCACTTTGCTAAATAAGCAACCTGTCATGCTTGTATTAATTCAATCAGACCAAAGCTGAAACTCATTTTGAAGCTCGTATTTCAGCATTTTTTGTCTTGAACCAATTGAGCTTGTTGTGTACAAACACAAAGCTGTCATAGACAGGGAAAACAATTTTTTAAAAAAGAAGAAAAAACCCTGTCAAATAGTTTGGGTTAGGATTCTTTTTCCCCCTTCAGTTCAAACAAGTGCCTGTTTTGTGCTGCAGAGATTGGTACAACACTTCATCCATTTCAAACGAGAGCCTGCTTTATGAACTCATGGAAAACAGCTATTTTATACAGCAACTTGCAGATATGATCCTCTGACAAGCAGTGCTCATTAAAAGAGCATCAGCTGGCTCAAGCAGTAGTCTTGGTCGTTACTGAAGTAAGTCAGAGCCTTGGGGATTTTAACACCATTTGTTGAACAAACAGTCTCATTCTGCCCAGCTGAAAAAAATTTTCCAATTTAAAAATAAATCTTTTGTAATGGGCTCAAGGAAATGTATGGTATGGGAGGATTGAGAAGTTATCTATTATACAGGCATTCTGTTCACATCCGCGATGATTCTGCCTTGATAAACGAACAGTGACACTATTGGCAAACCTGGGATTTGAAGTAATGGTTCATTAATGCAACTGCACACTAAGTAATGTACTTGGGTGTCAGCATTCTGCTGGGTTTCCTTCCTCATTGTAATACTCTTTTTCCTTCTGGATATGCTTAAAAAACATCCTGGCACTCTGTCAATATATTCCTTTGAAAACTGTCACCGTGGGCCTGTGACCGTGGCGTGTATGTGTAACTGTGCATCGACACATGCATTGGCTTGATGCACTCTGGTGATGCGACTTCAGTCTCCTGTAGAGATCCAAATTATGATACGATTGCACTGAGCTTACAGACTTCTCTCATGCTGGGACGGGGATGGTGTGAGGAGCTGAACTCACAAAACAGAGCAACGTGCTCATACTGCATGGTCTGAATAGCTCTTTCAGCTGCACACAGAGAACATCTTGCTTTTCCTTAGAGGAGTTCGCAGATTAGATATGGCTGAGCTGGGATGTGGGGTATTCAATTCTTCCCCCCACTAATACAATCCTTCTCTTTCTTATTGGAGAATCCCTCTCCTCCTCCTTCCACCCTTCCTTCCTTCCCTCTTAGTTTTTTTCAAATTGTATTCAACAGCTCCCACACCTGCCTGTCAGGGACCAAATGTTTAATGCAATGGTTTGTAAAGTCCATGGCTCTGCTCCAAAAGGGTGAGTGCTCAAAGGCCCTGGCAAAAACATTTTGATATATTATTTAGAATTTAGGATCAATTTGAAAAAAAACACAATTGGAATTGGTACTGTTGGTATGTCAAGGTGTTAGAGTGCAAACAGAGTAAGGCAGGCTTCAATATCAAGGGGAACAACAACCAAAAGGGACAGACTTAATAATTCTTTCCATCTGCCACCTATAGATGACAGAAGGTTGATCAAGCCATCTTTGTGTGATCAGAGGGGAAAAGCACATTTTCAGCACAATTATGTAGCACCAATTTTAACTATTATCATATTTGTCAGCAAGGCTTGCTTGCTAGTCATTGGATGGCTTACACAAATTTATTGTGTGAAGAACTCAGAAAAGGTGTGTGTAATTGTTTTAAACATGTTTCATTAGTTTTTAATTTGTAGACCGTTGTGACTAGTGTGGAATAAAGCAGCTTCATGCTTCCTGCCCCAGGAAATTCTTGGAAATTAGATATTTCAACTCAGTGGGATTCACATTGCAATGTATTTTAAATTACAAGAACTGAGTCTTTTGCTCACTTCTGTCCATCTGTGTTATAGTCTTGGATTTACTCCTATACACAGAATGTATAGATTGCTGCTTATCTACATAGCTTAGTGCAGCTTACACAGAAAAATCAGGAAGGAAATCTCAAAGGCAATTATGTTGGAATGAAACAGCTGCAAGGAATCATCAAATGCATTCTGGCCAGACCCAGCAGGAGTGTTTGCAATAGTTTGAGTTTATGTGAAAACTCACCTCACATGGACTTTCTGAAGGAAGACATAAGTCTCTGGTCAGGACTCTGTGAAATTTTATCGAATTGCTCAGTTTTCCCCAGTCCTATAAAGACATTACTGACAGTCAGCAGTCTCTTTGCTACTTTCCTTTGCTACTGGCTACTGACTGTAATCCCTTTTCCCCCTGCCCCCACAGGTAGGGAATGTGAACAAATATCCACTGCAGTTAATGGGATCATCCTAAATCCTTCAGAGGAAGCTATTCTACTCCATTAACCCACTGGGGACTGGCTGTAACAGAGGCCAGAGTGTGATTTAGTTTCACACCTGCCTCAATTGCCACCCAGTTTCTCAGGATGCCCCTACCAGCCTATCTGTGCACACAGACAGCAGTGATGACCTACTGCTCAAGCTGGAGAGCACATCAAGGAGCTGGCCTGACTAATTCCACCACCAGGCTAAGATCATGCTGCATATTTGACATATCTTTCCAGTTTGCCCAGGGGAACCTCCATTCTTATAATTTTGGCTTTTGATGTGCAGCACCTAAGGAGCAAAAATACTTAGCAAGTTACAAACATTAAGGGTGCTCTTGAAAACTTATTGTTCTAAGCCCACATATATTGAAGGTGCCCATTGGCACATTCCAACCAAGAGCAATTTTAAAAACTGAAGTAAACATACCATTATTGATCTGATTTTGTCTGCTGTCCCAGGTGCAGCCCTTCACCCTGAGGTACCCATGCAGTTCCACAGCTGATGGCCACTCGGAGTACAAGTTGATTGATTTCCTATTTGTATCCAACAGCACTTTAGTGGCATTAAATGTTATTTAATGGCACTGATTAAATTTTAATGAAATTATAAAAAAATCCTGCAACCAAAAATAACAACAACCACATCTTCCTTAACTGTAGCACTGTTCCAGCTCTGAAACAAGCACGCTGTCTGGTTGCATTGGAGGGTCACATCTTGATTAAGCAGAGTGTCAAGAGTATTGATAGCATCTTTTCAGTATTCTGGGGAGCAGCCATCAACAAAACCCTAACAGAGTACAATGGCTTCTACTCTCTCTTTATTAATCATGAAAATATATTTACTATTGGAGCAGAAGTGCATTGTATGGACACATCAGTCCTCTTTGCCCACATCCACCCTGCAATCCCCTTTCATTTCACAGGGACTGATGTTTAAAATGGAAGTCAGTTCACATGAATCTTTCTGTTGCAAACAATTATTTTCTCTACAAATCTTCAAGAAAAATAAAAACAAAGCTCACAGGCAAATAAAAATGACAAGTTCAAAACAAAAGCACATTAAAGCTTACAGAAAGAAAAAAAAATCTTTTTCCCTTACCAACCCCAACATAACAAAAAAGAAGATTCTGACAATCACAGTCCTGTTACATACAGAGATGCCAGTCTACATTCCTGATTGTTTTACATGAGTGGTGTCAGGAAACCATTAACAAAAAAGAAGATTCTGACAATCACAGTCCTGTTACATACAGAGATGCCAGAGTCTACATTCCTGATTGTTTTATATGAGTGGTGTCAGGAAACCACTCTTTCAGTAGTACTAAACAGGAAACATATCAAATGTATTTACTTTAAAAATCAAATGCAGGTGAGCAGGACACTAATTTAATTTCTCCTTTTATGGTAAAATTTCTCTCTTCTTTCTGGGCTGCAGCTGTCTGTTTGCAGATTGTTTGACTTGTCCAGAGAATGCAGAACGTGCACAGAATCTCAAATGGTCAAGGCAGAGCAGAGGGGAGAAATTTCCTCCTAGAGGTCAGCAGTATCTGGTGTGGGTCAGATAGGCAAGTTCGAGTGTTCACAAAAACCAGGAAAATAAAAATATTTCCCATTGCAATATGGAGAAAACGTTTCTGGAAAGAATTCACTGCAGCTGAGTTACTTGTTTTACCAATCCCAGGAGGTGCAAATTGTCTCCTGGGATATGTCAAACTGACCATGGCATGCAGTTCCTGCTGAGAGATGGTCAGAATCTCATGTGATTTGGCCCTTATACACACAGAGGCAAAAGAAGAAAAAGGAGAAGACTAAAATACCTGCATGGTTCACATCCAAGAAACTGAGAAGGCTCCTGAACACACACAGCAGAGGGGAGCAGTGAGGTGGGGCTCCTGCCCAGACAGGGAAAATGTTCCATTTCCTATGTCAATCCCATGGCAAATATTTGCAAGGACTAAGCAAGCACACTTAATTGGCTACTCTTTTTGCAAGCAGAAGGCACAGAAGATGTTTATCTGATTTCATACCTTAGCTGTCACTGTGGAAATTAAACATTCTGCAAGTCACTTTCGCTGTCAAATATGGAGACAGTTGGCAAATGAGGCCATAAAGCTAGAGATTAATTACTGGTTGCATGAATTGTTGCTGTTTTCCTCTGTCAATTACGTCACGGTTAATCATGGAGTGAACTCCTAAGAGGTTTGTATCACTCCTCCCTGCATTTTTCACAAATAAAAAGTAAACAAATGTAACCAGAGGTCAGGCTAAACTGTCCGTATTCACTGGCAGGAAAAAGTTCTGGGAACTGCAGCATCTCTCCAACTCAAGATTAATTTGAAAGTTTTAATTTCACAAGATAATTTAAAACTAGCAGATCAGGATATCAAGATTTATTTTATGAATTTAAACAACATTTAGGCACATATTTACTCCTTGGTAAAGGATTTTCTGATTACTATATTTAGCAATTTCTGGCTCTTCTGGGCTCAGAGTTGCTTACATTAGGTTACATAAGTTTTGTCATAAATGGTCAGGAGCAAAGAGTGAAATAAAAGAGAAGAACGGAAGGAATGTACATAGTGTAGGTCAGTCTCCTTAGTCATAATTACTGAGATAAGTGTCTTCCTATGAGGCCACTCTGGACTGAGTTTTCACCAGAAGGACTAGCTATAATAGATAAAGGCTAAATTTCACAGAAAGGCAGAAATATGATTTGCTATTAAAGAAGGCAATATACCTGCCTATGCTGGGCAGCCAGCAGCATTTCAGTACTCCTCTAGTACTTTAGAACTAAAGACAAGCACCCCAGCTGGCTCCACAGGTTGTTTTTTTAGAAAATGTGTTATTATAGTTTAATTCATTAAATAAGCCTAGATACCAGCCTTAGCCCATGTTCACATGGAATTTCCCATAGGAGGCAAGTTGAAAAGAAGATTTTAAAAATGTCATTAAGGTATGTGGATAGGTGAGGGAATGAAATCTTCCTAAATACTAATGTAGAATACTCTAGAAGCACAGTTTGAGTTGTTTTCCTTGGGTTGCAGGGACAGGCAAATCCAATTCCTATATGACTTAGGTAATCTTCTTCCATCAACTTTGACACACAGGACTAAAACCACCATAAGCAGATACAGGACATTATTCACACCTGCATCAGTTCACTCCTCCCTACAGACAGTTATGTCCTCACTGTAATTAGCACAATGTCTACAAATACCCAAAAATGGAAATTCTGCAAGAACAAGAACTATTCTCACTTCTACCTTACAGGACCATGAACACCTCTACCAATTTTCTTCCTTTCATGTGACACTAAGAAATAGGAATTTAAAAACCCCACTCTGGATCAAATGGCAAATCTTGATGACAGAAACAAAAAAAGAAGAACTCAATAGTTTTTATTTCAAATACAGGAAAGAAGCCCTATGGACCACACTTCACAAAAATTATTAAGACTGAGCATTAACAAAGGAAAAAAACATATGCATCTAATTACTTGACCAAAATCATGTTTCAGTGAGGAAGTTGGTTGTAATTTGCACTTAACACTGCTCAGTGATACAACATGGGTAGAAAAGTCTTCACACAGCTCTGTGTCAGAACAAGCCATTTGTATAATTAGAATCATTTGAATTGACTAAGATAACACCATCTGAATCTTACACTGGAAGATTGGCAATGGGTGAGATAAACAAGACACGCTGCTCAGATAAAGGAATAAAAATTAGCAACGACTGAGGAGTTGCCACTTGAGTTTGCTAGACATAAAACTGATTAAGGGTATCACCATTTATCTTTTCTGCATCATGGAGGCTGACTGGTGTGAGATGTTTGTTGTTTCTTGCCTACTGATCTAGGAATACTGTATTTCCAAACAGTTGTGGGAATGGAGGCCAGCAAATGCAATTACCTTCACCTGGAAGGTAAATGTACTCAAATACGTAACATAAGTCAGGATATTACAGTGGTTACACCAGTTCTGCTGGGCAAAGAAAGAGGTTAAAGAGGAGACTTTCTTTATGTAAATATATAGAAGGAAAGAAGCTCAAAAAGTGACATAATATCAGGGACATTTAGACACAGATTCATCACTGTACACAAGCTCCACTGACCTCCGTGGGACGGGCACCTGCTCTCACTGAAGGGAATTCTGGCCTGACATGAACCTCCTTTTCATACCTACTTTCTTCATGTGATTACAATTAGATCTAAACCTTCCTACAGCTGTTGCAGAAATTCAAACCTTAGCATAGATATTCAAAATTTTATACAAAATCTTTTGTTAAAGTCTGTAATTCTTGCCTCCACAGAGATGGATAACATCAATTTATAGATACATACATCTTAAAGAACATAATTAACTTCATTCTTCACTAGAGTTACTAATAACTAAGCAAATAATGGATAATAACGTGTTTGTCAGAATAAAGAGGCTGTGACGGAGATCATGACATCCAGTCATTCCTGTGAACTGCATTTCTCCAATCTGGTCTGCCAGAAACTCCATGTCATTCAGGCTACAGCCAAATGAAGACTGGAGTATTCCTGTGCATGCTGTTATGACTGTAAAAATAATTAGTTGCTTATTAACCTACAAAGGATTATCTTGAACCAATAAGATTCTGCTGGTTGGACTGGAGCCATGTGATTACCTCCTACTTTTGTTTACGGGGAACTGGGGACTACTGCTATTCACTCTAACAGTGGTTACGAGAAAATTACTTTTTCCAATCAAGCTATTATGGTTATGTGGCTTTACCTTTTCTATTTAGTGATAGTATGAATTACTACAATATTGACTTTTTTAAAAAATTATTATTATTTTAACAATTGATCAACTTTCAGGTTTGGCCATAGGGCTGTTAAAATTAACTCCAATATGATAACAGATGTCAAGAAACATCCTGACAAGACCAAAAGAAAAAAACAATAATATCAGGTAAGAAGGCTGAATTATTGCAGTGGTAAATTAATATCATATACAATCTGAAAGCAATACTTGGCTGGTTACATTCCTGACAGGCTTATGCTTGACAAATCTTCAGTCCATGGTGGAAAGCAGTACACTGATTATTTCCAATTCATGCCAAGTTCTGTACTAGATCCATGCAAATATTTGAAAACTGTGTCTGCAATAAGCTGATTGGTTCAGCATTTAATTTTTATATCACCAAAAAAAAACCCCAAAAAACAACAGTGAAAAAAAAGAAAAAGCCAAACAACATAGAAGTGAGAATTTTATGGGATTACAAGCTTACTCAGCCATCACAGGATGCCTGAAAGGCCAAGCACTTAGCTTTCCCTGGTAGAGATTAATTAGCTAGCTGTGACTCCCAGATCTCTATTTTTAAATAACGACTTGCATAAATCTCTGAAGACAAGAATTTAACACTGCTACATTACACACAACCATGGCTGCAAGATATTACTATCACTGGAAATTCAAGTTTGCAGGAAACTGATGTAATGTTTTTTCCATGAAGAGTAAGAAAATTAACCCTGACACCTATGTAATTCCACTTGGGCTCACCTCAATTTCCAATAAAACACTACAACAAATTGCATCCTCATACTTCTTATACAACCACAGAGTTGGTAATATTAAAAAATCTGGCAAGGAGCCTGTGTTTTAGCTAGAATTAATACTTGTGAAAAGGGAAACGTTTGGGAAA
This sequence comes from Pyrgilauda ruficollis, assembly GCF_017590135.1. Taxonomy (NCBI): domain Eukaryota; kingdom Metazoa; phylum Chordata; class Aves; order Passeriformes; family Passeridae; genus Pyrgilauda; species Pyrgilauda ruficollis. The sequence continues at coordinate 8,289,449 of NW_024527710.1, forward strand.
CACTGCAGTAAGCAAGGCCTGGTGCATTTGTTCCAAGGCTACATTACAAACATTCATATATTGATACTCATACCTTCAATGAAGGCAAGCAGAACTATTTTGCCATTTTTCAGATTGTTTTTGTATGTTTGTGCTTATTACCATTGGGCTCACAACTCTCATTCTGAGCAGCTGCACTGAAGTAAGTTTAACCACCTGCAGGTTTCAGATAAGAGTTGTTCCTTTTTTCCAGCTCAGGTTTTGAATTCCCTCAATTCATGTAAAATTTCTGTCTGCAGTCATGGTAAAGACAAAGAGCAGGATGAAAGGAATAGCTGCCTGCAAAGTGATCCTCAATAACTGCATACCCCAGGATGCTGTCACCAGCTGGCAGGATTCAGGTGCCATTCATAAATGTGATTTTTAACAGAATGATAGTCAATAGAATTGCCATAACATTACAATGAGAAGAGAGAGGAGTCATGAAACACTCCAAAGTTGATCTATGCTGCAATATTAAGTGAATTACCAACATTTTCCAGTAGGTTTATCTCAAGGAATACAAAAATAACTCGGCTTCGAAACATCCCAGTAGTTATTTAATAGGCGCAAAAGATCAACAGATAATTACAGTGTATTTTGTTAATTACAGTGGATATCATTTATGGTATATTTTAATTACCACAGAGAACCTAGCATGAAGGATGAACACTTAAAAGTCAAGATAAATATATTAATACATCGCCTATAAAAATAAACCTATTAGGTAACATGTACTTCACTGATCTTTGCAAGAAACTGCCAAGCTACGCAAGAACAGCTCTTTTCTGTTTGTTATGTAAAGACCCAGAGAGTTACAGAACCATCTCTCACTATTTTCCAGATTCAGTAGGACAAGTTTTATTCCCCATCATAAGCATATACCTTTAAGAAGTCCAAAGGAAAGAAAACACCTAGTGCTTCAGTTTAAACAGGCGACATCAAATGCTATTTTTTTAGCATTATTTCAGCCTTATGCTAATGGATTCAAGCACTGCTGTAGGTGAGTCTCTCCTCAATTATGCAAACTTTGGTCCTCAGTATAGAGGTCATTATGTGACACACAAAATTTGTATAGTAATGAAGTTATTCACATTCTGTTACAGTGCATAAGAATTGAAAACCAAAACTGAAATTAGCTTTCTCCCTCATCTTTTTTGTCTTCACAGATTTAGGCTAATAACCCTGTGGTATGGTATGGCTGGGATACGAGTATTTTAGAACATACCATTGAACCAACATCACAAAGCAAACCCCATAGTGGGGAGCATTGCATTAACAACCCTCTCCTGAGCTCTGGGAAATGAATTTCAGATGTAATACAGTGTGATGTTTACCAATTCATTACAATGACCCAGCTGCTGCTTCCCCCGAAAACCGCAAAAATGGAAATGTCACACATTTGCATTCAGGAGGTTACTGGGTATCACTGCACACTTCTCATGCTGTCTAAACCCAAGCCTGGTTTTGCATTCAGTCCAATGGTTGGGTTTTGCTGTCAATCCAATGGCTCAGCTGTGACCCATGGAACTGCCTTTGGGGGCACCAGGGCACCCCGGGCACTGGGAGCTTGTGGCATGAAGGAGACGAGGCACTTTGTCTGCTAAAGAGAGAAACTGCACTCAGGACAACCCATATCCCACAGGACCTTCTGGAAATCTTTAGAATATGCTGGAAGTGTGACTAGAAGCACAGGGATGTGGCAGAGGATGGCTGGTGTGAGAAGCTGGAACCAGATTGTGCATTGCAAAGGGATTTGAATTGATGAGAACAGGATTTCAGACTGGGAAGCTGCCTTAGCTCAAGCTGGTGCAGAGCACATCTTCAAGTTTTAGGTACATTCATGGATAAGGACAACCACATGCAGCTATCTCAGCTTAAACCTCCTCTGTTTCAGCTATGTTGTTGTATCTTTTTAAACTAAAAAAATAACTTCATAAAATCTGTGTATAATATATGGTCCCAGTGTCTTTTTAAAACACATCCTATGTTAGCCACAAGAGTGTCTGGATTAAGACAGAAATAAAGGTTTGGAGTTTTTTTCCCCCTTAAATTTTCATTAGGAAGCTGATGAAATCTACAAAGCCAAGCACAGCAAATTACTTCAGAGTGACATTGCAGTCTTGACAAGGCAAACTGCCCAGCACCCTAACTTTGTGGAACATAAAGAGTGATGTAGAACACTTAGTTCCCAGCAAAAAGAGAAGAGCTATAGCCAGGCCAGCTCATATTCCACAAAGTGTCTTTCTGGTAGTGGTGAGGATGTGCTGGAACAAAAAAAAGGGGGCCAGAACTCCATTTTATGGCAATTATTGATGGCCCAAAATTCAATCTCACTGCAAACTAATAAATATAATTTCCAAAGCAGAACTCTACAGGCTGTGTGATTGGCCATTTTTTTATCCTTACATTCCAGTTTTAAAATGAGGTTTGAATTCTGATTTATTATTTTTTCAGTAAAACAGCATTAATCTCTGTAATGCACTATTTTGAGTTTAATGCAAATATGACCTATAAGAATAATGCTATATTCAGAAAACTGACTGGTTAATACTCAATGTTCTTCTGCTTTTCTGAATTATGGATACACCTGTGTAGAACAAAGCACTGCAATACAAAATACATTTAACTTTAGCTAGAGGAGTGAAGTGCAAACAAGTTCCACATCTCCTGTCTATGCAGTAATAAAACAATTCAAGAAATGTCTATCCAAACGGCCTGACCTTCTAAAGTAATAACTACCCAGCAGCTACTAGTGAAGTTGCTGTACCTCAGAATTAATTCAAACTAAAGCTATTTAAGTGGAAGATTTTTTACAAGGAAAACATGCAGTCATGGGAACAGAAATGGCTGGTGCACCTTGGGAAATCTCATCACTGTCAAACTCCAGAGTGAACATCTAACTCTTGGTACCAAAATGTGTAAATCTTAGTTTTATTTTCACTGTGTTTTACACACAATGGATGACAAATAAAAATTAATTATTAATTTGTGGTGACACTTACTAACTCTTCCGGGCTATGCTAAAGCCAGAACTTCTAACCCAGCATTTGTTCTCTTCCCAGTTCTCCATCTTTTCCTCTTGCAGCAGATCTGTGGCCTTGCCAGCATGTGCAAAAACCAGCATGACATGATCATATTATGAAGTGTTCTTTAAAAATTAGTACTTTCAAAACAGTACCTTTTAGACTTTCTGGGAGGCACAAGTGGAAGGATCCCATCATGGTTTAATGCACCCCCCAGAATTTCTCAGCTTTTGGGAGATAATAGCTGCTCTCTGATTCCTTTGTGTGAAACGCCAACATATTTATATTGAAATCCAGGGTCTGAGGTTGAAGCATTATTACAAAAGCAGTGAAGTAGGCAACAAGTTCTAAGTGCAATTTTCTATGAGACAGAAGTACATTCTGTTTCACATGTATATTCAATGATCTTTACATGCTGAATGCAATGCCATCATCACATCTATTTGAAATCTTTTTCTGCTACGGCACAAAAGAAATCATTCTTAATCACACAGTCTAGCAAGTCATTAGGAGACCAAAGTTTCCCTATGAGCTGAAAGGGCTGCATCAGGGGAGATGATGGGGTGAAAGACAGCTATTGCTCAGCTGCAGGACAAATCCTGTACTCTACACCCTGCAGACTGGCAGCATCCAGCACGGGGCTGCTCTGCTCACAGGGCCAGCTCAATACAGCTTCAGCCTGGAAGAATTACTCTGGATCCAGAAAAAGGAACTTCTTGTTAAGACTGTGGCAATTGTTCAGCATCTTGCTAATGGTGCTGAATGTGCCACTAGTGAGCAAGTACTTGAGGAGTGGAGCAATAGCGTGTGGATAAGGTTACAGAATTAGCTGTCTCACTGAAACGTATTGTTTGCCTTTACTTGGGCCAGGCAGGTAATCAGAGGACTCTACCTGTTTGCAAGAAAGCCTCAGCTTCCATTATGAAATAATGTTTGAGACTGGCAAGCTTGTATACCCAAATGCAGATGCAGCTGCAATTTGGAAATGAGAGAATTGTAATTGCATTCAACACTGAGGGTGGGTTGTCCAGGGAAGCCTCTGCCTGTGCTCCATCTTCCAGGGAAGCACTAGTGAGACTCTCATTGCTCTCATTCCTGAGGGCTTTTGTGCAGGACTCTGAGAAGGGAGCAGGCCTCTGTTCAGCACAGGGAAGCAAACAGAGCTTCACTGGGACAAGATCCTGGTGTAATCATCCTGTGCTGTGAAAAGTCACTTGGATCAATGTGGCTTTCTGTACTGTCAGATACCAGATACTGCAATGCACCACTTTCGCTGGGTGATCCAGCACATGCCAGATGCTATTTCAGGAGTACCAGTGGTAGAACTAAAGCTGATGGGCCACACTGCTTTGGTGGAGGGTGGGGACAGGAAGGTCCCATGAGTGACTTCAGAGCTTCTGGACGTAAATGATCCTTTCCCTGAACCCATGAGACTGGGAGATACAAAACTCATCTATTCAGAAATTACAGCACCTTTCTCATCACAGAACTGAGTTATATCATCTGTTCAGTGACTTCTTGGCTGCCCTCCATCTAAGACACTTCCCATTCCCTCTCTGTGCATAGAGCTAGAGTTTCAGCCTTAGGTTTTCCTTAATATCTTACATTACAGGTTTTGGGTTTTGTAGCTCCTGAACCTAAAAAATTCTTAGTTCAAACTATGTTCCAAATCTTCTAACCATTCACTTTGTAATTCAAACACACATAAACACAGGTATGTGTATGTAATCTGAAGCACTTCTGTAAATTACTGTGATGACATTTCCAGTATTCTTCAATACAATTAAAGAACCTTTAAGCCATTCCATCACATGAGAAGCGAAAGACTCAGGACATGGGACTCAAACATGAACCCTCTGTTTTCAAACTCAACTGAGTTTGAGGCAGTTTCACTGTGTGATTATAAAACCACTACCCTGAAACCTCTGAGATTAACTCTTTCCCATCAATTCTGAATTCTACCCTACTAGTGGCATTAACATGCAAAATATCTGCTGGAACATGCAATTTTTAACACAACTATTAATGAAATGCAACATCATAAACAATAAAGCTTAATTAGTAACTAAAGTGTCTACGGCAATTAAATAAGAAGGAAGCGTTCTGGAACACAGCAGGATACTTGGAGTCATTTACATTGCAAATGGATTTCAAAGTTGCTATTGATGGAAGTTTGGGGGAAGTTAAGATTTTTAGAAAATGAGACATTGAGTCTATGACACTCAAATATGTACCTTGGCTTAACATGAACTTGGTAACTGGAACTGCAGGTGGAATTAATAGGAGCAGCCAATCATATGAAGTGCAATGAAGAAGCATTAAAAAGAAAGGTTAAGAAAAATCTTGCGCAATCTAATGCAGTGACATGACTCATGAGCGACAGGCCAAAATAGAACTTAAAATGAAAGGATACATGTTCAGTTATACAGTAAGGAAAGTTTGTTAATGTATTTCATGCCTGATTATTTAAAACTGAACACAGTTGCTTACTGTACTACACAGTCATAACTCGACCTGGAACACTGCAACCATTTAAGATAAAGAGCAAAGGTCCTATTTCAGTTTGTGAATAACTTAAGTGGACAAGCGGTGGAACACTGTCCACTTGTTTCAACTCACAGTTCATTCCACCTGAATTATTCAAACTACAACAGCAAAGCTGGGTAGCTGTCAGGAGAAGGCTGGGCAAGAAGAAAAATAAAGAGGAAAAGAGCCAGGTGGCTGAGATTTGAGGCCAAGATGTCTCCTCTGCGACAGGGAGGTAAAGCATGAGCGTTCTCCCTCTCTCAGAAAAAATCAGTGAAAGCTACTTGGGGAAAGGGTTATCACTGGCTGATTCACTAGGCAAGTGAGGTTTCAGTTTTGCACAGAGAGCTCCGAAAGCAAGCAAATCCTCCTGGATTTGCAAAAGGACAGGTCACCTCCAAACCAGACTCGTCCTCAAGCACCTCACTACTGTCTGCACCAAGACTCTCTGTGTTCCCCCTGGGAATGTGCACTCAAGCATGCTGAAACACTGCTGGTCTTGGTACAGCAGCTGTGACTGTGCAAACTGCACCTGAGAGCCTCACAGAGGCCATCCAGCTTCTGAGCTGTCCATGAGGATATATTTAGGAAGAGGCAATTTGGGGTTCTTTATCTGCAGGGTACAGGAATTTGAACTGTTCCCACTGACAGTAGCTATAATATGCCCAGTCAAAGATTCATTTTTATGATAGAAAGAATGGAAAAATAATGGCCTTAGATTCCTTCATTTCACAGGTTTCCATGAACTTGAAGTGCTTTAATTTTCAGACCTATCTAAATCTGAAAACACTGTCTGCCATCTCTAATTGGCCTTCAGGACCCCTTCAAGGTTTTTTTCTCTCTCTTGTTTTTTCATGTCTCCTTCACTATCCCGTGCCCAGCATATCAATCTTAGTGAAATTTTAAAAATATCAATCTTAGCATATCAATCTTAGTGAAATTTAAAAAAAACCAAAATTCTGGGCTTTGGTACTATAAAAGAATTTCAGCTGGTTTCCTAAAAATCCTTGGCATTATCTGCTTTCTCCTTAAGGGAAGAGGTGAGTAAACAGAGCAAAAGGTATTTGTCAATAGCTTCATAAATAAAATCCCTTGACACTTCTGGTCCTCTTTCATCCCTCTTTGTTTGCATATTTACAAACATCCCAGCATCAAAAGAAAGGATTTTCAAAAGCATTCAGGAGATTGTTTAGTTTGCTCTTAGTGCAACAGGAGGTAAAAGCGTCCCTCACCTAATGGGAGCCCTGTCAGCCTTTGCTGATAGTAAAGCCCATCTCCAAGGTTTTTCTTCCCAGAAAGTGTGTGGAATAAGCACCAAAACAAGCTGATATCCTACCCACGGGGATGTCTGCTCTACAGGACAGCCTCTCCCTGAAATATCTGCTGCTCTCCAGTGAACCACAGAGAGGGTCATTACCACTACACAGCCTTGACAGGTGACAAACTTCTCTTTCTTTTGCTCCTCTGTATTACAAGGAGACATTGCCAGAACTTTTCTTCTGTTCTGAGGTACAGTGGGCACAGTGAATAGCCACATGTACTTCTGACAATGCTTTGCACTCCGATGCTCACATCTGTGCAACATGAAAGCAATGAAAAGGCATAAAAAACAGTGAAAGCAAAAAACAAAATTGTGTTATTCAAGGGTTTTAAGTTTTTGCTTTATGCTCTTCTAATAGCTCTGCAATGAAATGCCACTGGATCTTTTTAAATGAGTGCAGAAAATCTGACCTTGCAAGTGCTGGCTTCTGCTGTCCTGGTGCTGAGCACTTCCCCTGTTGCTTTAAAACTCTGGTGCTCAATGCATGTTCTTTATACCTGGGGGACCAATCTCATAATTTATATTTTTACTCTGGCAAGGTGAAAGAAAAAATGGAATTTTTTCAGAGTTTGTATTGTTAAAGTGTGGAGTTAGCCACAGAGCTGACTTTTGGAGCAAAACTTAGAAACTGGAGGGCACATGCAAATGTCTGAATACTAAGGGGCTGAGAGATTGTTTTTCTTGAACTCAAACTTCAGTCAAATGACATGACATATGGAAATAGCTCCCTTCAGGACTGGCTCATTAGTGCTCTTAAGACCTCTGATTCACCTTCCATTTTAAATGCAAAAACTTCCACAAATTTTGTAAATATTAAACAAAATAATGGTTTGCACACAAATGTATGGGCACGTTTTCAGACAGCTTAGGGAAAAAAAGTACTGTATTTGTTGCCACCAAAAAAAAGCACCATTTTTACCTCTGTAAATGCAAACTTTTAAGGGTGGTGGTGAACTCTGGCACCCAGGGCCAGTAAGCCCTGCATAGATGAGGAAAGATAGCAAATTATGAAACCTGCACCAGGAAACATTCACATTTTGCCAAGAGTCTTGGATCTTTAAAATGAGCCAAATCTAAATCCTAACTGAAAAATATTTGAGCTATTTGTTAGGAGGCAAGCTTAAGTAATGGATTTAGTTTGAATTTTTTTACGGTGTTTCTTCCCTTGCCTATCAGTGCAACATACAGGGAATAAAAGCTGCCTTGTAATTATAGCACAAGGCACAGCATGGGGAGAGAGAATACTCACACAACTTAATTGAGACACTTTTTCCCCCAGGTTTTCTACAGCCACTGAAGAGAGTCAGCTTCACAAGGCAACTCAGAGCCCCTAAGCAACCCTCTGTGTCCGATCCCCTCTCTCAGATATGACTATGAAAAGAACTCCAAGAGCAGTGGAAAGAAGCTTTCTCTTCAATGAATACAGAGAAAGCAAGAAAGCCAAGTGTCCTAATGGGAGTTTCTAAGTAGTATTTTGAATCTCCTGAGTTCTGTTTATGCTTATTCCACAAGCCTGTGGCTGACAAAAAAGCAGGTGCCTCAGCTGGGTCCCCTTTCAGCAGCTCCAAGGCTGGAGGTTAATGCTGAAGCCTGTAAAGCACCACAGCTGTGCCATGAGAGCACGAGAAGCAGAACAGGCAGAATGTGATGCTTCACATCACAGCACACCAGATTCTGTCTCTAACAGCAGATTTTCACAGAAAACATAACCAGAAGAAAGGCAGCACTACCAGTCTGCTGTAACTGCTATGTATGGAAACTGGAATACGAAGAGAGGTGCTGAAATAAATGCTGTGCCTTGTATTGAGAGGCAGTTTGCCCAACAGAAGTGCTATCCTGTACCTATTTTAAAGTGTTTTATGATTTTAAAGCATCATAAAGGTCAAAGTTTAATAACTGTGGTGTATAATTCCCTCTACCTTTAGCTCTGCTTCTAGTGTTATTAACTTATCCGCAGTCTGCACATAATATGCAGTGCAGCAGTTCGAGCAATGCTCTGCCAAACTGACAGGATCAGCCTCTCAAGGGATGTAAGGGTAATTCACCCTCCAACTTCACTGAATCCTCTTTGGACCAAAACCTGCTAGCTGAACAAAAGTTGCCACAATGTGTCATCTGCTACAGCATCTAAGAGATGTGAGATGTGGCAAACATTTGTAATTGAAAACACACAGCTGAGTGCAAGAGGAAGCTGGATTTCAGAAAAGGAATGGGATGGTTCTACATGTATAAATAGCAATTTTATCTAGTGTTATGCAGCTTCTAAGAATAAAACACTTGCTTTTGCTTCCACAGGAAAGCAGATTCAGGCTCGAAATTGATTAGGGTGGCCACTTTACTTGTATTACTCTAAGAGCAAAACACAACCCAAGTCAACATTTCACTGTGGAGGAATCCACACTCTCACAGCCTCAATACAATCCGTTCCCCAAACTCAATTAAAATAACAATTTATACAATTAACTTAGTCTTTTTTTCCTAGCTCTGGTTGCTCTCAACTGCATCCATGAGGAGACTGATCCAAAACACACTCAAGCCAACGAATGACTATTGGTGGCTTCAGTGGTTTCAGATCAGCAACTGTTTAAAGGAACTTAGATAGATTGTTGCCCTAAGAATTGACCACAAATATTTAATAATAAAAAGCCCAACATTTAAAAATCATTATGCAATAAAAGTGATTTTTTTACAGAGGACAGAGAAACTTCTGTCTGGCCCACACTTTTGTCTGGGTGAGCAGTAACACATTTTTGCACATTCAAAAACTCTTCTTCCACAAAAACTCTTCTATGAAATAGCAAAATTTACTTTCTGCAAATGTTTATACCAGATGTGATTGCTTGACTGTTTGCAGAGTTAATGTGAGAGTGTGAAGTGAATTAATTTTAAAATTAAAATAAATATTCATAGACATTTTTAGTTCACGTTATTCATCCAGCTTTGTTTAACACAGAAGCCAAGGAACAAATGTGCAGAACAAAGGGAGACATGAACATAAAACCAGTTTCCTTTCTTTTGCCCCAGTCTTTCTACTTTCTGGGCATAGCCCATTACTCCCCAGTTCTGGCAGTTACAACATCCATATTGAAAAAGAAAGAAAATGCTCATCCCAGAACACAAATGTGGAAAAAGTGGCATTTCTTAGCACCAGGGATAACCTCCCTTCCTGTGCTTGAGTCTATCTTCAGAATTAGTATTAATGCTGTGACACCACACAACAGACATATGGAAATGTTATTTGTTTCTCATTTACCAAACAGATAAGAATATGGAAATAGTTTCAGTCCATTTGTTTGATGAGCTTCCTAAGCCAGTAATAAACAAATCAATACAATTAGTTTTGGCTCATCATCATTAGAAACCTTCACTACTGGGATACAATTTAATTATACCTCTTGTTCCACAGCAAAGAAAAGCCTTTGAAAATGGACTACTTTGCCAACGATCGAACCAGGAGGGAGGAGCAAGAGGATACATCAGTGATGGAGGAGTTATTATCTAAGCAGGGTGTACAACATATAAAGCATATTGTGCAATACAATTTCCCTGATTGCAAGTCTAAAATATTCCTGCCATTAAGTGCTTATGAGCAACCCAATGTGAAATCCAGCTGTAAAATGACTGTGTATATGACATGCTTCATGTGAATGTTGCAATTAATATGGCATGCATCAATCACTCTTGGACTTGATTACAAATGCACTAATCCTAATTGATTAATTAAACTGCAAAGTTACATACAGTAATGTAGGTTAAAAAAATCCTCACCATATGTGTGCTAATGTGCCAAAATATATTTCCATTGTGGAGATTTAATGCTGATGCTTCACTCTCAGCTGTGCATCGAGGGTCTAACAAGTAGGGCTGCACAAAACACAGACATTTCCCTGACTGGAGACTCTCCAGTACAGGAATGCAGTGATCTATAACAGCAGTAAGGGAAATAAACATTCACAGTCAAATTCATTCAGAGTCTGGAATACTTCTGGAGGGAAAGGAGGAAAGGGCTGGAATCTAAACCTGGCTTTCCTGATGAACTCAAGCATCACAATTTTACTGTGGCAACACCAGCTGCAGACCAGTCCTCACCTTGGAAGGGATAACAGGAAATCTCAAGTTTTTGGTGCACTGAATGCACAGAGTGGCAGCTCTCCAGCAGCACCAATCAAAGCCTCGAGGCTTTACTTGGGATTTGCACACCATCTCTTTGTGCCACAGTTGCAGCCACCCTTTTCTAACCAGGTCTGACAGGCTTGAAAGTGAAGATTACCCCAGAGAGGAGGCAGAGGGTAGGGCTGTGCCAACTTGTGCGGGCAGAGGGCCCCAGACAAGCTGTAGCTGGAGATGAAAGAACCACACAAGAAGAAATCCTCCAGTGACGTCCCCATTGTGCCACCTTAGCAAGGGACAGGTTTGCCAGGCTTTTATTTGCCACCGTTTCCATCCTCCAGGGAAAATACCTTTGCAAAATCTAAGGGTACTTGATGCATAAATAATGCAATTGGGATCACTCAAAACCCATTACATTCATTGCACATCCAGTGCAAAGCTCACTATTGTATTTATAACAATACATCTTGGGATGACACATTTTAGATTGACTTGTAGGAACTTTTTACACAATCAATAAATGCTATCTCCAAATTAATTGCTTGGATATTTAAAAGTGTATTTCTGCTAGTACCCAGCATCAGGCACTGGCAATCAATGCACTCTGCTGTATAATTATTATTCTAATTCTCATCGTATTTTTGAGTGACACAAAAAGGAAAAAATCCCTTGTTTTTAAAATACAGGAGCTGCTGCATGCATACTTCAAAAAACTGGGGTATATTTTACATTTCTATATGAAGACTTAAGATGCTGACTTCAGGCAACCTTTTTGAGGTATCTTGCTCTAAACAGACACATAAAAATTGCAGTAGGTTCCCTTAGCTGAAATTCAAGTTAAGTGTCATAATGACAATGGGAGATGTTGAAATGTAGTCTCTCAAAGTATATGAGGTTGATTTTCAGCTTCAGCTGGTCTCCACTGTTATCAGAAAGGAACAAATCATCCTGGAAGGCAGGTATGAAAGGAAAATTACCCCAAGGTTTCCTAGTAATGCCAGAGTAACACCACCAGTGCAGTATCTCAGCAGTACAGAACCAGGGAGAGCATTTGAAAATTTCCAGAAAATAGCAGGATTTTTTTTAAAGCCTCTTATACAGGCTTCTATGTTTTGCTCGGAAAAGTCTGTGAAAAAGAATATGGTCTATTTCGTGTTTGTTTATTGTTATCTTTGTCTTCAGGATGCAATGTAGTAATGTATTTTTTACTGCATACATGTATGCATTTACCCTTCCTTAGGTTTAACACTTTAGCTTCTCTTTCATCAGGTCCCTGGACCATAATCCAAAAGGAATGGTCCAATATCACTTAAAGTGTCATCTGAGTACACAGCTATTAAATAGAGCCGAGCTGATAAAAGGAAATGGTGAAATGTATGGATAGCTGAGTGCTGGAAAAAAAATGATCAGCCTCTTCTATAATGCATTATCACTAGTAACTGGTGTGGCAGAGTGGAGAGGGCACCATGTGGAGGAGCTACTTAAAGCCCATTTTTTCTCTGAGGAAGTTTGCACTGTTCAGACTGAAGTGCTCCCCTTTGCTGAATTGTCTTTGTAACACCTTCCTCAGCCTTACAGGACACGACAGTGGCTGCAAGCCAATAAAGCAAATCCTACAAGAGGCTGCAGTTCAAACGAAGGGGACGTCAGCTTGGGGGAAGAAATGCACATTTATTTGCATAGTCATGCCTCAAGAGCATGGGGAGCTGAACCTTTGGCACAGTTCAAGCATCTCTCAACAAGTCTGTGCCTTCCTCACTCATTGCCTCTGCTGAGAGTCCAAGGGAAAAGGCAGAGTAACCTTAACTCAAATGACTCTACAGGGAAAAAAAGGAAAGTTAATCAAATCTGGGCTGTTGTGTTAAAAATGTAGCAAAACCATTTTCCAGGATGTCTTATCCTCTACAGTACTTTACATAAATACAGGAAAACTTCATCCCAACAAATTTTTTGTTTTGATGACAAGACCCTGGGGTTATGACATTTCACAATTTTATTGTAAATTTTACATTATCTACCGTTCTTTGAGGCCCGCTTTTTGGAATCCATTGATTCAACGGCACGTGCCACTTTTGCTGCAACCAAAAAAACTTCCTAGCCCATCATGATTTCAACGAGCAGTTGGAAAATTAACTCAAGAAGCCCAGGGAAAAGAATAAAATTTAATAGAATTCTGGTTTTATCCTTCTTAAATCTCATCACCTCAGCTCTACCCTTGAACACCTGTGAATGATGGCATCAAGACCCTTGGTGACACCTTCTGTTTCTGGCCCAGAATCTACACAGGGCCTCAGAGGAGAAGCTCCCAGCACGTGTCAATGCAGATGTGATGAGGAGCACAGGCACCACCTGCAAACAGAGACTTTCTTACAGCACCTGGTGTTTTTCCCAACAGTACTGACTGCACCAGAGAGACAAAGTTCAAAAGGCAAGTAAACCAACACACTTTGGGACTTGAAGGTGAGGCAGCTGACTGAAGCTGTGACCTCTCATGCCAGTGAAAAAATGTCAGGCTTGTTACCACATGTCTAGAAACCCCTTCTGAAAAGGAAACACAACTGCCTTTATTTCAGAGGGCATCCATTCAAAGGACTGCACACATTTTGTGCTTTTAACTCAGCATCTGATTATAAACATGGAAAAAAAAAATCTCAATTCTGTCATCAAGTGAGCAATTTTGTTGGTTTATTGTTTCCTTTAAAACAGATGATAGCTGCAAACAGAGCAAAATCAGCCTAAAAGCCCTAAATGCACAAAAGTTTACTTTATGTTTTTCTATGGTGCATCACTGTCTGACAGCTCTCCACTGGTGAGTCATTCAGATCCATGGTTACAAAGTCCATTAGGATCTTGCAGTGAATTCTATTATCTGATTGTTCTAACATTTCTAAGACGATGAAGTGGCAGGGCCACATTCTCTGTTTCTAGAGTGCAGTTATAATAACAGGCCCAGAACTCCAGCAAGCACTTTGCAATATTCAAGTGCTGTAAAACACCGTGAAATCTAACAGTAACCCTTTGCAACCCCTCAAAATGGTTCTGCTTTTCAAGGTTTAGGTAATCTAACCTGGGAAATTTAAGCCAACGGGAATCATACACATTCATCTGCAGATTCTTGTTCAAAGGACAAGTCTTGTAATTTCAGAATATATTCCTCCATTTTAATTGAACCCAGGATGTTGAAAGCATACTGTAAAACTCAGTGCATTTCCAGTATCATTATTTCCTTCGAAACTGAGTGGTTTGAGTGGTTGATTGTTATGGAAATGAATGAAAAATGTCAAGAGATTCTGCATTTCAAGTGTTCTGTTCCTGGTATCAGATCAGACTGTATTGAAGCATGTAATTAATGGTGTATCTGCCCAATCTACTCAATTACACTGTTTTTAGAAACTAGAATAAATATTTCTTGTATGTATACACCCAGATGGTTAACTTGCTTTAGCTGTATGACTATAACTTTGAATATCTTTGTAAGCAGTTAGATACTGAAGCATACTGTTCCATCACCATAGTTTCTTGAATTTAATACCACATTAATTCAGCAAGTCACTAAAAAAGCATTTGAGATGAGATAAAACAAACAGTAAGAATTTCACCTAATCTAAAAAGTCCAGTAACAAGGGAAATGTGGTTTTATAATCTTGCCTCAGAAGAGTCTTTCACATAATCGCTCGAAATTTTAATTTCTCTGCACAGAATGAAATTCCAAATGGTTTTTGACAGTCATAACTCTTATGCAAACCTATTTCATTTTAGTAGCTGAACATCAATTCGTACCATAATGAAAAGCAAATCTTCAAAGTTGTCTCTCTCTCCTCCCTAGCATTTAATACAAATCAATGACACAACGTGACCACTATCACAACATCTTTCTGTGCAGATCATTTTCTTGGTTAACTTCACACATTTAATCAACAATACTAAGATACTAAAATCACTTTGCTGCCTTTTTTCAATTTATCAAGACTGAGTCTCCCTCTGAGTTTCAGTCAGCATGTAAGTTAGATATTACTGGCTGAATGTGGACTGATTTGAGGGCAATAGTTAAATGTAAAATAGCATATATTGCATTTAAGTTTAGTGATCTAAGATGAGCAGTAGAATTTTTGAGTACATGTTCACAGATGGTGTGGTTTATTTCAATAGGTCTCCTGTTAAAAACAGTAAATTTCACTCAAGCTCAGTAAAACATTTTGCACATATAAACTGACCCCTAATTGTGTGCTGACACTTGTAATAGTGCAGCAATCCCATGGATCTTTCCATTTTGTTTGGCAAAGTGCTCTTTACTGTATCATTCACTCTCTCTCTCTCTTGAGGCATATAAAGGTTTAACTGGAGCTCCAGAATACACTGATCACAGTCAGGAATTCATCAACAGCCAGGGAACCTCTTTGTTACCCCTTCATTATCTGGGCTTATGAAAAGAGCTGTTAATTCAGTGAGCAGCACTCTCACCTCTGTCCCAGTGCTGCTGGAGTGATCATCCTGATTTCTCCCACACTTGCACTGTTCTAAGTCTGCAATAACTCCAGTGACATCATCAGTAAAACTGGTCTTTGTGAAAGGAAAATGAAGCCCTTTATCTTTCTGAGAGTAAGTGTTCTTTTTTACTGTAAAGTAAGTGCTTTTTCTGTATTGGAGCTATTAAAAATGTCAGAGTGCATTTTGCAAGGCCAGAAACATTTTACTTTTATGACCAAGTTCCAGTTTGAATAATTACAAGAACCAGCTAAAAATACATCTTCAACTAAAAGGGGCAACATTTTCATGCAAATGTTTTCCTTCCATGCTACATTTTCCCCACTGTGTCAAACACACATTTGCTCTTTTCTTTCCTTCTTAAATGTCTATATGCTCTTTAGCAAATATTGCATTTCATTCTGGAGGTGACTGCATTACACAGTGGATAAAAGAGACTCTTTTATAAATAGTAAAGTTAATTATTTCTTATTTCTTCATTTCCATCAAGATTAGCTGTTATAAATAAATACATTTACAGTCATCAAATACTACTGTCTAATTTCCCACTAGATTCATTCTCTATGATTCTTTTTCATAAAATCAGACTCAGCTTTTTTATAAAAAGAGGTCACATGATTTTTAATTCCACTAGGATTATGTCTTTGGGTCAAAGCATAATTGCCTACAATAAATAGAAGCATAAAAGAGAGACTTGGAAATGCAGAGACAATATGCTGGACCCGTTTAAAAGACAGCTGGTGTCCCAATTCACTGATAGCAATGCTGGAGGGTATTTGTTTTCCCCTGCTATGTGAAAATTCAATTTCCTTTGAACTAGAGCGAAATTGTATTTTTATCGATTAAAAGGAACAAAAAAAACCAGACAGGTACCAAATTTTGTGGATATCACACAGAGCATCTCTGGCCTTGCATATGGCATACTACTGCTTTAACTAAAATACTGTTGGTTTTAATTTCTTTAGACAGCAGCCAGATCTAGGGAGCCAAGTGTGTATCTGTGGGAAGACCAGTGGAGAAATAATTCCAAATCTTTACATTTAGTTAGCCTCAGGCTCTAACTATTATTCAGTAGAGCAGCTTGGCAGGAAAGGTATAGAATGTTTTGTGAGGTAAGAAAGGGTCTCCATTCCCCACCCTGGCACCAGATGGAACTAATGAACTACAATTAATGTAACATTTACTTCATTCACAGATGAACTAACAGACTGAAAACTACAGGGGATGTATGCTCAGTGTTGCTCTGAAAAGGAGGTGCAAAAAGAGCTTTTAAATGCCAGTAGTTGTGTGCTAAGTAACCTCTGCACCCCCCTCACCAGCAATAAATTCTCCTGAGTTGCTGTAGCCACCTGCCAGTCCCTAAACCACCATCAAGAAGCTCTTCCAAATGTCAGTCGCCTTTGCAGTGGCTCCCAGACACACATCTGGCACTGACTGTAGGTGCTCCGCACAACTGACTTTCTGATCCCTCAAGGTTATTCACATGAGGGGAGTAAATGCCTTTTCAATCAGCCACAGAGCAGCTGTGAACAGCTGGAACCATGAAGAACAGCCTGCCAGAGCTGGATCCTCTCCATTCAGGTATCCTACCACTGTGGCAGCACCTGACAGCCTGCAAGGCAGGGGAAGGTGATGGAGATCCAAGAACCCCAGCAGTGTGGGGCAGCTGCCCCAGCCCTGGGGAGGGCATGGGGCATGTGGGGCCCAAGGCAGCAACATCACAAGGATTTACTGCCTTTCCTGAGGCCCCAGCCTGGCCAGTGGGAGCACTCTTGTTAACAGCAGCAGGAAACATTTGGAACAGCAACATCCAGAAGTAAAAACTGCTCACGACCGACGGGAAAGGTAATTTACTCCCGGACAGCAGACGCCAAAAAAGGTTAGTCACAGAGACACAGGTGTGCACAGGCACAGTAAACACAGCCCAGCACCAGCTTATGGTATCTTACTCCTTTACAAAAAGAGTTTCCCTTCTATCATTTCCTCTAGGGGGTTCACTGCTCTGCCCTTTATCCCTCATCTCATGGGGAAACATGGGGAAGTGTTCAGCAGTCACACCCAGTCCCTGGGCAAGTCTGACCCAGCTGCAGCTCTGCATGTCCCAGAGGGTGAGATTACAATGCCAGCAGAGAGTGCCACAGAGAAAGTAAGCTCTGTCCCCACCAATAGTGCCAAATTACCAACCTGCTGGCGTGCTAAAGGCTTACAATGTGTGTTCCTAAACAAATGCCTCTCAGTGCAGACACCTGTAACAAAGAAAAGGCATTGCCACTAATAATTAGCTTTTCACCTTCCCTTAAAAAAGATAATGAAAATTCAGTGAAAAACAGTCTGTGTCCAAACAATGTTCTAAGAACTTAGAAGACCAAGTGTTAATGTGCCAATGGGAGGAATGAAATCCATAAGAAAAGGCAGCCAACTAGAACTGCCAACCACACACACACTCAAGTCCACAATTCTGTTGTCTTGACTGTTCCATCTGGGTTTAGTCATACAGAACAAGAACAAAGCAATTTCAGCCTTTTCTAAACTCAATTTTTGCACTGGAAGGATTCCAGGTAACTTTGGACAGTAATCTCACTACAGTGAGAAATGTCAAGACTTTTCTATATTCAAGTGAACTCTAATACACCTTGGATGGTTGTAGGACTTCTGTATAACAATTAAAAGCTTCCCAATATTGTTCACTGTAACTGGATCTATGGAAAAATACTTCACAGCTATTCCAACACTTGCTATCTGGCAGAACTTCTTTTTTGGTACCTCTCTCACTCGTTTTTCCCTGTCACCTTTTACCTCTGACCCAGGGTGGAATTAAATTTCAGACCTAGTTTTGTGTTGCTAGAAACAAGAAATTCTTAAGAACCAGGAGGGCAACCAGGCTGAAAAGAGTATTGACAAAGCATTTGAACTTTCTGCTGTGGTAAGAACAAATTGCCTCTGTCATACCTTTACCAGAACCTTCAACTAAGTACAACAGCAAATACCTGTTAGATGATACAACACATAACAAGATATTCAACCTCTATTTACCTCACCTTCCTTCACTAACCAAGAGCTAAATGTCTAGGTGACTCATCTAGACCATCTTTAGTCAACTGAGAAGGCGTGGAAAATTTGCTTCACCCATCTTCAGATGACTCTCAGAAAAATACCTTTTAGGGATGCTTGCTGGAAACTGCCTGAAGGGAGGTGAGTAAACTCTCTAAACCAAACGTGTACCCTCCACACTTCCAAAG
The DNA here is from genome assembly GCF_017590135.1 of Pyrgilauda ruficollis. Taxonomy (NCBI): domain Eukaryota; kingdom Metazoa; phylum Chordata; class Aves; order Passeriformes; family Passeridae; genus Pyrgilauda; species Pyrgilauda ruficollis. The sequence continues at coordinate 8,308,174 of NW_024527710.1, forward strand.
TGACACACTGAAAGTCTACCTGCATTAGAGATTTTTCATCTCATACTTATGTCACTTCAATAAACTTCTCCAGATTTTATATTTAATGTGTTAAGAATTCAAATTCATTTAGTTAGCTATGTTTAATGCAAGCCTTTGGTTTTCATCAGCTCTTACCTGCAGTAGCTACTGCCTTTTACATAAGCATTCTGTGTCAGGAAGCTGCACCCTATGACATTAAGGGTCTAAAAGTTTTATGACTGTATTCTGTAGCATTAAAATCAAAGAACTCAAATCAATGCTACAGATCACAGAATGCTTCATTGGGACTTTCTCACCATTAAAAAAACATGTCCTATGATCTGTGTTGTAAATAAACACTCAATCAATTTTTAAAACATATATTACTCTTAAGTGTGTAGTGATGGTAATGGGAATGGCAAGGATGTCATGAGATATTCCTGCCCAAATGCCTCCCCTGAGTGGAAGATGTTTTATTGAACTGATATGTGAAACTATCAAAACAGTCATTACAAATACAGATACACACAGTTTGTTAGTTACAGCCAGACTTTTGTAGAACTGATGACTAAATTTATCTCCACTAAAAATGTTAAAAACTCATTCTGGAAGGCCAGTACTTCTATAATCCATAATGGTTCAGATCACATGATAAGATACAACTTATCTCCATATACTCTTCCACACAGAAGATGTCTAAAAAATACATTTTCCTTTGATAGATAAGGTAATGGTTCAGCAGAATTCTAACTTTCTCTTGAAAATTTATTCAAGCAATAATCAAGATCAGGCTGTTCTATTAACCTTGATATTACATGTGATTACAGGTGATTTTTTTAGAATCAGATGAGAAAGCAGAAAAGAAAACCCAGCCCATAAGCCAGTCTGAATGAAAACACACCATACCATTTTGAATTCTCCTCTTCTGTTGCCAGGCACAGACATGTAAGAAATGAAAGCATGAGTGAAATACAGGGTGGGAAAGGCTGCTGATCCAACTGTTTAGCATTCAAAGGGCATGAAACAAAGAAGTGAAAAGGGTCTGAAGTTTCTGCATGCACCTGCAGCTCACTTGGTACTGTGCAGTGCTAGGCTGATACAACTTCTTAAACTAACATTTTAGGGTAATGTGGAGTTCAATTGTACTTTAAGTGGAGAGGGCTCCTCTAGGAATTAGAAGAATCAATTACTGCAGATTAGGCACAGCAGATATAACTTTTGTGTGAACGTTTAATTTGAAACCAATAGGTTTGGGCCTCAGTAGAAAAGCATGCACTTTGTAACTCTGACTTTAGACAGTATTTTCTCAGAAAATTTTTCACTGAGATTCTCTATCACTCTGCCTTCCTACCCACTCCTTTCTTTTAGTTACTACTACTACTACCATGTTATAATGCTAAGACACCTGCAACACCAGCAATCATACGGAACTTCATAATCCTGTTCAGGAAAAACAGCACAAGAAATTTAGAAAATTTTACCAGAAAATCTCTGCTTCTTAACTAATGTAATCATCCTACAATAGTGTTTCCAGTTCTGCTTTCAGAAGAAAATGAGAATTGGATGGGAAAAAAAAAATCAAGATGCCTAAATTACTCAGGGAACTGTTTCATTTTCAGATGTAATACAGGCTAATTGGTCAGGGAGGTGCTTTGGAAAATATTTTTCCCTATACTTGTGCCATGTCCATTGATAACAAATAGTAGTTACTGATGATCAAAAAATGTAAACAGGAATAAAACACTGGCAAAACTTATCTGGCAGCTCTCAAATTTCCTAGAAGGAATTGAAACATCTTTCTGGCTTAGAAGAGAGTTCCTGATGCAGCATCCCATGTATCAATCCTGCCTGTGAACAAAAGTGCAACACAACGTCTGACCTCCTGACTTTGGTGGGGGATGTGCATGTTGAAAAACAGATTAAAGATCTGCTGTTCAGGCCAAGCTTGGATTTACAGGGATTTGGTGGCAGTGAGAGGAGGGGAATAAGGTGGTAATGTCTGGCTGAGAAAGCTGTAACACCACTCAATTCACAGTGCAGGTGAAGAGAAATCTGCAGCACACAGCAAGAATGGCTTTTCTGCCTTTTTTAAAACAAAAAGTTTGCATCAGGTTCTATTAATGCCATGTGGGCACCACCAAAAAGGCTTCCGAGCTTACAGTTCACCAGACTGAGTAAGAAGAATTGCAGCCTGTTGTGGATTATTTACATGGGGATTTGTACAGCTAATTTCTTTCCTCTCATGCTATAAGATCACTCATAGCAGCTCAGAAATGTCTAATGAAAAGAGAAGTAGTGTATCTGATTCCAGTCATGCTGTTCTAAGAGAATTAATCGGAGTCGTCATTACCTTAAACACTTCCATTCAGAGTGGGTTTTATGATGAGCTCAAGAAAAGTAAATGCTGTTTCAAATAGGTACCTCTATATGTTAAATCAAATAAATGAATGATAAAGTGCTGGCACTTTTTGGCTGTAATCCTGTTATTGCTTAGAGCCATTTCTAATGCAAATGAAGAATGATGTAGCAGAGCTATTTAGCAATTTTCTTTGATGGGCAATGTTAACTGCTGGGAGGTGGCAGGAAAGCAACTCTTGAATATGGAATGCTCCAACATGTCTTGTAATATTCCTTCCTAAAACTAATGATCACCCCTCCCTCCTGCAATGTGTTATCTTTAAACAAGGCTCTGCTGAGCAATACGAGCCTATCTTTGCACAGAGGCCAAGACACAACAGCTAGGTCTAGTCATACAAAATTTTAGGAAACATAGAATTTCTAGTGAATTCTTTTAAGAAATCCCAGTTCTTTCTTTCTGCCTATAAAAATGCACTTGGTCATCACTTGGTCACCCAGGACTCCCTCCCAGTTAAGCATGACCTTGCCCAGGTAAGAATAAAGACTTGTGCCTTCTGAATGTCAGGGTAGCGCATCAGAGACAACTGGGAACCCTGAATGAAAGGTACTTTCATAGCTCTGCCACAGAGTTGCAGGATGATACCTCTGTGCAACTTGACAAATGACTCCCTGCATGAGTTTTACAATCAGGAAAATGGGAAAATTAAAGCTGATTTAACATCCTGCAGTGCTTTAAGGTCTGTGGATGATACGCGCTATGAAATCCTAAATAATATTAATGAAACCTAACACTGACTTCAATCTTGGAAAGAAAGATGGACTTGGGAACTGTCCCTCTATTTAATAAAACATTACATAGGGCCAGTAGGAGGTTGTCATCAAGAAGAGCATACACACCAAATGTGGTAGATTATATGGCTACTGTAAATTCAAGCATAGAAAACTTCTTCAGAGACTGCAAACTATCGGGACCATGTGAAATGGTGCATAAACATCAGCTTTAAAATGGAATAGCATGTTCTCTCTTCAGGATATATATGGGGAAACAATAAGCCACATCTAACCTCAATTTCTTGGGCTTCATTGATGTCTGTGTCATAAATATGAGATGTGGCACTGACTGGAAATCCCAAGCTAATGGGATGCAACATTGCTGGCTGCAGCCCAGATTCCAGATGTTCAGACCCAGAAACACAACACCAGGAGTGAAGTGTCACAGAGAGGTGGCAGGAAAGAAAGACCAGACCCCCCCCCCATCTGCACAGTGACCCCAGCACGCTGAACAGCCACCCTGACTGTGCTGTCACACTGCAGGTGTGGTCCTTTGGACAGAGTGTCCCTGGGGCACTCAGAGACACCCAAACGCACCTTTCCCAGCCTCAGCACACACTGCTACATATCTGGGGGGAAAGTATTTACACTGCAGTGTCCTAGGGAAATATGAGACATCCTGAAGTGAATGAAAACATCAATAAAGCCATTTCCACTAGGACAACAGGTCTGGAAAATGGGGCATACCTTGCTGAAGAAAATGGCCAAGAAAAAGAACAACTCAGAGAGATGTTTTCCAGTCAGACTGACCAGGCTTGAAGGATGCTAACCAGCATTTTTGCAGCACTACATTTTTGCTGAGACTTTTCCTTCTGAAGAATGACTTCGGAAATGGAGAAGCAGAGCTTGCTGAGATCCATATGTTGCAGTGAGAAGAGCTGTAACTCTGAGCATTTTCCACAAGACTGGGCAGGGCAATCTGTCCTCAAAGGGCATATTTACAGGAAATCATCAAAGATAAATTTGTGGTTTCCACGTTCCTGATTGGAGTAGATGATTGGTATTGCAGGTCCTCAGGTTTCCTGCGGTTTTCAACACTTTGCACTTTAAACCTGTCTTACAACTGACTTTGGTCTCTTTTTTTATTTATTAAAAAACACTTCCATCCATTTAACTAGGTGATGCTTTCACAGCCCTTTGAAGTTGTAAAGCACTGCAAATTTAGAAACTGTTCTTAATAATCACTTGGACAAATGGATGCAGAAAATTGCATATTGATGGAAGGAGTTTATGTTCTTTGCAGTCAAATATTTCCTCAGTCGTTTCATGCAAAATTGCTTGGCCAAACAGATTTTCCCAAGGCTCTCTCAATAATGAATGCAACTTTCTTTTGTTTCTGGCTCTTCTCCGAACCCATCAGGAAAGGGTAAAGCCTAATGACACAGGTCTGTTGCCTCCTGTAACCCTCTGGGACTGTTTTCTCTAATGTGATTGTTTGAAAATCAGCAGTTTTCTGCCAGGAAATAAAATAAGCCACTTTCATTCCAAGTAACACTGAAAAAAATCTGAATGCCACAGAGCCTGCTCACTCATGCAACATTAATTTTTAAAAGAATCAATTTTGTAATCTTTCAATTATGGTTTATTATAATGATAATAATCACTGTGAAATCAAGGTTTTTTTCCACTGCTAGTGCTGGTGCTGTCATCAAACCACTTTCAGCAATGCTGAAAACACCTGGACTAATAAACCAGGCATCATTTATTTATACTTTTGTTTTACTTATTTAGAAATGTATTAAGCATCAATTCCCTTAGCAGTTGGTGATGTTACAAAAACTAAAAGCAAATAAATTATAACTATCGACCTAAAAGTCACTGCCAGGCTGGCTATCTTGTACATTTATAACAGAAAAGTGCTTACAAAAAGCAAAGCACATGCACTCTGCTCATTGCCAGCACATGAATAGAGACTCTGTGTGAACACTCCTGTGCTGGGAGCCCACAGAAAGGCTGCCCAGCCCCAGATCCCTTTGCTTTTCACTTGGAGTTCACACTGTGCTGGGTGGCTGGCACACTTGAGAGCAGTTGTGAAAGCTCCTATATTCACATACATAAAAATTGCCTTATAACGGCTTTAAGCCTTAATCAATGCTCACATATACAGAGCTACATACCTGTGTGACAGGGAACATGCACCGTTCATACAGCAGGTCAGGCCAGGGCTTAGCATTTAACAGCAGGAGCGCAATGGCTTTATATTATGTTCACATTTTACAATAAAAAGTGGACAGAAAAATCACTTGTTTCTGATCAAAATCTGAGCTCCCTGCTGTTTTAATTCCTGTAACCAACAATCATCAATAAATAATCACGCACAGCTTTTACGCCCCACTGTGATATTTTGGGTTTGTTTTAAGAACTGGATGTACTGAGTTGAGATCTGCAGTTCTAGACCTGCAGATTTCAGGTGCTCTGCACCAGGATTCAAGTGAATGAGGAAGCACAAGGGCAAGGGCAAGGGCACAGAGGGAAAAGCTGCTCTTCATCAGATACCTTGCAGGTCTGTGAGCTGTTTTAAAAGAGATTGTATTGAAAATTGGAGGTGTGTTCAAGGCAATATGTTTTACAATAAAAGGACAAAAGGCTGAAAGAAGAAAGCTGTATGGATGACATAGTTACAAACAACGAGGCAGAAATAAAAGAGGAAAAAATGTCCAAAATATCCGTAAAAATTACAGAAAAGGAAAAAATATTTAAAGAAAAGAAAGGAACATGTAATAGAGAAATAAGTACCCCAGCGGGAAGAGTGCAGCCAGCAGGTTGAGAGTGATGATCCTCCCCCTCTCCTTAGCCCTAGTGAGGCACATCAAAAATACTGTCACCAGTTCTGGCCCCCTCAGCATAAGAAAGACAAGGAGCTGCTGGAGAAGGTCCATCAGAGGTCACAGAGATGATGAGGGGTCTGGAGCATCTCTCTTGTGAGGAGAGACTGGGGGAACTGGGCCCGTTTAGTCTGGACAAGAGCACGCTGAGAGGGGATCTCATTAACAATGTAAATATCTCAAAGGTGGGCGACTCTTTTTCAGTGGAGCCCTGCAACAGGACAGAGGAAGGAGCAATGGCCATAAACTGAGACAAAAGAAGTTTCACATTAACATGAGGAACGAGCTTTTTAGACTGTGCGTGGCAGAGCACTGGAACAGCTGCCCAGGGAAGTCGTGGAGCCTCCATCACCAGAGACAGTGCAAACGCATGTGGGCGCGTTGCTGTATAACCTGCTCTGGTGCCCCTGCCTTGGCAAGGGGGCTGGACAGGATGATCTCCAGGTCAGCCTCCCAACGCCAACAATCCTGTGATTCTGCAATCAGAAGGCGTAAGAGAAGCACAGAGAAGAGTTTGTGAGCAAAACACAGCAACAACATTACAGTTTCTGATTTGAGTTAGCTAATCCAAATGGAAGAGTCTGAAACAGGTGTAAGAGAAGGCTTGAAAATTAAAATTTTTTGGGACCAGGCCTCAAGACTCACAGACAAGGTGTGCCTTAGTATGTACTGAGCTGTTCTGGCATTCAAACAGAGCCTCAGACAGTAACCCTAAAACACTCTGAACACCCTAAAACTATGCACACTGTGGCTCACAAACTCAGCCCACCACTGAGCTCACTGGAACATAAATTAATTAAATATCATGCAATTATACCAAAGAGATTTTCTATTCATGTAATTTCTTATAATACCTAGTAAAAGCAATACAATTATACTTTGTACCTGTTTAATTAATATCTTAATTCTGTTCTGGAGTGAAATGGATTAGATTATATAACTCCCATCTCCATGAATTTGGCATTTAAAGGTAACATACAAAAAAACCTATGTTTAAAAATATGCAAAATATTGAAAAGTAGAGGACAATCTTGCTGCATCTTTAAAAATCAGAGTAGTATGATCTGTATATAAAAACACCAAAATGTCTTCATTCTAATTAGCCTTCTTTCCATTAAGATAACTTGGGACCTCTATCTATGCATTCCTGAACCAAACATTCTTCACTCAGAGCTTAGTATCCTAACACACAAAATGAGAGATTTCTCTATCCATGCCATAGCCCAGTTTTGCTATTTGTTCTTGCATATTCCTCCCCTGGACACAATAGAAAAGAAACTTGCTCACCTGCCTGCCAATACTTTGATTCAGTATTGCACACAATACTGAATCAAAATTGCCACAGATGGTAGGTGATGTACCTGTTTGACATTTCTCATTCACCCAAAGAGAGACAAGATTCTACTGACTGATTTGGCGTCAAGCTGCCTTCATTTTTCTAATGCTTCAAACCTGAAAAACTAAATGTATTTTTAAATTTATGTTCACCATAGCCATGTTGCAAATTTGACTCCCTCTGATAACTTATTTTCAAAATGTTCTTTGTGAAGACTATGTGTAGCATTTGATAAAGAAGACCATGCAACTATTGGTCTTAAAACAGTAATTTGAAGCACATGGAGAGTGGACACAGACTTAGTACCGAGGCACGCCAAGCTACAATTCTGGGCAAAATTTTCTCTTTATGGGAAGTGCAAAAGTAATGTAAAATGTAATTAGATATAATCTTTCCTGTTTTCATTAGCTATTAACTTTATGCAAAGATAAACTAAAGCATAATGAGTCCTTTCATTATCACATAATTGTTATTTTAATGGTTGTATTATGAGCAATAGAATACTATACATCCACCTCTCATATTAGTGGGCAATTACTTTGAAACTTCATATTATAATCCACCCACAAAGACCAATGTATTAATGCCACAGTTTCAGAGTAATGATGACCATGGTTTTGAAATCATATGAGAGCCCCAAGGAAAAATGTAAAGTAATAATGAAGAAAATGTTTCTATTACTTGCCAGTCTCAGAATGCAGACCAAAGAAGTTTAAGGAAAACATGTGGAGCTTCTCTTGCTTGTGCTACCCTGAAACAGGTCAAATTTCTATGACACCAGTGGTGATTATTTCAAAAACAATGGAAAACTACCAGTGATCCAAAATTAGGAGCTTGGAAGGGAAACTGGAATAAGCCTTCCCTCAATGTATGATTTCCAAGTACCATCCTAAACCATATCCAGAAATAGTGCCTGAAATCCTGTGTTTCCCACTGATAGATACTGAACTGGCTTTAGCTACTCCCCCATTCATTGCCTTCCTTCTAACCAAGCAAAGCAGTGCAGCTTGGCAGGAAGTGATTGGACAGATCTAAGCAGTACATAAAGCTTGAGGATACCCTGGGGATGTCCTTTGCAAAGTTAAACGAAGTTTCATATCCAAAAGGCACTCCATGAGCAAGACTCACACTCTAGGAGTGCGAAGGGATGGGATGTCACTGCAGCTGAGAATCCCTGGCACATTCTGTACGGTGAAGGCGAAATCCAACTCTCCTCAACACTGTGCATTCTTGGAAGGGGAGGTAAAGGCAATTTCAGACCATGAAATTAGCCTCAAGGAGTTAAGGACCACTGCTTGCTTCTTCTCCCAAATACAAAACATATTTCAACAGTGTCATCACTTATATAAAATCAGAGCAGCACAAACAGAGCGAGCGAAAATCCACAACCACTGAGCTCTGGCAAAGACAAAATTCTCCCTTGATAAAAGAAAAATCTACACATGACCAGCACTAGTCACATTTCCTAAAGGGCTAGAAAGGTGTGTAAAGAATGCCGAAATGCATGGACAGAGAATATTGATAATAGATGAAATAATACATGAAAAAAATACTTGAAAACTCTTCTTTCACAGGAATACTGCTTTGCATATACTCTTTAGATTATTTTCTTTTCCTGATATTTTGATTGATTTTAAAATGTCAAGAGACTACTGCAGATTTCATATGGAAGGAAATGTGGTAACATTACCATGTTTGGCTGAAAACAGGTTATAGGGCAGCAGAAATTTGTTCCACACTGCACTTCCCAACCATTCCAACCCCGAATTAGGACTGTATGAGATTGAAATGCCTTTATAGTAAGCATACAATATTCAAAAAGCCCTATGGGCATGAATTTCTGCACAGCAATAGTTTCTGCTTTCCCCTAGTGTCCTTTTCTCTCAGAGCAGTCAGGCTGTAAAAAGGGGACAAATATCTTTTGTCTCACAAAGGCATTTTGAGACTTAAGCGATACCTGCAACATTTTTCAGAAATGTTCTTATAGAAAATATTTAGGACACCTTTTGGAGACAGAAGTACTAGAAAATCTAATGAATTTATTCAAGAAAAATTCTGAAACATATGGAGAGCAAACTGAACACAGAGCACATATTTCTGACATTTATCTTTGTTTTTATTGTTAAGATAAAAGCATGCTGTTTGTTTTTTAGAATTTCATCTGCTAACTCTTTCCTTTCTCTGACTTTTTCTACACTAGTGACATCATCTGCAGCAATTTTTAAAGCTTTGCAGAAAATTCTGTGCTCTGAAAGTTTTAATGAATCATGTAGGGAATGTTATTAGACAGGGAGTTTATGCCCCCTTTCTGTAACCTGCAGGACTAGAGCAGAGAGGATATGCATGCTGGGACGACTTAATTTAAATAAAAAACCCAAAAAAACAAAGAAAAAGAAGTCTCTAAATTTAAGGATGGGATACCAACAAGAAACTTGTAAAGAACAAATATGAGCAGTTAAAAGCCTTTTCTTCTACTGCAATTGCATTGCATGTTTACTGAATCCTAATGCACCAGACAGGGCTGCTCAGGTTCTAAGTAGTGTCTCTGGTATGTGGTCCCAGCTGTACTGAATGCTCTCACAATCAGGAACTGCTTACAAAATCCTGAAAATAGAACAGATGAATCTTTGAACATCTGTATTAAAAATTATTTCTCTTCAAACACAAACTAAGCCCCATGCTGGTCAATATCTGAGACTTCACACAAACTGTGTGAAGACATAAGATTGAAGATTCATAATAAATCCCCACTCAGTGTTATGTTTTTTCCAGACTGTTGAAAGTTCCAGAACTTCTGAAGATGTGAATCTCTGAGAAAAATTGTACATGATGCTCTTGTGCACGTCACTCTTTAAATGCAGAGTTGCCTCATGGTTAAAAGCTCAGAGAAGTTGAGCATCACGGGAACTGTGTAGGAGTGATTGTTTCTAAACACAGGCTGTAGCATATCCCAATAGCACATCAGGCTCCCCAAGACGCCCTGCTATGAATCCTGAGTCACCTTCAAAGGCATGTGCTATAGATCCACAGATTTGAACAGTTTCACTGTCCTGAAATTGCAGCCTAAATTCTTTATGTGGGATAACAGACACAGAAATAAAAAAAATGTAGAACATCTGCTTTGTTTTCATCTGGGTAAAAATGCATATTGAAGATGTGCACAAGCAATAAGTTCTAAATTAACATAGTGAGTCACAAAAATTCCCATTCCCCTTAGTTTTTCTCCTACCTGTGAGGTCTCACACAGGCTTGACTTCTTACTAATTAAATTTCCCATGCAGAATTTGTTTACTAATCTTTCTACATTTTAAGATAAAATACTTGAACATAAGTTCAGGCTAAACTTTTTCTACTTTCAAAGAGATTTTCTTTTGCTGTGTTGTTTTCTTGTACAAAGCTTTGAGATGACAATCTCTTCTAAATACCATTCTGTGAGATATGTATCAGAGTTCTTATACACCTTTTCTTATAAAAGTAGTTTCAATAAATTTGACTAGCTAGTGGGTGGATAGATGTACAGAAACTCTTCTCTATCCAAAGCAAGAAATTATTGTAGAGTCTTATTCCCTGTCTCATAAAGTTGCTATCCTCACTTGAGCAGCGGCTCTGCAGCACAAACCTCCCAGTGCATCTCATGCAGTTTGATTGCAGTATTTTATTTTACTTAGCACTATAAATTCAGCTCAGAGCTCTTTAGGGAGCTTCCATTAGAAACCCCACAGTTAACAGTAACCAAGAGGTATCACACTTAAGCAATAGCAACATTATATTTATCTTCCAATTTGTTTAATATCTCTTAGAAAAGAATTGCTGTGTGACAACAGGTAATAAGTATAGACTTCAATGGTAGTCACTCTGTGTTTTTCAAGACAATTACTACACCTGGCAGCAAGGCTGAATTTTAATAAATAGTTTGATTTATCTTTTTTTTTTTTTTAAGTCTAGATTTTTAAAAAAATATTTCTATTCCTTCAAAATTTTAAGCTCCTTTAGGAACATCAATATCTGTCTTATACACTGTGATCTGAGAAGTGAAAAACGTTGAACTATGGAAGATGAACACCAAAGGCTTCATTCAAAATCTATGCTTCTGCTAATTTTTCTCTCCAATACTTTTTTCCTTTGCAACCATAAAATATTCTCACCACCAGCAGCAAAACTGGAAGCCCTGCAATCCAGGATGCTACCAGGATTGCCAGCATGAGTCACTGACTTACATCATCCTTTCCAAAGGTGGACGTTCATGGCATGTGAGAATCACAGAATCACAGGATATGCTGAGTTGGAAGGGACCCTCAAGGACTGAATCCAGAATCCCATCCATATGCACAGTTCCTTCTGAGAGGTACCAGCAATTCTCTCATAACAATAAAAGCTGCAGAGTATTTAAAGCGCAGGATGGAAAAGGTGTGCACAGGGCTACACCAAACACTGTGTAAAGACTTAACATACAGTTCATCAGAAGTAGAAAACAGATCCCGTGGCACTTAAAGAAGATTTGATAAATTAGAAGACACAGATGGATAAATTCAAAGAACATGTGAAAATGCACAATGATAGCATAGATCCTGATTATATATTCTTTGTCTTTAATCATTAATTAAAAAGGAACAACTCCATGGCTAGAGTCAGCAACCACTGCAGAATCAATAGGTCTCTAAGCTCACACCAATCTATATGCAGCCACAGCTTTATCACAAAATAATAGCTAATATTGATATTTTTTAATAAAGTTTCACTTTACTGTGTAATTAGTGTAATGTAGTAGGAGCTGTGTTCCTAGGAAGTGCTGGCGCTTTGAGCAGCATTTACTGGCATGTTAATAAAGAATGGACTTCTTCTATTGAGTTCCATCTGCCTAATAGAGAAAAGTGTTCATCTTAATTAGGAAAATCTTCATAAAGAATATAAATGCAGTTACTAATGGGCTGCAGGGAATAAATGCAGAACACTCAGGAACAACTGGTGTTTTACCAGGAAATGGAAGAGTGGATATAAAGCCCCAAACAGTTGTTAACCATCTGGTGATTGACCACAAACAGCAATAGATGTTGAGGTTTTAAGTGTTTTATAATGAAAAATCTATTTATTTCATTAAGGTTTCATGCTTTAGACCCTTGTTTTTTCAGGTAATAAAGCAGTCTTGACTGACAATGAAACTATTTAAACCCTTTATGAATTAAGATGGACAAATCCATTAGCATTTTTTGAAGGAATTACTTTATAAAAAGAAAGAATGGAAGTACCAGGCAATAGTTCAAGATCCACTGTCAAGTACTTGAAAAACAGTCACTGTATCAAACATGTATTTTTGGGGTTGCTGAGATGCTCATGGGCAGTTGAGAACCTTTTGCTGACTTTACTGGTGCAGCAGCAGATATTACATCACCATGATAAAGACTCCAGCAAACTGTAAACTACAGTTAATCTTTGTCCTTAAAGAAGTTCCAAAAGGCATTACACATTTCCTCTGTCAGTCTGAATCAGTTTTTTCATCCTTTTATTCCTAAAGTTCTGTAATTTAAAGACACTGATATTCCCTAACTCTGCTCATTTTCTATTAAAAATGAAATTAACTTTTACTCATCTTCCAGAAATTTCTTTTTTTTAAATTACTTTAATACAAAGTGCTGATGGGACATACTTCCCAAGTGCCAGAATTTAACTCTCTGAGCCAAACTCAGTGTCAGTGTTCACAGCTTCCCAAGGAAGAACTGCTTTCTGCGAATTTTAAGCAACACTAGCTAATCTTTTATATTTCCTCCGAATAACTTTGATAGAGAAACTATCATATATGATAGAGAAAATATATATATGAAAGCAAGTCCAAAAATGAAAATATCATTCCTATAGTATTTCATTCAAGTCAACAACCAGAAACACAGCACAAAACTCTGATATTCTGGACACTGACAGCTTTACTGCCTCAATTCACAGAGAATATCACCAAACAATAGAACCTGCAGCTACTTGAACCTCAGAGAATGCAATTTCATTTATTCATTTCAATAACATTTTTACAAGACTATAGCTTCATGCAGATTAGTCAGACACATGAAAAACCACATATTAGCTGAGGTGAAGCTGTGATGACTGCAGTTGTCTTAACAGTGTCAATCCAAACGTTAGATGAATGTAATTTGCTAGCTCTAAATGACAGAGATATAATATAGATCTCATATATCACCGAAGTAATAAATAATTAGTGAGCAGAGCTGAGTAAAATGGCAGCTCAAACACAACCCCAAATTTTGAATCTTGATGCAGAAGTCAGCGATCAGAATGATACATCTTTCTGCCTTGAATGATAAAACAGCTTTCTCACAACCTAACACATAGCACCATCTGGCACGAACTGAGGAAACTAAGAACTTCTGGAAAAGAAGCACAAAAGCAATTTTGTTTCTTCAGAATTGTCCAAGGTATTGACAGAAGTCTTTCAGAAACAGTAATTTGACTGCAAATGTGGCTCAGTGAACCTGCCTCCTGAAGACGTCTGTGTAGCTAATAATCTTTACAAAATGTTGTTGAATTGAACTGATTGGGTATGGGATGAGCACTGTCAGAGTTAAGACAGTGCATGTGGAAAGTCCTCTGTCTACCAAACCGGCTGGGTTTCCAAACACCACCTCACATCTCTTACTGGGAATTTTAGGAGCTCAGGACACATTTCTCCAGCAGAGCCCAGCAGGCTCTTTTCAGCAGTTACTCACAAGAAGAGTGACTACAAACACGTGGTTAAGCTGTTCTTTGAGCAGCACCAGCACATCAGCTCTGGCTGTTTGCTGGGGCTGGACACCTCCCCTGTGCAGGGGGACAGGGGGCTCTGAGCCCCCTGCCAGCCCCCGGGGGCATGTGGGGCTGGGCCCTACCTCACTGGGAGCTGCAGTGCCCAGGGGCTGGCCCGAGATACACAAATGGAGTAGAAACACAAAGGGAGTTTCCTGCAGTCCAGGAAACATCAGACTGCTTTGCTGATATCAGCACAGATTTATTGTAGCATTGCTTGTTGAAAGTTACTTTTAACACAGACTGTTTTCTAAATGATCCTTAAAAGACACTCCTTTCTTTCTCATCACCTTCACCTAAGGCAAGAACATCCAGTAGCATTGATCTATTTGCTGCTGGTTTTCATTAATTTTACCCTCCCTAAGGGTGGTGAAGCTTTGGTGCCAGCTAATTAAAACCTATTTAGGGATGCTCAGTACACTTTATCAGACCAGAATTAGCTTTGCTGCTTTAATGAAGACTACAGTTTTCTCTGTTATTACCAATTAAATGTTATTATATCATATAGCATTATATTTGTATTGCATGGCAGAGATATAGATGGCTTTAGAACCACTTATCTGGATCGAGGTACATACAAAGATGGCCCATTTCGTAACTAGCTAATATCTCTTTAAATCCTTTCACTTGAGTAAATATATATATAATACACCAGCACATTAGTGAAGTATTGGAAGAAGCTGCCAGCTTTATGCTCCCTCTAGGGAAGTACCAAGTAAAATGCATTAATGAAAAATTGTGAATGTCTGGTAATGAATATTATTTATGTACAACAATTATTCAAAGTGGATGAGCATTCCCCACCTTGAACTCAACTGCTTCACTAACAAATACTCTCAGAAAGAACATATGTTCCCTAGATTCTTAACACTCATGCAAGGTTAATTACCCACTGTGGACAGCCCATATCAGAGGGTATTTTGTACTACTGTAGAATTAAAAAATGCATTGCAAAATAAAAACCACTGTTTGTTCAAAGTTACTCAGAGGCAATTCTTGTTCCTTCCATGCATCAGTAATAAATCATTCATCACTACCAAAGCTGTGGATTTTGGAGCTGCACCCAGTGAAGTCAGGGATAAAGCTCCCATGTCAGCACTGCAGGACCAGAGCTTTTCTGCAGTAAAAAAGTGACTGCAGCACCTACCTGTTAGCTGCTTCTCACTAGATCTTTTAAAAACTTGAGCACCACAAGGATGCAACTGCTGAAAAGTCCCGCTAATTACCTAAAAAGATTGTACATCAAAGAGTAGAAACAGAAAACTCATTAAATGCTTGACAGACTAGAAATCTGCTGCAATCTTACTATGCATTATAACATACACTGAACAGAAAGACAGTATTTTAGGATTAAACTAAAATAGATGTAGTTTCAATTCACTCAGTACATTTTAAAAAATGAGTTTAAATTGATTTCCTTCCAGAATTTTTGCTGCAAACATGTCGAACCAGACCTCTGTTCAATCTAATATTCCAAGCAAGGGTTGATGTTTCTCTGAGGATCTGAAGGAATATTTGGCTGAGGAACCCGAGTCTGTCTCAGCATCGTAATAGCCTGGCACAATGTGTGAAAGTATTTTCATCACCCACAAATCTCCTGTGCTCTCCATTTACTGCTTCCACAAATGCCACATAACAGTCTCATGACCCTCCCTAGAAACAGAAGACAGGTCCTGCAAATTGAAGATGTTACAGAAAATGAAACAGTTTCCAAACTGAAGTCCCCGATTACTAGGGAACTGCAAGATGTTTTCTTGAAATACAGAAGGCGTTGGCTGGTGATGCATCAATCATTTCCCTTGTTTCTGCATGACAAAATCACAAAATGATGTTAAAAACATCACTAAGTATTTGATGTGGAAAAGCAGGACTAAAAATGAAAGTTTCAGTAGATAGATACAAGGATGTTACCAGGTTGCCACTGTGAGAAGTGGTGAGCTTTCCCTTGGTGTCAAAGGGACGCAGGTGCACAAACAACGTGAAGGGACGTGAGACAGGCTCACAAAAATTTATTGCTGTTGCAATGTGAAACTTAAGAAAAACGAACATAGGCCATTTTGACATTAGGTTGTTTAAGAACTTTGTTATAAGCTCTGAGAGAAGCTCAATCTGTTTTTTACATGAAAAGAAGCATTTGTATCGTGCTAATTGTGTAACTATAAAAACCTGAGATGTGTTAATTTGTTGAAGAGGAATGGATTAGGCTGGAGAGAAGGACACTTCGACATTGAACGATGAGATGTCCTTCTTTCATAGGAAAAAGAGGATATTTTTTCAAGGTCTAATCTCACAATAAGGATTTTGATGAAGTAATGTAAAGTCGCTGTGACCTGACTGACTCATAAATATAAACAAATTTATGTACAGCAATACAATAACGTACCTGTGGTCATATTTAGCTTGATTAATATGTAAACAGGATGACTTGGATTATTGAAGGTCATTTTTCAAGAAGGGATCTTGTGTATTTATTAGCCTCTGGTTATCAATTTGCTCAGTGAAACTAAAGAAGACATGATAACCTTGATAGCTTTATGAGATATATGAACCCCCTCCAACTCCAGAACCACAGCAGCAATATGTGCACTTGGTGAACAGGGGCAGGCTCCTCCTTATGCTCCAACAGTTTGAAAAATAGGAAAAATCAACTGCCACCAAGTTCTGACAGTTTAATAACATAGTGAAACAAGTATGTTTGAGATAACAAGCTTTTCTACTTCAAAAGCTAAGTCAAAAATTCAGACTATGTTAAGCTGTTTGTGAAAACCTGTATCTTTAATTTGGTCAGAATAGCAACAGTCCTTTCCAACCTCAAATTCATGATGCATAAATTTAAAAATTAATATTAAGGCACAGCAGTGATCTGGAAACTCCTTTCTAGTTAGCTCAGGTGAGTATGTGTGACAGGTGCTCTTCCATGCCAAAATACAGATGACCAGAATTTTTGCAGCTTGGTTACAAATTCCTGAAATTTGTGGTCTTAATTCCACAAGTCCAGTTTCTGCTTTGAACATGCTAGCCCAAACAGTCCTCACACCTTCACTTCTTACAGCCCCACTTGAGTAGCATAAATACACATTATCAAGCATAGAAAATAGAATTTCAGCATAATACTGGTAAAAACCTGAATCTATTCCAGTACGTCTGATAACCCATTTTCACCAAGAAACAGAAATAATGCATAACACTGAGGTCTGTGTTTGAAGAAAAGCTACAGTGAATCTCAGCAGAGAAGAAAATGCAATATCCAGAATTATCCTGAGGTTGTGCATTTGGAAATGTTGTTTGTGTAGGATTATCCTCTTCAAATAAAATGTCAATTTAATCAATAGTAAATTGAGCTGAAAACAACACACAGCTTTGAAAACATTTCAGGAAGACTTCCAATATTTTTGGGATTCACGCCAACAGCAATGGCATGAACAGAAGGTAGCGTAGGTGGGGTAAACGGGGCCTAGCTGCTGCCTCATCAAGTGCTTATAACAGTCAAACCCATATAACAATTCATTAAAAACATATCTGGGGACTCATTTAGTAGCTGACATCCTGCATGGACTTTTCTCACCTATCTTTTGTCAAACATTATTATAATTGTTCCTCACATTTAAGACTCACCGGTCCTTTCCCGTCTCCCTCTTAAACACCGCATCGCAGTAACTCATGCGCTTCTCCGTTGTCACGTAGATTTTGGCAGTTGGGTAGCTGTCAACAGTTTTCTTCAGCATGTTGTACACAATGCCATTCCCATCCCTCCTCATGTTTCGAAAAGGACCCCAGATCACATAAACGGTGTTGTTGGTTTCTTTGAAAAAGTACTCGGGATTCTTGAGCAGGAGAGGCACACTTGTGTGAGAGACCACTCTTACGGTTGTCCTCTTCCCAACATCTTCCTCATAGCCCTTGGTGGGAGCATTGTTCATCCTCCATATGCAGGAGGACTTGTCTATCTCAGTGCCCACCCTCTGGCCAGCCATCTGCCCCGAGTTTGAAACAATGGCACAGAGGTCACAGTCAAGTTGTAGAGGCTGGAAGACAGGAAGCAATAATTTACATTGCAAGTTTTTCTCTGTAAAATATGTAAGACTGAAAATTCAGTTAAAAAGAAAAACAGGTACAGTACAACAAATGGATAGCAATGCTTCTCTTTAAAAAAACAAAACCACAATCACCATCTAGCAGAGCTGCTCGAAAACTCTACCGCTACAAATGCAAACATTTTCAGTGAAATAGGCAGTTCCAATCTTTGCCTTTGTTCCCACCTTGCAACTCAACTATACAAATAATAATGTCTTTTTTCCCTCTAAATGTTACTCTTTTCATTTAAAAACAAGGAAATAAAGAAATAGTGGAAAGCAATATTTAGATCAATAGCTTCTATTTGAACAAGGTGTTGTCAGCAATACAAAAAAACCTACTGAAAAAAGTAATGCTGGAAGTTTAACTGTACATTAACTGTGTCTGTGTCTGAATGAATAGTTCCCAAATTTGTGACAGAAGTTCAAACGTGAAATGTATCTCTAAAAAGCAATCTAACAGTATGAAAATCTTGCAGTTGGAAAGAAGATGTGGACGGAGGAGTATGTTGTTCTCTCCAGAGAGTGGTTATGATCCATGGAAAATGAGAGATAGAGGGACCGGTGATACCTGAACTAGGAACTTAATCCTGAGAAAACTGTAGTCAAAGACAGTATTCTGTGACCATGTTCTAGGGTGCTATTACTCCAGTATGAATGGAAAATAGAAAAAATAATCTAACAGAGATATAAGGACCTATCTGATGCTCCATTTGTCAAAGAGTAAATGTCTGTTGTTTTGTACCTACAGACTAAAATGAAATGCCCTCTATTTAAATTGGATTGTATAAAGAGTTCAGTTAAAAACTGAAATCAAATGAAAACTAGATCAATCAAAAAAACCCTACACAAGATCATCCAGGTCAGAGATAACCTACAATTTTTGTATAGTAACAGACTTGATCCTCTGTCATGCTCACAGCTGGGAGCCAGTGACCTCAGTTCAGTATATTTTAGAAAAAATTCCCTTCATGGTCTTTGGACATTTACTCTGACAGGATGCTAGGTGCTTTTCTGATCAGACTTGTGGTTATTTCTCTTCAAAATCACACCTCATTTAGCTGATGTAGATGAATAGCCTGCCTACATTTGACCACTATAACCCTAGGATGCAATTGCTGACTAAAAACCGAATTCTTTGATAAGGGAGAATAATGCAAGGACAAGAGATAAACATCTTAAGAAAGCCAAACTGTAAGAGCTAAAATGTCTCATCTTTGGGTGACAAATATTGTACTGAATTAAGGTGCATTCTGCATGACTTGTGTAGTAAACTTTACAATTTCAAAGCTTTGATTTCTCTGTTTTGATTGATTTGATTTCATTATGTGGCTGGTTCAGGAAAACATTCTTTCCTAAATCAGTAGCTAAAGATTCCTGATTGAATGCAAAAGCATTGTCAATGTTTCCTTTACAGAACACCACGCATTTCCTATAGCTGGTATAGTTTCAGAGAGCTGTCCTGCATGGCTCTCTGAGAGCAGGGATGAAATCCCAGGAGATGCAGCTGAACGCAGCAGTCTTTCTGTTCACTGCTTACTTACAGAAATTCTCTCTAAGATACATTATGAGGACATGGCTGGGTGACCTAAACAAATCCATGAGCATAACTCATTTTCCAGCATGAAGTGAATTGTTACAGACCCAGTAGATTAATTTATAGCTTTCAGGGTGAACTTTCAAAATAACAAATGCTGAATATGAAACTGCTAGATAGGAAAAGCCAATTTGGTCAAGAATCTGGTTCCATTTAAATTTGTCTCATCCTCAGAGCTGCTTTTTTCACTAAATTCTTCTTTCTCCATTAAAATGGAGCTGCTCTCTTAAATTTGGAATTGTTTGAATTTCCTCCCCTTAGTTAGAAATGCATTGCACATTTTCTATTCACTGAATGCAACTGCTCTGCTTGAATAAGCTGAGTACACTTACTCCTGAAACTGTGTTCCCTGGTTTTCTAGCTCTTTTGTTGTGATTCATTTATCTTGTTCCAATTTATAAAGTGCTTTCATAATACCGCATGCCTACACCAGGTCAACATATAATCCGCTCTTTTTGAACAGTGTCAGAGGCTAAGCCCCTCCCAGCTCTATCTCACAACAAATATATTTACAATGTAGAGATTTTACATGTCCCAATATGCACAGTTCCCAACAGAGATCCCAGACAGAGTTAGGAGACTGACACCCATGATAGATACTCCACTGACTCCAGAATCATCCACTGCCTTCATCATCTTTTTGCATCATATCCCCCTCAACATATGAGAAAACACACATCAATATTCACTCACTGAGCCCCATATGAAGACAGGCCACCAATTGGTGGTGTTGGTTTCTAAGTGTTACAGAGGATAAGGCTGGTTCCAGTGACACACATTTATCCACATACAATAGAAATGGGTCTGCCAGGCAGTCCAGGCTGCCCTCTCATCTGCAGAGATGGTCCAGCAGCACTGGGATTGAAACAGACTGGCAGGACCACACTGAAACTTGTTATGTTACTGCTTATCCTCTGTGAACCCTGAAAATCAGGCCAAGGTTCACCTCTCACAAGATCTTCATTCACTTGCATCACAGATACACGAGTTAAAGACAAAAACATTAAGAACCATTCAGGTTTTCTTCTCTTTTCATGTACTTAGACATTTATCCCACCTCTAAACAGCAAGGGGGCTGAGCTATTACTGACTGCTGCTAGAAAATTGTTCATTTTGTTGCTGACCAGAAGGATGTAGAAGACCTCAACAGAGCAGCTAGGTATGGTTCTGACAAATAGTCCCATCTTTTTCCTGACTCATACATTGTAACTGTTGAGGAACACTTATATTTTAATCAGTAAAGAAAATGAAATGTCTGACCTTTCCATTTCCTGTGCAAGCTTACAGACAATAGAAAAGATAATTAAAACTGTGAATTAGAACTCGCAAAACAGTGCCATTTCTCTAGCAAAGAGAAATAACTGTGTAATAAAGGTCACTTATCAAACAGTTCTAGTTATTAAATCTTTGCATTTAGCACTGAAGTGGCTTCACAGAATCAAAGGTCAAATCATTAAATAACAAAATCAGCCAGAATTAGAAAAGGTCACAAGCAAATCCAACTAAAGTAGGTCACAAAACATGATTCTCTTCCACACAGGATTTCATTATTTGGAAAATTGCTTACTTTCCAAATTTGACAACTCCCCCACCACTTCCAGTGTCTAAACCAGGAGACTGAAATTCCAGCTACAGAACCATTTTTACGGGTAGATTTCCCAATGGCACAGATCTTGGATCACCAAGTTTCCCAGCCACAGCCCTGTACATCTGCTGAGGTCCATGTGGGGATGATCTCAGGCCAGGACTCTGACCACAGAACAATATCTGGACAGGCTAGACACACACCAGGCTCTGGTCTCAGCACAGACTGCCAGATCCACTCCTCAGCTGGACCAAACCCAGCTCAGGTCCTCTGCAGATGGAATTTCCACTAATGAAAAGCTGAATTTCTCTCGTGGCTCCTTAGCACAATAGACCGGTGGAGAGCTCTCTCCAACCACCAACTCTGTTCCACTCTGAATCCCACAGCTAATCACGCAGATAGTTAGGAAACTCCGACTAAACTTTCTCAATTGTTACTTTAACAATATGATTGTGATTTTGTAAATTGGACGCAATGCCCATTCACTACATAATGAGGCAATTATTAGCAGCTTGCCACATATTAATTTGCTCCTTTAATGTTGAAACAAATGAGATCTTTTCTTATAATCATCCTATTTGAGTGAATTCTAACAAAGCCGATTGAACAAAGCTCCAGAGAGACTTTCTTTATTTCACTGCCATTTATTCTTCTACTCTTCTTGGATGTCTTTAGAGTTTCAGAGGATACAACATTTATAATGATGCCAATAGGGAATAGATTTTGCCTTTATTCTTCTTGATGTTCTTTTGAGGTCTTTGAAATGAAAGGTACAAGAGAGGCATTAAACGTCTGGCATTGTTTTTATTGCTTTCCTCTACTTTACAAGGAAAAAATGTATTTTAATTTTTCCTGTGTTTCAGTGATTAAACAAGCTGGTTTATCTAAGCTTACTCAATTTCTTCAGACCTCTGACTGGGAGAAAAGACTTACCAAGCTTCTCTAGGAAAAAATTCAGCACATTAAAAGAAAAGAAAGATTATATTTGTGTGTTCACCCAACAGGCACTACCAAAATAGTACAGTACTGTATATAACTTACATTATATTACTAACATCAAGCAAAAAATGATAAAAATTATAAAAAAGACAGGTCTGATTACCCTGAGTTTGTGTTTGTTCCCTATTCCCCCCTATGCCAATATTGTGGGTTTTTACCCTCAGGAGTTATTTTGGTCCTAGCCCTCAGTATCACATCCCAGCAAACATCTGTCTTCATAAAATTTAATGTTAAGATTTCATACAGATTTTAACATTTTGACATTATTTTGAGATAAGCCCAACATCAACATGCATCATATTTCCAAATAAATAGAATATGATCTGCTTCTTCATAAGACTGTTCCTGAGACTCAAATGCCTGGGATATTTTATTTAGATGAATGTCACTGTACAAGAGTTCTAGGAGAAAGATTTTATTTAAATTGAATGAATTGGAAGGGAGTGCATAGGAGGCACATAATGGGACTAATCTTAGAGCAGGAGACTGAATAAATAACTGTATTTGAAAGTCTTTCTATATACACTGACCCAGTTGTTAGAGAACTGTTTGATTTGCAGCTCTTGTTACAGCTCCTTAAAGGGGCTGTACCAGCCCTTTGCCTGAACAAGTATCTTGTGGATTCCTCACGTCAATGGTAACAACACAGAAAAACAAAGGAAGCTTGGACTTTGAGCAGAGGTTGAAACTTGTGGGCCAAAGTCACCCACCCCATCTAAACTTTCAACCAGCAAGGGTATTTTTGAAACATTTTAGTTTTCTTTCTCATGGAAAGGAAAAAAAAACCAAACCAGAAACTGAAACCTTCCAAACACAAATCACAGTGCAAAGTGATGCAGTGTCATCTTTCTCACTTTTGAGACGGCTCCAGACAACTCCATGCCAGCTCCTACCTCCTTCAAGATACAGCACAGCAAATGCTCAGCAGAATGTTGTTGATTTTGCTGCTCCTACTGGGAACAATACAGGCAGCTTTGAAACTAAGCAAGAATTAAGTACATCTCACGATACCAAGAGGCGAAAACCAAATGCCTCAAATATACGTGAGAAAATCCTGAGTAGAAAGAATCAAGTATATAACCTATAAAGAACAAAACCAGGTCTTCTTACGTATTTTAGGTATCTTTCACTACTTTATTATAAGGCAAAAAATTGAGACGTCAAAGACCACACCTCTCATGATAATCTTATAAAACAAAATTTACTAAAATTGAATAAAAGCCATGTCCAGCTTGATCAAAATATCTTTCTATTTTTCAAAAATTGTATTTATGTAATTTTCTAAAACAGAGTTAAAATGCTCCTCCAATTAAACATTTTGCTTTATTATGAAAAGGTGAAAGAATGGGAGCTCACATTAACAAAACAGTCCCTTTCACTTTTTTCATTTTTCCTGATTTCCAGCTGAACTTTTATGGAAAGTGACACCTTTTAAATAAGCCTACACT
This sequence comes from Pyrgilauda ruficollis, assembly GCF_017590135.1. Lineage (NCBI taxonomy): Eukaryota > Metazoa > Chordata > Aves > Passeriformes > Passeridae > Pyrgilauda > Pyrgilauda ruficollis. Next base: position 8,332,015 of record NW_024527710.1, read on the forward strand.
AGTATTTTCTTCTGGGATAATAAACTATTGGAACACTTTTGATAGCTCTATTGGTAAAAAAGGCTTAAAAATATAAAGGTGGCAGGAAGCAACTAAGAACAGGAGAAACTGTTCTGCCTCTGCATGGAGGGTTAATGAAGGAGGGAAGCTGCCAGATTCAGAGCTTCAAGTACAACAGAAACACCCGGGAGAGGCAGAGCTCTGGAGGACTGGTGGTCACCACCTCTGAAGGACTTAGGGCACTGAGAGAGAGGCAGGTGAATAAAGTTTTGCCCTAAGGCATTTCCTGAAGGATGTGAAGACCTGTCCTGCATGTGCACTCTCAGTCAGTCTGCATAAAACCCATTTTCTTTTGTGTCTCGGGTGCCTGGCAAACTGCCCTGCCCCTAGGCAGGATGGCAGAAGGGACGTGCTCTTATCTACATGAATGTCACAGAAGTGGGAGGAAATAAATGGAAAGAACACACAAAAGAGAAGAGAGAAAAGGAAAAATTTTAGACACCTGTGAAAGGGTAGAATGTAGTTTAGTGTTAAAAGGGAAACATGTAAGGGGAAGAAGGATTTGAGAAAAAAACCTGACACACACACACACACATATAGATATATATATATATATAGCAGAGAAGATAAGCCATGATTTGGGAATGCAATCCAGCAAAGAAGAACCAAAACTCCTGAAGTTACAAACTAACTGTTGTGAAGAAAACTTCATCAGACATGTCAATCAAATAGTTTAGGAATGAATAGGCAGAGAGAAAAGCTTATGTCCTTTACACTGCAACTGCCTAAGTAGAAAACAGATGAAAATGGATACGTTCAGTCCAGCATATAGTACTATAGTTTGTAGGTAACCAGCAACCCTGACATGCCTAGGCATGCAGATGTCTGCACCTTCAGATTCACACAATGAACACCTCTGAACAGGAAGAAAAGCAGAATACTCTCTGGCATATATATATTAAAAATCAGCATAAAGAGAAAAGTACACCCAAGAACATATGTGGAAATGCTCCTGTCAAACACTGCTGAGGATTGAATTGTTATGGAACAGAGGCAAACACCATCATGCACACCCTACACAGACAAGTTCACGAAGTAGGCACTAAAACAGCATTCACTCTGAAAAACAGCCTATGAAAAAATTAGCTTCACAGCTGAACAAAATAGAAAACCAAACAAACAACATTAGTTCTAGAGTATTCCTGACTTCATCCCAGAGGTTTAGTTGATGACCATAAATAACAAAAATGTTTGTGACACTTCATCTATCACCCATTTACAAACAAGCAGGCTTTAAAATATCATGACTTTGTAATAGTTCAAAAGCCGGGAATTCTTCCAGCCAAATACTGCTTGCTGAATGCTGAATCCAGTAAGTCATTTATCTTAACATCCACCACATTGTTCACCTGCCCTCAGTACTACGTGATGACTCTTGAATTTTGTGCACAAAAGTTGCTGGAAAAACACCTTGTAAACCAGACACTGTCCATGAAACAGCATAAACAACTCAGAGCACAACACAAGCTGATCCTCACGACGGCACCCTTCTGTCACTCTGCTGCAGAGCTGTATTTGCAAGAGTACATTTGATACCCACAAAACACGTCACTTGATTCAGCAGGTTATTGGTTTCATAATATTTAGCTCTAATTTATCTTCTGCAATTTTCTGTCTGTATCACAACTCTTTTCTGCTTTTTACATTTAGTAATAAGGAAGATAACAATTGTTTCTTCTCTATACAGACATATTTGCTCAGCAAACAATACAAACCACCAGGAGATAAAATGTCACAACTCAAGGAGACGTAAAAGGGAGGAATGTCCTGTTAGCACACAGGCTGCATAGTGAATTAATCTCAGCACAAAAGGACAAAAACAATTTTTCACACCCAATAACATATGTGGCAGCAGAGCAGAGGTAACATGTAACACATAATCCCTCCTTACAGAGTGGACTCTAGAAAGACATCTTTGACAGCAACCAAGGCCAAAAGAACTCTACCCACAAAAACTGTTTTTCCTTTGCAAGTAATAGTAAGCACCTCTGCAAAAAAATTAATGGGAATTCCTATAGTGAAGATGCCTACTGGAAGACTATGTCTAAGGAATTCTCTGTCAGATATGGAAAACATGAGTTGCTCTAACCACTGACTTTAATTTGTATTTATTATAAATACCCGCAGATGGCGGTAAAGTATATAATGTATACAGCAGATTTGTTCCAAGTTTGCTTTCTCTAATAACCTCCTATTATCAGCACTCACCATTAATCATGGACCATTATCTAGGAACTTAGTTGGCTGAATCACAGATGCAGTAATGCCTGTAAGGCCTCTAATTTAAATACATTTGAAAAAATTAGACTCACAAATAAACTAGGGGCCTTCTAATATGAAGTTTACATCTTATTTCAGGTCAATTTATTTGGGATTTGATATGGGGAAACAGTATCAAGGTAGGCAGCAAAAACTGTCAGAGAAACTTCCTTGTATTAACCCCTCCTCCCTCCTTCCCATGAAAACCCACCTAACAGGCTGGAAGCCTAACCTCTAATTTATTTTGGTTCCATGCTGTCTAGACCTATTATTTAATTTTGTCTCTCTTGGTGGTCTATCTGACAAATTATTTGTATGCATGGAAGAAAAGTGATAAGCTAAAATGCTAATTATCCATTTTTTCCCTAAATTAAAAGAATTATAATATCCATGCCAGGAATAAGAATAAGGTTTATTACAATAGCATTAAAACCAGTGGCATTTTTCATTTGACAAAATAAGCTTTAAGAAGCTTTCTAAGTCCAGTGTTTTTAATTGCAGGATGCCTTATCTAAAAGAGAATACGCAGTGCTGGACACATTCATTTGCTTTCACTGGTACATTGGCAATATTTGCAATACCACCCTATGACAGTCATCTGTAAAAAATGTGTAAAATTTTCTCTAAAAATTTAATTTCAGGTTAAAATTTCACTTAGAAAGTCTAAGTCCAAAAATTTAATTGTTTGAAATATCTTCTATTTTAAAATAATAAAATCATTTCAGTTTCAGAAAAATACAGGATTAAATCATCATTTTGTCAGACACCTGAAATTTCAAACACTATGGACAAAATTGGCAATTTTGTCAAACAACTATGGCAATTTCAAACACTAGGACAAAAATTTAAAAACTGGTTAGAAAGTTCTGTTTAATTATTAGGCAGATGTGTTTTACGTTTTCCTAAGTCATTAAAGAAAGCTATTGAAGCATAGCTTCATATTTTAAAACTTTGAAGTTAAAGGTCTGTTTCAAAAGAAAAAGAATTACTGTACATATACTCTCTTCTGATTGCTTTTGCATCATTGCTTGGTGCATATGTCCACTAAGCACCTTTTAATCAGTGCAGATTTCATACAGACAACAGTTTGAATCATGGGCTAACAACACCTGCAGTAACTCAGTAAGCAGAAACTCAAGTGGAAACCACTGGGGTTAAGTGACTTGGAAATAATGGAAAGATCCTTCTGTCAGTTCTTACTCATGGAGCTTGACAGCACAGCTTCTGCTCCTGCCACATCCCAAACAGTCCCATTTGCTCTTCACTTAAAAGCCTTTCCTGGAGAAAAGCCCCTGAGCTCAGTGGCCTCTGCCAAATCTTATTGAAGTCAAGGGCCTTGTGCAGGTCTCAGCACAGAGCTCGGGACCAAACCAAGGCCTGAGATGCTGAGTAACACACACACACAAATGAGCTGTAAGTTATGAGGTGAAACATGCTAGAAGCAATTGCAAAACAAAGTCTCATTAAAAGATGAAAATAATAAACCCTATCAATCTTTTCTCCACTGCATAGTCTGGCCTGACAGTGACATAGTTGCAAGATATAAACAACACTACTTCCAAAATGGATATTTATAATCATATAGCTCTTCTACCTATAATTTAAATTTTTAAGAGAGAAATTAATTATTAGTCCTTCATACAACTTCAGAAGAAAAACACCACTGCACTGGGTAAATCTATGGCACATTCATTGCCTCCATTACAATTAAAACTCCCACTGACATGACTGAAGACTTCATGTAGATTTCACTTAATACAGGAATTTTTGGAAGAGAAATTTGGATTTGCAGTTCATGGATGGACAAGATTACAAAATCATGGTGTTATTCCTTTGCTTGGCCAGCAGCCGAGGCCTTTCAGCTGTGATTCAGCTTCAACCCATGAAAAGGATGCAGAGTTGTTTCTCGATATAAGTTACCTACTCACAAAGCCAGAACACAGGGCTCCTTCTCCATGTGTGAGCACACATACTGATGTTCTGGGCTGGATGGGCTTCCCTGGTCCCTGCTGAAACTATTTCCTGCCCCGGGTCCATGTATGGGATGGAAGCCTTGGAGGCCATGTTTGCTTCCATGCTGGCATCAGATTCTACATTTCCACTCTGCTTGTGAGTGCACAGAGCTTGTGTAGGTTTTTTTATTTTGTTCTTTTAGACTGCTGGCTTTAATGTAGCTTGTGATTCCTAATGGTTCCAAGGATTGTGACGACAGCAGGATCTTTGAAACTTGAAAAGCAACGGTAAAGGTCAACACCTAAGCTCATCAGCGGCTCTATAATTCACACTGATACAGCAATGACTACCAGGGTTCTGACAAAACAGGTTTTTGGGGAGAGCAACTCGAGAAAGAAAATCAGAGCCCTCTGAGAGCATCTGCCTGCTGTCGCTTGCTGGCACTATGAATATGGCAAAATACATCTCAGCTGAGGGCCTAGAAAGAGAAGAGATCATGGAATACTGAGAACTGCCTTCTAAGCAAACAAGTTGTGCCTCTCCTTTCGTCCTCCTTCTGGAGCAATGCTGCTCCACACTGCAGGCTCTGCTGCACCTCAAGCTACCAACAGCTCCCACCTGCACACTGGGAACTGAGAGGGGAAGTTCCACCTCACTGCCACAAGGCTGGTGCGAGGGACTCGGGGATGCAGCCGAGTAAGAAAAAAAAATCAGCTGAAGTCAAATAATTATAAAATAATCATCCAAAGGAAATGAACAGGTGTCCAGGTTACAGCTCATGCTGAGGAAAGTATAGAAATAACATTTCTTCATTTCTATGAACAGTATCCAAGGGAAAACTTTTCCATACCCAACATTAGCTCTATGTTCTCGTTTGCTTAGTGACTTTAAAAAAGCGCATACATGTACATATGTATTAAGATCGAAAGGAGCAAGCGAGGGAGATGGAGGGTCTAGATTACGTATTCATTTTACTCTAAGAAAATATTTACAAAGCAAATGTGCAAGTTTTGGCATTCCCTCTCTCTGAGTCATACAACTGTAGAATTATAGATGCAGCATGAAGAAGTTTGTGTGTGTCTGTGTTCAGCTACCCCATCATACATGGTGTCAGACATCCACAGTGTTCTCATGGCTACAAAAGACCAAGGCAGATGAGCTGAGGAAAGAAAACATGAAGGACTGTATATATATATCCCATTAAAAAAGAATTCTTTTTTCAAGGAAAGCACTTTTATGACAGAGGGCAATTAAGCTTTGAAACAGGTGCCCAAAGGAGTCTTTGTTCCTAGAGATTTTCAAAGCTTGAAGAGGCAGAGACCTGACCTAACCTTGATGTTAGTCCTATTTATAGTTGATATTGGACAAGATGGTCTCCAGAGGTTATTTCCAACATACTTTTTTTCAGTAATTCTATAGTTCTATCACTATTAAGAACCAAGGGGAAGCTCAATGAATTTTAATGAAAAGACAGCACAGATTTTTAATAATGAGGACTATTCAATGTCCTGGGGAACTTTTTTAGAAATAAAAGAACTCAAAATGACAAGAAAATATTGAAAATTGAATAATTAGTGCAAAATTATTCTCTTTTTTTCTTGTCTGTTCTTGGTTCTTTACACTGCCTGTCGCACACAAAATCATACAAAATAAAGCAGGAGAGAGAAACGTTCCTAAAATGAAACTGGGCTAAAGATTTGATCTGCATGTCTATGAAAATCCAGCACAGAACCTATATCCTGTCGCACACAAAATCATACAAAATAAAGCAGGAGAGAGAAACATTCCTAAAATGAAAGTGGGCTAAAGATTTGATCTGCATGTCCTATGAAAATCCAGCACAGAACCTACACGTAATAAATCTTATTCCAGATAAAACATTATTAGGCACAGTTACAAGACTGGAATCCGGAATGACCACAGGTTCATTCCAGCTGGTTGTGGCACAGGGTACGGGCAGGGAACATGGTGCAATTTCCCTCCTGGCATGTGTGAACCAGCACCTGGACTGCTAAAATGGTTGCATCCAGTAGACCATTCCTTTGTAGGTGTTTGTAGAGAAAGCTAAGTTCATTGAGTCCTCCTCATAGGTCTACTTTTTAAGGCTATTAGCCGTGAATTGAAGGTGATAAACACAATGCCATACCTGGAGACCAATGCTGGCAGTTTTTGTTACTCCTTTAAGCTCCACTAACTAACAGTGGTGCCTTCTTTACCAGGACTGGAACATGGCTGAGATGCAGAAGAGCTGGCTCAACTGGACTCCAGGGAGAAGAGGGATAAAAAGAAAGAAAAAACCCCACTGATCCAGAATGAACAGGTCTTTTTCAGAACAGAAATCTAAACTGCTGCCATGTGCTAGTGTCCACTGAGCAGTAAACAGTGTCTTCACAGGCTGAGACAGGGAGGAGGAATGAGAAGGAGAGATATGTTCTAAGAAATCAAATGCACATTACATTCCAGATAAATGGGGGAAACTCCCATACCATCAGACCTTCAAAATTCCATCTATAAAACAGCAGAATTACAGTGGCTAGAAAATGCAGACTACTGGAAATCAATTCTGAAAAAGTGTATCATAGGTAAACACTGTATTTATCTCCTCCTCTTGGAATAACCTCACTGAAGCAGCAAAACAATTGCTGACTCTGTCACAAGACCCTTGCAAAAATCCTGCAGACCCCGTTTTTCAAAAGAGCAATAATTAAAAAATAAAGTCCTGTGGTGCTTTTCCTCTATAAGCCCTGTTTATGAATTCATAGCACAGCATGAAGGTTATTAAAATCCCATATGTGAGAACCACACACGGCACAAGGAGATATGAATTGGCATTCCACAGAGATAATGCTATCTAATGGGCAAAACAAGGAGCACGACTCCATTCTTCTTCAGAGTACATTTGGAAAGGGCAAAGCATCTGGCTGCTGCTCATGGATACCTCACCGGACACAAGACATTTCTTCTCCTTACCTGTTGATTAACAAGTTAAATGTGAAGAGCATGGCTGTTATCTTGCCTCGCTATCCCCAGGACACCCTTCTACCCACAAACCATTTGATGTGGGGGGATTAAATGCTATTTGGGGTGACCCAGATACAGTGACTATTAAACGCATTGCTGTTTACTTCCACATCCACGTATTTCAAATCAAAATGTAATTAATTGTGGAGATAACAAATACACCTTACAAATTCTGGAGTACTGCCTACCCGATAATATAATTATTTTTCCAAAATGATTCATTTATTTCCCATTTTATTGTTGAAGCAAAGCAGTTAATGCTGTGCTTTATTTTAATACTGTTAAACTGTTTTGCAAAACTGTTTTGATCCCACATAGCACAGAGCTATTTTGAACACCATCAGCAGCTGGAAAAACTTCAAGAAAAAGCGAGAACAACTGTTTTTGAAAAAAGGTTTATGAAAAAAAAAAAACCTCAAACTGATAAAGTACAGACATGCACAAAAAAATTTCCTCAGTTTTCAAATACTCTGAAACTTTCCTTAAAGAGAAAGCAGTCCATGGTTCTAAAATCCTTGAGTCAAATTTAATGCATAAAACATACTCTACTTAAGGACACTGATCAAAGGTTTGTAAGGCTGTTTCCCTGCCTTGCATGTATGATCAATCAGCCATCAGCAGAGAGACCACAGGTGTCTGATGGGAGTCATCACTAATGCCAGAGATGGAAAGCACTCCAAAATAGGAAAGGCAGGATCTGCCATGAAGCAACAGGAGACAGAATAATTTTCTGGCAGGATTAAAATCCATGTGCTTGCTCAGTACTCAGCTATATTGCTGAGGAAGGGTTTCCTTCTCATCCGTATCCCTATGATCGCACAGTGCTGCTCAGCCCTCACTTGAAACACCATTGCTAAAATTCAGAACTTGGATGAGAGCTGCGAAACTTGCATGCAGATATGAAACTTTCTCTAATTTCAGGCCTGATCAGATTCAAGATTCTCATTTATACCAATTATACTCTTTCAGCTGCACCTTCCAGTCTTGTCTCTATGTGATAGGCCCCATCACGATATCAACACTATCAGCTTCAGCTGTGGGATCCTACCTGCGCGCCACAATCAACATCACTGTCAGAAATTATAACCTCTATCAATATTTTAGAGATGCAAAGGAGGGAAGACAGTGAAAACAAATTAAGTTTCATAACTAAAATGAAAAATCCTTTCCCTCTAATGACTCCTGCCTTCCAAACTGTCTTTCTTTATGCATGAGACAATTTGACTTGGGATTTGCTTCCTGACTAGGCTTAGCTATATACTTTGGAACAAGCCACCCACAATGAGAAATACATAAGACATAGCAATAAAATTCTGTAGCATGCCATGCCAAATAGTGAAGGTTATCCTTCCAATCACCCTCACAAGCAAGAGCGCTCTCCCTTCATCTTCATCTTGCCACTTCATTTCTGCCAAGTCAGAGAAAAAATAAACATCCAAACCCAAAAACAATCTTCTATCAGTCTTTTGAATACTTTGGGAGAGAAATCACTTAGAAGTGATGTGTCAGGGCACCTTGTCTGCTTATTTCTCTCCCTTTCTCAGTCAAAGGACGGTGTTAAAAAAGCAAGAGCACTTTTAAGTGATGTTTGGGGCATAAAATCCCCTGCCATCCATCCCTTACTAGGAAAAATTTTGAAAAGAAAAGCACTTAAAAGTCTCGTTTTGTCTCCATCTACATTACTCCTTTTCTTGGATGTGGTTTGAAATAAAAATAGAAATGAAATGCTATTTTCACTGTTTTGAAGTTCAAATCAGGCATGTCTCCTCTAATTTCTTCCATTTGCGTTTTCTCTGTAACAAAAATCAGTTTTGGTGTATACTGCATTCCATTTCTCTCTCTTTTTAATCTCAACATCCCCCTCCCAAGTAATGAGATTATGATGCTATAATCTTATTCTGAGCATAACCTTTGATTTCTATGGATTTCTATTCCAACAAAGATTCATCCGTTCTGCTGGCCAGATGTCAGCAATATAAACGTTTAGCTAATTTAATTGATGGTTTAACTTCCTAAAGTGGGGCAGCCTTCAGTGACAATTGCAGTCATCTCCAGAGCTGCAAGTCACAAATGTGTGCTCAGTGGCAGCAAAATCATCAATACAGGTTTTAGCAACTAAAAAAAAGCAAACATAATCCTGAGACATACATAAAGGGTTTTGAAATTATCTTTTCACTCCATTCAGCAGCACTGATAGTAAATTCAGTCTGGGCATTGAACTTCAGCACAGATTTGGATCTGTTGCTGGAAAGCCAGAAAAATCAAAAAGAATAATCCGTGCCATAGAAAAATTAAGCAGCAATGGAAGGAGAGGAGAGGAGAGGAGAGGAGAGGAGAGGAAGAGAAGAGAAGAGAAGAGAAGAGAAGAGAAGAGAAGAGAAGAGAAGAGAAGAGAAGAGAAGAGAAGAGAAGAGAAGATGGAGGAGCTGTGATAAACGTTTCCAAATATGTAAAATATGCTGCAAAGGATTCTTCACTTCTGTTCTACATTAGCAGGGTGCTAGCTAGATTTGGGTTAGACTGTAAGCAGCTTTCTATATGAAAACACAGTTATAAAAAGTCTTGCCAGGGGCACAATTACAAACTTGCTATCTCTGGAAGTCCTTTCTTATCCTATTTTCTGCAATTCTGTGAATTTTAGTAAGTTGATGTGCACACAGTACTTCACAACTTAGCCTTCTTGGGTGACACTAAAGAAAGGAGATAATGTTCTGTGCTGCAGTCTCTAGCCCAGCACTGTGCTCTGCACTGCATGGAAAAGCAGCTATCCCGGTATCCTTCAGCAAAAAGGAACCAGGGCAGATGTGTGTATATGGATGGAATTCATGTTCTAGTAAAGCAACCTGCAATCTGGGAGACCTTGATCCCCAGACAGAGAAATCAGTAAAATGAGAACAGATCAGGCTGTCCATAATGCAGCAGCAGCAAAGGTAACAACTTCAAACATTTCTGAAAGTCAAGAGTATTTTCCTAATTATTACCAGTTGTTTTAGTACAGTGCCATGCACTTCTGATTTTCAAGTTCAAGCTACAGCAAAAGGAAACTGAAACACAAATATTTACTAGCCCATCACCTTTTATGATTTATGCTGAAATCCTGCTTAAATGCAATAGAAGGATTGAAATCAACCCTTCTTTCCTGTATACCTATTCAAATGTTACCTGAAGCATTCCTAGCAAACCTCTGTTTCTTGACAACAGTAGATATGAAGTTGTTTTTGTGTAAAAGCTGTATTTCTTCATAGTTTATAAAAGCTCTAGACTTGCCATCCCTTTTCTTTTTTCATTACAAAGAATAGGAGAAACTGTGGAATAAAGTACCATTCATCGTGAGTAAGGATGTCAAATTCTTTTCTAAGTTTTGTCAAATGATAAGCAATTAGACCCTGCTTTCAAGGTTGCTTAAATAAATAATATTTTGTATGAGTTACTTTTTTAAAAGCTGCCTGATGTACATATCACAGTGTGGAATAGTGATATGTCTACACTAACTGTGGTGTTGAATGTGTATTTAAAGAAGAAGAATTTCTACATGTGCAAAAAAATGTTGCTTTTGAAGTCAGTCTGAGGGTGTGCATTTTCACATGTTTTTGATCAGCTCTTCCCTGACACTTTTCCAAAGTCTCTACCATATTGTTAGCATCATCTTCATATTTAGCTGCCAGGGGAAAATGAATCAGATGCCACAAATTACTCAAGGGCAATGAAGCCCCAAAGGAACCTTCTGCAGAAAGTTTCTGACTACAGAGCATAAGCCTGCTGTGCTCTGAAGTTCCTTGGTGGAATTCTCCTGTGAAGGCAAACATATGTTTGTTTAATGCACAGACACCCTACACATCCTATGGTAAAGAAATGCTGTTTTGTGGCTACTACCGTTGACAATGTAGACAAAAGAAAAGCACTTAAGACTGTTTTAAAGGCATTGCAAGGTGAATGATCCTACTGGCCTAGGAAAAACCCACAGGTTAAATTTACACTTCGCTTGTTGCTTGGTTCCAAACTGTTGCAAGTTTACCTGCTAACCAAGTAACTGTATCACTTGTAAAAACAGATACAGGGTTCCACAGGCAATAACCCTTGATAAAACAGGAGTTTATTGTCTGGGATCTCTGATGCTCCCCTGCATCACAGAGGTCTTGTCGTTCACGACTTTCGGTGTATCATCAAACAAAACCCACCACTTGTGGAAATGCACATGTAGAGACTGTGCTACACCAGATTTCCACATCCCCCACTGCAGCTGAACTTGTCCAGGGAACTCCAGCCTGGCCTCAACATTTGCAGATCAGTAGTGAAGACTGTCTGTCAGATTACAGTAGTGAATGACTCCCTCTGGCAGAGATCAGTCTGTTTACAGCAGTGCCTGCATGGGAAGCAAATACTGCACTCACACAGAGCTCCCTGCAAACAGAACCACGCGCGCGCGCACGGAGCGAGGGCTCGGCTACAGCGGCAGGAAGAGGTTATAATATACATAATATATATTGTTATAATAAATAACAACTGCAGGCTTCAGAAAGGCAGACTGTAATGCTGATGTGCTTCAATTTTTGGGATGTGATTATTCAATTACTGGCATTGGGATGTGACAATCAGATTCTCTTTTTTGGTGTGTGTGCTATCTTTGAATTTACATTTGTAAACATTTAATATAATAGCACAACAATGTCACTATTCTGCACAATCATGCTGAGATTTTCTCTAAGACACAACCTTTACACCACTATTTTATTTATTTACTTATATCTTCAGAGCACTATTCGTATGACCAGAATCTATAACACTGACAATTATAAAAAGAAAAAATGTCCAATACTCACACCCAAGTTTGTATCAGTCTGATAATGCAGACAAAGAAAAAGGCACAGAGGACGTAATTCTCCTTTAACACTAATATAAACTTGAAATTCTGGGTAAATCATTTATGCCACTGGCAGAAATAAGAAACCTTCATTGTGAATTGTAAACCACTACAGACAGATCTGAACAAAGGAAGGTAAGAGACTGCACAAGTATCTGCTGAAAAACTGCTGTGCTGAAGAGATACTGCTTCTGGTATATAACTGTACTTTTTACTTTTGTCCTTTTTGCTGAGCACAAAAATACCAATTCTGTTCCCCAAAAGCATGATACATGAGAAATAATAATGAATACAGATATCCTTCAAACCAAGATGGATTTTTCAAGAACACCTTTATCATAAACAGGAGACATTTTTAAAGGGCTATGTAAAAGTACAGATGAGGGCTAATTAGCAGGGTAATGAAACAAGTGAAGAAGCAGTAAACAGCCCAGAGCAGAAAAGATGTGTCTGTGGGTGCATTTTCAAATTTAGGAACTTTGGCAACCATAGCCATTTCTGAACTAGTGGAGTGGCCATCAGGGTTACTTCTGATGCCAAGTTATTTCTCAAAGAAACATAAATTTTTCTTGTCTTGGAGGCAATGGATAACAAATGTCATGTAACTCACACTCCCTTGGACTCTAAGCTTAATAGTGTCACCTTAAATAGCACTTCCTTCTGAATAGGCCTCTGACAATCAGTAGCATTATCCCTGGAGTCAGCTATTGCTTATGTTCACTCGATCCCAAAATACTGCAGTTTGAGGTAACATTCATTTTTATGCAATTTTATTTGTGCTGTGTAACATTTGCTCTCTCCAATGGGGAGAATCCACAGACAGATGCAAGGAGGAAGGAATGGGAATAGAAGTTTAATAAGGCAGAAGGCAGGCAGGGATGGCAGGGAACATAAGGGGCCAAAGTCTCAAAGACAGTTAGCAACATACACAATATTTACCTTGTGGATCCTGGCTCAGGGGGGAAAGTCTGAATTGACAGCGTTAAATGCCAAGAGAAAGACTTTGTCCTGTTCAAAGATTTGGTATAAATACCTGACTGGGGTGGGTGAGAGTTAAGGTGAAAGCAAATTCTTCTCGGTGATACCCAGTGACAGACCAAGATACAAAGTGCATGAACAAAATACAGGAAATTCCAGTCAAACACACTGAAAACTTTCCTACTGTGAGGGTGGCTGGGCACTGGAACAGTTTGCCCGAAGATGGTGGGAAGTCACTATCCCTGGAGGCATTCAAGCACAACTGGCGAGAGCCTTGAGCAATCTGCTCTAGCTGACTCTGCTTAGGGGATGAAGGTTGGACTAGATCTCCAGAGCCTCCAAACCCAGAGGCAAATACAACAACCAACCCCAGCTGAGCTGTGCTCATGGGAAAGATCACTCAGGAGAGTTTTTGTGGGGTTTTTTAAAAGAGGAAGACCGTGTGTAAAAAAACCCTCTCGCTGTTCAGCAAAGAAAACAGTGTAAGGCTAGATGTAATTTCTCTGGATCTCAAAAACTGATTTGATACTGCTTCATCTAACAGATTGATTTCTAAAGTAGGAAAGCATGGCATTGAAAAAGACAGAAAACAGAGCTGGTTATAAATCTTTCCATAGACAAGGAAACAAGGATATCTATAAACAGAACATTCCAAGGTTTTACTGTAGACAATGTGTAGTGCCATATGTGTACCTACTAGAACCACTTGAGCTTTTTTAATACAATTTTTTGCCATTACAAAGAAAATAAATCAGGGCATCTAACATAAACATAACATAAAAATAGAAATGGATAGTAAAAACTTTCTGCTAAGGAGAAAGAAATGAACTTGCAACCTTCCATGCTAGCCAGTGGGCCTTTCTTACACATAATGGAGTAATTTCCAGCATAACAAGTATTTTCTGTCAATGACAGACAATATATATATCTTAGATATGCATATAGCGTGTAGATTTTTTTTAAAAAGCCTCCACTACATATTTTCATCTCTGCTAAAGTGTATTTTATTGCTTTTTATTGTTAGCATAAAACTAGTAATAAGCTGTATCTGCACAGATAGTTGAAGAGAAAGTTTCAGGTCCACAGGAGCTGATCTCAATTGGCTGCTTTCAAATGCAAGACTATGGAGAGCTGAAATCATAACTTTGGGACAAAGCATCAGCAAGCTCTGTGCAATCACCACACATGAGTGTCCAAGTATTACACTGCAAAAACTCAGACATCTCTATATCCAAAGTGTAGATAATTATACCAAATTGCACCAAAACAAGGAAGAATGAGGGATAGCAGTTCATTCAGATTGACATCTGTTATTTTGTTTGGTTTTGTTGTGTTTTTTGTTTGTTTGTTTTAAATTATGTATAGGTATCAGCCCATATTCTGGGAAGCTAACCAAGAAGTTAAAATTTGTAAATACCACACATATCCAGGTTCATTTTGAAAGACTAAACCCATGTTTTCCAAAGGGGTTGGAAAGAAAAAAGAAAGAAGGAATGGTAAAGTGCAAGCTTCTGAGATGGAATGGTAGTAAAAATCACACAGACTGGATCATAAAAGGAAGGAATGGACAGTACAATATCCAGAACAAGGAACGGATTTGAAGGTCACAATAAATTATACACTAAAGCAAACTGTACAGTTTATTTTCAACTGGTGTCACTTTATGAAACCTTCCCAGAGCAGGACCATGTTGCAAATACTTTAGTGAGTATCCTGAGCTGCTATTTGCAAAAAGGATGCTTACTGTGGATGAAAATACAGCAGAAAAATCAACCAAAATCACAGGTTTCTGTGATAGAAGCAAATTGTTAAAAAAAAAAAAAAAAAAAAAAAAAAGGAAAGAGAATTCAGGGAATACTCATGTAATGTAAATGTCTCCGAGCTTCACTGACTTCAGTGTACATGCATTGACTACCTCCCTTCAAAATTTTTATCTATTACAAATTTTTGGTAATTCAGCCGATGCAGGATTTAGCATGTGCTTAAATGCTTTGGGATCCATTCCAAAACACATGAAAAAATCAATGCTTTCAACTGGTTTGGGATGAGGCCCCTGTTAAATATATCTGGGGCTAAGCATCAGCTATTTTTCTAAACAAGTATCAGTGAGAAATAAAGATTTCACACAGGTCATTTCTGTCTGTCTAAGCACTTAAATGCTACTAGTCCATCTAAGACAGTGAGTTTCAAACAATGGAAGGCAGGAGCATTTGGACACTACAAGACCAGCTTCTTGAAGAGTCCTAAGTGTAGCAGCAGATTATGTTCTAAGTTCTGGGTAAGTTCTGGGCTGGACCCCTCATTCTTGTTTGGTATCATCTGACTATTTGTGTTCTCTATGCTTCTCATTTTAATTCACATGAACAGAAGTGACAGGAAAATGTGACTCTACAAATTCTTAACTAGAAAATACGGGTCACACCATTCAGCCATGGAGCTCAAATTAATAATGGTTCTGAAAAATTTTTGTAGTTTACATAAATGCCATGACTGTCAGAGCCATAAGAACCTAAGTCTCAACAACATATTCCAAATGGCTTCACAATATGAGGCTGTGCTATAATGTAATTCATTGCCAAATTATTTTCGTACAGTTTCTAAAAGAGAAAGGTTTACAAGAATAGAAAGCTTGGTAAAAGTCTGGTAAAATTGATATGAAAACTACAATGAAATAGTTTAACACAATTTACAATTTTTTATTTAAAATGTAAATTTAAATGTAAAACTTAAATTTCACAAATTTATTTTCGTATTTTAATACAAAAATACGATTTCAGAGTCAGCCATGTATTTTCACTGCAGCTTTAGATATTCGGTGAAAGGACAGAATTCCTGTGTGCTAAACAATCAAAAGAAAAAGATACAATTAAAGACAATACAAATGGAAAACTAAAATAACTATTAAGTTCTAGGTGCAAGTAAAAGGTCACTTGCAGCTTATTTTCTGATATAAAACCAAAATTACATTATGCTTCCTTTGTTCCATTACTTGCCTAAAATCCATTTCCTTAAAGCAGAAAAAAAAATTCCTTCATTCCTGTGAATCAATGTTTAATTATAGCACATTTGACTCTAAGTCCAAGAACTGGTTCTGCAAAAAAATACAAACAGTGCTTTAAAGATGATGTCAGCATGGCCTGACACAAAATGTAGACACATTCATTTGTAATTTCTTTTCACCATAATGACACCTTTTGACTTCAGGTAAAATCTTAGAAAAGGGAAAGAAATTAATTAAGTTATGAGTATCTAGATAGGACAAGGTGAAAATAGGCTCAGCTTTTCAGGTTTTCTAATCCTGAATCTATCACCGGGGTTTGTATTTTGATGCTATTACTAATGCTGAAAATTACCCAACAACACCAGCAGTCCCTTTGGTATGAAGACAGATCTAGCATGAGTAGAAATGTAAGAATGGAGTTTTACCAGGAAACAAGAGTGCTTTAACTCTGCAGGTTCTCAGGGACAGGCAGGCACTGGTGCAAAGGAGGAGCCTTCAGGAATGGAGGCTGGCAAAGGTGGCTCTCACTCACCCCATATCCCTCCTTTTGCCCCTGTGCTCAGACAGGTGGGTGAAGGGGACCTGGGGTCTGACAACAGCACCTGAGACATCCAGGCATCTCTCCTCAGCCAGGAAGCACAGGGAACACAGCCCTTGCTCAACCCTTGGCCATATTCATACTCAAGTGAGGCCAAAATTCAGAATATTGGAGTTCCACATCAGGTAGAGCAGTTACAGCGCAATTGTGGTGGAACAGCTCAGGAGAACAGCATCACTGAAGCCTTGAAATAATTTATTTGCATGCACAAGACAAAAAGTGTCAATAAAGTTTATTTACTTTCCTGTCCCTCAATTCTCCCTTCTCAGACTCTCAATTTTTCTACTTCTGTTTTTATTGTTCTTCTGTGATATTCTGAAAAGTTCCACATCATACAGGCAGGTAAAGCCAAGTAGAAAGCTGCACTTGAAAACCAAACTATCTAACTACAGTTCAAAATTTTCCAAAAGACGTGGGTGAAATAAAATTATTGTTTTAAATAAGGGCCATAGCTAAAGACTACTCACACCCACAGAAGAGTCTTATGAACACACACCTCATTAAAAGTTGCTTCATCCAGACCATCATCAGCCATGAAGGCCTAGAAATAACACAACATAGTGAGAAAGAAAACAGACTGCACTGAAAACATAACTTCCTAAAAATAATTAAGCAAAGAAAACAAATTCATTACCACTGATGTAAAGCCTTCAAAGCTCTGGCAGCCTGAGGTTTCCTGCTCTGCAGAACGATATCCAAGGTTCATTGCAAAGCCCTGTTTATCCAACTGCATTTCTCAGTAGTTCTACCTAATTAACAGTTTGGCAATGAAGGAGGCAATGGGGGAGCATATATATGTAAATACACCAAAAATATGCTAGGGAACATTAAATGTGTAAAATCAAGCACTGAAAATTTAGGGAAGTGTCAGAATTAGAGCTGCTGTGCAGCCCTAATTGGGCAACCTTGTGTGCATGCACTGTGATACTATCTTTAATTACCCGACCACCTACTATTTTTTCCACTGGACCCCTGCCTGCACTGACTGACATAATGAGCAGCTACTCGATGCCTTTGTTTTCTTGTTATTAGTCAATGTGTCTCCATGCCTCATTTATTGAGCATTATTCACACCCTGCTCTGAGACTTATTAATTTCTGCCTGGGCTGTCATTCGGTACTCACAGTAGCTCCTCCCTTCTCAAATACTATTCTAAAGAGAGACAGCAAAAGATGGTATTAGCCCTGTTCAGCTAAAGAGGTCTGAAAAATTTAAGTGAAAGTTGTAATTTAAATTAAGAAGAATACACTCACTGGCATACAGAACCTGAAGCAATTAGAATTCTTTGGTAATTTATATGTTGAAATAGTTTTCATTGACTTGAGCTATCTCTGTGCTTCATAAATCAGACCCAAGGGTCTCAAACTAAGCATTCAGAAAGTAAACACATGCAATTAGTAAAAACATGGCTTGATTAGATTGGAATCACGTGGAAATTCTGTAACAGAGGCAGGAATAAAATATAGCAGCCAGCATTAACACTTGACTGTAACAGCCTTGCCCTCCATTCCTGTAGGGTCCCAACACCTTCAGACCTTTTCATTTCTTCAGCAAATGAGGCAGTAGTCCTAGCAACTTCTTTATACATTTCCACCCAGCACCAAGAAAGGTAAAATCTGGACAATGAATGAGGCTGAAGTTATCCCACTCTGCAGAGCCATGAATACATCAAGGAATTCTGAATCAAAAGTGGATAAGTGATTTTATTTATGGCATTCCACAGTTCCTGAACCTTGACACCCTTTGCAACCCTACTATGCATTTAGTATTATGTCAACATCAAATGTACAAAAGGATATTTAAAAAGCCAAGAAATCTGTCCTCAGCATGAGAGTGACACCTGTGTTGTCCAGGAGGGCCAGAACCTGCCTATTCTCCACACAGATTTCAGTCAGTTCAATTAATACGCAGTAATGGCAGTAGCAGAACACCTCTATCTACTTCAGTAGCCACACTATTTTTCCTTTGTAATTATAATGCCATAATTGTTATTGGGAAAATATTTTTCCAACTAGATCTACTGAAAATATTTCCCCTTGACCAACTAATACGTCATTAAGAAATAAAATATTCATATTAAGGAAGCATCCAAAATTTTTTGTTTAACAGATAGTCATGTTCCAAAATTCATTATGTAAACTAATTAAGTGGTATTTATCAAGATTGTGTTCTAAACTGCTTTTTGTGCCCTTCACCCACCAGTTTTCCATTTGGCAATACAAATTATTCCCTGGACACAGAAGCCCACCACCCCAGAAGGAAGGCAAAATAAAAGTCTGGAGTTTTGGACTCAGGAGCCCTGAGCTGTGGTCTGTCCTGCTCCTGAGCTGCTTTATTTCTCAGGTAAATGATAACCTCATGGCCCCACTTTGCCAATCTACAAAACAGAACTGCTTTGCTATGTTAGTGTAATTGAAGGAAAGCCTCTCCACCTCAAACCTCTCCACAGGTAATGCTGTTTGTGAAGGGAAGTATTCAGCATGGTCCATGTAGAGAATTATCATGCCTCTGCAAGAGCCCTCTTTGCTCCCTGAACATGGGGATCAGTGGAATGAGCCCTCCAACCCTCCAGGTGTCACCCTGCAGGGACTGGGGAACGGGCAGGCGGATCAATTCCAGGGGATCCCAGCAGGGGAAATCTGAGGTATTGGCATGTGCGCCATCAGCCAAATTTAAAATTAATCAAAACTTCTTTTTGCAAAGGCCTCTTAACTTGCCGTGGATTTAACTAGCAGACAGCTCTAGACATTATGCAAGTAAATACAGAGTTCCCGTAACAGCATGACGGATAATGCCTTTCTCAGGTGCTCACTTTCTGTGCACAGCAGGTGCTGAGATATTAGAACTGAAAATTCAAAATATTTAAATCTAAAACTCTATGAAATGTATGTTCTAGAGGAATGATTTCAACTGAGTATTCAAAGTATAGGGAGGCCGTCGCAATGCTAGTAAAACATAATTAGCAAGTGACATATAATTTACCTATTAATTGTATTTTGTACCAACACTTACAGGAAATGCAGCAAGACAAAAATTATAATCAGCAAAAATCTTTTCTGATGACAGGTGTTTTCTCCTATTAGCTCTGCAAAGCATATGAATCCTGAAAGAAGGATATTTCCTTTCAGTTTTGCCTAGCAGTGTGTATAAATAAAAACATTAACTGCCAGGACATAATTTTCAGTATGCTTGTCTTACTTCAGATGTGTGTTTTCTGTTTGGAGCACAGCTGTTCATATTTCCCAACATGAGCTTCAGTGCTGTAAATATCTTCTCTATTGAGGGCTACTTTCCTAAACTGCTGCACAGGGGCCACGTGCACAAATTGTGTTAGTGCTAATGTAAGCTGTGTGCATGCAAATCCATGCACAGCACTCAGAAAATGCACACCACAGACCTTGACCCCAACGCTTTGCCACTGAACCAGAATTGCTCTATTTAAAGCTGTGACTGTGACATAAATCAGGTTTTTCAAAAGGTTTTTATTCAGCTAAAAGAACTCATTCTGTGCTAAAATTTAAATAGCTCATGCTGCAGAACTGCATTAATGAAGCAAATTACTCCCAGCAACCTGGAAAACAAAATAATTTGGAAACTGAAGACTGTCTGGGGTTTATTGCTACATTTTTTTCAACAGTTAGAACTCTGTGCTGTGTTAAGCTCAATTTCTTCACTTCTGAATCTCAAAAACATGTCCTTTGCCTGTCAGCATAACACAGCTGGCAGCACTATTGCCTCTCCACTGGAAGGTCAGGGATTCACATCTCTGACTGAGACATGGGCTTGTGTCCAACGCTGACACTGCAGCAGAGGTTTGGGGGATGTCTCTGCACAGCTCGAGCTGCCTGCATTCAGATGAGACACCACAGCAAGGTCACTGCTGCCCACCAGTGGGGACCACCTGGGTGAAAGGTAACAGCTCCGTGGCATTTTTCTCAACAGCAGGACATGAGCACGATGGCTTTAAGAAATACTGCTTCTAACAAATAGCTATGGGTATCTGAGAGTCTTTGGAAGGAATTGTTAAACAAAATAATAGAAATCCGTGGGGCTATCCAAACCAACAATATTTCCCTCCTTACTCTGCCAAGCTTTCTTTGTTTAGGAGAAAGGGTAGCCTACTTCTAAGAACAATGAGTTCAAATACACATTATTACATTTTGTATAGAGGGGGCATATCTTGTACATTTTTAGAACCATGGATTCAGGAATTTCCAGTTTTCTGATGGAAAATTTGCAACAATAATTACCAGTTATATTTCAGTCACTCTATTGCTTTAGGAAGAGGGGGGGAAATGCAAGAAGCATGAGCATGGGAAGTAAAAGCTATTTCTGCACCACTTTTCTCTGAGCAGACAAGTGGATTCTACGGTGACAAGAGTGGTGGCTGGTGGCCATCTACCCACTTTGTGCCCCAGCTTTGTGTGACTACAGAGACAGAGTCTGATGAACAGACATGGGTATTTTTTCATCTCTTACAGGATCAATCTATATTGTAAGATCAAGAGCAGAAAGAAAGAATGGCACAACTCCTGATGAATGTAAGGCAGTTGCTCTGAAGGCAGTGAAATATCACATCTTTGAGTAAGAGCTAGAACAATATAGAGATAACCTAAGAGTGTCGTGGGAGCACGGCTACTGTGCCTGGGAGCCTGGGCAGTCACTGAAATCTCCCTCTGTGATCAAGGTTTTCATCTATTGCTCATGGACCACAAACAAGTAAGAAGATTTCTTTGTTTTGTTTTTAAATCTGACACTGTCTGAAACAAAGACAAGCCTAAAAAGCAAACTTTGGGTACAACAAAGATTTGATTTAAAAAAAAAGAAAAAAAAAGGCATCTGAATTGATTTGAAGGCCAGAAATTATAAAATATGTTTTTCTTTCCAAGAAAGCCCTCACAAGGAAACTGAGAGGACTTGCATCATTTCAGGTATTAATAAAATACAGCTCTTCATTCTGTTAACTTGAGAAATCATAGGAAAGTCTCAAAAAAGGAAATATGTTGTCTTATTCATTCATGTGACAGGAGAAATAAAGATAAAAGAATATCAGATAAAAACCAAATAGGAATAAAGTTGTATTTGACCACAACTGGAAATGAGAAGCAAAACATAATATATACATAGTAGATAGTGGAATAAAATTAAACACACAAATAAAATTGCTGCATCTATAAAAATAAAAAATACACATATACTTAACATCCATCATGGGAAAAATTCCAGTGAAGTTACAATTAGATTTTGAGGGCAATTTCAGCAGCAACCTATTTCATTTCTATAACACTATAATGATTTCATCAGTAACAAATTCTCTAGGTAGTATCACACTGGAAAGTTTAAGGATGGCACCATTAAATAGCATCCATAATTGTTACAATCAACTACATATTACACAAAAGGGTGCATTTCCAGATGACTGTTAAATGTACCAATTTACCAGATTAGCATTTTGCTGAAAGAAACACTCGGAGCCTTCAAGAACTTATTACCTATGGACCAAAGCTCATGTCAAGTCTATTTTCTGCTGCAAAAATAAACTGGGCATCCTTTCACAACAGAACTTATAGTACAGCTGAAAACATTACAGATTGCCATGTGCTGTTCTGGTATGGAGGGGCAAAACATGGGGGCTTAAAATGCCCCTGAGCACAGGGCTGGGTAAGCTGATTTGCTGAATATATGCAGGTGTTTCCTCACCTCCTTCAGTCTCCTTTGCTCTTACAGCTATTGCATGGAGCTCTGACCTGTGCTTTGCAAAGGCTGACAGGATTTGGGCTGTGAACCTGCCAAAACAGGTACCTATTAAACAGGAAAGGAATCTTGCAGATACACACACAGGTCCCACAAAGCATGAGGACCTGAGGTTTCACTTCAAGTGCTACCGGGGGCAAACCTAAATGCAATCAAGAAACACCCTTCCCCCTGTCAAATCACCACAGTCATTAAATAATAGACACTGCCTCTGTGTTGAGCACTTCTAAAAATCATGCTATTTCAAATACAAATCAGTAGAAGAACTCTTGGACATCCTTAGGTAGATAAATACTTCACAGCATCTAGAAATAACTGATGGTTGTACAAAGAGATAGATACTCATATTGAAAAGAAACAAGAAAACTACATTCATGAATCCTCTAGCAATTTAAAAATTCAAACAGATTTTAAGATGTATTATGCAATAATATCTACTCACACATCTAACACAGAAATGCCTCTTAGTGATATGTAGTTGCTAAAATTATATTTATGTTTATAAAGATCTTGCCAGACAAACTAGATTTTTCAAAGAAAAATTACATGCTTAGTGAGTGAAGAGAAATTACTAGAGGCATTCTTCCATTTACTAAAGACTGATAAAAAGACAGATTTTCAGGAATTCAGAATACAGCTTCCTAGATAATTGAACAATTAATCTGAATGTACAAGAAATACAAATGTATATACAAATCAAGTGTTCTGAACATAAAACGAAATTCTAATTTCTTAACACAGCCATTCTGTTATTCATTGTGAAAACTGTTCCTCTAATGAAAAAGGGCATTTAAACGGCAAGAACACTACTACAGACTGAATGGGAAAAATTATGACCAAAAATCCCATTTTCAAGAATAACTTAAACCACTATAAGATTTCTGATAAGGACTGAAACAAACTAAGGAGGAAAGCCCCAACAAACCGCAAACCAACCGACCAGCAAAAAAATCACTTCGCCTTTTAGTGCTATACTTTTATTAATTGGCCTCGTACAACACCATATTTGTGATCTTTTCCTTGCTAAATCTGCCATATTTTTTCAAACAATCTTCAGGAGAAAATAAATGGTATATGCAGAAAGAGTGCACAAGCATGAGGGAAGACACATGGTGGGCACCACCTTGGAAAACAATGAAGTAATTCATCTCATGGAAAAAGATCCAAGACATAATAGGAAAAATAAATCCAAGGTAATTTGATATCTAGAAACAGAGGGACCATGTTATGTCACCTCCTTCTCTTCCATTACAGCTCAATCCATACTGAGTTCTAGGAAACTGAACATCAAGAAGTGAGGAAGAATTGGGCTCTTTCTATGACTGATTTAGAAAAATAAAGGAGCATTTTGCTTGATAACATGGTGACAAAGGTGAAACTGCAAGTGTCCATACACACTGGAAGAAAAAATAGAATAATAACTAGAAACATCTCAGATCTTTAAAGAAGCAGGAAATAAAGAGATACAGACAGCTGCAGTATTTGCCATATCTTGATCTCAAAAAATAATCAAGTGGTACCACATGATCTTCTAAGGGATGTGGGCAAATGCCCGAGAATTGCAATTATAGCAACAGGCAGGTTGAAACCTGAGATAACGTGGAATATGGGTCCATCACCTACTAGCAGGATGATGAGTGGCCAATTGGCTTCTTTCAACTCTAGATTTTATTTTTTGTATATGAAACTATTTAGCACACACTGAAACCAGCAGAAAAATGTATGCATTATTCATGCTATTTGTGGCAGCCAAGCACTGTAGTTTCAGTGAACAGGACTGGAAGTAATACCAGAGGAAATAGAGACCTTAGAGGAAGACACCAATCTCAGAAAACTCAGAGTGTCACTGTAATTTTTTTTTCAGGGTTCTGTTATGGTAATAGTTATGTTTGCAGAAAATTATTTCTGTGCTATTCAGATAAACAGCCTCACAGAGGGCCATTTCTTTCCCAAGAAATGAAGAGTGGATAACACCTACCAGAATGGGAGCAAGGCATTTAAGAGCAAGTGGAAGGAGCTGGTTTCTATGTTATTATCAACAGCCTATACATAACAAATGATCAAACGATTTAGATTTTACAGCGGAACTTACCTGGCACTGCAGCCAGCAGAGGTGGCAACTAATTTTAAACAGGAAACAATATCACCCCTGTCTATTGCTTGAAAATTACTTCTCATCCACAATTATCTGTCAGTTTTGCCTTCTCATTTTCAGCTATCACCAGCCCCCATACCTACAGAAGTCCTTTCTCCTTGATGCTTATGCTCAGCTCCAAAATAATTTATTAGGAGTTACACATGCTTATCAAAGACAGACAGGACTCATGCAGAAATTAATGGCAGCCTATGGAAGCTGCTATATATCATTATATAATACATGCCAACACTGCTGTCACAGTACGTGGATTGCCTCATCCTTTGTCAATCAGAGTGAAGCATTAGTGCTGTGCAAAGATTATTTTTGTTGTTCTGACAATAAAGTTCTGGCTGTAATACAATGGTAATAAGGGATAATCCATCTGGGATAGTAGATTCACAATAATTTTATGTCGATATGACTGTAACATTTTAATTTTTGAACACAACCACAAGTAACTTGATCAAAAAATATTGCTTGCTCTTCATAAACATGAATCCTTTACAAACATGATGATCCTGAAGCAGTCAAGAATACTTTGGTCTACATCAGCAGCAGGACAGAAATTGAGGCAAGCTCATCAGAGTTCCAGCCTGTTCCTCTGCCGACTCCTTTCTGAATAAAAGATCAACACTAATCATTAATTGCCTTACAATAATGTCATCACCTCCATCCATTGTCACTGATACTGATGGTGACAAGGCACATTCTACACCAAGGGCCAGCTGGAGTGGAAAGCTCTAGAGTGACCAGGACAGCTCCAGAGTGACCTCATGAGCATGGAGGATCCCAAAGAATGATCCCACTACCTCCAAGGCACTCATTTGGGACTTTTTGAAGGTCTGCCATGGAGACAATTAATGAAGAAGCACCATCTGCTATGTGTCTGAGAAAACTGCATTTTTCTGGCTTCTTACCGGAGAGCTGGTTCAGCCTTGGAAACACTAAAAGGGCTGTACTCAGTCCTTGGGAAACACTGACGTGGCTTCAAATAAACTTTTTTTGGGCTCACTCCATTTGAAAAAGAAGTCATTCTAGTAAGGACATCACAAAGAAACTTAAAAAGAACTCTGAGAGACAACTTTGCCACAGGTTCTTCTGCTTTGAAACATATTTCCAGATGCTCTTCCAAAGCCTGCTACCAGAAGGCTGGATCAATATATTCATCTTGAGGTCACATCTTGACTCCATCAGGAATCAAACCTTGAGCAGAATGCAGCAGTAGGTGTCTCAAGAACAGCCTCTTATCTCCTAAATCTCCAATCCATGCCTTCAAAGCATAAATAGTAATATATTTTGGAGGAAGACGAAATCTGATGATCTAGTGAAAGAAATTCTTGCCAGTAAAGGGCAAGCCAAACTGGAGGGGAAGCTGAAGAAAAATCAGCAGTTTTGGACAACATGAACTGGCTCTAAAAAGGAAGAGCTAATAGAAAATAGGATCGACATTACAAATCTTTTACATGCTAGGAATAAGATGACACAAGAAACTGTACTGTAAGCTGGAAAATGTTGATAAATCAATAAAATTAATTACACACAAAACACCTGAGAGCAAAACTGGCATCCATTGATCAATTCCATAAGACACTGTATGTCATCAAATACAGGGTTATTGTTTTTACCTAAAGGCCAGACTTTATCCTTCACCTTGGTATTTAATTTCTGTTGTAGGATATTTGCCAGTGCTGATCTAAGCTTTCAGTGTACTGCCCTGGAACTACTCTGGAGTGAGTCCTGTGCATGCAGTCAAGCATTTCAGAGGAGACTGAAGGCATCTGTGTAAAAGCTTAGAAATATACTTTTTCAACTTGATGCACTCCAGAAATTACATTTTTTCCCTTTACAAATGTGAATCCTAGGTACCAGCACTGAAAGAGGCAGAAAGGAGGGAGGGTGGTAGCATCACTGAACTAGAACCAGGGAAATCAACCCAAACCAACTGCACTTTGGCTAGTGTAATACTAATATGAGACCCTCAAGTGCTCTTTTCAGTCTCTAACTGGAACAAAGCAGGTTCCATCCCCTGGAGAAATATTGATCTAAGACTGGTAGCATTTTCATCAATTTCAAATCCAAAACTCTGGCTCCTAACTACAAGAAACTCTTAAAGACAAATTCAAGAAGTGCTACTTCAAAAAATGATGCTATTAGTTGCAGAAAACAGGACTTGCCTGCTATGGAACGGTAAAGGCAGTAATGTGCATCCCTGGGGTTGGGGATTAAAAAGGAGAATGAATTGTTGTTATTAAGAGGACAATCCCAAAATCACTCTAGTAATTTCCCTGCTTGTTTGGGGATTTTCATTTAACATGGTATTTATTCATCTAATGGGCCAACTGTTTTTCAAACTGAGAGATTACTGTAATCTCTGACTAGCTTAATATGGAAAATATATCAATTAGAGAGAAAGAAAAATAAAGATGGAAGAAAGAAATATTGCAAGTAATACAGAACTTCATTTTTCTCCCTCCCACCCCTTCCCAGACTGAATTGGTCTCCATTTTAGGGTGCAGCTGCACGGACACCATTGGCAATGAACTTTCCAACATTGGTGGGAATACAATTTATTAGTTTAGAGGTAGTTACAAAATTATTTGTGATGAGTACACAAAATTTACAGCTAAACCCATAGAAAGTGTAGCTCCTTGTAACAGATACTGTTAAGTCTATTAAGTAAAGCTCTAAGATGCACACTCTGCCAGCACAGTAATGCCATTAATGGGCATGAGGTTTTTGATATAACACTCATACAGGTCTCTTACAGACCAAGTAACACCTATTTGGTAGTATGGACTAATGTATTCAGCCAGACAAGAGCAACTATCCCAAGAAAAGCAATTATTGCTGGCACAATTTGTATCTGCTCCAAGAGGGTCTCTGAGCTCATTTCTCTGTGCAGCACTTACACCAGTCCACCTGTTCCGTCCTGGTTTGAGAGCAGATAGCACAGATTAACAGCTCAAATATGCATTTAAAGGTTCACATTTTAATCTAACAAAAAGCCTAAGAGAAAAGGCTTATATGAATGAAACTTTCCACCCACTCAGAACAACACAAAAGACAAAACTCTGTGCTCAATCCGCAGAGCCTCACAGCAGAACCTGAAGCTGCCAAAGGCAGGCTGTGACAGATGGCCATGGGAGCAAACTTGGAAAGCAAAGGCTTTCAAGGAAGATGGCTGTGGCTTTAAAGCTAACTAGTAATTGGCATGGCTGTCAGTGTTAGGAGTCTGTCTCTTGAGCGAGTTCTAGCTGCTGTGTTTACATGTGCACCCACACGCGTCTGTGTGCGGCTGGCACGCGGATCCCTGCAGGGAAGTATTAATAGCTTTGGGTCAGCTCTGGGCCGTGCATCTCTGCCAGAATAACTGTGCTGGGCAAGAGCTCAAAGAGCTGAACTCACTGACTGCCATAGCCAGCAGGAAGCCCTTGTGTAGGAACGATTATAAGTTTTAGTGGCTCTTTTTACACTGTGGTGTATTTTGTACACCAGTACAAAGTGTACCTCAGCTGCCATCACCAAATCCAGAACTAGTGATGCTCTGCTGCAACAGACATCTTGAATCTCTGTGAGAAATGGACTCCAAGTATAAACTCAGGAGGGTGACACTGGGCTACTTTTGATGAAGGCATCCTCATTTTTAAACAGCAGTTGTGGGAGGATATTCAGAGAAGAAATGAGAGGGCACTGATCTCCCAGCTGATGAACTGGAACACCAAGGAGACACCTTGCCTGCCTCTAATGCAAAACAGCCAATCTTTCATTTGGCAACTATTACTGACAAAAGCTGAAATCATGTCATGGTAACAGAAGTAACTTCTCATACAGAGTAAAATCAGTAAGTTCCTCCTTCATCCCCTTGACAAGCCTCACTCTCACCTGCTCATTACATCTTTCCTATTTGCCCCAAAGGTTTGATCTCACTCAAGAATACATTACACCAAACCTCTCTGCTCTTTTCCTTATCAGTCCAAAGAACACTCCATTCAGTTTTCTGGTCCACCTGCCATTCAAACGAAAACAAAACACTACTGACAGAAATTTGCCTATCAAGCTAGCTAACTGCAAAAGTCAGCTTTTGTTCTGAAAAGATTTTTCAGATTTTTTTCCAGGTGATCTCCAGTCAATTTTCTAGGTGTCGCATCTCTCTTTTGGGGAGACATTGTTCACACTTTTCACATGGAGAACACGACTGGCATCTTCTCAATAGGGAGACTAACATTAGCTACTATACCCCTACCCTTCAGCAGCAGTAGAAAAAAATCCTCAAGAAGGTGGAAGAAATCTCTGAAAATTACATATAACCAAGGTGGATGGCAAACCTTTGATACCAGTAACCTTCTGCGATATAACCTCTAAGCTCCATTCAACAGATCAATCCAGCCCATGACTGCATCGCAGACATTTATTTCTACCAGCCCAGGTTCTTTAGGGATTGACTTTTGAAGGCACAGCTCACTGGCTGATAGTAATCTCTTCTCAAGTCCCTTAGCCTTTTTTTTTTTAAAGCAGAGCTGCCACACAGGCAGCACTGCTTGACTCATCACACTGAGGCTCTGTGTGGAGCAGATTTAATTCCTCTATATAGAATACTTGATATATTTATCCTGGCACTTGACTTTTTCCTCATGAGACACCATCAGAGTCGTGGCAGCTTTAAAAACCTAAGCTTATTCCATATATACAGAAAGAAAATGGCTGAGCTGGCAGGATTTGCTCCACTGAGGCCACACATTATCTGTGCTCCCTTCTCTCCTGTAGGTTCATAACAGCCTGAGTGGTTTCAAGTGGACCCTGCAGCTTATTTGGATCATTCTCTCTTCTTCCAGGCCAAAAGAGGGCAGTGAGGATTCTGGTGAGGTCTACCTGTTTAGTAAGATCTATTTCTATAATAGATGTGCTCCTTGAGTTGCTCATTTGGTGGTTAAAGTCCTTGGCAGGAATTTTATTTCTGAATGTGTGCCTATGGCTCCCAGAGCCAGGAATGGGAGCTCTGGTACGGGTAGGAAACACAACGAGGCAGGGGGACAGGAACCATCAACCCTCCACATGAAAGTCTCTCAGAAGTTTAACACACAATGTGATTGTCATTTCAAGTGTAACTAATCCTTCTGCAATACTGCCAAAGAAAATTGTTCCTGAAAATTTATAAAATGGAAGCAGAAAAATATCCAGAAGATACTACATGTTTAGTTGTACTTTCATTCATATTATTATTACATTATTTCTGAGGCTGAAATAATGAGTAACTGTGCAACTGTGATAAAAGAACGTGTCTTAGAAGGGATATAAATGATAAATTACTATGAAACAAATGACCTTTTACTACCAAAATATCCTGTGAATTCTTAAGCTGTAACATAGAACAAGATCCGAAAGGAAAAGACAGGATAGAAGTCATCCATGTGTCAGAAACTAAATACTAAAGTAACTTTCTGGCACAGGGAGTTTTGGCTGATGTAGCTTTTTAGCCTCTCTAGCTTTTCCCAAGTAGAGTATGAAACAAGCATTTCTGGAGTCAGCTGAACACACCATTCAAGTTCATAGTCTGGTACCCTCTCTTCTGAGATGAAACCCAAAGCTGTTCTCCAATAGTCTGCACTGACACTTCATAGTGTCATTTTCATCCATCACTAACTGAGGCAAAACAAACCTTCCCAGGCTGGTTGCTAGCTTTACATTTTTATAATATTTCTTATAAAATTTCAGTCTTTTTGAAAAATTTTTCTTACTTCCCATATTGGGGGAGGAAGTGATATTAAAACATCAATCTCATTCTTTGCTTTCCTGATGATATTTTAATTTAGTTTTTCAAGTTTTGTTAGAAGGTGGTGTCTCATGGTGGGTCTGGGTCCATCTAATGATTACTTATAACACTTTGACAACTATGGTTTTGCTATTGTTGAAATTGTATGTGCTTTATCTTACAGCCAGAGACCAGAACACAGCCCATATTTCTGCATGTTATGTTAATTTTCCTCTACATTTCAGGTAATTTTTAAGTGTACCAAATTTATTGTGCTTTTTAAAAAAATAGTAAAAAGGACAAATCAAATACATATAAGGTCTGTAGCCTCCTGTTAATATTAATATCTGAGGTATTTCACTAGTGGAAACCTCCATTCATTTAAGCCAAGTTCTGCTACAGAACTTCTGGCAAAAAGGAAAAAAAAAAAAAAGGAACCAGATTAGGCAGATTAGTCCAGTCACACATGTTTGTGGCTGTGTGTGCCACAAGTGGTGAGCAATCAATGCTTGTACCCAGGTCTGTTCAGGTTAGGGACAAGATGGTATGGGATAATATGATCCAATTGTATTTCTTCAATATCAATACAATACTGGTGAGTTTTTCAGTTATGACAGGATTTTTAAAAAGTCTTAAGTGCTACAATGCACATTCCTTTTATCTAGTGCTCATCACTGTAATGCAGGATTCTTCAATCTTCACGACACAAAGGCTCTTTGCTCCCTCAGAATTCATTTCAGAGGGAGCCATTAGATCTCACAGTTGCAGTTTAATGCAGGGATTTTAGGTCATCTCAGAACTTACCCTTTTCCAAGAACAGTTTTAATCTTTGTTCAGTACTTGAATATACTTTTATAATTATGCTTCAAGTGTTATTGCAGCTATATTTCACATTTTACGTATGTAGGAAAATGCTACATTATTTTAATACTGACGGTAGAGTAAAAATCTATTCAATATTCACCTTTCAGGAAGCACAATGAAATATCCAAGAACACTATTAGACTTGCCTAGCATAAAGTTTCAAACTGCTAATGGATTTTAAATTGATGTCATAATGCTGCAATTTAAATACATGATGTTCATTAATTTTGCCAGAACTCTTTGTAGAGTAGGAGTGGTATGAAAGAAGGAGGAAGGTTATATTTTCTCTGCTTCCCCATTTTTGATATACAAAAAGAGTCATTACATCAGCTTGATGTGGGTGGGGGGTGAAGTTTATTCCAATAGGTTTCAATTGGGTAACCACTGTGGAGTTGTATCAAATTAATATTTTCTATTTTAAAAAATCACCAGGAATAGGATAAAAAAACTAACACATGATAGGCATGACATTTCCTAAAGACAGATTTCATGGGACCTCCCACCAAAAATCGAGAGGCACAAAGTGGAGGAAATAAGGGAAAGAAAGGTCATCTTGTTCATACACCTCCTTGCCACTGACAGGTCAACATTCACGTACTGAGCGAGACAGCAATATTCCAAAACAAGCAGCACAGCTTCCCACAAAACTCAAGGAGTCACCTCGATGTGGATATTGAAAAGGGAAAAGAGATCACATCATGGAAGACTTCTACAAGATCTTCTCCTGCTGAGGGGAGTGAGGGTGGGCTCTGGATGCAAATTTTCTAGGTGAAGAATCCCCTATTTCAGAAATATCTCCAAAGTGAAACTATAATGTGTCTAGACATAGTGGCCCAGTATATACAACACTTCACATCTATTTGTATTTCAAATCTAATATATTTACTGTACATAAAAGACAGTTTTCCCAAAGCTGTTGCTATGGCTACAAATCAAGGAAACCATAGCAACAACCCTGTATTATGTACAGCCTTAATTGTGGACTAAGTTGTCTCTCTTTGCATTTTGTATTAAATACTCCAATACATCTAGTTTTAATCTTTTTCAGACTTTTTAGTAATAAAAATTCCACAATACTACAGTGTCAAGTCAAATACACAACCCCCTTGAAAAATGTCTTTACAGCATTATTCTGATCATACCTAATAACAGCCACATAATTGTTTTTTACTTGAGATAAACACTAATGTTCACATCATCATATTTCCTGATCTTTTTAAATACATATGATTAATCACTACCATTTTAACCAATTGATTTTCCATCATCTCTTAAGATTTTTCAAGTCTCATCCCACTCAGTCCTATCCCCCAAAAAAATCAGCTCCTCCTAACTTAAACTTTTATTACTATGGAAAATTTTGGGGGGTTGGGCCTTTTTTAATTTGGTTTGATTTTCCTTTTTCTTCAGAAAGTAAGTATGCAAGAGAGAGACAGGAAAGGCAGAGAAGTAATTCATTCTAGATTTTCTAGCTTCCTGTCACTTCAGATGACTGACTGGGTTGGTGGCAAAATATCCTAATTCCTCTGGTTTGTTGACCTTGCACTTTTAAGCACACTAAGGAGTTGGCATGCAGCCAGACCTTGGAGTGCAGCCTGAGAGGAACAGGTAAAGGAGAACAGAGAACAAATGTGGAGAAAAGAAGAAGGATGTTAGAAGTGGCTGAGGAACAGGAGGGAGAGCTATCAGACAGCAGGAGACACCAGTGGGTGGCAGGATTCAAAAGACATTCTAGGAGAATATGAGCACATTCAACAAAGAATTCATTCAAAGAATTCTGCAAAAAATATTCCCTCAATATAAGAGAAGAGAAAAAGCCAAAATTCACATCTCTAAAAGCCTTCCCTCCTATCTTCCCCTCCATCACTTTATTTTCTGACAATTCATTGTAGTACTGTTTCCTCACACCATTTGGTCCTTGACGAGACATCATGTGTCCCATTTTGCAAAAAACTTGGCCACATCTGTTTGGGGCTTTAGCCTGTCTCACAGCGTAGACTTTTCTGCTTCTCTTACATACCATAGCAGCACAAAAAACCTAGAAAATATCTAAATTTTACGAAATGAGCAGAAATTCAATGTATTTGACACAATAAAGAAACTAATAACTGAGATTCTTTATGGCTATATTAATACAAATAGTATAGACAAATGCTTATCTGACAAAGTAATATGTGTTTTAAAAATCATAGTCTGAGAAAGCTATGAGTGTGAGTTAGGAACATGAGCGATGTGAAAGCTTTTCACATGCGCATTACAACAAAAGTTCCCTCACACAGGGAATAATTAAGTCAAAAGTTAGTGCATTTACAATAAGCAAGCCATGTTCAGGTTCTTCATTATCATTTTAATTAGCAAATATTAATGTAATCTGCAAATACAACAGGGAAAACAACTAAAATTTACTAAGTTTAAGGAGTCCTTCATGACCCAAGCCAAATTGAGACAAATGTGTTACAAATCGATACCGGTCACCAGCTTTCAGGACATTCATTTCCATTTACTGTAAGAACTTCCAAGCGTGTTATCAAATTTAAGAATGAATTAAGGCCCTCACAAACTACTTCTAACCTCTGATGAAGGCAATGGTGAATAAAAATG
This sequence comes from Pyrgilauda ruficollis, assembly GCF_017590135.1. Taxonomy (NCBI): domain Eukaryota; kingdom Metazoa; phylum Chordata; class Aves; order Passeriformes; family Passeridae; genus Pyrgilauda; species Pyrgilauda ruficollis. The sequence continues at coordinate 8,365,851 of NW_024527710.1, forward strand.
GATTAGCATGCTCCTCTCCTCTGCAGTTATCAGTTCAGGCTGATAGTGATCAAGTGACCATGGCAGCTCTGCCTCATTCAGATTCCACGCCTGCCACAACGGCAACAACCCCGGGACATGCAGAACACGCTGCCCTCCCATTTCTGAGGGATGAAGATGCTGGATGAAGCCTTAACCCCTCTGAGCTCAACAGCACCTCCCATTCTTTTCACTGGGACTACGAGTCACAGCTGAACAGTTCACTTTTCAGGTGCTTGTCTATTTTCTGTTTTACAGATAATGTACTTCGGTGTCCAAAATAGGGCTGCATCTTACAGGAACAATGATTAAAAGCTATATAAGTTTAAAAGGAACTTCCTCCTGAAAACTGCCACTCTCTCATTCTGAGTTTCACATTTAACTCACTAAAGGTAGGATAATAACTAACTAGTCCAACAGACTTACAGGACTAAATATAATGAAGTGGTGAAGTACTTTCATTCTCTATAAAGCTGTTATGTGAATGAATTTCACTCATTAATAACTGTAATTTTATACCAAAAACACCCCCTAGCAGTTAATGGAAGTCTGATACCATTTCTCATGACTGACAGTGCTATAACTGATCGCAAACTATAGAAAGAGTTCAATTTTGATGTTACCTTATTTTGAAAGACTCCATTTTACAAATATTACAAAGAGAGAGGAAAAGTCTGAAGAAAATGCACCACCACCACCAAAACCCAGGAGTGGTGCTAGAAATTTTGACAACTAAGACACTTTAAAGCAGGAGTCCCTGTAAAACCTAATTTCATCAGACAAGTATTTTTATCACACAGCAAGTATTTTGCAAAGCAGATACACATCAGTGAGTTTTGAAGTACAGAATGCAAATACATATCTAGTTTTGAAATAGCTATCAAGTATTAATGCAATACTTCCAGAAAAATCCAGTAAACCTCTAGCTTTATACATTTACTAGACTCACATATGCTCATTTCACATATCACTCCCTTTTCCTCTTTCATGCCCATGCAAACAAAAATAAGCTACGTCTATGGGAAGCTCAAGCAAAATGAAACATTTCTAGGACCTTATTACAACAAATACAAGAAAATTCTGTTTTGCATTAGAGGGACTGAAGGATTGAAATTAAGCGGAAAGATTTTCTTGTTTGTATAAACAAGTTTTCACTCAATAAAGGGTGATTTTGAGGTCAGTTCACTGTTCTCTCCACTGCAGACATGACAGAAATTTTAAAAATTTCAAAGCTCATTTAAGTGGTAGTAGACTTCTAAAATAGGCACTTTGCTCAGAAACACCCTTCTTCAGTTTTTACACTGGGCAAGTTGCAAAAAAGCATTAGGTGGGATTGGAGAAAAAGAAATCTACTGCTGCATTTGGCCAAGCTCCTAGAACCAGGTCTTACCTCTTGTGTTTTTACATTTATATATCCATAATGAGTTTTCAGAGGCTGCCTTTGGCCATTAGAAAATGGGATCCACTTGACTCTGGTTTGTCCAAAGCAGTTTAGGATCAAAGGGAAAGTTACTTCATTTGTGAGACGAACGATGATCAGACACAGGAATGCTGCAATGAAACTCACGGCAACAACGGACTTTCTCTGTAATGAGAAGAAGAAAGGAAATAAATTATTGAAATTGGGAGTCAGTTTTAATAAAAAAATACACATCTTCAATTGGAGGATGAAGGAAAAACACTTGAGAAAGCTTTATGTGAAATTATTCCTCTGGTAGTCACCTTGCTGCAGGAACACAAGGAGACAGGTGACTGGATTGTTTTATTTCAATAAATTTGCATTTCAGAGGTTTGCAGAGTTTCTTTTAGAACTGGTTGCAAATGAATCAGTTTTGCTCACCAAAAAAAAAAAAAATCCGCGCCTTTTTTAAGGTACAAAACACACCTATCAACTTTAAATTTTATTTGCATTTGGAACAAAGATTTTACGTAAACATCCCCACCAAAGTCTTCACTCAAAATCATCAGTTTTCTAGGGATGACAACACACAAAAGAAAAATGCCACCTGCAGTGACACCACACTAAGTTTACTGGAAAGATTACCATCCCTACAGATAATTCCATGCAACAGAATTCATATTGTAACTTTAAATACTTTAGAGTATTTATGTGGTGAAGTCAGCATCACATTCTGCCTTATTCCAGGTTCGTGAATTAACCAAGTAAGGCACTATTATTTCGGACAAGATGATTTCCATTGTTAATAATCCAACCAATCTGAAGCTTGGAATTTGTCCTCCCCTTCCACCTCTAGCCCATCCAGTCAGTTGGACTGGAGAACGGAATCACAGAAAGATCACAACTTTTTTCCCTGGGTAACTCCCCAGTCTGCAGGTGAAAAACCTGTGAGAAAGTAGGATGTTCTCCTTATTTTTAGCTATTTTTGTAAATACTGCATTCATTTACTTCTAGACAAATTACTTAAGGACAAACATGTCAGTTGGCATGTGCAAAGATCCTAGGTATGATACTCTATCGAAAAGATTATTTTCACATTTTCCCCATGGGAATGAAACAATTATCATTTACACGTGTTTTTAATCGTACTTTAATTACATTCTAGGTTTACCTAATTTGCCACAGTTTAATTACTCTACTGAAGGTAATTCTATCACTGCAAACAGTAACATTTACAGAAAATACAGGGGAAAAAAAATCATTTGCCTAAGGGCCTATACATAAGTGTATGACAACACTTAATGCTGGATGACAGAATCTGATCACCCCAATTCCCATCTACCAGCTAATTCCCAACTAACCAGCACAGAACACATTTAACACCACTTATTTTACACGATGGCAGTAAGATCACATGTGATGCCACGGTAAAGACAAGCTCTCCTTGCAACCAGATAAGATTAATCTGTCCTTGCATAACAGTGACAATCACAATGAGCCCCCAGCAAATTGGAAGGGATGTTATGATATTCCCACAAACAAGAGTTAACAAAATAATCCAAGGCAGGGGTCAATTGCATGGCTCTGTGTTCTGATGTACTGGGAGGTTACAATTTATAAAATAAAAGCAGTGAGAGACTGGGCTGGAAAACTTGGGTGAAGGAGGTCACTGTGAGGAGAAAAGCAAGAGGAGGATGAAGAAGTATTGTGGCAGTGTGATTCAGTGAGGAACCTCAGGCAGCTAATGGCTGTGCAATGTAAAATTAAACCCAGCAAATCTTCAGAGGGCAGCGCAGCAGCCACAACCCAATCGCAGCGCTCAGAATTCATGGAAGCCACTGCACTTTTCATCATCTGCATTATAACAGATTTACATTAAATTGCAATAAAATGGCTGGGGAGCACTTCTGTGTCACTTCTCTTTGTAGCAGATGGAGTCAGAAACATTTAGCTATATATCAGAGCCTTGTAAGTGCTAAGAGCAGCCAAGATGTGCAGTGCAAGTGATAATCATAAAGCAATGAGAGGGAGCATGGATTAGTCATATTATTTATTGCAAATCAGAACTAAAATATTGCAAATATTTAAAGGGGAATCTAGACTCTCATTCCACTACATGAGCATGTTTCAATCAAAACATCCACAGCAGGAAGCAAGATTGCCTGTATGATGCTACTACCTGATTTCTACATACCCTATCTTCCTGGTTTATTGAACCTTTTACTTCCTTTATTTTGTGCAGATCTGTTCTGAACTTGAAAACAGTGCAATCAGCTTTATGTGCTTCTCACAGAGAGTTGTTCTAAACAGCCTATGCCCTGAGAAAAATTCAGATTGTGTAGCTAAATTTCTTGGCCTTCACTAAAAAGCCACCTGATTTTTATACTTCTTTTCTTTAAATGCACTGTACTAGTAGGTAAAAGAAAAATTGTGGCCTGTTGGTTTTTTATGTAAGAAAATATTGTTTGAAAAGGAAAACAGCAAAGATTTTTCTCTGTGCGTTGCTTAGCCGGAAAGAATTTGCAGTAATAAGAACATTCAAATGAGAGAAAGGAGTTTTTACAGCAGAACAGAATTAAGGCATCTGTTGAAATTGTTTTGGAAAAAAAAATCTAGCCATATGCAAACACAATGTTTACTTATCAACTTGTACAAAGGACGTTGGTATTAAGTATTCAGTTCCCCTGCAATTTTTGTTGAAGGCATGAGATCCAACAATAGGCATTCTCTGTGGGAAAGACTATTGCAAATTGGCATTTCAGTGGCTCCATAAATTTCACTGCAGAAATACTTTAAAACACCAAAGCACATACTTTTTATAGTTTCAGCCTTCTTAAAGCACCAAGGAAAGAAGTCTGATCAGTGGCCACGAGAATTCCACAGGGCACTTCTAAAAGTAATTTGACTCCCTTAAGTCCCTATGTTCTTTACCTGCTCATTAAAAGAACAAACAAAATAACCAAACTCAGGTGCTATTTGTTATTAACTGCTTCTTGTAAAATCTCCTTTACTGCAGATAAATGGATTTTGTTATTGGTCCTCTGATAAAACTTAAAATTTAGCATTTGAGAATCCAGAAATTCTACATGTCATTAAGATATGACAGAGAAGTCTGAAGCTACATACAGGGATGAATACCAATTTGTCTCAAAATTTGTCTGCATCAACATTTTAAATACTCACACATCCTACCATTTGGGAGACCTTAACCAACACTAATTAGTAAGTCTGCAGAGAAACAAATCTTATTCCTTCTTAATTTTCAGTCCTCATGAACGCAAATTATCTCTTAACAAAAGAAATGTTTCTCTAACATGGACATATCCTGTTCATAAATCTCAATCTTTTTTTTTTTTTTTTAGCTAATCTAATGTAGGCATTTTGATATTGACAACATTTACATAAGAAATGTATATTCAGTTATAAACATCTTTTAAATGTATCCCATTTTTCACATACTCAGTGAGGGGTACACAGTAAGACATATGTTAAAGAGTTTCTTACCTGGATGACTTGCATGGTATATATTAGCTTTGTTACATTTTATTTCAGTCACTACAGTACCTGACTAGCCTAGATGGCAGTGGCAAGAACAAAATTACCCTTCTCATGAATACAGGATCCTTCAGCAGAAGAATGAAGGAGTTTACCTTTAGTTAATGAGACTAAGTCTACAGGCTCATTCTCAGTTTAAAAAATTTAAAAAAAAAAAAAAAAAAAAAAAAAAAAGTGGTAGAAGAGGAAAAAGTTGAGATCAGAGTACATGAACTGCAATACCTGAAACCCCACTGGGCCAAAAGCACTCACTAGGACTAAACAGTTTCTTCTAATTCTTTTTACTCCATCCCCACAACAGCACTATCCCACTTCTGGTGTCAGTTATTTCTCAGACACCAAGCTCATTCTGTCTAGTATGTATATCAAAATCAATAGCTAGCAGGCATGAATCACATTCAATTTATATCTAGGTTGTTAAAGTAAGAATTGAAATAAAACCAGGAGTGTCATACTACTCTGCTGGATAGAATTTAATTAAAAACTTCATAACTACTTTCAGGGGTATAAATATTTGGCAACATGGTCCCTAGCACTATTTATACACTTCATATCATCAAGTTTTGGCTAATTACCAGTGCTAGGGTGATTCACTAGTTTCAGTTTGGCAGGAACTTGACAGTCTGAACAAGTTTTAGTCATTTTTCTTTCATAATCTGTTAAGAAGTGTGAGATGACAAGATCATTTTTTTTATAGTTCAATAATGCCTGACAAAATAGTAAGACACAAACATTTTTTTGTATTGTATACAGTTCTCTAGGAGGGAGGGAGGAAGGAAATATTTTCAGCATAGGAAGATAATTTCTTAAGTTGTAAATTTTGCTGAGATCAGTACTAAGTATCTTTATTCTACTTTTTAACCAGAGCACAGCAGCCTGCCACTTGGCATGTATTATATGGCAGAGACTATCAAACCACTTCACAAGCAGGAATAAATCTCCATCCTAGTGAGTTTCACAGTAAAAACCCATTTCACAGGTGCATAAACTGAGGCTGAAATCAACTTCCCTAAGATCACAAAGAACTCAACAGAAGATTTTTACTCAACAGAAGAAGATCTTTACTCAACTCCTAAACTTTCATTCTAGAACTATTTTGTTTTTCAGGCTTACTGTTTCGATCACAAGTAACTGCCTGAATTTGTTAAAAGACAAGGTTGAACATGATATTATGGAAGATTCCAGTAAAGAACCCTAGGAACCATGCCCCAAACAGTAATTGCAAATAAGCTTTTTTTCATAAATTGATTTTCTCCAGTAGTCATGCTTTCTTTTATTTTTTAGATACATGGCAGCACCAAGCTTGGAAGGACAAATGAAAGGTAAAGAATTATGTGAGGGCTTTGGGCCTCTTAGATGACACAATATGCAATAATATTGTATTATTTTCACAATACCTGCCTTTACAGGCACAGTGAGTAACTCAATCACTTTTTTAATATCTCTGCACATCATACTACTTTCATTATAGGACTGATACAGGGTTTCAGTTTTTACTCAAGTATAATACCAATTGAAAACAATAATGGCTACACCAACTGAATTTGTTTCAATTTGTAGACCACTATATGTAAAAAATCCTTTTATTTAATTTTTTCTTTTATAGTCTTGAGCATCCCATTTAAAAGCTACTTTCTATTACAACAGAGCATTAAATGAAATTCTTTCAGCACTCTAGTTCAGTGTACCTTTCTGATTTCACCAGTATTGGGAAAAAACATGCCTTCCAGCTATTTCTTTTGTTCTGAAACTCTCTCTAACAGGGCTGCTGAAGAGATAGTCAAGCAGGGGTCCTAGAAGTTTTCAAAGAGAGTAAGATATATAGCAAAGATCCTTCTAGAAATAGTCATGTGTCAAACATAATTTGCATAAAATCAGTAGCTGAAGATTTACTTTCTTCTCCTCCAGAACTGCAAGTTAACCTGAATATGTTCAAAGACTCCACAGGAGATTGCTGCCAGTGTTTCTCTCTCAGAAGGAGAGAAGAACAAAGCTGGTAGGGTTTATATCACCAGTAAGATCTGGTTTGGTTCAAAAACCAGTAAAATCAGGATTAAAGCAATTTTTTTTTAAAGGACATCTTTGCTAAACTGGAATGTAAGCAGCCAGGAAGCTGAGAAATAAGAGCAAAAATGAAGTTCAGTGATGAAGAAGTAATGCAAGAAATGCAGCGTACCTAAAAATAGGTAGTTACAGTGAAAGACATGTGAGCTTTATCCTGAATGTGATTCTCATAAGAAGGTACCCTGAATCAGGACTGGTGTTTAAGCAGGTATGAACAGAAGACACATAACTTCTTGCACACCTTCTCTGCAGGAGCTCTGGCCTTTTCTATGGCTAAGGCAGCTCAAGGGCTCTCAAAACACCGATCACTGTGCCTCTTGTGCTGCTGTCATTTGTTAAACTTGTTACTTAATTCAGTTTTCATGATGATTCACAATTCACAAGTGATGTGTCTAGCTTCATAGCAGCTCAACAAATTCAACCATATCTTTCATTAAAGCCAAAACAGTGCAGAGTGGGTTCAGGCTTACTGGGGCATGACCTGAGCAATGAACAAAACAGCAATCAGCACAGTCCAAATAATTAAGTAACAGCAGCAGTCTGTATTAAAAACCTTATATAAGAGATAATTCTCCTATATGTAATCTCCTTTTATTAGTCTCAGGTAACTGCACAAGTTTCTTACACATAGCATTTTCATCAAAAAAATACTTTTTATTTATTTACTTACTTATTTAGGTAATAATATGAAATTATGTAAGGTGAAGAACTTCCAGGTTTCAAGGAGTAATTGTTGACATAGTTTGAAGGCCTTCCATATGCTATCATGCTTAAGAAGCTACCACATTTGAAAAGCCCCAGTGATTCTGAGCCCTTCAAATTGCAAAGCATGGCCAGATTTCAGGCATTACTTTGTGTCACTATTCCCTCTTGCCCTAAACTCAAAGCCTGATAAGAAGGAGCATTTATTTGTCTGGAGATATTCTTATCCCTTCAGGCTTTCCAGCACTTTGAGCTCCCCCTATCCTATAGTTCCTTCTCCTTGTTTCATCCTTATTCAAAGCTGAACCTGTACTTCCTTCAGCTGTCTACTCCTGGCCCAGGGTTCCTTATGCCAACAGCCCCTCTCCACTAGGAACAAACACATCATTAGCACAGCCCCAGTCTCACACACCACAAGGTCACACCACCACCAAAGCAACCTGAACTTCTGAGCAAGGCATGCCTTTGGCCAGCCTGCTACTTATTTTATAGTGCAGCTGAAAGCTGCCCAGTAATTTAAAAGATCTATCCCCATAAAATCCCCATGGCAGCAAAGAACACTTTAAATAAGGTTGTTGATTTTTCATTCTATAAGATCTGTTAAGAATATTTAATCTAAAACTCCAGTTACTGATTCACTGATGTCCTTCACAACTAGGGTGAACTTCATCAGTAGCTGCAGATGCATATTATACAAACACTAATATAGTCTCTGCATGATAAAGTAGTATTAAAAAGAAGAAAAAAAGAAAAGCCTCTGCAGTACAGCTCTCAAATTATTTTTTTTCTGGTGCTGGATTATTGCCCAGCCCTTCTTATCAATACCTTGGCAAGCTTTCTGACACACACAGGCTGACACACGCTTCCCCATAATAGAACTGCTGGTACGAGAATTTGTGATCTTTCAACCTGGCAGTTGGTTGTTACTACTTATTGAAGTAGTACCTGATTGTAGCTATTTTTCACCTGCTGAGAAAAGTTCAAAGAAAAAAACCACCCATCTGTGAGTATTAACTCTTATCCTGCCAGATATACCTCACTTAGATGACCTCTCTTTCTCCTCTACAGAAACATACAAAGAGTCATGATCAGCAACATCCTAAGACTGATTCTGTAACTGAGGATTTTCACAAACATTCTGAAAGGCACCCTATAGCTGCCAACATTTTCATGAAAATCCCCTTCAAAAAGTTCATTCTTGCAATCAGAAATAGACTAAAAATGCATAAACCAGTAGAAAAAGAACAACAACAAAAAACCCCACAAATACATCAAGAAAGATTCTTAGAAGACAATAAAATACCAGCAGACGTCTGGTCAGCAGGTCTTTATATCTGAAAAGAGATGTAGTTATTAAAAGTCTTCTGCATTTCTTTGCTATTCTACATGAAATACCAGAAATACTCAATTTCTTGTTTCAAAAACTCACAGGAAAGGTAATTTGATGGCTTCTAAAGTGGAAGTGAGAAAAATTCAATTTTTGCTCGCAGCAGTAAAATCATTAGCGTGATTGGTATGCAGCAGCAGGAATGGATGTTAATCACATACCTATATGTTTAGTAAATACTACACTGGGATGTAACCTCTGGAAGTACTAACTTCTAGATAAGAAAGAAAATAATCAGACAAATAAAATTAAACACTTGACAGCAGCCCAGAGGCAGAAGAAATGAAAGTAAATAAAATGTTGTAACAACCTCACATTCTCAGGCTGCACATCTGTGAAGAAAATGCCTTTTGCTGGAAACCTTCACTTGCCTGCAGCTCACTTCTGCCTGTGGGGGAGAGTTTATGCTACACAGCAAAAACTGCATAACCAGAAATTCACACAAATGAATTGTAATTGCCTACCACCATCTGGACAAGCCCAGACTTTCTCCATTGAATTTTCTTCTGTAAAGATCCCTGACTGCCACACTGGACTTGAAATTAACAAAGAATTGACACCATGCCTCTGTTTCCTTCTAAAAGCCATTTAACACTGGGAGACAGAGGAGATCTTGCCCAGCCTGGTACTTGGCAGGACTCTTGCTCTGGCCCTTCACACCAGCCTCATCCCACACTATTCTGTGGGAGGACAGCACACTTTTGGAAAGTTCCTCTGGATGTTCTCCCTGCCAGTCTCTGCAATGCACCTGCTGTTCATAAGCATGAAAAGAAAACAGAAGCAGGGCATCATTACTGATTTTAGTTTTGCATCCTCAGCCAGCCAGGGCACCCTAACACAGTGCAGGTGAACACCTTGTTCCAGGGATGCAAAGCCTGTCTGGTGTGAGGAGCCATGTGGGCTCTTTAAGGTCCAGCTGAATAAAAGGCTGGCTTTGTTCTGAAATATAAAAATATTGAAGTAATACACAGCTCCTTCATCAGGCAAAGGTCCAAGTTCAAAAAGGAGAAAAAGAACTTTTTACACACTGGTCTTAGAGAGTAACTGTGAATTAGAAAGAAGCTGTTCTTAAGCAGACATGAGAGATTATGCACTTCAGCCAGGCTGCAGGAAATCTTTTGTAGTCTCTTCTCTTTTTTTCCCTTTTTCTTTTTTTTTTTTTTTTCCTTTTACATTTGACCAAAAGACTCTCCAGGACAGCTGTAGGAATGTTGTCCTGGATGGGCAGAAGGCAAGAGCAGTCTCTATGGATGGCCTTTCACACAAAGCAAGCAAACCTTGGGCTCTAAATTCTTTTGGCAATTTATCTGTTTTCCATCAGACACCGAAATCTCACTGTTTACTTCAGATAAACTTGTTCCAGCCGATTTCATCCATACATAACTGCCACACATGTCATCAGAAAAGCAAAATGTATTATTCAATGCCTCCAAGCATTGTCTGCTCCTGGCACGCTGCAACAGGCGTAACCATTTATAGCCAGTCAAAAGCACGACCTAATTACAGAGAAGGCTGGGCTGAGATCAGCTATTTTGTAATGGGAATTTGAAATTTTCTGCCATGTAGCTGGGAGCATGCTACTTCTAGTGAGGGGAAAAAACACTTTCCTTGCTTAATTCTTGTTCTTTTCTGTACGCTGTTTTCTTAATTGGAAGCTTTGAAAAAGGAGTTGGACAACAAAAAAACCCCACCAAAATCAGGGCACCAGCATGGCAGAATCCTCTCTGAAGAGAGACTTTAAACTATTCCTGTGGCTTACAGACCTTCAGGGCACCAAATCTTTCAGCAAAGGAGGCACATGAAGGATGTGGGATTTGCTGGGGTGGTCATATTAGGGTCCATTCTAAGGAATGCACGTTCCAGCACAAGAGCAATATGCCACAGGACACACATGGAATAGAGAGGGGATTAAGGGGGTGTGTTTGGATGAAGGCAAGCAGAACCCAGCCAGGCACTTGTATTGGAAACATTAATGATCATATTATTATCACAGCACTGCAGGACAGAGCTTTCCATCTAGGATACACATCAACTGCATTAAACACTGCATGCTCCTAGCAGCACATCCAGCTATTTTATGATCCCAATGAAAAACAGGAGGCAGGCTTACATTTTAAATCTTTTTTAGGAGGGGCTGCACTGTACAGTGTCAGTACCAACAGAGAGGGGCAAATGACCTGTACATTTTTGGCAGAGAGATTTCTTTCACTGACGTGTTCTGACCCTGCTCATACACTCATGGGAAGATGTTGCAAAGCAGCAGGAAATTAAACAAAATTTCTTGCCCACTTAATACAATTTTATTCCTTCTAAAGGTTCATTATTCATCCTTGGATAACATGAGCAAGAGGCTATCAGAAGCCACCACAAAGGAGACTCTCCAGACAGCAAAGATTATGCAGCACTGCAGTTACAATACACGACTGCTCACATACTGCTCAAGCAGTTGCTGACATATCCCTCCATTGACTGGAGAGCTCCTCAAATCAGGGCACTGAAACTCAATAAAAACACTGATCAAGGCAGTGCCTTCAATTTAATTATGAGCTTTATTGATCATGTCTTTTCTTTATAAAAAGAAAAAAATAGTGGGGCATGACAGGGGAAGTACCCACAAAGCACTGAGCTGCAATGGGACTTGGCAGAAGAGATTCCTTAGAGTGGGAAAACTCTGCCTTTTATGCTGACCGCTCCCTTCTAGTAAAACTGTTTTTCACAAACCTTTTTTCATCAGAAGGAGGCAAAACACAATTTCATGTTTACAATAAAATCCCATGATCTGAGACTTATTTTGTGAATACATGCAGTTGAATGGGATACCTGCAGTGGAAAAGCACCCAAAAGCCACAATCAGGAGTCCATCTCCATTGTGATAAAAGCTGTAAATTCTTTGGATTCATTATTTCTGCACAGCATCTCAATAGGAGCTAGAGAAAATCATAAAAATTGATAGTTTTCCAAAAGACATTCTCCCAAGCAGTAAAGTTTAATCTCTCACTGATCTGTTATCCTGATAGAACAGTACAGGGACAGTAACATATATATCCTACCCAAACACACATTCCATCATCGTATCACGCTCCTCTCACACTGGGTGAGCTAACTGAATTGAACTTGACCTTCAAAGCCCTTGGAATGCAACAAAATATCTCTGTTTTCTGACATTTATGTGTGGCTTTTCTGCATGGCTGCTTTTATTGCCTGGGAAATAATGGCAAAAGCTGTGTGTACAAACCCACTACAAATACTGACAAATCACATGAAAGGAAAACAGATTTATTCAGTGTAGATTACTTCACAGCTAATCTAATCAAATCCAAGTTTTACATTTTTAAAGTAGATCAAAAATTCATAGAGTTAGCATTTCAATACAATAGATATATATTACAGCTTTACTTTAATCTGCAAGTATAATTGAACTGATTTGGATTTTCTGTGCTTTTACTTTTGCTTTAAAAAGCTTTATGTGTTTCATATGAAAATGCATCATTGAACCAGCATATGCACAAGAAAAATCCCCATGAGAAATTCATACAGAAGATTATCAATCTCTGTCTAATAAGGCTTAGATAAAAACACATTTGGACAGAAGTCTATATTAAAAAATGAAAGGGCTACATGTGGAAATGCAAATATATCCTATTTGTAGCTTTCTTAAACTTAAAAGAAACCACTCCTGGCCACTCTATCAGAGCTGATCTAGAACATTTTGATGGAAGAAATGCAACACAATTGGGCACCTAGCACAGTTTTCCATCCTTCAGTCCATCAAACATAGAGAGACTGTCATGTGTCAGAAATTATTTCAAACCCCTGGTTCCCTGCATACACATTCTACTCATGTGCATGGAAGAAACAAACAAAAGTACTACAAACCCCCAAAACATTCAAATTGCATTGCAGTTTTTGCGTAAGACATAATAAAGACATAATCTACTGTCCAGGTACTTGGTTCTTTGACAGCATATCCAGCTACTTTCACCAAACAAAGCCAGCTGTGGAATTCTGCCCCTCCTTCATACAAAGATATCTCTAATTGATTCAAAGGGGAGCAAGAGAAAGCCAGAAGCATAATTAAATTTGAACAGGAACAGTAAGAAAAATATATATTTTTTAATTCTTTCCCAGGGCCCCTGTGTACGAGGGTGTCACCAAATCCAGCTAGTGAATGTTCTTGCTGATGTCTGGGAGCCAGTACTGCACCTCTGCAGCTTACAGCCACAGGGGAACTTCCTAAGGTGCCAGCTCCGCAAGCCTTGACCTGGATATGAACAACAAGTTCTCATCTTTATTTTTGCAGCTGGTGCAAGGAAGCAGGTTCTGCCCACAACCCTTCTGTAGGATATGAATCTCTCTCACACACTTAACTGCCCTGAGGCCATATATTTTCAATTATCTTAGACACCAATCTGGTCTACACCAGTAGAATAAGGCCACCAAAACCTTAACCTCATCACAGTGTCCTAGAGGTTACAGAAGGGTATCTTCCTTTCCAGCAGGGAAACTGCCAGAGACACTGCTGGGATTAAATAATGCCCCCCATGACCTTTTGGAAGTACTAGACAAAGGCGAGTTTTCCTAAAGTTCATTTAGAACCAGAATCATACTCAGTTACTTCTAAGAACAGATCCTAGACACTTCAACATCTACGATATTCAGAAAGCACGTGTCATGAATGCAGGAACGTTACTCTTACATTTACTGTTTCATCTTTTTTCAAAGTTTTCCATTATTCCTCTCACAGGTCTTCACTTTTATCAGTTTTTATCTCCACCTTTACCCCAGTGCTGGCTAGGCAGCAGTTACCAACACAAGAAGGAATTTGCACAGGACATATCACCCCACTGCCCTGTGGCCACAATCTTTCATTGTGCCCACATTCTCTGTCAGAACACTTGGGTCTGTAGTAGTTTGTACAGTCATTACAAATTGTAAGAGTTTATGATAGGTTCCAGTCACTAAGAGCCATAAAATCTATCCCAGTGCTCTGAAAATAAAACTGCCTAAGATTTTCTCAGTGAACCTTTAAGTATTCTAGCCATAAATCTCAACAAATAATGCTGTTTGTTTAAATTAACACCACTATACAGATTAATGAGACAAGTTGTCCACCAGTCAGGGGAGGAACACAAAGATGGATCCTAATGTATTTCATTTCCAGGTTCATCCATTTAAGTGTTATATAATGTGACATTCACATATTACTGAAGAAGTTAAAAGAACAAAAGGCACATCACTAATCAGCTGATCATTTATCATTTGATTTTAGATGCCAAAATTAAAAACGCCCTTCCCTTTTTGTTACATTTTTTTTGTACTTTTTGCATTAAATCAAACATATGTGAGTAATCAGAATATTTATCTGCAATTTCCTTGCTTCTGCACATGTAACTAATCCCAGAGCACGGGAAAATAGATTTAATTGGTTGAAACCTTACGTCTGTTGGGACTCCCACAACTTAATTCCTAGAAAATCCAACTTCGGATGTTAATGTTCCAAGACATTAAATCCTGGTATTTTCAATTTCTCATTCTTAGTTATTCAGCATTCACCACAAATGTCACTGCTCAAATTTCAGCCTGTCTTACTCCATTTCCCTTTGTCTGAAAGCTACTACCTCACTGAGTACCACAACATCTAATTTTATACCCTCTGACTATGCTTAGATACTCTAATCCTCCAAAAAGTCACACAGTACTCCCTACTCCCTGTTCTGCCAGACAGTGACTCAACTTCAGCAGCTTCTTACTACCCCACAATACTGTTGTCAAATTTTCCTCTTTTATTTACCTAAAGGAACTGAAATATTTAATTCTTTAACCCCTTCTTTTTGCAGTTATGCCTTAACTTTCCATTTCAGTTAAACTTCCCCGTCAGTTTCTCCTTTTGTAACTGTTAAGAACCATGTACTTAACTGTTCTTCATTTATACATAGTATTGTCTAGTTGACTAATTCCATACTAAATTCCCTCTGAGAACATGATCTTTCATCTTATAATAATTATTTTTTTTATCCTGCTAAATAGTCTTTCTCTTTCTGGGACCAGAGTCCTCTGCAGAGCAGTGAGCTATGTGCCCCTTTTTCCTGTAGTGGTTTGGCTTTTGTTTCTCTGTTATGACACTTGCTCCTGTGGTTGCTGTGATGGTCATGTACTGATATATTTCAGTCCTGTTAATAGCTTTAAGACTTTGTTACTGAGATCCAGATGTTCTGATTGGAGCTGTGTTAAAGGAAAAGAAAGCATTGTTCCACTTAGGCCGTGCAAAGTGCCCTCTGTGACAAGCAGCACAGCTGGAAGTTCCCAACACTACAGTGAAAGAAGGTGCTTTAGGGGTTACTGGGGGCACCACTTTTTCAGAAGTATTTACCTAGAAAGCACTAATTTAAATGAGCTGTCTCTAGATTAGAAGCAGTTTTCTAAACAGACTGCATTTAATGTATCTTAATTGGTCCTGTCCATTCTCAGAAACAGACCTTTGATATATCTTCTCTCAACTGGATTTAGCAAGGTAATTAAACCAAACTCTTCAGTCTTCCACAAAGTAGATCCCCCACTCTCCAGACACATCAGCTCCTCAAGCTCTGCTCTTCTGCCTTCAAGTCATCCTCCCTGACCACAGGCAGTAAACTCAAGTCTTCCAAAAGGGACCTCACTCTGTGTGCTCAGCTGCAGAACTTCCCTGACTGAAGGTATTTCATGGTTCAATTTTATTTAGATTCCTGATAATTTTGTTAGTGATCAGCATGCCCATAATGAGTCCTAAGTCATTTGCTTGTAGCTAATGAGCTGTCAGTATGTCAACCATGGTTGCTTGATGCTGTTTTTCTAGGGCTTGTCTAATTGGTTTTTTTTGGTGGTTTTTTTTTTTTTTTTTTTTTTTTTTTTTTTTTTTTTCACATTGCAGAACATCCATAGAGTCCTCTGTTACTTCAGCTTTGGTATCAGCTGTAGGAGACAAATGACCTCCAGAAAGCTTTCACAAAAGAACTTTCACAAATGGTCTCTGTCATGCCAGGCAGGACAGAAAAGACTGCAGCAGCTAGAATAATAGGAGCTGTTGGACTTAGGGTCAGATTTTTGGAAAGCACTCTCCACTTTCTGACAGGGAAGTTACAGACACGCATCTTGAAAACAGCATCTCAATCTATTTTTAAGCCTTTAGATACTACTGTAAAAACAGTTTGCAATGGTCAGCCTTAAGTCAAACACTTTGGAAGTGTCTTAAGGAAACACACTGTGCCCAGGCTGCACCATGACAGAAAACCTGCCACAGTCAGGTCACTTCACACAGGAATATTCACTATGGTTTTAAACAGAGGTAAGAGAAAGTTTGATACTAAATGATTTAGCCTCTCAAATTTTGACCAAGATTGTACCAACCATGTCATATGTCGTCCAGTGAAGAGTAGAAGTGTTAGTGGATGAAGTCAGCTACTAGGGCTACCAACATTTAATTTCACCCTTCAGCCTTTCTACACTAAAGCTGTCATCCCCTAAAAGCCTCGTACTGTCACCTCAAAGAGACAGCAGCTGACACAAACCTTTAAAGTGAAAGGAAAAAGAGATTTTGTGATACCATAAAACTGGGGGTGATAAAAATAACAGTAAGTACAGCAAGATACTTGCTGCTCATCTTTCACATCTGTCTTTTCTTGTTGTTACTGGACATGCACAGAAATGGAGAAGTAAGCAGCTTCTCTTGTACACCAAAAGTGTTTCCCTTTGGCGAGCCAAAGAATACAAAAACTTGTAGCAAAGCTCTGCACTGGTTAAAGTTCTCTGAGTATTCTCTGTCTTCCCTGAACACAGGAGAGATACAGATATGTGCTATTAATACATAGAAAAAGAATGGATAAATTGCTGGACTATTTTACTGCACAGAGACCAAGGAGGAAGGAAAATCAGAGAGGTTTTGACAAATCAACTGTGAGGCAAAAACCCCACCAAACCCACTCATGGTACACAAGCTAAATCAGAGAATCAAGTCTGCACCATGAAAAAAACAAAGAGCTTAAAAGACTCCCTTTGCCACCTGCAGCAAAAGCAGACTATGGCAGGCAACAGTGCTGACTGGGGAAAAATGCTGTTATTCTATTATATAGGGGTAAATGATTTGCTCAATAAGCTGAACTAAAAGCCCATTAAAAATGGCATCAGAGGGAAAGAAATGATTCAATAATAGTCCACTAAGGCACAACTTCAAAATGCAAAGCAGTTCAAAATTTGTCAATTACTCTATCTAAACATCAAACCAGGTAGGGTAGTGACACCACTAAGAAAGCAAAATTTGATTTTTTTTCCCCTTTTTTTATTATGCTGTTATCTAGTACTGAGTAAGTTCGGTTTGATTAATTTAATTCATTCCTCCTAAGCAGCACACTGCAACAGTACTGGAATGAGACTTTTAAAAATTACTATTTCATCAAAGGTTTTTAATACCCATCTATGATTTAATTTGATCACCAAATTTGATCTATAATGATATTAATAGATTTAAAAAATCCATAGTAGAGTCCATTATTGTTGAACTTTATCATCTTTTTGAAAGTACAATGGTAAAATTATCTATTAATTAGATTAATTTCAAGGAAGTTTAAATCATCCTGACCCGTGATACTTGCTTGCAAAGCTTTTGTAAGAGAATAATTAATAGGCAATAGTCCAGGAATATTATTCTGAGCAGATGCGAACCTTGAACTTGCAGTCACTAGACTTAAATTCTAACTAGGAATACATCATCTTATGGAAACCCCAACACCCTGCAGGGCTGCAAGAAGGAAGAAAAGGAAAAAAGATCCAAGTAGATTGCTGTTGTTATATAGAGCCTGTATTATTGCTTAACATGACCACAAGCTAGAAGTGGATAGAAGTAAAAATTTCTGAATTTTAAAAGTTCAAGGTGAGAGGGACTGTGCCGCTCAAATAATGGAGCCTTGTTTAAAGAACACATCTTACAAGGCATTTAATTTGTCACGTATTCTGCTGGAAAACTGTACAGCCTTGGACAAATATTTAACCCTAAACAGTAGCTAGCAGTAAATACATACAGCAAGGAAGACAAATACAAAACTTAAGCATGATTTTTGCTACTTTTCCTCACCCTTCCATCATGACAAATCAATTTCTACACATTTTGGATTAGATGTCTTCCAAAGATATATCTGATTCCCTGGTCCTAGTTTTAAAAATTTAATTAGAATGTCTTTATGGTAGAAGAACAATATCCACTGAACAAGGAATGGGAAATAATCTAGATTAGAATCTTGTATTCACGTGTAAATTCTCAACAGAAATTAATCCTTGTGTTTTCTGATAAACCATGTCACATTGAACTGTCTAATAAATTGTAAAATGTTTTCCATGTTGACAGATGGAGCTCTCACCTGTAAAACCTCTTTAGAATATACTGAGAAACTACCAAAACGTTCTGTTTCAAAAACTGAAGAGAGGACAGAACAGTTTCCCATGCACAGAGGCTCCCAGAACACCCTGTAAGCAGGGGCAGATGGGATGTTCTGCTGTACGTGTTGTTTCATAACATCTAAGCTTTTAACACTGACACCGTGCAGAACAAAAGCAGATCACTGAACCGAGAAACCTAAAACCATGCTTCCAAGGCTTCAGGAAAGATCAAACTGACTAGATGTACACTTATAATATTGTGACTAAACGAGGAAAGGCTGGAACAAAGGAAAAGAACCTTCCCTTGAATCCCTAGCTCAACTCCTACATAGCACACATTGAGCAACACAACATGATAATAAATACCACTGCCTTAGCTGTAATTTTATGACATTTTACAGCACCAAGCAAGAACACTTTTTCTCAGGGAAATATTGTGTATTTCTGATGAACTATTTAGCAGACACTAAATGTGCTGAATTCAAATGAAATGTTTGCACCAGAGAGTCACAGGAAGAAGGACCTCACAGCATGGCCCTCGATCCCCTGTAAGAAGTATTTGGTGCGGCACTCAGTAAAGCCTGGAGTTCTTTTATAACAAAGTTTCAAGAATAAATTCCACCAATAACACTTTTTGCTATCTCTCTGGGAAATCTAGCAAAGTGAAATTGATTTTCTTTTTTTATTAGCAAGGCTATTAAGCATGAGGCACCAAGAGATGAATGGAGAGCAAGCAACATAAAGAGACAAAAGTGCCTGAAAATGCCTTTTATTTGTTGCACAGTTTCTTTTTGATAAGAAATCACAGAATCAGAGAGTATGTTGAGGTGGAAGGGACCCAGAAAGATCATTAAGTCCAGCTCGACAATCCCCTCCCTTGCCCGGCTGGTGGCTGTGCCTGATGTCCCCAGGACACCCCCGGCCCTCCTGGCTGCCAGGGCACTGCTGGCTCACGTTCAACTTGCCATTGACCCCAGGGCCTTTTCCATGGCACTGCTCTCCAGCCTCCCATTAACCAGTCTGTCCACTCACCCAGAGTTGCCCCATCCCAGGTGTAGAATCCAGCACCTTTGCCCGTTGAACCTCATGCAGTCAGTGATTGCCCAGTCCTGTCATTTGTTATGGTCTCTCTGCAGGGCCTCCCTGCTTTCAAGGGAGTCAACAGCTCGTCCAGTTTTGTATGGTCTGCAAACTTGCTCAGCATCCCTTTCAGCGCTGTGCCCAAGTCATTAATTTGGGAAGCTGCTGAAGAGCACTACCTGCAGGGGGGCAAGATCAGTCTCTATCCAGGCTCCCCCGGCAGCACACAGTGACTGCAGGAGTCTGCTTGTGTGTAGGAATCTGCAGGTGCAGCAAGCAGCCACTACAGAAATATGGTCCTAAATTTGTGGAAAGAACCAGAAAATTTTTTCCTAACTTCTGAGATTCATCTGAGCTCACTAAAGAGTGTTCCAGTAAAAGTCACATATTGCTGATAGCCCACTTCTACTGCTCAGTATAAAGAAATTTGAAACTGGGGCTTGCAGATGAGGTTAAGAAACTCATTATCCATACCACCCTCTTTCCATCCTTTTCTTTTAAACTCATGTCCTCATTGCTTTTTCTTTGATTTTTCTCCTGCTTTGATCATCCAGAGCTGACCATACAGGTTTGTTCCCTGGGTCATTTTTCTACACAAGCGGAAGTGGTAGGAGAGCTGGAAAACAGACCTAAAAGGCATAGGATAGCAGCACACTGCTGCTGTAAAACAACTGGCTGCTGTAAAACAACTGTAAAACAACTTATTCTGATCTTGTATCTTCCTGGTGCACTGTTTTCATGGCTTGTCTTTTATAGATAGCATGATAAAAATATTGTAGGCATAAGGTTCCATTCTCTGGGAGTAGAACCGTTTGGTACACAGTGACAAAGAGAATAAAGGAGGATGCCCCCACCCCCCAACACATGCAGTTTACAATGCATTTATGGTCCTATGAGAGTGGAATGAATTCCTACAAGCAGAATTAATATGATACCTTATTCTTTAACATCTGAAGGAGGCAGAAGTAAAGGAAAAATGAAACTTAAAGTGGCTCTTATTTCAAACAAAATGAGGATATTTAAACAGGAGAGTCTCAGGGGAAAGATTTCATATCACTATAAACAGTGCATTTGTCCAGAATATAACAGCAATGATAACGTCACTAATGGAAGTAAGACATCCTTGCAGTTTCCTGTGGATTTTAAATTAAAGAAACAAGTACCAGAGCTGAGATACTGTTGTATGCATGTGCACGTGAGTGCCCAAATACACTGCTCACCTTTTGCAATTACCTAATTGTAATGTCAGATCAAAGATAGTCAGAGTACAGATGGATGATTTCTCATCTGCATCTGGCTGTGGACGTTCTGTTTGTCATTGGGCCTCGGTGAAAGCACGAAGCAGCAATACACTCATTAGTCCCTGGAGGTTTCTGCAGTTTATGATCAAACAGAGATGAGTTTTCCATCTTCCTGCTGCTTGTATATCATTTAACACTACAAGATGTTCCATGAATAATGGAAATAATGAAAATATGTCCTCTAAGACACACTCCCCAAGCCAGAGACCACATACACTGCAGTTATTAAGCCATTATATATGCATTGATGAACTGGCAGCTGCTGCAGGGCAGAGTATGTAAAGTGCATATTACAGCTCAGCTTTGCCTGCCTTTCCTCAGCCTGGGAGCTTGCTCTGGATCCTCAACTTCCATTGGAAGTTTTGTGAGAAAGCAGCTGTTTCTCACAAAACTGAGAGGAATGTGAGTAGCTCTGAGATTACCAGGAAATGCTGAAGTTACTTGGAGCAGACAGACAGATAAACAGGCAGCATGGCTATATAAACTTCAGTTGTGACTGTTCTTCCAGTTATTTCCTTGTGGGCTTGCACAGCATGGTTTTAAAATACATGATAAATAAGGACAGACTGAACAGTTTCTAAAGTATGGATTTTTTCTTATTTACCTTCAATCTTGAGGATAACAAAGAACATCCTTGCTCTATCATAGCTCCACCTGTTCTTCCCAGGCATTTCCTGACAGTCTTCATTTCATAGGAACAGTAAGACAGGATCCAACTCTGAGTGTCAAATAATTTTTTTTGTAGCACTTAAGTACAATGTAACTGCAAAGATCCTTAGGGACTTATTTAATAAAGTAGGCTGAAATACCCTAATTCTGGATCCTGCTTGCTTTAGTAAGTTCTATAACAAATCCAGGACCATGTGGGGATTCACAGTTGTAACTATATTAAGCAGCATGGCCAGCAGAACATTTTAAAGCAACTAAGAGAGAATTTAATCCTTCCAAGGCAAAAAGAATTTTTCTTGAACTGTTGCCAAAAATAAGTGCACGTTACACAATTTTAATTCCATTTGTTGGAAGCATATAAGCATAAAGTAGTTCACTATTAGATGAAAACCAAGAACTACAGGCAGTAAGCATCTTTAATATAAGAACTCACTACTGAAAACATAGTAATATTGGGGGTTTGGGGCAGTGGGGGGCTTGTTATAGGTTGCAGACAGAATGGTTTTCTTGTTATAATTTGAATGTAACTTATCTGTCTGCTATCCCTCACTTCTGCCCATATACTATGCACTTGCAAATTCTGACAAAATGATAAAGAATGCTAGGCTGGTCTTTTATCTCAGACTTAATTAAATTCCCCAGAGAAAAAACCAGCAGCACCCACACTTGAGGTCAGATGGGCACAACTCAGCTATTCAACATTCTACTTGACATTTTGCTGGCTGGCCAGTACATGCACAAAGCTCCAGACTTGACAGATCATTTGCCATCTTGCATGTCCAGAGTACAGAAAGAGAGAACAGGGGAGCAGGAGAGTATAAAGAGGATAAAGGGCACATGAGATCACCACACACGGAGAAAAATTTGCTTACTCAAATATCAGCAAAGAAATTCTAAAATTCTTTCAGCAGCTCATCAGACATGACCAGCTCAAGTCAGAAGAACCCTGAGTGCCATTTTACACATTTACCTCTAATTCACTTCAGAAAATGCTTTAATGCAACCAAGCTGGAAAATGCAAATATTTGTTAAATCACATATGACAATGGTTCTACAGCCATACTGCACTGACAGAGCCTGATTTTCTCTCACACACTCCAGCTAATGCGATGTATTTATGCCAATTGAACTAGTTCTGCTTTTCATCACTTAAAAGAATTCAGTTCAAGCTTAAGAAAAAACTGAGGTTTTTAAATTCCATTAACCAAATGAGAGGTTGAAAGGCACATATACTACAGCTACAGTAAGTCACAGATCTTAATTGGACTGTTTTGTTTTTATATCAATGGTGAAACTTACAAACTGGGAAGTAGACAAAAATGTATCTTGTCAGATAATCTTGCTATGCTGGCATCTCATTAGAGATGAAGAGCAAAATACACTCCATGAGGTTCAGGTGCATGGGAGGCTTACACAAAAAGCCAGGGATGGGGTGGAGATGAAAAAAAACAAAACAAAACCCACAAAACAAAACAACCACAACAACAAAGTTCTGGAATTTGGGGATGTACAATGCACATGGATAGAGCTACACAGCTTCTATTCCCAGGGATGCGATTAAATACATGCTCAAGGCAGCAGTGTGATTAGAATGAATTGGTCCAACAAAATGTTCTGAGATTGGAAGATGATCCAGTTCAAACAAATGAGAAATGAGGATGCTACAATGTCGAATATTTAATTAACGAAAGAAAAACAGAGAAAATTCACTGGAGACAACTGTTCTGTATTCCCAGACAATGGCTACCTAGCTTGAGAAACATTTCTGTTACTAAACTCAATTTTAAGAAAGGAAAAGAGATGCAGGTGTGGAAGAATCTAATATTGTTCAATTAACATTCTGGTATAAGATTTTAATGATATAGCATTGTGAAAAATCCCATTTAATGTGTAGAGAAAAATATCTTCTCCTGATTGGTTTGGCATGTTCCAGAAATGCTGTCTGATTATACCTCAGCCCAGGAGACTGAGAAAGCTGTCTTAAAAGATTACAACCTACAGACTCACATTTCTGATTTGTACAACTGCTGGAGGACATTGCAGAGTGAAAGCATTTTCCGAGGGTATTGTGCAGACTGTGCATCTCAAGTGTTTTACACACATGAATTCAGCAAACCTGCCTTCCTGGACAGCAGTAAATCAACCAGCCAAGCATCTTAAAAAGAAATAGAGGAGAGTAATACATTATATAATTTTTCTCTGTTTTGTCCTGTGAACACACTTCTGATAGTGCAGAGTGCAAAGGTCTGTTTGATAAAGCAGTCTGATTGATAACAACTGTGCCATTCCTCTGAAGAATCCACATGAGTATCACAGATGGTGAGATAACTTGCTGTAATTTTCTCAGCAAAGAACACTGAATCAAGCTTTCAGCCTACATAGCAGTCAATAATTTCCAACAAAAATCGCTAAAGGAGATTTTTTTTTTTAAGTAGAGAAGGAATTCTGTACTTGCATCCCTCAAATTTCAATTATCCTGGCATCCACATCTCTGCTGTGAGGCTGGAATGTGTTCTACAATCAGCATGTTGAATATTTCTGCCTCAGTGATTCTGAGTGGCCATGTAGGTTAATGTCAGACCTTGACAGTGATAAGGAAAATAGTGAAAATATGGGAAAGCCAGAAGGGGGAAAAGAGGCATAAATAATACTGAACTACAACTGACTGAACTGAGATGCATGGAATTCTGCAGCACTGAGGGTGTGGTCAAGTGATCACCTTGAATACCTTCACATTATACTGTACTAGCTGGGTCATGCAGGTCCTTGTGTCCTGCTACTTGGAGCCTAACTAGAATAGCTGGACTTCATTAAATTTAGAGCTGGTTCATGGGGTGAGGCACCTAAACCTACACATAAGCCAACCACATTTAACATTAAGTATTAGATTGATTGGGGGGGGGGGGGCGGTGGGGCGGTGGAATACCAAATAAAGCATTTCTGTGATCCCAGCTACTCAACTGCCGTTATCCCTCATTAAAGAGTTTTTATCAAATACACTGACCACAGGATGGACAAGCACAGAGTACAGAGCAGACCCTCAATCTGCAGGTGCACTGTGGACTGTAAGGGTGTACAGGGGTGTTCTGTAATATCTAACTGGAAACAATAATGGCCCTTCAAAACATGCACCACACTGGATCTCACACAGCCTTCTGCAAACTGAATAAATAAGCCTTCTGCTTTAAAAAGTGTTTACTCCTATTTCTCTAATAAGCAGCTCTTCCTTTTTCATCTATAATATCCAACAAAGTTTTATCAAGACGAGTTTCCATTTCCAGTTAATCTTTTGTCAACAGGTGAAACCACTATCTAGCCAATGACACCAGAATCAGCATACCTGCATTCTCACATCTCCCTGGACTTGGGCACTTACTGCAGTGACTAGACTTACATAGCTAGTCCAGGTTTGTTACTTGGGAGGCAAATAAAAAACAACTTGGTCCTTGTAACTCAAATGCTGTAGTAACCTTGCTCCCATTAATCTTAAGAGTTTTTCTGAACAGCACAGAACTTGAAGGCACTGGAGTCTGACAGACTCCAGTCTTGAAGGTTTACCCTCCATGGCCTCTTCAGGTTTCCCACATGCTCCCTCTGCACATAGAACCCTAAAAGCAATCCCACTGTCTGCACTCCTGGATCATGCACAAAACCACCTGCAAACTTTCCTCCCCAGCCATTGTGTCTGTTCTTGGTGTGAAAAGCCTGCTTTGATTCCAGCTCTTACACCTTTCATGTCACTGGCATTTTGTTCCATTCTCACTGGCTTGCCTTTGGAGAGCTCTTTCCCTTGGGAAGAAATGCTGCAGCTCCATTGATCGGCCCATGCTCTGTGTACAGCAATTTCACAGCAGACTTTATTGCTTGAACTCCATGGCACAATTTCCATTGGTTTACAATAGCTCTAAGGCTCTCAAAGTGGTCTCATCATCATCACAATTATTTGTTTAAAAGGCTGTTCTGCTCTTCGAGTGCTGTCATTCAGTAAGCCCACCTGCACTGGATGGAACAGCATCCTTGTTCCAAGCCTATATCATCTTTTGGTTCCTAAAAAACAAAAAATGCTTCAACTCAAATATAAAGTGTCAGCTAAACTGGCAAGGCATCTTTTTACCCCTTGTTACTTTTGACTGGAGCTGATAAAATGCCAGCTACGTATCTTCC
Organism: Pyrgilauda ruficollis; assembly: GCF_017590135.1. Classification (NCBI taxonomy): domain Eukaryota; kingdom Metazoa; phylum Chordata; class Aves; order Passeriformes; family Passeridae; genus Pyrgilauda; species Pyrgilauda ruficollis. The sequence continues at coordinate 8,391,595 of NW_024527710.1, forward strand.
CCAGTAACACAGCCTGGGAATTTGCTTCTATGTTGACCTGTTCAAAAGAGTTTCTGCTATGACTAACTCCTGCACAGAATCCTCAAATTCAAATTAAGATGAAGAGCTTTCTAGCTATTTCCCCTGCAAATCTCACTTTGAATTTTATGAATAAAATTTAAAAATTGTCTTCTTTGTATAAAGAATTGTCAATGTATAATTTTAGAATCCTTAAAAATTCTATTCCCAGGAGCGGGAATAGTCCATCTTTCACAGAAACCTGGCATTTAATTTCCTTTCTGCTTTCCTGCAGTTTTATTTCAGATACTTTTCTCATAACACTGCTTCTGAACTGTCTCATTTTTGATTGTTACTTTAGCATTCTTGTACAAAATACACATTTTTAAACTCTAACAGTACCCAGTCTCCTCAACTTCTACCAATGAAAAAGAATACTCTGTTTTTTAATTCTATAAAATAAATAGAGTCAAATAGTATTTTGCTGTGAAGTACCTAGAATTTGTCCCTTGGCTTTTCTGCTATTGTCATGCTTAAGTGAGAACAGAAACCCTACCCTCACCAAATTAAAGCCATTAGTCCATTTGTAGCCATAGCACTTGCCAGACAGAATCTCCCACGGCAGTTGCAGACAGCTCTAGCCTTTTAATTGACTACCTGCTCAAGCATTTCCCATCACAAACAAAATGCTCTGGTACACTTGCAGCTTGCCTCTTCAAGTCCTGCACAGGAGCACAAGGCTTCCCCTGAGGCCTGCCCACATGGTGGAAGAAAAAGGACCTTACATCCCCTGAGGAGGGCACTTGCAAGGCTGGAACACCAGGGAAAGGATGTCTGGCTTTGCATTCCCATGGCTGCCACCTCCTGATGCAATCATTCGCTTTTTGTATAGTGTCTTCTAAATCCTAGCCAACAGTTTTACCCCTACAGGTACAGAGTAAAGAGATTCTGAAGATATATACCTATTAAAAAGTCAAAAACTGTGCAACCAAAGTCTCTGTGTGTGAGTGGGGGAACATCACCCATCAGTCATGCAAGCCCAAGCTCTTCCCACGTTACTCATTAGGAACACAAAATAATCCTATTTCATGTTTCTACACAGATACTCCAGACTTTGAGCCCAGTTCTCATTGCTAACAATAATGGCTGACAGGTAGATGGAGGTTAGAGTTGTTCCATTATAAAGGAAAGCCAAAAGAATACAGAGTTAAAGGTTTCATAGCTCACCAACTATGTCACTGCTTGATGTTTCAGGTTTTGAACTCTTGTCTTTGCACATTCCTCTTAATGCTTTTAGATTACTTTCTTGCTGGAGTGTTTATTAAAGCAGCTGTGTCATTCACGGGATAAAAAAATCTAATAAAAGAGTTCCATCTTTAAAACAATTAAAAATAAATGCAACAGATGTGTAGCTCTACTCTTGGCTATTGATTTCAAATCCCACAAGACTTTCACTATTTTATTATCATTTACATGATAACTCAGGGTAGATATTGTTCAGTGAAATGCACAGAGATTCACTTGGGATCTGATCCTGTTGGGTTCCACCCTCCTGCATTTTCAATTTGCCTTCAAGTTGAGTATTCATTTTTAAACCACACCAAAGCGTACATATGGCTCATGATAAAATTCTCAAGAGGAGGCCACTGGTTTCAGGAACAACAGTAGAAAAAATATGAAGGGAGTAGTGTGAAAAGAAATGTCAGCAAGGCTCTGCCTGATTGAAGTCGCTTCTGCATTCAATATTTGAATTTTCTGCATTATTTATTGCCACCATAAAGAGTTTAATCCTTAAGGCATCATTCTGCATGCAGTTTCCTTATAAGCACATGAAACCCTAAGTAGCTTAATTCCAACACAGTTATATAAATTATTAACTTCATCTCCAAATACGATATGAATTTCATCTCAGAAATTGTCTGAGATCCAGAACTTCTGTGTGGATACCAAATTTCCATTATGCAAGCTTTTACTAGAGTTCTGCAAAACAATCTTTCACTTGAAGGCTATACTGCAGACACGGGCCATCTTGTAAACTGCAAGCAGGACCAAGGAAATATCACCAAACCCAAACATTTACCTGTAAGAATCCTATTCCCACCCATATTTCTACATTTTTCTCTCCAACTGATTAAATATAAGCACCCCACCACCACTACTCCCACCCCTTTCCCCCAAACCCCAAGCAGATTAACCTACAATTTGGCCAATTGTAAGGTACCTTGAGGTAACTTACTACTTTGAGTGCATCAAGCATGATAACCTAGGACATGGCAAATCTCACAAGAGAAAACTCTGCAAGCACCACTTCTATTATTCATTCCCTACTGTCACCCTGAGTGCTCTCAGAAGAGTTCTCCAAATGTCACCTTCCCACTAACTTTCACATAGCTACATACATGTGGCTAGAAATACTGCTTCAAGTATATCCCAGTGTAAGTGTTCTCATTCCACAGACACAGAAAATGCATTAGTTTCTTCTAAAAAAAATTATATGGAAAAGAAGAAAAAGAAAGCAACAAAAACCAAACCAAGCAAAAACCTGGAAGTTCTGTCCACAGAGCTGGTACCTTCTTCTATGTTATCCTCCAAACTAAAAGCAGAGAGGATGAATTATTATTTTTAACAACACCAGAACTCTGAAGAGCTTCCTCCAAGGGTCACTGAAGTTCACAGGAATCCATTGGGTTGACTTATTTCTGCAGCAGTCCTGACCTTACATTCAGTCCATGAGTTTCTGCTTAGTTTGCCTGTATTAGTGATTCAGTTGCTATTTCTATCCAAATATCTGACAAATAGCAACACTTTCTGCAAAGATCTATGTTCTGGCACATGAGGAAATATGTATATTCTTTATTAATTACTAGTTTTTATTTCTACTTGAGAAGTTTTAGCCATCTAACTGAGAAAAAGAAATGAGATAAAATAAGCAGTTTTCAAGTGGAATACTACACATCAAGCAAGGGACTGTTTGGCTAGTTCCTGGTAACTATCACCTGATAAATCAGCACAGACCAGAATTCAGTCTGCCCAAAACGGGAAGAAAAAGCTTTGTATTTTGTACAAGTTAAAGCAACAACAAGATATAAGTATCTTTCTGAAACCAGCCTCAAATGTCTTAAGAGGAAAGAAAGCAAGCAAGCCTTGCAAGATTCAAGAATGAAAATGCTGATAACATCTCAGCTGAACTCATTTTAGGATGTGAGCCAAAATTCAGCAAGGAAAGGACAGGATGAGCTTCCAGAGGGCAGGGAGCTGTTGTTCCCAGAGGCAGCCACTGCTGCTGGTGAGCAGAGAGTGGTTGTGGAGCAGGCAGCACGTACCTGGGACATGCACTGCCAATATGTGTATCTAATTTTTATTGTATATACTCCCCTGGACACAAGAAGTTTTAAAAATTCCAACATTACAAGCATTTTAAGTGGACTTCAGGGTTTCTTAAGCTAGCCTATTAAATCAGTGGTCTTTCTTTCAATCCTAGGTCCCTTGAAGTCAATGAGTTTATTCTGCCTGAGTAAAAGGTTCACATCCTCCACTGATTTCTTTTCATCTTTGTCTTCAAAGAAAAGCTTAGATTCTATTTGGCAAGGGAGAAAATGCTTCCTACAACCAAAACCTTTATGAACATTTTGAATTCTGTTCCATTCCAGTTTTAGTGATGTATGTGTTTATATTACAGTCTATGTTTGGAAATGAGGGAAACTAAGGCAATGCAGCTGGGTCAATGAACCTGCATTAAGGTGGATGACTAAGCACACCAGATTCAACACACAAACCACAAGATCCATTACAGTTTATTTGTTTCATATTGTTTTTCAGCACAGCCTTACCTACAAAACAGTTTTGTAAAAGTAGTGCAAAGCCCTCTGTATTCTCTTGCATGGTTTCTTATTTTTTAAAAAAGCCAAACACCTTTTTCCTTAGAGCATAAAAGAAATGTGTCTCTTAGAGTCTGCTTTCATTAGAAATCAGGAGTAACATCAACTTTTCTACAAATTACCTTTGGAGGCCACATCTGGTTAGCTTAATTCTTCAAAGATTGCCTTGCTCTGTCTCCTTGGCTCTTTCTTCCTTTGTCATATATTGGCTTGTTTTATGTCTGACAGTTCTTTTATTACCAGATTTCATTTTGAATCCGATTTCCCCCCTGTCTCATTACTTCTGTCTTGCTCTCTGTTTGTTCTCTATCTCTTTTTCCTGTCTGACAATTCTCTTATTAGTGGGTTTGGTTTTGCCTTTGTTTCATGCTTTCTGCTTTTATTCTCTTGTGTCTTATTTTTGCTTTTTTACTTATTTTTCTCCTGTCAAGGCCTCCTTTTCTTTCTGCCTATTCTCTCAAAAGGTATATGCTTAGCTTTTGTTTAAGGTTACCAGATTTCAGCATGCTGTGGAGTTAGTTTATTGTTAGATATTGCCATGCAGAAGGAACCAGGTTTCAATCAGTTCCTTTGGTCTGTGAGCAGCCACTAATCTACATATTTATATAGCCATAAGCTCTGCTTCTCAGCTACTACATGTCCTAGAACCAAACCTTCTAGTTTAAGAGCAAGGACACTGCTTTTAAAGTTCATGACTTTCCCCCAGCATTCTCCATAAGCCATTAGGTTCCCTCCAGTTAGCTCAGAGAGAAGGTGACACCGAAGCCCTGCCTTCCCTCTGCTCCTTGCCGGTTGGCACAGCGCGCTCAGGGCAGTAAATCCTGTCCTGCTGCACGTTAACAGCACAATCAGTGTTACCTGCAGCTCCCGTGCCTCAGCTCCTCCCCAGGGAACAGCTCTGTGTGCACACCATGCAGGCTTGCTGTGAGACATTTCAGAGGGAAAATGAGAGCTTTTGTGTGCTTCATTGGGGCTAAAGTGGAAATAGTGTTATTGATGAGCTTCATCCAGCTGGTCTCCTAATCCTATAAAGAGCTCCCTGTACCACCAGGATTCCATGTATCCTAGGGACTAGCAAGCACCCACTGGAAATAGCCCTGAGTGAAAGCCAGGGCACCTCAGTTATTTGCCACTTGCATCACTCATTTATTTTAAATGCCAGAACCTGAGGCAAGACCAAGAAAGCACTGCTGGGACAGGGGGCTGACCTGAAAGGAGATGTCTGGCCTGTAATGATACTTCAATAGGATGTTTATTTTCACAGCAATAGGAAACACAACTGGATGATCTCACTGCCACTGACTAGAAGAATGAGGAGAATATTATCTCACTGCCCCTTCAGATTGTTGTTCAGGTGTTTTTCAAATTAAAAGGGAGGTCTTGCAGTCATAAATTTTCTCCACCATGCTTCTGGATGGAGAATTCTGATTCCAAAGGCACCAGCAAAAGGAGCTCTACAAGATTTCTGGGTGAGAGCTCAAACTGATTTATTATTTGCCAAGAGACACATTAAATAAACTTGGCCTTTTTTGCTGTCATCAGCTGTCTGAAAGACAAGCTATAAGCATTAGAGTTTCTTTTAATGCCACAGTACTTAGGTTAGAGAAAGCACAGTTGAAGCATTTTACATTTGGAAGGAAGGTGGGATGTCAGGGATGAATATTGCTTGCTGGGGCTGTCTGTTCCTCAGTGGGGAATTAGTTCCTGTGCAGTGTTTTCTGTGTATGTCTCCACTGGAGGTGAACAAAGTTGTAAACTGCCTTTGGTAAATTAAAATTTGGTGAATCACAAAGAGGATGAAGTGTCATGTCCTCCTCACAGCCTGTAACGAGAATCTCTGTGAAGTGATTGAGCATTCCTTTAAGGATCATTATTGCCAAGGTGCAAGAAGCAACCTTCTGTTAGTTACTGTCAGGACACAGCATCTCTATTGCATCTCTACTGCAGAAATTTTCATATTTGTTTTTAGCCACAGAACTCCCTCATAGGTTCTGGTTCTTTAGTCTTAAAAATCAAAAGCAGTACTCCATACAAACAGCAGCACAGACTATCAAGGCAGTGATTTCTGCTTAAGCTTCTGAAAACTAAAGAGAAAGCAATGGTGTGCCATGCACTGTGGGCTAGGCATACTGGCACCCTGATCCTTCACTACTGAAAGCTAAGAAATCAAAGGGATATAATGCACACAATGATGTGGGGCAGTGCAACATAAAACTTAAAGACATGCAGCCATGCAGAATTATTTGCTGTATTTAAATCCTGTGGACATACTAAAAACTGCAGCTGTGTGAACCAGATACCAACTTGCTATGCACAAATTCAGTATTCTTAGACCAGTATCAGGTTCTCAGATTCATCAAACTGATGATGAATGAATAAGAAAATAAAGAAATTACTCAGAAATGTACTGATGGTGGGGCAGGCTTTTTTTTTTTTCCTTTAAACAGATGCATCTGCACGAATTTCTCCAGACTAAATGGTATTAATCACATTACCACAGTAAGTCCCACAGCAAAGATGATTCATCTGCTCTGCTGATAAGGAAGGCCATCTCTGTTCCTGCAAATCAGACCCCTCTCCACATCACTTAGCTTCCTATCTTCTGATTTAAATAGAAATGGGACTAGACTGCACACCCTCAACACACAAGTCCAACTAACATTTCAGTAACTGTTCACCGCTATGCATAAAAGCCCTTATTAGCTGTCTTTGAGTGCTGCTGAACCTGACACAGCACTAAACTGTGGCAAACAGGCTGGGATTAGACAGTTCAAAACCATTTAGATGCCTTTAGATGCACTATCGTAATCTGCCTTTGGGAATGCTCTGCCCTCATAGCAAAAGCTACCACATTAACAACATATTCAAATTCCTACACACTCTCTTGCAGCCATGAGCCCTGTTTCAGCATTCTCCACTGTTTATGCTGGATTTAATCACAAAAAGCACCTCATGCACCCTTTCTAGGGCAGCTAGAACCAGATATATGTAGACACATGCTGCTTTTAAACTAAATCTATATGACTGAGCTTTCTTTTTTCCCAGCATCTCAAAAATTGGAGCACTCAAAGGCCAAATAATAAATTTCCTAAAGTACACCTGCACACCATAGAAATAGGAGACTGATCTGTGTTCAAATGCAAGACAAACACTGCAGACCTGCCCACAAGTCTGCTCCACCTGTTAGCCTCCTCCTCCAAACTGAGACTGGCAAGGTGCCTCTGCACTACAACTATTAGCAGAATTCAAACAATCCCAAATGAAAGATACATAAGGGATCCAGAGTCCTCAATTTCTCAACTTCTGTGGCTTGAGTTCAGGCCAAAGCAGTGACTGTTTAGAACCTGAAGGCTGATCTGGAGGGAGGAACAGTTTCTAAGCTTCTGCCTGGAGCCATCCATACCATATTCAGAATAACTGCATGTGCCATAACCAGCGTGGACCCGCACACTTCTGCCAAAACTGTACCCACTTCACTGAAACCTAATTTTGCCCAGAATTACTTAATTCAGACATCATCCTGCTATAAATTTGCTGGGAAATATCTCCTAATTTTTTTTTTTATCAACAAGATGACAAAAATTTAAAACACAGTTTCTATTTTTCAAGGCCAAGAATTTCTGGCTTTACAATAACACTGCTGACTGGTAAAAAACCGAAATGGGGAGGGTAAAAATATCATCATGCAGGGTAATATTCCTTTCATAAATACTCAAATTATAAATACCTAGCAAAGACAGAGCAAGGCAAGCTCCTGAACCACCTAACACTTCAACTGTTCAGAGAAACCCTTAGATATTGTTAGCAGAAAAAAGGTAAGTTCTGAAATTAATATCCTTTCATTTCTCATTCACATACTTCACATTAGTTGAAATAAGAGTAAATTACCTCAAATGCATCCCTTATTGAAAAAGTAAGGATATGTTTCTATACCTTTAAAATACACAGATTCTCCATTTTGATTTCTACCATGTTTGTTAAAGACGCACATAGTGCCAGTGTTTTACTCCTGTATCCTGCCCTCAAGAAAAGCCTATGGTATACAGAAAAGAAGTGTAAAACAAGGACAAGGCTTGGGCCAAATCTACCTGTCTTGTTTTGTTACCATCCACTTGAATCCATTTTCTCCAGAGTTACAAAGTATTTAGATGCAAATGTCAAGTTAATGCACGTGAACAAAATAGTTCAAGTAAAAAGAAAGCAACCTTTGGATAAAACACACTATTAAAATGTGTACGTATTTCAGACCATACTTCAAGACAGCTCTCCCCCAAAAAGGCATGAGTTTGCCAGTGAAAACAGCATCCAGCAAGCAAACAAACTCATTTATTTCAGAAGTCAAAGACCAATTCACCTTCCCTGTGGAAACTCTCATGACTGAAATGCTTTGCTAATTGATAGTGGGTATTTTTCTGGTATAGAAATATTTAATCTACAAACATGAAGGGAGCACAGCAGGCTGACTCTGAAGATGTCACCCTGAAATCAGTTGACTCAGTTGGGCATCCCTTCCAACCTCACAAAACCACTTTTCATCACTGTAGTTCTAAAAGCTGTTCCAAAACATCACTGGCTTGAAAATATATACAACAAGACAGAAATTGCAGGGGAAGTGTGAAAGGTTATAATATTCATATAAAGCAAGATAAATTAAAGTAAACATTATCCTTGGACACTTTATTTTCTTATTAATTTCAGACAAAACCCTGTCTTTTGTGGACAATAACTTCTGATCAATTGGTTCTAATTGTTTCAAAACCAATCACTGAATTTTTTACAAACCCCAGGAAGATTGCTAGTGAAATCTATGCCTCAGCCCTACTAAGACTGTTTTATGAACTGTCATATCCTGCATATTTCATTTAAAACCGAGCTCTGCCTCTGAACTATTTAACAATTAGATGAGATGTTTTGCTACAATTTCACTGCAATTCAATTGAGATGAGAGTTCAAGTGAAAGAAAACTTCAAAATGCCACTCAATTTATACTCATGCTTACATTGCTTAAAACACCCAAGACCACTTCCAGCAAAAAATCCAATTGCTGCAAAAACTTAATGGGCCTTAACATTTCATATTCCACAGACCCAAACACGGACAAACTACAGGTTGATGTTGTTTAGAATACTGTCGGACACCGATAGAGCACTCCAGGGTAAAAAGCCCCCTACTGCTAATGGTCTGTGTTTGAGCTGACAGCAGTGGCACACATGCACAGGGTGAGAAATCCTGAGGCCAAAGTCGTGGTACAAATGAAACTTCATCTTCAGAAGGAGGGGGCACAGATTTGCTGGTTGCGCCTGTTGTGAATTTGCCCACGTACATGCAAATAAAAGAAAGGGTAAAAAGCAAACCAGGCTGAAAGTTAGCTTGAGGAACAAAGAAGGTGACATGTGAATTTAGGATATCATCAAGACACAGAAAGGAAATAGATATAGACAATAGGGAGAAGGAAGGGATGCCTGGAGAGAAGGACAACCATTATTTGCTGATTGACTTACAGAATCACATCAATGTCTCAGCTGGAAAAGAGCCTTAAAATGATCAGGTCCAACTACTTATCTGACTCCATCAAGTCCACCATTAAATCATGCCCCTAAGTGCAACAACCATGGCTTTTAAAAACATCCAGCCCCCGCAGCCACTCCTCACAGGACTCACTCTCTAGGCCCTTCACAGCTTCATCCCTTCTCTGGACAGGCTCCAGCCCCTCAATGTCCTTCTTGTAGCGAGGGACCCAAAACTGGACACAGGAGGGTCCGGCCTCACCAGTGCTGAGTACAGGGGGACAATCCCTGCCCTGGTCCTGCAGGTCACACTATGGCTGACACAGGCCAGGACACCACTGGCCTTTTTGGCCACCTGGACACACACTGGTCATGTTCAGCTGACTGACAATCAACATCCCTGAGTCCTTTCACACCGGGGACCTTCCAGCCACTCCTCCCCAAGCCCGTAGCGCTGCAGGGGTTGTTGTGACCCTGTGTGCCATCACATTCACACCCAATCTGTCAGCCTGAACACAAAGAAAACCTTTGAGCCCTGCCTAGGTCTGTCCTTGCTATGCAACCATCAGTTGCAAAACCAGGTCTGCCACTAAAGCCTTGACTAGTACAGAAAGCACTTAATAGTTGCATGAAACAAATAGGAGCTGAGTCTGCACTGACACGAGATTCAGCTGAAGGGCCACTAGAAGCAGTGAGCAGCACTCCAGTATTTTTCCAGCATCGTCCCTCTCATTTATTATTTTTAGCTTGCTGTTCTAAGAAAAGAAGTCACAGATGCCTCTAACCTGCCTGTCTATTCACCACTTTCAATAGTCAGATTTCCTTGCAAGTTTCATGAAAATCTTCGTGACAGGGCACACTCAAAAGTTACCTACACCCACTGCACTTCTGGTCCACACCAATACACACAGACCAGCCAGGTACCCAGGCCTCCTGGAACTCGGGATCTCTCACAGCATTGGTTGGAGAAATCCCTGCTACAAAGGAAAAGAACCAGATAACACCAAAGAAAATGTCAGAAGTATGACAAAGAGACACTCTTTTATAAAGGCTGTGAGGAAACAGCCAGAAAAGCAAGAGATATTGTGGTGTGGAAGGAGGGAAGCAAACATACAATGACACAAGAGTCCCATCCTGAGGCAAGCACATTGTGTGAATCCCATTACTGATGGAATGACTTTTTACTCATTAAGAAACTCACTTTAGATAGTCTGTTGGTGTCTGTTCTCATTGCTTCCAGAGCAGAGAGATTCCTTAGGAGGGTCAGGTAGCGAAATGTCCACAGGACAAGTGAGTCAATGAAGGGGTGTTTGAATGTCTGCAAAGGCCACAATAAAGTGCTCACACTCTATCAGCAGTGGCACCATCCAGCCACCAAATCGAAGCCTTATCATGGACCAGCACAAGTCAGAAGCCATTACAAAGACTTTTACATAAATACATTTCCTGTTATCAGGAACCAAATGCTTCCACGGAGAAAATGTAAGGATTTTGTTTACAACAACACTGAGACACAACAGCAAATTAACAAAATTCATACTTCTGATAATCCTTTTTGACAGAATTCATCAGCCAGCTCAGGAGTGATGCATATTATTCTGATTAGGATGAAAAATTTATGATAGAACCAAGTATCTCATGCAATTCTGTCTGATAATAAAAAAATGAAAAAATAAAAACCAAGCAAATAAACAAAGAACCCTCTCAATCAATAAAACAGAACAAACCCCCCCCCCCAAAAAAAAAAAACCCCAAGCACACAGATTTGCCTTGAATGCAAAAGAAATTAAAGTAAAAGGAGTTATTTTCTTTACTCAGAGTACCAAACTTCTTTCTAGCTGACACTTAGTTCCGATGGATTTTTTGGCTTTTACTCTGAACTTGAACGTAGGGATTTTGTGACAATTTCTGATGCTTTAAATACAGCCCTCTCTTACTGCTCCAGTACCCCATCTACTTTTTCTCTCACCTGTATATCCAAGGCTTCATAAAATCATTTGCAACAAAACCCTCTGCTCACATGCACCCTGTGCCTGCTCGTGTTTGAAGTGGAAGCTGCTGTCACTCTACCATCTGTTCTGTAAAAGAGCATCTCTGTTTCATAATGGCATTCCCAGACAAAGGGCAACTTCTGCTTCCCCATTGGCAGCAACAGTTTTAGTCCAATTCAGAACAATATCTATTAGCAAAAATACAGAGCAAAAAATACTGCATTACAACACAAAAAGAAAAAAATATCTTTATTTAAAGTCACCTGAAGAGCAACCCAAAGGGCTCTGAAGAAATTAAGGAGAGACAGTAACATTATACCCGAGTGCATGGGTCTGTCCTGTTTTGAACCCTTTAAAAGGAACCATTTTGATGCTAAAGAAAAGGATGAAAATTATTATGATGAAAGACCAGCTTACAATGTCCTTAGATCAAAGGCCATCCAAGGCCACCTGCCCTTGCAAGCTGTTTTAAACATAAATCTCCACTCTTTATTCATTTCCTTTCAAAGCCTGACTGAAAGTACAACCCAGTTGTGACAATGTGGGAATAAATTTAAGAAAATGTTTGAATTCTGAGTGTCTGATCCTACAACTTTAGTCTTATATCAAGCAATCAATTAAGAAGGCTCTTTTTTTTTTTGTCCAGGCAACACATCAACTCCAATGCAGTGTTGTGGAGTTTCACACCCATGACCACTTCTTCTCTCTTGTTCAGGCCAATATCTCTGTTCAGCCTCAGTGGCTTTCCTCTCTAATCATGAGCAGATACTATGGATTCCATGCTCTGTTCACATTCTTTGGTTCCTACCTTTAGACATTGGATTTTTTAAATTTTCTTTGAAAAATTCTGATTTCCTGTTAATTTTTAAGGTCAAGACTTACAGAACATGCACAACCTACCTGTGCTTGATACAGCTTGTTAAATATTTCATTTTATTTGTGTTTTTATTAGCAGAATTCAGCCCTCTGGGGCACTCTTACAAAGGATGCTTTTGAAATGTAAATGTGATTGATTTGATATTACATCTTATATTATTCTTACTTGCACAGTGCCTTTGGGAACAAGAGAATGGAGTTTTCTTTTTACTGATGAAAAGATATTTTCCCTTTTCTACACAAAAAGAGCCTACAAATTTCTAAAAAAAGGGTTACCTGTCTTCATATATTCATGCTAACCAAGTTTTAGTGCTTCTTCCATTTTCTGAATTGTTTTGGGTAACAAAACCAATAAATTTGATGCTCCCATTTAAGGTGCAAGTTCAAATTTACACACAGTGCAAACACGGTTCCATCTTTAACAGGCTGAATAGCACAAAGCTCACCAGTATTTTCCCAGCTGCTAATGAAAAGTGCATACAGCAGTTCAGCTCAGTGGTCGAGGACATGCTGCTGTGTTTGCAAAACCCCATTATAACTTACTCATGTAGTGAGAATTATTTGACTGTTTTAAAAAGCAGTTAAATAAATGACAAATCCTTTATATAACGTTAAGTCTCTTATAAAGAATGTATTCCAGAAGAATATTTCAGCTCCTGGAAAGGATGGACTAGCACACTCCCATTTTAAACCCATGTGTTACACTTTTCCCTGTTCCCAAGAGGGTGGAATGATCATAATATATTTCACTGCACATCTGCAATCTCCTTGTTTCAAAGAAGGAATATTTGTATGACTTCTACAACTCATCAAATCCCAGCTATTTAGGAGAAATACTTCTCACTGTAATAAACAATGGTAACTGTTTCCAAATAGTGCTGTATTGTCTGGGGAGATATTTAAAGTAAAGCGAGTAACTAAGAAGCGATCTGCGTTTCACACGCACACTATTAAAATACACCCACAAGAACAAAAGGCATTTGGGTAAAATTTAACCAGTATTAAGCGTGCAGTTTTTCCAGTGATTTGGTAAAGCTTAGAAGATGTAATTAATTAGAACAGAAGGCTACAACAGTCAGACTCTTTCAGAAAGAATAGTTAAGGTACGTTGCCATATGGTTCTGAAAACTCATTTAATGCAATCCAAATAGAAGAACATGTGCATATACCCCTGTGAGTTTCCCAGGCATTAATACTACCTTTTAACTCAGCCATTTAGTGCAGCCACAACTGTTACTGAGCTGCATGACTTTAGACAATGAAGGTAAAATTAAACTGTGAAAAGATTATAAAAGCTGTGTAAACACCATAAACCAAGACAAATACTCACCTATGTGTTATATGACATAGGATGCTCCATTCTGCTGAAATAAGCTTTGTATAGCAAAAAACTTTTTAACTTCAAAAGAGCAACTGTATCCTTGCACAAACTTGCGCAGTAGTTACAGCAGTGTGGCCATGCAGCAGATCCTGAGGCAAAGCACTTAATCTATATAATATCTAAATTGCAAAGCTACATGCTCAAAATACAGAAAGAGCCACAGCTATAAATCACTTATAGAAAAGCCCTCACATTTGACAGTATCAGGTGCCATCTGTTCCTATTCAAGTGTGCTCCTTGGAAAAAAAAAAAATCAAGAAGAAATTAGAGTTGAAGTCAGAAGTTGGCATGACATTCATGAATCTAACAAAGAAACTGAGTTAGAACGGACAAAACAGCATTTAAGACCTTGACCAGCAAAATCTGGTTGTCATTCACTACTGTGAAACTACAAACTTTTTTACTAAAAAAGCAGCAGCATTGCTAGAAGCTAGTCTTGCCTTTAACTAGGATGCTGCACTATTGACAGTGATCCAGAAATAACACCAAAAGCAGAACTTTTGCTCTTCCTCCATCTGAGAAAGTCTGGACCTCATTAAAATCCCAAGGCTTAGTTCACCACCTAAAAAATATAAACCATTCATCCTTCCATCCCGAAAAAAAAATCATGCACCAAGGAGTAGTTTGAAAACCTTATTCTCTATTATTCCCTCTTCTGCTGGAGCTATTCTTACCTACTGTGTCAAGATCTATCATTGTTATAAAATCTTTGACTGCTAGTTATTTTTACCATTGCACTTAGCATGTTTTGGGCATCAAATAATATACAAAGTAAGCCTTTTCACTGAAACCTTGTTCAAAGTAAGAATGGAAAACTATTTTTGCTATTGTTCAGTTAATAAAACTATCTCATATCCATAATCCCAGATTCATCCCTTAGGAGGCAAAATATAATCCCCTGGGAGGTTTCAGTAAAAATGGAACTGTGCTCCAGTTCTGTGACTGGTAATTTCCTCCCACAAGCTCAGCGCTGATGTGGACACCCAGCACAGGTTCTGCCCATGCCACTGCTGACAGGATAATGGCCCTGTATTCACACCTGTTCCAGTTCCTCAGTCTTAATCACCTGGAGGCTGAAGACACTTGCTTAATGTGTATATTTTACAAGCAGTCAATGTAAAATTAATTACTTTCTCTTCCAGTTCTCCAAAAGACATTTTAAAGGATTTCCAGATGTATACAGTTTTTAAAAGCATCCTTCATTGATCTATGTTTCTGCCATAGATCTGTGTGCTGCCTTCTGCTCTCTTCAATCTGAGTCTGGAAAACAAGGTACCTTTTCTGCATCCCAATGCCTAAATGTATTCATTGACATTTAGTAATATGTTTTACTACTCTGGCCTTTGAGTGTGCTATATTGCAACTGCGTGAGCATCCCATAGTTTCCCCACAGGTCAACGACACTTGTAAGGAGGGAATAAGCAAAATTCTTCTTGAGCTGATGGTATCAGTTTCTTGCTACAACGCTTTGAATTAAAGGTTGTAAATAACAGGTACAACAAAAGGCAGCTCATCGCTGTTGGTGTCAGCTCCCTTCAGAAATTGCCTTATGGCTACCAGTGAGGCCACACAAAATTTGCACTGCCCTCACTTTTAAGGAGACAAAGGTTAATTCAGAATATAATGCGTCCGCAAACGAGAATTTTTGAAAGCTACAGTCCTTATTTTGAAGAAATTTCTGTGATACAGAATGCAGGGGAAGACTGTAAAGAGCATTAGCTTAAGAATCATTTTTTATGTCACTTCCCTGATTGGTAGCGTTTAGCTAGTGTGGAAAATAGTTATTTAAAAAACCATACTTTAATGTGCAAGCCAGATATTCGGATATTCTCATAATCTTCAACACTGCAGATTTTCAATAGCAGAACTTTGCATCATTGAGCAGTCTTCCAAGAGAACAACATGAATAATATACATTAATTTATGATTTATTTATCTTTACCCTGACTGCTTTAGTGTCTGTATTCTCACAGAATATTGAAATGCAGCCATCTCTGGAAGAGAGCAAGTAGCCTCCCAGAGCCCCAAACCAGCACACTGTGGGAGAAAGCAGAGCAAAAAGGTGCCAGAACAAACATTACCCAAAGGAAAGGTGTCACAGAGATGTCAGTTCTATACAGAGAAATGTAAATGACTCATCTGAAAGCCTCCAGTTTTATGGGAACAGAGGCAATGAAATAAACCTCATGAGGGCACACGAGTCAGAGCAAGGGACAGAGTTTTTCTAGGTAGATAGTTAATATCTAGTGATCAAAGCTTTCTTCCTTGAAATCAGCAGAACTCCTACTGATTTCCATGCATTTTCCTTCCTTTAGTTATGTTTTGATACAGGAAACCTTAAGTAAAGGTGAATAAAAAAAACACTTTAATGAAGAAAATGCCTCTTTTAAAAAATAATTATTAAAGGCCCTTCTTTGTCCTTTCACCCTTTCCTTTTCCCCTCCAGACAAGGCATCAAAATGTGGTTTTCATTCACTCAGATCAGCGCTGCCTTTGTTACGACTGTACCACAGCTGACTGATCAGCTTCGATGTTTTGGTCAGCCACTTCCCATTAACAATCTTTGTTCTGAATAACACTCTGGACAAAACAGCTGAACATCAGCTACCTGAACGCAGGTGTCTACCACCATTTTACAAGCCTTGGTGTCTGGCTGACTTTCCAAGAAGGCTGTGTCATGCCTAGACATGTTTTTTGATATCCCAGAACACGTGCAATGGCATTAGACCTGTATCAAAGCAAGTGAACCCCATCGCTCAGTACAGACCTGCCCAAAGCAGAAATATTACATCAGTCTGGTAACAGCTGCTCCAAATTCAGCACCTGGGTCAGGACAGAGGAAGAGGAACCTCAGAGCTTTAGGTATTTTTACACACAGTTTAACTCCACTGTTGTCTCACAGGACAGATTCCCTAAAGACCATATGGAGCTCACAGATCTAAGACTGATGTATTCTATAAATTCACTGTACACTGAGTTTACATATTAGTCACTGCTATTTTGCAACAGTAGATTGTTGCTGTAATATTAGCATTTCATACAGCTTCACAGTTAGGGAAGATGGAATAATCATTTGGGAATCCACAGGGGGCCAGCAAAACCAAGTAAATGTTTTGCTATTCAGATTGTGGTGTGAAGGCAGAATTTTTCAACAAAAGTTCTGGTACAGATTTTTCAAAATCTCTTTAAACACCTTTCCTACAAACGCTGTCATAACACATACTAATGTTTTTTCCTGACTGCCAATCATGAAATTAATCACTGAATTACCTAATTATTTCTAAGATCTTTATGATTCTTAGAACATTCTTTCTACACAATTTCCCTTCTAGTTTTGTAAATGATTGCAAGAAAGTATTTTTAAATATGCATTACCTAAGAAAACAACTATGCTAAGAATAACAAATGATTGCTATCTGCTGGCAGAAAAATAATACAAGTTACAATAATTTGACTGAATCTTGAAGTGAAGTCTGGATTACAATATTCAGAATTAGGCAGAAGAAAGTGAGGTTTAAAAAGAAGGGAACACTAAATAGGTGGAAAGAAAATGAGTGAATTTCTTACTTTACTCTTCAGAAGTTCAGCAGGTCCTTGAAATTTTAATGAATGTTTACATTAAACACTAGGTTGCAAAACTGTAATGTTTTTTAGGAGCAAAAAACTCCACTGGACTCTTCTGGAAGAGAAACATGCTAAATTGTATTTCAAAATACTTCAAAACCTCTGTTGTTTTAGACCAGGGAGACCCTGGCACACTACTTCTAGTGCAGTTGATTTACTTGCACAGAAATCATTCATCTATCAGTATGGAAAACATAAATGTCAAAGCAACTATAATATATGTGTACCAAAAAAGTCATCTGTTATGCCTTCTTTTCTTTTTTTTCCCCTTTTCTTTTTTTTTTTTTTTTTTTAACTCAGCAAACAGCAAAGGCTTTATTAACCTTCAGCAGAATTAAACAAGGTTTTTTAAAACAAAGGATCACTGGGTAACTTCCATGCAAGTGTTCTTCAGAAGGGACAATGAGCCCAAGCTGCAGACCAGTGACCAAAAACTGACAATGCCAGTCTGTCCTTACCAGTATCATTTAAACTTCCTTGCTTCAGTTTTTTTATTGTAGAATTATAAAATAAGTGTCATAACATTGATGATCTGCAAGGTCAACCTATTCTTGTGGCTGATGCTGTCAGTAAATTTAGTTATGAAGTAGTTCAAAAGAAATCATATGTCTGAAGAAACACCACACGTGTCTTGGAAGAACAGATGACTCACAAAGAAACAAAAGACACTCACTTCCTCCATGTCTTCTAGCAGTTCTCAAATCACTTTATTCAACTTACTCAACCATCTTCAGTTCATTTTCCCCTTAAGGTATTATGACTAGATTAAAATAAACAAAAAAAACATGAAAAAAATGCCACAACCACACAAAGACACCTCTGCTCAAGAAAAAAATAAAAAGGAGAAAAAAAACAGGTTAAAAATACCATACCCCAACCAGTGATGAGTTCATAGATGAAGTTAGAAAGCAATAAAGAAATCTCCTCTCATCATCTACATCACAGGAATGTGGCTCTGGTGAGGGCTCATCAATCACGCTCCACATCATTAGATGTTCTAGGAACAGTCACACGCTGAAAGGTGGGAAACTCGGAAAAGAAAATCAATGTGATCTGAGCACTTCTGAGAGCAATGTGATGGAGAAGTGCCTGAGTGCAGTGCCAAGCTGTGCTGTTCAGGAGGGACCCCAGGCAGCGCACAGGCTGTGCCCTCCAGCACTGCCCTTGCTGGGCTGCGAGGTGACACCTCAGACCTCCTGCAAGCCCTGGGCACTCCCCCAGAGGAGGGATGTAGGGCTATGGCCTGTGCTCAGTTTTGGGCTTGTTATCCACTGAAAACAAAATACAAGAGGTGGACCAAAAGATGAGGCACTCATGGGAATGCAGTGCTGAAGATATTTTAGAAGCGATCTAGAGCTGAGAATTTCAGGGGAAAAAAATGAGGAAAAACTATCTGTGGTTTAAATGAGGATCCTTTATCAACATTTGTTCTGACATTTAAAAGCAAAAAGGTAACAAAAATAGAAGTTATACGCTTGCTGTCTAGCAAAGAAAAGTACCCCGACCCAAAAAAATATTTTAATACTAAAGTTCCATTTATGTCTCTGTGAGTTAGACAACTTTGTATTTTTGGTCCACAATGTTTACTACTAAACAGTGTAATAATCACAGTCAGTATATTCTCAGATCAGTGGTGCTTGTGGAATTCTTAGTTGGTTGGCATCTCAAATTTTGTAGTAGACATACCTTTGTGTCTAATGCAACAGACAGCAAGGAGAACAAATTCATACAAAACAGGTACAGACAAGCCAGAGGAATTCTATACTAACTGTCCTTCTCCACTGCTTCCCAAAAAAACCAAACAATAAACCCCCCATGCTAATTTTGCAGAAGATGTTGCAACTGCCTCCTACACATACCACCTGGTGCTCAGCCCAGGAGTCAGCACTCCCTGGGATCCTGGGGACAGAACACTGAAATCCTGCTGCAGGCCAGGGAGGAGCACAAGGGCATCACAGAACAGGAGCTATCACAACAACAGGTAACAATAGGAAAAGGTACGTTTAAATACAACTTCCCCAACTGAAAATAGGTTTTTATACATTTTTATACAGCTTATATCAAAATTATATTAGGATAATCCTGTTCCAACCTAATTTAGTATTCAAAGACCACTTACTTTAGAAGTTTAAGAATCTGTGTCTTTTCCAACACTACCAGTTTTTTCTTGTATGCTGCTTCAGGGAAGCTCTACTGGATCCCACAAGTTCACCCCAAGAGCTGACTTGATCACAGCCATGTATACAGGAAAATGCTCAGCATAACATAAAAATTTATTTTAAATATCTATTTTTTCCCCAAATGATCTATTAAGAATATTGTTTCTGGAATACCATACTCCCTGTGCAACACATTATGGCTGTCTGGGATCAATACAATATCAGGGAGATTTTTTTTTTTCCTTTCATTGTCCCCCACTAAACCTCACAAATTCTAGCAGAATAGTCTGTGTTATGGACCTCTTTACTGCTGACAAAGAAAACAGGTCCAAGTCACTCTAAGGTTAATCTTTCTTCACAGCTATCTCTCATCCCTTCAAAGCCTGCATTAAACACCTTCCAAATGACAAAACAAACAGGTAGAGTGAAAACAAGAAAGAGACACATGAAAAATAGCAGTTCTTCCTTTAAAGCCATCTAGAACATGAATTTGAATTTTGCATCTAATGCCTACACACTGTGGCTTACAGAAACATTAAAAATGTATAAACAGAATGGGAAATAGCTTGAAGAACACAGAACACATCTGTTAACCAAATGGAAAGTATCTTAAAAATTAAAGAGGTTGTGGAAATTATTTGTTTTATTCTTCTGCATTGCACACAATCATTATGTGTTCTTCTCTTCTAATTGAGTCCTCTAAGCTATAAGAGATTAATAAACACAAGTGCCCAGCCATAATGTATGTTTATACCAGTCTTTGATCAAGTCTAACGGCAACAAATTGGGAAGAGTATTTAAGTAATTATCAGCATTATTACAAAAGAGCAGCAAATTACTTGCATAACATATTTCTCTCAGACCAAAGCTACCAGTAGCAGTGAGGCAGGACAGTCTTAAAATGTTTTTGAAGACCTCGAAGTATATGAGAACATGAAGTAAAAGAGTGTGAACTGACCTGGATAAAAGAGGATACAACATATTAACACTCACACTAAAATAAACCATTTTTGAAGGTAAAGGTCTTCTTCATATAATATTTTCCATCTTTTGTGAGGAGCAGACAAGGATGGACATGAGGCCAGCAAGAAACTAAGATTGACTGAGCATAACTACAAAGGGAATATTGGAATGGAATGTCATCTCTGTAAGTGGGCTGCTTGTAATCTATACTAATGATATGCATAATGCTACTCTCCTACCCTCCCAGGGAAAAAAAACCTATTAAAAAAAAAAAACAAAAAAAAAAAAAAAAAAAAAAAAAAAAAAAAAAAAACCCCCAGAACCCCACATAAAATGCCAACCACATTTTGCTGTTTGCATAGGCTCCATTTTGAGGTTGTCAGTTACACTGAAAGAATCTACAAGATAATTAATGAGATACAGCAAACCAATAAAAAAGGTGTATTTTTCTTCTATGTCTTGTTCTACTTCATTAGCCAGCAGGAGGAAAGTCTTGGAGCGTGCAACTCTGCAATTTGTCTGTTGTCTCAGAAACATACCAAACATATTTGATATGCTGCAGGGGAAAAAAAATCTCCTTGGCTTCCTTATTATTAATCCACATCTGAGAAGTCATGCAGTTTTCATGCATCTGTACCTGAACAGCCAACAAAAGTGAGAAAACTAGATGTTTTGTGTCCTTTGGTGATACAATCCACTCTTGCCATTATTTAAAAAAAAAACATCTTTTTGGTTTTTAATCTAGAATCAGTACCATGAATCAAGGAAAAGACAGCCAGTCTTTTCTATAGCACTTTGCCATTCACAACCAAAACAGACACTGCTACTTCATAAAAGAGCAGGTAGTTAATTTCACAACCACCAGAAAGGCTCTCTTCTAGAGAGATCTATTTTTACTTCTTCAAGGCCATTAAAATATGTACGCAGCAAATCCTTATTCAGAGCTAAAGGCAATTTTTAAATTACCAGTTATGATGTTAATTCTTTGCTAACAAGATTTGTGATTTATATAGCATGCACAGTTTGATATAACTATAATTTGCTCTCCTGCTGCTAATTGATGAAAAAGCACTAAATACTTTTTTTAACTTTAAAGAAAAATTATTAATCATTTTCTAATGCGTTATTGTCCATTATTGTAGACAAACTGCTTGAAATAATAAAGATAATGATCTAAAAATCAGTTCTAGGATCACTTTAACTTCCACACCATGAATACCTCAGTTACATACCATAAACTAATTAATATAATCTCTTTCTTTGCAGCACGAGTAACAGTAGAGGAAAATGGAAGGGCAACAAAACATAAAACCAGAATAATGTTTAAACACAGTTTCTAACTTTGTTATGCACAATTTTCAAAAAAAAAATTGTACTGGCACACGGGCATATATAATAACTATAAAACAAGCCTCATTTAAAACAAACAAACCCACTAACATTTCCTTTTAGTTAGTTCATAGAGCTTTCCAATTCCCTTAAAGCTTTTTATTTTAGCCAGCAGAAATTCTAGTAAAGGTAGCGAATGTTTGTTCCCTGACATTTCTGCTGAGAAGAAAAACAAGGATTTGCTCATCTTGCTCTCTGAATCCACAGTACATGTGTGAGAAATAATCAATAGATCTCGGTTGCTACTGCAGAATATTTCTGCAAATAATCACTGCAGGTGTAATCCTTGGGCCAACAGATGGGGGATCAGCTTTGACTCTCCCCTCTCAAGAATGAAAGCATAGGTGTCCCAAAGCTATGTAACATTTCCAAAGCACATTTTTGTGTTGTGTGCACATCACTGCAAACTAATTTGGTTCCCTACTGTTTCAGTGTTGATGGTTTTTCCCCTCACACAGCTCCTAAAAATTGGTTGATTTCAAATGGTCCCAAAAAGTTGCCAAAATTGATTTTCTAAGTTTCCCCAAAGCTTTTAATTGTTTTGAGGTCAAACACCAAAAAATATCACCCTTCAATCACCCCAACCCACCCCTCCCCCCCAAAAATTAAGATGCGCCAAACCTTGGCAGCTTCCAATCACAGTAAGATCATTTTGGCCAGGCTTGGTCTCTGCTTTGTCTCTTGTGCTTTCTGTCAGAATTCCACAGATTATTCACAGAAACTTTAACAAAAAAACCCCAAACCTGCAGTTTTCAAGGTTGCACACAATGGCATTTGTACAAACCAAAGCCTGCCTATGCCAGCATCCTTTGTGATGTGAGAGTGTGTAACTCATCTGACAACATAAGCAAGCTACAGACCAAACCTGAAAATAATGTCTTCAATATTAAATGCTTGCACAGGACTAAGTGACCAAGTCCAACAAATATTCTTTAGTAGACATAAAATACTTTTTTCTCTATCAAGCAAAACAAAACTAAACAAACCCCCAAAAACCAATCAAAAAAAAAAAAAAAAAAAAAAAAACCCCCAAAAACCAAAAAAAAAAAAAAAACAAAAAAAAACCAAAAACAAACAAAAAAAAACCCCAGAGTAAATATATTACAGAGTTCCTCCTCTTAGAAATATCTGTATACCTCTGAAGATAATTTTTCTAAGGAATTAATATTGTGACTTTACAGTGTACATCCATTTTTTAATGGTATTATGCATATAAAGTTTGCTGTTAAGCTCCCTGGAACAAGCACTATGCTCCTTGATCTTTATTTCAAGACCAAGAGGTTCTTGTCCTTAATTAGCTTCTTCTTAGGTTGTAAGGTTTTTAGCACCACCTCAGTTTAGATGGATAAAGCCTCAGCATAATGAGATTACTAGAAAGCTCCACTTTACAATTCAGAGCATTACAATAATATATTTAAAATACAGTTCTTCATCTACATGTAGTGAGACAAATGTAGAATTATGAATGACATTTACATGCTTCCACCTATGTGCAAATTTTGCAGCTATAACAATAAGGCTTCTAACTAAGATATCTTTACAAAATACAGATATTTACTTTAAAAGCTTAGGTTAATGAAAGTATCTTCAGTGAGAGAGAAGACAATTTCAGTTTATATCCAACACACTATTGAAGACACTATTTAAAATGAGAGGGATATGTATCTAGAAGGGCAAAAAATCATGGTACTCAGATCACTCACAGAATTCAAAAGAGACTTTTTCACAAACAGGTTCAGGCAAAGGCAGACTCCTAGGGGTAGTCACAAGTGTAATTCCAACACAGAAGGTCATGTATGTGCCCTAGGGAACCACAGAGTTTAGACAAACTTGAGTTAATGGCAACTGCTCTCAAGATCAAAAAGAGGAACAACGAAATTGAATTTACTTGATTAAAACAAATTTGATCTATTTCCAGAAGAGGGGGAAAAAAATCTCATCTCTGATCAATTAAGATTCTTTGAGGATACTGCCAAGATGAAAATCACAGCATAATTCAACCAATTCTTTTTTAACAGAAAAAAGAAGAAACATCTGAGGTGAGTTCTAAGGTGAGCGCTTAATTAAGACAGGAAATTATTTACAGAAATAATTAACTTTTAGATTTCAAAACAAGCCAAAGGTTACAAAGTAAACTTTTAGTAAAAACGTCATCTCTTCTGTTCCCATTTTTGCCCATGACCACGAGCAGAGGAGGATCCATGCAGAGTCAGCCCTCTCAGTGGGACACAATGGGGATCAGGCAACCGAGTAAGGCTGACAGTAAGGAGACACCCAACAGCTTTTCACTCAGGTGAATTCCTTGGGAAACCTTGGATCTTTCTGGAGGTCAGCACATACACACCACGTTCCAGCACTTCTGTGGAATTAGGATCAGTATTTTCAAGTGGGATATCAGCATTATAGATAACCAGCAAGAGCAGAAGAACATTTGACTTTTAAAATACTCAGTGGTCATAAATATGGGAGCAGTGCAAATTTTATCAAATGCAAAAGAAAGCAGATCATGTAAGGGCAGGTGCTCAGGCTAACAGCAGTTCAATAGTGATAAGCTTCAACCCCTGTATCGTACAGCAAAGAAGAAGAAATTCTTGCAAAGTCTGTCCATTAACACATGATAAAGGGGAGGGAATGTATCTCCAAAATCCCAAACTCAGTGATGGTGGATGCTGGGGAGTGCTGCTATGGGGAACAGAGCTATGGACAATTGGTCTAACCAAGCAAAGTATTCATATTCTTTTTTAAAATCCAAGCTGCTGAGACTGTTATGTGCAAAGAAGAAAGTGCAAAAGTACAGGTGAGGAGGGAAAACAACGTGCAGCTGCAATAAGGAAAATGAGCATGAACAAATATGGCCATCACAATCACCAGTTCTGAAGTTCAATCAAGTTTTTCATTCACAAGTTTCCAAGGATGATACAAGTATTCATTAATGAGGTAACCAGTCTCTGCCCAACTCATTTTCAGGCAAATTAAGTAAAAAAAAAAAAAAAAACCAATCCTAAGAGAAAAGATAATAGTTTCTCAAGATTCTTGTTTTATGAGTATCCTGCTATGATTTTATGGCCTATCCTTATACGATGCAACATCTAGCCAGCTCTCCATTTTAAAAGTGCTTGAGGAGATGGGGAAACACAGAAACAGGAAAGAAGTTCACGTTAGACTCCTTGGCTCCATCCCCATTTATTCTCCTGCAGTGAACTTGGTGACAGAAAGGAATTCGCTTCTTCAGATACCTGATATCAGAAGCTAAAAATACTGAGTCTCCCTCCTGCACACACACACAAAGAACAAACAGTAATCACGACAGTGGACCAGAGACCTGTCCCTGAGCAGATTGACATGAAAGGAATTTAGTTAGAAACTGGAAACTCTTCTGATCACAATGAAAAATTACAGTGAAGTTTGACAGAGAGAACTATAATTAAAACAGTCACATTATCATCTATAATGGACAATGGCTGCCACAGGCAACAAACAGCATTTGGATTTTTCAGCACAAACCAGGAATACCTATATAGAATTCTAGAAGCATTTTCAAACCACAATTTCTGTCATATACCAAGAAAGCATAATAATACCTTTGGAGAAAACGCAGATTGGTCAGTTGCCAAGCTGTGTGAAACGGCCAAGTCATGCTATTATGAAATCTTATAAAGATAAACCAGCATGCAACAGATCAGTAAGGGGAAATACAAATATAAGAAACAAATAAGAACACTCAGGAACTCTATTATAAAGATGTAGAGATACATGCAAAACTAGTGAGCAATACCCCATCCAAACAGAGATGACGTGTGGTACAGGCTTGGAGTCCACTCATGCAGCACCTCAGAAGGTAAGAAAACAAGGAAAAAGCAAATGCTGAAGTACAAAACACAGATAAACTTAATACAAAGAAGTGTGGAAATCAGAATGAGCAATACTCACGGCAGTAATGCAACGGTTAGTATAAGGGGTCATTTGCACTAACTGTGGCACAGAGAATAATTGTATCACAGCTTACAGACAGGCAAATAACATATTGAGGCAGGCAGGAACAGGGATCAGTGGCTTGGGAGACAACATTTTGCATAAGTAACATAAATGCAATACCCTGTTTGCAGAGCAAAGACAACACTAGGTATAGAGCAAGAAACACACGTGCAGAAAGTTCAAACAAATTTACTACATCATGCAAATTTCCTCAGAATTATGCAAGAAAATAATGTAAAGCTACTATGAAACAAATTGAATTAAATGGTCATAAAACTGAAGGAAGTACACAGATTATAATTATATACAAAAGCACCAAAGAATAAACTCACAGAGTGAAGTTTCAGAAAGTAGAGACAACACAATCAGTGCCTTCAGTTAAAACAAGTGGATGGCTGCTCCTGGCAATGCTAAACAAGCAAAGTGCTCTTATGAGAGATGAGGTTGATGCAAAATAAAGATGCAGCCTGAATATGTCTCTTTTAACTTGATACAGCCATCAGAGGTAGCATGAAGCTTATTACCAATCATCCTACCTTGAAGTAGTACGTGAATGAAAAGAAAATCACATAACATGAGGCCAGTGAGATGGTGCTTGAAGGATCATTCCTATAAAAGGGACACTCAGTACCTTGTGTGTGAAGGTCACTATCTCCAGAGGAAAAATACACACATGATTGAAAAGAAATGTCTTGTGGTAGTATTTGCATGTGAAAAGTTTGGTTCAAGGACAGGAAACCACTCCAGTGAAAAGATCATAAATCCCCAGAGACCTGCTTTAAAAAAATCAAGAAAAAAAGACTGAGGTATACATAACTGACTTGCCATCCAGTACAACCAAGTTTACTCAGGCTTACATCCAGCACCTTCCCCAGGCTCTTTCCCAATAATACAAGTTCCCAAGAACAGAAAGACATTCCCTCCGTGCATAGCTGAGCCATAAGGTAATGGCACAAGGCACATTATGGTAGCTGAATCTCAGTGAGAAATTATCACTGAGACAAGAAATTCTATAAACATTAATTCACGTGTCTTTTGTAACATGAATAATGAATGCCTCACAGACCTCAGTCAACAAAACAATTTGTCCACTTGAGCCCAATGAACAAATCTAACTCACACAATGGTGTCCTGTCAAAGCACATGGAAAGATATTAACACAATGCAGAAATTCCAGATTGCTGGCTAAATGGTCAGACATTGTACAATTCCCCCAACACTGACAAGCAGCAAAACTAGAAGTCAAAAATTAGGAGAAAAATACATATATATTTCATTCCTTTGTGTAAAGGCACAGAGGCGTTCAAGAAATGACTGGATGTGACTGGATGATCCCATTGGCATGGTGGTGATCAGCTAAAGGCTGGACTCAATGACCTTGAAGGTCTTTTCCAGCCTTAATGGTTCTATGATTCCATGGTTATGTTGGACATCAGCATTAACTTCAGCTGACTATTAGGCCTAACTTCAGCCACATTTGAAGACAGCCAGTCATTCAAGGCAAATTGCAGAGCAAATCTGTTTAGTAGATGCTAACTTATTCATAAAGAAATTGCAGAGTGTTGTGATATATTTCACCTAAAGAGCCATGTAAATTTATTCATAACAAGCCAAGTGATAACACAGAATGCTGAAGAGGACATAATATGCTCTTGACACATGATCAGATGACCACAACAGAAAAATGGTAAATTTTTCTAAAATACTATTCTATCAAGAATTTTTTTTTTTTTACTCCAAGAAAAGATTCAGACCTGTTTAAGGAAAAAAAAAAATGAGGTCACTAGCAGTTCGCAACACAAATTAAACTCTGAAAGGTTAACACCTTCAAAATGGGATAGCCTTTCTGCCATTAAAGCACCATTTCTTTCACCTTCCCTTGACTTGCGTTTGTTATATAAAGATACAGACAAATTTTTAAAGTGCAATTAAGACACAATGAATGGCACATTTTTTTCAGCTTTGCCTCTTCAGGTGAATCAGAAGGGCAGGACAGGTTCCCAAGAGAGGGCGTCCAGCAGGACAGCATGGCTGCATTCATGGAACACTACAGCAGCGATCCAGCTCCAGCCAGGGTCCAGCGGGAAGGACCTGTCACTTGTCAATCAGTGTGTCACCACACCTGGCTCTGCAGCAGGGCCCCACAAGCACACTTCCATCCTCTGCTGCTGGCAGGAGCTGGTGGTCACAGCTCACTGCTGCTGCCCCCTCTCCCCTGAGCTGCACGGAGGATGCTTCGCCTGCCTGAGGTCCCATTTCAGCCCCTGCTGACTCACGCGTCTTTTCCTTAAGCAGCTACAGTTTATCACTCATCAGTCAGCACAGTTATGTTCACATCTCTGACTAATTATTAAAGAATACTAATACAGAAGATTTACATGAAAATGGACTTCACTGCCTTGGATAAAACCAGAATTAATCATGCAGAGATCCCCTCTGTGCATTTGTAAATGTTGTAGGGAAACCAGGACGTCTGGCTGTGTCCCAAGAATGTACTCATAGCACTAGAGCTATCTAGTGTAAAATATCACTTTTTAAGTAGTAGATTAAATAAATACTGTATTCCACAAGTGGAGAAATTTAGAGTAT
Organism: Pyrgilauda ruficollis; assembly: GCF_017590135.1. Lineage (NCBI taxonomy): Eukaryota > Metazoa > Chordata > Aves > Passeriformes > Passeridae > Pyrgilauda > Pyrgilauda ruficollis. The sequence continues at coordinate 8,419,924 of NW_024527710.1, forward strand.
TTTTTCAAAGCTCTTTTATAATATTAAAGTATCATTGTTTATGCATGAAACATTGAGTCTGAGAAGGCCAGGTAAAGAAAAAGAATCCCCTTGCCACACTTCCCAAATGAACCCAAACAAACTAGTTTAGGTAGAAGCATGAGCTTAAGCAGAGTAGATTCCAAAAAGTCCTCCAGCTCCTGCAAGCAGCACAACTGGAAGAGATGACTAGGTCTGAGAGCTTTAACACAGCAGAACTTGCAATTATTGTTTTTCCTATCCCTTCAACATTATTGCAGTGTTGGAGGATCCTTCTCCCTTTGAAGCAATTTGGTTCTTAACCAATGAAAATTGTTTCTGCAGTGCTAGAAGAAAAAAAAAGTCCAACTTCAGAAGTAATGTGGAATAATTAAGTCATGGTCTTCTGTTTGAAGATGTCAAATAGCTTTTTCAAACTCTTTGGTTGCTAATTACTCCCTCGGTTAGCAGATATTTTTGGTTAACTTGCTGGAAGAGTTGTTCTCCTTTGCAGTCAGGAAGAAAAGAATAATTCTTTGAAGACACCTCAATCTGGTGAAAACACAGGCAAAACATTAACTTTGTCCTTGAACTCATGGTAAGGATTGAGCAAAAGGGACCACTCAAGGGAGACTAATCCTAATTTCAGCTACCTGAAGGCTGAGAGTAAGACTTGTAAAATGATAATTCCTTGTGCATAGCAAGGCACATGTCCTTTCTGACTTCTGGTCCAGTCTGACCTCTATATCATATACAACTGTGTCTCACCCAAATAGCTTCCATAAAGCTGAAAATTATGTACTTCAATTTAGGACTAAAATACCTATCCTACTGTAACTACAGGACAGAAAAAGCCAAAGCACCGGTGTTACACAAAGCCTTTGCAATGGCCAGGAGCTAATGAGCAAAAGGGAAGTCCAGACAATTGCAAAAGCCAAACCACACCTCTGCAGCATAGAGATAAAACACTCCCAGAGCTCCAGCCAGGCTAAGCCACAGGAAAAACCTGAATGATCACAGGTCTGAAAGCAAATCACTGCTGAGAGAGGCAAGGGAATTCTTCACATCAGCTTCCTGGAGATTACACTGACCTGACCTATTTCATATCCAGATGTCAGCTACGACCTGGTTTTGATGCTCCCACGGAACCCTGATTTTACCAAAGTCAAAATATATAAGAAGTACAGGCAGAGTGTGGAAGAGGAATTCATTCCTGGCAGGCAATTATCAGAAAGTGTGATGTATGAAATGTAATATAATCATCACATTAATGCAGAGCTCTACATAATAAAAGCTAGCTTCTTTCAGGAGTCACCGGAGGAAAGAAACAGGCCAAAAAACGTTTAATTGCACACCTCCAGTATGTATAGATTAAAGACCATCTGACAAAAACAGAGCAAAATAGTTATTTTGAGAGAAGGAGACAATTTCTCCTTAAACAAAGTGATGCAAGGCCACTGTCTCCCTAGGGCACTGTTCCATCCCTTGAGTGCAGTGAAAGCTAACAAGAGTCACTAATGACATGTAAGTGACACAACAGGTCTGTTGATAATATTACTGGACTTTTTTGCATCATTTGTTCCTGTTCAGCAGATCCTGAAGCAGCAGTGAGTGGTGGTGATCTGCTGCATGTGGATAGTTCTGTTTACAACTGGCTGCACTCTTAGTTGGTGAAAGTGAATCCATTCTCTCACTTTGCTGGGTTTACGCACACAACTCGCTTCTCCCCACACTGATTTTAAGGCTTCAAGGCCAGAAATATTTCTTTTATGACTTTTACTTTACATGGATTCATAAGCATACTCACAAAGTGCAGCTGATATTAGCATATAAACACATAATCTAGCAAACTGTGAGCAACTCAGGGGAAAGGTGGGAGCTCTGGGAAGTATCACATCTGTATGACACAACTTCCCCAAAGCCTCAATGTCTCAGTTAGTCTATCCCTGCTTCCCTACTTTTATTCTGCCACTAAATTTCCTCACTTCAACTCCCTCTCAAATCCTCCAACTCTTTCTCCTCCTTTCTCAGATTCAACCAGAAGGCCACCTGCCTAACTCATGCAGTGGGCTCACACCTTATACTGCCTTTCATGTTTGTGCTGCACTAGTTATCGCTTCATCTCCGTGAGGATCAACAGCGCCAAAAGCACCACTGTGAAGCAACTAAAATGAGAAAATAGGACACCAAAAAAAGGGAAAAAAATTAAAAAAAAGGAAGAAAAGGATGATATAATAGCCCCTGTTTATATGCAAAACATCAGGCAGCTAAACTCGGCACTGTGACATAAAATAGTACTGACATCTGCACTTTCAAAACATGCGGTCTAATCTCCACTGGAATCCCTAGTGCTTAATCTGCCAGTCACCACACATGGATTTAGTATTTACTGCCAGGTATTAACTTGCAATTGTTTCAAGCATAAAAATTCTGAGGATTGGACAACACAGCGAAGAAAATATGTTTTTTATCAACTCTTTTCACAAAGATGTCCTACCTTGTTTTAATGAATAAAAAAAACAACCCTCCTGACTAAAAATTTAATACTATGCTATGTATTTTGCCAGTATGACCATAGAAATATCCCTGAACCAGAGCAAAATGTGAGGCTAAATTCTCATTAAGAACAAAATAAATCACACAGTGCCAGATTAGAACTAAATCTCCTTTACTCTAAGTGGCAGAGGACTGTGACAGGGAAATTTCTGGGGAGGTTTTTCACCTCTGGACCACACCATCTTCTGTAGCCTGGTAGAGCCTTGAATTTTACCCCCAGGGTCCCTTTGATTAATCTGGATATAGACCATGGGTTATAAGAAGAGAGTTCACTCCTTAGCCATGTTATGCAGGTTTCCATTCAAAAAGCAAAGCTTTTTCTTTCCTTCCTACTGTTCTTTTCCTTCTACAAAGTGGAAGAATAAATAAAATAGATGACTGTACAAAAGAAAAAACATGGAAAGATTATCTCTTTTAGGAAGGGCAGGAAACAGCTAATCTGAAACAAATGTAAATAATTACCTCCAGTCTCTACTTCATACAAGTAAGATCTGAACTGCACACAGCTCAAAGGGTTTCTTTGTGCTCCTGTTACAAGTGTCATACAAATATTGGGCCAGAGGCTCCATTCCTCAACTGCTCTGATGAAGAACCAGATACAGAGACTGTGGTACTCACTGGAGCCCACCTGCCAGAAAATGAAGAGACAAACACTTTGGTACAAATACTGGCATCCCATGATTGCATGACTGACAGTGAGAAATAAACTCCCAGCTCTCTCACTAGATTTGGATCTCCTGATTTCCAGGGTGATTTTCCTTCACATTGTCCTGACCTATTCACGGCATATTTTGAATATGCTATATGGCCTACACTAAACTGGCATTCCAGGACAAGGACTTTGGAATTTCCATAGAGTAGCTATCAAAGTAACTGTCATTTATGGCTACATCACTCATTAGACACTTTCTCCTTGATTGCTATTGGTCATCAAATTTCTTCTCACTTCATTAACATTTTCAATTCAGAGATCATAAGGAACTACATGCTAGAATATGGCAGTTTCTTCACTGACTAAGGGAATCTCATATATTTTATTCTAATAAATCCAAACATCTTCTCTCCCTTCTCATTTCAATAGGTGCAACCAGACAACAAACATTTTTCAGCCAATTCTTGGCAGAGCTCCTTTAAACACTACAGTCATTCTGTTTGCCAACTCATTTACCAAATACTCTCTTTTGAATTGGAATGACCCTCACTGCAGTAAATTTTAAAACGTAAATGTAGTCGGCAGGCTGCCTGTATTTGCCCAATTAAGAGCTATACATTCATGAGCACTTCTGTTCAAGTAAGCAGAGGGTGCAGGACTAGGTGTTTATTTTATTTTTATTGGCGATCATGTTTCTGTCTGACGGAAGGCTGGAAGCTTAAATAAAAAACTCCTTGAAGTGAAGGTCAGTACAATCAGATACTCAGAACTCCGGGTATAATTTACCATATGAAGGTTACTGAAGGAAACCATCAGAAACTACTTTGCACAATGTGACTAATGCAGAAAAGCCAGCATACCAATTGCAGCAACAGATTTTTGTATGGGGTGCTGAAACATTTTAAACATCAACACAGAATCAGCTTAATTCTCCAGCATCCAAACAGCTGTAAAGAACAACCCTGAGTAAGTCTGTGTGCTAATTGTGAGGTGACACACCTCAGCACTGGCTCCAGGCAAACAGATCTTTATTACCCCTAGAGAAAAAAAGTGGGAATGCTGGTACCGACTGAGGAAATACTTTTCTTGTGTTAGGCTGGTACCTAAAAGCAAATGCATTTTTAAAAAATTATAAAATACCAATCAAATCACTCTGTAAGAACTACACGCACAAACTCAGTAAACTCCATACTCAAAGGTTTCCTTCAAACACATTACGCTTTCAAATCAAATTTAAAAGTTAATTGTTTAATTCTGCTCTGAAAATATTCCAAAATCATTATCAACTGTATGCAAGCCCGATTTTCACAAACTCAGTCTAGTGCTGTTCATAACCAGTGAACTTTTGCCTGCAGTAACAAAGATAAATAACAACACTGTTCTTCAAGATGTCCCAGGACTTAGTTACAAATTAAATAATACATCACCTTCTTCAGGGAGAAATCAGGTAGCTAGAACCCCATGAAATGTTTGATCTAGCTACAGACTAACTGCAGACAGACATCTCTGCAGTGTTATTGCTATTGACAAAACTTCCACAACGGGGACACAACCTAATAAACCAAAAGGATCAATTATTTCTGCACTACATTCCCTACCATCTCAGTTCTCCAAGCCCTTTAAGTAATTTCCTTAGGAGTAATTCAAAGCAAAGAGTCCTTGGAGAAGTGTGTTTGACTTTACCAGACTTCTGCAAACTGTGAGCACAGATGTGGCATTTCTCAGATACATCCTGTGCTCTGTACAGGACATGCTTACATGAAGTACCAGTTTCCCCTCAACAATACCTCTCGGAAAACTTTTCTTTTGATGTCATGGGATCATTTCAGCATCCCAGGAGAGCAGAACCCCCTTCTTTCCCAGATCCTTCCACACCTCCATCCTCAGCAGCTGGCTCCAGCAGGATCACAGCCCATGCACCAAGGGGCACAAGGAGTCACAGATTCAGCTGCTTCACGCAGCCTCTGTGCCTGCATCTGTGTGTGGATGGACAGCTTCACTGAGGGCTCCTTCCAAAGCAAAGCACGGATAAAATAAAAAATACCAGCAGTATGTAATTAAATACTTGTCTGCACGAAGTGTCTGGTCCCTCACATCTAAAATTCTGACATTTTGCCACAGCAGATGCTGGTAAGTCCAAACACTTTGTTAGAAATACGAAAATATCTGATAAAACTTCTTTTCCTAATTCTTTATTTCCTAATTCTTTATTCTTTATCTTCTTTTCATTCTTTATTTTTAGTTCCCAATTCAGAACACAGTTCTCTTAAGCATCATCTTTGATCAGTGCACTAGCTTTAAGCCTTTTTCAAACCAATGAAATATAGAAGTAGTCTAGACACCACATCTTTACTGGCTCTCTTAGATGGCAGTAGAGTAGACAAAACTTTCTAATTTATTTGCAGTTGATATGAAATTAATCTGAATTTGGTCCACATAGCAATGAACACAGAGCAGACCACCTCCCTCACTTCAGCTGATCACCAGAAAATCCACCCAACACCACAGCTGGAAAGCCTGGAAACAGGAAGCAAGTTGAACAACAATGGACAGACACCCTTCTGGAATTTGTGAAACTGCAGCAGCACGTTCTGGTCTTTGTAAAACTTGGAGGGAGAATTACACACACACAAATCCAAACCTTGGTCAATCCTATCTTTAACTGAGTCATTAGTTTTTCTTTTCCTTAACCTGTAAACCAAAGCAGGTATCCAGTGATCCAAGTATGGGATACTCCTCAAATTACAAGTTTAGATCCTATCAGGACTCCAAGTAAATATGCTCAACTTCTTGAAATTTACCTTATGAAAGAAAACAGCTTTGCCAACTTTTACCCAACTAAACCACCATTCTACTCACATGGGTACATAAATGAAATAATTTATCATCTTCCCAACAATGCGCAAGATTTATATTGAATGTGCCATTTAAAGAGACTAAAAAAATGCTGTCTTACTTCTTACAGTGAACATAAAGAAAGAGTAATTACAGAACTACTAGATGGAAAACAATCACAGTATTTTAGTTAAAGAAGCTGAGACTAAGTAATGTACTCATCTGCTGTCTGTCATAATGAAGGCAGTAATTTGTTCCAATACCATTCACATATCTTAAATCATTTGGCAATGATAAACTTCACAATAGCACTGCAAACATTTAAAAAGCTGTAATTTTGTTGGAAACGAGAGTTCAAGTTTAGGATGGCAAAAATAGGGTGTGATTAAAGTCAGACACTTCACTTTCTAAAGTTCCAGGAGGGGTTCAGGGGCAGGAGAGGGGATGACGTTTCCTTGGAAACTAGCCTATGTGTATGGTTGCACTGATTAATATGGATTAGATGGCACAGTTACTACAAAGCAAATATAATTATTATTCTTTAAACCAAACAAATCTAGAAAACAAACATTTACAACCTCTAAGAAACATAAAAGGATGCTCAATAGGATAGCTCAAACAGCAAGAGTGCACAACCAGAGCAAAAGAGAAAAGCCACCAGTGTCCAAGCTGTGAAAGTAATAATGAGAATAAATTCCATGTGCGTCGTCTTGTGCAATGAATGACTGCCACAAGCACAGTTCAGTCTTTTATTTGCTTGGTCTCCCTACAGTCATAATTAGTAGGACATGTTTCAGTTGGCATAGGCCTTGGAAGCAGGCAGCCTTTCAGGAGAACAAACTCATTTAAAGCCATTTTTGTTAACAAGTACATCTTTTATAAGGGCCACACATAAGATATTTACCAAGAAGCAAACCTTAAGGGAAAAAAAATGTTTGTAAAATATTGGCCAATCATCACACTTGAAGTGGGTACAGTTTAGCCCCCAGAACCATCTGCTCCTGCCCTGGAGTACAGTTCTGAATGGCCTTGACTTCAGCATCACTAGAGGCCTCTAATGTCAGCAGAAGGACTGCAGCAGTCACCTGCCCTGCAGACACCCATGCACATGGTTAAGTATTTAAATATTCATTCAAAACACAACCTCCACAAAAAACACGAGTGGAAATCAAATGAAACTAAAGGCTACAGCTGAAGGCAAAAAAATCTCACACAATCTTTTAAACTTCACTCAAATTTACAATTAAGTCAACCATTTAATTTTTTTTTAAGTCTGCACAGTTTTCATCATTTCACCTGCACTGTTAAATTACAGAAACCAACAAAAAAAGATAAGGAGAAAAAGAATATTTAAATCACTGTGGTTTTTAAGCACTTGAAGCTATCACACTTCTGTGAAATAAAATGATAGAAAGATAAAGCTGTTCATTTTTTTCAGTCAGAGACAGATCAAAGTCATCCCTGAATTGCAAGTCTATTTAAATCAGTTTTTGATACAATAAATTAAATTTTCAGACACAGAATGCAAAAATTCAATAGAAAAATTGATCTACAAAACCAGAGCTGTTACATGAAACATTCTCTTATTATGAGCCACCTAAATAGCTGTCAGCTCTTCTAACAACTTCATGTTAAAATACACACACAACAGAACAAAAACCATCACGTTAAATCCAAGGCCTATATGCAATTACTGCCTTGCCATTTCCTTTTTTTAGAAGAATGCAGTTATTTAGTAGAAGGCACTTGATAAGGAAACACTGAATAAGTACTACTAACTGTTGGTGAGAGTCTGTTCACATGCTGAAGTGCACTAAAATTTCCACATGGGGTGGGATTTTTTTGTTTTCAGTGATCAGCAAGGCACTGTATTTCTGTGCAGCATATTGATGGTGCTGAATTTCATTACACTGTGAAATTCAAACCTAACCTCTTCTTATGAAAGAAACTCCACGAAAGAACATAAGCAGGATCTTCATGACTTGGAGAATATTCCCAATAGTCCATGAAAATTTCCTATCACAAGTAAAAAAGAAAAACAAGACCAAACTACCACCTTTATTTAAAAAGCCACTTGACAGAAAAATAAATTACTGATTAACAATTAGCTAACTATAATCACAGAATTAGACACACTTTTAAAAATTACTAGCTTTTAAGCATATTAAATACTAGAATCCAAGTGTAGCCAGGTAAATGCTACAGAGCTGCATAATAGATGGCACCATTTAAAGCAGCTGTCTGGGAGCAGTGGCACATCAGTATGAGAACTGTATTTTAAGCACAATCAGGGTTATTGTACAGGGTTATTGCCCAGTTTATTTACTGCTGTTACCGTGATCTATGGCAGTGTGACAACAGCCACAGTCACAACGGAGTATGACAATGGAGTGTCACACCACTAACAAAAAAATAATTTATGGTAACTGCACATTTCTCTTTTTTAGCAATGATCTAGCACAAAGTCTTACTTGAGTACAATTCTTGCAAAATACAGTACTGTTGATGTCAAAATCTATTAAAAAAATTTCCAGTGATTTAAGCATAGTTTTAGATGGCATTGAGTAAAGAGCTCTAAATCAACTGAACACTCCTCTTAAATATCTGTCATTTAAGAAACAAGATCACAAAGAGGAGGAAAACCCCCAACATTCATCAAAAGCAAATGAGCCTCAGATAGCTTCAACACTGTGCTAGAAAGATACCACAGAGGTGGAGATGTCATCTCTAAAAACAGAGAAGTTATTTATATTTGCTCCTTCTCTAAACTTATTGCTCAGCACTCCAATGCAGAGTTGCCAACTTTCCTCTTGTATGGAGATCAGGAAAGAATAAAAAAATGGACCTGCATTGAACATGGGCCTTTCCTGTCCCTCTGACATGCCCATGCCCCCTGGTCAAATCCTCTACCACCAAGGCAACAGCTGACATCTCCACTGCGGGAACAGCAGCTGCACATAAAAAGCAGGTTTTTTATTTCCTAAATAGATCATCTGCTTATCTCACAGGATAATTAGCAAAATTCAAGAATTTTTAAAAATTAAGTCACAAAGATGGTAAATCTGAGCAAGACATAATTTGCCCACAATGATACAGTAAATTAGTAGAAAAACCCAGTATTTTTGACAATAAAAGGCAAAGGTCTTCAAGAGGACCATATAAACTCAACTTTCATTTCTCCCTTATACTTAAACCATTTCTGTTTTCTGAGGACAAAGTGGAGAACACAAAACAAAGACTACTAGAGAGCTACATAATCCATTACAAATGTCCATATTTGAGCTTTTATAATTTAAAAATATGTAGATATAAAAATTCAAGTCTACTAAATTGTCCTGTCTTAGTTTTCAGAACTTCTAGAAGTATGTCTTACTATTTTTAACTTCTTGCCACATACCTCTTAATGTGTACTGGTCTGCAATAAAGTTGTTCTGCTGACTTAAATGCAGCAGTAGTAAAGTTGTGCAAGAAGCATACTAAATTAAAACATTATTAAAAATAAAGGTAACTAAACCACTGCAATTTATAGGTGCACACTGAATAGAGAGTAACTTACTACCTGCAAAAACCCAAACAAACCAACTATCTGTCAGTCAATAGTAATCAATGAGGTCTGCTCCCTAGGGTTTTTGGTACTGTCAAAAGCATTTAGGAATAACTCCAGTGACAAAGCCAGAGAAAAACATTCCAACTTGTCTATCTAGTGAACACATCTCAAGCAGTAGCAACCAAAATCTTCAACAGATAGTTTATCTGCACTTCAAAAAGCCCATCACAGTACTTGTCAAACAATGGGCAGAGGACAGCAAACAGAACATCACTTGGATGACATTTCTTACACCTTACTAACTCACAATGAAATGCAGAGGCTTTTCTGGCTTCTGGAAGCAGGACATGGAGAACCAGAAGAGAATAAATAAAGCCTAAGAGAGATGGAAATGACATTTTTTGTTTGTTTGCAACTTTCTTTTCTTGAGGTGTCTTGTTTCTAGATCATAAAAAAAACCCAGATTCTTGTAAAGTTTTACTTTTGTGAGTACTTTTTAATGCCATCTCCTCTTTTACCCTCCATTTCACCATCCATGTCCATTTGTGAAAACACATAGAAGCTCATGAGTTATTTCTTTGTTATTAAACCTGCAATTTCCAATGAACAGCCAGCTTTCACCAAAAATATTCCCTAAAGTGAGCTACAATTGCAGGAAGCTCCAGACAGGCAGAGAAATCCCTGTTCTTTCAATCTCTCTCTGTAAGCAAGACAGGCTCCTCGCTGGTGCCAGGGAATTCAAGGTGCTGCCCCTTATGATGCCTGGAGTAATATTTGAGGTTGTGCCTTTGCTGATGCCTCTTCCTCCCTCCACTGTTCTCACTTCAGCAAACCTCCCACTGGAGTCAATTAGAATTTTGCTTGAGTAAGCACTGCAGGGTATGGCCTGTTGGCATTAAATAAGTCATCATTTTTAATTGGCATTTTAAGTTCCATCAAACTACAGACTCTACCTCGCATTGCCTTGTTAAATGTTTGCACAGGGTAACAATTTGGATCATGTTAATATTCGCAAGCGATCCAAATACGCACTGTACAAATACTGAGGTTAGGCCAGTTATTTCAGGACAAAAGATACCAAGATCTATTCTTCTTAAATTAGTATGTATTTTGAAAGTCATAAGACAGCCTAAAGTTATTTATTTTAGGTAATTTGGTTGAGTGCCAGTAAGTATTGTATATACAGAAGACCTTACAAAAGCTTGCTTTATCAGTAAATTCATCCTAAGCCTCTTTTTAAGTGTAACATTATTCATCTTGAAAAGGCTATAACAGCATGCTCACCACTTTTCATGATTACACTAGCTGCTATCAAAACACCCCAAAAGCTCTCATTATTAGGATTTTCTCACCAATATCACTCCTCCTCCCCCTTCAAATGGGATATTTAAACAATTTGGCTTGTTGTGTTAGCTGTATTACACATTTAGGATGTCTATCCTTTGGAGCACGTGGGACTAGAATTCATATGAAACTCAACAAATGCTGTAGAGCATAACATCAGATTTTTAAAATTTATTTATTTTTAGGATCCTAAACCACTTAGCCCAATAACATTTTGCATATGTGAAGGACAAACTTCACACTATCTTGCCATTTCTACTCACACATATGCTTCTGTTACCTTATGTGGAAATACATGGAAAACACTAAATTACTCTAACATTCCTAGTTTTTCCCCCAGTTTCTTCAAACAAAGAACCACAGAGACTTGAGTGAATCTTATTGTAATCCAGAAAATGCCTTTTTTTATCCCCCACCAAAGGAAGTCCCCATTTCTTGGAGCACCAATCTCTTTCAAACATCCTCATGCTCAATTCCTGATGCATACTCAGGATTAATGACAGATAAGACAGACAAAATATTGAGGTTGTCAATGATTTAAGATTAAATCATGCTTACAGAGAATGGGTAACTGAAAACTTAAAGGAACACATTTGCTATGTACACTATGTTTACTTACAGACAGAAAAAAAAGTGAGGGGAAAACACATTTAAAGCCAAAAAGAGTGGATTGTTTCTGTAGCATTCTAGAGCTAAAATGCAAAGCACAATCAGTCCCTTAGTAAAACTGAATCGACACCTCTTTTCTATTGAGATTAGGAATTATCATCTTGCAAACCTACAATTTGAAGCATCAGTGTCAACCTGTCTGGAATGCAATTTAGATTTTTTAGCAACATAAAATGCCTACTCTTCTACAGTCATTAGTAGCTGGCATAAACAGTCTGACAGTACGGAAAGTGAAGGCCCCAACAGTTTGCAACACTAATTCAGTATTTTGCCAGTAGTTCTAGAGCTCTCAGAGGGGCAGAAGAAACACATCTCTTTAACCACAATCCTTGCTATTGTTAATTTTTGTACTGATGATTTGCAAATCTTTTTTCTGGGACCAACCTGATTTTTGTTGAAGAGCCATAAAAACACACAGTGGAGATAAGAATCACTAACATTTGTGTAAATGATTTATTTTCTTATAATTAAAAAAATGAGCTAATATGGATTAGCAGTTATTTCTTAGAGATTAATCTAAAAACAACCAGAAGAAAAATTGTTTCTTTTGAAATGTAAACGTCTGAGATCTCTCATTCCCTCTAGCGGCCACTGCAGCTTAGACACAGGATTCAAAAATGTATGTGAACTGCATCCTTCCATTTGATATGTGTAACTAGACTGAGCTCTGCCGTGATATCGCATTTTAAGTGGAACTCCCTGAAGAAATCAATGGGGAATTCTGCTTAAAAAACAGTAGCATATTATGCCCTATAGTTGCCTAAGGAAGATTTCTTCCCTGCAGGGACAAAAATGAAGGTCATTCTCTAGGAAAAGTGCACTAGGGCTGGGCTTAAAGTAATTGAAAATTACATTAACATTTTGATTGTTTCTCATGTGTTGTGCTTGCCTAGGCCTCAGATCAGAAAATATAAAATAGAGATTTAGGAAATGTGAATCAAAAAAGAACTGGTGCAATTCATGGTGAAAAGCACATAATGTAAAACAAATAGGGAAAGGCAAGCTGCTTTTTAACAAGAGTCACTTCGATCTGACAGATCAAGAAGCTGGAAAACCTTCAATCTATTCCTCCTCCTCAAAAAAAAAAAATCTATGTTTTGTGCTATTGTTATGTTCAAAACTCCTTTGAAAAGGGAAAAACACTAGTCTAGGAGTAGAACAGCAACCTGTGAATATAACATCTAATTACTTAGGTTAAGGGAAGAAGATGGTAGATACTAGAGAAATTTCAATCATGAACTCATGATTTTTTCCCAATCAAGATAAAAGGGAAACTTTGAGAAGTGTAATATATGTAGAAGAGAGTAATTCAAAGTATTATTGCTAGTTTCCAGGCTAAATACAAGTACTGCAAGAAAAAACAAAACAAAGCAAAATCCTGGATTTTACAGTTCCTGTTCATGGTGGGTTAAAGACTGAAGATAAATAAAGTAATTCATTAACATTGTGAAGGAGTGGCAACTACTGAAAGTATTAAGATATTATTAAATTGACAACAAATGATACAAAGTCAGTTCTGATATCCTCGTTTTAGAAGAAACAGAACTGGATTTCTACGGCAGCAGGATATGTAACCAATTGAAAAATCTGGAGTTAGCCTGCTTATAAAGGAAACATAAGACTGGACTCATCACACTGGAAGTTTGATTAAGAGCATGAAAACAGCAAAGCTGAAATATATTTCCATTAAAGACCCAATGAGCAATTTGCAGCTTGAAATGCCTCTGTCTGCCTTGAAAAAAAAATTGGGTAAGCATCGCATCTGAAAATGCTTTTGTTCTACTGCAAGACTGTAAAATATCAGTTAAAATATCATTCTCACTTCTGAGCACCACACATGAAAAAAATGGAAATGAAATGGGGAATCCAGAGAATGATAAGCAATGAGGAAGATCAGACCAGAGATTCTAAAAAAATATTGGGAAAGGCTAGAGTAAAGGCTTCCATTAATTCACAGGAGAGATGACAATGCGATACGCTTCAAATACATAAAAGTACAAGCAGTAAAGGGATTAAGTTTCAGCAAGACCGATAAGGACAACATTTTCAGACTGTAATGAAATACAACAGTTTAGCCTGCAAGGTCTGGCTTATTGAAGGTGTTAGGAACTAGTTAGACAACCACCAGCCCAAAGGAGCAAACACAGCTGATCCTGCCTTCGGGCAAGATCACAGGGGTGATGACAGAGGTCCTGTCCAGGCCTGAAAGCCTATCAACACGTGAAGAACAAGGCCAGGCACTGAATCTGAAAGACAGAAGATAAGAAGCAAAACAAGTGAATTAACAGCAAATACTCTTTAACACATTAGCTTACTAGGCCACAGAACTCATTACCAGGGAAAAAGAGGTTGAATGTTAAATACCTTCCTAAAAGCAATCACCTACATTTACAGATGCTAAAAAATATCCTCAAACTTAGCAGGACTGTACAGCTATAGCACTAGTAATGGGATTATTTATGGTTGCTTACCTGTTAATTTTGCAAAACAAAGGACAGTTCGCTGGGAAGGTAAGTGAGGGTAACACTGATTCCTTCCACTTTCCTGTCCTGAAAGACAGAGCACTCATCTGCCTGGCCAGAAATTAGGAGAAAAATATTGCCTGTCTCAATACTCAGAAAGGCCTAGAAGAACACTGCATTGCAAAACCAATGTGTAGGTAGGAGGTAACAAATTCATGGGAAAGGGTGGAGCCTCAAGAAAATTGGAGCCAGATTTAACACATTTGTCTTCCCAGAAAGTGAGCGTTCTCTCACCAACACTTAACATTTCTTAGCACGGAAACTGGTAAGAAATGGGTGATGCTAGTTGACCTAACTGTCTTTCAGCTTCACATCATCAAGTTCAAGTTCTAACCAGGCTAGCGAGTATTCAAACGGCATCAGACCTAAGCGACAACAGATGAGACAAGCTCAGTAAAAAATGGAATTTCCACCTTTCACAATTCTATCACCACACTTTTTTACCGCCTTCCAAATTCAGCTACAGACCAGATATCCTACCCTGTGTTCTGACTGTACCCAAGACAGTGCTCGTGGCTCAACACACTTCTTTAATGTGCAAACCAAAAAATAAAACCAAAAAAACTCAGCAAACCCACACCCTGCAATGACAAACAAAAATCCTTACAACACAACCTTCATGCTGTGATTTTCTGTGGAGATTCTGGTTTCTCAATGTTTTTTTTCTACATTAGTCTAAAAGCAGGTGTTCTCTTCCAGGTACTAGAAACATAACAGTGCTTTCCCAATACAGGGATTGGCTCTGTCAGAAAATGAAAACTAGGTCATGTTTCTGACTGATGTTACTCAAACACTACATCTTACACGAGAGTAAACACCACTATTTACATAGCTGTTAAAATCTGCATGGCTGTGCTGTTCAGATTCATTGCCAATCATTCCTTCTCACCGAGTGGATTTAGTGGTTAAAAGTCATAATAAGAACAGTTATTTCTATTAATTACTGTGCGGGTAAATACAGAAGAGAGACACTGCTTTCTAAGGCTCGGAGACTGAACCTTAGTTAAAGAACCAGAGCTTTGAAAATGGCACATGAAAATACACATGCATGTAAAAAGAGTCCTAACAGATCCCGATATTTATTTTAAAATTCCCGGAGCGCCCTCTTGTGTGAGAACTGTCAGACAGTGGAGTTCCAAAAGTGCAACAACATAATTACATTCCCTCTCATCACCCTGTAACTTTGCCTGTTTCTGACAGGCAATTTTTTTTTTTCCAACCTGTTTCACTGGATTTCTATTCTCACGGACACATGAGCAGGCAAAGTCAAAGCCAAATCAGTGCAAAATAATCTATTCCTTATCTCGTCTCCTAAATATTTCCTCCAGTGTTGCCCTACTCAGCTCTGCAGGAGTGATGCTTCCTCCAGGCTGCAGCACTGGCACACACCAGACCCTAATAAAAATAATAAGAAAACATCAGCTGACACTTTGAAGCTGACAGGAGAAAACTGAAAAAATAAAATTCAAATTGAGAGGTGAGTGAGCAGGGGACTCAGCTTGCTTTTCATTGTCCATCTTCAAATCAGTCAGTAATTGGAAATTTCCAGAAAATAATAGTCTATTTACATCGGAATGTTGGTAGCAAAGCATCTTTTGTCACAGAGGAAGATGAAGACTGAAAGGCATCTCAGACACTGGCCCGAAGGTAATATACTGACTAATGCCACAGATTGCAAACTGGCAGGTGCTCATGAAAACCCCAAATGCGAGCAGCCAGAGCAAAGCCAGATTTTCCAGGGAAATGCACATATTGCCTGTTAGAGCTGCTATCAGCACCAAAAGTAGAGCAGACCCAGAGCTACTGAGGAAGAGTGCTGAAAACAAATTGGGAAGGAGGCAGATGGAAGAACCTGAAGTGAAGGTAGAAAGATAAAAGACGACAGCGAGAGGAAAGGAGTTTACAAGTTGAATCCACATAAAACATGAAATCCTCATCACTAGAGTTACTCATTCTTTTAATTCTGTGCTTGACTTTTCTTAGCAATTAAACTGAACGTCCTTGACAGCCTGTCTTCTGCAGCAGTGCAGAACTGAAACTAGACATCAGCTTCAACCCTTTATGGTCCCCCAAAGTATTTTAATTTTCTAAATTGGAGATTTATGGAAATGCTGACATTCATCTCTCAGTTAAAATGTTATCATGTTGCTTACAAATACAGACTTTTTCTCCTTTTAGCTAGAAGGTTGACAAGACAGGCTTAGCTGCTTTCTAATCATTTCCCTGCACATGATGGGCTGCGAATTATGTGAGCTTTATCATCTTAATGCTTACATCTCCGAAAGCATCTGGTCACAGACATGCTTTTGCTCACTGTATTTTTTAAACAACAGTGGTAATAATTAGCAACTCTTGAGCAGCCTGATTACCATATGAATGGAGAAACAATTGAAAATGCAGCTGAATGAGGACCCAGCAAACATTTAAGTCTAAAATTACAGAATCTTTAGCAACAGATGTCATTCAAAAGTATATTTACCACCACACCATTACATTAAATACCACTAACAGCAGGCTCTAAATTGCACCACAAGACTTCAGGTTTAATTGAAGAGACTTCATAGCACCGGCAACCTCTTTTCCTTTGCAGACACTTAATAAGGGAACCTGAAGTCAGGTTAGTATGCTTCCAGCACCCTCATTAAATTATTATTCCTAAAAACACATGCTTTTTGTCTCATGTTTGTCTCTTCACAGGTATCAAAAAGTGAATCTTCATGTAATTAGATCTGCATTTATGTTGACAAAACCACCAAAAAAACCCTTGATGTGACTGAGAATCTACAGTTATTAGAAATGCTACCATCCATTACAAGTGAAAAAGAAGTGACAAACAATCATTTCTCGTATCTTAAAGAAAAATCTTAAGATATAAGCTAGGATGCTACATTGTCCTCCTGAATGACAACAACATTTGTTTCTGCCTTATACTTCAAGGGGCTTCTAAAGGACAAAGCTTTTAAAAAGACGAAACTGTTCATAAAAACAAATATGAAGCATCATTATTTCTAAGTCTGCATTAATTATACTCAACAGAATTAAATGGGATGTTATGCTGCAGAGCAGTGGCAAAGGGTTAAAAAAGACTAACAGAAAATACAAGTTCTGTCATCCTTGACATTCGCTTTTGTAAAAAGGCAATGAAACCAGACCTCAAAACAAAATTACTGCAGACACCCTTTCATGCAGGAGGCTAACCATGAAAATCAGAAGAAAGACAACTGCAACTCAATATGGGCTCTTCTACATCAGAATGAATATGTGGAATAATGATCAGCTACAGCCACCAGTGCACACAGGCTGGATCTAATGAATAATAATGCACAACTTCCCCGCAATATGTTGTGATATTCTCTATGGGAATCCCACCAGAGGGATTCCCAGAGAGAAAATAAAACACATGAACACCAAGGTGTGTGAGGAGCTATTTATTACTAAAGATGTTATCTATTTTACAAATGCCTCTGTATGCCAGACCCACTCACTGCCTTTCCAGATTCCTACATTAAGAACATGGAATTTCATTAAATCTTCAGATAACTGCTGGTAATAAGCAAAGACACTAAGATATTCCTCTCATCCCACAAAGGACTGAATCCTAATGGAATGTGTGTACAGTTGTTAACCCATCAACAGACTTTCCTCTCTGCCCAGATACTCAGTGTTGTAAGAAAGCCAGAAGTGGGCTGGGATCAGCCCAAATATTTACCTCCCTTTCTCTCATACACACATCCATCCCTCATTATTACACATTCTCTTCCAGACCATGGTAATATTTACTTTTAGTGTTCCCTGTGTGAACACTGAGAGGCAGATAATAGCATATGTAAATTATTTCTGTCAAAAACAGTGAAGCTTCATTTTTTATTAGCAAGTTTATCATCTTGCTTTTTTCCAATCCATTTACCAAACTGTAAATTAGGTCCTCCAAACTCTCAGATTTTATTTGCAGAAGTATTTAGTCACCTGAGAGCCACAGCACTATTTTAATATACCTCTATAATACCTTCCTGGTTTTGCTTACAGCTTGGGACAAAAGACAAGGAAAAAAAATAACTAAGGAGGAAAAAAAATGACACACACACACACACACACACCAAGAAGGAAAAAAAAAAATTAAGGTGGGATAAAAGAAAAAAAGTAAAGAAAATAAGTGAAAAAGGCAAAACAAATGTCAACACACAGCACTCCTGGACTGTCTCCAAAGCCACAGTAACATTCCTCCAAGATTTCAGAGACTGACAGACAGCACATTCTATGAGCAGCACCCACCACACCAAGATTTTTAAAGCCCAGTAGTGTCACTGTCACCAGCTGCCTAAAGAACAATTCCCCTGGCCTTGGGTGTCCCACAGCACAAGGCACAGAGCTGCCTCGTCTCTCCTAGGTCTGCTGCCTCAGCAAATCCAGTTTACACTTCTATTTGTTTCTTTTCAAAGCAAAATCCAAGCTGGGTCGCTTCCCCAAGAATGAAAATTGGAGTTTAAAAAGCATCTGAATTTGTTTCTCATGACTACAATCTAAACAAAAAGCTAAGGAATAATTTTCTTATTATACAAGGGAGAGTATTTAAGGCTTTAGTAGACAGCAGCTTAGATCATCCCAGCAAGCAATCCCAACCACCAAAATCTAGGTCAAAGAAACGGAATGGAAGTCAGAGAGCTTCAAAGAATGAAACATTCATTTGTTAAGAATTATGGAAAAAGCTTAAGTCCTGGTTAGGACAAAGGTCATATTAAAGCTGCCAAGTGGAAATACAAGAATTATCTGGAAAATAACCTCCTTCCAAATCCGACATGCAACAAATGCCTTTGAGAATTTGTCAAGAAACAACAAAAAGGAGAGTTTGCAGGGTAAATAAATGAATACGCCCTGCCATCTTGGAGCTGTAAGTAAATATTTATTGCAGCCATCACCAGCTTCACCAAGACCATGTCTGAGATTATTTCACGATTAATAGAATTAGATGCAGTATTTTACTTAGTCAGGAACTTTCTCTTAGGACATATTATAGCTGCTGTTACAGACAGGTCTCCCTTGGCCTTACAAATATCTGAAAGCAACGTGAGACTTAGAAGCGAAGACACAATACAGTAAATTAAGGTAATATGCATTATTTCATTTTCCTTCCAGCTGCAGCAGGAATGTAAAACCTCCCAAGTCTGTTCCACATCAAGACTACTCTGTGCAAGTGCCCCAAGCAGGCTCTGCTCAATTTCTCTGAACACAAAGCTCCAGCTGACCTAGAAATCCACATGGTATTACATATCCCACACTGATCACACTTTCAGAAATCAGAGCTGCTGTGTTCTGAAATACAGGACTGTTGACAGAACACCAGCTACTAGAATCCTGTTAGCGCTCTGAGTACCTGTCCTGGAATGAGAACAGGACAGGTGAGTTAATTGAAAATCCCACTTATTGAGAAGTGCCCTAACTGGTCCCTACAGCCCTTTAACAATTCTTAAGCACAATATGGAAAAATTACCATGCCCACTATTCCCTGAAGCCCCAATTAAACCTACAAGTTACAGTTAATTGCTTATGTGTGCTTGGGGGTGGAAGGAACGGCACCCACCTACAGATATTTAAGTTTTTCTGCTGGAAAAACAATATCTGGAAACCCACTCCCTGCAAAAGGAACAAAGAAAAGCTCAAAGCTCCAAGAAAAACACCTACAAAGGCTCCTGAGTTGTGAGTGTTAGGAAAATCCACAAACACCAGAGGTTCACATCCAAAAAGGAGATAGAGGAGTCCTGCACCTTTATTTGAACAGAGAGAGCCCACCTGGGCACACCCGTGGGTTTCCTCTCTCCAGGTTTCGGAGGGAGTCCTCCTGAACTCCCGGCCCACGGTGCCCTCTTCCTTTCCCCACTGCTGAGGTACTGGGAAGGTACAGCCTTCCCAAATCACCTACCCCATATTCCCCCTTGAACCTGTCATTTATCCCGAAGTTCAGACCCCTTTTCAGGAGCCGACCTGCCTGGGCTCTGCAGCAAAGCCAGCAGAGACATTCAGACCCATTCCAAAGACCTCAACACCCACACCTTCACCCATCCAATGGTTTGTAAAGACATGAGCTTTCCTCTCATCAGCATGGAGTTTCTTCTGCTTACCATCTGAAAGCAAAAACAGTAGAACCTGTTGTGCTTCTTGTGTTTCTTTACAGTACAAAACAGAATCCTCCTGGCCATTCCTCATGAGAAAGCCTGTGACACCTCCAGAATTCCTCCAAAAGGGATCTGCATTGCAAGGACAGGTTACAGGGCAGCTGTTCCGAAACCCTCATTTTATGTGGCACAGAGAAAAGCTTTGCTGTAGGCAAGAAGTGAGGAATCTAGGTCACACCTTGCAATGAAAAATGTAGACATTTAAGGGATAGAAGACTTTGATGTGTTCCATACTATTTTAAACCATGCCATTCTGTATGGACTCCTGTGAAAAAGATCTTCAACTTGCTCACAAGCAGGATGCAAAAAAAGCAATTACTTTACATTGATCTTCCACTATTCTCTCAAAACTTCTCGGACTCTTGTTTGGGGGTTGGGTTTTGGGGGGTTTACGTTGGTGGCAGTGATTTGGCAGAGTTTTTTTCAGGTTTTGTGCGTGGCTTTTTCAGCTCAGCTGAAAACTGTCCTGACAGTTATTGAGGACAGAAAATAAAATTTTTAAGAACGAGAAAGGTCAAGCAACTTTACCCCATCCACAGAAACTGGAATGGAGGATGCCTCTCCTTGGTCCAGAGTTTCATTTTTATAAATGTAGACTTGCCACGGCATTAAAATAAATACAAAGCTATATAATGTTATTGAACTGGAACAGAAAATATTTTTAGTGGACAAGGGAGCTTCAAAATATACAGATATAGATGGATCTGTTAACTACAACCCTTCTTCATTATTTCAAAGACACGCCTGTCATTCTCATTTCTGGACTCTACTTTTCATCAACAAAACTCTTCTACCAGGGATGTGATCTAGTACCAATGGGTATAGTAATAAAAAGTGGCTTCACAGTAAATTTTAATTTTCCTTATATGCCCAATAATGTCTAAGTTGCTGTCTGGAAAGCTTAAGCTTTTGGAATACCTAGAAAAAGATCAGAAAATCCAATTTTAAGGGTTAATATATTTTCTAGACAGTGGGAGGCTATAAACCACTGCTCACAAGCAACAGATATTGATGTTTATCTCTTTATTTAATATGCCCAGCATTGAAGCATTTATATCCATTAATGCCACAATTTCATCTTACTAACCAAAATGTGACTTGAAAAACAGCTTGAAGGTTACAGACACGTTTGCATGTTTTCAACAGAATAATAACTTTAAAAAAAAATTCTCTAATGCTTAAATGCAATATACGGCCTTTGCAGTGCTCTACTATTTACTACAGTGCTCTACTATTTACTATTTCTTAATGCAGACATGCATAAAGACAGTTTAACATCAGTATTATGAAAAATATTAACATTTTTAAAAACCCAAAGAATGAGCAGTATCAAAATTACTTAAGGAATGCCCTTCTTTGTTTACAAAATACTGGCTGGCTGATTCTCGTGATCAAAGAACATACTATTTTCTAAACAATTTGCTAGTGGGGGGTTAAATGAGAAAAATGAATGCAAGCAGATCATGCCACATTTATGAAAACAACCTGAATAAGGACTAAAATGCAGGACTTCCCATCTTCCAGCCTAATGGTCAGGTGATGCTAACATGGGTTACTTACACAACAACAAACTTCCTGTCTCCAAGGCCCACATTTGGGGCTTTAATGTACATCAACCTCTTGGAATACAACAGAAGCTGCATAATATCTACAGATGTTATCCAGGTGAGTGTCAGATTTAATCACATGGAATGCTACAGTACTATTTTCCACACTCAAAGTTTGCAAACAACTGTCTTTTACTGAAAGAGAAGCTTCTCTTCAGGTAATGGTAGACTTCCCTGGACTGCACAGAGAAACTATGCTGAGCATCTTCCCTCCCCAGGTAGCTGGGGAAAAAGTATTCGCAGTGGTATCAAGAGGCTTATGGATGGCGAGTTTTTCAGTGTCCATCTCAAGAACAGAAAGAGGATGCACCAAGTGAATTTAGAGGTGTTTCCTGTGCATGTGGCAGTCCTTGGCACAGGACACAATAAAACTCCATGGGCTCATGAGCAGGCTGTGCAAGTTCACAAAGTTCCTTAAGGGTTATGGAATAAACAGAAACAACTGCAGACTCAGGAGGTCTGCCCTCCAGGATTGCTGAGAGCTGGGAGCAAGCAGGGAAAAAACTGTCTGATGCTTGCTTTGGTCTTTTATTTCTGCCAAGTAGGCTTTTGGTCTCGCCTTTCACAGCCAGGCTTATATGTGCATTAGTGTAATCTCCCTCATTATTATTACAATGATATTCTGAAGCCCTCAGGATGATTGGAGCATCAAATTCCATAAGCACAGGGCTAGAGCTACTTATGAGATGAAAGGCGCTGATGCCTTGCTGGTAGCCCTAAAGCACCTGCACAGAAATGGGAGCAGGAGGGCTCAGATCTCCACATCTTGCTGCTCAGAGCACCCCTCACAACAGCACTAAAAAGCTCAGTCATAGCTACAAGTACCTGTTTAAACCATCACCTTCAAAAATAAACACCACTTCAGGTAAGATGCTTGAAAAGCAACTCGGAGGCCTTGGGAGCCTTAAAAATAACACATAGGCTCCTATGATCTTAAATTCTGATATCAGAGAAATAGAAATCAGGCACCAAGGATATTTCTTATTGTCTGCCTAAATACTTAAACTGCTTTTCAAAAAAGAGACTGAGCCCCAGCAATTCTGCAAATTTTTTTTAAACCCCAAGCGTGATAGGCTTTTGTATTGTTACCCTTTGGGCCAACATGATCCCATCTTCCATACTCTATGCCTAGCCTTATCAGTCCTGGCAGGGCCCTGGCTTCACAGCTTGAAAATCTGTGCAGAGAAAAACATCTGGCAGCAGTCTGAATGTGGCTCCTCTTCAGCTGCCTGATTCACAGTGCACACTGGGCTTGGATACCCACTATCTCTGACACCTCCTTACACCTCTCACCAGGCCCCCTGGGGAAGGACAGTAACAAGCCACAAAAAAATCCCTCAAATTCATACAGCAGTCTCTGCAACTGATTAGTATTTTCAGTTAATATTCCTAATTTCTAAGATTCAGGACCTGGATTTCAGTTCTTCTAACAGCAGTAGATGTATGACTGGCAAAAGGAGGTTCACAAAGAAGAAAAAAAAAAAAAACCCCTAAACCTGCTCCTCCCTGCTCTCCCCACAACTCCTTCCATCCACAATCTGGCACCAAGACTGACAAAAATGCCCAACAGATTACTTGGAGAGGAAAAAAAGCCAAACAACAAAACCCAGAGACTGCAGCTACTATGAAATATGTCCTACATAATACAAAACTATTGACACCACACCCAGCCATCCTTCTGGGACATTCTGTGGCAGATGGGAAGCTCCTGTGGCACAGGCACACATCTACCAGAGACCGGAGAGACCGGGACAACACAGATTTTACCACTGTGCTGCGTGCACTTTTCACACATATCACCACCCTTCTGTGTGGTCTCTGCCATCAGGAACCAAAGAGCCTTTTCCTCACTTCATCCCCTTACTTCCCATATTGTATAAAAACAGGATTCTCTTTGTGGTAGAAACATGGAGAGCAATAGACAAACCAGATCCAAGGAAAAGAGCAGGGTGGATGAAAAATCAAATAGAGTGAGAACAGCTGCCAGACAGATAAATCTGCAGCAAATAAGAGTCTTCTCATTGTAACATCTGTCAGTACCACACCATCTTAAAAAGGGGAGAAAGCAAGGCAGGAGCATAAAACAAGGATCCGAGGCTTTTGAGATGGGTTAATAGAATATTCATAGAAGAAATGAATAAAAGGCACAAGGTGAAATCTAACCCAAATAATGTCAATGTCTTGAGGAGAACTGCACACAGTTGTGTTGACACTGCTGAGAAGATGACAGATCTCCTAAAGTATCAGGCACAAATATTTTCTCATGCAATCAGACATGCAAGACTTCTTATTCCACTGAGCTTCTTTTTCTGCTAGCAAGAGGATTAAGGTCCAATCTAGTCAATGAGCTTCTTTCCATTGACTTTTATGAGCTCTGGGCTTACGTGTCACAGCCAACACATGTTGTGCAGCATTTGTCTTGTCACCATCCAAAGAGAAAATTATTTCAGGCTTTTGCATATCCATTTGCTGAATCAGAAAAGCAATTTTGCTAACAGCATTAGAAAATAGCTAGGAGGAGAGGAGACAAAATTAATTCTGGATCTTAAAAAGCCAAATTACTGAGCTATTCAGTCAGTAATTGACACACTAAAATATAATAAGGAGTCCTAAAGACTGAATTCCCCGAAATCACCTGAACAGCCTTCCCATTCCAACAGGAGGGGAAGGGGGAAGGGAGTCAGAACAGAACAAGCCAAACTTGCACATGTACAACCAGACCCAGTACCAAACTGTCTGTCAGGCCGGACATTTTGTTTTGGTGTACAAAGAACTGAACACAACGTCCTGGATTAATTCAAATTATGACCAATACAAATGACAACAGGTCCAATAATTTCCTGTGTGCTCACAGTGCCCATAAGATAACATCCCAGTACAGTCAAACAGGAATTCAAAGCTCTTAACAGGAAAGAGTATTTCTCCTCCATATTTGAGCTGCCTGATCTTTTCTCTGTGGTGGCCAGTGAGACCAGCCAAGGGAATGGCCTGAGTTGTGCTAGGGGAGGTTTAGGTCAGATATTAGAAAAAGGTTCTTCACCCAAATGGTGGCTGGACCCTGGAACAGGCTTCCCAGGGCAGTGGTCACAGCACCAACCTGACAGAGATCAAGAAGCGTTTGGACAATGCTCCCGGGCACATGGTGTGAATTTGGGGGATGGTCCTGTGCAGGGCCAGGAGTCAATGATCCTTGTGGGACTCTTCCAACTCAGTTTATTTTGTCATTCTGTGAACTCATTAACTGAAAGGAATCCAGTCATTTACAATGTTCCTTTACTTAAAGCGTTTTTCTATAGGTAGATTTCAGGACAATACACTTGAGTCACTACTGTAACAAAGAGTGCAGAAAATTTGTACTAGCAACACTGAACAGCAACTACCTGTGAGAAATGCAAAAATGAAGAAAACTGAAGGAAAAGAAAAGCTCCAGAAAGATGTTCTACAAATACACAGTTGTTCGGTTGGTTTTTGACCTTCTTAAGAAACCACAAGAGAGAGGCAAAAACCTCTAATACCTCATCAAGCATGGGCTGTAGACCACTTTTTGAACATGGAATGGTGCACAGAAATGGAAATAATTCTGCTCACCCATGATTTGCATTCATACATATCCTGCCAATACATCTTCGTTTTTAAAAGACATCTTCATTTTTATCTCAAGGAGTGAACAACTGCCTGCATTTCCATTTTCTTTCTCAGTAATGGTAACAGTGCACTACCTTATGCTTCCAACACTCTCACGATCTGCTGCCTCTGCTTCCAGGGCATAGTTATAGAGAAAAGTATTTTTCATGTTTACTCTTATTTCTTCTGTCATGCATGTGGTATTACATTCACAATTTTGTATGCTCTCTGCAGATACAGTCCTTGAAAAAATATTTTGACATTTGTTTCTGCTTTCAAACTAAAACTCCAAATTAATTTTCATCATATATTGCTAAAAAAAAACCCAAACAACAAAACCCAACAAAAAAACCCCACACGCACACCAAAAAACAAACAAACAAAACAAGACAAAAAAAAAAAAAAAAAAAAAAAACCAAAAAAAAAACCAGGGCCATAATCTACATGCAGCTGCACAATCTGAAGGTACTTTCAGCTAAGTTTTTATATTATGAATTATTCATGTGTGATATACACCATTTCACAGAAGAGCAATCAAAATGAAGCGTGAGGTTTTTTCTACTTAGTAGGCTGCTTATAAATATCCATACTCAGCTCTGTAGTCCCATATTCTTGCCTCAGACAAGGCCTTTAGTGGGTTTTATGATGTCAAGAAAAATATTTTTTGCATCCACAGTATGCTTAAAAGCTGTCTCAGATGCCACCCTCACATACAAATCCCATTCATGGAGCTCTAATCAGACTCCTTTAGCTTCCACAAGGGCACACTGGCAGGGGAATGAGACCAACTGGCTGAGGCTCAAAATAGTTTGAGGGTCAGCCAAGAAATGTAATAATTAAACCTGTTAATTCGTGGCACTGCTGGAAAAAGAACCAAAAAGACGTGACTGCTAGAATGGTATGAAGACCTTGCCCCAAAGCAGAGACCGTGCAGCCCCCAGCCCCACCTTGTCCTTGGGTTCTGACCGTGTTTCTGCTACAGGTTCTTGTTTCCTTCACCAACCTTACTCTGCCAGACAAACCAGCTCTTCTGGATATTCACAGCCCAGCTATCAGTAACATTAGCCACAACCAAGAAGATCAGCTTGACTATGAGAATATGCCCTATTTATTCTTTCTCTAACTGAAAACTGCTCTGGCCTCTACAGCAGAAGAACTGTTTTCATTGCTGACAGGTATGCTATACAAAAAAAAAAAAAAAAAAAAAAAAAAAAAAAAAAAGGAAAGGAAATGATTCTTAGAGAAAGGTACAAATCCAGCTCCAAGTATCAGTCTTCAAATATATCAAGCACCCATCTTTGCCTGGAATATAAGGCAGGATAACTTCCAAAATGTCAGAGTGCCACATGCATTGTTTTCCTAGATGATGGTTCCTATGGAGTAGGTTTCAGTGTCATCTTTTCCACATACAGTGTTGAATTCATTGCTGCTGCCTAAGAAAACAGTACTAATGTATACAGGTGAGCCCCCACAACTGCTTTTACGACTAAGTGTGAACTACAGAAAGCACCACACTACGGACTGACTAAATGTCTTGAACACCACCTACAATGACTTCTAAGAAACTAGGGAAAAAAAAAAGAAAAAGAAAAAAAAACCACAAACAAACCTGTGTTTTTTGATGGTGTTAGAGTAACTTACAAACACTCTTCAAACAATTACAAAGTGTTAGCAACACCAAGCCCTGCCAGCAATGCATTCAAGAGGCAGAACATAGCTTACTAAACTGTTTTACGTATGTTCAATAAATCATTTATAATGAAGTGTGAAACCCTTAGGAAAAAATAAATACAATAAATTAGGTTCATTTGGTAAATGCAGCTATTGACTAAGTATTTAATAAAGCACTCATAACAGAGCATATGAAGCATTTGCTTATAGCATCACACGCTTACTAAACTATTCACTACTGAAACAGGCAACCTTTAATAAAAACTCACTAAATTTAATTCTGAATATTATTGACCTGCTCTAGTTGTTAAATACATCATTCATAACACATTTAATGAAACATTTATTCCAAGTTATGCAGCCCTCAAAACAAACACATTCTCACAGCAGTTGAAATAGCACCAGTCTTCTCTGCAGTAACTACTTCACAGCTCATGATGAATGTATTAACAATTTATAGGCTATCCTGACTTCAGACAGAAGACAGCAGAGAAGACATTCCTCTGGGTACCCAGCAGAACTGAACAGCAGGGTAGAGAAACACCACATGAGCACCATGCCCTTCCAGAGTAAAATCCCTGCTTTCTCTGGTCCTGGAAGGATCCTTGAAAACAGCAGGCTGGTTTTTATTTGTCTTTGAACTCCTGCAACTATCTTAAGACTTGCTAGTTTCACTTGCAGATTTTCAAAGCTTACCTTCTGTTTCTACACTGTTATTTCTGCTTTAGAAGTGGGCAGTGCTTTGGACTCAGTTTGAGGAAGCAAGCTGGTGCAGTACCTTTGATACGCCACAGTTAAAGGGTCAAGATCCCAGTACTTTCAAGCAGCTTAAAAAGTTAACCAGGAAAAGAAAATTCTCCAGCAAGTAAGGTGGTATTGAACACCTTCTTTTTTTATTTGTTAAATTATGATTTGCATGTAATAATTTGATTCTTCATTATTCAAACATCAGTCATGCCCCCAAACAAAAGATGCAGGTGCAATCACTGCTACATTTCCTGGCAATCGACCACCACCCACCTTGACCTTGGGACACAGCTTTTTCACTGCATCTGATTTCAATTAAGCTGTGTTTTTTCTCTTGCAAATGCTGTGCAGAGCATCAGCTGTTACCTTGAAGCTTCAATAAGAGCAGAAGCCCTGCAGAATTCAATTCTGTTCATTCTTATTCCCTTAACAGCAGCAAACCCTTGCTGTTGTTAATGAAGATGTGCCTATTTATCCAGAAATCTGGTTGTTGGTTGCAAAACAATAATATTCATTTTTAAGGAGCTCTGTGCTCCATCTTTTACACCATGGAAATGTGTTCTGACTTAGAGAAGCATGCAACCCTGTTGTTAACACCTCTGTAGAGTGACTCAGTACTACTCAAAATACTTGCTGTATTTATTTCTCTGTCCCAACACTATTCCCTCCCTATGCTTTTCCCATTTCAAAATTTTTTCCAGCCTGTCTTCTGGAGAACACAGTTTGCTTCAAAAGCAACAAAACAACATAAAATGCCTTCAAATTCCTAAATGGCTAAAAAATGCTTAAACACTTAAGACAAACCCAATTCCCTACATCAGGACAACCAGTAGTCTCATGAATGAAACTGAAGAATTCTGCATGTATCTGCCCTGGAAAGACAATCCCAATGAAGCAAGAATTGTGAACAAATCATCAGAGCACAAATTTTTAATTTTTTTTTTTAACTTACTATACTGCTCTGTTACGATACGGCTTTAAAAAGCAGAGCTTAAGAAAGAAGTGAGATCCTTTCTTCTGGGCAGTCAAACCTACAGGTCAAGCCCCACAGAAAGCAGGCTAATTAATCCCATCTGAGTACAGTCAGAGCTGACCTTGCACAAGTTTCCTAGAAATATGCAAAAGCCTAGACAAGAAGAATTCAAACTAAGAGATTAATACTTCAAATTCTCGTAGCTGATCAGAAATTTCTGTTGTTGTTAAACCATTTGCAGTGAAAAAATACCTCACCACATTAGAAACTAAAAATGGAAATAAAGTATCTGCAGTCTCCTATTTTCCTAGAGCCTAAATTTAAGTAGATGGCTCAGAAAAGAGCAGATTATTTTAAAAGACCCTTTTGAGATACTGTCCTCGACTGCCAAGTTAGACTTGCACATAATACAACCACTTGGCAAATTGAATCAAACCCTTGTTTGCTTAGATGAAAATCAAACTAGAGACAATAAACTGGATTTAAGACAGAAAATTATTCTGACTTATAAGTCTCTGTTTATTATTTTGTCAGATTTTTTTTACTAAGTATTCCTTAAAATACAAGAGAGAGCTGCACGAGACAACAGTACTGTTCAATCTAGGTGTTGGTAAAGCCAACAGTTTCACCTGTCCTTTAGTTTACGTCCTTTACCGAAAGAAGAATTTCAAAGATTTTGGAGTGAGGAAAAATACTAGAAAAATCTGATTATTGCTCCAGAGGAGCAAACCTAACAGGGAGTTTTGTCTTAAGCCACAGAGGAAAAAAATTCTGATCCATTAAGCACAAAATAGCGACTAAACCAACAAACTCACAGAAAGTAGTGTTATTTACAGCTTCTCTAAGGTGGAACACCAGCCTTTCAGTTGGAAAATCCAGAGCATTTTGTTGCTCTTGAATATGAAGGCCTGAACTGCTAAAAATGAAAATTTTTTCTAGTCAAGTGTAGTAATCCACTTATGGCCCCCAGTCTAATTGAGAAAATATTAAGAATAGTGCATCTGTATTAGAGAATCTCTGAGAAAAAAAGATTAAGAAACGAAAAAAGCATTGAGAAGCCAGAAACTACATCCAGAAAGACAGGGGATATGAGAGACAGAGTCTGCTGTGATATTGGCCCTTCTTATCTGTCCACTAGAACATGGACATGCATGCAAACACACATTACAGGCCAGTCTTGCAAACAAATCTATTTTAAATTGTGCAAATTTGCCACTGATAATGAGTCTGCAAAGATACTGTAATAAAACTGATTTTGTGACTGTGGGATTCTTGAATTCTAGAACTTGTGTGTTTGGTTTCTGTCTTTGTGCCAAAGCAAAAATAAACCATTTACTTCCAGAATCAGAGGATGCAAAGCATACAATACCCACAATTTACACAGTTTGTCTGAGAACCTGGACTAAGTTTAGTTTTCAATCCAAAAAGATGAGACATGGCAGCATATTAGCCAGAGGATGGTCATTTGAACTTTTCCAGATGACAAATGAGAGCTGCTTACAGGAGAGCCAAAACCGCACTGAGGCAAAGAATTGTGACCATCATGTTAGAATGAATTAACTTCTCAGACACCAGGCAATTGACCTTTCATTCCAACAAACATTCTACAACTTTATCAGTAAGCACTTTAGCAGACAGTAGATTTTAAGCTATGGTGAACAAATGGCAAATAAAAAAAAATTGAAAAAAAAGAGAATTGTTGACAATATATTTGCATCATAATCCTCAAGAAAAACGTAAGATGAGAACAAAGCAAAGCATTTCTCTAACTCCTCTGAAACCCACCAGACGTTCTTTGGGCAATCATAATCCATGAACAACATTGTACATTCTACCATTCCAGTAAATATAAATATAATTGTGAAATTCAAATAACAGTCTTGTCATACACAGCTCGGCTTAAGCAGAACTCAAAGTTTCCTGTGCCTGCACTACAACCCTTGAGGAACAAGGAAAGGCGTGGATTTCAGCAGAAACAGACAGCTGGAATAAATCACTCCTGTTTATCATACTCATATCTATTAAAGGCATATGTATCTCGGATTCCCTCACTTATCCCTAATATTAAAAAACCTCTACGGAGTTTTCATACCAGTAATAAGCTATAAACCTCACTGCAGGTAACCTCTCCTGTATTATATCAAGCCTAACCTTCTTGGTGAAAAAGTTCTTAACCCCAACTATAGGTTTTAAATAGGGTCCTTTGGGAAAAATGGAGCAGGATGAGACAGTGAACTGCAGAAAGAAAAGCTAAAAAGGACTGAATTTGCACTCACTCTTTCACAAACCATCAAATTACTAGAGGCTCATCAGTTTAGCTAGATTTTCCTGTCTCGCTGAATATAGGCAGAAAAAGAAGAGTTATACTCCACCACTTCAGAAAATTCTCAACTGAGTGCATTATGCATGAACAAATTAAATTTAGGCTCTAGGACAAAAAACCCTGTCACATTAAAATTTTCTGCCAAATACAACCCTTCGAGCATTCTCAAGAATAATGCAAATTGTAATTCCTTTCAGGAGAAACTTGCACTTAATTGTAGAGACCTTGAAAAAAGATGAAGGATGCCACACTCATGATAGCCAGAGAGCAATTTATTCGTGTCCTAAGCCATTGGTAAATGGTTTCTCTACTAATGATTGAGGGGCCACTGCTTCCATTTCTTCTACCTGCCCCTCTACATGTAAATTAAACTTCCAGTGTTTTTACCTTCTGGATCTCAGCAAGATTAATGAAAGAACCAAAAAGTCTTGGCCTGCCCACAGGTGAGGGTGATTCTGTTAACACAGCTATTAGACATGCTTCAATAAACCCACCACATATGGTACACTACAATTAACGTTATGAATGGCAGCAGCAGCATTGAAGAAATCATAAAATTGAGGAATAATTAAGACTGGGAGACCTCTGGAGATCATCCTGCCAAACCTCCTGCCTAAAGCAGGCCTAATTTCAAAGTCATATCAGATTGCTCAGGGCCTTGTCATGTTGAGTTTAGAGTATTTCTAAGGCTGTTTTTGCCAGGTCCCTGTGTCAGTAACATTCCAGTCTTATTCTCCTTATATTCAGTTGGAATTTTCCTTGTTGCAGCTCATGACGCTTCCCATTATGCTCCTATGAGAAAATCTTGCTTCCATCTCTTCCACTCTGCCAAAAGCTACTCCCCAGGTCTTTGCTTTTCCAGGCTAGGCAAACCCAGTTGCCTCAGACTCACAGGATTTTTCTTTTCTAACAACTAGGACATTAGTGGGTGGTTATTTGCCTCCCACCATCCTTTGCAAAGCACAAATCTCAGACTTCAGGGATTTTTCACTTTTAATTTTAGTTCCTATTAAAAGAGAGCACACACATCCCAAACTCCCAAACACACAGACATGCTGCTAGTTGTTCTAGGGAATGGGGGCAGCAGACAGACTTCCATAGCAGCTGATCACACAATCACAGAATGAACTAGGTTGGAAAAGACCTTTGAGAGCATCCGGTCCAACCTATGACCTGACACCTCATCAACTAAACCATGGCACTGAGTGCCAGCCACATCCAGTCTTTTTTTAAACACGTCCAGGGACAGTGACTCCACCACCTCCCTGGCCAGATGATTCCAGTGCCCAATCACTCTTTGAGTGACAAATTTTTTCCTGACATCCAATCTAAACTTCCCCAATTTAAGACTGCACACAGACATGCTGCTAGTTGTTCTAGGGAATGGGGGCAGCAGACAGACTTCCATAGCAGCTGATCACACAATCACAGAATGAACTAGGTTGGAAAAGACCTTTGAGAGCATCCGGTCCAACCTATGACCTGACACCTCATCAACTAAACCATGGCACTGAGTGCCAGCCACATCCAGTCTTTTTTTAAACACGTCCAGGGACAGTGACTCCACCACCTCCCTGGCCAGATGATTCCAGTGCCCAATCACTCTTTGAGTGACGAATTTTTTCCTGACATCCAATCTAAACTTCCCCAATTTAAGACTGTGTCCTCTTGTTCTGTCAGTGGTTGCCTGGGAAAAGAGACCAAACCCCACCTGATTACACCCACCTTTCAGGTGCCTGTAGAGAGTGACAAGGTCTCCCCTGAGCATCTCTTTCTCCAGGCTAAACATCCCCAGCTCCCTCAGCTGTTCCTCACAAGGCTCGTGATCCAAGCCCCTCACCAGCTGTGCTGCCCTGCTCTGGACGCGCTCCAGCATCTCAACATCCTTGCTAAACTGAGGGGCCCAGAACTGGACACAAACTGGATCCAACAACTGCTGCATTTGTTTTGCCACACTCCAGAATTACTCTTGGCCTACGGTAGGAAAAGAACAGGGTAAGCCCTGATCTCCACCGGGGAGATCACTTACCAGGGAAGAGGCAAGCTCTACTGATCCATAGTTAAAGGCCTCTCTTTTGAAGAGAGGCCTTAATTAAGCCAGGTGACAGGTTGTCATTACAAGAAAATGCCTTCGGGCAACCTCATTTATTGAGCCTTCCCGGGTGCCACCCACTGCTGGCTTTGGAGAGCCCCACCACGCTGGCACAGGCGCAGCCTGGGGCACTCACAGCGCCTGGCGCTCACCAAACACGGCTTGTCTCCGCAGAGCAAGAGGCAAAACAAAACATTTCGATCTGCATTTTGTCAACCAACACACATCAAACAAACAGTGTTGTAACACAGAAAGGAGAAGCCAACTTTTCTTTCCTCTCACAACAAAAAGAGTTCTGGAACCCTGGTGATGCTGTCTCTGGCATTATGCATACAGTCTCATGCAATCCCACCTGTGTCACGATTTACCAACAGTCTAAGCTACAAATTAACACCAAGAAAACATTCAAAGCGCAGTCCCTCTCACAGTTCTACAGTAAATCCTACTGCAGTTGCCTACACTTGTTTAGTGCCTCAATAGCAACAATAACATCAAAACAGGGAAAAAAAAAAAAAAAAAAAAAAAAAAAGCAGCCCAGACTGCAATTCTGTTCTTTCTTCCTAATAGTTGACATTGTCCAGTCTGTCTATGGCTTATCTCATTTTCCCACTTCAGTGCTGGAAAACCCTATCCATATGCAGCCAGGGACTGTCCCTGCTTTTGCCTCAGTTCCAACCACCACACTCAGCCCATCAGCCAAATTCAGAGAAGGATGATTGTCTTTCACAACTCCTCACTCCTCTATTTTTCCCACATTGTGGGTCTGAGGAGAAAAGGATCTACCCACACCTAGCTACTGAAGAGTTTAACAGATCAGTTAGTCAGCTGAGATATCTGACATCCTATTTTATTTAGAATCACTGTGCAGAAAAGAAATCACCAATTCTAAAGCTTCAAAGAGTAAGAAACCAAAACTTCAGTTTTATGTTTAAGGTTCACTTAAAGATAAAGTAAAGTAAAAATTTACTATAAAAGACAAAGTAAAAATTTACTTTATCTTAAATCTTTTTGATATAAATTTTAATATTCAGTTCCCTAAGCAGTATTAGCCCATGCATTTTCCTGTTTATCGTACAAATAAGCCTAATTTAAGCTTCTAATGTACAACTGACTGCGAAATCCATTAGAAAATTACAGTACAAAGATAGAAGAAAATTTATAACTTCTCAGGTAACATTTCTAAATACAACATAATTTTACTTCCAAATCATTAAAGTAGTTTTTCCTGTAATTTCCAAGCAAGGGCTTGTCACAGCTGATAATTAAGTTGCCATTCAGAGAATACCTTCAGGGATAGCCCAGGCTAATTCCCAGTTCTATTGCAGTTGTTTGATAAGATGCACACAGCATTTCTAAGATTTCATTTCTGACTGGCAGACTGTAATAAATTAGGAAACAGAAGTGACATTCCTTATCAAAACCTAACCCGTCTATTTTTAGACCTGATTCCCAGACTCAGTTTTCAGAAGATACTTTTATATAACTTCATTTAAATAACAGTAATACTTATCTATTTGCAGGCTGGCAATTCAAAGCATGCACTGGCCTTAATCTGCTTTGAATTAATCCTTTGCATCTTCTATTATAGTTCAAAGAAATGTCTTCAATTAGGTTTAATTACTTCCTTCCACTGCTTTGGATACAGCCCTTATTATATTTCATTACCTTTCCTCATGGACTGCATGGAAAATAGATGCCTAATAGAAGTACAAAACCAACAAATTTATTAAGCAAGTATATTACATATACATAACAATATTGTACATGCATCACACTAATTAAGTTATTAGCATAGTCTGCAATCATATAAATGGAATATTAGGAAGGAACTTTTCACAGAAGATCAGCAAAACCTGATTTTTTCTCTGAAGTTTTTAATACCTTTCTTACTGAATTTATAAGTAGTTTTAAATTCCTGAAAGGAAACATGCCTATTAAAGCACAAAAACAATTTATGTTTTTTACTCCAGGGCATATTAAAGAACATCATCTAGACAGTGAGTTGGTTACCAATTACATTCCTCTGTACTCTGCCTGTCTAGTATGCAAAACAGCTTTAGTCTTTCCAGTTGCCTGGAATACCATACCCATGATTCAACACGAATCCCATAATCTCACTTTTTTCCCAACTACAGATGGTAGGGAACATGAAGTAAAGCAATTTTTCCAACTTTGTTTGGATGAAAGACTACAAGTGTTGACTTGAAAAACAAAGCATAACTCCTTTACATAAAATGATTAATCACTATTTTGAACCAAAACCATCCTACGTCAACTAAACGGAAACATTAGATCAATGTTACCATAACATTTCTGGTCCAAGCAATGAGATAACCTTTAAAGGTCCCTTCCAACCCAAACCGTTCTATGATCCTATGAAAACAGCAAATTGCTTTTGTAATTAGTAATAAAATACTGATAAACAATAAAACTAACAATTAATAAACTGCACAGTTGTTTACAGAACACTTTACTAATTGAAGAAATATATGACTAGTAATCACACATCTCAGGCTGCTGGAGTCACAGACATTGGAGACTGAACAACTTCAAAGCTCATTTTTATTTAGCACAAGAAAATAAATGTTCCCTCCAAGTAAGTATTTTTTCAATCAACTGAACGTTCGGGTTTTTGTTTTATTTTAGTTCCACCTAGACACCCCTCAAGTAGACTTCCCACAGTTTTATCTAACATACTGATGAGTTTTCCATTTTCCCTCTTTCAAGAATGTTTATTTCCATAAATGGATGACATTTTCCATAGCTTGCTTTTGTGCACTTTGATGCAATGCTTCACAAGACACTCTGCAAACACAGGGGATGCTTAATGGCGCCAAGAGCAAAATCCTGACAAGCCCTGGTACCTGGCCTTGAAGCCCAGAAGGAAACTCAACTCTCTGACCTTATTCATGAGGGACTTAGGACTTCCTGTTGAGAGAAAGATGAGGCAGAAAGAAAAAAAATTACAAGAAGCAACACTGTCAAATCCCATTTTCTTTTCAGCATCACTGATAATGTTTTCCTGCAGATTTTAAAGGTAAAAACAAGTTATCATCCATTTCCACAGTATCTGTGACCTGAATGATATCTGCCCATTGGGGGATGTGCTTTTCACTGTACAATTGTTCCTCACTGCAATGGCCTCAGGCAGATTTGAAACTGAGGATCTGAAGTAAAAGGCAAAAGAGAGGAGTTCGAACAGCTCTCACAGTTTCCATTCAGAACAAGTACGCCAAAGTCAGCTTCTCCCCCTGGAATCAATGAATGGGGAGTGATAATAAGGTCTCATGCAAGATTTCAGTGGGGAAAAAAGCACAGTCAATCTTCTTGTTAATTCGTAAGTGCCACCAAGCGGAACGTTAGTTGTAGCTAATACCGAAAGCTGAATTTTCAGAGACACTCATTTTACAAGCCTCACCAAGAGCAAAGGATACTATGCAAGTAAAGCTTTAACAAAATGCCAGCTGAGCTTCATCTCATGTATCTCATAAGCACAAGCACCCCTGGGAGACAGCAGAGGAACTAACACAAGGCCTTTCCAATGAGTGGTCAAACTTGGAATATCGATGGCATTTAGTAAAACAACAAGGGAAACAAAATGTCTTCAGAATCCAGCACAATATGAGATCACAAGCAATTTTGGTATTTTTTGTCAGACAAGCATCACTCTGTCAATAAAGACCACCTACAGTGCAGTCACTGCTGTCTCTTGCTCTTGTAGGATCCAACAAGGGAAAATTTTGTCTGGTCTTGTTTGGCCACAACACAAAGCATACTGAAGTAGAGCGGACTTTGAACAGCTCCTCCAAGCTCTCTGACTGACACAATAATGGGTAATCATTCTCTTAATTAAAAAAATGTGGCTGGGGGACACAGTGATAGAAATAACACCTATGATCTGCAGAAATAAGAAGCATATAAGAACACCAAACATTTTAAGAATACATATACATATATATATATACACTCATTTGCTGAGTAAGAGACCATATCTGAAGAAATAAAGGGCCTAAAAGCATAGATTCAACAGACACAGTCACAAACTGTCTATAAAGCTGCTTGAGTATAATTACTGTCTAAAACTGCAGCATCAGTGCTATCAGAACACACTACAGCTTCCTAAATAAATCAGGCTTAACATTCAGTCAAGTGTGGAAGTTAAGAATGCAAATACTTTGTGGTACATGCAGTTTGTGCAGGGATGCAGGTGAGGAGGTGGTGGCACCTGTGGACATGGGAGATGGCCCAGGGGCATTGTCCAAAGGTAGCAAAGCTGGACAGCGTGGAACCAGCTCACCTGGGAAAGGTACTACAGGTACTACAAGCCCAGGACAAACAATGACCTCCATCAGGATCACATGAAATAGGAAACACTCCCCCCTTTTTCCATTCTAGGCACACTAAAACCATATTCCAGCACTCAGCAGGCACCAATTTATCAAAATGCGCCTTGCCTCCTGCGTAACTCAGGGCAGCAGGGCCTCCACAGAATAAAGCTTAATTTCTGCTACAGAACTTCCCATTTAAAGAGTGGCTAGATCCAGTCTGGGCTTATTTACTATACATTGGGGCAAGCAATCTCTACTAACAGTATGAGCTCCTACTCTTACAGGAGTATTTTGGTAGTAGGAACCTCATGAAGATTTCCTGACCCTTTCTAGGCTGCTGTCTCATACTTGCACCACCTTCTCAGCTGGGCCAAATGCAACCCTGCAACACTCAGGAAACTAATTCATCTTAAAAATAACACTCAGGAAAGCAAAAGGAGTCCTTGTAACCCGGTTGCACCTTTGGTTGGCGCAGCAGCTGTGCCGCGGCGCAGAGGGGAGGCGAGCAGCTGCAGGTGGCTTTGCCAGTGCAGGGAGCAGAGCCGTGCTGAGATGTGCCGCTCCCTGGACACGGCCACACGCTGCCTGCCTGGCCCTGGGCTGCACGCTCGGCTCTGCCACCCCAGCCTGTTCTGTGGTTGAGGCAGTCACAGACAAGGCCACTGAGCCTCCACATTGACGGTTGCCAAGAGGAAGCGTGGTTAGAGTGGGGGAGCTTCGATGGCATTTCCAGGTCCTCAGTTCTCTGTTTTCACCTTAAGTGACCTGGTAAAACCACTAAGATACTTTAATTTGTTTAATGAAATACAAGCGGGCAAATGGCAGCAAACACACAGTAAAAACGCAGTATAAACTCCATTTCATAGTAAGAGTTGGGAACTGCAGAGATAGACTTCCAGGACCCTGTAACAAGTACAGAGAACTTAACACTGGCTGAGAGAGCATGCACAATAAAGCAAGGATGCTGTTCAAGAAGTGTCCCCAAAAAGTGCCATTTCTTCTCTCTGGTTTGGAGTATTCTTTTCTCTTCCAACTGCTGCTCTCAAGAAAAACATTTAGTAGGGTAAAACTAATTTTTCTGTAAAACTATTTTTATATCCCATGGAAAAAAATGGAAAAAAAAAAGACAGAAAAGGAAGAGACACACACAGAGACAGCTGTCTGAAATTCTCTCTGTAATCATATGGAAAAAAGTAACAAAAGCTTTTCTTTTGGCAAAACTTCCATTCCCCGGTTACTAAAGATGTGTCTTCCACTAGTTTTTTCCCCATGTTACACATTCCACACTCCCAAGGATCCCACAGAATGAGTCAGCCTCATTCTCCATTCCATTTTTTAAATGTTGGGGTTTTTTTGTTTCCACATAAGAAGCAGTAACAGAAAGCTCTCTTCTCTTAATAGCCGATTTTAACCTGACTAGCTTGTCAGAGCTGAATGCAAACACAGGAAAACTACAACAGACCAGCTGACATGAAGTAACTTGTAAATAACTTATCCACATGGCTCAGG
Source organism: Pyrgilauda ruficollis (assembly GCF_017590135.1). Lineage (NCBI taxonomy): Eukaryota > Metazoa > Chordata > Aves > Passeriformes > Passeridae > Pyrgilauda > Pyrgilauda ruficollis. Next base: position 8,459,090 of record NW_024527710.1, read on the forward strand.
GGACCAAGGTAGAAAAGTTTGGTAAAACTATAAGGAATTTAAATAATCACATAAGCCCCATTGTGGACACACATAACCTGGAACTGAAATATTTAGTCCCCTCACAAATGAAACTAAACAGAATTTTATAGGAACTTCATTCTGGTGTAACTGCACCCCACAGCAGAACACAACACATCAAAACACAAAAGCTTTCCAATTTTTTTTAATTAATCTAAAAGATAAAGTGATTTCCACATATGGAGAAGGGCCAGATCATAGTAACTTTGAGTACATACACAAACCACATGCAAATAATTTTATAATCTAATGTAAAATAATGTACTGATAATTATTGAAAGTACACCAAGAAGCACTCTAACGACCTCAACAGGTTTGTAATAATACCACTGTGTATATTAAAGGGTTAATAATAGATACACATTGTTATTTATTCAATGTAATGGCAGCCCATCAGTCCAAGAAAATAATTATGTTCAAATCTGGCTAAACAATAGATATGGAGGAAACTAAAAGTTGATGGCTAACAAAAGGTTGCAAAACTTAAAAGAAAAAAAATAATTGGTATTTGGCTTCTGGCTTTTCCTATTTAGAATTAAATCACCAAACCTCACAGAACAAAGTCTCATGTTGTTACATGCTCAGGGGGACACTGTCTTTGCCAAAGCCTTACCAAACTTCTCCTAGTATTGAGATTATATATAATTTTAAGGAAAAGAATTTAAGAAAGAGACATTAAGCTATCCAATCCTCCACCAAACAAACACTGCAAAGAACACATCATTAGAAGAGGCAGGAACTATAAATAATTCATTTACATATCTTCTGTACAAATTGCTGTTCCCATGAAATAAACATGTTTTTTCTGATTACTTCAAACCACTCCACACCTGCCATCCTACCTGCCTAGGCCAGCATTCCTCTGCCTATGGTTAATGCAAATTGCTGAAAACATATCTTTGGTAAGAAGTTACTGCTTCATTTAATTAGTAGCAAGTGTAGTGCTCCCATGTTAATTTTAAATGTCACACATGGTATGCAGGCAAACAAGAAGTGCTTAACAGGACTGCCTTGACATGACATGAACCATTGCTCCTGAACAACATCACTTACAGGATCTCATCTCCTAAACCCTTCCAGCCCAGTTCCTGCCTCACCTTTGCTCTTCTCAATAGTAAATATGAAAAAGAATATCCAGAATGGTATTTTCCCCACTTCCAAATATATAAACCAAAAATTGTCATGTTTTTTCAGGTGCTTCTTCTAAAATAATCAGAACCAAAACAACTGTCATTATTTTAAATACAAATCCCATTTATACAAATTTTGTACTCATAATATAACTTTAGCTAGTTGACTGACTCAGAAAAAAAAAAACTAGTACACCTGTACAGCTCCCAGAAAGCATATGAATACACCAGCATAAGGACATCTCATCACTCAGTATAACTTGGGACACTGCTATCAAAAGCAGGTATGTAACCATGTCAAGGAAATATTTCCATAAACACAGGATGTTCCTGAAGGGGCAGGGGATAGTACAGAGAACAGCTCAATATTTAACATTTCCTGAGATCACTCAAAGCAATTCTCACCTCATCCAGCCAGAATTTATTCAGCCCATTGACTGAGGGACACAACACACATTACAGTCACACACTGTCCCTCCAATGAAGCTACTGGGAAAGCAGAGGCCATTCTTTCTCAGCAGTCCACAGCTTATTTACACGAACCACCACAAAAAAATGCAGCAGATGCAGCTTTTCCTCCAAAGCAACAGCAAATTCATTCCATCTGAGTATTTGATGCTGACAACAGCAAAGCAAGTGCTCCCTCAGCTTCTAGAGATAACAGGCCCAAGGCAGAGTTTTGCCTTATTTATTGAGAATATGTCCAATAAATGGAGCCGCCTTTCCCCGCCTTGTTTACAGATTTCCACAAAAGATCAGTTTCTCCTAGCTCCTGGTCAGAGGTCTCAGAGATGTCTCAATCACTAGCAAGATAAAACACACCTCCACCTCTCATTGTTATGTATGTGCACAGTTCCAACCCTCTGTGCTATGAATCCAGATATGGATGGAGAGCAGCTGACAGGCAGAAGAAAGTATTGGGAAATTGTCATTAATGATAACCACAAAATAAATTATCTGTTTATTAGCTGAAAGTAAAATTTAAAATTCAAAATAAATTTAGAATCACTAATTTTTCTTGCACAAAACAGCTCTTTATATTATGGTAAAAGCTGCTCTGGGGAGCAGATTGGTCCAAAAATTATATTTATCCAGTAGCCATCAGGAAGATAAAGAAATTCACTTTCCATTTCATGTGTAAGCATTTTACCTTTCCTTGAAAACACACAGAAAACTTTTTTCCTCTTTAAGCCATAGACACAGAAAAAAATCCTCTTATCAAAAAGTCAGTCTGCCGCGTAGATACTGCTTTCCTGGGAAAAGATGAGACAACAAACCCTGGAAAGATCACCATGTCCAGTATTACACTTCTGGAAGGCACATAAGATACTGCTGGAATGAAACATGGCAAAGGAACAGACAAAATGCTAAAAGCTCTGCCTTTTTAAATTAACCACACAGATGTTGTGATACTTGTGATTAAAACCTAAAATATGGGGCCTTTTAGCTGCATTTCACACTCCCTTAAATTAATCATGAATGTTTGGCAAGAAAACAAGATGTCTTTTCTTCTGGGTGCCGTGTCTCTAGAAATAGGCAATAGTACATCTGTCCTGTATCTCAAGGAATTTCAATATATTATGTCAAAGTATAGCAATTTGCTGCTTTCTATGATGGTTTATGTCATACTCTGGCTTGCCAAGTTATCTGGCATTCAGGACTTCAAAATGGAAATTGAAAAAAAAATGAACAAGATATAAACGACCAAAGCTCACACACAAGTTTACAAATGGCTGAATTTTGAGACAATTCCCTTTAATATGTGATCCCATACCCCTGATAATCACAGAACTGACTGGGCAATTTGGCCAAATCAATTTGGCCAGGGACACCTTTCCTTAAACCAGGCTGCTCAAACAGCACACAAAGACAGTGTGCCCCTGCTTAGGGGGAAGCCTAAAACATCTGGGTGACACAAGCTTCATTGTCTGAAGATGAACTGCAAGACAAAAACCTTTCCCCATTATTGCTTTATCAAATAACTACTTGACTGTATAAGACACACCATAACTTCATTCTAGTTTTGTGGTTTTAGTTTTCACGCCTTCAAGCCAGACAGAAATCTCCAGTTTTAAACCAAATGAAGTGCGCTGAAAACTGGAGGTTTTCTTGGTTCAGCTACATGGGCATCAAAATCAAATTCATTCAACCAATGCAAGTCCTCCTGGATGACTAGACTGACTAGATGCTGTCTCTTTCTGGGAGGGGGATAATATATTGTCCTTAAACTATGATTAGTTTAAGGTCATTGCAAGCGAGAGTGAAAAGTGGTTTTATACTTCTCAGAATTTAGTTTTCCTTAAATTTTCAAGAAGTGAACATAACAAAAAGCACATTACAAAATTCCATATACTGCACTCCCTAAAATCTCACATGGTAATTAAGCACCACTGGACCATGATGCAGCAAATCCTAGCCCTGCACACTGGCATTCATTAATGCAGCTTCATTTACTTTGGAGCAATTTAGAGGTAAACAATGTAGAACCACCACAAAAAAATAATTTTATCTAGAAACAGAGTAATTGTAAGAAATTTATTTAAAATAGAAATATCCAATGAAGAAGGAGCATTAGAACGAATTAAAATGAAGTTTTGCCAGTTTTGTTAGGGGGGGTGAAAAAGGATGGGAACATTAACCCATAACAAATAAGGATGGAGTGATCCACAAGAAAACTAGTTATTACCTCAGAAATCCAGATTCTTCTCTGTAACTCCTTGTTGCATCCACCTACTACTTTCCAGCTCATTTATGCACACCTCGTAAGGGCCACCTTTGCATATTTACACCTTCCCTCCCTGGAGACAGAACCATACCATTCTAGGAATGATTCCAGTTATGAGAGAAGTGCTGCAGCCCACAGAACTGTTGATCAGGTTAAGGCAGGCTGAGGAGAGAGCTCCCATTACAGCAAACCTGCTGCAAAGCTGGGAATTGGCCCATCCGTGCAGCGTCCTTCCATGTGGAGGGGAGGTCACCCTTGCTCCTTTTCCAAGGATCTCTCCATCTCTTGTCAGGGCAGAAGGAAGAGCACAGCATGAGAATCCAAGAGGATCCAAGTACAACTCTCAGCACAGGAGAACGGATGGATACCAAGCATAAACATTGCTGCAGTCAATTTAATAGACAAGGCAGAATGTGAATTATTTTGGACCTGATTCAAGCATGATATAGAGGTCAAATCTATGGAAATGTTTGCATCCTGCAAATCTCTAGTAGAGAATGGAATTATGGTGAGACTCATAGCCTACCCGGCATAACAGAGCAGACTGAAACAGAGAACACACTTTTGGTGATATAGAAACTTGGGAGGAAATATCTACACTCATTTTCATGTACACAGAGGTTAAAAAAAATCAAATTAATAACTAAATATCCATTATTACAAGTATCCGAACACTGGGATCAGAGCCTTTCAGACCTTCTGCTTCTCCCCTCTGAACAGCTACTTGCCAGGGTGAAAAATTCAATGTAATGAGATCAGCTTTGCTATTTTAGTCTCAAAAGTGCAGATGGAGCATATGCCTGTAGATAGTAATATTATCTGTATTACTGCAGTGTCTGAAGACCCCAATCAGACATAGGCCATTGAACACTCAGAAAAAAACTCTCAAAGAAAATTCCTGCCAAAAACAGTTCACTATGTGAACTAAGGGAAAAATGCAACCTGCGAATTTAATTAAACCAGTAGAGATAACCATGGAGAGGAAGCATGTAAAAGAATTGTAGATGAACACACAGCTACTGTCAACTTTGACAACATCATGCAGAAGAGCCACAAGCCTGTGCTTTGCAAAACCATTCTTTCAATCTTTAAATTAGATTTTAAAAATATCAAAGAGTCTATAAATTTTAGTTGGCCACCTGCTTACTTTGAGAGGACTCTCAATCAGATGTGGTAATAAGAACATCGCCTCACATTATGCAAATAATATTTAGACCACAGAGTTCTGCTGAAGGTTTGTGATCCCTGTCGATGGAAGGTCACATCCAGCCCCCAGGCACATGAAACCTCTGTTGTTCACTGCACAGCAAGTACACAGCACACAAACCAGAAGGAAGTGTCTTCCTGGATTTCATGCTTAGTCCTCACTGTACAGACCCATCACACAAGGATTTTGTTTATTAAGCTCTACCACATGAAGTCTACACAGCGAAAATTGTACTCAGATGACAACATAATCCATTTCCATCATCTTCTTCAAAACTTCCATTCAAAAAGAAGAGTTTGGGAACAGGGTCAGACAATGTCCTGCAAACTGCAGCATGTGCAAACTAAGTTACCAGGCTTATTTGCTTTAAAATATTACGGTCCAGTCTTCACTGCAGGATGGCATGGTTTTACAGAGTGGTATAATTCATGTTGTGTTTATCATAAAATGGCACATACTTTGAAGTATTAATTTTCAATTATGCAGGAAGTGGAGTAGGAAGTAATTTATTGTGTGAAATCTGTCCTTATCTTCAAGAGTCACTGGCAGATACAGTGAAACTTAGGGACTTCAATGTCATTAGGGACAAGAGTGACTACATAACTAGTAATCACTGCTAATCTAGTAGCTGGCAAGGTGACATGCAGCTACCATAGTAACAAGCATAAGATCAACTGTTTGTTTCCAAAAAAGTGCCTACACTTCACTCAGCTATTTGGCATGTTTTTTAAAGCCATGACAGAGAAAATAAAAACACATCATGCACTTTAGAACTTGCATCTTTCCCTGCTTTTCTTTAACAGAGGAGAGAATGCCTCAAAATAATAATTTCACTGGCTTTACTGAGAATGCCCCACTACTGACTAGAAGATAAAGTATCTGGAGCCACATAACATCAGTAACATCCCCATCACTCTTACCTAGGAAGAGTGCACAACAAACAGCAGAGACAGCAGGCACCCTTAGGGAGAATCCCCTTCAAGGCATTTTTGCACAGGCTGCACACAGATTATTTCATGCAGCAGTCAGAGTACAAGGAGATGTTCACATCTAAAAGTGATATACCTCTTCTAACACACTCATACCCACTCCAAGTAACTACAGCTAATTATTAACCACCACCCCTGCTCTTTGCACTTTGCAGACACCTCTATCCAATCGCATTCATATTAAACTCTCACTCAAACGCAACTCCAACATTCAACAAGTCTCAACATCTTCGTCAGGGGGTTAAAAATCTAGGAAGAGAGGAGGGCAAGCCACAAGGCAGAGTCAGAGAGACACTCAGGGCTGAAGTGGAAAGGACACACAGCTCTTCTGGCTTCCCATCCACTGTGCAACCACTTATTTCAAATCTATACCTACAGATTTCTCGGGGCTTTTTTCCTGTTTCCACACAAGCTCAGGGCAAACCCCAAGGAAAGGAAAGGGAAGGGTGTAGCTAAAAGGTTTATATTTTCAGGAAGGAATGAGCCTAGTGTCATGTCAAAATATATATTTTTTTTAATTTCCTTGTTAGGGAAAAAGCTTCAGACATTACATTAAAAACTTATATACAAGTAAGTATCTTGAGCTAGACATTTAAATTACTTCTGTGGGATGTTTGTCAGAGAAAATCCAGCTTGCCTTATGGCAGTGCTAATCTCATATCTGTTTCACTTTTTATCCTTGCACCTGCCTGCATTAACAAGATTAAGAATTAAGCTGGAAGAGGGTTGTCTGTCAAGGAATAACAATTAATCTATTGATTTAACCATCAGAATAAGAACCAAATGGAGTTCCTGGCCCAGGCAAACAGAAGGTTTTTATTGCATTATAATTCAAAATCCAAGTTGTGCTTGTGGCAGGCTATGTCACCAGACTGCAGAGGAAACAATTAGGAGGGCAAAAGAGACACTGGAGTTTTCTTGTGAAAGGATCCTTACTTAACTCTTATGGCCAAAAGGAAGATTTTGCATGTGATCTTGCCACAGAATTTTAAAAAAATAAGAATTTCTGTTTTCCAGATCACTGGCAGATCCAACCAAAGTAATTTAGGGAGTGTTTAAACAGGAGTGCACAAGGTTATCTTTGTGAAACCAGGCTCCATTCACAGAGCTCACATCTTCTCATCTCAAATCACAACTCTGAGCTGCATTACTGCCATCTAAGTTACCATCTAGCTCCAAGCAGAACCTGCTAGTTCAGGGAAGTTTCTGCACTTGCAGCAGACTTGGCCATATTTATTAACATAAACTACCACAGCCTACAAGACAGATAGCTCAAAAAACATCCACGTACCACAAACCCACTAGCTGAGAATGAATGAATGGGGAACAGAGTGTAGCAAAATAACAAACAAGTTTTCTTCAAAGTTGAATGCCCCAAAGTAGTGCTAAGGATCAGATTCTTGGAGACACTTAAATGTTCATTCTCCCAAAGCTTTTTCAAAGTTTTGCAATTTATCCACTTTGTTAATACGGTGAAAGCAACTGCTATGACAGGCCATCCCAAAGTTTGAGTTAACCAACTCCATGCTAAAGATCAGATTGCAAATAAAGAACTCACAGATCAGTTTTACTCACTGAAAGAAACGGGAGTGCAAACACACACTAAGTATGCACAGAAAGCAGCAAGGAAGTGACAAACGGAGCTGAAACGGACCAGGTGACAAACGGAGCTGAAATAGGGCAGGTGACAAACGGAGCTGAAACGGACCAGGTGACAAACGGAGCTGAAACAGACCAGGTGACAAACGGAGCTGAAACAGGGCAGGTGACAAACGGAGCTGAGCCCTCGGAAGGCAGGCACAGGACGGTGACTCCATGCAAGTGACGGCACCGGGAACAAACGCCGCTTGTTCCCGGCTGACCGCACTTCCGCCTCCTCCCCTCCCATTCAATCCCAGCGCTGCTGGTGCTCCCTCCATCCCCAAGCCATGCAGGCTCCAAATACTTTTACCTCGGTGAGGAAAGCAGGCTGGAGAAAGCATGTGATCACACGGTAAGTTTATGCTTCTGTTTGCTGGCACGAAGGGGGAAAACCCGCTATCAAATAGGCTGCTTAATTAGAAAATGCGGTTAAATGCTACGTGTAATTGTGTGGAGCGTGTGGATCTGGAGCAGATTGAGCAGGGGAGTGTGTGCTTAAGGAGCAACTGGGACAGCTGTGGACATCTGCAGCCGTTGCTTTAAGAGCAGTAAATGCTGTATGGTTAGAAAAAGAAAATAAGTTGCCCGTTTTGTCCTTTGTGCTGGAAGTCTGTTGCCCAAATGCTATTGCTCCTGAAGGAATCCAGCGCAGACAAAGCTGAGACAAGCCAGAGCCCCTCTCCCCCCTCCCATTATTCGGTACGCACTTCTCTTCCCGCTAGCTCACAGTTCTGACAATGCAGGGGAAAAGAGAAAGAATGGCAGAGGGAAGCAGAGCACAGCTGTGCGTTGCAGAATCTCTCCATATTCATTTGCCAAACAAAGCCAGGACTCAAAAAGACAACGAAGATGCATTAGGACTACACCAAATCCACGCCTCTGAGCAGCGAGGGGCTCTCAAACAATGCATTCAAGCAACAGATAGAGATTTACCTTCAAAATGCAGGCCATGTTCTTTCTCTATCCTTCCTACCAAAGAGCTGCAGGATTCTACTTTGTGAGCAGCAGTTCCAGTGTCAGGCAAGAGGCTGGCAGAGCTGCAGAACTGCTAGAGCCCACATTCCTGTAGATCCAAACGAAGGTAGCACGCATCCAGGATCCGTTAGTCATATTAGTCTTTTCACGCCCCGTTCGTTCCACCCATCAGCTCCTGCCACTGGCTGGGAGCCAGCCCAGCACCTCCCCTCCGTCACATGACCGAGTTTGATTCATGGCTCCAGAGTGTGTTTTCCTGAGCTGCGGGACGTACGAGCAGCAGTGTGTGGCTTGCGGGGGCTCTGCGATGCCCGCAGGCCGAGCTGCGTGTTTGTAATGGATCCCTGTGCAGCTCTGCCGGTGTGCTCAGGGGATGGCTGCTGACAGTCGGGCACCAAGGTCCAAACTCCCTCTGGTTTTTGGGGCTGTAGAAATCCTTACGCTGCTTGTTAGAGTGCAGTGTTGTGTTATGTTCAGCCCTTTTCACTGTACAGCAGGCTTCCCTTTGTCTAAATTGCTGCCCTGTGGGAAATAATCATTATCAGCAAGCAGCCCAAATGTCCCACCAGACGTGATTGCGTTGTGCTGTGCACGGCTTTTTAGTGAAGAGCTGGCATCCGTCACAGGGAATGAAAGCTTGGGTTCATTTGTGAGGGTTTTTGCTTGTGCAACTTTCTTTGGACTTGCTTAAGATAAGAAAGTAAAGTGCAGATGAATAAATTCAGAAGTTGAAGAAATCTTTCACTTTACATAATCTCATCAAATTCAAATTCTTCTCTTACATAACATACTCTGTATATCATAAAGCCTTTACTTGATATTTGTCACTTCTCCTGCAGTCTCTTTCTCTCCTTTTGACACCTTCTCAGCACTTCTCATTACTTCATCTTGGAACCCTTTGCATTTTCTGTACTTGGCACCTTCCCTGTATTCCTTTTGTGCCACATTGCTTCACTCCTGCTGCTTTGGTACCAAAAGCTCTCTGGCTGCCTTAATAAATTCCTTGTAGTGGGTGTCTTTATCCTGTCTGCAGCAGCTCAGGTACCTGTTTCCATGCAGGCAGTATCCTGCAGCTCATGTTAAGGAGCCATTTACCTCAATGGCTGGGAGCCAGAAGGGCTTGGTGCTGGGCTGCACATTTAACACCCAATACTGTTCCCAGCCTGGAAGCCTCTCCTCTCCAGGTGCAATCCCTCAAGTAAGGAGGTTGAAACTAAAGGATCTAGATGTCCTCATTTGTATGCAGGGGCAAATCCTCCCCGAGAACAGAGCAGAAAGGGCCTGGGGGGATTTCTCCTGCTCACACTCCTTGGCTGCTGTGCATTTCCAGAAAAAATGCCAGTGTGTGTTTGGCCTTTGCAAAGTGCTGTGCTCTTACACAGGTCCTGCAAACTCCTCAGCACCTCTCACCCCTGGAAATCCATTTCCTTGTTCAATTACAGACACAGGCCGAAGCTCTTAAGCTGAAAACTGTAGTATTGCTGGGAAGACTGATGAAAAATAACTTAGTGAAGTTTCTATCTATATTAACTAACATGAGGAAACATCTAAATGACAAGTCAGTGGAAGAACGTGGTAAAAAAGGGATTTACAACATTTTCTATTAGAGGCTACCACCAACCAGTGTTAGATCATTCTGGATAGCAGTTTATGTGTATTTAAGTACTTATTATTCATAAGGAGTTCTGTAACAAAGCTCTGTTTCTTACTGAATAAGATAAACAAATAATTAATTCTTTCCTGAATAAAAAATAACTGCCTATTTTTCCCTCCAGCAGTCAAGAATCTTGTTTGCCTTGGAGTGAAACTATTCTTTTTACCTGTGAGATGACATGAAAGAAGTTTTCATCTGAAGCAAATGAAAAATATTCCACCCCCTTCCCACCACCATCCACCATACCAGCTCTGTAAAGAATACAAGGAATGAGGCTGGAGAGAAGCCGTCCTGAAAAGGTCAGCCATTTCAACATGTCCAAAGCATTGAGGGATTTCCAGTGAATTATATTCCTCAGAGAAAGGCAGAGGCATGGGTAGTTGTCTTGTTTTAAGCATGCTTTGATTCTAAACATCACATCATACAAAATATGGTGAACTTTAACTTTTAGACTTTTTGTAAATAGATATTTATCTTAAAATTACTTCATCATTAATATGAACAGCAACAGCCATCCTTCTCTCTTTCGTTCAGGAGAGATATGAGATTTCACTTTATTTTCTCCTTGGGACAAAACTGAAGGGGTGACTTGAGCTGAGATCACCACGAAGAGCAACAGAAAGTCCAGCCTTAGGCTGAGCTAATTTGACCTCAGAGAAACTACACGAGGAAAGGCATCCACCAAATGATAGAAGCAAACAGCCACTGTAAGCACATCATTCCTTGGGTCTCATGAAGTGCTTTACCTGAACTTATGATACTCTTGAAATCAGCTTTAGGCCAAACATAGCTCACACGAATTTCAGTCATGCTTGTAACTTCCCATCCAAAATTAACACAGCTGTTGCCTGGTGGGGATGTCAAAGGCAGTGTGAATCTGCCTTTCAAGTCTGAGTCATTGTGACAGGCCACACAAAGTCCCTACTTCTAGTGCTGAGGACAAAGACCTTTAGTTCTGGGGACAAAGACCTTGCATGTTTTCCATCTAGTCCAAACCCTTCTGATACATTCCTATGGTGATGTAACCTTGGGGGAAATATGATTGTGTGGGCAGCAGCCCTTTGCAATTCTAACTCTTAAAACCTAATTCTGGCATAAGGAATCAACTCTTAATGAAGCTGATTTTCCAGGTAAGAAAAAAGACTTAATCAAGACTGACTACTTCATTTTAGAGGTGAAACTCTGCTAGATTCTGGAGTGCAGAAGCTGAGGAGAGCAGGTGGGGCTTGTTACAGCCTAAATGCTAGTGTTATTTTTCAGAATATCCTTACAGCTTAAAGCAAGCTTGCCATGTGCACATTATTTCAATAACCAGTATATATTGCCCTGCCCAGCTTCCTTCTCAGCACAATTCCTCTGAACCTTACTCAGCTACAGGACAACCCAGATCCATTAAAAAAAAGTTTTAGTCACAGAATACTTCTGCATGTCTCAGTGGCAGGAGACAAGGATTACTTGGCACCATTCCTGCCATTGGAAATTCATCTCATCACCTCACGGTTATTCAGTGTCATGGTAACAATTTGGCTCAGTCACACAGCGCTTGCAGACCTTGCGTGTTCTGGTGCTCCCCCCAGCCCCATTCCAAGGCACACACACAAACTCTCAAACCAAGGCTTCCCAACTTCTTTCAGCTAACCATTCTTAAAAAAAAAAAATAAAATAAAGTCAAGTGTTGGTCTCACCTATCAATGCATGAATATACAGAGATTAAAACACAAAGGTCTGTAGAAGTTCTTGGAAGCAGAAAAAAGCAAGCCCTACAAATCTGTAATCTTTTCAGACTGTTGACATTTTATTTTCAATGCTTGCTCATCTGAGAGCTTCAGGTTTCTGTTTTCAAAGATAGTTATTAACTAGTGACCATTTTACACTGAACCACAGATTATTGGGACTTTTTTATATAAATGAAAAATTATATATCATCTGTTATTTGTAATTTACTTTTTTTAATTAAATGTGCTTTAACAGAAACAATGGCGCTTTTTTTTAATGCAGGGGGAAAAATGCAGAACAAAAAAAAACCCCACATGTTTAGAAAAGAACAGTGCCTCTCCCAGACAGCTTTCCTCTATTCAAAACAGGATGAACAACTCTGAAGAGTGCTGTGCCTGCTTATGCCACTAGATGTTTTGTCTGTATAAAAATAGAAGATAATCAAATGTATGAATTGCTGCAGTCTCCAGGAGAAGAAAACCCACCAGTAAATATTCTGAAGGGCGTTCAAAAGCTAAATTATGTTTTTGAAAATGCTCTGTCATTTGCAGGCAACTGCTGAATAGAGGATATGGTTGGTCCATAGGTATTTCTTGTATGTTCTTCAGTAAAGGATGGATTTGGTTTCTCCTCTATAAAGTTTTTACATTCTTTGCTGTGTTATCAATGCTTTACACTCTCACTATTTTTATGAGCTATAACTAACATCACAAAAATACTGATAGTGTTTCACACTGAGATATGGCCATGTCAGTTTATCCTCTAATGAGATTTTATCCTGGAGAATACAACTGGCACATAAAAGGAGTTAAGAAAAGGAACCAGCCAAACTTCAATCATGGCATGGAAGGCCTTAAATTGGAACACAATTTAAAAGCAGCATTTCAGCTTCGGAGAATGCCTCCCCTTGAACTAAAGGAGCAGAGACACTCTCTCCCTTCCCAAGGCTTTATCTAATGTTTCATTGCACTTGAAAGGAAAAGCTTCAAAGTGCAGCAGAAAAGACAAATATATTTAATTCAGGAGTGAATTAATTTTGGTGCAGGGCAGGGGAAGGAAGGGTGGAATTTTACACCACTCTGAAGCAACATGGAGAGGGTCTCAACCCCAGCAGTGTCAGATCTGAGCCACCTTGTTCAGCAACATCCCACTCACACCATCAGAAAACTAGATATAAACTAGCCCTGAGTGCAACTGGTGGTCTTGTTTCAGGAAATTATATAAATTAGCGTTATTTTATCATACTATAAATCAGTCTTTAACATGGTTACAATAATTTTAGGAATAAAAAAAGTTTTCACAGATTTTTTTTTTTCCTGTCTCAGATATATTTTGTTCAGTTATGGCCACAATGTTTAGACATGCAGAAAAGAATTGGATTTGTGCAACCACAAAAGTAAGCAATATTTCTCAGTAGCAGAGGTGTCATATGGGGAGTTTTACAGAAGATGGTCAGAAGGTCACAAAAAACACCTATTCCTGTTTTTAAACCTCATTCTGTACTTGATTCCTGAGTTATGAAACCAATTAAACTATACTGAAATCCAATTCTACTCCTTCCATTAAAATTCTCTCAGTGAAATTCTCCTCTTGGCAAATTTAATGTCTTACCTAGCCACAGCATGAGCAACAGCAAAAGCTGCTTATAGATCTGGAATCATGAGCTTTACTCCTCTGAATCCCAATAAACTGCTACCCTACTGCCCTGTTAAATCCACACTCTCCTTGGAGCCTTCAGAGCCTCTAACCAGCCATCATGCTGTGCCCTAGTGCCAACAGACTTTGCTCCACTGGATAGAAAGTGAAGAAAATATATTGTTATTGAAGTTGTTTTCAGCCATAAAGGTTGCCATAGCAAAGCGTTGCCATACTTTGAAGAGTCCACCTCAAACTATTAACATACATACTCAAGGAAAACACCTTTACATCTTTTCAAACATCTGACAAGTCTCATACAAATTTTTAACAAAATTATCCCATGCAATTGTTTTAATTAACAATTTTACCAGTTTACAGCTGACAACAGTCTTGCCTTCAATAGTTGTCTACACTGCTGTGTGATAGTGAACAGGAAGATAAAAAGATGCATTTATAAGGGGATCTTAAGGTGTTTAATAAATTAAAGAACTTGTGAATATTGCCTTGTTGGACCAAACAGCAACCTTGAAATCCAAGTTGCAGCACTGAACACAAGACTAAAGAAATACAGGAACTGAGCCTGAGTATACAGATCTGAGAGTTGTTTAATTTCCTGATCACACCATTCTTTCCCCAAAGGAAGTTTTGGGGTTGCAGGTGGTTGTTTGGTTTTAAGTTTGTTTGGGTTTTTTTTAGTCAGAGTAAGGAGTGAGGTTTGGGAGTTTGGGGTTTTTTTTTCCATTTGTCCACCCTTTTCTAGTTCAAAAGATGAAACTTGCAAAAGATGAGTTTGAATCAGCATTACATGAATATGCTGTTTCCTACAGGATCACTGCTTCATTTACTAGGAAAAAAATATATGGTGCATGAGAAATGCTTTTACAGAAAAGTTGCAGAAGTCTGATGATTTAAATCATAGCAAGCAGCTGTGAAGAAGTGGATTTTGAATTGTCTCTAACAGAAGTCCACTGCAATGGTCTCTGATTTAATAGCAAGGCACTGGTATTTTCCCTCATTTTCTGGACTCAGAATTTGAAACCACAAAGGCTTATTTAGCAATGCACTGGGTACTTGCAGCTGCAGTTGAAGGTAATAGGAGTTACAATCTGATCCTGTTAATTGATACATAATGCTGAGTGCTCTGAAGAGGAAAAAAAAAAATCTTGGGCACCGATATTGGACAGCAGCATAAAAAGACACATTAATTCTTTTCCCTGTAACTTTCTTTCCTATAAAGCAGTAATAATTTTTAATGTCAAGGTGTCATGTTACAGTGAATGCCATAAGAGTGTCCATTAGGAAATTAGGCAACCTGTCTTCAGGAATTGCTTTCACTGTCATGAAGTAACACGTGGCACAGAGCCACACTGGGGCATGGTGGAGCAAACAGAATATTGAATAGCTGCTCTCCACCTGCATCTGGCCAGAACCACCAGAACAACAACATGTTATTAATCATATAATTTTAAATTATGTGTAGAAGATAATTAGACCAATAATTAAGATATTCGATAATAAATAATTTTAAATAATTAGGGCTGCAGAGGTAATCCCATCAGCATTTTAAATTTTGAATGCTTAGGTTTCTTATTTGATATTTTTATATCCCAAAAGTCAGAGGCACAAATTCCAGATCCTGCCATTACTGGCAACCCTGTCATGTACCACTGTAAAGTTTACTAACTTCCAGAACCATCCAGGATTCCCACTCCAAAGAAACCAACTCACACAAAGCAGCCACTTCTAGACCCACAGTACAGGGCACATCCTTTCCCTGACAGAGGCAGCAGCAAAGGGAAGATCCTGTCCTGTGGCACACTCCAGTCTGGTTAATGCCAAGGGCTGAATCCACCAGGCACTGAACAGAGCACAGCATAAGCTGTCCCTGTCCCTTGGGACTGTTCTTTCTCACTTAGAATCTCAAGAAAGAATGCCTGCCACTGCTAAGCTAACTTTGAGAAGAGAAAAACCCCAACAACCTCCACATTATTTTAAGAGTCCCAATAATGCAAGAAATAGAAAGACTCAGAGTAAATCCATTTGACAGTCCAAATAAAGTGCATACAGTGGTTCTTGGAAAATTACAAAAGTGATGTTTGGTAATTTTGAGATTTTATGACTTCTGGTGACCCTGATATTTTGCTCAAAATTGTTTTTGAGTTTTCAAAAAGTCATTAAGGTCTCTCTTAACAGCTTCCCTGAACTGAAAGTCAAGGATTCACACATCCACTATAGTGACAAAACACTAAGATTTGGTAGTCTGACTGTTTTTAAAAAACCCTTTTTATGAGCAATGAAATCCTGCCATAGATCACTCTAAGCCAAGCAAGAGACTTTATGAACACAGTGGCCTTTGGTGTAAAATACCAGGTTTTGCAAAGTTTTCACTGGAAGCAAGTTCCATATGTCCATAAGAAGCTGATTAATATTGCTCTGTAATTACAGCCTACATCTCAGGAGCAAAGGAATCAGAACTTGGATCCAACCAATTTGAGAACATCTAAATGAAATGTGTTCATAATGCAGATTTTTAAAATTTATGTGAATGACAAGTTAAGACCTTTCCTCCCCCTATATTTTCAAGGTGATTATCAGCATCTCATTTTTCTGGGTCTGTTTTATACCATCAGGGTTAGCAGGTCACATAACAATCTATTTCTTTTGCACCAAAAGTACAAGTAATGTTGAATGTCAACATCCAGGACAGGAAAAAAAAAGAATAGAGAGACATACTTTAAATATAAAACATTTTGGAAAGAAAATCATTTTAATCATCCTCAGGTGGGTAACACTCCTCATTTCATTTTCCCTCAGAGACATATTACTAGAATTAGTGTTAATCTCAATAAAACTTCAGTATTTCTGTTAATCCACCAGAAAGCATCAAATTTTAAAATAGCTTGTAATTTATTATGCACAGCATAATACAGTTTTATAACTTTTTATTGTTTTTGAGACCTTATAGGATTTTTCATATCAAAATGTGGCATAATTCTTCCCATAGCTCAGTTGTCTCTTTATAATGCTGCAGTACATGATAAAGAAAATACTTTATAGCTGGAGATAAACTTACTGTGTCTGGCTTTCCATTTTCATAAAATTTACGACAGCATTTGGAGAAACTGCAGTACCCGATTTCATTGACTAGAAAAACACACATTGGTAGCTAAGATATACTTTACACCTGTTTCGGCATTTTGTATAACAGTCATGGAAGCAAGCTGTCAGGACAAGGTCCATGAAGGATTTTAAGTGTTGGTTTAATTTAGATTCAGGGGTTCAGATGCAAATGGGATGCTGCTAGCAATAGAAAGTGTCAGAGCATATGGATTTCCTAGATTTTTTCTTTGCATGACACTAAATGCAACAGCTACCTACAAACACAGAGTTCCTCCATTTTATTAATCTGAAATTAAGTTATCTTTTGCAGTTAAAGGCCCCTGAAGTAGATTTGCAGATCTTTGGAGCTGGGATAGAGGGAGATTTTATTATGTTGGACTAATCCTCTCCTTTAATTCCCTTAGTGAACTATCACTCCAGAAGCAGATGCCACAGGAGAAATGGCCAGATCCACTGAACTTTGTCCAGGATGATATTTACATCCTTCCTGGTATAAATCAAAATCTTTTGAGATTTTTCATGAGAAGGAAGAAATAAACCTGACTGGGGTGAAGTCATGACCAACTGAGAGGCAGCTGGGTCAGAAATTCAGTAGGAGGAACAGCTCTTTCAGCTCATAGCTCAGACATAGCCCTTGCATTCTTGGACAATTCACTTTGCAATTTAACATTTCTGTATCTTTTCCTGATAAGAATAAAGAAAACTGCACATTGCTGTGGTCCTGTAAAAATCTTAGTCTAATATAAGAGCAGCCAGTAAAGAGTTCCCTTTTTGGAAACACCAAGGCCGTCACATTCTTCTGTGAACCATGCAGTTTGCTGCTGCTGCTACAGTGCTAAGGGCTGTAACATTAGTAAGGTTCCAGTTGGGACTAAATGTCTTGGAATAATTAATAGATGGTGAGAATAATTAATAGATAAAGAAAAATGACAATCAGAAATTACCCTGTTGCAATTTCAAGAGCATTTCCTTCCCTCCTTCCTTCCCCTGGTTACTATTTTTAAATCCCACAAAGTGAAGCATCAGGAATTCCTCCAAGGTGACAGCAGCTCTGTACTAGAAGGGTAAAGGCACCAGGCCACTGACTGGCACAGCCCAACAGAGCAGCACCAGGGCTGGGTAAAGAGCTGACAGATTGGTGTTTAATTCTGTTTTCACAAACAGAAATGGAGACAGTTTTGCTAAAGTGAAAATCTCTTCCTTTAACATTGCTTCCCCAACAGAAGGCCTGGCTAAGTGAGAGCAAATCTGTGAATTTTCAAAGCAGTTTCTTAAACCCACTTGGGATTTTACTGACATTTACATTTCTAGAGCGTGCCCAGTTTATTTCCACCCAGCATTCAGAAGGCCATTATTTGCATCGCTGGAAGCTTTTCTTTTGCACAGTCAAAACACACACTGCTACACAAAGTGAGTTCACTGGAGGGGCAGGAGAATTCAGCTTTGAAAATATTTCAAACAGGAGCTCTGCTGTTCTTTGAACAAAGCTTTTGGAGTTTTATCATGGTATCCTGTCTCTCCTTGAGATCAGCTGCAGAAATGAGTGGGGTTCTCCCCAACCTTCCAGCTGCCCCCTCCTGCTCTCCTTGATCCTTTCTTCCCTGTCTCCAAGGCAGCTCACAGCAGCAGCAGGGATGCTGACCACAGCCAAACTAGAAAAGTATTAGAGATCACCCACACAGCACCGTGTTTGTATACCCAGGTAAATGCTGGGGAAAAATACTTCTGATACAGCAAGGGGAGTTGGGTTCTTAGAGGAAATAATATCAGCTGGGGAGCAGGCAACAATCTACAAAAAGCCAACATTTCTGTTTAACTGTTTGCTTGCTGCAGTTGACAAAAATAATGACTAAACTTTCAAGAGGCAAAACGAAACTAGATCAGGATTCTGCAAGTCTGCATGGAAAAACCTGAGAGAGAGAAAACCACGAGACAAGGCTGTAAACACACAGATCTCACCATGACACAGATGGAAATTGAAAGTTTTAAATATTTTATTTTCTATATTAATTAAATTACTATTCCAAGGAGGCACTTTCTCAAGTGTTCAACGCACATTTGCAGTTCCTTTCTAAAACTGCAAAAGAATTTTCAATGATGTGTGGAAATCACTGGAAAATATTCTCTAACAAAACATGAATCTATTTACAGGAACAGTCTAAATTCACCTATTCCAAGATTAGTCAAAAAGTGTCCTTATTGTGGGTGAAATGCAAATAAACAGTATTATTCTTTATCCCACTGAGAAAGAAAACTCCAATACATGCTCAAGAAGTTCCTAAATGTGCCATGAGGTAATTCACAGAAGTCAGGATCTGCTCTTAATAGTTTAGGAACTTAAGACATTAACTATAGTGGCTGATTATACTGCATGTGATGAAATCACAAAAAAAAAACCCAAAAAACCAAAAACAAACAAAAAACCCCCGCCAAAACAAAAGAACCCACATCTCTTTGAGCCCAGATTTATATTGGCTCTTTCAGTTCTCACTTCAGGCCACAGTGTCAGTACTGGAACATCTTATTCCAAAACCAAATTATTTACACATTGAGAAAACAAGCCCCACTAGGTGGTCATGTCACCCACCCCTTTCACAGTAAGTACACGCATTTTTAGTGAGGTAAATGCAAATAAATCTAACAGCTTGCTCTGCTGGAACAGAATTCTTTCCTAGGAAAAAGTTATTTAAACATCTTCTGTGCCAAATGTGTGCTGTTGCCTGTTACTTGTGCCTGAGTGTTGAAGACTGGCTGAAAGGCAGCGCTGACTGAGCTGCAGCCTGGTTACCTGCACAGCACCAGGATCAGCTCCAGGAATGATGGCAGCCGCTCACTCAGACATCAAAGTACCTTCTGTGTAAGGGCCAGTAGCTTCACTAAGTGTATAGCTGGCAGGGTTGGTTATTAAAAAAAGCTATTAATTATATTATCATCAGGAGAGCCACTTGTCTTGAGCAGCAAATACCCCATTAGGAGATTATTCTGCTTTAGCCTCGATGTACTCCAGTTCTCATGCAGTGTTATACTTTGGGGTTTTCCATGATACAGACAGGCAACAGGATCCTTGCTTCCTTTTTATTACACACAGTACTACCAAGAATCAGTTATAAATAGAACTGTTAATTTTAAAGAAAAACATGGGTATTTTCCACTTCAACCAGTATCATTCTGCAGGTGGTAAGAGAACTATGGGAGAAAAGAAGCTTTAAACCCTTTTTTCTTTTTAATTAAAAATATCTTGGTATTTGAAATACTGATAAGAATCACATAACAGAAATATTCCTAGGTGCATGTCTGACAAACTAGAAGGGTTTCTCTCTTCATCTTGGATTAGCAAATGTCACATCAGATATTGCTATGTGGACAGTGCAACCCAGAAGAAGAGAAGGATCCAAGAGCACTTGAGTTTATTAAATGATGTACACCATAATTAGCCACAGAGTGGGTACATATATATGTCTGGATTCACACATGTATGTCTGTGGGTGTATGTATATAAAGTCCTCCTATAATTACCTTCTTTTCTGTGGCAGTAAACACACTTCAATTTCTTCACACTAGCCCTCAAAATTGTTTCAGGGTACTTGTCTCACAGCCTTTAATGGCTCAGTTGCCTAATGAAGTAAGAATTTAAATAGTGAACACTAAGATTTGTTTTGGAAAGTAAGAGAGAAGAAACCCTCCCAGAAGGATAATAAACAGAATTTGTAGTCAAACAGCACTCTAGCAATAAGAGAATACAAGAACAATGGTAGAGCCTGGCACTGGCAACCTCCAAGACAGATTATTTGTGATGGGGTTATGCTGTGCTATTAGACATAGTGCTCAAATTTCTGTAGCCATGTCCTTCCTCCTGGGGGTTCAAAGGCAAACCACTGCCATGGGAGAAAAGTTAGTACATTTTGGCCAAGACTTTAGCAGAGGGCAATGAAACATAAAATAACATAGGAGAACAAACATGTTAGCATTGAGCTTTCCAATCCTCACTGAATGCTTTTGCTTGGGAGCACGCACACAGCAGCATTCAGAGAATGCACCCTTTAAAGTGACAAATTCAAAAGGCACCCAAGCACATACACTGACCTCCATTCCCCTTCATGGTGTTTGGTTGGGCACAACAGCTCACTGCAGTTCTTAAATGCCATCCACAACTACAACAGTGCAATTCATGGCTTGTACTTAACAGTGACTCTCCAGGTGAGAAGATTGAATTACTTTTCCAAGTCAGAGTTTTCTAACTTGCCCTCTCTAACCTTGCTGCTCTCCTCTCCTTTTCAGTGGTCTCAAGTGCAGCTTTCTGATAGCACAGAATATCTGAACTCAGCCTGATTTAGCCAGAAATTATGTATTTTTACATTTTCAAATGGCTCCACCAGTCCAAATAACAAATTGAATCAAATATTACATTCTTATTCCTATGTTACTTGTGGCCCAACCAGATTAGTTTATTAAAAAAAAAAAACCAAACATAAAAACAATTTTATAAAAAATATTGGCATTAATGGTATGGATCACATCATCAGTTAGATTATGAAGCAAAAACTGTCAGGGACACACTGAGGTGATCAGGATCACCTGGGCCTCTCTTGTCTTACTTTGAAATCAGTCTCAAGAGGAAGAAAAATAAAGGAGTAATAGAGATTGGGCACCCTAGGGCAAATACCAGTAGCATGTTGAATACGGGCCAAGAGCCAATCTACCATTTCTTGTTGGAATTAAATAATAGAATGGGCTTGTCTATCTGAATTTCCCCCTTCAATTAACTGTTGGAAACAACTGATGGTTTCCACTAAAGTATTCACAGTTATTAGGAGATAAACCATAAAAAAATGCATGCAATTAAAATAAATAAGCTTTCATTCGTCAGAGTCATGATTCAAATTGGATCCTTCAGTTTCTGAAGAATGACTGCCTTTCCTGCAGAACTGGGGGATACAAATCACAGCAATACTCCTGTCTGTGACTAGCCAAACATGATGCAAGATCACAGGAAGAAGGTACCACCCCTGTGTAATTATCTGGTCTGGATCCTCCCACTAAGAAGACATTCATATTGCCTCCATATGTTTTCCATTTCATTTTTACAAAATTCGCCTCAGTTAATCTATTGTGTCATTTGGACCTGATATCACTCAGTCTGCTGTGGCAGCAGTTCATAACATACATATGAGAAAAGTGAATTATCTCACTGGAATTGCTGTCCTTTGGAATTAATTATCTTTTTGTGGATACAAAAACCCTGGAAGGTTTTTTGAGAAAAATACTGTCTCTTTGTTTGCCCCATAGCTGATCCTCACACACCCTGATGAGGGAAATTTCAGTTGAAAATTCCTGTCCTTTTAAGGAACAGATGAGAAATAGACTGTCACTGATGAGCATTTTCAGATTTGTGATTTGTATCTTCCCCATTTTTGCCAGAGACCCTTCATGTGATTGTTCTCTGAAGCTCTGAGTTCACAAGTGACCCTTACAAGCTGATAAAAGCAAAACAAACCAAAAAGCCCTTGAGCCATTCTGGATTGACTCCATTTATAGCATACTCCCTGTAGGAAAAGAATAATCACATATGCTTATATAACTAATTGAGTTAATTCCAGATTTTCTTTCCCCAAGCTTAACACTCAGAACCTAATAGGGAAGCTTTTGACAGATTTATTTCTTTAGCAAGATTACAGCCTTCACCTCTTATAGCTCTTATTCTTCTCAGCAATCAAGTGACTGTTACCTGAAAGCAAAGCCTCAGACACAACCCTAACACTCCTACTGCTGAATTTCATGATCTTTTATATAAATTCTTGTTTTTCTGTTATTTAGGGGGATTAAGCAGCCTTGAATTGACTGATATTAGTCTCCAGAGTGAAGGTGGATGGGGACAGTGATTATTGCACAAATTAACATGCTTCCATTGTACTTACTCACTGACTTCCCCCACCCTTAACTAAAATGATGCCTTTAGCTTGCCACAAAACTCCATAAGCCATACTCCATAAGTCTTTGAAGATCTCATACAGGCACTTTCTGTGCTCACACACTGCCAAGGGTAGATACTTACAACTCTTTCAGTAAAAATCTGTTTCATTAAAAACAAGGGGAGTTATTGCTGCCTCCTTCCTGTGTAATAGCCAGCTGCAGAACATCTGCCAGGGAAAAAGAGACCTCTGCAAACCTTCAAAGAGAGCATAACAACAACCCTAGGGTTTTCTTCCATAGGGGCATCTCCATCTCACAGGCTCAGCTTGGCCACAGCAGGGTCCCAGTGGACACCAGGGAAGAGAAGGGATGCATCTGCAGGTGAGGGGTTTTAAATCATCAAGCAGGTATCAAGCTTGCCTGCTTTACCCTAGAAAGCTAAACTAGGATGGGTGTAGGAGGCACCCACACACGCCAGTGAAGCTTGAGCAGTGTCCACCTCCTCCTCCAGGAGCTTTAATTGTTGGCTGCTGCTGGCAAAGCACTGGATGCTGCATACAGGTCACTTAATGTCTGGGAAGCACCCAAATACTGAGGTCATAAATGCCAGGCAAGACCCTGGGGGAAAAAACCTCAGCACAGTTTCAGTGCTGCCCATCTGCCATGATGGTACTCTCTGGTCACTGCTGCAGCATCTGAAGAGCTTTTTGGCAGCACATAAAAGGGGCTTCCAACACTGACCACCTCTTCCTAAAGTTTTCCTTTGCCAAAGTCTCAAAGGGTGCACCTTCCCACCAGATGCCAAGCACACCAAGTCAGAGCATCAATATTAACTCAACTTCAAACTGAAACCTGGCAGTGAACTAAAGGGGAATCTGAGCTGCCTGTCTGTAGGAAAAAAACCCAACACAGCATAAAGATCCAAGGCTAGTTTACCACGTACACAATATATACATGCTCTGTAAAGTTCTCCTGATTTTGTTACCTGGCTTTCCTGGCCAATACAAGGCTCTCTACCCACTGCTGCCATCCCTGGATCTTTTCATGCTGCAGCCCTTTTACCTCAGTTACAAGTTCTCCAAATCCAGCCCACTCTCACATAATGCATCAGTTGCTTTAGCTAATCAGCAAAAATAGTGCTTAAATCCAGCCTAGGCCTGCAGGGAATAGAGAATTTAGATTTTCACTCCATTTTATGATTTAGGGAGCCTCTTAAAATAGAAAATACATCTTATTTTCGATAGTTTCTGGACATGACATCACATTTTTGGCATGGTACAAGCATTCTATGTTTTACAGTGCTGACAGCTGTATTCTGTCAAAATATATTTACAAAATCTCTGGAGAAAGGTGAAGGAAAAGGCTTCAACTATTCATTGGCCTTTCATTCTCTTCAGAAGAGCTGGTCCCTTTGAGAACATAATTTTCCCTTTCTTTTAGAACATCCTTCCAGTATCCTACTCAGAATGTGTTACAAGGATTATTCTATGTCAGATGAAGCATGGTAAAACACTGTTATGTGAAACAAATAGAAAATAGATTTGCTTCTATCTTTATGCTGATTTTGTAAATCAGCATCCAGAATCAAACTGATATAAGCTACCACTTAGGATGCTTGGAAATGTTCCAGCACATCCAAGAAGTATTGTGTTCCTGAGAACACACAGCAGCAGATGATACACAGTAAGACTAAGGCTATGCAAATAACTGATATTGCAGGTTGCTTGGGAAACACAAAAACTCATTTCCGATTAGTCAAAAATATTCTCAGTTCTTGGGGGAGAAAAAAAAACCAACCCTGCTCAAAACAGAAGGCAGCATTTCATACCTAAAGGTTTTAATCTTCTGAAATGTGGCTGCAGAAGGCACTGACAGAGGAAACACTTTAAATGTTTATTGTATATTCTGCAAAAGAGTCATTAACACTGTTTTTCAGAGAGACTTTAAAATGCTCTCTGTTTAAAGAGAAAAACTAGAAACCAATCAATCCGTATGCACATATATTATTAAGTTTCCATTCAAATTGTTTATTAATGAAAGAAGATTTGCCACATGGGTTTTATAGCTGCTGCATAGAATACAGCACCACAATCCATATACTTGTATCCCCTGAAGAAAACTGAAATTAAACTGTGATTTTTTTTTTTTCTCCTGGAGCCTTAACAGCATATTTAGCAGAACACTTTAACCCATTAATATCTGTGCCATAGTGTTCTTCAAAATGGTATTTGGTTTAGAAGAAGAATCATAACCCTTCCATCTAAGGCCTGTTCATCTGTATTTCCTTGTCCTCTGGGGGTGTAGTGCACATAGTAAAGCTCTGGTGTCTTTGCTTTTGCATATATGGATCAAAATTTAAAACAAAAAAAACCCATAAATTATAAATAAATAAAATAAATTATAAAGCATAATTTATATCTGTCATCCATAACAACATAAGATAATCTCAGGCCAAAAAGATGGGCTTTGACTGCCATTCCCATCACCATCCCTTAGGCATTGTAATCCATATCAAGCCCCAAAAGTTTTTAAGCATCCATAAAAGAGAGACATTATTTTCTACAAAGTCATTAAGAAGTTTTCTCTAGTATTCATACTTTGCAGTTCTCCATGGCTTTCGTTTTACCTTTAAATAACAAACTCAGCATTATCTAACACACTGCCTCTAAAAATTCAATCAGCAGCACTTTCTTTACAGCCCATATTTAATCTTAGCACTTGAATAGTATTCTACATCTTCAAAGCAAGCACATGAAAAATATTTAAGCTAATCCTCATGACACTTCAAGACCTACGTTAGTTAAATGATTTAAAATAAAGTAAAAGGATTTCTAATTCAAAGAAAAAATGATTCCAAAAAGGGGAAATAAATACAACATACATTCATTATCCTGAACATGCCTATGAAACTCCAGGCCTGCTTGAGGGACAGCATAGCCCACACAAATGAAGATATTCTGAGATGTGTTAGTAGTAGAAAGCCAGCACTGCACATGTAATGTCTCAAGAAAAAACACTCCTGAGAACACCTCACCAACCCGGCTTCATTTGCAAACCAACTTTTGTCAGCACATCCCACTCCTTCCACACTTACCAACAATGCTCAGCTCGGTCTCCTGAGGGCAAGGCCTGGGTGAAAAGCTGTCGGGGCAGAAGGCAGCTCCCTCCCCTGGATTACAGCACATAGCCACGGAGCTCAGCCTGCTGGGCAGCAAATAACCCACGCCAGCCTTTCCTGGGCAGCAAATAACCCACGCCAGCCTTTCCTGGGCAGCAAATAACCCACGCCAGCCTTTCCTGGGAAATCCTCGGGCAGCTGGGACTGTCACCATCAGAGCTTCTGCTCTGGAGCTGCTGGACAAAGCCAGTCTAGTCTTGTCCTACCTGCTCATTTCTTTAGTAGCTGTGGGAGGGTTACAAATTCTGTAACAGCTGTACACATTTAAGCATTTTGAAGACCAGATTTTCAAAGGTATTTATGTATTTAACTCATTTGCTATGACCAAAATCAGACAACTAACCCTCTGCAGCTGTAGGCCTTAATTATGTGCAGACTCTTGTCTCCCAGCTCCAATTAGAGCTAATCTGATTATTTGGCACAAACAACTCATTTGTGTCACTTTCTCCAGTCAGGTTCTTTTTGCTTCTTTCCCTGGCTCTCTCAGTATGTATTGGCTCCTTCTTTCCTTCATGTTAGATTACACAGTTCAAATTGATCCCCACTTGTAGCTTACTGCTGGGACTCCACTTGGTATCTCATTTCACATTTAATTTCTTTTTAAAGTAGATGCTATAAAACCAATGTGGGCAACTGGGATCTAATTTAGGTAATCAAACTATGCTGATACTGCCATCAGCTGACCACTTACTTACAGTGACCACGAGAAACTCTTCCAGTTCATAAACTGTCCAAGTTTAGTAAAAACAATTCTGCAGCACCTGGCGAGGCCACCACCTCCCTCCCTCACATGTCTCTCTGGAAAAATACTTCAACCACATAGGAGGAAAATGTGCTCTGTAAACTTGTTTGGACTGATTAAGCAAAGCTCCTCAGTTCCTGTACAAAGAGAAAGGGTCAGGCACTACTCAGGGCTGGCACGGCTGGAGCTGCATTTGCAGTGGTGAATGCTGTTCTTAACCGCAAAGCCACCCATGGTAAATCACTGTGGAGTCACTCATACAACCAAGTAGTCCCAAACTTCCCTTATCTTGATCAATTGACTAGCCAAAATGTCAATGGGAAAATCAACAATATCTTTTTTTGCCCTTCTTGCCAGTTTTATCTGCTATGTCAGAGAATCTCTCCCAAATTCTTTCATACAAACTGTTTCCTAGATCTGCAGAGTTGGAAACTTGACTGCAAAATGGAAAGATGTGGGAGGCAAAAGGCACAGATGTTTTTCCCAAGGAAGCTTAATTAATTGTGTTTATAACATATAAATGATGTTAAAATTCTTTGGAAGTGCCAAGTTTTTTTCTCATTTACTACCACAAACAGTTATGGAGAACAGGAAATAGCATGACCACTGTACTTGGTGGTGATTTTAGGTTGTGACTTAAGTGTTCTGTAGCTTTTTCTTTCACCAGATAATCACAGACCACATAATACAATAGTGGAAAGCTCTTCTAGTGCAAATAAAGGATTGGCGGGGCGGGGGGTGGGGAGGAACTAAGAAAAAAAAAGCTCAATTTCTACCCCCTCTAATATGTTTCTATGGTATTGGAACCTCAACCCACCTTTTAGCTATTCATGTCCATGCTGGTTTTATTCTGTTCTGAAAATATCTTTGTTCCATTAGAAGGCACTGCTTCCAGGTGAAATTGATAAATACAAAGGATGAGTTGGCAATTAAACATCGCTTTTCTTCCTCCAGCTTCCTACAGAGGAAGAAGCAGTCCTTACTGGCAGTCCCAGCTGGAGGACTACAGTGCCATCTCTCTCTCTGAGCAGTGTTTGCATCATTTAACCTGCCTTGGCCATGGGACAAAGTTGTCAGGATGAATTATGTTGGTGTATGCTAAGCAGGCAATCATTGCAGCTATTGTGCATCCCAGCATCTCTTTATATAGCTACAAACACTTGCCCCATCCAGTCTCAGCAACACCTTAGTGAAAGAATGTGAAATCCCATTAGTTAACATCCTCTGTGCTATGTGATTGAAATACTGCAGTCATGTAGCACGCCAAAACAAGTGACTCCTGCAGAAACAATGGAGCTGGATCACAGTGGAATATAGGTGAGGCAAACAGGCTTAGCTGGCATAGTTCAGGAGCAGCCTTTGCTGGTGAGAGCGTTAGGCAGGCTGATAACACTGTGCTGTGTTCTGGGAACAAGCACAAATACCTGCAGCCAGCACTCCTGACTGCCACCCGTTATCAACCTGAGCAGAGGCAAAAGTTCAGTGTCTTAAATAGCAAAGAAGAGATTTCTCAAAGCAAGATGGGAGCTTTCCTGGGAATCTTGCAAATCTGGCTTAGGAAGTTCAGCTCTAGAGATGGTGAGGTTAAATAAATTGAAAACTGTGTGACCACAGAACTGCAGGAGCAGTCTTGATGTGTTAGGTCTGTGCACTGCAGAAAGTCATTGATTTTTGTTCACATAAGCAGTTATGCATTTAAGCCAATATGATTTAGAAATTGTCTTTGTCAGCCCTAGGTTGCAGGTCATATGTTGGCCTAACAGGATGTGTTAGGAAAACATAGGATGAAGAAGGTTACAATTCCAGCTAGTCCTGTGAATTAAAATTCAGTGAACCTGTACAGATCTAGTGAGCAGGGCATGACATCATGCAAACAGTTTAAAACACAAACCCAGTACATCCTTTCCCTTTGTCTCTCACAAGATACAGATTTTCCCATACAATCATTAACTCCAATAGGAAATGAATTGTGCTTCAGTGACTTAAGATTAAGTTCAAAGCTACTAAAGCAGCAGCTCAGCTGAAGTGAGCCAGTGCTTGCAAAGAACACATGCTACCAGTTCCACACTTGGAGACTAATTTACAGTAGTGCTGAGTGCTCACAGTGCCAGCTGCAGCCAAGTGGAATGGGAGGAGATCAGCACATCAGAAGATCAGGCTCTTTGATTTATAGAGACACAGAAAGGCTACCTGTGGGATGCAAGTATGGAAGATAGTGACTATCAGTAAGAGTCAAGCATTTTGGAAGAACAAGTTGAAGCCAACAGAATAATCTGATCTGTGCCCCGCTCCTCAGAAAGGCATAAAACTCAGCACTCTAATAATCTGGGGGTAAGAAACATCTGTGGAGAGGAAAAAAGTGGTGTTGCAGTAGCTGAGTTTTTTAGGTTACTGCTGGACAGATGCTTGATGGGTGTATCTAGAGGAAGGCTATTATGTTCTCCAGCTGGTAGAACCCATCTCTGCAAATGGTTTGTGTAGGAATTCTTGTATTCCTGCAGAAGATAAAGCACAAGCAGATACCCACATACACAGCCCTGTGACTTGTCTGCACAGCTGTTCAGCAGTTTCCAAATCTGTGTAAATAGAATAAATTATATTTTACTACAAAATATATTCTCTCTAGTACCCATAAATATGGCAGTTTATTGCAGAATCTTGATTCAAGAGTATTTCTATGCCCTCATTTAGTAATGGCCTCACCCACTGACAGCTACAGCTCTAGCAAGATGATCCTAGTGATATTCATTATATAATTAAATATTAAAACTATGGCACACTCTACTCCTTCCCCTTTCCAGCCGAAAAGGAAATGTGACTAAAGCTTTGTGGTTTTGGTAATGGAAGAGGAGGAATTGAGTACAC
This sequence comes from Pyrgilauda ruficollis, assembly GCF_017590135.1. Taxonomy (NCBI): domain Eukaryota; kingdom Metazoa; phylum Chordata; class Aves; order Passeriformes; family Passeridae; genus Pyrgilauda; species Pyrgilauda ruficollis. The sequence continues at coordinate 8,488,640 of NW_024527710.1, forward strand.
CAGAAACATGTTACAAGTGCTTTGAGTTTGTAGATTAGTCCATTCCCACTTGTGTCAAACTGCAGGCTCAGGGTTGGATCAATAACATCCACAAACGAAGCAAAGTATTTCAGACTGTTTTGTCAAGCTGGAAGGATTCAATGCTGACCTTCTTTTTAACTTTTCCTCTGCCCTTCCTCATCCTTAAGACCATGTAACAGTAGATAATGCCTTCACCTGTGCCCTGCTGCAGTTTCTCGATTGTGATATTTTTTTCTTCCTCTGGAAATGCAGAAAGAGCCCGAGTAAACTGGACCACAGCAGTGTGTAGCAGTGAAAAAAGCCTCATTCAGTTGGATGCAAAACATAAAATTGGGAGAGAAAACTACTTTGTAGCTCGTCCAATATTTTTAAGATAAAAGTGTCTCCCCTTGTCCTATCACTTTAATAACAAAAGTAGAAATATACACATCTGGCAAGTAGGATGCTCCCAGAACCTGTGAGAATCACTGGACATCCACATGAAGCTTTTCTCTTCTCTCTCTTTCTTTTTTTTTTCTTTCAGTGCGATCCACACCATAAATCTTCCAGACAATAAACTCCCAAAGCCACCCTGATTGCCTGCATTCAGAAGGCAACTGCAATGTACTGCAGAGGGAGAAAAAGCACAAGTGAATACAGCCTCAAACACCTTTAGATAATAGAGGCTTTCATCTGTCTAGAGAAATAGATGGAGGCAATGCATTTAACCTGGGAGAACAACTCCAAGATAAGCTTCCCCTTGGAAACTGGACACAGAGAAAAACAAGGTGATTCCAAAAGGTAAATAGGATATTCAAGAGGCCTAGAGGACAGCAAGTAGAAAGGAGGTGCCATTTTCTAGTTCTTCAGGAAAGATAATCTGTCATGGCTCCGTAGTCACTGAATGCCAAATTCTATGATAAGTACACTGCTAGTATGCTAAAACCCCAATTAAATAGTTTATCTCGTCACACCAATGTCAAGGCAAGTCTCACACATTGCAGTAACACATTTTGAAAGAACAACAATTATGGCTCTTTGTAGAGAGGAGATGGATATAAATGTCTATCATTTCTTTGCCGTGTTATGCATTAATGCTAATTATCAGTTGTTACCAGAGCTGAGCAATTTGTGAATATGTTATTTTAAGCCACCCCTGCTGCAGCCTGTAGATGCCTTGAGTTTTGCCTATATTTATGCAATTAAGCAGCATTTAGGTTTCCACTGCCAGGAGTGATTTCTGTGGTAATGTGTTGTGAGCTTCTCTCCAGGACAGGCTTTCAATAATACAGATCCAACTGAAGCTTTAATGTAAACACACTGTTGAACCTTCAGGATGAAATGCACAAGATTTGAGCACTGAAAATAAAGGCAGGTTGGGTATCTGTCTTCTTGTTTTTTCTTGGCTGGCTGAGCAAGCTTTGCTGAACAGGAAATGATCTTGCTATGAATTTAATCAGCGTTGCATTTAGTGTGCCCTAAATTTCACATCTTTCCATATTTTCTCTGACTATAACTGTTTTCCAACTTCTGTTAATGAAAACTGCCTGGAAAAAACTATATTCTGATAGTCTCTTAAATATATATCCACAAATCTGTATGCAGCTTCTCATATGCTTTGACACAAATTTGGATAAAATGGACTATAGGTCCTACATGTCCTCAATGTTCCTTGTAAGAAATTGAAGGAAGAGGAATAATTGGAAAATAAACAGAAGTGAAGATGCTTGGAATTAACAGGTTTCTCTAGGATAAAGAAGAACATAATAGTGCCATTAAAGTTTGCATGTGGCTCATGTTTGTGGTGGATCATAAAGCTGAGTGCAAACCCTTGTGCAAAGCTCCCACTGAGGCCCACGGGGGATGTTTAATGTCATTTACCCATAACAGTCACACTTTGCATAAAACCTAATCAGCAAATTGATAAAATACAATGAGACTACACTTGCTTAGTTTGAAATAGCCAAAGTAAATGTCTAAATAGTGGCTATGTCTGACCAGAATGGAGCTAACACAGTTTACTCTGTTCAGGCTCCCAGCTGCAGCCTCAATGAGCCTGATCCACCCTGCCCAGTAGCTTGGACTGCAGCTGAAAGTGAAGACCAGCCAAACTCAAGAAAATGTATGTCTTTCCAAACACCAGTCACATAAAGCAACTTAAGGAAAGGGTTCTAACTGATGCACTTGAAAAAGAAATGTGAGGAATTTATGCTTTTCCTCAGCTGGTGTAGAGGGAAAATACCGGATAAGATGGATCAGGTAAAAAGTTCTACCAACTGCAGTTAAAAGAAACTGGACACAAAATATTTGCAGAATTTATTTGTTTGTTTGTTTGTTTTAAAGCGCAGTAATTAGACCTGTTGTAGCCATGTCAGCGTGTACATGCTTTGAGGATACTGTACTCTCATCTTTCAGGGAAGAAGCTCAGGGCTTGCAAAAGAAAAAAAATCAACAAGGAGTCTGCCCCTCATCCCTGAACAAGTATAGCTGCTTTCTGAGTGACTTAGATTGGCATATTTGTAGAAGGGTGGTCCTTCATTCTCTGAATAACCAGATTATAAAACAGTAGGCATTGCTGAGGGCAAGAAATCAAACTTGATGTTCTGATGGAATATGGCAATTCCTAGAGCACTACCAGTGGCTCATTTCCATACAAAGTCCTCCAAACAGCCAGATAAGAGTTTCACCCTCCCTTGGATATCTCTGTCAGCAGAACTTGCATTGCATGCAATATTTATGGCATCCTTCAGGCATTCCACAGGACGTGTCTCACACTGGCATCTGCACTTGTCCATGTGCATGTCGTATTCCCAAGGAATGGAGGAACCCCTTGGCACAAGAACTCCAAGGACTAAGTATCAAAATGTTTAGTTGGGATTACACTGAGACTGTAAAATATTATGAATTAGCCCTGTGAAAATACCTGTTCAAGGCAAAAATTAAGACACAGCAGGCATTGCACATTAAGAAACCGTCTGGCACACCAATAGCTAATTGGTTGTTATCGTTTAGTATATTTGCAAAATGGAGCATAAGGAAACAATTAAGCCTGCATACCACTTAAAAGCTGTAAAGTGATTTTTGAAAATCTTGTTTGATAGAAAATAAGAGCAGCTTCCAGCCTGCTAAGTAGGCAATGCAGTTTTCTTCTGATGTTATATCACTTACATAGCATTTAAGAACAGAATGCACACTCTTCCCCTGCTTTTATTGTCAATTATCTTCTCTTTAATGAAACTGCATGTTTTAGAGGCAGAAAACAATCCCACACTTCTAAAAAAGTGAACTGAACAGGAGCTGTTTACTTTAGAGTGTTTAGTAACATCAGACCAACTTCCCTTCAAACAAAGAGCTGGCTTTTAGTCTATTTCCTGAGCAGCATTTTCTATTTAAATATGTGTTAGGTAGTATTTTTCCCCTCAGTATTGGAAAGCATGCAGAACAAATACTAGAAAAAATGTAGTTTTCATTTCACTATAGAAATCATACACATTTAGGGGGTTAGCACAAGTAAATTCCCTTTGAGATAAGGAACCCCCAGCCAAAGTCTAGATGAAGGAGGGGAAAAAAGGAGATATAAAGCAGTTTTCTCCCCTGTCAGCATGCTAAGCAGAGAATTCACCTGTGATTTCTAGCAAATATTTTCACTGACAGCAAGATGAGGTCTTTATGAACTGAGAGGTAAAGACAAAAAATGCTTCATTGAGCTCTGGAAATAAAATATCTTCCCTTTTGGTAAGATTTACAGGGGGTTTTGTGTCTTTTTCCACTTGTTTGGGATGAAACCTATTTGTATATAATCAGCCTGTGGACATATCATCATCCTATGTACTTTATATACTTACACGTAGCACATATTTTTTGTCATCTCTAAAATGTCCTAGAAATGCCTTCTCCACCCACCTCCCCCTCTTCAAGGAGTCCATCATAGCAAAACATAATTCATGTGAGTCAAAAAAGATTTACTGAAACACGCTGCTAGGTTTTCTACTGTTCCAAACACTTATCTTCATGTGCAGTGTATGTGCCCCTAGCCACAACTTCTCAGAGTGCCTCACCATCTCCTCGTTGGACTGGGATGCACCTGACAAGGGTTGTGGTCATTTGTCTGCCCCCAGACCAGCTTCACCATAATGCTGCCTCATGGCTTCTGAGCAGGTTGTCCATCTGCTGCCCCAAGGTGAGCTGACAAACTCTTCTGCAGCAGAGAACAGCCAGCAGCTCCTTTTGAATTTGAGCTGATGTCCCTCCTGTGCACAGCACTGCAAGCGCTGCTCAATGGCCTTTGGGTGCTGCTCCTCTCCCTCCTTCCCTACATCATCACCTCACTTTTATACTTGTGGCCATTCCACTGTGACACCAAAGGTGCTAAAGGATGATCTTGTGCCTCCCCCTGCTCTTTCAGACACTGATGGGCCATACTGGATCTTCTAACTATCCCAAAGACCCACAGGCATTATTGAATCTGGAAAAATACCTGGTAACTATTCTAAATTTACTTCATCTGCACACCTTGATCTGAACATATTCCTAATGATTCCATTCCTCTGGCTCTAAACAGAATTCTTAAATGCTGTGTGCCCTCTTCATCCTCTGTTTTTGACATAGCTTTCACGTCAGCTTGATATCCCACTCCCAGCGCCCTGCTTGGACCTGTCAGAGCTTGGCACAATGCTGAATCTGGTTTTTTGCAGGGGTTGGGATTTTTCTGTTTAGTTGGGGGGTTTTCCCCCTTTCTTTTTTCAAGAACGTAGCATGAAATTCATAGCAAAGGTTGTTAAGGGGCTGACACCTCTTTCTCATGTTAGTGTCCTGATCCCAAAAGTGCAAGATGATCTATACTTTACAGAGTTATTGAATGAATATTACACTTATGACTTTTTGCCTGAAGCTTCTGAGGAATTATATTTTATGGAGGCTTTGACACTTTCACGACAAGTGTCAAAACCTGATTATAATTTGTTTTGACAATATTTCTGTTAAAAATATATAGGGCATCACAAACAATATTTTTGACCTTGTACTTTTTTTGAGATCTGAGAGTGCACAAGACTTCACAGCAATCTGTCAAAAATATTATTGTATCTTGAACATGAACTTAAAATAGTTTCTACAGAACCATTTTTATTCTTTATTTTTAAAACAAAAGGAAGACATGTAGTATTTGTCCCAAAGTTTAACTGACAGCAATAATTATGGCTAATGAAGACAAAGGGACAACATTTTATGAAAGTTGTTGTTTTGACCTGACTGAATCATTTGATGTGTTCTATTTTCAGTGGGGATTTTATGTTAAAACAGCCATAGCTTGCTACCATCACAAAAAAAAGGGTTAAGGTTATTGCAAGGTCTCTCTCATCTGGAGAGGAAGCAAGTAAAACCCAAACAATTTCAAAGCTTCCTTCTTTATTATTAAATTAGATCTGGTAACATCCCTCTGCATTATGCATTTACATTCTGGCAATAAATTACTAGTTCATTGCTCAAGACTCAAGATCTGTTTTTAAAATTTACTTTGTATTTTCAAGTGTCAGTTGAAAGGACCTGCTGTTATGGTCAAAATATTTTATTATAAGGTGTCCTATTAATCCAACACAAACACAAAGGTAATTTACCTGGAATTTTCTTACGGAACAACTTAAAAACTGGCTGGTCACTACATACTCTCTTCCTAGATAAATCACAACCTTTAGAAGTAATTTTTTAATCCAAGTTATTCTCTTTAATTCACTTCAATGTTTTTCATATTTGATTTGTTACATTCAGTAAGTTTGTCCAGCCTTCACTTGGAAATACTCAAAGATATGTGATGCCTTTTTTTAGTGAATTATTAGCTACTGGAATAATCTTAAGAAGTTTTACTTATGTTTTTTAATTTAATGTCTAGCATTGTCTTCAAATATGCTGTAACCTTTCTAACATGATATTTAATTAGAGGGAGCCACAGATCTTTCAATAAACAAAAGATAATTAAAAAAATCTAAAGACCTGGGCCACCTCCTAACCTCCAACTGGAAGTCTGTGCAAATCCCCCTGTAATTCTCAGGGTGTTTATAGTAATTCGAAAAACAAAAATTATGCGTCCTACAGAAAACTGATATATAGTCCAGTGCCTTAAGAAGCAGTAGATGGAAGGCATGGTTCCTGTACACATTCACCTGTCTGTTGACAAAAAACATAAATTTTGAGAAAGAAGAGGGGGAAAAACCCGCAATGATGTCCATATAATAACTTTTTAAAATCTTAATTAAAAATCTTAAATTTCTGTCAGAGACATCTTTTTCATAGCTGTCATGGCAGAAATATTGTAATAAACAATTTAGTAAAACAACTGGGTTGTTACCGTGGAACCCAGGTGCCCACATGTGGTACCAGTTAGGAAGCTGTTGGTGCCTGCAGAGCTGCCTCCCCAGGAGGGCTCTCATACATTCTTTGTCACATCTGACAGCCCCCTGTATCAACACCATAACAAATTTAAAAGAAAAAAAATCAAATAGTGCAGTATTCAATAATTGTAACTGAAAAACTACTCCTAGACTTCTTATCAATTTATTTTGCCTCTATAACCAGATTTCATAAATTATATACTAGTCAGTAGCTCAGCTAAAATATTCCATACAACGTCTTATGATTTGTAATAGAAACAAGCATAAAATAGTTATATAGGAAAGAGCAAAATAGGAATTTTACACATCTAAATGCAATCTCCAGCAATTCAGGTCTTTTCTCATGCTAATAATAGAACTGCTTAGATTTAACAGCAGAAGACAATTACATGTCACGGAGCAGCCTAATATAAAATGAGAAACTTGTAATATCTGCAAGAAAAATGACATTATTAGCATTCATAGCACAACCAATAATGTACTGTATTTCCATTACTTAAGAGTAGCATTTTTTTATCTATTCAGAGCAATTCTGGATATGAAGGTCTAACTGCTGGACACAATCTTATTACAGTATCCAAGATCAACAGGACTATTGCTGCCTTTCCTGTGCTCACAGGACTTGTGGGCACAGACTGTGAGAACACATTCATGTTTAATTATAATGAAAATGTCACATAAAGAATAGGAAGGGTGTTAAATCACCACACAAAGATTTAAACTGGAAGCTGGTAAGGTTTTAATAACCCTCTGTTTGTGAATTATGCTTCCAATAACACATAAATGTATTATGGAGCTTTAGCTGGTATAAAGCAGTTTCTTATGGTTTAATGTATTTGAAATGAGAATGGCTGTACTTTGTAGTAACAGAAATACCAATTATGAATCAAACTCTTAGTCTAATTCACTTAATAATAGCTGCAGTTAAGGCAGATGTTGAAATGCTTAAATGCTCTCTCTTCAGTTTGTGAAGAGACAACATTCATTCCCCATATTTATGGGAGCACAGTCACGGAAGCCTCTTTTTCCACGAGGATAGGACCCGGCCATCTCTGCACAGCCGAGCGCTCTCATGGGGCCTGTCCTGTCCCCTGGGCTCTGCGGGGCCAGCTCCTGCCTGTCCCTGTCCTGTTCCCTCCTGCCTGTCCCTGTCCTGTCCCCTGGGCTCTGCGGGGCCAGCTCCTGCCTGTCCCTGTCCTTGTCCACCAAACTTCTTTGAAGAAACAACGTGCTGATACATTAAGAACTGCTCTGAATAATAGTCACACTTCTGTCTTACACTATTGCTTCCTCCAAGACTCTACCTTCTCAAGCCCAGAAAAAACAAAATCAAACAAAACAAAGAAACCCAAAACAAAACAAAAAATACACTTAAAAATACATTTTGAAGTCCTATTGAAGTCTGTTTTGTTTTATGGTAACCACTGGATAGTCAACATCCTTTCCCAGCCTTAAGGAGAGCAGCTGCCAAGAAATGGCCTTCAACTTGCTTACACTGCAAAGGATTTTTTAAAGAATTCCCTTGCAAGAGACAAGTTCCAGCTGAATGTTATTTCATGTTATTCCCGTATGTAAAACATTTTAAAATATGCAAGTTACTTTAGCTTTAAGCAAAGTGCTAAAATACAAAGACCAAAGCTTCTCCTTTATTAAGAAGGCAGTGCATTAGTTCTGCTCATCTCTGCTTTTGCTGAAACAAGTGAAGTTACAGCTCACTTCACATGTCTTTAGCCATTACTCTATTGCACACTCAAGTTCCATCTTATTAGTCAGACATTTTTTCCAGGAGAAACTCCCATCTGAATGGGAGCCTCATGTGTTTAAACAGGAGGGGTCCCACCAGCACCCATCTCCTCTGACCCCCTTCTTGCTCATGGGGTAATGAATCTTCACAGTTCTTATAGTTCCATAATTGGGGGTATAAGATGTAGGACTTCCTCCTATTTTTAAATAGTGTCAGCTCATCTCAAAAGGTTAAAAAAAAAATCACCTCATTGTATGCAACAGACTAATAAAAATGCTATGTATCAGCATAACAGGAAATGTGCAACTCTGACACTCCTGCTTGTGGAAGAAGTTATGCAGGCTCCTGGAGTCAGGCAGCAAGAACAGTCCTTCTCTTGCAGGCGAATCAAGTATTCCAGATATTTAGCACTGCTTTCCCTTGTGTCAGCAGCTCCTGTGAGCAATCCAAGCAAAGAGGACACATTTTCCATCTCTCAACAGTGGCTGAGAAAGGCACACAGGTCTCAGCCTATATGTTCAGATAATAAAATACAATTAGCAGGCAGGAGAGAATGGTAGGAAGGTCCCTCAGACAGGATAAAACTGTAGAAATGTCCCTCAGGCACATCCTTGTTCAGTCATTTTGTTTGCTAGAGTTGCATTTGTGACATAGGAATACTCAAGGCTGGGGGCTCAGAAGGGGTCTGCAGAAGCCTTCCAAATTCCAGAGATGTGACATGGGGGTAGTTCTACATATACAGAGTCAGCTGAATGAAGCAAACATCCAAAAATTTTCCTTTGACTTTGTCTATGTTGTCAAATATACACAGCAAGATTGCTGCATCTCAGCAGGCTGAGCTGACACCTCACAGAAACCAGAAGAGCATTCTCACTTGCATTTCCAGTTCTCCTTCTCATCAGCATCTGAATAGGTGTGTAGTGAATCCTTTGCGAGAAAAAAAAAAGAAAAAAATAGCAGAAATTTATTTTGTGCCCACTTCTTCCTCAATCCTTACTGCAATGGAGGATCAAAGAATCCTAACCCATCCTTTCATCCAGAGGACCAGGCAGTGTTACACAACCCCAACACTACAGTGGTGTTTTGCCACCAAGAGCTGCCCTGCTACATGCCCTCTCTGCAGTTTCATCTCTCCTGCCACTACAGGTGTTGATCTTGCTTAGGAAGAAAAAGAAACATCTTGATGCCCACATCTCTCATCTTTGAGAGATGAACAAGGCAGGCTTTGCTAGTGTGAGATTTTTCTTTACCTGGGCTAGAAGCTGGTGACGCCTCAGCTGTCTGTAGAACTGCAGCACAGCAGGATCAGCTCTCACTGCCTTTGGGTCAAAATCCAGAACACGGAGACCTGCAAGGCTTCGGGCTCGGGAGAGAGCTACATAGGCCTGCCCACTTTCAAAGACACGAGACAGGGAGATCTCCACACAGTCCAAAGACATGCCCTATCAAAGGCACAGAGAGCTTGGTTACAGAGCAAAAATACATTGCGATGTATCAACACTAACATGTCCTGTGAGTCTGTCCAAGGTACCATCTTTGGTAAAAGATTTTTGATTTTTTAAAAAGGGAATCAGTAGAAAGCAAAGGCATTTTTCCACTGTCAGGAAATTTCTAGTAGATAGTAGGATCCACTAACTAACTCCAGTGAGGCTTTTGTTGTGTGAAACTCCATAAATCCCATCTAATCAACACAGCAGGGAAAGAAATCCTGCTGGTTTCACTCTTAGTAGTTAACTGGAGCAGGCACCATTCTCAAGCAGTCCTCAGGGAGATCTGAGAGAGAGTTTGGGTAAGGCCTGGCCAGCCCTGTCTCATGGGTCATCCCAGGTGCAGCAGAATTTACAGCATGGCCTAGTTTAAACTGTGGCATGGGAATAAACTCATAGGTCACAGGTCTCCAAGACCAGTATTTATCAAGTATGAAGTCTTCTGGAAAGGAAGGAACTTTTGAAATATTACACTGTTACATTGAAAGTTATATTGAAAAAATCCCCACTCTGCACCACCAAAGGGTGAGTCCAGCCCAAAGAGCACAGCTGTGGCTCCAGCAGCTTCCTCGGTTACACTGCAGAGCTCAGGTCCTTAATGCTCTCAGGGGAGCACTAGGGACCTGACTCACCCTCATCAGCCCACAGATAAGTAATGCTGCTTTATACTCCAACTCTGCAGATGGCAGTGCCCCTAAGGAAACCCCAGCAGTACTGACAGCCCCACTCTCTACAGCTAGACACATATTCTGGCCTTCCCCCCCAGCAAGGGCCTTTCAGCTTTCCCTCCTGTTTCACCAGCAATGCAAGCTCACCCAGGAAATAGGGTTTATAATGATGTAAAAGTCTATAGACAGCAGCACAAGAACACCCACCTGACTCTTGTGAATGGAAATGGCCCATGCCAATTTTAAAGGTAATTGCTGGCGACTCAGATGAACTCCTGATGGTCCTTTGATGACCCATTTCTCCATTTTTATGAGCTGTGTGACCCCACAGAGAAACCTCACCTTAGGCAACCCTGTAGGAAGGAGAGTAGGAAAAAAAACAGGGATGTATTCCTAACACTCAACAGCCAGGATGTCAGCAGCTAAAGAACACCTTTTTTCTGCCTAAACCAAACTTAATCCACAAACAGTTAATAGCATGTCCTGAAATGATGTTTGACATCTACTTAAGCAGAAGAATTGAAGGCAGTTCAATTTTACCAGTTGAGAAGCAGAGAAAAAATTTGCAGGTAGCAGAACATTATTCTTTGAGAAGAACAAACAAAAATTAATCAAAACTTGCTTCAACAGAACAAACAGGAAATTCAAATGAGCATACACATTTACATACAGAATACAGAACACAAGAGGTCTACAGATAGCTGTAGCTGATGCAGTGCATGACATCACAGCTCATGAGAGCCCCAAGCTTGCAGAGATCTCTCTGCTTTCCCTCAAATTATTACCAAGCTGTAAACAAAATTAAGAAGTCATCAGCCACCAATGACACACTGTTTTGTTATTTTCCCACTTCCTTCAACAAAAGAGCAAAAGGCTTACTTACCCTTCTGTTCACTTTCAAACCCTACAACAACACCTCGTGCCCCATTCACCAGCCCTTGAGACACATCCAGATTCTTTGCTAACATCACCTACAGAGAAAAAGAAATATTTTAATGCACTTCTTCCACAGTCTGTTCAGCTACCTGCAGCTAAACTTCTTGCCAGGAAGCATAAGCACATCAGGCTGATTTGGCCAAATCATCCTATCCTGCCTATTGCAGCACCATCTCCCATTTGATTGGAATTATTTCACAGCCATTCCTTCCTAGGATTCCTCACTACATCATTTTACAGCACTGAACACTTTCCTTGAGCTATTTCTGTCCACAGCTGTGAGCTCAGGTCCAGGAAGCAGTTTCCCCTTCACCAGGCATCACCAGCCTATGCATCTATAGATTCTGGGAACAGCTGAGGAACAAGTTTCCAAAGCAAACAGTGCTACTACTAAGTACAGTCCTAATCTTTTCCATTCTGACAGCCCCAGCTCAGAGCTAGGTGCCCAGTCCAGCAAATATGGCAAGCTGTGCCATACCTTTATAGATGGGGAGGGCTGCTGTACCTGGAGCTGAGACTGCAGGCAAGGATTGCTTATGCTCTCTGCTGCTGGAAGGCTTCTAAATTTGACTGGACATCTCTGTCAAAGTCACAGCAATCACCACTGTCCTCAAGACATGGACCTGAACTCATCTTCTGTCTGGATAAGACTCTAAGCAGGAAAAATACAGAGACTAGGACAGAGTCTTCTGTTGGCTGGGCATAGCCATTCTAGACTGAATTTGCATTATATAAATTCATCTACTCTATACATTTCTCTGATATTCCTCCATTTTTCTTATGCCATTTGTTCTGGTCTGTCACACAGATATGTACACACAGTTACCTGAGCTCCAAGCTTTAGCTCAACTCTACCACCCACAGGACACTGAGCATCAATTAACTTCACTAGCATTGGGTCACTGTCCAAAGCCTCAAACACATGCACTTCTCCTGTTAAGGAAAGAAAGGCAGAACTTACAACTGTTGAACATTGAACATGAACTCTACACAGCATTTCAGGAGGTTCAGCATTTATTTCTAACAGTAATTCCTCTTTTAATATCCATTCTGCTCTGCTGCTAGGACATCCTCACACAAACCTGGTCACATTTAACAGCAGAGAGCTCACTGTTGCCTCTCTTCCCTATATAACTTCCAGAGCATGAAAAGGCACAGGAATGAAAGGTCAGCAGTAAATAAGAACTGAGCAGACAGCATTTTGAGCAGTTTCACTCACTACCAACACCAGATCTCCAAAGCAGACTAAGGAAGAATCCAAGGGCCAGCAAGCCAAAAAAGGCAAAAAATTAAATAGCCTTTAATTCAAGCCATGGCTGGATAGAGCATAGCATTTCTAAGATGCTATAGAAAAAAAAAGCAGGGGTGTGGAGGCAATAAATTACCTTGCTGTCTCTTATAAACCAAACAGTGACATTGTGGCTTTTTACACAAAAAACAGTGATTTTTTTTCCCTAGGCACCTCAACTCCAACACACTGAGCTCGGACTGGTGCTGCTGTGCATGACAGAACACCAGTTCCACCTGACACCCCAGTACCCCCACTGCATCCATGCAGAGCTCAGCCCCAGAGCCAGCAGTTTCCTCCACCGAGCTCACCTGGAAGGTGTTGCAAGCGTCTCTCATTGGTTATTTCTACATCATCTTTATGGGTGCACAGCCTCGTAGCCAGGATCCCATCACGCTCAGACTTGTGAGCAGCTGTCTGCATCAGCTGTCTGGTGACCTCCTCTGTGCACCTGGTAGCCAGGAAAAGGGAATTCTTCTTTAAAATGATCAAGAATAGGTTTGAGGAGCAGTAACCTCCACACAGCTAGATCAGTCTGTGCAAGCTACAGGCCTCCAGAGAGGACAGAGAAGGACACCTGCATAAAGTGAGACAGCAGAGCCAGTGTGTGCCTCAGCCCTGCCAGCTCAGGAGCCTTTGAATTAATTCACAGAAATTGCAGAGGGACCCTAGGAAGTGTCCTTCCTTACCAGAGCAGCATATATGAAACCTGTCTACGTTAACTAAAGCATTTACAGCTTTTACCCACAGCCACATATTCCTGACAGAGTACAGAAAAGTGACAAACTGCTCTTTCACCTGCTCCATCAGTGGGGAGCAGGGATTACAAAGAGAGATGAGTTTCTCCTCACCTGCCTAAACGGATTTCACTCAGGAGTGAGACAAAGGTCTTGTCAGTCTGTCTCCGCACTTCAGTCAGCTCCATGTTTATGTGGATGCATTTCCTCCAGCTTTTTGCCTGGAAAAATCATTCTCTTTTTATGAAAGAGGCAGACTTGAAGTATGAGAATGAGTTTAGGAACAGTTTTGTACCTGGAAGCAGAATTTGGTTTCTTCATTAGCCTTGCAGACTGGGGGTAGCTGTAAGAAATCCCCACAGATAATTAGCTGAATTCCTCCAAAAGGCTCATCCCGTTTTCTGACAGCCCTGAAAGGGATAGAAGAGAAGTCCTGAATATCCTCCAGAATCTGGACATAGTCAGGTCCCAGAAGTTACTGCTTACTCTGTCAGCATATTCAAACCTAGACAACCTACAGTGAAAGATGTTTATCAGAAGAGCTCAAATAATAAAGCAGTGCTAGTACAAGACATTAAATTTGCTTTGCATGCCTAGCCCAGAAGTCATTACCAGTCTTGGTTCTGTAGTGGCTGTTATACTACAGCTACTTCTCTCTTCCAAGAGAGACCTTTTGGGCAGAGCTGTATATTCTGGATTCAGCTCTACGGACAGCACACAGCTCAGGAGATGGAGAAAACAACCCAAACAGCCACAGCTGTGAGTGAGGCGTGGACATGACCAAAATCTATCTCATGGTAAAGATCAACCCAGATGCTATGATTTCATGCTTCCTTACAGTCCTCTACCAGCAGCTGCCTTGTATCCATTCACAAAACGAAAGAAAGGATGCAGACTTGAAGCTCAGAGAAATTAATTTCTGCTAGCTTGACGTGACAATGCTCACCTTGCCACTGCTTCCAGCTTGTCGAAGAACTTGCCATCCACCATTGAGATCTCATCAATAATTAAGTGCCGGCAGGCGAGCCAATGCTGGCGCACCCCTGGCCTCTCTGCCAGCTGAATGCACTGTTCCAGGGGTGCCTTCCCAGAGCCGATGCCTGTCACAGGACAAAAAACCAATGCTTTAGGTTGCTCCTGATTCTTTAGGAAGGGAGTAAGAGCTCCCAGGCCCTCGCTGTCGGGCAGGCCATCACCTGCAAAGGCGTGGAGAGTAGTGCCACCGATGTGACAAGCCGCCACTCCCGTGCTGGCTGTGGCGTAGGTGATGTTCGGAGGGAGGGAGCCCACGATCCTCTTCAGCAGGAACGACTTCCCAGTCCCTTGGAGAGAGAACAACAGGTCAATGGCCAGGACTTTCCCCGGGGAGCCGATAGGAGTCGCCGGGACCCCTCACCTGCAGAGCCGGTGAAGAAGATGCTCTTCCCGCTCCGCACGGCGCCCAGCACCGCCTCCTGCTCCGCCGAGAGCCTCGCCGGGGGCCGCCTCTCCGCACGGGGCACCTGCGGGACGGGAGGGGGTGCGCCGTGAGGGCAGGGCCGCTAGCCGGGGCCACCCCCTCGGCCCGGGACTCACCTCCGCCGGGCGCTCCCCCCGCTCTTCGCCGGGGCGGCGGCGGCCGGGGCCGCACAGCAGGTCCCGCTCCTGCACCGGGCTGATGACGGAGAAGGCCGGCGGCGGCCGCTCCAGCAGGCGGGGGCGGCGCGGCGCGTCCCGCGACCCGACGGCCACCTTGAGGCGCAGGAGGCGGAGGAAGCGGCGCAGCGCGTCCGGGGGGCAGTCGGACAGCAGCACCTGGGCGCCGTCCGGCCCCACCCGCACCGCCGCCCGCCCCTCGCCCGCGAACCGCGTGAAGAGCCGCACGGCGTCACCGGCCAGCACGAAGCTCAGCACCGCCGCCGTCGCGCCGCTGCCGCCGGCCACCCGCAGCACGGGCTGCCGCAGCTCGTTGCGGCCCAGCAGCACGGTCGCGTTCCGCAATACGCGGCGGCGCGGGGCGAGTCCCCCCGGCAGCGGCTGCTCCACGGCCGCCGTGCAGCGCAGCTCCGCCGCCTCCATCGCCCCGCCGGCCGTTCAAACGCGCCGCGTGCGCCGCCGCCAATCAACGCCCGGGGCTTTAACTCGGCGGCCAATAGGAGGTGGGAAGGGAGGGGCGTGAGGCGGAGCGCCGGTCGGGCCAATCAGCGGGCTCGCCGGCAGCACGCGGGCGTTGCCAGGGCCGCGGGCGTTGCCAGGGCGGCCATGGCCGCTCCCCGCGGCGAGAGGGATCCGCCGGACGCGCTGCAGAACCGCTTCCACGCCGAGCGGGCCCGCAGGGAGCGCCGCTGGCAGCTGCTCTTCACGCAGTACACCGTGAACCCCCTCCGTCCCGGTGAGGCCTCGCGGCCACAGGGAGCCGGCGTAAAGCCCCGGGGGCAGACAAGCCGTGAGGGGAGTGGGGGCAGGCCCGCAGCGCTCAGCTGCACGTCGGGGGCAAACAGCGGCACCGAGCGAGGCAGAGCGGCCAGGGAGGGGTAAAGCTGGAAAGGGCAACTGGTGCTCTTCCCTTCTGCCTGAGGAACCCGTCTGCACACTCAGAGACAGAGCCGAAACATGACCCACTTGCCCAGATGGTGCCTTTAGTAACCACGCAGAAGTGAGGCGACTATTTAGGGTGTGGAACTTACAAATTCAGTGTAAATACAGAGCCAAGATAGGGTAGAGGCCCCCAACACGACACCACGTTTCTTCAGGTCCTGATTGCTTCCTACCTGCCAATTCACAGTCTGTGCTAGCACACACAGGTGATATAAGTAGATTCTTTCAGGTCTAAGTTTTTCAATAAAACAAAGAAAAATAATTTCCTGAGACTTGGCACTCTGCAGGCCATCCCTTGGCTGGGTGGGACTCTGATATGGTAAGCACAGGCAGCATCCCATGGAAGGGCCTTTAGCACAGTTAATGCCCTTCCCTTCCTAGAAGTTGCCATTAATCAGTATTTCTAACTCATTTTCTTCTATGCACATGCAGACCAATAATACATATTCCATACCTGGCTGTGATGCCAAATTCACATTAAAGTCATTCACCTGTCTCATTTCTCTCCAGTTCACATGGTTACTAGGAAGCCAATGTCTTGGCATGAGAACATACAGGAGCCGATAGATGGTAAGAAGTCTCTGGAAAACTTGTGGGAACTACATAAGAAAATTATTGACACATTAAGATTTAATAATTGTAACCAGACTAAAATATCATGTATGTGTGAACACCTGTGTGACCATATAAGCTAAACTAATTTATGATTTTTGTTTGTAAAGCAGGTTTTTTTCTACTTTAAGGCCCTTTCGCATTGCTTTCCATTTTCAGCACAAGTTTGCATCCACGCAATTATGTCCTTATTTCTAATTAAAATATATATAAACTACAAAATATATAAAATTCCTTATATTCATACTGTAAAATTTTTGTTGAGAATCTAAACCTTTCAGGAAAACAAAAATACCTAGAAGCATGTTCTGTATTACATGTTGCCTGCCATTGCAGATTCTACCCAACCACCAGGCAGGTTAAACTGCAGAAATGACTGCCCAGTCTTACTTTAGAACACTGATAACAAGAGCCCTTAGAGCAGCTGCTCCCTTATTTCTAACATGCTGATTTATCTAAAAACCTTAATGGGTCAGGTGAGGTTGGTCTGCTCTATTCAAGGACTGGGGAGGGTGGCAAACCAAACCAGGGAAAGGCTGCAGGTCTCAGGCAACTTGAGAAAGTTGAAAGCGGTTATGGAACACAGGTTTGTACTAGATGTGGTGTAGGAAAAGATGCTGCAGTACAGTAGGCAGGGATACCAGAATTAACAGGACAGTACTGTCAGGCAAGTCTTGAAACTTCCTCAGGAAATATTTGAGTAGAAATGTCACTGTGCATTCAGACAGTGTCATTCACAGAAGCACAGAGGCTGCTCCTACCCTTGCTCTTCGTGTTGCTTGGACAGTGTTAAGATGTCCCATTCCAACACATGTCCACAGATGACTGATTTTTAAACATACATTGTGTCTCGTTTTTTAAAACAACAGATGAATTCCTGAATCTTCTTCACCGTGCAGCAGTGGTGCCAAGAGAGAAATATTCAGAGCCACAAACGGAAAGCCAAGAAATTGGCTGGCATACAACACCTTTGGTGAGTAGGATGCTTAAAGACTCAGCCCTTTACAGGATTCAGAGATGTTAAGCCTGCCACACTGAAAAATGCTCATGCAGGAAAGCAATTTGTGACAAACAAGGAAAACAAGAATTACACAGAATGAGCAGAGCTGTTCACAGAAAACAAGTTTTAAAATTTACACCTAAGAGGACTCTTCTCACTGGCAGAGACTTGTGAACAGAGAAGCAGTACACTTCCCCTGAGAAACCTGACTGCAAACATCTACAGACAGTGACAGCACACTGCCAAATGCCACAGGTGTACTCAGGGCTGTTCATTAAAGCGTTCAGCCATGAGAAATGGTGTAGTGAGCAATGTGAAGTGATGCACAGAAGTACTGTGAAAAGAAATGTGCTGCTGCACAGCACCTTTCAAACAAACTGCAAGTAGAACCATAAAATTAATAATCATGTAAGTATACCCAAAGCAGATACACCAGTGAGGATTCATCTTGGGAAGTGTGAATAAACAGAAGGAAAAGAAATATGATTAACAAGCTGAGACATCAATCATATCTGGCAAACAGCTGTGATGATGACTGACTTTGCAGATTAGCGTTTTGGGAAAGGCAAATTTTGGCCTGTTATAAAGGAAACTAAGATAAATAAGAAAATAAGACAGTCTTCATTGACTTTTCGTATTATATATCAAGTAAACTAGTTAGTAATGACAAGAGTGGAGACAGGCATCCCAGCTGGGCTCTGTAGTATTAAGGAACTGCTGGAAAGATTAATCTGGCAGGGTAGAGGCAACTAAACTTGTGTGTAGGGAAGCAATTTTTAGTCAGAACTGATGATGTTGTTTAATTTGTTAAGCTTTCCTTATTTGGCAGGTTTGACCATAACAAAGCAGAGAACAAGACAGTGGTACCCTGCTCTTCTGCCATTTGGACATTTCTCAGCAGCAGAACACCACGAATCGTTCCTCCCAGGAGGGACTCTGCTACTGATTTTAGTAAAAGCACATGACTGTTTGTTATTTTTGTTTCCAAGGTTCCTTTCGACCACAGTGATACCAGATTCTACTTCCCACGCCAGAAAACTGAGATCACCATCCATGGCTACCCTGCACCACGGGAACAGAAGTCTAAAGACCAGGGGGAAAGCCACAGATAGAATGTTAATGACATCTAATGTGTTAGGTCCTGCTTGTTATCCAGCAAGTCTGGCAGATTGCTAGTGAGAGACAATAGAAAAGAACTTTAATCTGTCCAGATTTACAACCTGACAACAGTGACACAAATAAACCTATCTGTAAGACTCTGTATTCATCTCATTGTTGTTCCTATACCCATCTACACAAAGAGTCTAAAAAAACACTCTAACATCTCAAAAAGCTTCACACTTCTTATTTTGACATTGGCAACAAGACCCAGCACTCAAGGTGACCAACTTCATCTTAACAGTAGTGGTGGGAACAAAGGGCAGGCTTCAGCCACCATTCATTGAACAGCTAAACATGAGTTACACATAGTTCTGTGCGAACCACTTAATGCGTTCACACAAAAAAGGTTTAAGTAGAAAACAATCCTTCAACGAAACAGACAGTAAGAAAAAATTAGTGATAAGGCACTGGTTTCCACTGGCTTTTTTTCCTTGCCACTGCAAAGTATCCAGTTTGCTCCACAGTTAACTGCTTGATGACAACAGAAACACATCTTGCAACACGAAGAAACACAGAAGAAACACTGGGGAGCACAGTTCTCTTAGCGGGCTCGGTTCTTCATTTTCTGCCTTGCTCTCTTTCCAGGTCTCTTCTGCAAAAAAAAAAGGACAGATTCGGATTTTTGTTTTTACGTTCTCCATCTTTGTTCTAGCTCTATAGCTTAGGGAGGATACCAAAGAGAGGGTATTGTCAGAATGTCTGGAGAGGAAGATTTTGGCACACAGGTAGCAAACAGCACTTTTTAATTCCCTTTCTGATTTTCCTGCTGATACCAAACCACTGTCCCCAACTCTGTTAGTAACTGAATTATGCTTAGCTCCCAATGATAGGCATCACTTCCAGATGCTGGAGGCACCTATCATGCACTCGCCCCTCCCTGCCAGACACGGCCTGGCTTCCTAGCCAACCAGGATCATTTTCATGCAACATTTTACTTACATTAAGGGCTTTTTTCCCTCCTTTTCCTCCTCTTCCTCCTTTTCCTGGGCCTTTGTTGTGAGCCACTTTTGACTGGAAGCTGGATACATCATTAAAACTCTCCTTTGTGTTCCACTTTGAGCCCTTCTTCTTCCCACCAAAACCAAACTTCTGATTTTTGTATCGTCTTTTGGCATTTGGTCTGAAAAACAACCAACCAGCATCACTGCCTACATTCCTTGTTTCAGAAAGCTCTCAAGACACACACACACATACATATATATATACTCATGGTCTCCCATCAACCACCATAAACCTTTCCCCTCTGAACAAAGATACAGAAATTACCACATTTCAGTCTCTATTCCAATTTGGTCATAGTTTTCTTTTCTTTAGGAATAGAAAGCCACCTTGGACTTACTTTAACACTAAACAGAACAGTTTTTTTTTTCCCCAAAATTATCCCCTAAAAAGACTGAAAAATCAGACATTCTGTGTTTAACTATCTTTTGTTTCTGGTCTCACCCCTTCTTTGTCCGCTGATTTGCACTGCCTTTTTTATTCCCTTGAGATGATGTCTGCTCTTCATCTAGGAAGTCCAGCTTGTCAGAGAGACCTGCAAGAGTGAAGACATCACAGCTACACCTCAGAAAAGACAAATTTTCAGTCTAAGCAAGTAATAGCAACAGGTCACCCTCAGCTGCTTGGGAGGTTTTTCACTGCCACTGGCACACAATTCTGCACAGTAGCAGCTTTCCAACCTCGAGGCCCAGAACTACAGACACAGTGACCACATCACACTGCCCTACACTGCTCACACACCACTACTGCCCTTACACATTTGTTCTCTTAGACAAGTTGACTTTACCTTTCTGGTATTTCTTGACTGCATTCAACATATTTTTCTTCTCCTTTTGTCTCCTCTGCAGAACCTCAACTTGCACCTGAGATTAGAAGCAGAATGTTAGTGTTGCTCCTTGCAGTGTCCCATACTTTTTTTTTAAGGTATCCTATCTTTTGTTCTGTTTTCCTTCAGAGCAGCTAGACAGAAGAATAGACAGATTCTGTGTGTTTTAGCAGACTCCTGTGGCTGCACTTTTCCACCTCCCCACTCAGGCTCTAAATTCTTGTCACAGATCCTTTGGCACATGTCCCTTTTGTAGCTCCTCACCTTCTTGCCGTATTTTCTCATTGCACGGAGTTGTTTTGCTTTCTCAGACCTTTCCATTGCTTCCTGTTTACTCTTAAGTTTCTGTCGAATCTAATTAGGGAATAGAAAAAAACTCAAAATTTATCAGTATTTATCTTATTTAAAAGAGAATTTTATAATTTCTGTACTGGCTAAAAAAGACAAAACTCACACAAGA
Organism: Pyrgilauda ruficollis; assembly: GCF_017590135.1. Lineage (NCBI taxonomy): Eukaryota > Metazoa > Chordata > Aves > Passeriformes > Passeridae > Pyrgilauda > Pyrgilauda ruficollis. The sequence goes on from NW_024527710.1 coordinate 8,509,521, forward strand.
GAGAAGAAAAAGCCTTATAATGGGCTCTAATGGAACTTAGAATATCATGTCAGTCTGTTTGGGTGTATGAAAAAGACTTACTAGTTTCTTTCTTGTCATTATTAAAAGTAAAGCACTGAAGAAAAGACAACAATCCTGTAGAAAACATTTTTTCTGTTCCCTCCTTGTTCACAAACATCTTTATAAGGATGCTGCCTTATGAAGAATTACAGAGATTTCAACACAGATCATTTGATTCAGTCTAGTGATTCCAGGAGATAAAAACTGTTCTTCAAATTCAAGTCAGTGAACAAGAGAAGAGTAATGTGCAGGACTGACTTAAGCCTTAGTACCAGCAAATTATCCTTCTTCAGCTTATCTAGAAAGGTTCCATCAAAAAGCAGAACAGTGACCCAATGATACATGAACCTTCAAATTAGACTCCAGCTCATGTTTCTTTAATTTATACAATGTAGTCTTTTTTCCAAATCTAAACCAAAAAATAATGTTCAATTTTGAACAAAGACTACAGTCAAGAAGGAAATGTGTGAAAGTCTTATTTCCTGTATCAATCTAATTTCCTATCCAAAACAGATTCATTCAATAACATACAATTTAAAATCACAGAAAACCAGAACACACTGACAATAAATGAAAAGTGATACTTAAATAGGAAAAAAAGGATTGCATTCAAGCCACAGTCAACTGCAAGTTATATGACAAAGAGCAAAAACACAGGCAACTTTACATCCACTGTTACAGATACTAAGAAAAATGTACACCTTTTTAATATTAAACACATTCAGGACAAAGTATAAATCATGTTTTTCTACTTCATCATTCAACCTGTTATAAGAATCCCCACGTTGCACCAAAAACCTAAACAGAAAGAAATCTCCTGTCACAAAGTCCCAAACCCAATCATTGTCACAGGAATCAGAAAAGCGATGAAGGTCAGTACTCACACGTCACACCTTAAATTTAATCCCTACCCCAGGCTAAAACACACACATTACACTGGAAAGAAAACCATTCACTGCACGTACCTTCTGCATCTGTTGGTCTGATTTGGCCATCTCTGCAAAGTAATCATCCGGCCTCCTCGTGGGAACTTGGAGCTTACGCAGCCTAGGGAGCGCTTCCAGGACAGCCGCCTGCGCCTGCCGGTAGCTGGGGGAGAGCACAGCACCGGCTGTCACTGCCTGGCTGTCACTGCACCGGCTGTCACTGCCTGGCTGTCACTGCCTGGCTGTCACTGCACCGGCTGTCACTGCACCGGCTGTCACTGCACCGGCTGTCACTGCACCGGCTGTCACTGCAGCAGCCCTGTCACCACACCAGCCCTGTCACTGCACTGGCCCTGTCACTGCACTGGCCCTGCCACCACACCAGCTGTCACTGCATGTTGGGTACCTCACAGTCCTGATACAAACTGCTCACACATGCAGGCTGATGATGGGATCTAGCAAGCATTGGTCTGGTCTAGCAAACATTCAGTGCTACTGAAGGCAGCTTAGGTGCCAGTACAACATTAACATTTATATCTGGCACATATACATTTATCTTGATTTTTTTTTATATTGGAATATAAAAGGCAAAGCAAAACAAGAGAACTGTAAGAGCCCCAAAACAAACCCACAAAGAAAAATCCGTATCTTGTGTTAAAGCATTAGTCCTGCTATCAAGGAGCTTTTAAAATAAACTCAGCAAAGGATGAAGTCTGCTATGAAGACAGAAATTATTTCTTTTCAGTCACGCAGCAGTTAAATATACTACACTAATTTGTAGTTATTTTGGAAAACATTCAGAGCCATCCAATGTAAAATAACATGGCCGAGAGTACCACAGTGACAGCCAGTGTAGCAGTCTGCAGCTGTCTGTAGCACACTGCTGAAACACAACTCCAAACACGCAGCAACACAGTGAGACAACACATGAAATCTCTTTTTAACACTTACAAACTCATTTCTCTCTGGAAATCATTCTCAGGGTCAACGGCATCAGATGCAGAGGCGCTCTGAGAAACGGGGTCCGCGACCGGGCCCAGAGTCACGTCCAGCCTTTCCACCCAGGCCAGCTGCTGCCTGAATTCGGCCAGGCACTGCTTCAGGCCGTCCTGTGGAAGGAGCACAGCTCAGCACAGCAGCGCACCGACCGACCCGCACGGCTGGCCCGGCCGAGCGTCCCAGTGACACCGCGGGCTGCTCCTCGGGGCCGCCGGGGCACGCCCGCAGCGCGCCCCGCAGCGCACAGCACCGGAGCCCGCCCGGCCCCGGCCCCGCCGAGCTCCTGCGCCCGCTCCCGGCGCTGGGCTTTTCCCGGCCCCGGGCTTTTCCCGGCCCCCGCGTTCCCCGCTCACCGTGTCATTGCGCCGCTTCGGCCGCTCCTCCAGCACCACGTTGAGCCCCGGCTTCAGCGCGCCCCTCGCGAAGGCCTCCTGGAGCTGTGAGAGAGTTCGGTCAGTCCGCGCCGCCGGCACCGGGCGGCCCTTCCCCACCGGGCTCGCCACGGCGGCCGCGGGCTCACCTCCGAGTCCGAGAGCGAGGAATCCTCCGAGTCCGAGCCGGAGTCCGAGAAGGACCCACGCCGCGCCACCGCCGCCGCCATCGCTGCCGCCCCCACCGCCGCCATCGCTGCCGCCCCCACCGCTTCCGGCCGCGTGCGCCGCCGCTTCCGGGGCCGCCGGGGCCGCGGTCGCCACGGCGACGGCGGCAGCGGCAGCATGGCGGCGGCGGCCGTGCTGCCCGTGGCCGTGTTCGGCTGCCGGCCGCGGGTGGCCGGCGGTGTCTGCTTCCTGGAGGAGCAGGTGGTGCTGCACGCCGCGGGGTCGGGCTGCCTGCGGCTGCACCTCGAGCACAAGTGGCACAACTTCATCCCAGGTGGCACCGACCCCGCTCCCGACCCTAACCCCGGTCCCGTTCCCGACTCCGGCCCGCCTGACCGCTCTGCTCCCCGCAGGCACGGAGAAGAGCCGGGGCGTGCAGGCGCTGGCCGTCAGCCCCGACCGGCGGTTCCTGGCGGTGTCGGAGGCGGCGGGGGAGCAGCCGGTGCTGGCGGTCTATGAGCTGACGGCGGAGCGGGCGCGGCGCCGCAAGGTGCTGGCCGCCGACGGGCTGCCGGCGCGGCAGACGGTGTCCCTGGCCTTCTCCCCCGACAGCCGGTTCCTGGCGGCCGCCACGGCGCCCCCCGAGGGGCACCTCACCTGCTGGCTCTGGGAGAAGCAGCAGCTGGCGGCGGCCGTCCGCGTCCAGGCCGCGGGCGACGGCCCCTGCCAGGTAAGGGCTCCAGCTCCGCCTGCTTCCAGAGCTCCCAAAGCCGAGCTGTGCCAGCGTCCCTGCCGCTCATTGTTAGCGCTCCCGTTCGCAGATGACTGGTTCTTCGGGAGCATACTTCACTTTTCAGAAAGCTGGATAAAACGATCAAACTTTAGTTCAGCAAGTCGCAGGTGCGAGGTGGGCCATACGTTCATCCTTCAGGACATGTGCACAGTGCGTTTTCCCGTGGCCACATGGCTTTTTATCCACGGCAAGAGAGGAGAGGGCTCCACACTGTAGATTTCATAGTTTCTCTGACCTTTCTTGACATCTGCTGTTGGCCTCCCTCAGCAATAGGACCCTAGGCTAAATAAAGTTTTGCACTGACCCATAATAGGCATTCTCATGTCTGTATCTGTTGTATCACATGAGATTACCTTACATCACATGAGATCTGTGTTACAGGGCCAGTACAACAGGCCAGTGGGTGTGCAATGTGTCCCTTGTGTCCCTGCAAAAGCACTCACTAAATAGATGGGCTGTGCTCAGTAGTTGTAACACACTTGGAAGCTCTCAGTGCACCTTCTCCTTCCTGCAGTCTTCTGTGTTCAGAGCAGAGGAGAAGAGTGGCTAGGAGCAGGCTGATGGCACACAAATGACTTCTGCATCCAGCTTTGGGTGCTCCTTTTTAGATTCTTTCACGTAAGGAGATCTGATCCTTTCAGTCCATGTGTTGGTTGAACTCCAGCTGCCATTTTTTCTGGGGTACAGCTACAAGCAGAGGTTGGCTGAACTACTGAATTAATGAGCTCAATTCCTAAAGAGAGAGGAGTGTAAAGACTCTGGCTGTGTAAAGTCCCATAAAGCACAAAAAATTACTTCAAACTACCCTTCCTATCCTTCATGTTGAGTATTGAGATGGCTATTCCATCATTTTCACAAATAAACAACCTAATTATGTGAATTCACGTACATACTGTTACCTTGAAACGCAGGAATGCAGAACTTACTCCTGGCCTTTTGATGACAAATGGTCCTCATTTTTCAGGAAGCTTGCTACTTGAAAAATTTGTTAGTCAGTAGTAAAGAGGTATTTTGGCCTTACTTTTGTAATTCAATTTTAATAGACACACTTTTGAAAGGGGGAAAACTGCAGTATGTAGTTATGGTGGCTAATTCTTACTCTCTTTGGTATTCCTGTATGGTTCTATGAACCATCTTCCCTTGTTTGTTTTCCTATACCTGGTATAGAAAGTCTTCAGAACAGGAATAATATTTGTGAACATATTTGAAAAAAATACTTCCTCTCTTTTTTGTTCCATAGGTGAGCTTTAATCCTCAAGACAATACCCAGGTTTGTATCACTGGAAATGGCTTTTTTAAACTTTTCAAGTACAGTGAAGGATATTTAAAGCAGATGAATTTACAAAGGGGAGAGCCAGAAAACTACTTGTGCCATGCCTGGCTGTCCGAGGAGGAAGTTATATGTGGCACTGACACAGGCAAACTTAGCTTGTTTGAAACTGGAGAGCTGCACTGGGAGAAAAGTTTGGAGTACAGAAAACCACCCAGGAAACCAGAAGAAGAAACAACAAAAGAATATGAGAGGTAAATCTGTTCAATGTTAATAGTAATAGTTCCATGCTTTTGCAGGCAGATTAGTTCCTTCCTTCCCATCCAGTTTATGTTGTCAGTTGCTGCTTAGCATTTTTTAATACGTGCTTCTTTTTTTTTTAAGTCTTTATGCATTTCCTAATTACATTTCTGTTGTTTCTAGTGGAGTAGCCTTTGAAGATAATGGTTCACAACAGCATTCTTTGCCTCAAATATCTGCAGTTGCAGCATATTCCAAAGGCTTTGCATGTTCACCTAGCCCAGGAGTTGTTCTTCTGTTTGAGAAGACCAGTGAAAAGGAGGTCTACGAGGAGAGACAAGAAGTCTGGGTAAGGAGGGAAAAAGCTTCTGTAAGCAATTATGCAGCAGAGCCCTGTCTAGAGAACTGTGAGTGTTTCTGATTCAGTTATTAATAATAATTTTTAGCACACTGCTAAACTGCATTGTAAGGATTAGCTAACTGTCCTGGTGATGTCAAAGGGAGTTGCCAAAGGTCACACTCATAGTCAGTGCCTGATGACGTTCTGCAAGGTAGTTCTGTATGTTTCCTTCCCACATATAAAATGTGCTTTGAGGCTGCTAAACTTCAGGAAACCTTTAAGAAACTTTTACTTGTGGAGACTTTTAGGACTAAGAGATAGTTTACATCAGTTTTAAAGAACTTGGCTGCTTGTTTTTTTCCAAGGAGAAGCTTTTCTCCCCTCAGGTATTTATTAGAGCTGTCATGAGACCTATGCATTCTTAAATAATCCTTCTAACTGTTCTATAGCAAACTGTATGCATTGACCTACTGAAATCTCTGGATAAGAACATTTAACTCTAATGAACTGGTCAAGACTTCATACTCTCATTCTAAAAGGTCAGATCTCCCCTGTGCATGAGATCCTGCAATAAGACTTATCTACCTTAATGATACATTACAAAGAACTGTTATTCTAATCACAACTTTTAGGCAGTTTTCATTCTGATGCTTGCTAGTTTTTTTTCTTCATGTTTTTCTACAACCATTTTAATTTTTGTTTAGTGCAGTACTTCATATTACTGCTAAAATGTTCCCTGATACTTCATTTCAGCTGTGATGTTATTAATACCATTAGGTTGTCCTCCTGTCCTCTACTCCATGCCTTGCAGTAGTTACGTGCTATTAAATATCCAAGCTCTCTTGCTGATATTATGTATGTGCTTATTAGAGGAGCATTACAACAAAAGTTTGTGTGTGTGCATGCCTACTACCAAAACATGGAAACCTGGCACACCCCACAGGATGCCTTTCTTGTGCAGCTGCCTCAGGACCTGTTCAGCACTGACCCAAAAAAGTCAAGCAGACAGGACATTACATGTATATGCTTCAGCCCCTCTGAGGAAATGATGGTCGTTAGCACAAATAAAAATCAGCTCTACTTGTTTACTATGTTCTCCACCAAACTTGTAAGGGTAAGTGCAGGTCAGTCTCATTGCACAGCTTTCATGTCCAGTATTGTAATGATACATGCTAGCCAGTGTTGTTTTCTGTGATGCATTCTCATTAAATCCTTCAAATGAACCCTTAAAGCTCAACATCTGAAGTGCTTGGTCTGCTTCTCTGAGGGCAGTATTTCTATAGCCCCTTGCTCAAGCCTCCCTCCCTGCAAATCACTGATGCTTTTCAGCAGGATAGAGAACACTTAAGACCATTAAAGGGTGCCTGTTACTGCTGAACCACTTCACTAAGGCTTTGACTGAGATATCCTCAATGTAGCTCTGTGGCTCATGCTCCACTGTAATATGCAGAAACTTTATTGCAATGATAAAGCTGGAACAGCCATGGGAATCTCCTTCTACTCTAAAATGATAGTTGGTGAAGTCTTAGCTAGAAGTGAAACATGTCTGTGAAACACAAACATAATGAAAAACCTTCCCTACTCTGCAGGAATAAAATAATACAAAGATAAGTGAAAAATGTATTATCATTAAATAGACTTTTATGGAATTGAGTACCTAACCTGTGTAAAGGCATACAGAAAGATCTTTACAGGAAGAGGGGTTGTAGTTAGGCGTTCTGTTTCCACATGCAGCCTAACATTTTTTTGGTGCTTCACTTCCAGCATGTGGTAGCTAGACATCCTAGTGAAGTTTTCTATCACTCAGCACTAGACTTTTTTTTTAAGTATCTGCCTGACCAGAAGGTATTAACTGAATTCTTGCAGGTCCAGTTTTATTTATTTATCTAACTTGCCTTTTTTATATACATGCAATTATGTTCTGCTCTCACTGCTCTGCCCTGCATCACTTTTCTTGATTATTAATTATAAACTAGCATTGTTAGGCTTTTAGGATTGTTTTGTTCAGACCAGGGCAGTGAAAGGATTAAGTGGTTCCCTCAAATCTATTCTACAACTGTATGCAAAGACCCATGATAGATTTTTTTATCTGCCTTACTGCTTGCAATGAAATATTTGTGATTTCTTAATGTTCTCATTCCTTCTCAGGAGAAGATATCTTATTTTGCATATATGAATTTCCCATTGCATTCTAATTCAATCACTGGTCTGGACATGTGTATTTGGAAACCCATCCTTGCTACGTGTTCCCTGGATAGATCTGTCCGCATCTGGAATTACAAGACAAAGTAAAGAGTTGTTTGTATTTGTTATTACCTCTTGCTTTTTGTATCTTGTATTTAGGAGGCAACAGCAGCAATCTCATATGAATGAGAGTGTTGTTCTGGTAAAATTTTTGTGTGGTGTGGGATGTAAATGGTATTACTGACATGATTTGGGGAGTGTGAATATGCAGTGCCTTTAAAACTGGTGCCAAAATAATACAAAGCCTTTTCTATTAAGATATTTTCATGTCAGACTTCCTGTGTTTTGGAAAAAACTCTTTCATTCAGCTTTGTCTTAAGATACTGTTGCCCCATATCCTGCTTCTTAGGCATAGATCTTAAGCAAAACGACTCCAGCTCTTGAGATTCCCTGGAGGGCAAAACAAATCTCAAGAGGTGCTTGTGTAGGATTGCAATCAGCAATTCATTTACCTTCTTCACCATATTACAGTACACAAGGATTTGCTCTTGCACTATCCACACCTTCTCTGTGAACCAGAAAGTCAGATTTGCTGTTGTTTCCTGTAACATCTCTGTGATCACTAATTAACTGCGTAACAACACACTTCCTCAAGGACAAGGCAGAGTCAGATTTTAGCTGCAGGCGTCCTTGCTGGGCCAGATAATATCCTGTCAAGTGTGCAATGGGGAGTTTGTCCTGTTCCATACTGCTCAGTGGTTTTCTCTTTCAGCACTTTGGAGCTGTGTAAGGAATATCAGGAGGAAGCATACACAGTATCACTTCATCCCACTGGCCTTTTCTGTTTGGTTGGGTTTTCTGACAAACTACGATTTATAAGTGTCTTGTATGAGGACATGCACGTTTTCAAGGAGTTTGCTGTGAAAAAGTGTAGAGAGGTAAGGAGTGGTGCAAAAACGAAATTGGGGGACAGAGTGCTGTAGAACATGACAGAAAATAAAAACTTCTCCAATACATCCTAGTACTATATATGATGTCCTATATCAAATCTTAGAGAAATTGTTTCTGACTATTGGAGAACAGGCCCAGAGGCTGATGTGGGAGTGTGGATCTGGGAAGCAGCAGAAGGGATAATTTGCTCAGAAATACTCCAGAACTGAATTTTACAGGGGAAAGCATTGATTAAGAAAACTATAAGTGGCTAATTAAGTAATGGAGTTTTCTTTTCATGCAAGAATTTGATATTAAAGGATGTAATTGAAATTCAATGCATGAATGTTCTTATCCATTCCATCTGCAGTAATGGGTGGTTATGTTCTTTTTGTAGTGCTCATTCAGTAATGGAGGCCATCTTTTTGCTGTAGTTAATGGAAATGTGATTCAAATTTATTCCAGCATCACCTTTGAGAATGTTACTAATCTGAAAGGACATACTGGGAAGGTTAGTAAACAAATCTTACACAGTACAACTTATTCATATATTAACTAGTTGATAATGTGCATTTTGAAGAGATAAAGTACAATTTTGGATCTTGAGATGGCCCCAACATTGGTCAGAAGGCAAAATGTTCATGCACTAGATACACCTGAAAAGTCTGCCCTTAAATTGGAAGTGAATGGTTGGCAGTTGGCTGAACAGAGTAAAATATCCCAGTAATATATTACAAAAATAAAATCTACTACTCCATATTGAAATGAACTTTTTCCTGATAGTGTGTTCATAAAGTAGTTCTTACTAGTTTTGCTTTTTTCTAATGCTAAAATAGAATTGGTTGAGAAACATCTAGAGGCTTTTCAGTAAAACTTTGAAGTATGATTCTGAAGAGTATGATTCTGTCATGGCTTTAGCAGTACAATGACTCCATGTTGTATGTCTATAATATACACATCAAGATCCTTGGTGTGTTTTGCTTTTGCCAGGTACATGCAATTAAATGGAGTGCAGATGACACCAAACTTGTCTCCTGTGACACACATGGTGCTGTGTATGAGTGGAATTTGTTGACAGGGAAAAAGGAGTCAGAGTGTGTGCTCAAGACCTGCATCTACAGCAGCATTTCCCTGACTTATGATGCCAAAATTATCTTTGCTGTTGGATCTGACCAAACTCTCAAAGAAATTTCAGAGTCTTCGGTGAGCTAACAAACACTCCTGGATTTTGCTACATTCTCTGGGGAGGGTACTGCTGCTTTGCTTTCATCCATTTGGCAAATAGGAACCGGTCTGGTTTTGAAAGCTGTGATATTTACTGACACTTTTGTGTTTTTATGTGTTTTACAATGAAACCAGAGATTCTGTTGTAGTTTTATATGTTTGTAATTTTACTTGCATTTACCTAGAAATCTTCTAATCCAGCTAACAAACTAACTTGGCAATATCACTGTAATCCGAGGCTTGTGTGGTGGTTTGTGCTGTTGGTTTCTGTAGATCCAGCACGAGGTGCCTGCCCATGACGTTGTTTATACGACTGTTGCTGTCTCTCGTTCCGGGCACCTGGTATTTGTTGGTACCTCCCTGGGGACAGTTCGAGCTATGAAGTACCCATTAACTCTGAAGAAGGATTTCAGCGAGTACCAGGCCCATGCAGGTGCTGTTACAAAGGTAGCACAGAGTTCTTTCTTTTCCCTCTGGTGCCAGCTGCACACAGCTCCTTTAGGGCTGATCTTCCTTCTCAAGTCCTATGTTAAAATTAAGCCTGAGTCTGCACATGGAGAATGAATATCGCAGCATTCATAGGAGTCCTGTCTCTAGATATGTCAGGGATTAAGCTGTTCACTAAAAAGTGGCTTGCACCAGATGACAAAACATGGCATATTGGTTGGAGAACTTTGATACAGCTCCTTCTGGAAAGAGGAAGGTAATTTTGTCATAGAATCTTTTAGGTTGGAAAAGAGCTTTAAGGTCATCAAGTGCAACTGTTAACCCAGCACTGCCAAGTCTACAGTAAACCATGTCCTCAAGCACCACATCTACACATCTCTTAAATATCTCCAGGGATGGTTTCTGTCCCACTTTCTCTTGTAGAAGGGCATCACATTCACCCATTTCCAGATGCCTGAGACTTCTTTAGGGAACCAGTAGTGCTGCCAAATGACTGAAAAGGCTCAGTGAGCACTTGTGCCAGCTCCCTCAGTGTGTTTTGGTAGGTCCCCATTCTCCAGGAAGCCCCATGTTCTGTGTTAAAACTGTTCTCTATTAAAACTGGTCACAGTTTTGGTGCTTTAAGTACCACTGTCAACTACAGCACCTTGACTTATCCTCGCACAGTCCAACATTAGAATATGAACTTCAATTACTATAACTTTACTTTCATCTTGTAAGCTGTATCAGCTCCCAGGTACTCTATGCCAGATCAGGCAGCCACAGGAGGTCTGGAGGAGGTGACAGCAGTTACTACTACATAGTTCTTGGTGAGCTTAGTTGTAGCTTCAAAAGAAAACATTTAGCCATCTGCTGCTCACACAACTTCTCAAAGAAAACCACTAGAGACCTTTGGAGTTGTCATATAAATTGCCTGTCTGTGCTATAATTGCCTAGAAGGTCTTTTCTGTTTCAGGTTTTAAAAATATTGCTATGGCTTTGAGACCAGAAGCAGATCCAGTATCTACACATATTCGCTCCCTTCCCTTTGTTGTTTCAACGAGAGCTGAACAGGAGTAGGAGACATAATCAAAATGTTGCTAGTGGGACTGTGTTATTCCTTCCACTGTTGACTTTCTAGGGTAGAAATAAAGAGAGTATGTGGGTGGGGAGAAAAATGTGGTGTAAAATAAAACTGTGTCTCCATTCTTCCATGTCTCATCTATTATTTTGTTGTCTCTTCCTTCTAAGATGACAGTAACAAGTGACGACCAATTTCTACTGACTGCCTCAGAGGATGGCTGTGTATTTATCTGGAAAGTGTATGATAAAGAATGTGGGGCAGTGAAAGAAGAGCAGGAGCTTGAGTATGCTGAGGAAGTGTTGATCATGAGATCAGATATAGATGAGAAGGTAGGAGGAGCAACTTGTGAACAAAAACCATAGGATTTCTCTGAATTGCACTTGCATAATGCTTATTACCAGCCAGTCCTATATGGCTTTGGTCAAAGAGGTTACAGCAAGTTGCTGCAGTGGCTTGTCAATATGCAAACAGCATTGTGCAAACAGTGAGTGTGTATTAGATTTTTCTCTAATACTTTCCCCAATCTTTGAAAGCACTTCTAATAGAGTGGAGAAGTCAGAAGATGCATTTCCATCAACCATCTTCTAAGACAGCAAAGGAACTATACTTCTAGAACTTCTTGGTCGTCTGTCTGAAGATTCTCTGTAAAGGCTGTTGTTCATAAATATGTGCATGTAAATAAAACATCCTTTACAAGCTGTTGCTAATGGCAAATATTCTCTCTCTTAAAACTGTTTTCTCATCCATGTCCTAACAGAGTCGGGCAATACTAGACCTGCAGATTTGTGTGAGAGATCTACAGACAGAAAGTGACTACGAGCTCCGTCTCAAGGACATGTACTGTGAAGGAAAAATAAAAGCATTGGAAGAGACTTTCACTCAGGAAATAGACTCCCTTAAAACTAAACACCAGGTATGATTCTTCTTGCAGAACCAAATGCTAAGAAATCTTTCACTGAAGAGTTGAATTCAAGCTTGCATTACATATGTAGGAATGCCATACAGAATCTGAAATCATTCCTTTCCAGTTTAAGACATTCTTGATATTTATAAAGCATGAAACTACCTTTGAGTCAAGTATCTTATAGGTACAAGGGGATGCAAGAGTTCTCCTAGGCAGCTTGTGAGTATTTTTACATAAAACCAGCACAATAAATACTGCCTGAGCCCGAGGATCAGTAGTAGAAATGGGACTGTGCCTTAAAAGCTCCTTTCCATGTAAGGCTGCAGCTGCTGCAGGATCTAACAATTATTCTCCTCAATGCTGCCTTCTTTATGTCCTGTCTGCTTAGATTTTAAGAGCATCTGCTGAGGTTTCTTGTATTTTTTTTAAATAAAAGTAAAATATATTCCCTGCATGTCTTCTGTTTGTGTGCTTATTGATTTCTTTGTGGTCATGAAGCAGGGCTCCCCTGAAAAGCAAAGACTATGATAATTCTTCCCAGTGTCCTATTGTCTGTGTCTGATAATGCTATTCTGTCCATCTCTCTGGTGCACACACTGGATTTCTGACCTGTAATTTGTTATATTTCTGGACTTCTTTTAGATGTAGAAGGCAAGGGATCCAGTAGTAATTTCTCTAGCAGTAAAACAACTCAAAGTAAGGGATTATATATCACATGATTCAATCCTGTCAACTTCAAGCAGTATTTCTCTTGGACTCCACATAAAGGAGTTCAGTATGAAAGCTTGCCAAGTGACTTATTAGTTGCAGTATTTTACAGGTTTGTAATTTTCAAGTGCTCTCTTTATATCTCTTTTGTCTTTTGGCCCTACAATTGTTCCAGCAGATTTTTGACATTCATTTTTTGAGGAGGTTTGATTATTCATTTTAATGTTTTCTTCAAGTATTTTTTCAGGTTCTTTGGCTTGTCTCATTGTGGGGTTTTTCTGTCTAAATAACCTGAGTTTTAACCTTTCTATTTTTCCTCTCTTTTGTAGAACATAACCTTGTACAAGAAAACCATTTAAATTATTGTGGATTCCTCTACCTCTGTTTTATCTCTGCTGGGTTTTTTTCTGGTATTCTTTGGGTCTTTGATAAGTAGTGCTTGGCTATATATTTATAATAATCTCAGCTACACTGAAAATTCTTTAGACTTGTTGATTATAGGCTTGCAAATAAATGCCTTTGAAGGTGAATATAATTCTCTAGGCAGGCAAGTTGTACTTCCTGTCCAAGTATCAGTACATGTTAAGATTAAACTCAATGACAGCTTTAGACTGAAAGGGCTAAACTTTATAGTTGTATCCATCAGACAAATGAAATATTTTTGTTTATGAAAGACCATGCAGTTGTTGTGAGAAGAAGGTGAGAATATTGTAACTAAGGTACAATTCCTAGCATCTCTGAGAAATTTCTCAGCTGTTTTCCCGCTCCAGTTCTTTGTGCTTTTTTAGAAGATTAAGTCATTTACAGTGGCAGGCTGACATTTCAAGTGAATGGCATTTAAAATTCACTCTTGCTTAGGTTTATGTCATAGCATGCAAATGTCAGCATTTTAGGGCCTCAAAGTTGCTTCAAGTGAAACAGGAAGCAGCTTGAACTTTAATATCTGGACAATAATTTATGGAACTGCAAATTCTCCTCACACAGGCATACACAAAGGAGTGGAGGCTTTTGTAGCTCACAAAATTTTCTTTTGAGATTAGGATCAGTACTTTGTGTTATATGAACACTGTTTCCTGATTTTCCTTAGCTTTCCTTAGCTTAACTTGTCAAAATAAACTAATACGTGGGAAAGCTTGTTTTAGTGACACATGGCATCTCAGTTTTGATGAGAGATTTCAAACATATTTCTGTTTTGTATATATTCCTCACCAGGGCCAAGAGCGCAAACAATTTGGACATTGCTTTGTATAGTTTCAAATTAAAATGTATTTTTCTTATTTTTTATCCCAGATTTTACAGGAAGAGAAAGAAAAACAGAAGCTACAACATGAGATTCAACTGTCTGAGCTGCTGGATAAACAGGCCAAGGAGGTGCAACAGCTAGGTTAGACTATAACAAATGTTTGTAACTAGAAACTGGGGGAAATGCTGTATCGGTAGCAAGGGACAGGGAGGGATTATTGGTGCAGAGATATAAGGAAAAATGGATGTATGTCATGTAGGTATTTGGTGCAGACCAAATGGTTGTCTAAACTGCACCATACACGTGCCCATGATGAGAACATGCACATGGGCCCTGTATCTTAGAGGTTTGGTTCTTGACATTAGTAATTTTTTCATTTATTTTATGCACAGCTCACTGTGCAAGAGCAGTGCAGTCATTCAATTCAGCAAGGAGGTGCACACAGCCTGGAAATACCCGGACTCCAGATTTGTAATCAAGATGAAAATACTGTAAATTAGTACCAAGGAGTCCCCCCATAAATGACTCCATTGCCTACTCATACTTTGTAGCATTTGAGCTCAGACAGCTCTGCCATGGTTCTCATCCCAAAGATGGCTACAAAGGCTAAAGCCCCTGTATATCTGATGAAGAAAATTATTAAATACTTCTACTTGTAATTTATTGCAACCAGCTGCCAAAAAGACAGTAAATAATAAGGCAGTGATAGCTACAGAAGGACAGGATTCACTCTTCTTTTCTATTAGTTTTATCCATTCCATATGTTTCCTGTTAACAGAATCTGACAGTAGTCAGAAACTCTCAATGGAAAATGAGAAATACCAGGAGCTTCAGGTGAAATCCCAGAAGATGGAGGAGGAATACGAGAAACAATTGCACAATTTGGAGGAAAGCAAAATCAAGGCTCTGGCAGAGCTAAAAGAACTTTATGAGAAAAAACTTAAACATAAATCTGTTCTGCTGGAAGAGGTAGGAAGCTTGATTTGCACACAGCCTGAAACAGCAATTTTAATTTCATCAGAAACAGCAATTTTAAAAGATTCTAAGTGATACTGGTTTTTGATTTCTGCAGCCAGAAGAAGTTTGCTGATGTTAGTATTTGGGCCAGATTCCTAACCTGAAGCTTTCAAGACTTAAGAATTATTAAATTAAAAAAAAAACCAAACAAACAAAAAAAGAACCAACCCTCAATGTATATGCTATCAGTTTCTAAAGTTACTTTAATCCACTAAAAAGTTATCTTAGATGATATTGCTGCAATTGAATATTCCACTAAACATAGATTCTCCCAGGAGAAACACAGTTACAAATAACCTTTTATTTCTCTCCTTTATTGGTCTCTTACACTTGCCTTCTCTAATGTTTATTTTCCTTAACTGCAGGCAAAAGAGAATATGAGGAAGCAGATTGAAGCACATCAAGAAATGGAAAAACAAATTTATGAAGATGGAGATAAAGAAATCTTAGAACTCAAAGACAAGTACGAGAAACAGCTCTTGGAGGAAAAGGAGTCCAACATACAACTGAAAGGAGAAATAGGAGTCATGAATAAAAGGGTATCTTTTATTCTGTGCTAGTATCAGACCTGTACAAGAAGACCTATAACTGAGGATTGAATGTGATTAATGGCATGTCAGTTTTGTCCATTAATCTAGTCTGCAACTATGTGGCATTTCATATGAGCATAACAGCCCATTCTTAGGTTAGTTTGAATGTTTAGAGTATTTGGGCAGAAGAAGAAGCTGTCTGCTGATTGTATTGCTGATATGATTAGAGATAGATTATAAAGGAGGTATGTTTTATTAGTACAGTTTCTCTGATCTACATAGTTTTGAACTATAAATAATATTGTTCATCCTATGACAGGAAAGAAATTAACTTTTAATTTTTCTATCATTGAATACTTTGCTTTATTACTAAAATACTTTTACTGCTTCATTCGATGCAATAATCCCTGTGTTTTTGTTTGCATCATCATTTTTTATTGGCTTTACTGGGATTTTTAAGGAGACATAAAATATTTTACCTCTTTTATTGTCTGGGTATTACATTTGCCTAAGGATGTTAGAGAGACATTTTTTCTTCTTCGTTTTGTTCAGTATCTATCTGGAGACAGAAAGGTTCTTTTCATACCCTCTACTATCATGGTACTGTCTTTTTAGTTTGTCTTTTAGACCTCAGGGATTTCTTCATATGTCCTTACAATTTGTCCTATGCCATTCATCGGTTCCAACTTTCTTGGTTTTCCAGATCTTAGTACTGAGGCAGGGATTTTGAGAGTACCCAAGAGCTATGAACTGGGCACCCTTCCAGTCTTCCATCTTTAGAGATGTATTGCCTTCACCTTATAAGAATATTCCATGGATTGGGTGTTAGCTGCAGCTGAGGCTTAGGTATAATATCCATACCCTTCTTGCTGCTGGATGCAATTTCCTTCCTTCCTTCTAGTGCAGCAGGTATTCTTGTCAGAATATACAGAAAAAGCAAGAATGGATATTCAATCCCCTTTGATTTAGAGGCATTTAACTGATCTTTCATCATATATTAATGTGATATCCTTTATCCCACACTGTCTACAAGGTACCCTACAGAATAGGAGGACCAAGCTGTGCACAGCTTTTGGAGACTGGTAAGTTCTTACTAGTTTGCCTCTCTAGTTGAACAGCCTACAGAAAGAGCTCAAGGACCGAAACAGGGATATTGAGGAAATGAGACTGGAACAGCAGAAGCTGCAAGACATCATTAAATCACTGGAAAAGGACATCTTGGCACTAAAGACAGATGTTAAAGAGAGAACTGAAACTATCCTAGAGAAGGTGAGAAAGTGAACAATTGGATGAGGTCAAAATCACCTCCCTTAATTAAACAGAGATATTTATTTTAATAGTATTTGTTGTGATAATATCACATGACCTGAAACTCAGTTTCAACTTAAGGAATTTGTGATCTCCAGTTTGGGATTTTGGTTTTTAGTTGACATTCTAAGCTTTTCTTGGGGAGCTCAAGTTCAGGATGTTGACTTTCTCATCCCCAGTTCTGGGATCTGTAGATGGTTCAGCATTATTTGCCCCTTCCCATCTAACCTGTAGATTTGCAACTGGAGTTCAATCTTCCACAAGATCTGTCACTACTGGTTTTGTCTCTTCCATATTTGTGTCTTGTCCTAAGGATCTGTGTGAGAGTGCTGGGTCTGATTCAGATCTCTGTACCCATTTCTTCCAGGAGAAGCATGTATATGATCTAAAAACGAAAAATCAGGAACTGCAAAATTTCAAGTTTGTACTGAATTACAGAATAGAGGATTTTAAGAAGCAAATAGAGTCACGTGAAAATGATATTGAGACAATGAAGAAACAGATCAGTGAGGTGAGTAACACTCCTATTTGGCCTCTGCTACTAAGCCCACTGTCTAAATACAAACATGACCCAAACAGTTAATGAAAGATTCCACCCTGGTTGTTCTTTGACTTCTTTCAAGGATACATAGCACTGATTCAATATCTGTGCAGCTAATAAAAATATCTGTAGACAATAGCTAATTAATTTTCTATCACATGCTACCAGTGATCCACATAGTTATTTAAGTTCCTGTATGTAATTCTAAATTTTGCTTAAAAATAGATCTTATCCTTATGTGTTTACCCTTCATGTGCCCTATAGCATTTGCAAGACACTGCTTTTACTGATCTGGCAGAAAAGAGTAAATTTCTTCTCTCAAAAATGTTGAAGATTTATGCAAACATAACTCTGCTAGGGGTTAGGTACATGGACAAATTATATTCATCAGTTGATGCATGGGAAATTTAAACATATTCATACTTAGCATGCAGCAAATTCATTGAGGGAACTTATTTATGATAGAAGCTTGATCCCTGCACAGATGTATCCTTAGCTCAACCAAACTAGGACTATGGTGACATAGTCTTTTAAATAAAATGCAAACTAATCAACAATTTGTAGGTACTTCAGACTAGCAAGATGAAAACCCTGTTGTCTTTTCTGGTCATAAATAAATGCTGTAGTACCGTTATTGTTTTTTTCCTGTGTGTTCTGCATATGTACCCACAGTTTTTAATCCATTTGTTTCTTCTCAGTATCAGGGTCTAGTTATTGTTGCCCTTACTCTTTCCAGTACTGACTGTCCATTTCCCCCTCATCCATTTTTATTCAGATGGAACGGTAGAGCTCCCGTTCAGCTCAAGGAATTTAAGAGGCATCACATAATTTAAATTAATGTGACTCAACAGGGAGTTGCACATTCATTTGTGTGGTTTCTGTATATTCTGACAGAGGGCAGTGTTGTTACAAAATTGACACTTCTGCTGTTGTCATTCAGCCTGAAGGGGGACCTATTCCCTCAAGTCTGTATTTCCATCCTCTGGTTTTCCTGTTATGTGTTATTTTTTCACGTCTCCTCTTAGCCCTGATTTCCTCCTCCCGCTTCCTTTCAGATGGAGGCGGAGCTGGAAAAATTCCGCAAGGAGAGCGTAGAGCTGAAGCTGAACATCGCACAACTGCAACAGAAACAGAAGGCAACTGCTGGTGAAGTGCACAAAGAGATGGAAAAGGTATGGGGTACCCCCACCATGCAGGTCCTACAGAATGACACTGCTGGGGACAGAACACTGGTGAAACGTTAATCTAAGCAAACAGCTACTTCAGGGGTGCTGTGTCCAAGGACCAGGAGAGTCTCTGGTCAGTGGGGACAAAGACACAAAACTTCCAAGCCTACAACCAGCTTAGAGCGTTCATATTTTTAAAAAAATCCAGTTATTTATGAGTCAACACATATTGTCCTGAGTTTAAGAGAACAGTGAGGTAAATGCTGAACTATTTGTTCCTGCCCAAGTCTGAAATCTGGGGACACTTGGCCTAAACAGGAGCAGCATGTAGGATGCCACCTAGGCATTAGTAGGATGACAGAAAGGAAGGTCTCATTAATGGAGGAGTCAAGGACCCCTTGTTTGACAGTGTGTCAGACATGAGGGAGGAAAAGGGACTGCAGGTGAAGGTGGAGGAGCTTAGCAAGCAGTGCATGGGTGAGGAAACAGGTAGGGAGGCCTGGCAGAAACCAAGAGAGAATGAGAAGGTGGTCTTGATGTGAAATCAGCAAGCTGTGCATATGCCTGATATGTTTTGTCCCTTGCCTTCTCTCCTTAATTGTTGGTG
Source organism: Pyrgilauda ruficollis (assembly GCF_017590135.1). Classification (NCBI taxonomy): domain Eukaryota; kingdom Metazoa; phylum Chordata; class Aves; order Passeriformes; family Passeridae; genus Pyrgilauda; species Pyrgilauda ruficollis. The sequence goes on from NW_024527710.1 coordinate 8,528,560, forward strand.
TGTTGTTTCTAAATAAGAAGGTAGGGCAGCATTTGGACAATGCTCTCAGGCACATGATGTGGCTTCTGGGGATGTCCTGTGCAGGGCTGAGTTGGACTCAATGATCCTGGTGGGTCTGTTCCAACTCAGCATACTCTGTGATTCTGTGTTTGGGAAAGGACAGTGGGCAATAGCATAATGAGCCACTGTTTTTCAGTTGTCATCTTTGCAGGTTGTCACTGGTATTACCTAATAAAAGTATCTTGGCTTATTATTAAAAAATCTATCCTAAAATCTACCACTACTGTTCAATATAATGCTCACATTCCCAGTGAGTTGTTAAATAATTCTTTTTTTTAATCAAGTGGAAGAAAGTATATGAGAGTCTCCACCAGTTCCACTAGACTTTCTAGAAAATTGCACAATGGGGTGTTCTGATGAACCAAATAAGAATGTGACTACATCATTCTTGCAGAGGCAAAATATGGAAACCCTCATCAAACGATTTAAGGCAGATCTTCATAATTGTGTGAGATTCATTAACGATTCCAAAAAAATGAAAGATGGTATCCGTGAACTCTATGCCAAGTATGTGCATCAACCAGACATGGTGAGTCAGGACCTTTGCCTTCTCCTTGCCCATGGCTTTGTCTAGTAGTGTCATTACTGAGGCAACATGCTGTGCCCTCTCAGGTGGAGGCTCAAGCAGAAGATGCAGATTTGCAGCAGCAGTACAAGAAACAGCAAGAGTACAACGAGAGGAATTTGGCAGTTTTGAGGAAGAAGGCGATGAAGGATAAGGAAATGCACCACACTGCTTACATGCGCATCCTGCTTGTAATAAGCCTTTCCTTGTGGTGTGTGTGGAGTGGGAACAAAAGAAGTGGCTGCACAAGAGACTTAATTAACCTTTCTGTTATGGTTTCTTAGGACTTCAAAATAGTTTTGGTTTACTTTCTTGCCAGAAATTCCTACATTTTTCAAGTGCTTCCATTAACTTTTCTGAACAAAAAGAGCAAGATCTCGGAAGTCAGAAATTACTTTTTTTTATCTCCCACTCCCTAAAAGGAGATAGGGAACTTCTGTTGCATAGATGTAGATGTTTTAAAGGAAACTAATGTACCTATTTTTTATTTCAAACAGTATTTATAATTGCCATCATAGTCAATTTGCCCTTGTTTGGTTGTCAAGCTGTATCTGCTATGTAGTAATGTTTAGGAAGTAATTTTGGAGGAAGAAAAGGAAAAAAAACCCCTTCTTTGCCCACATAGTCCTGTGCCTACTGGTGTGAATTGAGAAGAACCGTCTGCTTTTCACATCCAAAATTTTCAAGGAAGTTCAGAAATACATGGGGAATATGTCTATTTGTACTAAGATCTCTTGCTCAGAATTCTTGTTACTTTACAAGTCAAAGTAAACTCGTGACTGCTGGGGTCAAAGATCCACTTTGTTTTTATCTGGAGTGGGAGGACCTAGAGCTCTACACCAGACATCCTAGGAGGACAGCTTTTCTAGTCTCTTCTTAACATGCTCTCCTTCTGCTCAGTCAGCATTTCCTTTTCCCCTCAGTAGCCCTTTCTACATTGTTACTTTATTATGCTTCCTCAGGATCATTAAATCTCATCCCCTCCTAAGTCATCTGTTGTTTGCTATTTATTCATAATTTGCTTCTTCAGGGCTAGACAGCAGCAATCTTCCCTGACACTATTTTAATTTTTTTTTAATTCTTTCTGTGAGATAGATGTTTCCTTTAGCACAAAAGGAGATGAGTTCAGAAAATAACCTGAAGAATTTCCTTAATGGAATAGGGTGACAGATGGTGTTCATAATGATAATACTTGATGTCTTGGATCAGTAAGCCTAAAATGAAATGATGATTAAAACCAAATTAATAAAACATCTGGAAGATGAAGATATCAAAGATTCTAACCAGCCTGGTTTCTTCAAAGAAAAAGCAGTTCTCTGAAGTCCAGTAGATTAATGAGATTTTATAACCAGCAGGAATTATCATGGCCTTCCAGTCTTTCACAGGGGCTTTTAAGACTAGTTTAGACAAACTTCTGTGAGGATTTGCTTTGAAAAAGCAAATGACATCCTGACAGTCTTCTAGCTCTGTCTTTCTATTATGCCTCAGTTGCAGTTACATTTTCAGAGCTATGCCCTCCTCTTTGAGAGATTATTCATAGGCACACTCCACTAGTGACTGCTGCAACAGATGATTAGAACTGACAAGATAATTTTAGTTATTCTTACCAGTTGACAAGTTGCCTGTTAATCAGCTATTAGTTTTTCCTCCAGTCTTCTGTATTTGTAATGGTTTCTTTGGATACATAAAAACAGAGACACTGAATAACACTGAACTAGTGCTGCTTAAACTGAAGTCCATATACCATGAAATTTTCTGTATGTCCTACCTATATGTCCTGTCTCTGACAGTCAGCACTGTAGGGACTTCCTAGACTGTAGATTGCATCCATATGACATGTAATTGTACCTGATGGCCTCATTATCCATGCATTTGATCAGTCCCTTTTCTGAAACAATTGGTTCTTTGCCACAACCTCCCGTGACAATGAGTTTTCCCATGAACATTTATTTTATATATCCATTCTGTGACGTTGCATTGCAATGCAAGCATTCTGTCAGAATGTAAATATTGAATTAAAGGCTAATCTCTCTGGAGAGAAGGCCTCTTTGGGAAAATATTATCAGTGTCAACCAACAGTCTTTTAGCATCAAGGAAACCAAACAAAACATTTCTACATAGCCCAGATTGCTTCACACAAGACACTCTGTATTATATTTTCTGATAGACCAAAAGCAAGGATTTAATTTGACACCAGCAGGTAATCACTTGGACTGAACATATATGAATGTGCCCATGACTAAAGTACACCTAAAGGCAAATGCTACGACCCAACCCTGAAAGCTGGTCAAAAGAAAATTACCCTGACTGATTATTGGAAGTTACCCTCTTCAAGTGTTCTTTCAGGATCAAGCTCTGGAAGAAATGCATAGAGTCAAATTTCATCTGTATTTAAAGGCTTACATTAGACAAGTCAGACTCAACAAAATATTACAGTTCCAGAGCTGCCTGAGAACACCAACTCCTGCTGCATTTATAGTCCAACATAAGCAACTCTTCTTGCCCAACAAGTTCAGATCTTAATGAATCCCACACTCTTCCTCCAGTCAGTGATTTTCAGCTGAGGAGAAACTAAAGCACAGCTGCTGTACTTGCCTAGTGTGAAGTCTAGATAATCTTGCTACACACATGCCCTGAGCTATTGCTGCCAACTTGAACTCCTTGAGTGCAGGCACATACTGAGAGGTGCAGTGAGCTTTGTACTTCACTTCTGACCAGACTGCAGTTGTGTGGTACCAGCACTTTTATAACTATACTGGAAGGAACTGAGTCGTATGCTTTGCACTATCTTTTGTGGCAACATAATTATCTCTATCAACCAAAATTATCATTAAAACAAAAGCAGAAAACAAGATTTGAAGACACCATATTCATGGAAAAATTTCATTCATCCTTGTTCTTATCTCCTGTTGTTTTAGTGGGTTCCCTACTGCTTGAGACTGATATTGTGAGGTACCCTAAACATGCCTTTTTGCCATCTATCTTTTTAAATATTGCCACCGTGTTCCAAAAGTTCTAAAAACCACACCACAGGTAGCTGAAATAGTTCCTATTCTTGGTTCAAGTATGATGTCAGCTGTTTAGCATTTGCCCTGTTGATGTGGTAAGGTATTTCACTGTCCTTATAAGAGGCAAATACACAATTCATTTCACTCTCTTGAATACAGAAAAGAAATATTTAGTTAATGGTGCTCCTGTTTCTAAATCATGAGCAGCAGTGTTATCATCCTTAAATAGTACTAACCCATACTGGTTTTGCCAAGTCTTTGAATCTGTTGCAGCAATGGGTAAATTACATTTACCTGCACTTTCACATCTCCTTCAGCAAGATGCTTCATGGTAGGCTACTAAAAAATTAGAGGATTGAACTTTTATGGGCTGAAAACAGATTAAGAAAAAAAAGAACAAAAGATGAATACATTGCTAACTTTTCCTTATAACAGCATGTTAGCAGTAGGTACCTCAAATCTCCACATGCGTGATATATTTCCTCACAATTTGGAAGGACTATGGGAAACTAATGTCAGAACTAATGAAGAGGGCTTTGAATAATTCCAAGGAGATAAAGATAATTTAAGTGAGCAAATACATAGTGACAAATGAAAAGCAAAATAATAGACACTGGAGGGAGAGATGGGAATTCTTCGCATAAATTCTGAATTAATTGGATCAATTTAGGAAGGCCCTGAGCTTCCCTTTGGAATTGGCAAGGAAGATGATACCTTGGAGTGCAGCTGCAGTCAGAAAAGCAAAACAAATATTGGCTTTTTGAGCTAACGTGGTTTGAATACTGTCTTGTTCTGAGTCACATCTACTGTGATCTTTCCTGAAATGTTGTGTACTCTCCTGATTGCCCAGCACCTTCTGCTTGTGATACTGATTCTTTACTTTCCAGTGTCTTTCTCAAAGATATGAAGATACATATTGCTCATCCAGATAGTACCTGTACCTTTCCTTATAGAGTATGTTGTTTTTGCAGGAAAATATGAGTCTGATTAAGGAAATTAATGACTTACGGCAAGAACTGAGGGTGGCCAATGTGCAGGTGCACGACCTCCAGTCTGCCCTGAGATTAAACAAGAGCAAAAAGGCAATTCAAGACACAGGTGAGTAGTTCTTGTATATTTTCCATATTGTCAGTACTCATGGCAGAAGCTCTTTTGATCCTAGGTGAACAATTCTAATTACTGTCTGTGTTTCATTCTAACTTGTCTACCTGGTGGTACCTGGTACATTTTAATGTTAACTGTAGAAACTGCTAAATCCTGCAGATTCTTACTATTTAGATCTCCTCCTTCAACCCTGAAAGATGCTTTCCTTTGTTCATGCCAAAGAACTGTATGAGCTGGACCTTTGTTACTGCAATATGTCTTCTCTATTTTATCTTCCAGCTCCCACCAGTGAACTTCCATCCAGCCCAGCTGTCCTGAGGTTGAATCCAGAGATGGAAAGTGAAAAAATCATAGAAATGCAGCAGCTAGAAATTCAATATCTGCGAGACCAAATCCAGGAGATGGGGAAAGCCCTGAACTGTCCAGGTTCAGTCTCCTTCAGTCAGAAATCTTCCTGACCTGAATCTGGGAAGAAGCCACAAGACACAGCAACACTGATGTAGTTCAAGGATGCCTTACGTTATTATATCCTCCTGGCAAGATCAGAAATGCAACAGCATAGAGTAGACTTACATCATCCTATACTCTTCCACTAGGAGCATTTATGAAACAATCAGTGCTCTGAACACTTCTACTTTCCTGAAATCTGCCCTTTTCATGAGACTTAGGAACCTAAAGAAAAAAAAATAAATTGATGTTAGTGTTAGACTAATCTTTGTGCCTTCATGCTAGGGACTCATCTTTCTCTTGAAAACTAATGTGTCCTAATTCAGAAGAGCTGGTCAAACTGTAAGCCTTTTCTGCTAGAATTCTAATTTGGTGTAACTGTGCTGCAAAATTCAACATCAGCCTTTTATTTTCCAATTTTAAATTGCCTATGTCCATACAAAGGACTGCTGCTCTTAAGACTGATGTCATTGCTATTCCAAGCAGGTATCCAGTCACAGATTAACAATCAATTACCTTGTGAGGACAACCTTTGACTCAAGCACAAACGAGCTAGAGCCCTTGGTAAAGCCTCTGCTTTCTGTCTAGAGATGTTTTGCCTCATCTGCCAAAAAAGGCAGCCCAGTTTCAAACTCCCAAAATCTGGAATAAAGTCCAAACTTTATGTCATAACTCCTATAACTTTAATAAACTCATTTTTGTTTGTCTTTTTTTCAACATCCACAATCCCTTTAGTTCAGTTTTTCAGTGAAATTTTCCTAATGAGTCACTCTGCAAAGTACTCATACACAGAAAAAAAAGGCAGGGAGTAATTTCTTTAATAATGAGGGGGGAAAAAAAACGTAAATTTTTCATCTTTTGTTGTCAGTGCATGACACACTGTGCCACTGAGGAATATTTCACATCTATCAGAAGTTTGAGCTACTGGTTGAACATGGAGCTGTATGGTATTACAACAGCCAGTATATTGCTGTTTCATTTCCTATCCTGAGTTGGAGAAAAGTGATGAGTGCTTTTAATATACTCCTAATATTATACAGAAGGTGGTGCCAGGGCTGGGTAACATGTAAGCTGCATTACCATCAGGAATACCAGACTCATTTCCAGAGCAAAATAGATGGTTCCATGAGCTCCAATGATTTTGGAAACTTCAGCTGAGTGCTTTGTCCATGAATGTGGAATTCAGTTTCTTTAGTCTATTTTTTTTTCCATTTTTCATTTTTAACCTGTATGGAGCATAGATTTTACAGGAGCAAAAGGAAGAAGTTAATGGTCTGTTAATGGGCTAGCTCAACACCTTTTCTTCCTCCTCCCCTCCCCATATAATCATCTTGATACTTCCTGTACAGAAAGAGGATGTAATTAATGTAATTAGTAAATATTTTAGAAACTAGTTCCCTCTAAAATTTTCAGGACACACCCATTTTAATTTGCTAGGTTCTCGTGTGGTATAATTTTCCCCTCTCTCTGTTGGGACAAATTGAGTGCTAGAATCACACTGCTTTAATAGTTGTGGTTTAGAGAAATGCAATCAACTTTTCTGAATAAGAAGAATCTTTTCCTAATATCCCTATACAGATAGTGAATTATTTCTAAATAGTGACTGATATGCTTAAAAATATACCCCTATGTCACCCTTGATAGCAAATTTTAAAGGCCTGTCAGATGAAGCCTAGGTAGCTTCAGCTGCCAAACTAGGCTGAAGAGGATTTTGAGCTGGATCTTAGTGGCTAAGGGGCAGCTAAAACATTGCTTGTATAGGGGAGCATTAAACATCAGGCACAGCAGAGTGTTACAACTAAAGTTCAACAGACCTGCTGGAGGCAAAATAGATCTACAAGCCCTTCTATACTGGGAAAAGCAGACCAAGGTCAAACTCCCACACACAAACTCTATAAATGTTTTAGAATTAAGCTGTAACTGGATTATGGTTTTGTGTGCTAATGGTCTTCTGGATTCTCTCAGGGTGCAAAATCATTTTCTGCTTTCATCCTCTCTTGACCTTCATTGTTCTGTTTCTCCTACTGGTACCTCCCTAAAGGAGCTGGTAAGGACTTCATGCTCTTATAAAGCTACAGACCACTTTTTAAAATTACTATATGGCTATCTGAATAAGCTTTCCCCTTATATGACTTTTTTGCTAACTGGGCCAACTAAGAAACAGGTTCTTCTGGATAGGGTCAAGCTCATTGTTCAAAGGTGTTTGTATAGGAAAACCTATCACATACCATTTGTTTTTTATGTGTAGGACAACATCCTTTCACAAGTCTCCAAAGACGTATCAGATTTTCCTCAGACAAATTCCTGAACCTGTCACACTACTTGGTTTCTATTTGATTAGCATATCCTAAGCTTCCCTTCTCACAGCCTGATAAAAAAGTAGCATGTGACTTAATAACCAAGCGTCCCTTTCCATTAGCCAAGCAAGAGCTGTTGTTCAGTCCCGTTCTCTTCTTCCTGCATTTCTCTGGAGATTTTCCAGCTGCTCAGACTAACGGCAATGATCCCTTCTGCTATCATGAAACCTAGGCAGGAAGGAGGGGACATTGATCAGTCTAGGAATCCCATTCCCCTACTGACTTCAACATTCCTGCTACTCCCTTTTGTTATTCTTCAACTCTTAAATGAATTCTTTTCTGTTTCCCTAATTCCTCTCAAAATAGGTATCCTTTTTTCCCCACTGGTTTACCAGGAAATCAGCTCTTCTGCAGCATGATAAACTCTGCTGGTGCTGCTGTCTCCCAGGGAGGGGGTTGTGCAGCTGCCTTTTGGTGGGAAGATGTGACAGTAACATCTTGGCTGACTTGAGTACTTGCCTGAACTTCTGCCAAGGAAAGAGGCAGTCCTGATATGACTGGATGGCCCTAACCTGTAAAGTAGAGCAGGAGCTACTTTACTTAATACCACTATGACACACTGTTGCTGAGTGTGTCAAATGTCCTCTAGTACTCCTCGCTACCTGGGAGCTGCTCCCCGGCTCTGGCAGCCCTTCACTCCAGCTGGGAGGAAATGAGCCACCTTCCAGGATCGGTGTGTGGCCAGAGGCCAGATCCTGCCCGAGGAGGGAGGGAGGGAGGGAGGGGTAGCACCTGCTCACCGGCGCGGCTCTGGAGCGTCTCCAAGAGCAGCAGCAGGTTTGCTGAGACGCCACCCAGCTGGGGAATGCACCTGCCCGGGCAGGAGGTGAGCGCTGCCGCCGGACCTCGGTGCTGCCGCGGCACCAGGAAGGGGAGCCTCACCTGGGTCTTGGCAGGCACTTGCAAGAGGACGGGAAGAGATTTTCCCTGTGGGCTCCCTCGTTAGCTGGATCCAGTGGAAGGAAAGCCGGGAAAAACCATTGCTGCCAGCCTGGAGCAGGGAAGTGTGCCGGGTTGTCGCATGTGGGCAGCGCCTGCTGCAGGTGAGTGATCCCTTCCTCCCTGGGAGCTGTGCGGGAAGGAGCTTCAGCAGTAGCTGCTGGCAGGTTGGAGGCTGCTTCAGACTCACTTCTTTAGAGACCCTGCCTCTTGCCTCCAATTAATTTCTTCCTTGTGCTATTGGTTCCTCTCAGCACGTCAGGCTTGGGAGTTTCTTGTTCCCTTGGAACTCCCAGGCCACCCTTAGCAGAGGAGCATCAGGACAGGCTCTGCAGGGTCAGGATAATGGATGCATGTTGAGTGTACAAAGAGGAAGGGGAACATGACATTCTACCATGGAGTGTGCCAAAACTGTCTAGATCTGTGTAAAAGGCAGCTGTGCACTGACTCTGTTACAACAAGCCCTCCACCATCCTTAAGGCCAGAACCCCTAGGCTTGGGGAAAGGAAAGGACAATCCACCATCACCCAGGGCTCCCCTGGGGCTTCCCAAATGGAGTCTCATGGCAGGAGCACTGCTGGGACAGATGCTCACTTCTGGGGAAGCATTATCCATCTGTCAGGGGAGAGAGGGTGGGCTCTCTCCAGAGGTGCAGATCAAACTGCACAGGTTTCCATGGATCCCGAGCACCCTAGGAAAGGAGGAGCATTGGGAACTAGTGGTTGGTGTGGCAGGCAAAGGAGTGTGGATCTCTAGCTAGGATTTTGGGCAAGACAGATAGATGCCACATATTCCCATTCCTTGCAGGTTCCTCCATCCCCAGTCCTGAGTTCTCAGAGAGGGAACCTTCCCACATGCTCCCAGGTACACAGACAGGCCTTGAGCACCATGACACTCAGCTTCTAGTTTGTGCATTGAGAGTAATTCAGTCATAAAACAAGATGAATGAGCTTCATTCTCTTTGAGCCTATAGGGAGTTAGAACAGAATCAAGTATGCTTAGGAAGCATTGCTTTACTGAAAAGGTGGTCAAACACTGGAACACATTTCCTAGAGAATTGATTGATACCCCAAACCTGTCAGTATTGAACAGGCTTCTGGGCAATGCCCTAAAAAACATTGTTGAATTTGGTCAGCCCTGAATTCATCAGGCAGCTGGACAAGATGAACATTTTAGGTCCTTTTCCATTGAAATACAATAGAATAGACAACACAATAAGCTAGAATAGACAAACTAGAATACAATAGACAGAATGGAATGTACTGTTTCAGCTGGAAGGGACATACAACAATTCAGGGCTGACTCTCTTGGTAAAAAAATGCTTCCTAAAGCATTGGAGGTTGAAAAAATTACATGAAATTATGGGAAAATGTTTATGACTATTCTGGACTAAAGATTTTTGTGAGGCACAGAGTGGTGGCAGGTCCATCCCAAACAGACGAAGAAGCAAATAAGCTGTGATGGACTGGAAAAACAGAGGCCTGAGATGGCTTGGATTTGCTTGAGATTGTGAAGCTCTCTTGGCTCTCATCCACACTGCTCAGGTAAATAATTTTATGTATTGTTATTTTATAGCAAATCTTGTTGGAGTCTCCCAGTCTCCATGATGCTTACTAAGTCCACATAAAAGCTGCATAAAACCCTTCCAAGGCTGGAAGTACAAGGAAGTACAGCAAGAGCCTGTCTCATCCCTAGACTTCCCCTCCTAAACCCTGTGGGTAAGCAATGTTTCGGGGGGTACTCTGGGTTTGAGAAGAGGAGGGAAGTGAGAAATATTTCAAGAACTGAATTGAATGTGGCTCTGAAATTGAATTGTTAATTAATGTACAGTCCATGGCCTGTCTGCCAGATATCAGTCTGTCAGGCACAAAAAGTTTATCAGTAAATAAATATATGCACTTATCATTCTGAGGTGTTCAGCTAGTGTACATCTCCCACACCTGCAGCCAGTAGCACATTGATGATGACCCTCAATTTCCAGTTAAACGTTGTCAGAGTAGAGAAAGAAAAAAACAACTAACACAATGGAAAAGGAAAAAACATGATTTTTTTTTTCCTGCATTCCTAGTGCTTTCCTGTTCTTCCTCCACAGCTGCCAGTCAGCAGTGGGGAAGGACAACATGTCACTTTTTTCCTGAAATGTGCTCTTTGGACTTAAAGCACTGTGTGGCTGGGCTGGTCCTCTCCTCTTTTTACTCTTGCCTACAGAGATGGGAGCATAGAAGGTGCTGGGTTCAGTAGTGAGTAAATGTAGAGATTAATGACCTGTGATCCACACTATCAAATACACCAATCTGATGGGCCAACTGGCTTGTTATGGTCTGTCCCAGACCAGTGAGACCAGGTAGCCTAAAGAACACCAAAAGAAGGGGCAATAGTTTTGGATGGCTGTCCTCCCTCATGGCAGAGCACACATCTATATTCCTTCCTTTCTCAGTCTGATCTGGGCAAAGTGATGTGTTGCACAGTGCCAAGAAAGCAGATCAGCAAAGTTGCTGTGAGATCTAGGTTCATCCCTTCTTCAAGGAGTGGTGGGTGACAGCCCAGGACAGGGCTGCTTTGGTTTAACATATAAGGAGTTTTCTGAAGAGGGTGGGAGGCAATGCACCCAGCCTGAGGAATGAGAAACTGTAGCTAGATTTAAGGAGGAATGTTTTCATTGAGAGGTTGATTTAACTCTGGAATGATCCCTGAGGGGCTATAGATCCTCCATCCTTGGCATGTAAATGAATGGGGCCCTGACCTGCTCAGTCCGACTTTTAGGTGAACTCTGCTTTAAGCAGGTGACTTCACAAGGTCCCATCCCACCTTAATTATTCTGTGATTCTAGGAGTAAAAATACTGTTATTAGCAGCACAAGCCCTCAGGGTCTATAGAAGCAAGTGTGGATGGTTTTAGAGCAAAGATTATATTCCCAGAACATTTTCAAAGAGACATAAGAAAACATGAAAGCACACTTCAGTGGAAGCCTTTGTGTCTCCAAATAATTTGTTTAATAGAGGTTAATATAACACTGGGAAATACATGCTTGAATAGGTGATACCTAATTTTTTTCCTCAGCCAGATGCTCCTTTGGTTTTATTTTGATTCCTTGTCCTTCTTCTGAGCAAATTCTAAAATGGTTACATTTTAAAAAGTAACATGAGAATGCAGTGCTGTAGTTTGATTTTTGATCACATTTTCCCTCACTGTGGTTCATGCTGTTGTGGTTTCCTTGTTTACTGTTTGACTCGTGTAACTTAGGTCAAGCAGCAGAAGGACACAGACTTTGCACTTCTCCAAGCTTTATGTTCTCTTGGTCTGAAATCTCAATCTAATCTACAAATTTGCTTTCTACTGGACTCACACATTCATTGGTAAGGAGGAGATAAGGCACCTCTGTGCTTGGAGAAGCAAAGCCAGGAGAGAGAAATGTTTAGCCCCAAGCTGATTTGCATAGGCTAAGGAAACAACTTCAGACTCACTGTCTCCTTGCCTCTCTCTACTTTAACAGTGCCCCGTGACATCCTCACCTTCCTGGGGACTGGTGTCCTGGGCACACACAAGCTATCTGCTGTCGCACGCAAAATCAAAGCGCATCCCAGCAGGCACAAACCAACACGCTCAGCCACAGCTCTTTTCTCTCTCTAACTGCTGCATTCTGATTGCTCTGGCTCCAGCCAGGAGCTGCAGGTCTCCCACGGGCCTCCCAGCGAGGGTGCCCGCTCTGTGTGCCGGGTGTCCGTGCCGCAGCCATCGCTGCCCGCTCCCCGGGCCGCAGCCGCTGTGCGGGGCCGGCCCCGGCGGCTCCCCGGACTGCCCGGACACGTGCTGGGCCCGGAGCCAGGCCGGAGTGACCTCATGCTCCATCACAGCCGGGGAGTGACTCAGGAGGAGCTTGGCCTGACACTGTCAGGCGGTGTCTGGTTCGGGCACTCCCCGCACCATTGTCCTCCCTCTCCCCCCGGCCCCTGTTGGCTGGGCCCCGACAGAGGGGGTTTGAGGTGTTTGCTGGCAGCAAAGGCATTGCCATAAGGGAAGCGCTCTGTGGAGAACAGAGACAGGGACAGTGATGGGAGCAAAGATCCCTGGTGTGTGCAGAGCTGCCACGTGTGGAGGTCAGAAATTGTCCCTGCATGTGTGTAATGAGCCCTGAGCCCCAGAGCCGAGCAGAGCAGGGTACAAACAGAGTGTGTTTGACGTGGGCTGATGGGCTCCTCTGCTGTCTTCTCCAGCACCTCTCCATGGTTTGGGTACTAGCTGTTCTAGAGGGTCCCTGTGGTGCTGTGGGACCAGTTGGAGCACTCATGCCAGGTAGGAACATTATGAGAGAGAAATGCAAGCGGTTTCCGCTCTTGATCTAAAACTGTACCCAAAGAAGTATTAAGGGGGGCCAGGATAGTGGGGACACAAGTCTGGGAACCACAAGGGGTGGGCTGAGACAAGGTGCTGTGCCCAGGGGAGCCCAGCTAAGCACAGCACCTCAGAGCCAATGCTGCCCTTCCTCTGCTCCCCTCCAGTGGCAAAGTGCTTCACAGACCAGCAGCGAGAGAGCAGGGTTCCAGGCCACAGCTAAGGGCTCTTTCCAGGGATGTGCTGAGATCACTGGAGATGTAGCTGCCATATTTCTGTAGGGAACTTTCTGAGGGGAAACCACTAGCAGTGCAGGGATGAGGACAGGGCTGAGAACACACAGCTATGGCAGATCTCACTCTTCCAGCCACTGGAGTGGAAGGGTTAAACCCTGGTCCTGACCCCCACCTCCCGTTCTGGGCAGCAGAGCCAGTTGGTGACAAGAGGCTGATGCTGATGAGGGAGCATGTGAAGCCGGAGCTGTGAATGGGGCTTTATCCCAGGAGGGACCTGCTTCTGCTCTGTCCCTGCCCTGCTGCCAGCACCAGCTGCAGGCAGAGTCCTTTGAGCAGCAATGTGCCAGCAGCCTCTGAGCAGGGCACACAGCGTTGGGGAGGCAGGAGACTCGCCCTTGGGCAGGCAGGGGTTCCCCGGCAGCACATGGAGGTCTCCCGTGAAGACATGCAGCTGAAGCACACAGGGCTTCTGTGAGGGAAGCACAGCAAGGTCTGCAGGCCAGCCTGAGCAATGAGACCCAGGGTTTGGCACAGAATTATTTGGTACAGGGGAGCAGGGTCTCTGTTTAATGATCTCTTCTTGACTTTTTCAGATGAAAGACACAGGAAAGGAAGGAGGCAGCCCTGGCTGTTCCCCTGTGGTGCTGCTCTGGGAACGCTCCATCATGTTTCACAGCCCTGCCTCGGTGGTGGGCTCAACCCGAGCACGTGGACCATAGTTCTCCAGGTGGCACCAGTGCAAAAGGAAATTCCATCAGGATCCAAAGAATGAGACCAAGACATAACTGCTGGAGAAATGCAGCTGCCTTCACCACTGCCGCTGCACTGACTCTTCGTTTGCTGTAAGGGTGCAAATTCATCTGTGCCACCTCTGTGCCCTCTTCACCCAGCTGCCCACCATGCCAGAGCTGGCAGAGCTGAGCAGCCCCCGCGCCCCTGCGGATGCGGACCACATCCAGAGGAATATCTTGGAAGAGCATGTGGAGCTCTGGTGGTTCCAGGACCCCAAGAAGTCCATCCTGTGCTATGGCATGGCCGTGGTGCTGATCCTGGCCTGCGGGATTGGGGGCATCATCCTGCTGTACAGCACCAGCAGTCGGTCTGGAGAGTGGCGGCTCGCCGTGGGTACCACACTCTGCCTCCTGGCCCTGCTGGTGCTGCTGAAGCAGCTGCTGAGCTCTGCAATCCAGGACATGAACTGTATCCGCAGCCGGGATCAGATCGAGCTGCTGAAGAGCGGAGGCTTCTCGGACTGCCTGGTGCTGCTGCTGAGTGCCCTGGTGCTGCTGGTCTGCGGGGTGGTGCTCACCATCCTCTCTACCACCACCATGCAGCTCAGCCCCGCACGGCCGCTGGCCAGCATGTTCACCAGCGGGGTCATCCTCCTGACTGCTGGCAGTGCCATCCTCCTCTGCCTGCTGCTATACCTGCTGTGCACCTCCTGCCGCCGGGCGGCTCCTCGGAGCCTGGAGACCGGCGAGATCCGCGTCTTCACCATCTCCGGCCGCCTCGCTGGAAACAGGCGGCTTCCCCCCACCTCCAGCATGGCCAACCTGATCTGACCCAGGACACCACTGTGTGAGCCTTAGCGGATACAACCTGCCAGTGATGGCCTTTTCCCAAGGAAGGGTGACAGCTGCAGTGTGCCCTGTGTTCCTGTTGGAGACGACTGGCATTTGCTTTGCCCCAGGCTGGTGGCACAGCACAGACTCAGGGCACTTGGACGGGCTCTGACCTGGCTGGCATTTTATCTCCACAAAGCCTCCTGTGTCAGCTGCTGCCTGCCTGGCTGTGACCCATGTTACAGAGTGAAGGTGAGCCTGTCTTGTACCTCTGGGACCCCAGTACTTGTTTGGTTCCTGCAGTTCCTGGAACGGTGTCATACACTCTCCTGGCAGGAGAGGCTGTAATTGTGGGTGGTATAAAACCAACCTGTGCTCTGTGCAGAGCCTCCAGCTCCTGAGTGAAGTAGAGCCTCTAGCAGCTGGTGAATGGCAGGAGATATTTTGCACATCAGCAGGCATGAGGGAGCCTGGTGGGAGGTATGGCTGCAGGGGCTGCTCCAAGAAATCACTGATGCCTGTGGGAGTGAGTGTGGGATTTGCATAGGATTGTGTGTGCCAGAGCCACAGCATGGCTGGACCTCACATGAAATGCTTTTTGTGTTTGCAATGCCAGTATCTGTTCCAGTGTTACGTTTCTGCAGCCCACCATCACCTGTGGTTTATCAAAGGGGTGATCAAGGGGTGTTGGTGTCAAGGCCCTGATGGATTATCTGTGCTGGACTGAGTGTTGGGGCTCTGTTATCATGCCAGGATGCTCCAGCTGCATGAGCCACAAACAGCACGGTGCACTTGCTGGGGGATGGTGATGGGATACCCAAATCCTGGGGCTGCCCTCTGCAAAAGCTGTGTGAGGGGAGAGTGCTGTGCCCTCCCACAGGAGCTTCCCAGGCAGAGGCACCTCTGCTGCCAGGAGCCCTGCAGCTCATCCCAGTCCCTGCTTGTTTCCATGCTGTTTCTGTCTCCCAAGTGCTGCAGCTGCCACAGGGCAGAAAAGTTCCTCTACTGTCACTTGGGCTTTACCTGGAGCTTTTTTGGTGTTTTATCTCTACAAGGTGTCCTGTTTTATCACCAAGGTGTCTCTACCAGAGGCAGACTAACAATTCACCCCAGGAACTTTTCCTGTGACTTAATGAGAATTTTCTCAGGTAAATTAGACTTTCCCTCATAGACTCACTAACCCTTTCACTGCCCTTTCCATAGACATAGATCCCAACCTCCTGCTGAAGATGCTCCTGCATGACCTTCTCCTCCTCTTAGCCAGTTGGTCAGAGCATGGTGCTAATAACACCAAGGTCATGGGTTTAAACCCCCTGTGGGCCATTCTCTTAAGAGTTGGACTCTGTGATCCTTCTGAACCCCTTCCTGCTCACTGTTCTGTGATTCTTCATCTTGTCAGCTCCCATCTTTCCTTCACCTGAGTTGCTCAGCCCCAGATGTTGGATTTGCTCATTATTTGCCAAGTGTCCTCTGCTATGGAACAAGACTGAGCTATTGTTTTTTGGTGCCTGGTAGCAAATTCATTTGGAAGAGGATGGTAGCTGATTCCCTTGCTAACAGCACAAATCACTGTCCATGTTACACCTGGAGGCAGTGTCAGAGCTCACCATCAGCTGGTCAGTGAGGGCTTCACCCCTTCACAGCTCCAGACCAACCATTCCCAATGCAGTGAAATCTCATGAAACCACATCTGTATTCACCTGCTCTTGCCCTGCTCCCTGCTCCTTTGCCTGAAGCCTTGGATTGTTTTCCCCAATGTACAGGTACATCATTTGAGCTTTTGTCTCTGTATCTCTGTTATTTCTACATTTTCCTCTGCCACTTTCACATCTTCTGTAGATTTTATTAAACTGCTGTTTCCTCTTCTCTCTGCATCTCCTCCCTTAATCTGTCCAGGAGCTCAGAAGAAGGAGCTCAGAATGGTGGTGAGCTCAGATCCTCCTGTGCTAAATCTCTTCAAAGCTGAGCTGTTCTTCCCCTCTGGGCTGTTTGGCCTCAGGACCACCAGGGAGCCCTGTGCTTACACAGGAGGGGACAGGTCAGAGCTGAGTGGTCTTGCACACCATCACCATTGCTGCTGCTCTGCAGGTCTGTGTCAGTGCAGGTGCAGTTATTCCAGGCTGTGCCCCCTCTGCCAGCACCAGTGGTGCAGCAGTGACTGCCAGCTCCACCAGCCTGCATGTGCTGACAGGCCACAGCTGCCTGCACACCAGCTGTTTTGCACATCTGGGCATTTCTGTGAAGAGGCGTGACTGTGCCCAGCTCGCAGCTCCGTCCTGCCTGCGTGTCAATGTGAATCCTGTCCCCTCCACAGCCCCTTCAAAACATGCCCCAAGTGCCTGTGACTTGTGCCAGAAAAGGGTGATTGACTGTGGGCCATGACAGCAACCCAAGGAGATAATGGCTAAGAACAGGCTGTGCCTGAAGATGGTGGCTGGGTGTCCAGCTGCCCAGATGGACAGCCGGTGCTGCCCAATCACTGACTCCCCTCTGCAGCACAGGCGCTGCTTTGTTTCTTGGTTCATGTGTTGTGTGTGGACATACGTAATAAAGTGTTAGAGAAGTTGACTGTGTTGAAGGCTGGTACTTGAATGCAGGCCTCTCTGCAGAGCAGAGGTGTCAGGGCTTTTCAGGGCTGGCCTCAGCCCAGGGCAGTAACCACAACAGCCCAGGGTCCCACGTGTGGCTGTGGTTTTGGATCACCAGCTAGTGTGGCAACGCCACCAGAGCCCGAAAAATGCATGTACTTCTTTCCTGATACACAATTCCCACCTCCAGATGCATGTTAATCTCTCTCTGCTTAAGAATCCAGATGTATCCAGATCCCCTTAACCACTGCTCTGTGAACCTGAGACCTCACCATGCCCCTGAAAGATGCTCACATGGAGCACACAAAGCCTCCTGAATGTGTAGTGCTGGCTAGTTTGTTTACAAAGAAGCTGTTTCACCCTGTGGCAGGGCTGAGCCTCGCACCTGGAACCAGTCTGCCTGCATACCTGCTCCTGCTCCCAGCCAGCCTCAGCCAGGCCCTCATGGCAGCTTCCTGGGTGGACCCCTGGAGAAGGATCCTCCTTTTCATGCTCTGACCCCTTGTATTCCCAGCTCTGCATGCCAGATGTATTTCCCCCCAGACATGAGTTGCCAGGTGCCTGCCCACTTGCACTGCAGCTGCCTGAGAGGGGGCAGAAAATACACACACACACACACACACACATACACACGAAAACCTGCCATGTCGGCTTGGCTAAAAAATAAATGGGTGGACTTATGAACAGGGTCAAAGTAGACAAGCCATCAAACCACTAAGTGCTGAGGGACTGGTGAGTAAGATCCTGGACAAATAAGCCTGGGTGCTTGTATTTTTAACTTCTTTTAAGACATCACCAAGACTAAAAAGAAAAGACTGCATCTAGCATGAATTCATGTGACTGAAAAGCATGTTGAAAAGCCCAGAAAATACCCCACAAAAGGTTACTGAAATGCTTTTTCCCAGCCCTCAGATTTAAATCTCTTCCACAAAAGATATTAGAAATTTCCAAAAATACAGTGTATAGTGTATTTTCATAGGTAGCTGATGAGCCCAGAAGGCAAATTATGAGACAGTAACTGACAAAGTAAAGCTCACTTTAGAAACATGGCATTTAAGAGCAAAAGTTGGCTGACCACTGAAAGAAGCCAGCAGGTTTTCCTCCTGCTCCAGGCTTCAAGTGGCACATTTGCCCTCTAGCCTGTCTCATCCATCCAATGCCTGACCCATTTTTCCCTTTTGGTTTGTATTCTCTGAGGTGTATTATCTACCTTTTTTATACACTAAATGTTTTAATGAGTGGAGAAATAGAAAGGCAGTTAGCAGTGAAATAGAGATTTGAAGGAGGTGGGGGAATTAGCTGTGTAGCAGAGCTTTGGGAAATGATGTCCTGTGTTATCTCATGCTCTGGAGCATGACGAAGAGACTCCTGAGCTATCAGGGATGGTAATGACTGGGCCGTGCCCTGGGAAATCTTCCCAATCGGTTGGTACCAGCCTTATGAATCACTTACTAAAGGTGAATGCCACTGCTGCTCCCTGCTTTTAACTCCAGAGTAACCCATGAACGCACGACCAACTCCAGCAGAAATAACTTGCAGTTACTTGTATCTCATGTGCTGTTCATGGTACCACAAAGATGACAGGAATGTAAAAATTATCGCATTTGTACAACTCCATAGTTGAACACAGTTGACACATGGAACTCTGTAATGGGTGCTGGGAGAGAGGGTCACCTCGCCCTAGTGCATGGGCCTGGCACTGCATCTGGCAGCACTGATGAGTTTGCTCAGCTCAGCAGAACTGACAGGGGAAAGGTGTCTTTGAGCTTGTCTTCCTGGAGAAGAAAGAGAGAAAAGAAAGAAGGGCCATGGCTGGAGAGACATGCACAGAAACCCTGTGATGGTGCACCAGGGCTGCCTGCACCACAGCAGGTGAAATATTTGCTTGGACAAGAGCACTCACTGTGCCACAGACGCGGTCTCTCATTGTCACAGTTAGAGGAATGTATTTATGGTCCTTGAAAGCACATGCAAAAAAAGCTGTGGGGCTGGGGGTCTCCTCCCAGCACTGCCACTGGGAGAGTCCCAACAAACCACTGCAGGCAGAGGCAGGGCTAAATCATGCTTTAATCACACCTCAGAGTGACAATGCATTGAGGGACAGAGCAGGGCTGGGTCTGGTGTCATGGGGCAGTGGGGCCAGCGCCCAAGACCCCATGGCAGCACCAGGGCAGGATCCTCCTCCCACTTCACCTGCCTTCCCGGGCACGACAGGCACCACCTCCTTCATCCCCAGCATCCAAGCAAGGCTGGGAAAGCAGCACCTGGTCTGGTGCCCCTGTGACAGCACAGCCTACTGGTGTCAGGCTGGGACACTCTGGGACCAGCTGCCTTCAGCCTCCATAACCATTCCTAGCCCATCCCTCTCTCCCCTCCTCTCTGCTCCCTTCCTCCTGCCCCAAACTTGTGGGGCCCAAAGCCAAGGACAGGTAGGAAAAGGTGGAGCTAGGGAGACAGCAAGAGGCCGCAGCAGTGGTGGCTGAGCTGCAAGCTTATAAGCTCAGATGGAGCGATGCAACTCCTGCTCCTCTTTTGTTGGCAGCTGCTCACTGGGCTGGATGTAGTTGTCCTCGATGAAGCCATCATCATCCTCAGCTTGCAGGTCGGCAGCATCAGTTATGGAATGGCTCCCACAGGAGCCCCTGTCCCAGCTGCTGCTATCCTCCATGGGGCTGCCTCCGATGGAGCTGATTTCAGGCAGCGGCCGGTGGCGGTAGCTGGCGAAGTTCTTGTGGACAAGCTTGCACTTGGCAGCCAGTGCAATCAGGATGGAGATGCCAACCGCTGTCACTAGGAATCCCACCAGGTATGGCCAGCTCCTTCCCCCCTTCCTGGCAGGTAGTGCAGTGGCTGTGACACAGGAAAGGCACATGGTCAGGCTGTGGCACACCCAGTGTTTCCCATCCTCCAGCCCTGTGCCTGCCTGCAGTGTGCAGTCAGCACTAGATCGCTTTCATTAGGAACAATACAGATGCTCTTTACCAAGATCAGCTACCAAGGGGGTGTGAACACTGGGGGCAAAACTGCCTGACAGCTGGCTGGTACTGCTGCACATCACTGTGGAGCGTGATGTGCTCCATGTGGCTTCGTGGGCCCTTTCCTGTCACAAAGCCAGCAAACACCTCCAGGAGTTGGCCACCCTCCCACCAAGCCACTGCACAGCGTGGCCCAGCAGCCTGCGCCTCTGGGGCTGTGGGGCAGAGCAGGGGGTCTCCACCTGCAGCCCCATCCAGTATGATGGAGGACAGGAAGGTGCTAGACCTTATGGACACCTCTGAATCCGCACAACTTACTGTTGTTCTCAGTCACTGTGATCGGCTGTGGTGTGCTGACCCCACGAGCAAACCGCTGCTTAATCTGGCAGCCCAGGTCTTGAGAATCCAGAGCTGCGATCTCCTGGCCCCTCAGCCCCGGGGGCGACATGCAGGTCACCTGCACAGCTGGGAGACAAATGGGCTAAGGTGGGATGGGGGTCTGTGCCCATCCCCTCTCCAGTTCAAAGAAGATGATCCCAGCTTGCTCCTGGGTTGATGGGTTGCATTGCAAGGTGCTCCTGGCTCTGCCTTACAGACTTGCTGACCCTCAGCAAATTGTAGGAAACAACCAAAGGGAAAATCCCCTGATCAAGAAACTCTGTGTGACTCTGATTAGGAGCTCCTTTAAACTGGATACAGACAAATTCATGGATACCCACAGAAACCCCACTGCTCTTACTTGGAGCTGAGCTCAGATGGTTGGAGCCTGACCTGGCTCCAGAGAGGGAGCTGCCGACTCCTCAACAGTGAAAATGTGGTCACTCCACAAAGACACATAAAGATGGATTTAGAGGCCAAAGTGTACATACAACCCATTTCCTAGAAGAGTAGCCAAATTATCTTGCTGACATTCTTAGAAATCCTTGGTATCCTGCATAACTGCAAGCAAGGAACAGACACATCATCTTTCAGTTTGCTATCCCTCAAGAGGATAGGACAGAGAACCATCTCAGACCTTGCCCAGGGGTCGGAGCAAATGGATCAAGCAAGACTCTTACACTCGGGATTCCGCCTGCCCGACACACTCCCTGCCACCCATCCCTTCCACTCACCTCGCCTGCGCCGCAGCCACTGCTGCAGAGGGTGTGCGCTGCAGTCACACACCCAGGGGTTCCCTTCCAGACGCACCCGCGGGACTGCCTCCATCAGCTGCAGGCTCCAAGTGTCCACAGAGACCAGCGCGTTGTGCTGCAGGTCCAGGTGGAAAAGAGCCTTCAGTGGCAAAAGGAAAGGGACATCAAGTTCTTGCAAGCTGTTGTTTCTTAGAAGCAGGGTGTGCAAGTTTCCCAGGCCCTTGAAAGCGTCCATGTGGATGTAGGTGATGCTGCAGCTGCTCAGGTCCAGCAGACGCAGCGCCCCGAGGTTGGAGAAGACTGCTGGGGTCAGCGTGAGCTTGGCATTGCTGGAGAGGTTGAGAGAGTGCAGGAAAGGGAAATGCTTCAAGAGAGTCCTGTGATGGGGCATGACCAAGGAGTTGAAGGAGAGGTCCAAACTGGTGATGTTTCTTGGAAGGGAAGTTGGAGCATGCTGAAGGCTCTTCCCACTGCAGTTGGCCCATGCCTGGGAAAAGAGCTACTGTTTGAGATGGGCTATCCGTAATGGGGAGTGTCTCCATAGAGAGACTGCTCAAAGGTTCAAATGTCTTAATTACCCTTGCACAGTTTAAAAAAGCAAAGACACACATGCGTTTAAAAAACATGTGAGCTACCACATGAGATTGGAGTGGGCCTAGATAAATGGAGAAAGATGAGCAGGACAGCCCAGGACTGAGAGCAGCTGACTGAAACAGTAAAGGAGCAGCACGCAGGGCTGGAAGGAAAACTCAAATGGATGAGTGCAAAGGCAGCAGGTTGTCACCCCCCTGTCCTTCCGTACAGGGCAGCTGTCATACAGGGTCAGTTTGCAGAGAGCCTTCCTTTTCCTCCCCTGGATCCCCACTTCCAGCCCCCTGAGAGCTCTTGTGTGACACAGGGACATCCTCCCAGCTGGAGCAGAGAAGCAGGCGAGCCTCGCCTGTTGCAAGGGCAGGCAGGAAGCTGACCAGGCTGCAGAGCTACAGGTACAAGTACCAGTCACCCATGATGCCAGGAGCAGCTCCCTGGGGCCTGTGCAGGATAGTGCATCAATGCTTCCACCTATCCCATGTTCTTGAGGATACATGGTGAGTAGCTGTGACTTACTGCTGGCTGTCTGTGTCAGTATTAGGAAACAAAACAGGCCATGGACCATTCACTGTCCCAAAAGACCAGCACAGCAGGATGGAAGAATCAGTCAATTCACATGGATGGATTTAATTTTTTTACCTGTAAAACAGGGTGCCCCAATTCAAATAGTTCTGGGGAGCAGCATGGGTTACTCTTGCCTGGGCCTTTAGTGGGAGGGGGTCAAGTGTCCAAACTGAAGCTGCCAGAGAGCAGGTCAGCAATTTAAGTTTGGTTGGGCAGGCAAAAGCTCCTGCTAAGTGCTGTGTTTGGACCTTGCAAGCAGAGATGTTGTGCTTCAAGTTTACTGTGGTCCATAGTCTGGGTTTATATGTTGGCTACATTCCAGCTAGCTGGGCTTTTAATTTCCTTCACCTCTCCTTTCATCCTCCTCTCCACTTAAATCTCCTATCAGATCCTGTTGTTCCTGCTTGGTAGAGGAACAGATATGCCCTTAAAAACCTCAGGTGCTGCAGATTGGGTTATAATTGGGCCAAGCCACAGGGGCACCACATGGGCCCTGTTTCCAGCTCAAACACAGCTGGGCTCAGGGAGGCTTTGGAAAACAGTGCAAACTTTTGGGTAGAATAACTGAGAGCTCAGTGGAAAGGTCAGTGGCCCATGACAGCCACTTCCTTCATTCTCTCAGCTCCTGCCTGATGCAGTCAAGCTGCTGGCTGCAGTGCTTGTCCCAGTGGCTTAGTTGTGTTTCCTGCTCCTTGCCGGGTGCTCAGCGATTCTGGCCCCATGCTTGCCCATCACCCTGGCTCCAGTCACTGCATCACCACATGCGGGGTTGGGACCTCCTCAGGGATGTGACTCATGGCTGCTTGCCATGCACCCCTTATGGGCAGCTGTGTTACACCTGCAGCCAAGAGACCCCCACAGTCAGAAATGCCGTGACTCAGACGATGCTTTCCCAGGCCGTGCTCTGGTGAACAGGCTGGACAACATGACATGTTCAGCCCAAGGCTGGGAGCAGGACAGCCAGGCCCTGGGCATGGGCAAACCACCCTTGTGGCTGGTGGCCACTGGCACAGTACATCTCCCAATTAACTCTGCTGGCTCCCGTGGGTTTTCATCACTCGTCTTCTCCTGAGCTGTGAGAGCAGGAGCTGCCTGCCAGGCCCTGCTGCCCCGTGGCACCCCAGCTGAGCTGGCAGGACCAGGAGCGGGGCCCTGCCCACCCCCAGCTGCTGCCCGCACCGCAGCCCCACGGCCCCCCTACCTGGTGGTCAAGGCTGCAGGGGTGTCCCATCACCACCGGCCAGACGCAGAGGAGGCTACAGACCCAGCAGAGCAGGCAGGTAGGAGCCATTTGGCTCCAGGAAACTTCCGGCCAGAAAAACAAGTCTCGGGGAAAGCTGGGAAGCCGGCAGAGCCGGCCCTGCCGGGCGAGGTGTGGCCGCGGCCGCCCGGCTCCGGGCCGCCACCGGGTCCCCACACGCCGGCCCCGCAGACAGCAGCGCCCGGCACCGAGCCTGGCTGCCGCCCCGTCCCCGCTGCGCCCCGGCCCCGCTCCTCCCGAGCTGGTGAAAGGTGGCGGTGCCAGTTACACATTAACAGCCGCGCCCCATCACCTCCCAGCCGTGTGGCCGCCCGTGATCGGTGACCAGGACTGCCTGCTGCGCTGTGGGGGCTGCCGGGCTGGCAGCAGGACCCTGGGAGGGCTGGGGGCCTCCAGAGGCCAGGGGGCACCTCTGCGGCATCTGCCCTGAGACACCGCGCTGGAGGAGAGCAGCCTGAGCCTGCTCCAGGTGTTGGTCCATGGGGACAGTGGGGCTGAGGCAGCAGGAAAGTATTCTACAGGAAAATAAAGGTCTTGCAGGAATTCCAGCAGAAAGGTGTTCAAAGCATGCAGCAAACTGGCAGGTCTCTGGGCCCAGCAGCAGCAGCAGCTCAGTGAAGAGCTCCTGTCCATGAAGGTCCCAGAGGATGGAGTGCCCCACCACCTTTGGCACCCCCCCCTGCAGACCTGCCACTTAACAGTAGTTCTCCCTTCCAATCCTGCCACCGAGTCAGTGAAAGTCTGAGAAATCATGTCAAAGCAGCATCTCATGGGTTTTTGCTGGCACGCCAGACCTGCGCCTGTGTCCACGGGTGATGGAGCAGGTGAGTGGGCAAGACAGGCAGAGCCACAGGCCAGGCAGGGAAAGAACTGGCTGCACCTGCTCCTGGCTTTGCCTCTGCAGCAAGAGGGAGCCTCAAGCTCTCTTCCCTGCTCCTCATTCCCTGGTTCCATGCCTGCTCATCAACAGGAAGCCGACTGCCAGCAAGAGCACTTTGGAACTGTCCTGGGACGTGGACAGCCCCTCCTCCCCCAGCTGCCAAAGGGCTCCTCCACAGCCGCGCGTCCCACCCTTTCCTCAGGGAAAGGGCTTTCCTGCAGCCTGTCCTTCATCCTGTGGGCATGTGCTGGATACCAATGCAGCAGGCAGCTCCTGCTTTCCAGCTGCCAAGGCGGGCTGGGGATTCTCAAATACCCCACTTCCAGGATGTTCCTATGCCTGGTGGGATCAGTCCTTAGCTCAGCCTTGTGGGGCATCCCCAGGACCCACTGAGGACACAAAACAAAACAAGCATCCAGAGAAGCAGGGCTAGAAAGTGTTGCTGAGGCAGCCCAGTCCATTGGTGGATCTGCAAGGCAGTTGCATTTCCTATCAGGAAATGTATCTGTGTGTTATGGTTTCTGGCATGTGGTGCCATGCATTAGAATGTGCAAATGATAACAAAAAGTGGTATTTTTGTCAGTCTTTGGGGGTTTTTTGGGTTTTTTTGGTTTTTTTTTTTTTTTCAGCCTGTTGTGATTCAGCAAAAAAAAGCTGAGGATCATGAAATCAGCAGATATTCAGGTGCTTGGAGTGTCCTGCATATTGGGCAATTGGAGCTTTCCATGTTGCAGGAGAGCAAGTGTAGAGAGCTGCTTTGGCTGTGCTCAGCTGTGTCTATCTCTCGGGTGCCTCCTCTGGCAGATAAACTTAAACTGGAGCTGTAAGGTCCTAGCTGGCCACAAAACTCCCCAGAAAGGTTTCCTACCCTACCTCCAGCCAAAGGAATCTGCACATATAGACAGCACAGCTCTTATCCAGGTGCTCCTAGAAAAAAAAAAAAAAAACACAAGCAAACAAATCGCATTGGGTCAGATTCCTCAATGGATCCCTGAGATCTCCTGGGTATGGGCTGCAGAGAATGACCCTATATGGCTCCCATTCCACAAAAAATTCTGCATGAATGATCCCATCCTCAAACAGATCCTCCTGAAAGAGGGCATTTCACAGAGTGCACTGTAACTCGGGCTCTGTGTGATGCGCTCCCCCACAGCTGCCAGGGAAGCACAGAATGAGCTGCACATGTAAGCACACAGTTCTGAGCCTGACTGGCCTCTATAGCCAGCTTCATTTTCCAGGCAAATAAGGGCAGCTGCACCTGGTATCTCCATCTTTTTCAGATCCTCTCCACCCCTCTTGCTGTGGGGTGGCCAGGCAGCTGCACTGTGGGAGCCCCTGCTCACTGCCATCCCTCCCTCAGCATGCCATGGGCACCGCGCGGCCCCAGAGCACTCTGTAAATAGTCGGAAGCGATGAATGGATTTCCCTTTCCTCTCCATGTGTGCTTTAGATTTTTGGCCGGATACAGCATGGGCCCAGGACACATCAAAACATGAGACTCACTGCCTGGCAGCCCTGGCTTTCACATGGGAACAGTTTGATTTGTGAAGCAGTGTGAGGTTTGGTGCGTGAAGCTTACGGTGATTTCCTGGGGAACGCTTTTTGTTTGCCAGGCAAAAGAGCCTGGAGCCTGCTGGTGGCTGGCAGAGCCTCCATGCTGGGTGTGAGACACTCTGGGGCTGGGCTGTAGCAAGGCCATGCTGTGCTGTGCCCATGCCAGCACTGTGCATGGGAAAGTGCTCAGGGAAAGCCAGGCTTTCTCCTGTTTCCCCTTCCCCCCAGACATGTTTACCACAACACAGAGGGTTTTTTCCACGGGCAGTGGCCACCCTCCCGTGTGAGCTGGGCAGCTTGTTGGCGCCCTGCCTGTGCTCCCACTCAGCCCGGTTCAAGCCGGACAGTGTCCCCGCGATGGGCCCCTGCAGGATGAGTCAAGCCCCGGCACAGCACGGAGCCCGGGTGGGCCATGCCTCGCACCCCGGCTCGTGGCGGCGGGAGGCTGAGGCGTCCCGAGGTGTGCGCGGCCTCAGCCCCGCCGCACGCCGCTCCCCGGGGGACAGCCCGAGCAGGGCCGCTCCCGACGGCTCCTGGAGTCAGGGCCGTCTCCAAACAATGGGTGGAGAGCAGGAAACGCCGCATGGGAAACAGGATTTGGCTTCGCCGCCGCCGCCAGCCACGGCCCCTTGGCCCCTTTCCTTTCCCTGCTCCAGAGAGCCCTTCCCACAGCCATCAGCCACGGGGCTGCACCGAGGGGATGGGGATGCCGCCGCCCGGGCGGGCCGGGGCATGAGGCACTCTGAACACTGCATGAAAAGCAAGGTCCGGACACCTCCCGCCTGGGCTAGGGGCTCAGCATGGCTCAGGGAACCCTGAGCACGCGGCCCTAGCCCTGGAGGGGTGGGCGGGTGCCTTTCCCTGGAAGAGGTGGCAGAGGCAGTGACCCCAGGGGCCCCTTGGCCAGCAAGCCCTGCTCCTGAGCAGCTGGCTGGCCACGGAGCCAGAGAAACGGGAGCATCTCTCAGTCCGTGTCCAGGCTATGCACCACGGGAGGTGGTCCCAGCTGCCCTGGAAGTCAAGCAACAGCACGGAGGAGAGATGGGGGACACGGGCAGGGAGCAGCGGACCTGAGCTGCTGCTCACGTGGAGCTCCTAGGCAGCCACAGCCTCCAGTTCTGACCCCCGTAGCCAGGAAATGCTGGGGATTTTCTGACCTCTGCCAGATTTGGAACAAGCTCCAAGGACATGGGACTCCAGCTTTGTCTTCTACTTCTCTTCCCACATCTGGCAGGTAAATTGCTCCTTTTCATCTGCATTAAGTGAGCAGCCCCTGCCTCAGGGTGGGCTTGGTGGGAAGAGGCAGCTGTGGAAGCTCAGTGGCGCCATCGGAGCAGGGTTGGGAGGGAGGAAATGTCCCTTTGTGATCAGCCATTTGGAGCTCTCAGAGGCCCCTGGCTGCCTCTCTCTGACATGGGAGGAGAGGCACCCCAAGACCCCCATTCTGATGCCTGCTTGGCTCATGCTGGGGAGCTGATCCAGCTGGAGTCTCCAAAAGGAGAGCAGAAATGCGCACTGTGTCATCCCAATGTGTCTGCAATGCACCTTGCTTTGCCCTAGCTGTGCCTTCTGGGCTGGGGGTGGCAAAAATATCCTGGAAAGGGGGAGACATCTGGGTGATAGGATCTGGCCCCGAGGCAGGGCTGGTGTGGCCATGCTCTTGCTGAGCTGTGACGTGCCCTTGCTCTCCCTCGCCCCAGGGGCCATCCTGGACATCACCCTGATCGCCAACGTGCAGAGCCTGTCCCACTCCGACTTCTTCCTCTCCTGCATTGTGGGGGAGCACGACGTGAGCTACCTGCAAATCGAGCGGGAGAACAAGATCGTGATGACACACCCCAAAATGGGCTTCCAAAATTACCGCAACCGCAGCAACCAAGTCCAGGCCAGGGGCTTCTCCAAGGCTGACCTGGTGGGGATCCTCTACTGCCTGGGGCGCACCCCGACTGAACAGGCACAGGTGGTCTATGTGCACAACAGCCACAATGGTGAGTGGCTTTTGGGGACAGCAGGAGGCCCCTGCCTGCCAGATGGGTACACAGGGGACCTGCCTGCCCTGTGCTTCACAATCCCAGCACCAGGCAGGGTGGTTGGGGGACACTGGTGACCAATAAGCTAGGTTTGGGGTCCACCAGCACTGGTGGTGGGGGGATGGAAGGGAGGTGGAAGGGATGTTCAGCTGGAGGAGCATGGTGGAGCCCCATGGAGGAGCCGTCTGTATTTATAATGGGGCTTGGGAGAAGGGCAAGGTCCAAGAGGAAGTTGAGTGTCCTTGGAGGAGGTTGTGGGGTCTGGAAATCATTAACCAGAGCAGGGGGTAGTCCTTTGGAGCTGTGCCAGCCCATGCCCCCACCACAGGCTCAAGGGGAGGAGGTAGTGCTGGGGCAGATCTTTGACAGCCTCCCCAGGTGCTGGACAAACACCATCCCAGGGCAGCACATCGCCGTTCCAGCAGTGGGGCTTGCTGAGAGGCACTGCCAGACTGCACTGTAGCCAAGAGCAGTGCTGGGCTCGTCTCCTGCTTCTGTTTTGGGCCATAAGAATCCAAAGGGCCTCCCTGGGCTGACCAGCAGCAGGGATGCCACCTGGGGCAGCACGCTCCCACACTGCCCCTCCGACCTCTCCTCCCTGTGCTTGAGACTTTGCAAAATTAGTAGGATTGAAACTTTGTGCTGTTTGCCTCAGGATGCTTTCTATCTCTTTTTAGAAAGTCTAGTAATACAGTTGACCTTTTGTTCAGAATAAGAGGAGGGATACAAGTTTCCCTGCCTGTGTTAAGACAGCTTCAGCAAGATCAAATGTCTCCAAGCTGGGGCACAGAGGCTGCTGGTGGGGCTTAAGCATCCCCCAAGGAGCAGGGCTCAGCTTTTGTCCTTGTAAAAAGGCTCAAGCTGAAAAGTGGCAGTGGTCCTGTTGGAAACAGAGCTGGATTGTCTGAGCAAGCAGGGTGGCACTGAGGAATGGAGCAGAGGCCACTGGAGACAATGTGGGAGACACAATCAGCAGCGTGGAGTGAGGAGCACAGAGGGACTTCTGCACCCCCAGATGTCCTTGTTTGTAAATCATGGATGGAGATGATGGCTCTGGGGCTCCATCCCTGGAACAGTGCTTCCCATGGTGGACCTAGTCAGCCCCCACTCCTAGGTCCACTTAGCCAGGCTAAAATAGTGCTTTGGAGGGGCCCCTGTGGGAGTTACAAGTGCCAAAAAGGTGTCTCTTTCACAAGTTCCAAAGAAGCTTCTATTGCTCTGTTTAGAGAAGAAGGTAAAAAAGTAAAGGAATTAGTAAGCAAAAAAATTACTTGTTTGCAGGAGAGCTGGATACAGAACCCACTGAAGGGACTTGTGTGAAGGGGCCATCTCTCCTGTTTAGCCTGAGAGAACACCAAAGCAGGCCAGGGCGATTAAACAGTGGGTGGGGAATGCTGTTAGAGGAAAGCTGGCAGCTCCCAAAAGGTCATGCATGGAGAAGAACTTAGGAAGTTTGATAAATTTTGGAAGCATTACTGAAAAAACAAAGTAAAACAAACCAAAGAGATCCTGAGAAGCCATTTCAGAAGTGTTTAAATCTGTCAATAAACTATCTTTTACACTTTCCAGAGCAGAAGGACACCCAGAAAAACAACTGCAGAAAACCAACATATTGAAAATTTTTGTATCTGTGTGCACAAGAGAAAAGTTGGGAAAATTTGCTGGAGGATCTGTCTAAAATGCCAGTATTGTTAGCAGGAGACAGGCAATAAATAGCAGAACGACATCACCAGGCTGGGTGTGCGGTGAGCAAGGCTGTGTTGCTGCCCTTGGGAAAGCAGACTTTCCTAAATCTTCTGGGTAGGGACTTACAGGCCTGAAAACTCAAGTCAGAACCTGGAAAATAGCACAAACTGTAATAAAGAGCAGAATATGTGGTGCTGTGGTCCCTGAGAAAGAGGCAGCTGAGTTTGCAGTGGTAGGGTCTTTGGGGTGGCAGCAGTGAGGATGCTGTGAAAGACCAAATTGATACTGTCTGCTCAAATTCCTGGAGAAAACTGGGAAAAATCCCTTTCAGAGGTTCTTTGAGAGAAACTTTGCACCCAGGGGGTGGCAGGAGTGATCTTTGCATGGATAAATAACTGACTAAAAAAAGGGACAGTAGGAATAGGAGCAGTTTTGTCACACGAGGGAGTTCCCACTGGGATGGCACAAGGTCTTTGCATGGACCTGTGTCACCAGCTGTGGGTGCAAAGAGCTGAACAGGCAGCCATGCTGGCTGCTGTTCCTGAGCTGCCTGGGGAGATGATGAATGCACTATGGAGTGACAGAGAGGGGAGAGATACAGCCTGGGAGGGCTTCAGTGATGGAGTGACAGGTAAATTGGTGTGCACAAATGCAAACCACTGTGTTTGGAGGTCCCCAGGGAACTGTCACCTTTTGTTCCAGGGAGTGAGGTGGATTGAAACAGAGTGAGGGCCATATCCGTGAGCCCACCACTGAGGGCTTCAAAGTCCATGGAAGAAAGATTCCAGCTAGAGGGATAAGTGGGGAGACGATTCTGGGAAATTACTGCCAAGTGTGACCTGCGGTGCCCTTCCCTGGGCGTCTGCGGCGTGTGCTGCTTCCTCCTGGTCCTTGGCCTCAGAAGGGCAGGACACAGGGCTGGATGTTTTTAGCTCCAGCCCGGCGTGGCTCCTTTTAGTGTGTGTGAGCTGGAGTACTGCCAGGCTCCAAAAGCCAGCAGCCGCCTGTGTCCTCCTTTGTGTCTGTCCTGGCACGCCCAGGGCTTGGTTTCCCAGGCCTTAAGGTATTTATAGCCCTGTTTGTGCTCAGGCTAGGGTCTGGCTGATTCACATTAATACTCCAGGAGTTCATTGCTGCTGCACACCCCAGCACCTGGGGAATCAGGAAAACAGCCATGACAGGGCTGCTGGTCCTAGGGGGTGGAGTGCAGCCTGCAGCACACTTAATTCCCTTCCCCTGCCCTGCTTTCCCTGCCTGCAGCACTCCGCACCCCACCAACAGGCGGGGTGCACCATGCACACTTGTTCCAGATGTCACCTCGCCAGACTGCTGCCACCAGCATCCTGTGCAGATGGTGGGCTGGTCAGAGGGCAGGGTGCCAAATCCCATTCCTTGGTGTCTGCCTGAAGGGGCTGAAGGGGCCAGGAAGGGAGCCCTGTTCCTGCAGAGGCTTGGGAGGTCCAACATGGAGCGGACAGGGAGATGTGTTGTGACATTCCAGCAGAAACATGCCAGGGCGTGTCCTGGTGTGACTGGTCTGAGGGTGTCAGCACTGCTCTTGGGTGTGAGTGCCCTCAGGGGCTGAATGCTGTGCAATCTGTGCCTCCTCCTCCTCTGCAGCCCACCTCTTCCCAGTGAAGGTCACACAGTCTGTGAATGTTGCTGAGGTGGCCACCTTCTCTGCCAGGATCCTCAAGAGGAAGGAGACAGATGTTATGTGGAAAAGAAATGGCAAGTAGTTCCAAGAGCAGACACAGAGCTGGAGCTGCTCCCAGCTGATGCCTGGCGCTGGTCCTGGGGGCATGGGAGGTCACAGATAATCTTCTGTCCCCTTACAGGCACGTACTACCAGACCACGGACCGGGGTGAGGTGCAGGATGGCCACGTTGTCCTCACTCTCCCCAATGTCAGTGTCAGCGAAAATGGTGTCTACAGTGCCACGTTCATGGGAGACAGCCCTCTGTGGAGTGCCTTCTACCGCCTCATCGTGAGAGGTGAGCAGGGCCCTGGCTGCCTGGGGACTGGGGACAGCTGTACCCTGCCCTGTGGCAGGTGGCACTCTGGCCCCCTCTGCTCTCTCTGCAGCCTGCCCTGCGAAGAAATGGGGACCATCCTGTGAGAAGGACTGTCCCGACTGTCTGAATGGTGGCATCTGCCACGACCACGTGGGCGAATGCATCTGCCCTCCAGGGTTCATGGGCACCCGCTGTGAGAGAGGTGGGTTCCACCTGCCCAGCACTGGGTGCTGTGCTCAGGGCATATGTGGGGGCTCTCTTGCACCCCTAGACCTGAGCACTGTGTCTAGAAATGCCGTGTTTATCCCCAGTGCCTCCCCATCCTCAGTGCCCTATGCTTCTGGGCCGGGGCTGGACCAGCCACATGGGTCCCAAGTCTCCTCGAGGTGGTGATATGGGGCTTGGGGCACCCAAGCCAGCTCTGTGCCATGCACAAGCAGTAAGTGCATGGATGAATGGTGGGTGAGGGCAGACGATGCTTCTCTTTCCAGCCTGCCGGGAAGGCCAGTTTGGCCGCAACTGCCAGGAGACGTGCCAGAGAGCCCAGGGCTGCCGGGGGCTGAGCTTCTGCCTTCTTGACCCCTATGGCTGCTCCTGTGCCTCGGGCTGGAGTGGCTCCCGCTGCGACCAAGGTACAGGGACACGGCTGTTCTCACCCAACTGGGTCTCACCCAACTGGGCTTCCCCCAGGGCCTGGCTGCTCTCCAGCAGCACTTCTGCAACCCTCTCCACGTCTGAGGGTCA
This sequence comes from Pyrgilauda ruficollis, assembly GCF_017590135.1. Lineage (NCBI taxonomy): Eukaryota > Metazoa > Chordata > Aves > Passeriformes > Passeridae > Pyrgilauda > Pyrgilauda ruficollis. The sequence continues at coordinate 8,561,191 of NW_024527710.1, forward strand.
GCACAGGCTGAGCAGTACTGCTGCCTGCATCAGCTGCTTACTGTCTCTGTGGTCCTGTGCCATGGCCAGGAGTAGCAGTGAGCTCTCCTCTTCCCACAGCCTGTCCCTCAGGATTCTACGGCCCTGACTGTGCCCTGGAGTGCACCTGTCAAAACGGAGGCAGCTGTAACCGCTTCAGTGGCTGTGTCTGCCCCGCAGGCTGGCATGGGCAGCACTGTGAGAAATCAGGTGAGACTGGCACAGGGCTGTGGCAGGTTTCCATCCCTCACCCTCTAGTGGGTGCTGGCTCCTTCCTCATCAGTGGCTGGGAGGGCCATTGGATATTGGTCTCACTGGCTGGTTCAGCAGGACCCCTTGGCTGTGGAAATAGACTCCAAGTCTGTAGAAACCAGGACATTGCAAGGGCAACATCTGGTCTGGCATCCCAGCATTATCTGTGCTGAGAGTGTTGCTGGGCCCAGCATGTGGGATGGGGATCAGGGCTGGACCACAGCATCCATCACCTTTCCCTTGGCATCACAGTCTGGTTACATCTGGGTCCAAGAAGAGGTGCCAGGCTTTCTTGTGCCTGGGAAGGAGCGGGGCCAGCCCTAATATTGATTTCTGTGTACCAGACCGGTTCCCCCAGATCATCCAACTGGCCTCAGAGCTGGAGTTCAACCTGGGCTCAGAGCCCATCATCAGCTGTGTGGCCATTGGCAACCCACTGCCCACCAGGGACAGCGTGGAGCTGCGCAAGGCTGATGGCACTGTGCTCAAGGTACTTACTGCCCTGTGCCCTTGCCCCACCACCATCTGCATGTTGACAGCTCCCTCAAGAGTACCTGCAGCTGCTGGGCAGTCTGAACTCATGGGGGCTGAGCCAGGGGCAGAGTGGAGGGGCTGACAGCACCCTCTGTGCCACAGGTCATCAAAACCATCATCGAGCCGAAGCAGATCACCTGCGAGTTTGAGGTGCGGCACCTGACAAAGGCGGACACGGGGCTCTGGGAGTGCCGGGTCTCCACAACCGGGGGCCAGGACAGCCGGAAAGTCAAGGTCAATATCCGAGGTGAGGAAAGTGTGGTGGCAGGAGCAGGACAAGCCAGGGTTGCTGGGGGAGGCTGTCAGCATGGTGTGGCAATACCACCCCTGCACCTGACTGGGTGCCTCTCATTGTGGGCTACAGTGCCAGCAGACAGGTTTGGGTGATTATAAGACTTCCCTGACAAAGCTGGAAGGAGCCAAGAGGTAGCAGATGTATCCATGCTCTGCTCCTTGTTGCTCCCAGTCCCACCAGTGTCATTCCCTTCTTCCCCCAAGTGCCACCAGTGCCCTTGAGCGCGCCCCGGCTGTTGGCCAAGCAGAGTCGCCAGCTGGTGGTGTCACCTGTGGACAGCTTCTCTGGTGACGGACCCATCACCTCCATCAAGCTCTTCTACAAGCCCAAGGATGACAATTCAGCATGGTCATCCATTGTCGGTATGTGTCTGCAGGGCTGGGGGATGCAGATAGAACCTGTGTGTGGGAGGGTGAGGTCTGGGGTAGGCAGATGTCTCCATACCAGGCCCCCTTTGGTAATGCTGAGGAGGATGCCGGTGGCAGGGCAGGCTGTGGATGATGGGCATGGTTTTGACATGTTTTCTTGGCCAACAGTTGACAACAGTGAGAACATCACCATCATGAACCTCCGGCCAGTGACCGCCTACATCGTCAAGGCGCAGCTGAGCCGGCCAGGGGCTGGTGGGGAGGGCAGCAAGGGTCCCGAAGCCATCATGGTGACTGACTGCCTTGGTGAGCCTCCATCTCCCTGACCCTGACCCTGACCCTGACCCTGCACAGCACAGAGCCTGAAAGGTCTCACAGCTGATGTGCTGTGAGATTTTGCTGCTTTTTTGTTTGCAGAGCCCACAGTCAAGCCTGTGATCGAAGGCTGGTCCGTAGAAGAGAAGAATATGCTTCATGTCAACTGGAAGTTGCCAAACATCCATGAGCCAGCACATGGGTTCATTGTCTACCTCTTTGACTCTGCAAGGCGGTTGGTCTCTGAGAAAAACATCACCTCCATCTCTGTGCTCTCTGCCCGCATCGGGGACTTGGAGTTTAACAAGGAGTACAGGCTGGAGGTGCTGGTGTACCACTGCACCAGCCTGGGACCACCCTCTGACCCCTATAAGGTCATGATCAACAGTAAAGGTGGGTCCAGCGGAATGCTAGGAACTATAACAGGGAAGTACAATGATAAATCATTTATAATTGTAACAGCAACCATCCCCAGGTCTGGCTGCTCCTTATCTCATCTCTGATAGAACATGAACAGCTGTTTGGGGAAAATGGGCCCTCCTTTCCTCACTAGACCCTGCAGTCTCCAGCACCAAGGAGCTGAGAAACATCCTGAGCTGAATGTGACATTCAGGTCATCATGAGTGATACTCACAAACAGATCTGTTCTCTGCACCATTGCCCAAACCCTGATGGACCTGTCTATACTTGCAGCCTTTACAATACCTACTAGCAACTAGTTCCTCTATATAATTATACTCTGCATGAAAAAAATATTTCCCTTTGGTTTGCTTTAATCCTGCTGCCAAGTAGTTTTGCTGCATGGTCACTAGGGCCTGGGGAGCCCTGCAGTCCTGCCTGTGGGCACACACACACTCAGCCCCTAAAGCAGGTGGAAGACCATGCAGAGATGGAGCACTAGCCTGACCAAACTTTCTGGCAACCAAGGGGAAAGGCATGCATGAGAACTTTGGAGGGGCTTGGCACCGTCGGGTACACATTGAGAGGACTGATAGGCATCAGACTTGAGGGATGAGAGGTTTCCTCAGCTCTCTGCTTGTAAGAGCTTTGTATGATTTGGGAGTTTGGGTTTAGGGATGTGGGCAGGCAGGAGTGGGCTCAGAGGAGGTGGTGGGCAGGCAGTATGTGATGAAGGCCTGAAGAAATGTCACAAGAGCTAGTCAATACACAGGCATCTAGACCTCAGATGGTGTGGCTGGAACATTTGGGAGTACAGTCCTGCTTCACTGTAGTACCTGGAGAGCACCTCCACCTCCTCCAAGCAGGGGCCAGGGGTCCCTGAAGATCCTTCAAAGCTGACCTGGCTCTGGTTGCCATTGCCATCCACAGGGTCCAGTCCTAACAGCAGCATTGAACCCTGGCAGCATGAGGAGTTCTGGGACTGACACTCTTCTCTCTTGGTCCCAGGGCCCTCCTCCCCGCAGTTGCTCTCGGCAGAGCCCGTGTCCAACACGGCTGTCAGGCTCTCCTGGCAGGTGCCCGAGTACCCCAACGGGGGCATCACCAAGTACATCGTGGAGCTGCAGCAGGTGGGGGGCACCAGTGAACCCCAGTGGATTGACACCGACAGTGGTGCCGAGACCACCAAGATCGTTGGGGGCCTCAATTCCAGCACCAGCTACCAGTTTCGTGTCCGTGCCAACTCCCATGTTCCAGGGGAATGGAGCCTGCCCGTGAAAGCCAAGACCCTCGGGGACGGTGAGAGGGGTGTCCCAGCAGCCAGGGCGCTCACAGCTCTGCTGCAGCTTGGGCTCAGATTCTGGTCAGCAAAAAATGATTGGGGTGCTTGTGGCAACCTCTGAGCATGGCTCTGAAACAGCAACCCAAGACCAAAACTCTTGGTGTCTTAAAAAAACCTGCTCCTAGTCTTACAGTAGCAGGGATGGCATGATGACATACAGAGTGACTCTGTGTTGGGCAGCAGAGGATGTGAATCAAGGGGTTAGGGGAGCAGAGCAGAGCCACCATGGGAGGAGATGGCTTGACCCAAAGCTGGTTGGAGGTCCATAAACCAGTGGTTCATTGTCAGGAGCTGGGCTGTGACACTTTCCCCTCTGTGCCACTGTGGCACCAGGAGCTCAGGATGTGGTTATAGTATCTTCATTGGGAATCTTGGTGATGGGAGAGGGCTGCTGTCAATAGTGCAGGCCAGGCAGGGCTTGACCATGGACCACAACCCTCCATCCCTCCTTTTGGCAGGAGTGCTGAGCGTGCCGCCCAGCCTGGGCAGCCAGAGCACTGAGCAGGCGGGAACAGACCAGCAGCTGCTCTTGGCCATTGTTGGCTCTGTGTCCGTCACTTGCTTCACCATCCTCTTTGCTCTCCTGGCACTTTTCCTCATCAAGAAGAATTTTTTCCACCGGCGCCGCACCTTTACGTACCAGTCTGGCTCGGTGAGTGCCGCCTGCCCCACCAGGACCGTGACCCCTGCTCCCCACGTCCCAGCCCGATCCAGGTCACGTTCCATAGCCTCCAGTCCGGATGCAGCCAGATCTCACTGCCACACGGAGAGGGTGCGGAGCCCACCCTTGCCCATGACTCCTGTCCTGCTGGGACTGCCGCATGGGCAGACAGGTGCCCGGTGCCTCTAACCTCACCTGCTTCCATCTGCCAGGGGGAAGAGACCATCCTACAGTTCAACTCGGGGACCCTGACCCTGACACGCCGGCCCAAGCCGCAGCCTGAGCCCCTCAGCTACCCCATCCTGGAGTGGGAAGACATCAAGTTTGAGGACATGATTGGGGAGGGCAATTTTGGGCAGGTAATCAGGGCCATGATCAAAAAGGACGGCCTGAAAATGAATGCAGCCATCAAGATGCTGAAAGGTGAGTGTTGGGGGAGGCAGAAAGGGTGGGCTGAATGCTGCAGCTGTGTCCTGGGCCATGCTTGTGTTGGGGAGCATCAGGAGTCATTTGCAGAGAAGCAGAGGAAAGGCCCCTGTTGTAGGCCCGAGGTGTTCATCCCTTCTTTCCTTACAGAGTTTGCTTCAGAGAATGACCATCGGGACTTTGCCGGGGAGCTGGAGGTGCTGTGCAAACTGGGCCATCACCCCAACATCATCAACTTGCTGGGTGCCTGTGAGAACAAGGGTGAGGGCTGTCCCATTCTACCCTGTCCCACAACCTCTGCCCAGCTGTCTATTCCTTTTTGCTGGGGAGAGCCCCAGTAGCCCAACCTTGTCCTGCCCCCTAGGCTACCTGTACATCGCCATTGAGTACGCTCCGTATGGAAACCTCCTCGACTTCCTCCGCAAAAGCCGAGTCTTGGAGACAGACCCAGCCTTTGCCAAGGAGCATGGCACTGCCTCCACCCTCACATCCCAGCAGCTCCTCCAGTTTGCTTCCGATGTGGCCAAGGGGATGCAGTACCTGAGTGAGAAGCAGGTACATCCCAGCAAGCCCCTCAGATCACCCTCTCCGTGAGGCCTGGGAGTTCCCCATCGAGGCATGTGGTCCCTGAGGCCAGCAGGAGGGAGCGTGTAGCTCCTGCTAACTGTTCTTCCCTTTCAGTTCATCCACAGGGACCTGGCAGCAAGAAACATTCTGGTGGGAGAAAACCTGGCCTCCAAAATTGCTGACTTTGGCCTCTCCAGAGGGGAGGAGGTCTATGTGAAGAAGACAATGGTGAGCCAGGAGTGAAAGATCTCCATGGGGCCTGCACCAGTGTGGTGGGTAGGATGCCCACCATCAGTGTGACCAACCCACTATGGCAGCACTGGCTGGATCACAGCTGTCTTCCACCCAGGAGGCACCCCTCCAGCTCTGATGGTGGCTCTCTCTTTCCCCAGGGCCGTTTGCCAGTTCGCTGGATGGCCATCGAGTCCCTCAACTACAGCGTGTACACCACCAAGAGTGATGTGTAAGTGCTGCAGGAGGGGGCACTGGGCTGGGGCATGGCTGTGGCCACCTCCACCCCTCTCTGGTGCAGTCAGAGAGGCAATGCTATTGCTCTGGGTGCTGCAAGGGCAGGAGGTGATGCTGGTGCATCTCCCTGAGGAGCTGCTGACTCAACCCTGGCTGCCTGTTCCACCCTGTGCTTTGCCCTGTGTCCAACAGTGGGGCACAGCTGGGCACTCTGTCACAGCCTCCTTTCCTCCCCTTTCAGGTGGTCATTTGGTGTCCTGCTCTGGGAGATTGTCAGCTTGGGTAAGGCTCTTCCCTGTCCCCTGCCTTCACTCAGGTCCCTGTAGGTCTGGTTATCCTGGGGCCCTCGGGGGACTGTCACCGTAGGGACTGTCACCTCCTCAGCCCCTGAATGTCTCTGTCTGTAGGGGGGACACCGTACTGCGGGATGACGTGTGCTGAGCTCTATGAGAAGCTGCCCCAGGGATACCGCATGGAGAAGCCGCGTAACTGTGACGACGAGGTGTAAGTGACAGAGCCTCGGCTGGTGGTGGCACCCACGTAACCCCACTGCCCCACAGGGCTCGCACCAACTTTCAGCAGCTTCTGCCTGGTTGCCTCTGCATTGTGGCAGAGGGATGGGCTGGGGTCCCACACCCAAACACCTTTCCTGGGCTTTAGTTTCCTGCCTGCTTCCCTGTCTCCCACAAGGAGCTTTTCTGTCCCCTCTCCTCCTGTGTGCACTGAGCCGCCATGACTCTCCGCCCCCAGGTACGAGCTGATGCGGCAGTGCTGGCGCGACCGCCCCTACGAGCGCCCGCCCTTCGCCCAGATCTCCATGCAGCTCATCCGCATGCTGGAGGCCAGGAAGGTGAGTGGTAGCAGCTCAGTGGGAGGGATGTCCACCGGGCACGGGGCTTTTCCACGTGCTGGGACATCCCTTGGCCTCGAGGACCAGCCAGCAGCAGAACCATGTGTGGGGGTTAACCCCACCATCACTTTTTCGGTGCAGGGAGACAACAGTGCCTGTGAGCATGCTAGTGGGGATGGGAGGTAGATGTGGACATGCTCACAACTGGCTCCTAACTGGGGTTCCCCCACAGGCCTACGTGAACATGGCCCTGTTCGAGAACTTCACCTACGCGGGGATTGATGCCACCGCCGAGGAGGCGTGAGGCTGCGCTGGCTCCGCTCAGAGGGGCAGCGCTGGCCCCAGCCTGCTGGAACAGTGCTGTGGGGACAAGGAGCTGCTCATCCGCTCCAGGGCCAAGCAGACAAATGGCAGTGCCCCCTCCCAAGAACGCCTTCCCTGCAGCAGGACTGTGTCCTCCCCTCCCTGGCATGGTGCCAGCCACTAACAGCCCCACACTGTTGGGACACACTGGGGTAGCCCCCAAGGACAAGCAGCAGCAGGGTGCTGGCAGAAGGGCAGGCAGGAGAGGGTCTCCCTCAGGAGCCAGGGTACTGCCTAAGCCCACGGACACACATGCTCAAGCTTTGGGGTGAGAGGAGGAAGCAGCAACACAGCTGCAGCCCTCAGTATGCTCTGGAGTGGTGCTAGGGGTTGTGAGCAGCGCTGCTGGCATGGCATGGGGCCACCCTTGCGGGTGCAAAAGGACAGTGTTGGCTGTGCACAGCCTCCAGCTCTGCAGCGGCCCTTCAGAGATGTCAGCTCTGCCTTATGGACAATAAAGATCATGCAACAGCTGGGTCCAGAGGAGTGTTGGTGGGGACCCACCTCTGCTGACAACACTGGGGAACAGCATCTGGGGGCCCAGTGATCTGCTGCTGTGGTGGGCACTCCTCAGAATCCTGTTCCCACTGGGATCCTGTGATAATCCCCAGGAATGTCCCAGCATTCCCAGGCAAGTCCTGGGTCTCATCATGGCATGGAGATGGGTTCTCTTAGGATCCTACTGGGATCTTCTCCCACACACACAATTTAAGACTTGGTCTTGTCCCCAAAGGAATATGGAGAACAGACTATGTCCTTCCTATGCCCAGCTGCCTCTTGCATGCTTAAAAATTGTTCCTGCAGCTTCCCCTCAGCTGGCTGGTCTTTAAATGGATGGCCCTGATCCTCCAGCTGGGTCCTGTGGAGCTGTGCAACTCCACATCCTTCCAACCCTGGCCAGCTGGCACCTCCCAGCACTGTGCCAAGTCATCAGGTAACTTCCCACATCTGGTAGAGTGATGGCTGTGTTTGCCCAGCCTGCTTGAACATGTGCTGCCAGGGTGAGCCTCATGTGCCCGTCCCTCAAGGGTCACCGGGGCTCTGCACTGACCCTCCTGGAGGAGCTCCTGTCGCAGGCTTTGGTCCCTCACCTGCACTGCTGCTGTTTGCTACCCTGAGAGTGCTTGGGCTTCCCCTCTGCTGGCTTCAGCTTGCTCAGCCCTGGACATGCCATCCAGCTGTCTATCTGTCTTCTGCAGTCCCACGAGAAGGAAGAGTGGCTCCTGCAGAGCCTGGTATCCCTGTAGGAGACAGGGACATTTGCATTGCCCTTCTGGGCAAGCGTCTTTTATCTCTGAACCGTGTCAATACCATTCTGATTTTCCATTCTGGCCTCCAGTGCTCTTTGGTGTCAACTGCAGCTGTTAGTGAGCAGCCGCTCTGCCCCATCCCTGAGGTCCCCAGCGAATCAGTGATGGGGACTGGCCCTCACAAACAGCCTGACACGTGCCACTGCTTCTGCACCCCCTCTGCTCCCAGCTGGAAACAGTGTCTGGGGCAGTGTCACCAGTCCTGCTCACACCTAGGTCTTTCTGCTTTTTTTGACAAAATTTGTCTGTGGCAAGTTGGGGCTGGTACTGCTCTCCCCTCAGTGCCTCTAGTGCTGTCCTCAGCTGCTGGACTTGAAGGAGCAAACCTGGCCTTGGTGCACAGGGGACACATGAGCAAGTGGCTCCTTGTGCCCTGGCTGGTGCCCCCTGGGCTGTGCAATAGTGCTGTGTCCTGGCAGGGTGGGAGACCCTCCAGCACCAGAACCAGGACTAGCATGAGGTTGAGCATGACTGTGGGACCTCACTGTGGTGGCCCTGTTCCTGCACCAACACCACTAGCACCTCTGAGGGCTTTGCCCCCTGTGCCTGCAGCTCTGCTCCCAGCACAGCCACAGAGAGCGTGCTGCTGGCAGAGCAGACCTGGAGTACTCCAGTGCTGGGCGGCACAGGACACAATGGAATCAGATCAGCTGTGCCATATCCCATGCTCCCATGTGGCAGCAGCCCCAACAGCCTGCCTTGCCCCACACCAGGGCCTCCCTAGTTTGTCAGGGGTTGTTTTTCTTCCTACCCCATCCTCCCAGCATGCCAGTAGCCACAAGGGCAGGACATGCCGCCTATCTGATAGGAGCAGTCTCTCTTGGCACTGCGGCCAGCAGCAGAGGGGCTGTGGCATTGTGGTTTCAGGCACAGGGAAGTGCTGGTGATGGGGCGGGGGGAGCCCCCAGCCAGGCTTCCTGAGCTGCACAGCCACCACTTCCCAGATAAAGGTATCGCCTGGAGGAGCCGCAGCAGCTCCCGGGACACTGGGAAGGGACGAGTGCGGCACGTGTGGCTCCGGCACACAGGTTGCAGGATGGCAGCCTGCCTGTGCCAGGGCTGGCAGCTCTCACTGCTCCCTGCCATCCTGCTCAGCCTCCGCAGCCCACCGTCAGCCCCTGAGCCAGTGACAACCCAAGGTAGGTCCTTGGGGCTATTTTCTCCCCCAAAGGATGGGCCAGAGAGGAGCTAGAATGCCAGGTGTGGGCAGTGAGCACCTCACAGCAGCCAAAATCTATGGGATTGGGAAAGAGGCATTCCAGAGGGTGTGCAGGGAGTATTCAGGGGGAGTAATGGAGTGCACTTCTCACCTGTGGGACACCCTAAATTGCTTGGAGTAAAGGAACATCCATGCTCTCTGCAAGCAGCGCTTGGCTGCCCATGGGTTCCCCCTGAGGATGGTGCTCCCAGTCCTGCTCAGGTAGCAGAGGGGCTCCTCACTCATCAGAAGTTCTCAGTTATAACATGATGAGGGTTTGAACAAGGCTCAAGTTAACATCTGATGGCACAGCTCTGCACCACAGGCAATGCAATGGCACTTCCAGGCTAACCCCAGTGCTCCTGCACCAGCCTTGCCGTGATCTTACTGTCCTGCTGGACATCCTCATCTTAGCTGATAGCTGGCCCCAGTCTGGCTCACTGCACCTGCCAGAGCCACTCCCCAACTTTGTCTCATTTCAGGCCTCTCCATGCATTCTTTAAGCATCTCTTTAGTCCCTTTAGAACTTTCTGTAACACTTTCTGTAACTGAATAAATCCCTGTTGATCTCCTGCCTGTTTCTCCAGCCCCACCCCAGGTCTCTGACCAGGACAGACTTAGGAGCACATTTTGAGTCACCCCCTTAGGGGCAGTGGGATGAGGGTCGGGGTTGGACTCTGCCCACAGCCTCTGCAAAATCCTTGTCTCCTCAAAATGCCTTGAATCCTCCGCTGGCTTGGCAGCACTGCCCAAGCATGGCTGGTGTGGGCTGCAGAGCTGGGAAGCTGCCCTTCCTAAGAAATGGGCTGCACTCAGCAAAGATGATCTGATAGCCCACAGGACCAGGGTGGCCTCCCAGTGATGCCATGGGTCCTGTGGCTCTGATAGCCCACAGGACCAGGGTGGCCTCCCAGTGATGCCATGGGTCCTGTGCCACCGAGCTGCTGGGACCTGGCCACTCCATCTCCTGGTGCTCAGAGCTGGGTGAGGTCATGGAGCCAGCCTGAGGCCTGGGGTGGGATAATGGGGGGCAAAAAGAGAAGAACAGGTGGGAGGGCTGTGGAGAGATGGGACAATGGGCATGGGGAAGAAGGCAACACAGGACTGGGAAATGAGGAACAGGGCTGGGGGGGTCAGGCCAAGAGAAGGGACAGAGTGAGCAGAAGGACACCAAGAAGGTGGCAAGAATACTTAGAAACTTTTTCTTTGCCCAGAGTGGGCTCAACTGCCAGTGCAGGGGTGTGTAGCAGAGAATGGATGAACTCGACAAATGCAGCAGACATTGGCAGTGGGCTTGTGGGGCAGGGAAGGCAGCAAATGCCAGTAGGAAGAGGAGGAGGAAGAGGGCTGGAGCAGGTCAGAGGGCAGAGGGAGTAGGGGGAGAAGGGACTTCTGAAGCAATGCTGGGGACACCAAGACCACCCCTGTGCATCACACATCTGCATCTTGGGGCTGTCCCCTCTTCCACGATAACAGGGGCGGACACCCTTATGTCAGCAGAGCTACCAGTGCTTCGGATAGAGTTCCTGCAGGGTGTGATGCTCCAGTTTGTCCATGTAATGACAGGGAGCACGGCTTACCGAGGGGGACAGACATGCCCCCAGGGCAGTCCCTGGGCAGGGGTTTGGGCATCCCCCCTGCTCAGGACCACATGCCCCCACACCAGCCCCCAGGCCCTTTCCCTTTCTCTGGGGTGCTGCTCCTCCTTATCTCACTTCCGCGCACCTTCCGGCACGAGCAGGGCAGGGGTGCTTCCCCCTGATCGCTGGGCCCTGAGCTCCCCTCTGACCGCAGGGCTATTTCGGGATGTTTGTTTGTCCTCAAGGACCTCGTGTACTGAGGAGGGGGCGTGGGGAGGCCGGGGGGAGCCCTGCACCAGCCAGGATCCCAGTGCAAGCCAGCAGCCATGTCCCTCCCCAGTGTGCCAAGCTGGTGGAGAGCACCTGTGCCACGGCCATGCTCAGGCTGCCCCGCACGCCTGAGGTGGAAGCAGGTGAGATGGGGATGGGTTTGTGCCCAGGAGCTCCTTCATGGCCACACTCCTCCCAGACGCTGCACTGCTAGCAGGCGTGTCCGAGGACATCCTCTGTTTCTCCCGCTCCTTCGAGGACCTCACCTGCTTCTGGGACGAGGAGGAGACAACAACTGGGATGTGCCACTTCTACTACTGGTACAGCAGGTAGGAGATGGTGGGGACACAGCCCAGCCTCCTCCTTGCTGCACAGAGAGCTGTAGTGTCAGGGTGTCACAGCAATCTGGGCCATCCCAGTGGCTCCAAGCTGCAAGGAGTGCTGGAGGACTCACAGAAGATATACAGCAGCCACTGCACACCCTGCAGCAGAGCTGGGGCCTTGGCTGTCCCTCAGTCCCATGGGGATGGTGCCCTGCAGTGGATTATGGCACAGCAAAGGAGCTGGTGACACCAAGGTCTCAGTGCTGTGCCCCACATTGCCTCTCCTCAAGCTTGACCCAAGGCAGGAGGTGTGAGGTGCTGCAAGACCCTGCTCTCCATTCCTCAGGGATGCACCCACAGCGTGCGTGCTCTCCACATGGCACCGTGGGGCTGGCGGGAAGCGACATGTCTGCGTCTTCCCCAGCCAGGACGTGCGGCTCTTCACCCAGCTCCACCTCCGCATCCTGGATGCCACCACAAACCACACCAAGTATTGGCGGGAGCTCAGTGTGGAGGCAGTGGGTGAGTCCTTTTCACTGGGCAATGCCCTGTGACAACAGAATGGCTCCCAGATCTGGGTCCCCTGACCTTCTGCCTGCCACGGGGGCTGGCAACACCTTGAGCCCTGCATGCACAGAGGCAGCCTGGGGGGAGACTTCCATGTGTCCCGCAGCAGGACCAGGCACTGCCCAGACTGGGGCTGCTGCAGGAGGACAAACACCCTGGCATGTTCTCTGCAGGTCTCATTGCTTCCCCAGTGAACATCACGGCCCGCTGGGCTGGGGCTGTGGGGCAGCTCTGCGTGTCGTGGCAGCCACCACTCGCTGACTTCCCGAACTTCTTCCTCTACGAGGTGCAGTGCTGCCCTGCCAACTCCACAGGGATGCCCTGCAGCACCACACTGAACCCCAGTGAGCAGCACACTGGGGACCCCTCCACTCAGTCAACTGTCAGCACCCACACACCCAGGGCAGCCTCCCCGGCACTGGGGCAGGTACATAGGGGGGTCAGGGATGGGCAGGGGGTGTGGGACCTGCAGTTGCTCCTCAGCTTGGCCCCTCTCCTACAGAGGCTGGTCCAGGCCAACACTTGGGTGGTGCTCCAGGACCTGCAGCCAGGGGTGAGGTACCACATCCAGGTGCGCAGCAAGCCTGACGGTACCTCCATGGATGGTGTCTGGGGGCCCTGGTCACAGGCAGTGGCAGCTGAGACACCCCACTCCTCTGGTGAGCAGCCACCCCCTCCGCAGGGGTGCTGGCAGGAATAGCAGGGAGGCACCCACGCCGGGGGCTGCAGGGGGTGGGGGTTCTGTTGTAGGCAAGGTGCAACTCCCAAATTTTGGGGGGCCAAGGGGAAGCAGCCCCCTTCCTGCCCTGGCTCTCCCCTGCCCAGGAGACATCGGGCTGTGCTGCAGCACCCCAGACCTGCTGCATGTGCGCTGCGAGTGGAGCTGGGACCCTGCAGAGCCCCACAGCTCCCACCAGCTCTTCTACCGGCCACCTCCAAGTGGGGCTGGCACAAGGTAAGGGCATGGCAGGCATATGGCATTCAGGCAGGCACATCCCAGGGACCACTGGTCTGCTGTGGCCAATATCCCACACTGGGCCCCTCGCCCATGCCCTGCTCTGTCCTGGCCTGCCACCACCAATCTCATACCTCCTCACCACCTCTCCTGGCCACATTGCACCTCTGACTACAAGCAGCAGTAGCTTTCCTGGGCAAGTGCAGGAGCAAATGCTGGCTGTGGGTATGCATTGGTGGGACTGACTGGCTCCCACTCCACCCACAGGGAAGATGCATGGCAACAGTGCGAGGAGGTGAGCAGGGGGGCACAGGGCACCCATGCCTGCACCTTCCAGCCCAAGGCTGGCAGTGCCATCTCCATCTTGGTGAATGTCACCCGGACCCACTTGCTGCCCCCACTCAGCTACTTCAAGGAACCCTTTTGGCTGCACCAGGCTGGTGAGTCCCAGCGCCACCACAGCCCCTGCCTGGCTCACAGGGGACACAGTGTCCCATGTCCCGTTTCACAGGAGCGACACATGCCTGTCCCCAACACCAACAGTGCTCACAGATGCCCCACAGCTTGTGCAGGCAACAGTGTCGCAGGGCCGGCTGAGCCTGCAGTGGCTGCCGCCTCTGGAGCTGCTGGCAGAGCAGCTGGACTACCAGGTCCGCTATGCCATGGAGAACAGCCATGACTGGAAGGTAAGGCCTGGCCAGGATACCCCGAGCAGCTGCTCGCTCCGCTGCTGACACACGGCAAGCACGGGGTCAGGCAAACGGGGACCCGGCCCTTGGTGCCACCCCACAGCAGCCATGCCTAAAGCTCGCCTCTGCCCTGCAGGTCCTGCAGGTTCCACGAGCAGCTAGGAAAGAAGTCCTGGACCTGCGGCCGGGGTCCCGCTACCACGTCCAGGTGCGGGCCCAGCCCAGCGGGCCGTGGTACCAGGGCAGCTGGAGCGCCTGGTCCAAACCTGTTGTGGTTGATGCCATGGCTGATGCGGGTAAGGGACAGGGCTGGAGGCTGCGGCCAGAGGAGCCCCACGGCTGACGGCAGGACACGGAGAGTGCTGGAAATGGGGTGGGAAGCACCGGGCAGGGTGCTGCGAAGGGCTCAGGTGGTGGGTCTGGGAAGGGCTACAGTTCCAGCGTTCCTTCCCCGATGCAGGCTGGCTCATCCCCAGCGTTACGGTGGTGCCGCTGCTCTTCTCCGCAGTGCTCCTGGGGCTGCGGTGCACCTTCCCCTCCCTCTACAGGTAAAGGGCTGTGCCGGGGGCAGGCGGGGCTCCAGCACCAAGCCTGGGCACCTTGCACGGGACACTAGGGTACCCCAAGTCTGAGGGTACCTTCAGTGCCCCTTCCTCCGTACCCAGCAACGTGAAGCAGAAACTCTGGCCGCCCGTTCCTGACCTGCACCGTGCTCTGGGCAGCTTCCTCCAGGAAAGCAGCAAGCACGGCCAGGTGAGGGGGTAGGGCAGGGCGGCTCAGCTGTCCCTGGGGACAGCTGGAAGGGCAGCCCCCACCGCGTGCACTCCGTGTCCCCCTAGGCCAGCGCCTTCGACAAGCAGCCGCCGGAGGAGGCCGTCCTGCCCTGCCTGCTGGAGGTGCTGCCCGGCCCGCGGCGCGAGGCGGGCCCGCCGACGGAGCACGCTGGGGGCCGCCTGTCCAGCACCGACATCGCCAACCAGTCCTATCTGCTCATGAGCGGCTGGGAGCCGCGGGCAGCCCCGAGCGCGCCCACCCCGCCATAAACTCTCGTCCCTCCCCAAGCACCCGCCTGGTCCCTCCTTCGCCGCCCCGCCCCCGGCCCGGAGCGCCCCGCCCCCGATCCCGCCCCTTAAACTGAACGCGCGGAGCGCCCCGCCTCTCCCCGCGGCTCAGCCAATCGCATTGCGTCGCTCGGCCGTCGCCTGGCAGCGCGCGGCCGTTGGGTTTGAAGCGGCCAACCGGAGCCCCGTCCGCGCGCCGTTTAAAATGCTGCGGCACAGGCAGGACGGGCGAGCGGTGGCGGCGCGGCGGAGGTGAGCGTGCGGTAGGGCCCGGGAGGCAGCTCTGAGGAGCAGTCTCGAGCGGGGAGGCTGTGGTGAGGCGGATGAGGGGAAGGGAGAATGTCGCTTATCGGAGGGTGCCCCAAAGAGCGTCTGGAAGGGGTGTCGGCCGATAGAAAGGACCCCCGAGGAGCGGAGGGAGGGTGCGTCGGCTGATGGAAAGTGTCCCGAGGAGCGGTTGGGCAGAGTGGGGGTGTCCGGTGCTGGGGAGGAGCGGCCGGAGGGCTTGGAAGGTGCGGTGGTGGGGAGGCCGGCGGGGCCTGTCGGAGCAGGCTGCAGCCCGGCCGGTGGGCACGGCTAACGCCGCCCGCCCGCAGGACCATGGCGCAGTTCCTGTTCGAGGCGGACCTGCACGGGCTGCTGAAGCTGGACACGCCGATCCCGAACGCGCCGCCTGCGCGATGGCAGCGCAAGGCCAAGGAGAGCGGCCCCGGGCCCAGCCCCGTCGGCGTGTCGCCCATGAAGCCGGCCAATCGCTCCCACAGCTCCAGCAAGACGCCGTCCAAGACACCCGGTGAGCGCCGGCCAACAGCGGCAGAGGCTGGGTGCGGGAGCCTCGCGCAGGCTGCTTGTCTGGAGCCGTGGGGCTCTGGGCTCCCTGCCACGCTGCCCTGGCGGCTCGCTGGGCGGGCAGGAGGAGGTGGGCTGTGCTCCTGACAATCACTCGCTTCCTTCCCAGCATGAGGGGCAGAGCTCTGAGCACTGGGGCTGGCGAACTGCTGATGGCCCAGCTGAGCCTTGCTGGCACAGCTGCATGCTGGGACAAGTGTGGGCGGGACTGTCAGCTGGCAGCTTTGCATCCTGTAGCAGTGGTTTTGTATCCTCCCCTTATCTCTGGACTCTGGAATTGTTGCATTAGACCCAAGGTGTTGCTCCAGACAGTCCCTAACCAGAGCTTGATGGCAGGGGGGAAAATATAAGTTAGTTGTGACTGGGCGGCATGAGATTGCAGAGTTCTACTTGTCTGGTGGGTGTGATGTCGAAGTGTGCTAGGTTTGCTCTCGTGAAAGTTCTAATACTGGCTACTAAATAGCTGTAAGACAATATTTTCGTATGCAAATGCAGGTAAATCTGGATCCAAAATTCAAAGCACCCCCACAAAGGCTGGGGGGGATCGCTATATTCCCAACCGCAGTACTATGCAGATGGAGATGGCAAATTTCCTCCTAACCAAAGAGAATGACCCTGCTGAGGAATCCCCTACCAAGAAGGTGAGCATGTTGCTAAGTTACAATTACTTCAACAACCACTAATCCTTCCTGCCCCTTTACAGAGGAGTAAACTGTAGGCTCTACTGAGTGGACACACACAGGACTGACAAGCCCCAGCCATTGCTACTTGCAACTCTGGGCTTCAGGAGCCTAGGATGAGATTGAAGCTGTAGAGACTGCCATGCACTCTAGCCTATGCTGCTTCTGGTAGCAAAATTTACCTTTTGACTAATGAGGCTTTAAAATATAGCAGGCAACAAAAAAAGCTGTGATCCTGTGCAAAGTGAAACTGCCGGTGGTAGCTATTCTAGGACAATGTCTACACAGGGAACACTTCTGGAATGTTTTACACTGTGTTCTGAAATCTGTTTATGAAGCATTTGGACGCTTGTGGCTGTGGCTTTTCCCACTGGTAATGACACTGAATTTGCTATTGTATGAAAATGTGAGCAGGACCATGTGTGAAAGTCTGAGGAAAAACTGCTTTGACCTGCCTATGTGTGGCTGACCCTGAAAGCACAGTTGAACTCCTGATTCTAAGAGAAGGGAACTTAGGTGTCTGTTTAAATTGCAGTGTGGGAGTTGTTTTAAATTCATTGCACTGAGGGTGATTTGTCTCCCTAGGAGCAACAGAAAGCCTGGGCAGTGAATCTGAATGGTTTTGATGTAGAAGAGGCAAAGATCCTCCGCCTCAGTGGAAAACCACAGAATGCTCCAGAAGGTATGATACAGGGTCTGTGTGAGCTGAATCAGTAGGGGAGATCTGGCCAGGGGAACAGCAACACAGAGGCTCTGTGTGTGGTCACAGGAGAAATCAACTGGTTTCTGAGAGCTGTACAGGCTGGAGTTTCCTTTCTTAAGGTTCCTGAGGCTGAGGGAGGGCATAACAGTGAATCTATTTAGGAAAGTTGCTATGACTGCCAGTTGCTCACCTGTACTGCAGGTTGCAAACCTTCATGAAGTCTGTAAGAGCATCAAACTCTCTGCTGGGCACTTTCTACCTTAAACTGTAACTAAACATAATGGGATACAAAAACCCAAGTGTTTGTTAAGTTTATTTCCATGAATAAGGAAATTGCAGCTCACCCCTGTACAGCAGTTCATACTGCCAGTGATTTTAGCACACTGCAGTCTTGTGAGTTCTTCTCTTGGGACTTTATTTTCACTCCAAAGGATTCCTAGTTGGGTGAGCAGCACTCAGCTGGGAGGAAACTAACTCACGTTAACAAACCCATTCCTCTGCACACAGGCTATCAGAACAACCTGAAAGTGCTCTACAGTCAGAAAATGACGCCTGGATCCAGCAGGAAGAATAGCAGATATATTCCCTCAATGCCAGACCGGATCTTGGATGCACCAGAGATCCGCAATGACTACTGTAAGTAGGCTGCAGGGTTGAGTGCTGGGCATCCAGAACATTCTGCACTGGAGTGCTATTCCTAGGACAGTGTAAATGGGCTGTTTAAAATGCTGCGGCACAGGTGGGACGGGCGAGCATAAAATATTATTTTATGTACCCAGGCTAGTACAGACCACTTCTGGAGTGTCCCTGTGAGGCCTTACAAGGAACAGTGGTCTAGGGCACTGTGTAGATGACTTGGAGCAGGGTACCTGACCCCACCAGCTGGGCATAGTGACACTCCGGAGGCTGCCCCTCACCTGTACATGTGTGCGTGCACATGTGCACACACACAGCTGCTGCATCAGCACAGGTGAAGGGCAGGGCTCTCTGGGTAAGCATTGTGTGACCTGCCTTGCTCTTTCAAATTGTAGATCTGAATCTCATAGACTGGAGCTCCCAGAACTTCCTGGCAGTGGCTCTGGACAACTCTGTTTATCTGTGGAATCACGCTTCTGGGGAGATTATCCAGCTGCTGCAGATGGAGCAACCAGATGTTTACATTTCCTCTGTGTCATGGATTAAAGAAGGAAACTACCTTGCTGTTGGCACAAGTAGTGCTGAGGTCCAGGTGAATGCAGGAGAAAAACTAGAGGTGTTTTCTAGGGATTGACATAACTGGGACCTGGGGACAAAACCTTGGCTGGCAGAGGAAAGATGCCATGCACCTGACTTGTCTTCCCTGGTGTGGGGTGGAACTGTCCCAGCCAAGTGCAATGTGCAAGGCAGGGTTTGGTTTGGGGGATTTCTGATAAGTAATTTCTGATAAGTTACCTTCTGTGCTATAGTCATGAGATACGCATTTTCTCTGTTCCCTTACTGAGAAAGCTGAATGCCAGAGCCTGTGCAGTGAGGTTCTTAGGGCATAGAAACAGGATTGGGTTTCTTCTGAAGAACTTTTTGCTTTGCCTCTCTAGCTATGGGACATTCAGCAGCAGAAACGTCTCCGAAACATGACCAGCCATTGTGCCCGTGTGGGAACCCTCAGCTGGAACAGCTACATCCTCTCCAGGTAAAGCAGTGGGTCAAGGGCAGTTTCCAGTTGTTGCAAACTCCTATCCCTCAATCTATGTGTGGTGTGGGTTAGGGATGGCAGAGAGAAGTTTCTGTCCTGGCTTGGGATTCTTACTCAGCCTTATCTGTTGGAACTGTGAGGAGAAGGCCTCTTTCCTGTACTGCTCTTTGTGCTGAAGTTGTAAAGAGCTTGTGTGGGTGTTTCACTCACACCAACAGACCAGTATTGCTGGTAATGCTGGTTGAAACCCAGCGGCAGGTATAACAGTCTTGCAACAACAAAAATGGATTTGGGTGAAAACGTGTCCGTCTGACCCTGCAAGCCTTCTCTTCTCTCTGCAGTGGCGCACGGACTGGGCACATCCATCACCATGATGTCCGAGTGGCTGAGCACCATGTGGCCACCCTTGCTGGCCACACACAGGAGGTGTGCGGCCTCAAATGGTCTCTAGATGGCCGCTACCTGGCCAGTGGTGGCAATGACAATCTGGTGAACGTCTGGCCATGCACCCAAGGAGGGGGTGGAGACTTTGCTCCTGTACAGACCTTCACTCAGCACCAGGGTGCTGTCAAGGTGAGCACAGGGCTGCCATGGACAGATATCTGTGTGCAAGGCAGACATGTAGCACTGGCTGGGTGCAGGTTGCCTCTTGTATGTCTTAAAATGAACTCTTCTCTCTCAGGCTGTGGCGTGGTGCCCATGGCAGATGAATGTTCTAGCCACTGGAGGTGGCACTAGTGACAGACATATCCGCATCTGGAACGTGTGTTCTGGTGCCTGCCTCAGTGCTGTCGATGCCCATTCCCAGGTGAGAGATGAACATCAGCTTGGGACAAACACCTTCTGGCAGCATGCCTACACAGAGCTGCTGGCTCCTCAGGCCCAGAGGCATGGGGAAGGAGGGGATCATGCTCACCTCCAAATGGTGAGCATCAACACAAGCAGCTTGTTTTACCTGTGTTACTGCCTCTTTTCAGGTCTGTTCTATCCTGTGGTCAACAAACTACAAGGAGTTCATTTCAGGCCATGGCTTTGCACAGAATCAGCTGGTTCTATGGAAGTATCCAACAATGACCAAGGTTGCAGAGCTGCAAGGTAGGTGGACAGGGCCTGGATGGGGAGGCGATTGTTAGAGATTGAAGGCAGCTGCACTCCTTGGTTTGAGCCTGCAGCATCACTGATACAGGACAGTATCCAGGGGCATGCTGCTAGGAGTAAAGCATGCCCGCAGGCTCTGGAAGAAATACCATTGCTCCAAATGTATGCTTGGGGTCTGAAATCATGCTGCCACAGACAGTGGGGGGGACAGCTATGCAAGCTGGCAGGGCTCATGGGAGCATACAGGAGTAAACATGCATGTGCTGATCTTGATCTGCACACTGCTCCTCAGGTCATACTGCCAGAATCTTGAACCTGACCATGAGCCCTGATGGTACAACAGTGGCCTCAGCAGCTGCTGATGAAACACTGCGGCTCTGGCGCTGTTTTGAGATGGACCCAATAAAGAAGAAGGAGAAAGAGAAGGCAAACAGTGCCAAAAGCAGTATTATTCACCAGAGCATCCGCTGAGAGCACTGGGTTGTTGTGGGGAGGGGGATATTTGGTTTACACACTGTACAGTATTTTAAATGTTAATAAACTGCTTAACTTGACTTTTTCTTAATGGAGTCCAATGGAAGAAAAAGCTATGTCTCCCAAACCCAAGTCCTTCTCCCTGAGGCTGGGGATCTGGGCAAGGGGGGGGAAGACTTTGGTCTTAAGGGCCAGTTTACAGGCACCCTGAGCCTAGCACAGCCTAGCAGAAAGATGCTGTGCAAGTGCAAGGGCTGTGCTTCTGTTTCTGTCCCAGCTAAGATAGATATGTCACCTGCCCCATCTAGATGCTGGCTACAAGCACAGCAGCTCCACCACAGGCTCAACTGAAAGCACAGCATGGCTGTGGCCTCAGTTTGTGTTGTCCTGTCCTGTCTCACAACCACAGGGCCATTACTATGGCTCTGCAGGCAGACCTCAGTTTGTCTTGTTAGCTGCAGGCAGCCATCACTGCCTGCTTATGGTGCTGGAGTAGAATAGCTACTTTTGCAGACTGAATTGCTATTGAAAAAGAAAAGGAGGGGGAGAAACATACAGCAACAGCTGTAATCACCCCAAAGGCTAGAAAGGGGCTGGCACTGGCATAAAGCCTGATGCAAAACAAAAGGTTCGTTTACACTGCCACAGCCAGCCTGCATGTCATGCAAGAGCCACACAAAGCACCACCAACCCTGTGCTCAGCTTTCAGTCACATATTCTTCCAACAACTCTGTCTTCCCCTCCTGCTGCCAGGAAGCCCTGGTGCCTTGCTGAGGCTTGATGCAGGGGAGCAGGCACCAGGGCTCCACTGACATTTATTGGAGCTTGACTCCCCTACACTTGGAAAAAAATGCCTTTTTTCCAGATTGAACTGTGCTGGAGCAAGTGGCAGGAAACATTTTTGAGCCCTTACCTAACCCACAGCTGGCTCAGCCATGCTGCTCTGCATGGTGGAGCCACAGTGTCTGAGGTTATGGGGCTGCACCAGACCCATCAAGCCTGTCCTTCAGCTGCACCAGCATTGCCAGGGGCTGCTGGGGACACTACACAGCTGATAAGCACCTTGGCCTCTGCAAAGCAGCTCCACCAAGCCTGTGCCTCCCACCAGCCCTCAGTGATTAGCTGAGGGTGGATTATTAACTGTTTCACCTCAGCACAGTACCACACTGTACCTAGCACCAGCTCTGCCTCCTGTGCTTTACGCCAGCCGGAACCTTCAAAGGTTCCAACTTGTGCTCTGCCAAGGGCAGTGAGGGTGTAACCACACCCACCAGAGCACCCCCGCTCCCAGGGCACAGTCTTCAAAAAACAGCAACTGAGCCCAGCACCTTCCCAGCAGTGCTGCTGGTGCATCCTCATTTGGCCACTTGGGAAAGATCACAGGAGGTCCAAGGAAGGAACTCTCCCTCTTCAGACACAAATTCTGGGGCCACAGCTGTCTCTAATGAGGAAGCAGGCAGGAACCCAGATGCAAGGTTGGGCTCTCCCACAGAGCTGTGCCGCTGTTGTTGGAGCCCTGCCCCACACCCCTGCACTTTGGTGCTGGGAGTTAGCACAGACTTGCCCCATGGCCCACAGCTGATTAGGCCTTCCCTGGTCCCTGACCTGGAAGAAAGCTTTATATGCTGAAAAGTTGCTGTAATTTTTTCACTCCCATGTAAGAGCAGCTCAGCTTTCTCTCACAGCCTCTTTCTTTCTCCTTAGCACATGCCCCACACCCAGATGTTGTGCATTACATAGCCCTTGGAGGACCTCTGAGCATTATTAGGGTGTAATGATATTGCAGGGTCTTTGGCCCCATGCTAGTCTCTTACAGTCCTAGAGTAAGGAGGAGCAGAGGAAGGAAGTGGGCACTGATCCAGCAGACCCAGTAAACAAAGCCCTATAAGGTGTGAATTCAGCTCACAGCATGACAGCATATTAATTTACCAAGTGCCATGGCCAGCCCATAGAAGAACACAGCTAACAGGAACAATTGGAGGAAGGGAGAGCAGAGCACATGCAGGGAACAGCCCATTCTAAAATACCAAGGATAAGTAGTTTAAAGCATTGTTACTATTCCGGGAAAAAGCAAAGACAGTCCTGTCTTTGGCAAGAGCCAGCTGGAAGGGAAAAGGAGGCTTGACAGGAAAAGGTCCATGTCAGCTGAACCATCACCTACAGCTCCTGAAGTGAAGACTTCTGAGCACTGAACTAACATTACACACCACTTCAGCATGGACAAGAACGAATTCTCATCCAAGTCTTTACTCGAAGAGAAGCATCAACAACTGGGAGAACACTGCACAGTGCAGCAGTCAGATCCCATTTTATGACTTCTTGCACACAAGGACATTGAGTGCTGTAGAAGAGGGTGATGGTCATGTGTAGTTTAGGCATATTAGTCACATCAGTTCACTTGAAGATGCTTTCCTACATTTCAGAGCATAGCCTTGAGGCATACAGCAGCCCAGGTCAGATCAGCAGAGCTCTCTCACACCAAGCTCTGCTCCAGGGCTTTGGCTGGACATCCACCAAAGCCCTCCCATACCACAACCAAACCTACAGTGAAACTCAGCATCTGGAGGCTGCTGATCTAACACATTCCTCCCAGCCACATGCTGCCCAGCTGGCTCCCTACTCTTCTTCCCAGGCTTGAGTCAGCACACAGGCTGCCCTCTGCTCAAGAGGGCTCCTGTCACAGGGTAATGGGGAAAGCAGCCCTACACCCCAACAGCACTGAAGGGGCACAAGAATGAGACAGTTGGAAAGCTAACAAAGCCCAGCCATGCAAAGATGCACTTCTGCAGCAAAAGCAAGACATCAACCTTCCTCTGACCAACCTGAGCTACATTGTGCACAGATCCATGCTACAGGCGCATTCACAGATGGCAGCAGTTTTTGCTTTGGCAGATGTAATATGCAACAAGCTGCTGTTCCTCAAGCACTCAAGTTTCCAAAATGTCTATTCCCTTCTCTGCCACATCGCAAATCCCCATAATTTCTGAAAAGCAGTTCTTCCTGGGCAGGTGGCCCAGGGCCCAGCCCACACCCACACTCCACCCCAGCCATTTTCTGATAGGGTGGAGTCACTTTCACAACAGAAGCCTTGACACACATTCAGCTCTGAGCACTGCTCTACCAAAACACTTGGAAACAATCTGCCATCTGCTTCATCAGCACACAACTATCACTCTCTTCCCCCCCCAGCACAAACCTGCTACACCAGCTGCTTCTTCCAGCCCTGCCTTCAACCACACTGGGCAGGACCAAGCACCTGGAAGAGCTTTTGCTTATATTGAGCCAAGAAAACAAGAGGACAGAGCCATTTCTCCTTCTGTTTGTTTATTTGTCATAGAAGAGCAGCCCAATCTGACAGGGCCTGGCTTCTTCACCTCGTCCTCGAGGCCATCAGCATGTTTTGGTTACAATCAGAGCAGGTGACGGGCACCAGGCCAGGAAGAGCAGCTGCACTGCCCTGCTGAAGAGCAGAGCACATCTTCACACGGGCCCAGTCAGATCCACAGAGGCAAGAGGTGCTCACTCTTGCACCACAGCCGAGCACACTTAAAACCACCCTCCACTGTGCTCAGGCTAGGCCAGAGCAGGGCTGGACCCAAGCAGGAGAGCCCAGGAGCTGATTTTAGGGGCACTTATTGCTCAGGTCTTGAATTTACAGGAATGGAAGTGGTCCAAGTAGGCTGAGCTTGGTCTCCCCCACTCTGCAGTGAGCCACCAGCTGCCTTAGAGGATCAGGTAAGTGTGGCTTAAGCACACATTGAGCACCCAGCCCAGGCACAAGAACAGCAAGGCAACCTGGGTTTATCACATGGGGGAAGCCTTTCAGGCTGTCACAGCCCCTGCTATGTACTAGGCACAGGCATGGGTACTGTACTGGGCAGGTCTGGGCCCTGAAGTCCCATAAGTACTGCCCCTACGTTCTCCACAGACACCTGGGCACAGATATGCCAGGGCAGGACTCCCAAGCTGGGCACACAGGGACCAGAAGGGACATGCAGCACTGTGGCATAGAACAAAGTGGCACAAGGCATCGTAGAGCAGGAGCACTCACACATGAGCTGGCAGTAACAAGCAGCCAGGGATGAATCTGCTCATCCACACAAGCTCTTGTGAGTCAGGGAAGAGGAGAGGGCACCAGGACAGGAAGCGGTCTCTTCTTTTGGTCCTACTCAGAAGGAAATGGCCCCTAGGCAGAAGAGCCAGATGTAGGCACTTGGGGAAAGTTCCTTTGGAAACACTGGAATGGGACTGCAGCCCCACAGCTGTGATGCAGGCAGCTGCCTCTCTGCTCAGCAACACTGAGAAACAGCACAAGCCCTCCCAGAAGCAGAAGAGGCCCATGGCTGCTCAGAGCAGAGGGGCTGAGCATGCAGACAGGGGACAGCAGGACTGGGCACAGGGGTACAACAGTCTGTAGGCACTTGACTTGGCTAGTGGCACCCAGGAGCAGAGGGACAGGTCCCAGCTGCCTCTGCCCCGGGGCTCTCATTGGCTCTGGGAGCACTTTACCCTCTAGTTGGCTTTGACCTTGCCATTGGTGACAGTGCCATTTTCATGGATGCTGCTACCGTTGTGCTGGGCTGCTTGTTGAGCCACCCTGGGCAACCGTTTGCCCTTGGTGTAGGACTGGTACCAAAAGTTGGAGAAGAGGATGAAGAAGATGGTCCCATAAATCCAGATAAGGTGAATGAAGATGGGGAACTGGTATTGGCAGTTGGGCATGAAGTAATACTGGGAGATGTGGACGGAGACAATCACAAACTGTGCCTGGGAGCAAGGCAGAATAAGAACAAGTTATTCATGGGAGCAGGGTCAGGGAACCCACTAGAGACCTTCTTTTTAAAGGCAACACCTAGACTCCTTTCCCAGTCTGAAGCAAAGGTCCTTATGGTGAGGCATTCAGCAGCAGCTAGAAGAGGCAGGCACAAGTCTCAGAGCAGCATATGCCTCTCACCCTCCCAACATGGCTGCAGCCCAGGAGCTAAACAGCACCCACACCCCAACCAGGCTGGTAGGGCTATCAGAGGTCCAAAGCTGCTAAAAACTCAGAGCAATATGCTACAGAGGAGACAACTGCTGCTGGCTGCACCTTTCAGAGGTATAAAGGCTGGCCTGCCCTTCACATGAGGCACACGCTCTGCTCCACCACATAGACTCACCAGCTGGATGGCTGTGATGTGCTTCTTCCACCACAGGTACTTCTGAAAGGCAGGTCCTGCTGCTGAGAGCCCATAGTAGAAATACATGACAACATGCACCATGGAATTGATCATGGCATGGAATGAGCCCATTCCCCCTGTTAAGATAGATTTTCCTTAGTGTAAGTCAATACTCCACAGCAATCAGCACTACACAGTTGCTAAGAGCACAGCAGGGCCAAAAACCCTTTCTCAGCATGCTGGGGTAACCATACCCAATCCATGCACCCAGACAGTTGCCATCTTACCTGGACCAAACTTCGCTCCCCACCACCAGCTCCATGGCAGAACAGAGTGGTGGAAAAGATGCAGGAATGTGACCTGTTCATTCTTCTTCCGCAGGACAAAGATCACCTGCAATGAAAGCCCACCAGCATTAAGAACCTGCAGCCCTGGAAGCAGTTAGAGCAGGCTGGGCCACTAATTCAGTGTGTGATCTCAATGATGCTTCCCACCCTCCCCACTCATTGTCATCACCCATTAGGTCACCCCACAGCTTCCAGAGCTGTAGCATGTAAAGAGTGGCCTCAGTACTAATATTCCAGGGTGGCCTCCTTGGCAGTGATGCCAGACAGAAGCACTACCAGGTCAGACTGGAAAGGCTGCAAAAGCACCTACCCCAAATACACTGGGCTCAGCTCCCTGCCCAGCAAGTGGTGAAAAGGCCTTCTCAATAACTCACCGTGTCTGTCAGTTCAATGAACTTGGAGAACACAAAGAGCCAAGCAACACTGACCATCTGAAACAGAACAGGTTAACATTAGAGACCTGCCTCAGCCTGAACAAGCCCAGTGAGTGAAGGGCTTCATACAGTTACCCTGGCATGAAACCAAGGCCCAGAGACTGCACATCCTCTGCCTCAGGAAAGACAAGAGCTGTGACCCTGCCATTCAAACAGAAGCACTAAAGGCCATCCCCACTTATCAGGAGAGGGATGAGAACTCACCCTGAGGGCCTTGGGGTCCTGTGAGAAGTCCACAGGGTCACATCGCCAGGTGTACCCAGTGAGCCACCCTGCCATCAGGAACTGCAACAAGAGCATCATCAAGGTGAGGCCTAACATATCACCCAGTGCACATCAAGCTCTGCACAGAAGGGCAGGGAACAGCGAGGAAAAGGGCTCCCCATCACCCACACAGCCTGCACACGCTGCTTTACACATGCCCGACCAAGCTACCGACAACTCACCTCATAGACTATGTAAAGGGAGAGTCCCACCAGAAAGAAGTTGTATAGCACCATGAACTTCTTCAGGTTTAAAGGCTTCCTGTTGGCCATTAGCCGGGGACCCAAGGATAGGACAAAGTAGACATATCCCAGAAGGATGCCCATCACAAGGAATGGGGACTGCATCAGTGGATAATCAGCGATGCGGGGGTCTGCAGAAAGAGCCACAGTGCAGAGCAATTAGCATCCTTACCCCAGGCTGCTGCCACAGTGGAGGCAAGGGTACGGCAATCCTGTTCTAGGACACAAGTGCAAGTAGGGAAGCAGTCTGGGAGCAGAGGCTGGCGAAGTCAGCCAGACTCAGCACAGTATAACCTGAAGCCATGCTGCAGGGCAGCCTGGAGATCATCTGCCCGGGAAAACACAAGTGCCCCAAAACAATTTACACAGTCACTGATGCAAGAGAGCCTCATAACAGGCAGCACAAAAACTCCAAAGTTGCATCTGGCAACTGTGTAAGGGCAAAGGCGGATGCAGTTACACTAAGGGATGCTTCAGGGATGACAGACCACCCCCCAGTGCCTCTGTCAGTAAAGCATGTAGCGCTGTCTGATAGCTGGGCAGAGCCAAACACTAACCTGCTTTCTTCATGAAGTCCTGATACATAGTCACAATCCCCTCCATGGTGGTGGCAGTGTCTCTGTGGAAAGAGGCAGGGAAGATAAAGTAGCTGTTTTCCCAGGATCACAGCCTACAGAGCACAGCCCTGCAGATCAGTAAACTCCAAGCCCAACTTCAGAGAAACAGTCATATATCTGGCCAGTGCTGCTTTCAGCTGACCACACACCAGAATCCACTTTCCAGCTGAGCCACAGGCCTCCTCACTTCTCACAGAGCCTGGCTCTGTTTCCCCAGCTCTGCTGGGAACCCCATCATTGAATGCCAGCAGTCCTTCCAAGGCAAGAACACAACATTTCAAGCCAGCTAGGAAAGCTTCCAACCTCAGCACTCTATCTCCAGCCCCTTAATCTTGCTCCTGCTGTACAAGCTCAAGCATTATCATCCACAAGCACCATGACATTGCCAACAGCATTGGCAGCCATATCTACTCAGCACACTTCTCTGTGTGACCCTGGAGCAGAGATGCAGGGCTGGCCCACACTCTCCACAGCACAGTGCCTTTATGGTCAGCTTTGGGTGCCTGCCAACTGATTCCCACCACAGAAGCAGCACACCATCACTGGCAGGCCCATTACATGAGGAAGGAAATCCATAGGTTCAGAAACAAACATCAGTTTCTGGTGTCAAAGTTCCTGGTTTCACATCCTTGCACAAAATCCTCCGGACAAGAAACTACTACCACATAATCTAGTACCTCAGAGGCCAGGTGCATCCTGCTTGGCAATGGCATTTCCACTCCCCTTCCAGACAAGAGAAAACCATATGATGGAAGGCTGTAGGGAGAAAGACTGGCACTCCCCACACTTGCTCAGCCTCAATATGAACACACACCAGAAAGTGATCCGGGCAGATGCTCTCCAGAAAAGCAGGAAGGACTCAGGCTCTTACTGCCGCAGGCAAGTTTTAAACGCTCTCACCCGTCCCCTGTTCTCCCCAACCTCTCCCCAGCCCACAGGACACCAGAGCAGCAGAAAGGGAGGCAGGGCATAGGCCCAGCCTCACCTGACTCATCCATCTGTGAGGGAGGCATTCCCCACAGCTGCTACCAGACATTCCACCTACCCCTTCCAAGAAGGTGCACTGGAGTCGCTGCCCACACATGCCTGGGGGAAACGGGTCCCCAGCCCAGCCTTCCCAGGAGATATATTGCTGCCACCTCCAGGAAGCACATAGCCTCTTCCAGACCAGCTAGGAGGCTGAAGCCAGAGTACCCTTCTTCCCAGTAAGGTCCCCAAGTACTCAGCAGCCACTGCCACCTCAAGCCCTCACCAGACAACACCAGCACTGCACCTTCAGCTTCACAGCAAGAGAAAGAACTCAATGTCATCTTTGCTGTAGGCAGGATGGCAGCAGACACTTCCTGTGCAGAGCTACCAGGCACCTCCATGGCAGGCTCTGCCAGCAGTAATCTTCAGGGGGGCCTGGCACACACCATTCTGGTTCACCATTCCCTGCAAATCAGTTTGGTGCAGCAGCAGTGCTGGCTCTGCGCCTGCCCAGTCATACCCTCTGCATTCCTCCAGACTGGGGAGTGCCACCTAACCTTTTTGCAAGGGCAGCAGGCAGGAAGAGGTCTCCTCCTTCACCTCAATCCAAAACACCTGTTCCCCCAAGCAAGGCTCCAGAGCAGCCTGCACAGTCATGCAGCCCAAGGACAGAGCCCAAGAAGTTCTGCTGTGTTTCAGAAAGCTCAGAAGGTGGTTCCTTATGCTATCTTGGAGGCAGATGAAGCAACAGGACAAAGCCCACTTAGGAATGATCCCCCCACATATCAGGGGCACCACTGCAGCAAAATACACATTCACCCTCCCAAGCAAGGTATCAAAGGGTTTAATAGCAAGTAATACTCACATGTAGTATCACCGTGATGCAAGAAATATTTAAGGTTCTGGGTACTGCCAAGATAATCCACTCACCATGTGCAGCAAAAGCCAGCTAGAAATGCAGCAGAAACTATTGCATCCTTAAGAGACACTCAAGGCTCAGCTGTGGGAAATACAGTAAGTACAAGTCTGGAAAGCTGCTGAGCTTTATGCTGCTTTAATGGCTAAGAGCAAGCTCCAAACTTGTCTGTCTAGTTTCAGCTTTCAACCACTACATCCAGCTACACCTTTATTTGCTAGATTGAGGAGCCCTCAAGAGTCAGCTCCCAGCAGAGGCACCTGACTATTCAAGGTCTGTGTTTATCTTATCAAGGTGAATGAGTCAACCTTACTACAGGTCCAGGGCAGAGACAAAAATCCTGCTGAGTACTTGCCTATTTTGAGCAGGCTAGGATGAGAAGAGAGTGTCAGCTGTCTTTGAATTCATAGCTACATCTCACACTGCAGAAACACATTTCAGCTCAGACACTACGGATCACTTCCCTGACCCTGGGCCAAAGCCCCCAGTACCACTGGCCAACTAGGACCCCAGCTCAAAACAATTCAGGGTCCATGACAGCTATTCTCCCAAGCAGTGGGATAAGCCCTTTTCAAACCAGGACTAGCACAGAAGTCCCTACCAGTGTGAACAGTAACAAGTCTGTCTTATTGCTGTTTTGGGAAGTGCCTCCGACACTCCTACAGCCACACATGCCACAGGAAGTTGGGAGCCATTGAACCTGATCTGAACACAGGCTCTGGGCAAGCACCAAGATTTCTACCAAGACAGACATAGTAGAATTATGCTACAGGCCCTTATGGAAAGGACCTATATGTTTTCCTCAGTTTCTCTAGGCAGAAAAACATCCTGCTAAATTAAGCTAACAGAGCAACCACATCTCCAGGGAAACCCCTGAGATCTTCAGGTCTTTGGAAGACCTGGCATCTGTCCCCACTGGCATGCTACATCATCCTACATCAAAGTGGCCAAAGTATGCCTTGCTCAGTGAGCAGATGCAGGTATGTCTTGCCCTCCTCTGTCCTTCAAGGGGCAGCCACTGGCCTTGGGGTGTTGACAGTTGAGCAGCAAAGTGGGAGTTACACGGCACACCCAAGAGTTACCTTCACTGGGCAGGGGGATGTGAAGTGCACTGGCCTGCCTAAACCATGACTGCTCCATGCCAGCCTTTCTGGTGCAGGCAGGGGTTTTCCAGCACAGAGCATCAACTGTCCAGGAACCTGAACTCTCCTTTGTGCACAGCATCCCTCCGCACTTTGAGAGGGGTTCACCACCCAGACACACATTGGCTCTTACTGCACTCCACGCTACACAGCGCATCACACAGTGCAGGTGTTCACAGCTCAGTGGTTGGATCTGTCCTCTCTGCACATGGGGGACACTTACTTTCCTCTAACTCCTCCTAAATCCTGACCTTCTTAAGCAAGGAGTGGGGAAGAGATGCAGAACCCAAAGCTGAGCCTTGAACAGCTGAAGAGAAATCAAGCAAATAGGTCCAAGCATCCCAAATGAGCAGGAACCCTAGGGGCCCAAACACACCCTAGATGATATAGAGAAACCTTACAACACATCTCCTATCTCTCAGCAACAGCGAGTCACTTCCCCGTGTCAGACAAAAAGTTCCCACTATTTGCAAACTAGAGTATCAGGCCACAATCTGCTCCAGTAACCAACATCAAGGATTAAATACTTGCTTACGCCAAGCAATGTGTAGACTGCATATTTCCAGCAAGCTATACAGCTAATTAGTGCAACTTCAGCAACAACAGCAAGGCCTTTTATGACCAGCCCCAGTCAGACCACAGCACTGTCAGAACCATGACACTGACAGAGACCAGAGCTCAACCCAGTAAGTTTTGTTGACAGCCTTGCAGGGCACACATCTCCCCACACAACAACTATCTGCAAGCAACAGACTCTGCCCCAGACATCGAACACTCCTACTCCTCAGCATTCAGGTCAGAAATCAGTCCTGTAATAGGTGCAAAAGCAAACACCCTCATCTCCCCACTAGTTTAATTAAAGGCAGCACCAAATCCTTCTGGTAGATGGCCACAGAGCTGCCACCCCAGGGAGAGCTGGCACAGGGCCCTTGCTGAACTGGCTAAAGCAGGCCTGGCCCTGTGGGGCTTCCCAGGGAGTAGCAGCCCTCAAAGGTCAGGAGATAATCAGTTGGCCAGATGTGAAACTAACATCCCTGACCTACAAGCTGGCAACAGGGCTTGCTGCCTGATGCAGCTTTGAGCTCCACCACCTCTCAGGAAGAGGCATCTTCCTCCCCCAGCTCCCCACCACAGCACCTACCCAATCGCCTGGCATTCCAGAAAATCACCATGGGATCTAACAAAGCCTGCACACAGCCCCATGTGCCCATGGACTACATTTCCCTGCAGAAGAGTGGAACTGATCAAGCCAGCCACAGAGAGGGGTGTGTACTGCACACACAAGGCTGGCACCACAAAACATCACCAAGAGCTGACAGCCACAGCTCCAGCAGCTTTCCTCAGCTTATGCACAAGTGAATCCAGCAAGATGAGGAATATGAACATTTTTGTGCCCCAAACAACACACAGGCAGCAAGGCAGTCAGAGCAAGATGAGAGAGAAGGAGCCCATCCAGCAATAAGCTGCAAACCCCTATTTTCTGTCAACTCTGCAGTGGGATGACTCTAAGACTGAAGTGCAGAGTGAAGCACAGGAAACAATTTGGATCTCCACTGTCTGCTGCTCTGTGCCCAGTGAAAGAGAGAGGGGCTTGTAACCAGGCAGTACACACTTATTTCACACACAGCATCTCCTAACACCAACTCAAACACATGCAGCAGAGGCCACTCAACAGGAGAGCTGTATTCAAGTACACTTGCATTCCTGCTAATAATTTCAGCCATTCACCGAAGACTCAAGCTAAGATAGCATTGCCCACATGCTTCTAAAGTAATGTTTTTTCTCAAAAGAAATCAGTATAAAGATATGCCTGTCACCAGCCACAGAAGACAAGTCTGGCAGGACAACCAGAGCTTCTATGTTTTAAGTGTGGAAAGCCACACCAACAGATGTAGGCAGTAAAGCAACTCTGCTAGCCTGGCACCTCAGCTCTGAGGACCTGGGGCAAACACTGATTGGAATTTGTGAGCAACCAGTCCCAGAACTCCATTCACAACCTAACTACAAAGACTTGATGCTAGCACCACCAGATAAGTTTTCCTATTTGAATCCTTTCCATTGGTCACTTCCTCTGGCTCACCTACTTCATGCTGAGTGTCAAAGGACACAGCCAACAACCTGGTACTGGAGGTACTGAGAGACATAAGGGATGCAAACTCTCCAAGTCGTGATATGTAACACCTCTTGCAAGAGCTGCCATTGCAACCGGTGAGGGCATCACACAGGCTGGGTGCTGCCCCTGGCACACTGGATCCAAGTGGCACGAAGTGTCCTGCCTGAAGTTGAGCAGTTTCCTCATCCTCACCAAGTGTGTGTTAATACCCTACCATTCTCTCACGCAGTGGCTGTAAAACCCTGAGGCCTTTGGATAGCATCCTACAAACAGATTAAGCTCTCCCCTTCCCATACTCACTGGAAGCAGGGAAAGCAAGAGGAGACTCCCAGATTATCAGGACAGCTATGACTGACAGTCAGTGTGGCACCTCACAAGCTTTCAGGGAAAGGGGGACATCGATTGCAATAGGGTTGGGTAACCTTGTACAAAAATCAAGGCAGGTAATCAGACTTCAAGGTCCCCACAAGCGCATACCTTGCAGTAAGAGGTTTAATATGCACAGCATACTTTTTTCAGGGGCAGCACCTCCCCAAGCTGTTAAGAGTAGGTTTACTCCTTATCACATTCAAAGCTGGTGGCTGCATATTCAGAGAACTGATATCAGTAGAGATGAGAGCATATGAGATGAGGAAAAAAAAAAAAAAACAGAAGAGGCAACATTAGGCAGAAAATCTGACACAGCAAGGAACAAAGGAATAAAGAAGTGCAGGGAAAAAATAAACAATATGAGATACCAGCAGAAGTGGAAAAAAGGTATTTCCTTTCTGAACTAACCATATTGATCTGTGGCACTCCCTCATACAGCACCAGGTGAAGGGGGAAGATAGAGATGGCTGAGCTCCCTCTCTGAAGTGAAGGCACCCAGCAGCCTCCCCGAGTGCACAAAGCACACTCAGGAAGGACAGAACTAGGCAGGTGGCAGGAGGGCAGGCAGGGCTACATTGAGCTAGGCCAACTTCTAATACCTGCATCCGAAATCAGGTCAGCCTTCTAAAGCCACCTAGCAAAGAAACAGAGCACCCCTGTCTGGAGGTGGGACAGGCTGCACCACAGCACTCATCTCTGGTTTTAATCACTATGCAAATGCCTCAATATAAGGCTGCACCTCTGTTCTTGCAGCCCTGGCTGTAATCACAATACAGTAATGATTAGTGTGTTCTTCCCCACTCAGGCCTGCACATTAATTAGACAGGTATATCAAGACAAGTCGGACATTAAAATACACAAAGCAAGAGGCAGAAAGGAAAGACTAACAAATTCCCTCCAACAGCTTTATTTCAACTATTCAAGAAGACCTTTGGGCCTCAAGAAGGTATGAGCCCAGAGCCACTTCTCAATGAGACAAGAGGCTGCTGCCTGGAACTTACCATGACACCAGCTTTGGGTTCTGTACCCTCCACACCAAGAAGGCAGTGCAGTCACACCATCTTCTAACAAGAGAGCAGGATATTCTCTGACAGTATGAAGAGGTCATACTCCAGTAGCACAGTATATGCACCTAGAACCCAACATGCTTGAGGCTTAATGGTTTCCACATTCAAGGAGGTTCACAGCCTTCCAAGCAGAAAGAAAGTGAAGTATGAAGCCTGGCTATCTTGACATGGGTGTAGATTGACCACTCATTCAATGCACATGCTTCTATTGCTGTATCGACAGGGAGAGCCTCGTAGGGTTAAGTAAAAGCAGCAGGAGTTATAAAATTTGTGTGTGCACAGAGCAGATCTTAAACTATGAGAGCAAGCTAGCTGATCTGATTCACAGAGTAAGACAGCTCCTTGCAACAAAGCTGGAGAACTTGCTGCCAGTGACAGCTCACCACCTCAAGCCATCCCAGAGCAAAGAATCGACCCTGTGACACACTAAATCAAGAAACAGGGAAATCAATAAATATCAGATCCAGTTGTCACCTGCACCATCCTCAAGCCACTAAAGGCTCAGAATGCAGACAACAGCCTGATGGTAGGGAATAGGCTGTGGCAGCTACAACTTGTCATCTCTGTGCAACAGCAGCCCCACAACTCCTGCAGGGAAGAGTCCTGTCTCCTGGGGACCGTCTCCTCCCTATAAGAGCCCAAGCTGCCTCACCTGTTTGACTGGCAAGAACCAGACTTTCCAGCCCAAGTACTCCCACCATCGGACAGCCAGTAGGGCACACACTACCAGAACTCCAACACAGAGCATCTCTTGGGCCATCACAGGCACCACTCCCCATGTCCCTTGTAAGTGTCTCAGGCTAAGTGTTCACTGTGCTGTAACCCCCAGCAGAAAAGAAGAAAGCATTCACCTGTAACATTCAAGGACAGCACCCAGTCAAGCACCTGCCCCTGATACCAGCTTCAGAGCTTCCTCAGGATGCAATGCTGTTCTCCATCAGCAGAGAAAGGTGACACTATGCTACTTCAATAAGCTCCCTTATTTTTTATCTCTAACATATGGTATGAGACACCTGTAGGTCAGAGTGAGCTTTGATTCCCAAGTCTCAGTTTTAACAGTACTTTCATATTACACTTCTTCCCTGAAGGACCACATAATCGCCCCCACCAACAGGCTTTCAGGAAACAAAAATAAGAACACAACACAAGGCAGGACCACAGAGGCCCAGGCTGTGTGGGTGGCACAGCTTAATCCCACAGCAAGATGTAGCAAGTAGATGCTGCAACAGCTGGCATCTTGCTGTTTCTCATAGGAACAGGCTGTTAGCAGCAGCTCACACCCATGAGCTAGAGGGGCTTCCTAGGAAAGAGATAAGGCACAGCAGTCTCAGCCAAGCCCCAAGGGCTCAGCCAGCTGTTTGACTCTAAACTACCCTCGGGAAGCTGCCCAGCAGGTCTGGTGGGAAGGTCAGCTCCATCCAGCTAGGAATCTGCCCTGGCTGCATTCTGGTAGAAGAGAAGGTGGTCAGCTTGGGACAGCACAGCAGGACAGATGCACTGCTGCACAGGCAATCCTGGCCTCCAGGAGGGGAACAGATGCTCTGAGAAAATGCGCTAGGAGGTAAAGCACCAGTGTTATCCCATGCTGCCCACTGAGCACAGGAAGGGCTATTCACCCCACTTTTCCTCAACATGAACAGAGCAAACATGATCAGCCACAGGGAAAGCACCTGACAGCCCCTCTGCAGACAGCAGCCCAGGCACTGAGGCATAGACTGACAGCCCCAAAGCTTAGCCTCTTGTTTCAATGCCTATTTATGCTGCCTCATTTAGTCTGTTACAACGTAAAAATAAGTAGCTTTCCCAGCTTCCCCTTCGTTACAACAGAGGAACTGGCCCAAGTAGAGATCTACAGACCAAGCCCTGTACTGCCAGTGGTTATCGAGCCGACAGTGGTCCAGGAAGCACAGACCCCTGTGAACGACCACACCAGTGCCAGGTCAGCCTGATGCCAGGCAACTGCTGCTACCAGGGGGGTGACAGTGACCTCCTCCTCTTGCCACCGCGTTCCAGAGCGAGGGCCAGCGGGAGGCCAAGCACCTACACGAGCCGGCACTCAAAGCTGACATTGTGTCGCAGCAGCGGGGGAGGCCTGGTACTGCCACCCTGCCCGGAGGAGGAGGAGAGAGCCATCTGAATGGTTACATTGATGCCGACGGCTGGGTAAAAGAAAGCTCCCCGGCCGCCGGGGGCTGCTCGCGCCCCGCTGCCGAGAAGCCCAGGAGACCACAGCCCTCGGCTGCGCAGCGTACCCGCAGCTCTCAGAGCGATGCCCATGGCAGGAGCCGAGCAGCGCCCCGCTCAGCCTTGCTGCCACCCCTGCGAGTCCCTCTGGCAAAGGCCCCGGCGCCGCTGCAGCCGGAGGGAGCGCCGGGTCCCCCCCGCCCGGGCGGTTCCCGGCCCGGCTCGGGTGTGGCGCGGACGGGCCCGGAAGCGGGGCCTGCGCGGCGGGGAAGGGCCGCAGCGGGCCCAGAGAGGCACCGCGCCGCCGCCGCGACGTGTGGGGGTTCAGCCACCTTTCAGCGAGCCCGCGGGGTTACTCCGCTGCCTGTGGAGCTGCGACAATCCCGCCAAAACGCCAACAGGGCGATGCCGATCTCGCTCCTGAGGCTGCGCAGCCACCGATCCCTGAGCAGGGAAGCAGGCGGACCCTGAGCTCGGGCCACCGGCCAGCAGTGGGGAGGCAGCCCCGTCACGGCCGGGACACAGCGCGGCCTCTGGCAGAGGCCTGCCGGGACGGAGGCCGGTGTTTGTGCCACAGCACACAGCGTGGAGGGACAGTCCTTCCCCCCGACCGGCCGGGAAAGCATCCCAGCCTCGCACAGAGGGGCCGGCGCTGCCCCGAAGGAGAGCAGCCGACTGTGGAAGGGAATTGCACCCTTCCCTGGCACCATGGGTGCGCTGAGACAGCGGCACCAGGCTGCGAGCCAAGGAGCACTACAGCTCCTCACAGAACCCTGTTGCTTTTGAGAGAAAAAAAAAAAAAAAAAAAGCAAAAAACCAAAACCCCACAAACCCAAAAACCACTTCAACAGTTCAACTCAGACTCCGCTCGTGTCCCTCCGTCTGACACGGGCGGGTTTGCACACCGGTGGACTTGCCACACAGTGCTGTGGGTACCCCCCTTTGCGGGGGGGTGACAGCCTCCACAGCCGCACCCAGCGTGATCACCCGGCAAGGGCACGTCACAGTATCGCAACACCCATCCCACCCATCAGACCACGGCCTCCCCACCCCTGTGGTGAGGAGACACCACACACCTCCCCC
Source organism: Pyrgilauda ruficollis (assembly GCF_017590135.1). Classification (NCBI taxonomy): domain Eukaryota; kingdom Metazoa; phylum Chordata; class Aves; order Passeriformes; family Passeridae; genus Pyrgilauda; species Pyrgilauda ruficollis. The sequence continues at coordinate 8,598,384 of NW_024527710.1, forward strand.
CGTGCCCGTGAGCATCCCAGGTGACAGGAACATGGACATACACACGAGCCTCCTCCAGCAGCCTAGTTAACAGGTGCCAAGCCAGCACATGGCTTCCCCAGGGCAGGACCCACCATTCCTGGCAGCAAAGCTTAAACCCCCAAAGCAGCCGAACCCTGCTAAGGCCTCCTCAGCACCCTCCGGCTCTACAACCACCTTCCGAAGCCCCCTCAGCACACCCCAGCGACCAGCCCCGACCCACCACTAACCTCGGATACCTCCACCCGAACTCCCCCCTCACAAAGACCCGAAATGATCGCTAGAATAGACCAGACATCCCCACCTCACCCCCTGCCCGACAAGACCGGACCCCACACCCTCCACCCCACGGCCACCCGCACTCACCGCCAGCCGCACCCCAATCTGCCGCCGCCACGGCCGCCCCCGCCATTAAAGCGGGAAGCCCCGCCCCTTCGTCGCTGCCGATTGGCAGAAAGTGCAGAGTCCCGCCCTCGGGAGAGCCGCGACCAATCGGCGCGCCCGCCGCGTCCCGCCCTTTCCGTGGCCACGCCCACCGCGGCGGGGCTTGAGGGGCCGGGCGGGCTCTGCCCGCAGGGCCGAGCGGCGTGAGGGGAAGGTGGAAAATGGCTGGGGAAGGGCGCGGGCTGCGGTGGGTCAGCGAGCGGTGCGGAGGGCTGGCTCCAGGGTGCTGGTGACGGCATGAGGGAGACCCGTGCAGGTCCATAAACCTGCGGCTCATAGGCTTTTATCCCCCTCGTGACACCGCAACAGGCACCGGACAGAGCCCAGAGAGGCCGCTCTGACCGCGTGCAGCTTCCAGAGTGTTTCCATCCCGTGGTGCCTCCACAGCCAGGCCAATCCGCCTCCTAAAAAGTGGCCGGGACTCGACTCACTCTCCTCTGCTCTGAAGGCACTTTCAGAACTCACTATTCTAATTATTAGGAATCATCTCATTTCCAGCTTAATTTGATGCACGGCTGGTTAATAAACACTTGTTCCTGTGCCAGCATTGTAATTTATCTCACCACGGTCCTGCCTCGGTGTTGATGCTACAGTGTGTTTGTAGACTGCAATCATCTCCCTCTCAGCCATTACAGGGAAGACTGAACAAGTTTTTCCAGCATTTTCTCACTAGTCTGCCTGTCCCTGCACCTAATGCCATGGTAGCTCTTTTTGCTGTACTGCTGTTCACCTTTCCTCTCCTGGAGATGGGTGACCAGAAGCAGTTACAGGCTTGTGCTCACCTAGTGAGAATTTCCCACCTGGATACAGGCAGGGCTGCATTTGCAGAGGCAGGTCAGTGTCTCTTCTGGTGACTTTCTTGCTCTTTTCTGATGGTACAGCATTCCTCTACTTTCCCCAACATTGTTAATGCACTACAACATTCTGATTTCATCAGATTACACCTAATATTTGTGCCAGTCCTTAAGGAAAATAATTTATAAAAATATCCTCAGTAGTACCTCAGTAGTAACCTGTGTGTCAGTCTTTGCTTTCATCTTGACCTGAACCACTCCTTCCCACATGGAATTCCTGTGCTTCTTTCTGCCCCAACATCTACCATGGTTCCTAATTGATCCCAAGGTTCAGAGCTTTTTCTCTGGAGTCCACACAGGGCCTAGAGCTTTATAGAAAGGAGGTTTTTTTAACTATCAACTTAGTCGACATAATAAACTTTATTTTATTCTCCATTTGATGTCTGCGTGCTGTGTTACTCTTTAACTGGATACTATTAACACCAGACTGGCAGAGCCAAAGCACTCTGGATCACTTTTTCTCCCTTGTTAAGTATAGGCATCAGACTTGTTTGTTATTCTTCACTGTTTTTCTTTATTGTTTTCCTTTTATCTTGCAACATTACTCTATTTTTAGTTGATTTGTGCTCCAATTCAATGGAAACCTTGCTATGTAGTTTGTCATGAAATTAGAGATCGGTGGACTCCTTCACACTCCCTTGTACTGGATTATTTTCCACCTTGTATCCTGCATCTCATAGCTTTCTCCAAGCATTCCTTCTCTCCTCTGGATCCACCCTTGCTGGCAGGCTTGTCAGGCTCTAACAACGAGCCCCAAATTGCACAGCTCAGCCTCTTCCTGCTATTGGAATTAATTTCCAGGTCACTCTCTTTTCTTTTGCTCTGAATGCAATTTATTTCTCCTCTCTTGGTCCTGGACTCTATTTCCCTGTTGTGTCTGCCACCTCCACCATTATTTCTGCATGGTATTTGCTCATTAGTTTTTTTCATTTCTACTGCATCTTCTGCTTCACTCATTAATTCTCCAACACATCAAATAGATTTCACCATTTTACTTCTCCTCCATCAGTCTCTTCTTTCCACACTCAGTAGCTTTGATGGGTTCCCTTTGTCTGCATATTGTTTACTTCCCATGCTCAGTGGGTGTCTGGGTTCCTTGGTGCTCACCCTTCCCACACCGTTTGCAGTGCTGCAGCAGCCCGGACAGGAGCTGGAGCAAGGACCCTGCTCTGCAGGAGCACCCTGGCTGCAGGGACATGGATTTGGTGCTGTGCTCTCCAAGGGGGTGATGCAGGGTCCCCTCCTAACCCCTGGGGACAGGCCTCCAGCAAGGACTTGATTAATCTGGTACGTGTTGTGGATCTGGGTTTCTGCCTTCCAGCCTCTTTGGAAGCAGGGTAGCACAAGAACACACAGCAAAGAATATCCCTCAAAAATAAGGGAGGTGGGGGAGACAAGTGATGGGACCTGTTGTGTACAGCCTGATCTTCCCAAGGTGTCTTGGGACAGACTCTTTCACAGATGAGTAATCTTCTGCTTGCATCTTGAATCCTGCCCATCTGACCTGAAATCTGGGGGAGAGAAGCTGTTTGCAGCCAGCCAAGCGTGCCACCCTGACTGCAGTCTGGACCACCAGACCAGAGATGATCCTGTCACATGCCTGCACGAGGGAGTCCTGCCTGCTCTAGCCACTCCTGCAGCTGGCACAGCCCTGCAAGTCATTAACTCTTCACCTGCAATTCAAGAAACAACCTGTGCTTGCACCCAGCAGCCTGGGCTGCAACAGGCTCCAGTCTGGAAAAGCTTAAGCTCCTTCCTCCATCTCTTACCTGGATAACAACATATCATTTTCATTCTAGCTTTAGTGAGGGTCTTGCTGGTCCTTCTTAGCATGGGGATCCAGTCAGATGGAGGTGGCTGGGAGCCTCTGCATTCCTCCTTTGCACTGTTCCCTCCACTGCTCCTTGTCTCCTGCTTGCTCCTTGCAGAGCCAAGTGCACCTCTCTTTCCCCTCACAGCTCTGCCCTGGTGCAAAAAGCAGATGTGGGCTCATGTAACTTGCTGAAGGCACAAATACTGAAGCCATCCTCAGTGCACACAATTACCAGACTATCAGATGGGAAGATCTGTAAGAACTAAGCAATGGAAAAGGAATGAAGTTCATTGAGAGGTTATGACCTCAGGGATTAGTAATGATAATTTTTTCTGCATGTAATGAGAGATGCTGGTGCAGTGTTGTATCTTTTCTGGTGCCAGTCTTGAAGACTGGCTTAGGCTCACTGCGCACCTGGGTGGGAAGAGGGTGGTTTCAGTCTCTTCAGGTGTCAATTTTCTCAGTTTTCTGACAATATAGAAATTCTAAAAATCTTTGTTTTCTGGGGAACTAAAATATCCTTTTTATCATGCCTGGTTTATATAGTAAATTTATATTCTCTTATTCAATGAATTTATAACTATGAATTAATTTTTTTAATACTGATCAATTGAACAGTGAGAGTTTTATTTGGCAAAAACATGAACATTATTCAACTTGAAAAAATCTAAAAGAAAATAAAAACTTCAAATTAATTCAGTGAAATTAAACACATAAACAATTTGCCCTGTAATTTTTCAGTAATGTGTTTGACACACATAGTAAATTTACACACCTTAATACACTTGGGGAGTGAGAAGATGATTTACAGATCCTCCCATCCTTTTCTATTTAATCCTGAAAAACCAAAAATTTTGCATGTCACCAGATAAAAACACTGAATGTAAATTGGCTCTCTAGCGTTGTTTTTCCCTTCTCCCTTTCCCTGAGGCTGGACTCTAAAGCAGTATCAACCACAAATTATTGCTGCACACTTTCTCTGTGGCTCCATGGAAAAAAAAATGGTTAGTTGATTATGCTCACAATTGCAACACATCCAAGAAATGCTCCTACAATACCTCTGTCTATACTGAGAGAATCAAAAAAGGCTTTTATGGCCACTAGAAGTGGTGAGAGATGACACTACTCAGCACCTAAAGGCCCATTAAATGCCATCATGTCACTGCAATTTCAATAAATGGAGGTGGGCAGGTAGGCCATGCCTGGGCATGTGTTCAGGCTGATGTGTTGCCTCCTTCCATGGCTGATATCAAGATTAAGTGACTCACCTTGTGAAAAATTTTTTGTTATTTGTGCTGATTACATTGTAGTGGCAGTAAAGGCCAAATACCCCATCACTGTTGCCCTCTTCCCTTAAGCCAAAAGAAATGCTTGCATTCCTGGAATGTGAGGTCCCTATAAGCCCCTCAAGCTACCAGCAAACAGCCCATAACATTTCTGTAGCCAACAGGCATGAAATGACCCCGCTGGAACCCCTGCTGTAACATGACACTTAGATTTACATTTAAACGTCACCTGCAAAAAGGCATTCCCCGAGCTGGAAGGGGCAATGCAAGCATCACCTGGGAGCTTGCTGGCACTGTGGTGATGCACTGGAGCTTTGACAGCAGACTTTCACCCCGGTGTGTTTAATTGCTGGACTTTGCCTGCCAGCTGGGGTGGGCAGCACACATGACTGTTGTTTCCTACAGGGACAAGAATTCTTTGTCAGCTGCATAGCAGCCTCACCAGCGTGAGGCCTGCCACCCACCAACCTCCATGGGCTGGCAACATCACCCCAGCAATACAGGACACCCTGGGGTCCTCCACAGATGTCCAGAAGTCTCAGCCCACTCTGGACCTGTTAAAGCACCCTTATTTGTTCCTGTGGCCTAGAGGATAGTCTTATGGAGTAATGGTGCTTGTTTCAAATCCATCAAATCGTGGGGCGGGGGGAGGGAAAGAAGCCAAGCCATAGCCATAGCAAGGTGTCTGAGGATACTAAAAGCCTGGAGAAGCCCATTTTTTGGTGTCTCTGCACAGCAGCAGGCATGGCAGGACCACCTCAAGGCCCAGAGTGGACTGGCAGGAGGCTGGAAAGGGTCAGGAGGTCGGAAGCTTTCAGGACATGCAGCTCAACAAGAGCCCTTGGTCACTGTACCAGTATTGGTGAGTGGCCACAGGCCACACCTTGGCAGAAGAGCTCTGGGAGCTCTGTCTCTTGTAGGGACATGAAAACTGCCCCTTCTCAGGCACCTTTCAAAGCTGGGCACATGGGCATGACACTTCATGGGCACATGCTCCTGAAGAGAGAAAAAGCAGGTGATGACAAAGACATGGTCCTGCTCATCCCCAGAGTCCCCTTTTCATATGAAGTAATTTCATTTTACCTCTGTGATTTAAAGCCCACAGGAGCTGATCATCTCTGGCAACCTGTCCCAGACTGCCTGGAGCCTGAGGGAGCAGCTTTGTGAAGCTAGGTGACTTCTTCACTCAGGCAGTTGTGATTACAGTCAGATTTGGTGACTTGACACCCATATGTCACACTCTGCAACTGTGTCCCAGCCTGTCTTCCTAACTTGGGGATCAGCAGTGCCATGCAGCTCCATGGAGTGAGCAAAGGTAGAAGAAAAAACCCTCCCAAGTGCTTTAGGCTGTGCTGGGGACTTTCCTGAGAAGACTTTGCCTTGACCTGAAGTGGCCACAGAGTCCTCAGCAGAGGCTGCCCAGGGCAGGGGTTTCAGGTGCTGCACCTCAGCCATGGGGCAGCAGGGTGTGAGCTGCCAGGCATCAGGCTGAGCACGCTGCTGCTCACTCCACAGAGGCTAAGCCATAGAAAGGATATTGTCAGAGCAGAGGATTGTTCTGGGAGAACAGGCTGCACAAAGAGGAATTGTTTTGCCATGAAATGAGGCCATGTTTAGCTCCAGCCAGGGCTGGGCTTTGCCTGTCTGTCTGGGCTGCAGGCTGGCAGGGGATACTCTCCTCTTCTCTGGCCTGCCTGGCATCTTCTCTGCTTCTGAGGTTGTCCACTGGCACAGTCAGCAGCACAAGTACATGCCCTGAGACCCATAGTGGGTAGGGAGAAAAAGGAAATTAAGGGATAAGAAAACTTGTGGCAGGTCTGCCATGACCTCCTGCATCTGCCTGGCAGGTCCAAGGGGCACAGGGGAAGGGAAGAGCAGCAGTGGGGCAGCTCCCATAGTGAGAGGCTGCACTGTTTCTCCCAGTAACAGGTATGTACTCACCTCTCCAAAAAGTGTTGTTGATGGCCTCCCTGAATATGTGTGAGGGGACAAGCATCTTGCACCTGAGCTCCAGCAAGACACACCAGAGAGCACAGGACACAGAAGCAAAGGGAGAGGGAGCTGCATGCTCAAAACATGGGTTGGAACACTCTTATAATTTCCTATTGGTTTTACTCCCTGTGTGAGTGAATACCAACATTTGAGAGGAATGGTGGATGCACCCACAGCAGTATTCTGTGAGTCATTACTTCCGCAGCAGCCGCAGTGGGGCTTCCGCAGCCCAGGGCTGCCCGGCTCCTCCCGCCGCAGCCCCGGTGCTGCCCGGCTCCTCCCGCCGCAGCCCCGGTGCTGCCCGGCTCCTCTCGCCGCAGCCCCGGTGCTGCCCGGCTCCTCCCGCCGCAGCCCCGGTGCTGCCCGGCTCCCTGCCCAGCCACAGCCCCGGTGCTGCCCGGCTCCTTCAGCCACAGCCCCGGTGCTGCCCGCTCCTCCCGTGTGCGATCAAGTCACGACCTGATGCATTGTTCTGCAGACAGAGCAAAACAGGTTGTGCCATGATGACCATGATGAAGAGGAAGATGATGACTGACACTGTTTGTCCTGCTGTGATGCCCATGAGAGCCTAAATAAACAAAAACAAGACAGCCAAAATTGGTTCCACAGCCCCACTTATGCAGAACATGTTTCTCAGGGGGATGCAAACCACTCCTGTGTTAGCTACTGCCACGGGCTCTAGGGCACTGCTTTGAAGTCCCGCCAGGCTGCTGCAGCAGAGCAGGAGACAAGAGCTGTCTCTCTCATATCACACAGCAGGACCCCGACTTCAGTACCAAAAATAAACTCCACATAAACATCCGCTGCACGTTTCAAAGCCAAATTCCCATGGGAGCAGCACACCTCTGTGCTGCACACCAGGGTGGGGGGAGCCCAAGGCTGGCACATGGCAGTGGGAGACAGACACATCCCACCAAAGCCACCTGGCAACTGGCATAGATTTTTGAATATTGTGTGTTCAAAAGAGGAACATCCTGGGAAATGCTGCAGCTTTGAAATAACACCGACAGACGGCAATGCCCTAAAGCATGGCCTTTACCCCAAGGTATGGCCAGCAAATAAAAACCTCAATGCAAAAGTACCCCTGAGGCACAGTCTTTACTCAGAGGAAAGGAGCTGACATAGCAGGCTGGACTTAGCACCCACTGCTATTTCAGTGCAGAAACTGCTTGGACATGATGGTAGCAAAGGGAAAAGCCTTAGAACAAGCAGGTAAATCAATGACAGAATCTGAACAGCAGTGATAAGATAGCTGCTGCAGGAACTACAGCTCTTGAACCCCTGACTTTAGAAAATATGCATCTCAGTCAGAAATATACATGCAGTAATTTCCTTTCTTTTAAAAAACACACTCCAAAAAAATAAAAAGGACAAGGGCTTCTCCTTCAGAGGAGCCAGACAGCATGCTTTGCATTATGCTTATGTACAGGGTTGCCCCTAGGGAAATTGCAGAAGGTTTTCATTAATTTCTAAGTGCAGGTTTCCACCAAGGCAGCGTTCCTGGATCCAGCCAGAGAGCTGCAGTATCATAGGGTCAGTAAATAAACTATGGAATCACATCAGCTTGAACTATTTTTATGGCATGTATTACAAATACATCCAAACATCCCATTTCTTGAGCATGAGCTTTTACCACCACAGCATCTCTGTGAGGCACAAAGTGGTAACATTTTATGTGTAAGATAGTTGAAGGTTTATTGCACTTGGGTGGAAAAAGGAGATCCATGGGATTTTTTGAAAACACCTGTGTATTCATTTGTAGGCACCAGCTGTCACATAGACAGGCTCTGTCTCTCCTGGGGCCACCAAGCTCATGCAGGGAGCCTGGGGAAAAGCAAAGACCCAGACTGGGGAGCTGTTTCCACCACTTGACCACTTACCCTGTGTTTGTGCCTTTGACTTCCAAGCAGTCTCTGAGCTTTTCAGAGGTCAGTTAAGATGCATCTTCTGCTGCTGTTTGCGTGTGTTTTTCTCTCCTCTGTGAGCTACAGGTGAGGCTGCTTTGGAAACAATGCAGATGAAAAACTTGGCTGAACACCCTTTGTCAGCACTCACCCCATTATCTTGCTTTTTAGCATAAAAAAGTGCTCTGGCTTTCTCAACCCAACCCCACAAGACTTCTTCTTTGGTCCCAGATGTTTCTGGCAGAAAGATCCTATCCTCGCAGGAGGATAAAATCCAACCCCACAGCCCACACCGAAGCCCTGCCTTACCTGTTGTATGGAGAGTGGAGAACTGAAGAGGTTCCTCTCACTCCTCTGTCCCCCTATCTTTTCAGCTGCTTCTTCCCTCACACCTCACAGACTTCACTTCGACTATAAAGGCTTAATGACATCCACTTAAAAGATCTGTAGGTTAAAAAAACAAACAACATATTATGTTTTGCTTGTTTAAACAGAAGACATCTGTGTGCACATTGCTGCTTGGGGACAGGACAAGAACAAACAAGCAGCAGGTGTTTGTCATGCTGATCACTGGATGCAGAGAGATGCAGGGAAGTGGTGGCACCACTCTGAGCTTCATGGCTCCTAGAGAGGATGCAGCCCAGGGCAGCAGCAGGACACGCTGTGGGCACGATGCAGCGTGGCTGCATGTCCTACACAGACTGGGAACAGTGGGCCTGTGGGTAGCTGGGCAGGAAGGAAAGGCAATAAATATCTCTCTCCTGCATTTGGGAGGAAGCCAGATGAAGCATTCCTGTCATGAGGGTGAAACACTTTCCACTCTAACAGTAACTCAGGAGGATATTAAACAACAGTTGCATAAGGTAAATGTTGAAAACTCTTCAGTCTGGGTATCCTGCATCTAAAAAAATAACATCCATTTTTAAACAACCAAACTATTAATGCTGAGATCCAGTAACACAAGGAAACCTGGAGAAGCTCCAGAGAACAAGCAAGTTGATGTTATACCAGCATATTAATAAAGTAAACAGGATGGCCTAGTAAACAGGTGTGTCTATTCAACAGATATCCCAAGGAAAATAATGATCAAAAATATGTGATCATATTGATAAAGACTTAAAGCAGAGAAATATAAATACCAATCAACAAGGATTACAGACCATAAGCCTGTCAGACTACCATGATAAATTTTTTGGTGCTGTACATCCTTCAGTGTCAGAGAGCTGGTACAGCAGTGTGTGTTCAAGGAACAGGCTCATGGGCAGCCTGGCTGAGTGTGAGGCAGGAGAGGAGCTGCTCCCCGGGGAGCTGGTACTGAGCATGTGTTTGCAGCAGGGTAAAACTGGTTACATGGAAAAAAACTAAGTCATGATGGGTACAGCCTGCTGTCCTGGGAGCCCTTGGCATCCCTGGGGCACGGGGGCTATGCAGCAAATCCCATTGTCTGCACCAGAGCCTGGCAGGTACTGAGGGGAGGTTTGGGGGCCAGAACAAACCTGTGCCCTTCTCCATCACTCTCCTGCACCCAAACTGGAGCCCAGACAGCCCAGGAGCACCTGCCATGCCAGGGCTGAGCTTCCTCCCTGTCAAAATTATCCTGCTTGGAAGAGATGAGTTCAAAAGGGATTGGATAAGGCAGGGGAAAAAACCACAAGAGTTCAGAATGGCAGCACATCCCATGCTCACAGGAAGTGTGCTTCCCAATTACCCACTTGGCCACTGCCACAGCAGGACACAGCCTGAGCCTTTGCCCTGACCCAGCAGGGTCAGACTTTTATTCTAACACAGTGCACCAGGAGCAGTGAATCCCTGTTGGACATGCAGACCACAGTGACAAGCAGTGGACCATGAATTCCACAGTGACTTTATGGGTAAAAGGCTGGTTCCTGTTCCCTGTTTAAAAATTCAATCACTAGCAGCAACTGGATAAGAGGTTAAAGTCACTCTACATTTGAAATTCCCATTCCCACAATTAGAATAGTGTGTCCTGGTCCAGTGTCCCAAGGGACACAGATGCATAAGGAGATTTGGATGTGAATCAAGAAATTGAAAATATGCCTTAAAGCAAAAGGGACTTTCCTCAGTTCAGTCTGTCTTAAAAAAGGATCAGGAAAGCTTGATCATAATATCGGACTCCTCTCGTACTAACAACTCAGAGGCTCAGTTCCTTCCTAAGAAGATCCATCGACTTGAAGGGAATTAAAGAAATGCAGCTTCAATCTAAGGTGCAACAAGGAAAACAGTTTCTAGAACAACCTACCAGCCACTGTAGCAGGAACACACCAGTTTAAAATCAACTGTTTTCCTAACAACAGTGCTCTAATTTACACAAGAACTAATTCGAGGCAGCCTGTGTCATGCAGGAAGTTATGCTGGCAAGCCTGGGAGCCTGGCCAGCCTCCCTGCTTTATAATCTATGGAAAAAAACCTGCCTGTGCTTCCCTTCCTCCAGTCCAATTGTGTGAAAGGTCTGGCCTGCCCCACTGGAGGCGTTTTTGGGAGGCGTTTTACTCAGGCTAGCGTGGGTAGCAGGCAGCCATGCCCTGCCTGTGTCCCGGGCTGCCCGAATCAGTGCAGCCAGCTGCTGGCCCTGAGGCATTTTAGCTTTATAAGGAAGCCAGGCTGAGGGGACGGAGCAAAGCAGAATCCTAGAGCTGAGGCTCCATGAATGACGAGTGCCAAGGATCTGACACATACAGTTTTCTGCCTTCCTTTCCAACGAAAGCAAGGACATGAGACAGAGCAGGGAACAGCCCTCCCTGTGGTTCTCAGCACAGGAATAGCCCTGCAGGCTCCGACTCCCCAGCTTGTTTTTGCGCAAACCACTCACACTGGAACCAGAAACCTGCCTCCACTGCCTTCACACCAGTTCCCTGCTGCAGTCAGTGGCATCCCAGAGAGCAAGGACCTCCACATTCATTAGGAGCAAAAAGCAATTCCACCAGTCTGGCTGGGATGCTGCCACTGCAGATGGACTCATTTGTAGTGGAGCAGCTTTGTTATTGTGTAAGCTGTTTGTGCTTCCAGCTCAACTTTCTACTTCCCAGCTCAGTGCTTTTCAAGGGCCAGCATGTCAAAATGGGTCAATAACTGCCCTAGTCACAGCTTTGTGGATGGTTTTGTTTTGGGAGAACAGCTCACAGCCTCCACAAATAAGCTGGATCTGATTAGCTCAGAGGCAAGCAGTGCAGGAGCAGCTGCAGGCTGTATCTGCTGAGTGGAGACTTCCTCACACGAAGATTGCTGACAGATGCTATTGAGTAAAACACACTGCTGGCTTTCAACACAAGTCAGAAGGAAGTCCATGCAAGGGTAACCATAGGCAGGACATTAGTGCTTTAGGATAGTGCTGTATGTACTGACAGGCTCCATGGGCATGTGCACCCACCCTTTCGTCTCACGGGAATCTCTCACTAGGCACATTATATGTTACAGCTCAAGGGCATAAAGTAGAACAGGGATGGCTTCACAGTGCCCAGTTCCTAAGAGAAACAGGCCAGACTTCACAACCTGGCCCATCCAGAAGTGTCACAGTCCTGCTCACATTGAAATACCTTTCTGAAGTGATAAATGAATTCTGAAGCAGCTAATAAACTTTATAGAGAGCAGAAGCAGAGAAGCATGGAAGTGAAATCAGATCCAGCTGGGATTTGCTGCAGCATCAGAATACAAAAGCTCTGTGCTTCTGTTCCTCAAGTGCTGTCTTCTTGCTGTGGGCCTTGAAATAGTCCTTCCCAGTAGTTTACTTTCTGGGGTACAGCCATAATTGGTTTTTAATGCACAAGGTGTTTGCTGCTTATATTTGTACCCTGCTGACTCACCGTGCTACATCCCTTTACACATAGACTTGCAGCTCCAGCACTTGGCCTCCAACAGTTTCAGTGTGGTTTAGATTGGAGCTGCTCTGTGGCCTCACCCAAAGGGAAAGAAGAGTCCTTATGACCTGAGAGATGGACACAGCGTCTCACAGTGAGCATAACAAGGTCTTTATTAAACAAGACGGAGTAAAGAAAGAACACACCAAGTGAACAAGCAGAAACAAGGAGCTCTGTGCAGCTCTTCAGGTTCTCTGTCAGGAAAGGGTAGTTATCCTCCAGGCCAGACCTGGAGAAGATGGCATCAATACCAGAAACAAAGTCCTCTGCTTTGGCTGAACAGAGAAGTACTTGTGTCCAGGAGACACGGCCAGCAGCAGCTCCACACAAGCCAACCAGCATTAAATAACATCTAGGGAAGGGCCTTATAAACCCTGTCTTCCCGAATATGGTGTGTGGATTTGTGAAGGGACTTGGAAGTCCTAGAAGGAATCCAGGTGGGGTGCCTGCAGCAGTAACAAATGTTGCTGTTCCCCGGGTCTGGTTCATCTCAGCTCATCTCTGATACGGATGCATTGAGGCAGATTTTATATTTGTTTTTATGCCACTCGGCATTTTTCCTGGAGAGATAAAAAAGAAAAAGCAGTGCAAAATCAGTAATATGAGAGGGCATTTGCTCAGGAGCACACAAGACTCCAACAATCCTGTTGGGCTTTTCCAGTTCCACTCCAGGCTTATTTGCTACAGCACCTTCCAGCTTCTGACCTACATGGTCAATCTCTTTCACAAATTGACATCTTTCTCTGCTGACAAATCTCCTTGACAATTCCTGTGTCCCCCTGCTATCCCCTTCTATTCTATTATTTTTTCATCCTTAGCAAGCCTTTCTCTTTGTCAGGAGGCTCCTACAGGAGTGCTGGACTTAGTCTCATAGAGGTTGCTGGCAGCAGCAGAACACAGAAGAACCCAGACTGTGTCCACTTCCATTTCACAGAGTCTGTATCCCCTTCCCTGTAGCATTATTTACAGGCAGGGTGTATATTTAAATTACTAAGCCTCTCTCAGATTTCTTAATTTCTTGTAACCACATCCACCTCTTGGGCATTATTACTCTCACTGATACCAATCTCACATGGGAGTGTGTTCAAAGACATCTTATTGGCAGCTTACAGTAAGTGTAGAGTGCTAGACAAAATTAAGATGATCTGAAAAATAAACAGTGATTAAAGAGCAGCACAGAGGGATATTCAAAAAACACTCCTTCAGTGTCCTCAAACTGAACCAGAAAAAAAAGGATAACTTCTGAAAGTTAAAATTATAGTGCAGCAGGACAAGAAAAGATTTGATAAGCAAAAGCCTAAACCAATAAAGATTATTAAACTTTCTCAAACATATCCATAGTGGGTCACTGTCAGCAGTGAATGGAAACTGATAGATATCTTACAGTAACTGATAGATACTAACAATCAGGAGACAAATACTGTTGGATACCACTCCAAAAGCAGCAGTGAACCGAACTGTATGGTTCACCCACATCTGAGACACTGTGAGTGGCTGCGGTGTTCCCAACCAGAAAAAGTGCACGTAAGAGTGAAAAGGATGATCCAAGTTATAATTTTCACACAAAGTCATATTAAAGAGAATAGGACTTGGCTAAAGGAAAAACACCTAAAATAGATAAAGGAAGGAGACATGACAGATTTCCAAAACATGAAAACTAGTATGGAGAAGGTAACTGAGGAATGATTATTCACCATTTCTCACAACATGGGTAAAAAAAGAAAAATGCAATAAAATTATCAAGGAAAATATTCAAACATCAAAAAGATTTTAAGCAAAATGTGATAAAGCTGTGGGGCATACTGTCATAGGTGTTGTAGAAGTCAAAACTGTAATTCAAACAGGAACTGCAAAAATTAATGGCTCCTGGACCCAAAGGTATCAAACCAAACCCTGGCTTAAAATCCCTAAAAAGCAACTGTGGTAAAGATATACTTTCTGCTTGTATCCTTTCAGCTTTGGCTACGGGCACTATCAGAGGCAGAACAGTGAGACTGACCTTTGCCAAAACCCACTATATCTGCCCTTATCAAGAGGTACCTTCCCCACCACACAGGCTGGACAAGTGCTCTCCTCACCAGTGCTCTCTGCTAGACCTACAGAAGTGACTGCCTCCCCACCCTGGATACAGTATCTCTGGGTATTCAGCCAGCCATCACAGCAGGTCTCCTTTGTTACCAAATTACAGGGGAAATTACTTTCTAACTCTTACATAAATACATATTTAACTTAGGATCAATACTGTTGCTCAAGTACACATCTGAACAACAGTCATTATATACAGGCAAGAAAACACCAATTAGGATATCAGATATTCTAGATTGCAATTAAAAGAAACATTCTGACAGTGCAGGGTTAGCCTGCAGTCCCCCAGGCCAAACCCATTCCTGACAGCAGAGGATTTTTAAGTAGAACACCGGAATAGGGGAAGCCTGCAGTGATATCCCTGCAGAATACCTATTCTGCTTCTAACATATTGTGCCTCAGGGTCAAGAAATCAGAGTTGGTATCCTCAGGATTAGATGTTGACTGATTTTTCATCCAGAAGTCTACGTATTTACTTTTTCCATGTCATATAAACATCTGCCTGTCACACAGTAGGCAATGTGCTCTACAGTGTAATTATTTAGTATTCAGAAAAATATCTTCCTTTTCTTCTAAATCTATAAGCCCACATTTTAATTGGTGCACTTTTACCAATACTTCTATGTCATGGGAGACAATGAACAATCATTCATCATTTTCCTGCTGTATATAATTTGGGTTTTATATGCTTTTAGTTTCTTCTCCCTAGCCCAAAGCTATGCCCACTGGCAGAGGAGAGATCAGAACCACCCATAATGCAGATGTGGGTACCCAACGGATTTACAGAATAGCCTAAAGATATCCTGTTTCTCTGTTCCTTTTCTAGAAACTCCTAGCATTTAGTTTGCATTTCTGCCCCAATTGAATACCCAATTATTGTCTTTATAGAACTCTTCTATCATAGATGTATTTCACAAATACAATTAACTAGGTTAGAGTCCAGGTGCTGGATGTGTAGTCGAATTTCTATGCCTATTTGTATGGCATATTTCTATTACATGTATTGCACTTTATATTCAATGCAAATGTCATCTACTGCTGTAAAGCAAAGTCACTTTGTATAGGAAATCCTTCTAACTTTTTACAGAAAACTTTCTTTTCTTATCTTACATAACTCATTACGATCAAACTTTTCCACTTTATTACCTACCCACAACTTAAATTTCACAGGAAAACGCCCAGTACAGATCCCTGAAAACTACACTGTGATCTCTCTCCATATTGATTCCTATGTTCACTAAGTCTATTATTAAAATAGCATTGCAGTGGGAGTTAAGAAGCTGAAGCTGGTTGGCTGGGATCCACCTCACCCTCTGAGCCAATTTTAAACAGGTATTACTCCTCTATTATAACCTGACTCATGTCGTTAAGGCCCGAAAGGAACCTCATACTTAGTCACATTTAAAACTGGGGAAGACTCTCTACACCTGCATTTGTCTTTCTTGGTCCCTGGATTTCAACTGATCTCAGACATGGAACTTTACCTGGCTGCCCTGCTGGTGCCATCTGCACTCCTGCCAGCATTGGCTGCTGCTGAGCTGGTGCACCTGTCATTGGGACCTGCTGCATGCCTGCAGCACCTGCAATGATGGCACCAGCTCCCGGCTGGCCTGACTGCACAGACGCCCCCGAGCCTGGGGGTCTCCGGTTTGACAGCCCTTTCCCAAAGGCCACAGCTGCTACCAGGGCATTGGTATCTGCAGGGTTGAAGGTCTGCTTGTTCTGCCGTAAACCTGTAAAAAAAGAAGTTAGTTTGGAAGCTATTTTTAGACTTGACAATCAGGTCTAAAAAGTAGCATAGCTGGTCCTGAATTTACTTTTCAGCTACTTTAGTGCACGCAATAGAGATGAGTTTCTTACAGGCTGTCCTACAAGAGTCTCAGCAAGGTCAAGGAAGCTGCAAAATCAATGGACACTGGTGATCCAAGAGCTTTTTCACTGAGAGCAGGGCATAATCTGTTCATGGAAGAAGGATAGAGTGAGCTAACTCCTCCATGCCCATAAGAAGCCACCACTAAAGGCTATTGCATGCTGAATCCTATGGCAGGTAACACTGAGATTCAGGTAAACAACAGCAACACCCCCTTTTGGAAGCTCATAAGCAATGTGGGGTCTGCAAGTTTTTTTGCCACACGTGCCCAGTTATACTGTTATTCCCAGATAACAGACAGAACCTGTGCTCTGGTCCTGTGTCAAAGATGAGAGTAAAAACAATGCCACTGCCTTTATGAGTAGTGTGTGGCACTCCTGGGAATAGTGAACACCACAACCAGAAAAGGCTGGCCATGAGCCTGAAGCACCCATTATCTAGACAGGATCACACAAGAGCCTGCCAGCTTGGGGACTCCTTCAGAACATAGCTAAAGGGTTTCTCATTAACTGCTGCTGCATTTTCACAGCTATTTTTATTAATTAAAGTTGATTGGGAAGCCTTCTTGGCAGATATTTATCACCTCCTCAAAGGCGGATATGTCAAAGGGCTGGAGTGACCTTCCTGCCATGCATAGGTCACACAAGGAAGACACATTGCACCCAGAGGCTCCCTTCTCAAATTAGAGGGCTTGAGGACAGCCAATCTTGCATCTCCTGGAATATTTTCATTTGTGCTGCTCAACTGTGTTTCCCATACTTCAGTCTCTCCAATACACGTATTTTGCCCTCTACTCTCTCTACTTAAACCCTGTACCCCACTTCCACCTCAGTGACATACCTCCACTTTCAGATTCACGCTCCTCCTTACTGATTTTCTCCAGCAAATTTGAGCACATTTTGTTCAGACTTTGGATCTGTTTCTGCAAAATGAAAACTGTCAGAAACTGCCAGGATACCTCCAATTCAGTACAAATCAGCAAGATAAAAGAACAAGCTTTCCCTTCCCCAGATCCATGTAACCAAATATAAGGGTTTTGGTAGCTGAGCTCAGACTGCCCAGTAGTAATGCAGGAGGGCACTGTGGAAATGGGATAGCCTTTGCCTCTGACTGGCTGGAGGGCACCTCCTGTGAACAGCCAGAGCTGGATACCTTTGTGAAACTGTGGAGGAAACCAAACCTCAGCTACGGTCAGCTGGAGAAATCTCAGACAGGAAAGAACACAGAAGAAAAAGAAAACTGTCAAATGGAAGGGTGGAGGAAGCAGTTAAAGGGCATCTTGTGACCTAGAGGTAAGAGGCAGAAGTATCAAACCCTTCTTTACCTACCTGTGCTGCATCAGGGCTGATTCGAGCTGCATCTGTGATCAGCTGCTTCTCCTGCTCCTCCACCTCAGGGTCAGGCTTAGTTCGAAGATGGTCGGGCACTACTTCATGGCTGAACACCGGCACACGCCCCTCTGTCTGCCGCTGCAATGGTGGCACAAGCCTCACTCAGAGCCTCTTCCTCCAGCCCAGCACCAGGCAGCTCCAGACCAGGGCACAGGCCATGGTGCTGAGCAAGGCTACAGGGAAAAGCTTGATCTGAGGAGCATTAGGAAGTTTCAACAACTTGTCTAGGAATTTGCACTGTGCCTGTTTAATAACAGCAACTTATTTATTAACAGCAACATCTCCTGTAAAGTGTATCCAGTGCAAGTGTTTGTAGGTGAAAACCCCACAGCAAAGCAGCTCTCAGACAGAAGTACTTCTTGCCCTTTCTTCCTTTACACCCAGAACTGAGGAATGCCCAGCTGAATACTCAGACACTCAAGCACTTTCTGATATTCAAGGGACATGTCTTACCATGATCTCCTCATCGCGGTCTGGAGACAGCACTAGGGGGATGATCACCTGGTTTCGCAGCAGCGGCGTCTTCTCATGCTTTAGCACTTTATTCAAAGTGTTCAGCTGTCCTGAGAGCAATGCAAAGCTGTCCAGAACTGAAGGCCTGGAAAAGCAAATAAAGAAGACAGAACATGGAAAGGAGATGCCACATAGGGCTTTTCTCTCTTCTTCACTCAAATGTCTGAGGAGCGAGGAAACAACACTATTAGTCCTCAAATCAGTCTACTCCAGACAGTAAGCAGTAAAACCTATGGCTGAATATGCAGGTGTGGACAAACCCCAGCCCTAACCGGAAAAGGCTCAAATGCAGCAAATGCCTCAGGGACATTACAAGCAGTACCACTGAAAGTGGCAGTTGTGTGGGATTTCAGTAACACACACAGAAGGACTTCTTTCCTTTCACTACCTCTCCCAGTGAAACTCTGGAGCAAGGTCTAAGAAACAATTTCATTCCAAAGCAGTACAGCCAGGACAGAAAATGTTTATAGTTTGGCTATCCAGACTAAGAAACAATGAAGCTAAACAACTGATAATCTTTTCAAGAAGGTCCTCTTCAGCTTAGTCTCTGTGCCAGATTCATCAGCTCTCCTGCCTTCTGCAGCACTAACCATAAATGTTAACTTGTCTGTGAAGCTTTGCTGCAGTGGCAGACACTAAGATACCATATAGTTCATTAAGCTGCAGCTATAACATCTTTATGCTCCATATTCTCCAGGAAGAGAATGCCATCTTGCAAGGCATCAAACTGTGTGGTAAAGCAGAATAAGCAAAACACAAAAGCTCAGTTTATATCACAGCCACAAAAAGCCAGAAAAGGTCAAGAAATGCAGAAAGAACCATTCCTCATTTTATAATGTATGTGGGACTCTAAGGTCTTTCATCTGAGAACTTCTACTCACTGCAGATGCAAGTCTAGTTCCCATAAAATGTCTGGATTAAAAGGTGTTAGCATTACTCTAATTACTCTACATCACGAAGCCAATGGATTTCAACCGGTTTTCTTATGGAAGATGTGTAATGGTTGCTCCAGCACAAATGTAAAAAGAAAATTGAAACCTATTGACAAGAAGCTAATGTTCTTTAATTAACCCTTTGAGCCAAGTCTGAAGAGCTCTGGCAGTGATCAGCAGTGAGAAACTTTACCATGTGAGTCGGTCATACTCGTTCTCCAGCTTGTAGATAAAACTGACCAAGGAGTTCTTCAGGTCAGCCACCTGACTGATGAGTGCCTCCAGGGTCAGCTCCAGCTGCTTCTCCTCTCTCTAAAAAAAGGCAAGACAGACAAGGGAGGAGGACAAAGACTTTGTGAATCCACACCCATGCATCCATAATCCAATCTGTTCCACAGACAGCCTCCTTTTCAGAGGAAGCAGAGGCATTGGAGATAAAAATCCTATTATTTCACACTGACCCCTTTTCCTTGGGTCAGACTACTTAGGCAAGATACTTGTGCCTGAGATAAACGCTTGGCCAGCTGTCCTGCTAAAGATCTAGATGAGTGTCTGAAGACATCATCACTTACACCTGCTTTTCACCACATCAGGCAAAGTCATCAAAACTAACTCACGCCACCTTTGTAAGCCACTTAAGCTAACCCAGATCAAAGATGATTAGCATTCCCTCAGCCTTTTCTGAAGCAGCTGTGGGTGCTGTGATGTCTTCATCCAAAACAGTCTTTGCAAAATGAGTACCAGGACCCTGGACTGCTGAAGACTCCAGTTTGCGCCATTCTTTACTTTCTTTCTGCCCATGTGACACTTCCAGCTGCCAAGGAAACTGGCAGCTCCTCCTGGCCTTGTGCCCCATGGGCTGCAGGAGGCCCTGCCCTGCTGTGACACAGACTGGCACTGTACCCACAGTACTCACCTCCTTCCTTTTGCAGGGATTACATCGTTTAAGAAATCTTCCCCACTGACATCCCCTTCCGGGTGAGGGAGGATGGTGACAGACAAAGTGTCAAGACTGGGGATGTGTTGCTGAAGACACCAACTCTTGCAAAATCCCTCTAAACTCTTATCTATTCTAACTTACTCATTCTACAACATTGTGCAAAATATAATTAAAGTCCCAGCCCTAAGGACCTGCTCATGTGAGTTGAGAACTGTACAATAATCCAGGAGGAGGGTGGGACAAAGCAATCAAATAATAGAAAGGGAATACCGATTGGAAAAGCAGATAGCATGACTCACACTGTTGGCATGCTTGCTATTGGGTTTGTTGTTGCTCTGTTCAAATACACTGGCCCAGTGTAAGCTTGGTGGAGACATTATCAGGCACCTTCCATGTTCAGGAGAACACAACATTATTCTATTTTATTTGTACTCTGACAAGTCGGTAACCACTGATGGGACTTCATTTCACTTTAAACACCTTAAAACAAACAGCTGAATCAACCTTATTAAGATTTGATCCCCAGTCCATGGGGTGGACTCATGAACAGACTGCTGCTGGCTGTTCCACCTAGAGATAAAAGCACTCTCCTTCATCTTGTAACAGGACTAGTCAGTTCCTGTCCAATTAAGAAATGTGCCTGCAACAGTTTGTGTGCACTGTGTTTGTGCAAGGAGGTTAACTACTGCCTGTGTTACAAGCCGGGCTGGTAGCCAGCGTTTCACTGCAGAGGTGCCAGGCATATGCACCCAGGGCAATTCCCCTGGCCCCCTGCCTGTGCTTATCCAAGAAGCCTCAAGAGGATGAATGAAACCCCATTGCACAAGGAGTACTCTCACGGCAGCAGTGACTCCAACCCTCCTTCCCCAGGCTCTTCCCAAAGCCATCAGGAGCTGGAGGCAGATGCAAGCAGTGCAATAAGCACACAGTAACACTGACCAGCGATTCCAAGGAATGCTGTGCCTCTCAAAGTGTCCTTTTGAGACAGTTTCTTAGCAATGTTAAATTTGCCCGAGGTAGTAAAGGTAGGGCTTATGGTAGGGGTTCTGAAGGACCTCCTGGTATGGAGCAACTGAGAGGCAAAGGTGAAATTCAGAGTAGGTAAAGGTAAAACAATGCAGGCAGCAAAACAAAGGAGAAAAAAAAATCCTGACTGGCAAAACAAAGGGAGAAAAAAACCCATGAATTTCTGCACACAATGACATTATCTGAGTTGATAACGTTGTAACTCAACAGATCTCAGGATTATCTGAGGGTAACCCATGAAAACATCTGCCCAATGTGGAAAGGCAGTCAAGGAAGTAAAAGCGACCACAGGAGTCATTAGGAAAGCAACAGAAACTAAACATCATTATGTCACCACATAATGTTCCTTTGCATCTGGAATATTACATGTCACTCTTGTTCCCCCAGCTGAAAAGGAATAGAATAAGAATATGTACTGGTAAAGGCAACGAGGATGATGAATATTCATAGTTAAAAAAAAAACAAACAAAAACAAAACAAAGGAAACCCCAGTGAAAAAGCAGTAAAAAGACTGGTATGACTAAGTGGCTGAAACAAGGAGAGACTGTAACAATCCCTATAAACGAGGAATAGCGGGACAACCGGTTTTCACTTTCTTTTCCAGCGGGACAACCAGGACATCCGTATGAGGCCAGCCGGCTGCGCTTTCAAACAACCCAAAGGAGGTGGATCTTTACAGCCTGTTAACCTGCCCTTAATGCTCTCTTCTTTGGATAATACGGATGCTACAAATTCACGGCACTTCATAAAACAAAAACATTAACATTTCATTCAAGCAGGACCGGGGCACTCAGCCGCACACCCGCTCACCCCACAGCCGCGAGGGGCTGCTGCACAGCAGAGCATCGCCCGAGGACGCGCTCGGCTCCCGTCCAGGCTGCCGAGCCCCGGGCGCGCTCAGGCCCCGCGGAACCGCCCGGCCCGGCCCGGCTCCGCTCCCCCGGCCCTCACCTGCATGGCGGCGGCGATGGCGGCGGCAGCCCCGCCCCGTTGTCCCGGGAGAGCCGCACTTCCGGGGCGGGGCCGCGCGGACATGGCGGCGGCCGAGAGGCCCGACGGGGAGGTGGGTACGGGCCGGGAGCGGGGCCGGGGGAGCCGAGCCGAGCCGAGCCGAGCCGAGCCGAGCCGAGCCGAGCCGAGCGCGCAGGGGACACGGCCGCCATGGGGAGCAGCGGGGCCGGGGCAGCCCGGGGTGAGCGGCGGCGCGGGCGCTGTCCGGGGCTGCTCCGGGGTGACCTGGGCCGCTGTGCTCCCGCCGCAGGTGGAGGAGGCAGGGCACGTGTTCCTCCTGATGAAGAAGGACTACCGCATCTCCCGCAACGTGCGGCTCGCCTGGGTGCTCAGCCGCCTGCACCAGGTGATCCGGGCCGTGCCCGAGCCCGAGCTGGTGAGTTGGTGCTCAGGGCTGGATGGTGTCCCCGGGCTGCTGCTGCACCACTCAGCAGCACCTGCACCCTGCAGAGCATTTGAGCCCCTTTCCTTTCTTTGGTTCTTCCTTTGGTGTGGCTTGATGTTCTCTCATGTACCGTTTGCTTGTTCTGGCAGGGGAAGTCAGAAAATGAGCTTGATGTTCTCAGCATCCTGCCTAATGGGTGGCAGCCAGACGAGCCGGTCCAGCCCAGGCCCTACCTCCTGGTCCCCTCTACACGGGTCACCTTCCTGGCCCGCCAGTACCGGTTTGTGATTGAGCTTGATCTGAGCCCTTCCACGGGGATTGTGGTAAGAGCAGAAACTGCCTCTCTCTGGGGTGTTCTGCACAAAAACAGAAACACATTTCTATTGCTGAGAAAAAGTTTATTGCTCTCAGTGTCAGTCTGAACTTTTGCAGAAGTCTTGCTTTTCCTGGGAGGGAGCCATGCCCCTGGCTGGGAACTTAAATGGCAAACCTGTTTCTCCATTGGATGCTTAACGTGTGACTTCTGTTTACAGGAGCTGTCACTTTAATCCAGCTGCCATTGTAGAAGGATGTTTGTGGTTGGCTCTGGGCAGTGGGACAACCAACACTGAGACTGAAGGTCCTAGGAGAGGAAAAAGCTGTTCCCTTTCTCTGTTTCTGTAGGATGACTCAACGGGGGAGATAATTTTTGATGAAGTGTTTCACGCCCTTTCCCGATGCTTGGTGGGATTGTTAAGACCCTTTCGTATCCCTGGTTCAGACATTATCTACCAGCCAGAAATCTTTGTCACCATCCAGGTGTATTCCTCCATCATTGGCCTGCAGTCCCACCAGGTAAAGTTCAGCTCTCCCTTGGCACGGCGTGAGCAGCTCGCTGTGCTGTGCAGGTGTCCTGTGAGCACAAGGAAAGTGGGGCAGGTGGCAGCTGGGCTCTGCTGTCTGTTGTGCTGCAGGCTTGTCTCACTGAAACACGTGGCCTGGCGTGATGCAGAAGTTGTGTGAGCAACTTCTCCTTCCTGGGCAAGAAGCAGATGTTTCTCTGGAGAATGCTGCCCTCAGGCATGATCTTAGAATTGGGCCACAGGGAATATTTGCCTCATGTCGAAAGTGTGCTTATTGTTGTTGTTCTTGTTTTGTTGTTTGGGGGTTGGTTTTGTTTTTAAATTCTGTTGATTAATTATTTTTGCCTGTTTTAATTGGCTTGAAGCATTCAAGAAGAGCTTGTATGACCAAAAGCTTGTCTGCTGTTCCAGCTCCATAGCAGTGGTTAATTCAAAGACAATTGCCTCTTCCTACAAACCTTGTTCTTTTTGCACTGGTCTGAATTTGCTTCTTCTTGCTGGAGGGAGCAGCTAGTCCCAGTATTGAGATTTATCAGTAAGATTTTACTTGTGTCATGGCAGGTCTGTTTAATAAATTCGAGTCTGGTTTATGGGGCCAGTGTTGTTTTTGAAGTTCATCCTTGATGTCTTCCACCTTACAGTATTTTCACATGACTTATGTGTTTATGGTGGTGTATTTCATCCCTTTGCTAAGACCAGGGGAAGTGCGTGGTAACAGGAGGAGCCTGTTAATCTGTGCTTGTTCCCTCCCTGCCTAAGCCTTCTGCCAGGGTTTGTGTTGTACCTGAGGAGTGTGGCCATCACTTTGGTCTGTTCTGAGGTGCTGCTGGAGTAAGTGTAGCAGGAATTTCTCCATTTGCCATTGATGTTTCATGTGTCATCTTGTCCTGCAGACCCTTATGCTGTGCCTCAGTTTCTCCCCTATTTACACTATATTGAGCACCCTGAAGTTGCTACATTTTTTTTCTTTGGACCTCCCTAAATTCCCACTTTGTATATGAGGCCATGAACTGTGATCTCTGGGAACAACTGCATAATTCTGTTTCATTTATGGAGGAAAAGGCGTATGTGTGTATTGCTCATCCAGGAAAGAGTCTCTGTGGTGATCACTTATTTCTCCTGTGTCACTGTGAGGTCTTGCCCACATGAGGCTGAGAGATGTGGATAACATGCAGCACCCTACCAGTCTGCTGAGGTCTGTGTCTGCATGTTGTAACTTCTTTGCATCTGGTCGTGGGCAGGGATTGCCTGTCACCAAGGTGACATCTGTAAACACAGGTGTCATGCCTGTCACCCTGGGGAGTTTCTGTGGTGGCAGGCTTACTCTGTCACGTCACTCAGCCTCTTTTGTAATGTCCACTCTAATTGTTCCTTTATTTTAATTTGCTGTTCCACTTGGAAGATAATTTGATCAGTCTATAGGTAAGGTAGATTAGAACAAACAGGCCTTCCTTAGAAGCATCAGACTACAGTTTCTAACAATGATCCCACATCACTTTCTCCTAATAACTGCTTATCCTGGAGAAAGTCAAATGAAGAAGTTTCTTTCCCAAGAAGGAGATTCCCCAAAGTGTCATGTAAGTGTCTGCTGTGGCATGCACAGCAATTGCCATGAGGTACCACTGCTCACAGGCAGTTGCTTTTGAGCAGGAACAGAGAGAAGTGGCTTTGCTGTACTGTTCTTTGTCAGGGACATGTTTGACCTTTACTGTGCAGAACTGTGTTCCTGTGTACCATCTTGGGGGCTGGTGCTATAAACTCTTAACTTGATGACTGACATGTGTGTCCTTGGGCCAGGTGCTGTTCCAGGGCTGTCAGCTGGATGAGACGAAGCGCGAGGCCTTTCTGCACCAAGTTTACACACAGCTCTGTGCCTTTGAAAACAAAGTGGCAGAGATGCTTCAGCAACAGTATGAACCCAAACCACAGGTAAGGAGGGCAGAGATAGCTGGGCTCTCTTGGCTTCCTGGAGATGTGCACTCTGAGGCCCCTCTGAAGTGGGGTGGCAAGAGGAAAAGCAGCATAGGTGTGCAGAAGGAACAGCGAAGGAGTTGGTGGGATAATGTTGTGGGATCCAGCAATGAGACATGAACACTGAGGAAGCAGAACCATTAAGTGTTTAGAAGGACTGGTGAGGATGGTTACCTTCCCCAAAGTTAATGTGCTGTAAGACAGCCTGGCTGTAGACCATGGGAGAAATGGTAGGATGTGCTTTCTCTCTGAAGAAGGTGGTAGGAGAGGTGATTATGTCCATGTAATTAATTTATAAATAGCTGTGAATATGCCCTTGTTACATTTCTTGAATGAAAATACTTCTTTGTTACCATGAAAACTGGCCACGAAGCTGAATAAACAGCCAGTTTTTTCAAGTACTCCTTGAAATCTGTGACAGATGTTGCTTAGTAGCCATGGATATGCGTATCAGCAAATTAATGATAGAGTCCTGGTATGGTGTGGGTTGGAAGGGACATTTAAAGATCACCTCCCTTGACCTGCTGGCCATGCTGCTTTTGATCTTGCAGTCAAAGTCATTGCTGGTCTGGCTGACGTTATTTAGTCCTTAGTCAGCATTAGTTATTAGAGTTCAGGCAAAAAGGAAAAGAAAAAAGTCCCAGAATCAGATGGCCAAGAGACTATTGGTGATGTATTGCAGTTGAATATCTGAAGTGCTTGGAATCTCATATTCTAGCTGAAATTTGTATGTTTCAATGCTAAAACTGCCAGTCCTGAAACAGGAAGTAGATTGCCAGAAGTAAATAACTTGACTGGTGAGTCCAGATGGTGTTTTTGCAGTGCTTTGTATGCATTCCTGCTTGATGCAATATTTCTCTCATGGTAAACTACCTTGTAACTTCTTCCATGCAAATGGAGGAGAGAGACGCTCTTGCAGCCCAGAGGGACTGGTGAGTCCTGCCACAGGCTGTGGGGTGGAGGTGGGAGGCCCCAGGGGAAGGGCAGGGACTGAAACTTTTTTCACTTTTGAAGTTGCACTTGCTGTATCATTGTTAACAAGTACCTGAATTTAAGGCATCTGGCAAATTAAAGTGATGGACAGTCAATATTTTTTGCTCATAGGCACAGACTGCTCCCATTTGTGCATAGCAAAAGTTTAGTTAGTTCTAGTTTTATTTTCCCAGCTCCAATCATCTGTAGCTTTGTAGAGGTGGGGGTCCTCAGCCATTCTGTGCATTAGCAGTAGAAACAAAGCCATGTTTTATTACAGGGTTGAACTGCCAGAGCCTTGTGGGGATTAAGGGACTGTGAATACAGTAGGTTTCTCACTGGTGTAATTATACAAATTTCAGGCTTTGCTAGGGGATATTTTTCATAGAAGGTGCAGAAGCTTACCTGAGTTTGTTTATATCAACACTGCATAATGAGAGCCATTTGAGTTAAATGCATAGACACTAGACTTTGTCTTTGTGAGGCTCCTTGCCTCCTCTGCTGCAGAGCTTCGCAACTGACACATAGCTGCCTCTGCCTCTCCAGTTTCTGGGCTGAATATAGTAGATTAAGTAGATGCTGAATAGCTGCTTCTAAATGACAGGGGGAGAAAGAAGTATTCACATTTCTTTAACTGGGAACTGCTTTGGTCCACAGAGTTTTGGTGACCCCAAAGTGACCCCAATTTTCCCTTCTATTAGAAATCAGCTTAATATAAAGCTCTGAGCATGCTGTCCCTCCACCTTCAAGCAGCCTTGCTCAGCTGTTCTAAGGGGTCCAAGTGACCAGGATTTTAAGAGCACCTGGAAGTTAAAGCTACAGATGGAGTCTGCTGCAGTGCTCCAGAGTACCGTGGGACCACCAGACTGAAGGTGTTTGGAAAAGCGAGAACTAGAGTCGAGCTGAAGCCTGCCCCATGGGGCCTTGTGGGTTTTTTTTAACTTCTCCAGGTGGATTTATCCCCCCTGAGCCAAGAGAGCCCTGGTGACGTGCAGGAGTCATCTGGGAGGAAGCCCAGTGTGTCTGTGGTCACTGCTGACGTTGGCCTGGTCAGCATGGTCCGGCAAGGGATCCTGGCCCTGCAGCTGCTGCCCTCCAACTCCAGCGCAGGTTGGCTGCGTCCTCGGGGTTAAGGTTTGCCTGGTTGTTTGCAAAGGGTTGTATTCCTCCTGCCATAGGCTGAGGTTAATTTTATAAGGACTGGTGTGTGCATGGACTTTTCTGTTAGGGATGAAATTTCAACTGAGACATTTACTCTGCATTCTGGGGGCAAATTGTGGTGGTGGCAGTGGGGAGGACCACACTGTGCCAAGTGCTGTGTGTCAGTGTTGGGGAGTTTGTGAGGCAGTACAGCTGTGACTGTGGCTCAGGGCAGCCTGGGGCGTGAAGAGTTGTGCCCTTTCTGTGTGCTGTGCTGTACCTAATCAGGATGTTTGCCAGCTCTATAATGCTTTGGAAGCTCTTAACCAGCCTCAGAATTTTCCTTCTACTTTTGCCCTGCCTAAACTTTTTGTCTGGTGGATTTCCTAGGAGAATGATAGCTGTTTGAAATGGAAGATGCACTAAGATGCTGCCTTGTTTACAGGTATTATAATAATTACGGATGGTGTGACCAGTGTCCCCGACGTGGCTGTGTGCGAGACTTTACTCAACCAGCTGCGCAGTGGCACTGTGGCCTGCTCCTTTGTGCAGGTATGTCTGCTGGCACCTGGCAGTGTGGGTACCAGAGGGACAGAGGTGGATAGGTGGTGGTGGCATTCACCTCCAGAGGAGAAGTTGGGGGGCCTTCTCTGCCTGTGTGGGTCCTTGACCAGCTGTCTGCTTTGTTCTCAGCACTGCTGTTCTCTCTCAGGTGTCTCCTTTATCCATCCCATAGGTGGGCGGTGTCTACTCCTATGATTGCAGCTTTGGCCACGTTCCCAATGTGGAACTGATGAAATTCATTGCCATGGCCACTTTTGGTGCTTACCTCTCCACGTGCCCTGAGCTGGATCCCCTGAGCCTGGATCTGAATGTGTATCACAAGGCATTTCTGCTGTACTCCTTTCTGCGTACTGGGGAGTCCCTGAATCCAGAATATTACTGTGGTGAGGAATGTGCACATTCTTTTTCCAGTAGATGGATGTCTTAGAGCACCTCTCTTTGGGGTGACTCCCCAGGCTTGGTTATGCTGACACTCTCCCTTGTCATGCCTTCTGTAGGCTGTGGGCACAGTCGGTCCCACAGCCTCACCTGTGAATCCCCTTCTGGTTCCAGGAATTGGGTGGACTAGGGAAAACAAATGTCCTATTTTCCACCATTCCCTTAGCTCAGCAATCTGCAGTTAGGCCCACTGTGTTGGAATGTGGAGGGGGCTGGAAGCTCTTGCCCACCCTTCTGTGCACACTGGCTAGCTCACAGGTGGGGATGTTCTGGAGAGCTTGCCCTAACAGGGCTTGCAGATGGCGGTTTGGATTGAAAAACTAGACCCCTGAGAACTGTCCCAAACTGTCTCTCCTGGTTGTTCTTATTTTGTGACTGTTAGTGACTGAGAGTATGCCAAGAGAGAGATTAGTTTGGTTACCAGTAAGACATGGAAACACCCTTTCATGTCCCAGTGACATGCTGGTGCCATCTGCTCTTTCTGTAACTTGGCAGCAGAAGCCACATAAACTGGCAAGTTTGAAGAGACTTGGCTTGGGACTTGAAAATGTTGAATCTTAAAAAGATCAGCTGTTAGTGGTTTAAGCTCCACATCCCAATACCTTTTAAAAAGCACCTGGGAGCTCTGAGTTTTCCAGAGAAGTTGGTAAAGCCCAAAGCTTGCTGTGTGACTTGAAACAGATGTGCAGTTTCTGCCTGTCTAGGCTGAATGTGGAATTCCAATGCATTCCTTGTCACAAAAGCTGTCCGAGAGGAAGCAGTGCCTGACACTGCACCCTGTCCCTTTCCCAGGCCTCTTGGCCACACTAGTGAACCTGTTTGCAGTATTGCAGAATCAGGAGTGGGTGTAAGTGGTGCCTGAAGGATGTACTGTTCCTCAGGTGAGCAAGTGTTCCTGGCCACTTTTATGAAGCTCTGTTCCTACAGGATGGGGTTCAGGGGATCTGCTCCCTCACAAACCCATCTCTGCCATTTGCAGTGTCCCAGCACAGGCTGTTCAATGAGCACCTGGTGTCTGCAAGCAGCAACCCTGCGCTGGCCATGCGGAGGAAGAAGCACACAGAGAAGGAGGTGCACGCCGACCTCGTGAGCATTGTTTCGGTCCGGCTGCGCGAGGGCTACAGCATCCGTGAGGTCAACATCACAAAAGGTGACTGCTGCCGTGGGGGCTGGACACAGCTAGGACTCTGTTCTCAGCTGCTTAGAGGAAAGCACAGGGTCTGCCATCTCAGCAGTGGTGGTGTTGTGGAGGAAGGAGCCATTTTCCCCAAACTCTGTTTTCATAATAATTGCCTGATGTAGGGCTGCCCAGTATTGTGCAGTTATGCACTTGCCAGGCTCACCCTCTGTGGTTGTGCCTGGGGAGGGACAGCCAGTGATTCTGTGTATCTTGGAAATGATTTCCCACAGTTGCAGAGAAATTTGTGACAGAATTGGGGTTTGCAGAGTTTTTTTTGGGATTTCATCCATAGTTCTCCTTTTTTTCATTTCTTTCTAGTTCTTTGCTAGATGCACTCCAAAATACTAACATGAAGTTGAGCCCTTTGGTACAACAGACTTAATCCCTCCAAACGACAGTCTTCCAAAAGAAGAAATTGGGCAAAACAAGGATATCGTTAGGTGAAAATGTCAGATCCGTCAGGATCATAATCAATTCTAGAAGACCATGAAAACCTTCCAGTGATCCTGTTCTCTTACCTGACTCGTTAGACATGGCACCTGGAGTGTGAGAACTAGCTGCTGGCTGGGAACCTTGAGGGGTTTGATTATCCTTAGGAGTGCCAGTAAATCCTACCCAAATTTCCATCTCCAGCTGTGACTAGTGGTAGTACTTCAGCTGAAGGGGAGATGAAAAAATCCAAATGCAAGCTTATTAGTACTCCAGAATGTGTTTTATATCAGACAGTCAGTCTGTGATCTAACTCCAAAACCATTCTAAACTTGCCATCTGACATTTTCTGTGAATTTACTGTGATCTGCCTAAAAAACATATAAATCCCTTGTACCACTGCTCGGGCTGGAAGACTGCCCCAGAGCTTCATTTCTCTTTCTCTGGCTTCCTTTCTAAACTCCCTGAGACCAAGTTAGACCAGTGTTTAAGTTTATCCTCCTTCTCTGACTTGCACGAACATATTTAACAACATCTTTCTCCTTGTAACCTACCTTTTGGCAGGTTAATATTAAGCAAGCCAGTATTTCACCTTTCTTTTGTAAGGGCAGGCTATGTTGTTTATTCAGGTTAATAGCTCTTATATTTTTTTCCCTTAAGTTGTTTTCTTTTCAGTTTGGTCTCATATTTCTCAAAACAGTTGATAAGTGTTGTAAGTGTGGTTTAATCAGTGCCTTGTTCAGCAGTGTTAGTATTTCCCTGCTTCTGAAGTAAAATACCAAATCTGATACATTGGGAATCACGTGGATTTTCTCCATGATTGCATGCAGAAATCCCTGAGTCTTTCACGCACCTTTTCTTTCAGCTGATGAGTCCTTGGGGGTGTTTTATTGGGTTTTGTTTGTTTAGTAGTCCCTAAATGTGCTGTTCTTCATATGATAGTACTCTTAAGTTTATCTTGCTCAGTTCACCTACCTGTTCCTCTATGATGCCTGGCAATTTCAATTCATTTGCCTCGATGCATCTTACAAACTGAATGGATCTAAATCACGTTTTTTGGGGAGAAGATTGCTGGCAATCATATTAGGTAGGATAATTCCTAAAGTTGGTCTTACATGAATCTCTCTAGTTTCTTGTTTCAGGAATTTTCTGTTAAAAGTGAGTATCTACAAAGTTTTTCGGGTGAGACAGCTGTCCTAATAATGTCTGCAGGTTGTTTTCACTAATGTAGGTGAGGCATGAGATTGCTTCCCTTAAATCCAGGCAGATTAGATCCATTGCATTCTCCTTGGCTAGGAATGTCTGTGAAACAGTGTGACAAGTACATTCCTGTCCTCAGTGTCTTTCATTCTTCTGTGCACAAGTTCACTTACAGTTTGAACAGTGCTGGATAAAAAGCCTTTCTCTTTAATCTGGCAGCAATGCTGAAGTGCTTTTGGTGATTGTGTAGTCCTATATAGAAATGCTGGGAGAGCATTCAGCAGGTATGAATCATTCAGAAAGCAGTCAGACAAGTTCATGTTGTATCTTTTTGTGCAAAGGTATAGCTACAACCTCTGGCTCATGATATTGTAAAGCAGTGAATTCCTGCTCTCTGGAGGAATGTATCAGAAATATCACCACATGTTACCATGCTCCCTGCATTTTCCTCCAGGTACTTGCCTGCTGGCTTTTACTCCTTGGAATGATAAATGGATTGGTCTCCCATTTTTACAAGAGCAGAGAGCAGAAGAGCAGCTGCTGGATCAGAGTGACCTTCTGTGGTGAATAACTATGGGCAGGTGTACAGGGAGGAGTAAGAGCGTGATAAACACACATGATGATAATCTCCATTCTCCTTTCGTTTTTTCTTCCTTTGAGCCTTCTTTAGCTCCTTGCAGCTCAGGAGCTCCTTGAGCCAGAAATACTTTTTGTGTGTTTTTTTAGAAGAAATTTAAAAATGAAATGTCAGAGGTTTCAAAAACATGGAGTGTATTTCTGTGCAGCCTTCAGACTAGTAGCAGATAATGTTACTTAATACTTGGGAAATGCTAAATGCTCTGGGGAGTTGGTGAAAAATTTGCTGAACTAAGAGGTTAAAGTAGAGTTGAGAAATTATACAAGACATTTAGACATTCAGCACTGCCTTTGCTAAGGAAAAGCATGTTTGGCTAATCAGGGTTCTCTGAGCCATTCTACAGACAAGTGTATAACAAAGAACAGTTAATTAACCTGGATTGCCAAAACTTGCCAATTAAAGGCTGTTAAGGAGCCAGCTGGCTGTGAAGCAAGAGGAAAAAAGTGCAGCTGTGGACTTTGACACTGTCACTTTTCTCCTTCACTTTACCAAAGACAAAATAGCATAAAAAGCTAGCTTTGTGCTCAGAGTTGCCTGGAGAGGTTGGTTGTGATATTTATAAGTGCTCTGGTTACCCACAGTGTTTGATTTTTAAATGTTTAGGTATTTAGGAGGCAACTTGGTTATTTAGGAATGCAGAAGTGCCTATGAAGGGGAAAGGATTGGAAGGGAAAGAAGCTATGGGGTCATGGTGTGTAAGGGAGCCCAGTTCTTTTACTTTCTGGGATATTGTCAGGGGATCTCCTTCTGTAACCAAAAAAAAAATTCTTGCTGACTATTTTGTGTTGATGGCAGCCTGGAGGAAGGTTTTCAAAACATAATCTTCCTCTGTGAATCAGCCCAGCACCAAAACTGGCTGGGCACTAGCTGAGCAGTGAGAATGGCTATTCTCTAGCGATAGGAATCAGGAAGACAAAGTGAGCTTTCTGAAAAAAACAGAGCTGGACATTGTGAAGGAAATCAAAGTAGAAAAAAATTATTTGCTATTAACTCAGGAACCAGAAAGAGATTGCTTTGCAGTAAAAAAAAAAGCTCAAGATTTATGTAGATGTAACTTCAAACTAAGTAAATATTTTGCCTGTGTTTTTAGTTTTGCTTGTGTGGGATCACAGGAGTGAAGCCAGGATGACTAATGGAAACAGAAGTGGAAGTCAGAAATATTTTCATTTATGATCTAAGCAAAAATGTGGGAATTTACTTATCATGTTTGCTGTTGATGAAGTAGGAAGGCTTTATTATGAGAACCAAAATATTGTGCCAGAAAGCAGTAGATGAGCTCTAAAGCAGTAAGAGTGAGGTGACAGTATGAAATAAGGAAATTATTCTTATTATAAATTCTTGTTTAGCCTCTCTAATAAACAAGACAATCTTCATAGGAAACAACAGATGGTGCAGTCCTGGCAAGTGCATTTGTAGTAACACAAACCATCCATTGTAGAAGATATTACTGACCTTAAATAAAATCCTACTAATCCCCCAGATTAAGTACAGGTAAAATACAGTATACACTTTTGATCATCTTTGTTCAAGAAAGGTGAATTCTTAAGGTGCAGGAAGGTCTGGGTGTGTTAAGGGGAATTAATGTTCTGTCTCAGTAACAGCTGAAACTGAGTAAAGATTTCTTGGTACTGCACATTCCTTGTCAGTGTTATGGAAATGAAGTTTCTCAGAATAAAAATACTCTAATCAAAAGAGCAACCAAGCATGAATTTGGCATGTACTCTGGAAGGTTTCTTCTAAACATTGATGGGGGAAGAGTACTTGGAGGGTGCCTCCCTGCAGGGACCATGAGAGCAGAAAGATGGCTTTAGAGTGGAGCTCAATCAGCCCGTGAAGGGCATGGCATGATGTGCCTATGACAGCAGCAAATGCAACTCTGCAGGAAGCAGAGCATCCAGGCTGATGATCTGTTCAGAAGGTTTCCAGCACATCCAATCACTTATCACACAAACCCTGCAAGTCTGGCAAACTACAGAGCGGGCTGGACATAGAATAGATGATCGAGCAGTTGAAATCGCAGCATGGTCATGTGTTTCCCTGGGATGTTTCAGTACAAATACACATGCACAGTCAGCAGCAGTGGGATAGTTCTCTGCTCTTTTGGGTCAGCGAGGCCTGCTGTCAGGTGTTTCTGTTAATCTTATTAGACAGGCCCACTTGTAAAGGTAAAAATGTACGGTTTGAAGAATAGGTGAATATTCATTCTTAACATCTTAACTTTGGGAAGAGAAAGTAAACATGGTGAGAAGCTTTGAAGATTGAAATTCTAGATTGCATGAAATACAGTCTGTGCAGGATGAATAGAGATTAAGTCAAGAATTAGGCCTCGTCTTCCAGGTTGTTTGTGATCTGTGACCATCAGATACCTGTGTTTCTGCAATGGGATGGATTAACTCTGCAGTGTGGATGACAAAACTTTATAGTTGAATGACCCTGCTCATCTGTGCAAAAACCAGTTTTCTTGGGAGCAAAGATGAGGCTGTGAAGAAGAGAGTCCATTGCAAATGTCAGCACCTCCTGTGAGTTTCAGTTGCCTTCTCTAGTGTAGGTAGTACATGTACACTTCAAGAATTGTGAACTGTTCACCAAGTGCTTCAGTGCAAGCAAAGCCTCCCTCAGTTGGAGAGGAGAGAGAGTGACTTCAGCTAAAGCAAACAGTTGTTAGATTGCTTTGTTCCCCTCAGCAATCAAACAATGTCATGGTACTCATAAATCCCTGGTTAGAGATAAAGCTCAGATGTGTACTGAGCAAGCACCTGAACTTTCTCTTCTGCTCCCATGCAGGTGGGTCTCAGCTGGAGGTGAAACTAGTGCTGCTTTGGAAGCATAACATGAGGATTGAGTACTTAGCTGTGACACCCTGGCCCCTGGACCCATCAAAACGCAGCACTTGGGTGGAAGTGACAATGGAGGGAAGCTATGACATTTTGCATGACATCAGCTGCACCATGAGGAAGCCTATCACCAGTCTGTACCGCACCACAGTCATCCGGCGCTTCTGGAACACCTTGCAGAGGTGAGCTGGACCATGCCCAGAAGTTTCCAGTGCCACCAAGTAATTCCTTCCTTGGCATGCTGGGATGAGGGTTTTGCAGGTGGCCATCCCAACCCGGGGTTCAAAAGGAATGTGCTCTGAGCAAGGGGCATGACTCGTGACTGATTACAAGCTTGCTGTCTAGCCAAGGAAAAGATTTGAATTGGTATGTGATCTAGTTTGTAAGAATGCTTCAGGGTAATGGTATTGCTGCTCCTGAATCCGGATCCTGGGATGCAAACCTTGCCTCTGACTGCCATCCCATGGAGGTCATGTGTTCTTATAGCACACCTGTGCAGCTGTGGTGCATGGTCACACTGGGAGCAGCAAACAATCACACGTGTCTCTGGGGCTGAAGTGCTTGTGGGTCACAACTGTTTCCTGGCCAGGGTGACTCTTACTCCCAGGTATCCAGCAGGTTCTTCTTCTAACACTTCATTTTCAACTCTGATCATCTTCTGTATGTATGAGGCTTCTACACTGGAGCCCCTTTAACACGCAATTTGCACATGGACATGGAATCACAGCATTCCCTATAAAGCTCTGTTGGTGCAGATGGGCTCCCAGGACACAGAGAGTGCTGTGTGTGCAAGCCCTGTGCTGACTGGGGCAGCAAGGGGGAGAGCGTGGGCTTTTGTGGCTAACTGCCTCTTCTTTTCCAGCATCAACCAAACAGATCAGATGTTGGTACATCTGCAGTCTTTTGACACAGTCCCAGAACACTTTACCATTCCTGAGAGCACCAAGAATGGGGTGCCCCTCTTCTACATCCCCCCAGGCTCCACCACTCCGGTATGTTCCCTCTCTCTCTGTTTAACATGGGACAGGTTGTCTTGCCTCCTGTTCTTCTACTCAGGCTTCATCTCTTGGTCATCCTATCTTCATCTTATCCTGCTCAGTCAGAGAGTTCAGGTGTGGTGCAGTGAACATCCCATGCCATACATTTCCCCCTCTGAGACATCACACTATGTCTTAACTGTTGCAGCTACACCTCTAAGCCCAACAGCAAGTCAAGAGACTTGTGTCTGTTAAACCTTCTCCTGTAGTGCTGTGGTGTGTGAGACTGATGGGAAGGCTGGCACTCTTGCTTTTGCTGTGCCTTTTCAGTGGATACCCCATAGGCATGGAGTTGCTGCTGGCTGTCCAGCCAGTGCCCTGGAGATGTAGCTCAGTACTGTCAGGTGAAGATGCATGATGTGCTGAATAGTTGTTTAACAGGCTCATTGCTCTGAGCACTCATGTGGAAGGTGCAAGAGAGATACTTGTCATCTGCACAGCAGAAACTAAACAAAATATGAGCTAATAGTTTCCACTGCAAAATTCAAACTCACTGAAACTCACTAAGCAGAAGAGCCAGCATATTATGTGTTCCCTGCTACCAGTGTCCTTGGCATAGATGGAAGAGGACTAGCAGATCTTAAAGCTAGGAGAGCTTTACCTTCAGAGAGCTATCCCTTTTATTTTATTGCTTAAGCTCTTTTTTAGGTTTGCCTAGTATATTTTCCCTATGTAGGGCTATGTATCCCACAGTATATCTGGAACATCCCATCTTATGGCTAACCACCAATGTATTTCTATGTCAGCAGAGTTGCTATAGTTGGTGGAATCAGTGTCACCATATAAACCTATCAGAGTTGCCCAGTGCCACCCATTGTGGCACCCTATTTGCCTGAGCACTTTCAGATGAGTAATCTCAGTGTTTAATTACTTTGCTGACACAAGCCATATATCCCCCTCTCAATCAGAAGGCACATGATACCATATGCTATCTTTTTCGTGGTTGATTTACTTGATGCTAAGTAGTTAAATTCCTAATTAACTTGACATTTCAGGAGCCCAATTTATTTTTGCTTACGCTGTACTGCCTGTTTCAATGTGAGCACACTTACTCTGCTCAGAGGAAATTACCCAAAGCCAGGGATGTGGCCTTCTTAATCTGCAACAGCTCAGCTGCTAAAGAAATTCTTGCTCTTTGTGGGTGGAAAACTTTTGTGCTGAATATTGTCCCATCATTTTCTCAGGTATTATCTCTGCAGCACAGTGGGTCTGACTCAAGCCATTCCCAGTTTGCCTCCTACTGGAAGCCCATCCTTTCCATGGATGCCAATTTCTGGCAGAGGTGGCTGCACATGCATCGTATCGTTGTCCTTCTGGAGCATGACACGTATGTGATGGGCAGGGCTGAGCTCATGTGCTCACTGTGGGCCAGCCTGGGAAAGCAGGGTGTCCAGGACTTGCAGCTCTTCTTTAAGTGCCTATAGCCCAGGGAAAGGTCTCAAGGTTTGTTTATCTGAGAGGGGCAGTAGGTTGGGAAGCCATCTTTGATTGGAACAATAAATTGTTTCTCAAGTCTCTCTTGGGTTTTGATTTCCCGATTGCAGGGCGTATGGGACCATTCATTTGGGATCTAACCCATAGTTTTCTGCTGAAAAGTGTCTTTCCTAAAAGCATTGCTTTCCTGATTCTGGTTTTGTTCTAGTTGCAGAGTAATGTGAATAATCGTTATATATTGCATGGAGGGAGATAGGATAAAAGGGATGTGCTCTCTGCAGTGTGGAAATTCCAGCGCACTCAGGAGTGTGGCTCTCCCCAATGCTTGATTAGGGGAGGTGCTTGTTCTTTGGCTGCTGTGGAGGAAAAAAGGCTGATAGACCAGTCAGAGTAGAGTGGATGTAGCAAAGCCTCTGTGGGTTTTGGGGGAAGAAGAGATACTGCAGCTCTGAAATGACTTTCTGTCCCACCCTGCAGGCCTGTGCCCAAGCACCTGCACACGCCGGGCAACAACGGCCGCTACAGCACCATCCAGTGCCGCATCTCCCACTCGGCACTGACCTCCCTGCTGCGCGACTGGAGCAGCTTCGTGCTGGTGGAGGGCTACTCCTATGTCAAGCTGATCCACGGGTGGGTGGCTCCGAAGCACTGCTGCGTGGGGAGCTGGGCATGTGGCCAGACCAAGGATCTGGTTAGACCAGTATGTGGCTATGGGCCTGAAGCAGATGTTTACAGGAGAGGATGAGAGCTAGACAAGGGGGTATGAAATCCTGCGGTTTCTGAACTGTTCCATTGTGTTCAGGTGCAGCCTGGAGGGAGAGGGAAGCCAGCTGAGGGGTTTCTGCATGCTAGAACTGATATGTGTTAATGTGAGGTTGTGTGGGCTGTTGGGCTCCGTGGGGCAGACCTCTGCTTGGTCAGCAAGATCCATGCCATTTCAGCCTTGTCCTAATCCCTCCTCCATAGGTCTGAGGATCTTACCCCTTCCTCGTTCTATGTGGTACGAATCATCTCCAAAGCTCCCTGCATGGTTCTCCGGCTGGGCTTCCCCATTGGCACACCTGCACAGGCCAGGAACAAGGTGAGAGCTGCCTGTCTGCTTCATGGGGTAGGAGCAGAGCAAGAAGTTCTGAATGTGAAAATGAGGGGTAGATCACAGGCAACACTGTGGACAGCTACCCTCTAATAAGTAACTACTATGTTAAGGCTTAGATGGGTTTGAATCTGCTATAACAAAAAGGGTCATTTGGGACAAACTTTCTTTGTTAAGTCTATGAAAGATCTAAACCAAAGACTCAAAGATCAATAGAATAGCTGGTCACGTGGATGTTTTTCCCACTGCTTAATTCAACTGTGGGGCTTGAAACGACTCAAAGGTTATCTAGTCCATCCTTCTGACCGAAGCACAATCAATACCACCTGTAAAGAACAGCAGATACTTGTCTGACACATCTGCAAAGACCTCTGTGATAGATGTACTACATGTTCCCTGGGCTATCTCTTCTAGTACATGTATATTGAATCTACTGGGCAGGGAGGAAGTTAATAGTTAAAATGCAAACAATGCCCCACATAAGCAGTACAGGGAGAGAAAAAAAATTAGTACCTAGGAAACGTTTTCAGGATAAAAGTCTGTCAGATAGACTTTAATAACTTTTTTGTATCAAAATTAATGAGCTGCACTAGTCAGATGCAGAAGGTGGAGTTACTGTGTGAGCTCATTCCCCAGTTAAAATGGCTGAGACAAGTCTAAGTGTTCCTAGGTAAAGCATGAGAAAGATACCCTGCTATTAAACTGTGTGAACTTTTTAATATAAACAAGAGGTTTATCATTACATCTAGATCTTTTATCTTCATGAAAGAAATCTTTGGTTTGTCTAGCTTAGCTTTAGTGTTAAAGACTAGTCTGAGGAGAGGCTAACAAACATGGGAAGGGCCATCTCTTTCTGAGATAATGAACCCAGATAATACTAAATGTTCTGGCACTCTGGCAGATCTGCCCTTGCATGACTTATGGGGATCCAGGACTTGGGCACTGATTGCTGGGTCAATATGTGGACTTGGTAATGCCAAGTGGCAGGTTTTTTTTGAAGAAGTTCCCTCTGGCAGGTGCGAATTTATAAATCTTTCATGAAGAAGGTGTGAGACAGGCACCAGACCCTGCAGCTGTGGGCAAGCTCCATATCATTGCAGCAGGAGCTATATGTAGACCATAAATTGTATCAGCCACAATATTTTTTTTTTTTGCCTGCTAAAGAGCTGATTAACTACTCAGTGTGGAGAGTGGCAGTAGAACTTAGCCTGCTTTGTTTAAAGGGACAGGGGGTTTTGTGCTGAGCAGTTCAATTCAAATTTCCAATGCTCAAGCGAAGGAAAGCACCTCATACAGTCAACTTTCAGAAGGCTTTTTGGTGAGACTTTGCATAGGGCATGACTGTAGAACTGTAGGAATGGGATGTCATAAAGCAAACTGCCTTGGGGAACAAAGGAAGGAAATTGAAAAAATGCTCTGTTTCATCACAACATAAGCTGCTTGTGATTTTCCCAATCTTTTTTCTAGTCAAAGGGTAGGAACTCATTTACAGAAAGGTAACATGTACTGAGCTGAGGAAATGTGCAGGTGGCAAAAAGCTATTTCAACCTCTCTGCTTTGGTGGCACCTGAGCAGCACAGTGGTGGCTGGAAGCCAGTATGGATAACTGCAAAACAGTGGGATTTGCGAGCTTAAAAACTGTTAGTGATTCTGTGATATCAGTATGAAACCATGAAGGGGACCCAAGTGGCAGCATAGTGCAGGAAAGAACTCTTGTTTAAACATTTGGGTTTGGGGACATTCCTTTCCTTGAAAAAGACATAGTAATGATGGGAAAACTTACTGAAATAATT
Organism: Pyrgilauda ruficollis; assembly: GCF_017590135.1. Lineage (NCBI taxonomy): Eukaryota > Metazoa > Chordata > Aves > Passeriformes > Passeridae > Pyrgilauda > Pyrgilauda ruficollis. The sequence continues at coordinate 8,638,287 of NW_024527710.1, forward strand.
AGTGTTGAGGAAGATGGAGAGCTGCTGTTCTTCTGTTTGCCTGCAATGGTAATAAAAATTAAAAAAAGTTGAACAAAGATCATTAAAAGAAACCTAACTATAGAAATTTCAAAGAAAACACTGGGCTATTGTGGGAATCAGATGCTGGTGTGGGTAGAACAATATTCAGAGCTATTAAATCTTAAAAGAGTAATCAGGAACTCATTGTGAAAGTATCTTGGAAAAAAATAACCTAAAAAATAGCCCAAGCTCCTGAAATCTTTTGCCATAGAGGTTTGATAAATGAATGTGGTAGTGGGGGAATACATAAGACAGAGGCAGAGCTGTTCCCACAGCTGATATGGACTAGTTTACATTTACTGTAGGCTGCTGAGAACAGGAGGAGGGAAGAATGAGGGTGGGTGCTCGGACTGCTTGTGTGGAGGAGCTGGCATGCAATTAATTTGTTTTTAATCTGAGTTTTGGAAGGCAACTTCTTCAGCCTTGAAATAGTCTTTGGGGTTTTTTTAATCTTCCTTTTGGTTTTAAAAATACTTAAAATAGGGACCAGAGAGCCTTATGTCATCTTGATCTTGGCCTTGCTAGTGCCTCAGAAGTAAAATTAACTCCTGCTCTTCTGTGTATTCAAAGAGTGTTCTGTTCCTTTTGGTCAAGCTCTTGTTCTAGACACTTATTTTGAGTATTTATGTCTCCAGACAAAGTTGGTCATGTTTACCTTTTGCTTTTGCCATGACAGATAGTGGAAGAGTTACGGGACCGAATCTTGCAGCTGCGCTTTCCCCACAGGGTCCAGAGCAAGGAGGCAACTCCAAAAGCAAAGAGGAAAATGCTGGGCAGTAGCTCTCCCTCCAAGTCCCCACCTGTGGCTGGGGCCCAGTCGGCTCTCTCAGACAGACCCTGCCTTGTTGTGCTGCACAAACCATTGGAGAAGCTGCTTATCAGGTAGGGATGGAGTACCAAGCTGTCACCACCTTGCCCTGCAAAGTGGGAAAGAGGAAGATCTGTGGATGGTGCCGTCAGTTGTAGGATGAAAGTGCTGTGAATGAAACTGATGCTTGTTGGGATGGGTTTGGGTTGCATGGCTGTGAGCTGCAGCAGGGATTCTTGGTGGACAGGCAGATTTATCACTCCTAATGAAATAAGATGTGGAAGTAATTTAGATACTGCTGTCTGAGCAGGATCCTGTGCTGGGCCAGCCACATTCTGCTATTGGAGGACTCTGTGCTGGGCCCAATAAGTGGGTTGTGAATGCAGACAGCTCTGACCCTAAACAAAAAAACAAAAAAAAGGATTTTTTCAATGTCAGCATGCCACACTTCTGCCCTCCTAGGTATGAGAAGCTGCCTTCTGACTATCGAGCCCCCTTCATTCTGAACCTGGAGCATCCCCCCGTGTCTGGTCCCCTCACCATGGTGGCCAATCGCACTGCCTCTTCCACCCTGGCTTCGCTGTCCCGCTACTTCTATCACCAGCGCTGGATCTGGAGCGTCCAGTCAGGGCTGGCACCAGCTGTGCCCATCACTGCTGTGGCCCAGCTCCTTTCCACACTCACAGAGTAAGTTGCACACCTGACAGGGGTCCTCTCTCCAAGCTAGTCCTGAGGGTACAGGGAAAGCAAGGTCAACCTTGCTTATTACATTTATGAGGCCATATAATAGGTAAGAATTAAAGCTGCTTTAACTCTTTAACTCAAGTGCAGAGGGTTTTGGTCCCGTATGCAGCTTCTAGGGTCACTTGGGTAGTGCTTTACCCAGTTCTGCAGCTGTAGTTGGAGAAAATGAGAGAAAATGTCCTGGAAAACATGCAAAAGGGCAGAAGGTGTTACTGTACCTGGCGTGTGCTGATCTTCACACAGGCTGCTCTGGCAGTGTCATATCCCCCCATTCTCTGTGTGCAGCTCCCTGTCTTGAGAAGGACAGTGTTTTGGGGTGAAGGATACAGTCATTCTTGCATTTAAAGCTTACAGTATGGGTGGAGAAGTCCTGCAGGTCTGACTTCCTCTCTGTTGCAAGGGTTCGTCTGTCAGAGGGTTTCCACTTTGCATCCAGCGGGGATGGCATTATCAACATGGTGCTGGAGCTGCCCATGCAGGTGAGCCTGGCTGCTGTCCTCTTGTGGACACAGTCCCTCATTGCTGGTCCTGGGGTGGATTCACCTTCCTGTGATAGGATTTGTCATCTGCTTCTCGCACACACCCTTGACACCTATAGGGAGAAGGTAAAGCAGCTTGTGGGATGGGCATTTTTCTGCCTTCATCTGCATTTAGAGAGCAGCTGTGCTGGAGGAGTTCTTGGGGTTGGGACAGGCTTCCTCTTTCCATCCCTGCTAGTGAAGCTGTATGATGGGGCTGTGCTGTGTCAGGGGGTGCTGGCTAGGGCTCATGCTGTGTCTCCCCTCCAGATTGATGGCTCAAGTGAGAGCAGCAGTGACAGGGAGAAACACACCTGTGTTGTCCAATACATCCTCTTCCCGCCCCACTCTACCTCCACCAAGGACAGGTGAGGCTGCTCTTCTGCTCCCGGGGGGGTTGGCAGTGGAGTCATGGCTCCAGACTTTTGCAGTCAGTGTGGAAAGGAGGGAGACCTCCACCACCTGGTACAGATAACCAGTTGTCATGGATTGATCACCAGGTTGCTGGGGCCTTGCTTGCCACTCTTGGGTTCCTATTGCTGCTCTCACAGCTCTGAGAGAAACTGCAGTGGGATGCTGGCTCTGTGCCACCTCACAGGACTTGCCTTTTGACTTCCCTCCAGCTTTTCCACAGATGATGACAATGATACAGAGGTAGAGGCCATTGAAGTGGACACGGAACTGAACTTGGTCACTGAGTGCTGGGTAGAGCCACAGAGTGGCCATGTCCACAGTACTGCTGAGAACTGGAAGCACCTCCATGGCTTGCCCTACCAGAAAATACCTAAAGCGGTGAGTCCCTGAAAGGGGAGGGGCATGGGCTCTTTTGTGGAGGGAGAAGGGTGTAAGTGCACCACAAAACTGCAGGTAAATACTGAGGGCCAGAAGAGATGGGAATGCTAGTCACAGAAGAGTCTGGGATTTTTAAAAGAGGAACCAGTCACTGGCCATAAAAGGTTTCTTGACTGCAGTGTAGTGGATGCAATGCTGCTTTGGGATAGCTGGGAAAATACAATTTATTTTGTGAAGAATCATTCCATTGGAGGAGAGCAAGCTGGACCAGAGCAGGGACTGCAGGTAGTGCTACCAGCACTCCTCCTGAGCAAGGTGAAAACAGGCTAAAGGGCTGGTGGAGAAGGAGGGAGCAATGAGTGAGAATAGGGCAGCTCAGGGAACAGGATTATAGGTGTTCCTTCTCCTTGCTTTTAGACTCTTTTCTTCTGCATTTGTGGGTAATAATTCTGCTGCATAAACTGAGCCTTTACTGCTTACTGCAGCTCTATCCCCGGGACCTTGCATGCATTGCCACCATGCTGACCTTCGAGTACATCAGCCAGCTGTGCCAGAACAAGGAGTGGGTCTGCCCTCCTTCAGACACCAAAGCTGCTGAAGGTGAGTCCACCATCTATGTCCTAGCAAGCTTGATGGAGCAAAGAAGCAGCTAGGTCTTGAATGACTCAGGACCCATAGAAGGCAGAACAGGTATTTTGACAACTTTGTAGAATTTGATGGCTGTGGGTCACTTTGTTGCACTTATGGTAAGTTGGCAGAGAAATGGCTTCAGCCTGGGGAGGCCAAAAAAGCATTGAGACTTTCTGCCTTGGCTGGAGAGGTGACAAGGTGACCTTGCTTGAGTGGGGATGTTGGTCCAGATGACCTTTCCAACATCAGCCATTCTGTAATTGTGTGAAAGGAGCTGAGTTCAGGAGCAGGTGGAAGATGAGCTCATCTCTTCAGTGATAGGCCTGGTGTGCCTGGGCAAGTGGTTTTATAGAAGTCATAAAGGATGTTAAAGAGGAGCTCCTCTGTTCTCAGTTTCAAGTCACAGTTCCCAGAGCAGTTTGTGGAATGCTGGTGGTCCTGTTCATCTCTGTTGCAGATCCAGACATGGGGCCTGGCTTTCGAGTGCATGAGATCCCATTCCAGTTCAATCTCATGAAACTCTTGCCCAGGTGCCAGCAGGTGGAAATGTTCTTTCTAATGCTGACAAAAGGTAGGTGCCTCTTCACCACCTGCCTCCCCTTGTCCTCCCTCCTGGCTATAGACAGCCTGCTCCACATGCTTGTGTCGCTGGTCAGCAGCATGTGAGCACTGCCATGCTTTTTTTAGTAGCTCAGTGCTGTTCTTCCCAGCTTTGCAGCCCCAGGGCTGTCCAGCTATATTGCTGCCTTTCCTGGGATGATAATTTGTAAGAGCTGCTTTTGGAATTGTTAAACCTAGATAGTAGCTTTGTGGTGGTGGTATCTTGTGTACCTTCAGCATCTCCACAACAGTTAGAGTAGCAGGGTGGGTGAGTGCAGGGTAAGTAATGATGCCAAAACTCCAAGGCCTCCTCAACACTATCCAAGCCAGTCTTGCAGGGGTGCTGGGGAAATTCCTGGCTATGTGGAAGTGTTGCTTTGCAAAGGGCTGTTTCCTGGATTTGTGGGCAGGCGGTACCTATGGAGATGCTGTCTGAAGCTGCCATGCTTCTGTTTTGAAGCAGAGAATGAGGAGGTGACCAAGGACTCTTCGTTTGTGCCCAATGAAATGCTACTAAACCTCTTCCATGGCTGCCTTCAGCATGACCTCAGTGACCGGGAGATCCCCATGGCCGATGCTGATCACGTGGCCTTCATGGAGCAGGTTCTGCAACGGGATCGTGATGGCCATCAACCCCCCTTCATGCTCCCTGTCATCAGAGGTGAGCACCAGGCGTGTGGCAGTAGTGACACAGCAGCAGTGAGGTTTTTCAGGAGCCTTGCTTCAAGTCACATCCTCAGCTGGGGTTTCTCAGATTGGTTTCTCTGTGCTCCATTTCAGAAGAAACCCTAAAAGCTTCTGGGACCCTGGAGCAGCAGGATGCTTCTGCATCCTATCATCTTGTTGGCAGTAATGGCACCAGGGATATGACTGGATCCACAAGTACTCTGCAGGTACTGCTGTGCTGCTGTCCTTCTCCTGAGCCCCCTCAGAAACCAAGGCAGCAGCTGTTAAGGAGCAAGAGAGTTAAAAGGGCTGACAAAGGCTGAAAGGCAGCTGTTCTTGCCCACCTTTGGCAGCAGTTTAGGCTGTATCCTGTGTCTGAAGTCAAGCAGGAATCTAGAAGGTGTGTGGATAGTTGCATTCACTCTGGGCCAAGCCTGTTACAGCAGCACTGGTACTGTGCTGCAGATTGTTCTGAAACCATGGGCAGTCACTGCCTAGAGGTCAGAATGGTCCCCAGCACAGCTGGCTAAGCATCTCCTGACTGTTGTGCTGTACTTCCTGGAGCTGCTCCCAGAATGGTGACTTCTAGAGCCAGGCTGCTCTGAGAACGTGCAGAGGTGACCAGGGTGGTTTCAGCGCTGTGCTAGCCAGCAGGCCTGGAAGAACTTGCTCTGTGTGCTGCTACCTGTCTGAAGGTGGGCCTGTGCCATATGCCATGAGTTTATCCAACTTCTGCTCTTCCATCAGAGCCTTGGCAACACAGAGCTGCCTGAGGATGATGTGACACTGAGTGACACAATGGGGCCCTTTCCCCCTCAATGGCGATGTTATGCCAAGCTGGTCAATCCACAGCATGTGTTCCTGACCTTCCTGCCAGCCACCTTCTCAGGTGAGGGGGTCTGTTGTGGGGAGCAAGAGGAGGCAGCAGTCCTACACACCTCCTCAGGGAAACAGAAAAACCAGAATCAGCTCTTGAAGGGTGGAGAGAAAATTGAATAGCAGAGTTCATGCACAGTCTTTTTGCACCACATGGCCAGGAATAGAATAGTGCCAAGTGTTAGATGTCCTGCTTTTCTCTCAGCATGTGGTGCTGCCCACATAGGGTTTTCAGGTGGGGGATGTGGTGTTGAGTTGTTTGCTAGCTGCAGCCACTTGGACTGTTTTCTCAGTGGGGTTGTTAATGCATGGATTAAGGAGATTGCTAATGGGATGGTCTGGGAGAGTCCCTGCTTCTGGGCATTGGCACTGGTCTGGCTTCCACTGAGCCACTAGTCAAGGCTGCTAGGCTCAGGTGAAGCTGCTTCTACACACAGAGAGGTAGCAGGAAATCTGCTCTCTTGGGGCTGTAGATTGAGAGGTTAAGCTGTTCTCACTGGACGAAGGATGATTTTATTTCCTTTTCCTCCAGATGTACAGAAGCTGATGGCTTGTGGGTTGGACAAATCTCCAAAAGATGAGAGTCGATCTGGAGAAGATACCATGGGACCTGTCTGTGCAGAGCGAGTCAGGGCTGAAGAGGGGGATGCTGCAGTGCCATTGCCAACCCTCAGCATAACACCAGCTCATGGTACTGACAGCACCTTGTTAAAGTATTGGTATCCTTGCTATTCTTGAGCATACTGTTGAGCAGATTAAAGCAGGGGGAGTAGCAGGCTGCTGCAGCATGTCAGCTCCTGCCTGGCAGTCAGCAGAGTCAGGACAAGAGGCACAGTGATGTTCATGGGGGCGTGAAGGAGTATGTAATTCGAGTTAGGTGCCCATGGCCTAAGGTTGGTTCCTTGTGGGAAGGAGGTTGCAGGTAAGATAGAAGCTACTAGGAATGGCAGTAGTGAGCTGCCCTGGAAAGTCAGTGACTCTCATTTCATGATCCAGACTGGCACTGTCAGCAGCACATTGTCTTAGGAAGAAGGGCACAGGTCTTGAGGTATATGGGATTTGATTGCACAGCCCCTAGGGCAGATCAGACATGCTCACAGTGGGAATGAAGGGTTGTGCTGCTGCAGGAGGTAGTGGTGATGAACAGTCATGGCTGTAAAGGGGATCAAGGTGGCCAAAGCACTGGGTGGTTGGGTGCTGGGTGAGGATGAGTGGTGAGAAGCTTGAAAAACCAGTATCTAACTGTGATGCTACTGTGGGAGCTGTGATGTCTCAGACCAGCTAAGAACTAGGAACCATCAGAACTGTCACTTTTGCAGAAGTGAGCCAGGACCCTGGGGAGCAGAGTGGCCCTTCCCGGAGAGATGTGCACATCTCCTTCTGTCGGCAGAACTCGCAGTCTGAGCTGGCCGAGTGCCGCCGATTCCGCTGCCCCATTTACATCTACAGCTGCTCTCTGGAGCTGCTGCGAGAGCAGCTCGTCAGCCCGCGGGCACACCGCCCTCCTCGGGACATCTTTTTCAGGTAATGCCAACAATTCTTGGTACCTAGACAAAAACTAGAGCAGTTTCCTTGACAAGAGGCTGGCTCTAGCCCTGTTGGCTTGGCTTGGCTTAGCCCCTCTGCCTTATAGCAGCCACTGTCTGTGCATGCCCTAGGCTCTTCTTTACTGGCACCAGAGCCTTTTACAGTCTAAAATGTGCTTCACTGGTGCAAAAGGCTGTGGTTCCTCTTTTTCAGGTCCCAGTCTCTGGAACGTCCTCCAACTGCTGCCTGGCTAGACCACAAACACAAGGAGTTGGTGACTTACTGCACGCTGCTGCAGGAGCACTCCCACCAGTGCTATGTGAAAGGTGAGCAGCAGCACAGTGGGACCTGTGGCAAGGTTGGGGTTGAACCCTGGATCTTCTTCTAAGAAAGCAGTGTCTTATTTTCCTTGTGATCTTACTCCAAGCAAAGGGAGGAGCTGTGGGGCTGATGTACCACCGGGAAGGATTTAAATTTGCCTCTGTGCATTCCCTGTGGGCTTTGCAGAGGCTGTTCTCAAACCTGTGGAGTGCTGTGAAGGAGCATCTGTTCTTTCATGCCTTCCTCTCTCCTTCAGGGTGACAGATGCACTCTGGTGTCACCCAAGCCCAGGCTAACTTGTAGCATAGGTGCCCTGGCTGCCTCCTGTCTCTCAGCACCAACACTGACTCCAGCTCTCTGCTGGGACTTGGTGAAGATCCATACATGGCCACTGCCTGACTCCCACAGCCATGGGATGCTCAAGCACTATGTTTATCTCTAGGGCTGTTCAAGAGCCTCCAGCAGTCACACAGCATCAGCTCCCAGGACCTGCTTACTGCCATGGACTACTGTGAGGAGCTGCTCCAAGAGATTGATATCACCAACTTCCTGCTGACGGTGTGCAGTCACGTCCGCTCGTTCCGAGAGAGCCATCAGCATTTCCATACACACTCCAAGGCAGCCATCTTCCAAGTGGGCAGCATAGAGCAGGAGGAGGAACACAGCTCTAGGGAACGAGGTGTCTTGGTCTCGGAGTCAAGGTAGGGACCCACCTCAGTCTTGCTTCTGTTCTTAGCATTTTGCCAGGACAAATCTTTTTTCAAGCAACTTTTAGTGCCTGCTAGAAGAAATGCTGTAGGGCAGAGCCACACAGAGGAGCAGATACTTACAGTGAGATACCCACCTCCTATGGTGTCCAGCAGGACCCTCTATTTTTTACAGTCTCTGATGACATCCATCCTTTCTTTCTCTTGTAATCTTGGCTCATTACTGTCCCATCTGGCCTGAGCTGGAGGGCAGTTTGTCTGCAAGCCTGCAAGACTTGTTTATAGAGAAATTATGCATCTCCTGCTGCTTGACTCATTTGAGTTTGCTGTTGACTCTGGTGTAAATGACAACTTTGTTATCCTTTTCTAATGAATAAAGTGTCACTTTTTTAAATTAAAAATCTTGAAAAAATTCACAAGAGAAAAACCAAGGCAGAATTGAAATATGCTAAACTTGTGTCCTGTTCCTTAGGGTATTTATGAGGTTTGTATCTCCTCTGAAAACTTAAGGGAGAAAGAAGTGCTGTGCCTTAGTGTATGTCAAAGAAACACTTAGCTCCTCTGCACAGTTCCTTTATGTGAATTCCCTAGCATTTGTTGGGAATCTCCAGTGCTATGACATCTTATACTGTAAATCATTGAGGTGAGAATGTGATTTTAAAGAGTGCTTTGACCAGTCAACATCCCACTCCCCAGATTGCTTTTTCTCAGTTTTAGGGACTAAATCTGTCTTAGGACTGCTGAGCGAGCCTGGGCCTGAGCTTTGCTGCCCAGACACTGGGGTGCTGACATGGTGGTACTTGCTGTGAGGTGCCCTGAACTGACTGCTGGTAGTTCAGGTTGCTGCAGGCCTGTCCCTGTGTCTCTGTTTCCCAGGCAGGGTGTGTAGTGTGGTGTACAGACATGGCAGTGTGATCAGCGTGGTGAAACTACCTCAGACCTGGCTTCAGACAGCATGAGCCCTTATCTGGGCACGTGTGTGGCTGCTGGGCTCTGCAGTTGTGGGTGTTCAGGTTGTGTTGACACAGATGAGGTTTGGGGAGCTGGGAGGTGGGATACTGGCAGGATGGATAATATGTAAAACTTGTCTTGTTTGTCAATCTGCCTGTCTGACCTGTCCACAATCCTGTCAGTGCTGAAATGGAAGACTACAGCGAGCAGGACTCCCATAACATTGCCAGCCCCACGGAGGAGCCAAAGAGCAGTGTGGGCACCAGCTGCTGTTCAGAATTTCCCCTCTCCCTGCTGGAAATTGGACAGCCCTGCCAGGCACACCCAGACTTGCATAAAATTATCCAGGTGAGGAATGTGCAAGCTTGACCTGGCTTCAACAGGAGGGTGTAGAGTAGGATGTCTGCTTTATACTTGGGATTTCTCTTTTAGGAAAAATTCCTGGAAATTGGAAGTTTACATTTCAAACCAGTGCCATCAAATCCTCACTATTTCTTCTACTGTCCACCATCAGCCAAGAAAGAGGTAGGTATGGGGCTGTCCTGGCAGGCACCTGATCCTTGTGGAATAGCTTTTTGTGGTGTCAAACATGGATTTGGGGCTGGCAGACCCACGGGTAGACTTCATCCCTGGAGCTCCCATCAACAACCTGATGATGTACTGCTTGGCATGGTTCTAGTATGTGCCCTTTTTCTCTCCATTTCAGGAAGAGGCATCTCGGGATCAGGCAGACAGGAAAGGCAGCGAGGACATGGAGGGATCAGAGGCAGAAATGGCAGCTGAAGAAGGTAAAATTTGCTTCCTCTGTCTTGGAAAAGAAAACGTCTGTCTGTGTGGAGATGCCTTTCAGAGCTAGGTGTGTCTGGTCGGGTCTCTGGAGGTGGGGGCCTGGTTTGCTGACAGGGAACCTGTATCAACAGGAACTGTGTCTGGATGCTGCATTGCCACAGAGAGTGACCCAGAGCTGGAGGTGGAGTACCGTGAGAAGCTGGAGCACGAGTTCCCAGACACAGATTCCCTCTCAGACTCCAACACGGTGAACCAGGATGATGACTCCTTCAGTGTGCTGGGAGGGGACTCGCTCAATGAGCAGGAGTTCCTGGAGCAGGAGATGCCCCCGCTCTTTGTGCACCTGACCTGCTCAGTGAAGCTGCGTAGCCAGCACAGCTCCATGCCCGTGCAGTCCCTGCCAACTTGTCTAGGTAAGAACAATTCTTCCTGGGGGGTTAAATGGTGGTAGGGCTTCTGTCAGGTCCCTGCTGGGTGAGCAGCCCCTGGAACAAACGTGCTGTGTCTTAAACAGCAATCTCCCTGGACCAGCCTTCCCTGGAAACCCCCAGGGTTTGCCATCATCAGACAAGGGCTTTTTCACCAGGTCTCCCACTTGCTGTGGGATTGGTCATGGAAGGTTGAAAGGATCATGGAAGATGATGGTGGCCTTCTTGAGTTTGTCCAGGTGTGTGTGACAGCCACCTCTAGCAGTCTCTGTACTTGCCACCAGGCTGGGTATGTGTGCAAGCAGAGATGTTTGTTGCTTGAGTCCCTTGGTTTGTGATGTCTCCTCAGGGGAAGTTCTGGGCTGCCTGGAAAGCTGTCAGGGCTTGAACACCATAGACTTGGGGGATCTCTGTGTGACCCTGGACATCTTTGTGTTGACACTGCCCCTGGAGATAGAAGTTGTGAACACAGACATCCTCCACAACAGGTAGGTGGAAAGAGGCCCAGTCACCCAGCCTCTGCCTGCCCTAGCCAGACAGTCATTCTTGGCTCATCTCCATGTACTGAGACTTATGATTATACTTCTCAGAGAGCCTGTCACACCTTAAGAAAACTAAAATATTTCCTAGATAGGCTCACCTTCCCTAGAGATCCCTTTCATGCTCTCTGTGCCTTTTTATCCTCTCCAACGCTCAGGCTGCTCTCTCTCCTGTGACAGATGCACCTCGGAGAGCAGCGTGTCCTTCACACGCTCTCCGGGGCAGCCGTCCTCTTTCCGCTCGGACGAGGATATCATGCACAACCTGGAACGGCTCCCGTCCACCGGAGATGAGAGGTATGGCACTGCAGGGGTGGCAAGCCCCTCACTGCTTCCTTCTACTGCATGGCAGCTGCACTGTGATAGCTGCACGAGTGGGAAGGACTGGTTGGTTCTTTGTCTCCTCTCTCCTAGGCACCCTGCCCTTTCCAACCTCCCTGGAGTGCACAGGCAGGCTATTGAAGCCACCATGAATGAGGTAAGCCAGATTTGCCTCCCTGCTTCTACCTAAAGCACTCCACTGCTGTTCCACACTTCCTAGCCTGCTCCAAGCTGCAACCTGTCAGCTGAACTGACTGTTAGGCTTTACTGGTATCACACAGGCTCTTAGCCTCGTGGCTCCCAGAAGTGTGGGATTACCCTGAGAAAACTCTTGCTGCAGTTGGGGTGGGCCAGGCAGAGCTGTCTTCTAAAGGCTTTTCTTAGGTACATTCAGGAGATAAGGGATGTGGGTGATGAGAGAGGCTGCCTTCATCCTTTTGGGATGAGGGTGAGAATTGGGGGAGGCTTGCAAATGCAGGTCACCTGGATGTTGCTCTGTGTCCTTGCTCTGCTCAGATTCGCTGGCTCCTGGACGATGAGATTGTGTCAGCGCTGCGTCACTCGCAGGTCATCAGCACCTCCATCCTGCACAGGGTGGCCACCCACATCTATAACTCCAAGGGCCGGCCCAGTTGCCACAGCGAGGTGGTGCTGCTCCAGTTTGTCTTTGGGCCTGAGCACTCTCTGGAGAAGTTCAAGGAGGTAAAGAGAAAGCCCTGAGGTGGCATCATGCTTTTCTGGCAGGATGCTTATTCTTCTCTGTGTTGCAGGAGTTCAGAAGAATGGCTCTGCCAGGCTACATGCTGAATGCAGAAGGCAATGACTACCACTACATCTCCATCAGCCGCCTGCACTCCAGGAGGGCTGCTCCAGACCCTTCAGGGACACCCTGCTTGCAGCAGCCAGCTGCAGGGGGCACTAGGGCAGGCCTGGGCCAGGCAGGCCAGGAGGGGACCAGTGAAACAGAAGCAGAAGGCTCTGAGCTGTTACACCACACAAACTGTGTCCTCCCAGAAGAAGGCCAGGGTCTCTGGGAGTGGCCAGAGAGTGAGACACGAATTGTGCCCGACACAGGAAACCCTGCAGGTGGAGGCAGCCACACACAGAATGAGGTGAGAAGCACTAACAATCTGTTGGTGAGAAGCTGTGGGACACTGATAACAGAATGTAGAAGGATGATGGGATTTTTTTCAGTGCCTGTTTTTCTGGTCATTTTTGTGAGCTTGGCTTTATGCAGGCTCCAGGAGATATGCTGAGACTTGATCAAAGCAGAGCACCAGGGCAGGACTCCATGGAAGAGGCAGTTCCAGAGACAACCATACAGTCGTTGCCATCGTCATCCTCTGAAAAGGGAAACAGCGAGAAATCACCGCTGGTGACACCATCTGCAGCAAGCCTGTCTGAGTCTGTGACACAGGGCAGGGAAGGTAGGAGCTGCAGTGTGGGCAGGATGTAGCTCAACATCAGAAACTTTTAAGGGAAGGGGCTGGTTCTGGCTGTGACATACATAATACAGCTGCTACTCCTGTTGCTGTCCCTAAACATCTGCATTGGTACCCAGGACTTTGGTCTCTTCCTTGCCAGGGTGCTGGCAATTCAGTTCTTAACAAGTACCCAAGATACTAGGCTGTGCTGCTGCACTGATATCTCTGATGACATGCAGTTCCTGGTGACTTTACTAATGGCTGTGAGAGCCCCATTCCCCAGCACTGCCTCCTCGTGGCCAGCACAGCCTGATTGTCCTGTGGTGTGATGTTTTTCCAGCAGATGGGGCATGTGATGGGGCTTAGCAAGTACTTTCATGGTCAAACCCCTCTTCTCTTTGCAGGCTCCAGCAGGCAGCGTCCCAGCCGTGTCCAGAGCCTCGTGTCAAGCCAGGGCAGCATGGACTCTGACCATCTGGGTGAGTCTGCCAGGGCAGGGGGCTGGCAGCAAGTGGTGGCACTGATAGTGACACACAGCAGGGGGTCTGTGTGCCTGGGCTGGGGTGAGCCCTGAGGGCAGGGTTTGTGAGTGGCTGCCCTGCCCAGGGAGGAGGTGTTTTGCCAGGCCTAGGGCTGAAGTGAGGCTTCATTGCAGGTTATGATGGGGGAAGCAGTGACTCGGAGTATGAGGAGGCGTTAATGAGTGACCAGGAACCCAGGTGTCCCCTTATGCCGGATTTCTGGCTCATCATAAAAATCCATCAGGACCGAGTGGAGGTCTACTACCACACACGGTAAGGAGGGTCCTCTGTCTGACCACTGCCTCTCTGCACTGCGACTCTGTTGCTACTCACTCATCTCTGGATAGAATCTTCTCCCTGCCCACGGTGGGTGGGAAGTTGCAGGACTAGATTGGTGCTCTGTAAGGGGAAAACTGCCATCCTTCCCACTGTGTTCCTGCTCCCAGCACCCAGTGATGGGCTCTGTCCAGCTGCCCTGCTGACCTCATCCTCCCTTTATTCATAAAGCAGCCTGAGTGTGGAGAAGGCAGCATCAGCAGAGACAGAAGAGGAGCAGCCAGGGGAGTGCCAGAGTCTCAACCAGGTGGTGGTGAAGAAGATCAGTGAAATCTGCAGGGTTGTCAATCAGGTAATAAATCTTAAGAGGGCACTAACAGACCTGCCAGTGATTAGATGGATTAGATCAGAAGAGACCTCTGGAGGTTGTCTAGTCTGGGCTTAGCTCAGAAGGCCTGGGGAGTCAGTTCAGCTGGTAGAGTCCCAGCTTGTGGCGCGGGGGGTCACAGGAAAAGGGACTCAGTCTGTCCCTAAATATTTCTTGCTGTCTTCCGTGGCTGTGCAAGCAACAGAACCAATCTTTCCTCATCCTTTGCAGCGCTTGCTGCTGCAGGACCTGCATGACAGCCACATATGCAACTCATTACTGGTGGCAGAAAGTGAGGAGGACATCTGGAAGAGTGAAACACCCTATACTTCATACAGGCAGCGTGTGATGCCCACGGATGGTATGGATATTCCCTTAGCCATGGCTCAGCTGCAGTGCTAGAGATGCCTAAGAAGATGTTAACTTCCATGCTGTGGCCCCAGCTATGTCCTATGTTCTTTAGATTACTCTGTAGAGGAGAGCTACCAGCCCCGGGACTACCTGGCTGCCACCATGCAGTTCATGCCAGGGCACTTTGCTTGTGGGGTGGTGTGGAGCACCCTCATCCACGTGCATTCACGCCTCAAGATGGGCCCCAACATGGGGGTCTCACGAGGTACGTACAGCCCGGGTTCCTCCCATTTGGCGTGTCAGGAGTCCAGCTGCTGGCTGGATTGGCACTCCAGAGGAGGGTATGTGGGATAGCTAATGTCCCACATTGCCCACAGCTATCCAGGCACTTCGCTCGGTGCTCAACGCCTTCTCTGTGGTGAACAGGAAGAATATGTTTGTCTACCAGGAACGTGCCACTAAATCTGTTTTCTACCTCCGGTAAGAAGCCAGCGTGACTTGTTGGCCTTGCTACGTGTGTTACACAGACTGAGAGCTCCTTGGGACAGAAAGTGTCTGCGCAGCCTCAGGGATCGTGTTGTGACCCAAACAGCAAATATCTGATTTCTGATGAGTCAGTCACATCAAGTAGGGCCCATCCTACTCTCCCTGTGCTAAGCCTTTACATAGGAGGAAAAATGAGGGCTTTTTTGAGGGAGCCAGAGAGCAGTTTCTCCACAAACTCCATATTCTAAGGACTAGTCCCCACAAAGTGTACAGGGGAGAGCAAGGAAGATGTGGATCTTCTGTGGATGTACGATGCTGTCATCCTTGGGAATGGAGGCTGACATGTCTTTCTGTATTCAGGCTGACTGAAACCACCCACAGTGGGAAGGTGTGGGAAGCAGAGAGCAGCCTTAGTGCATCATCTCGCTCGCTGGCACTGACACGCAGCCAGGAGCCCATTTACACTGAGGATCTAATGGTGAGTCTGCTGCTCTCTGCGAGTGGACACGGCTGCTCACGACCACAGCAATGGAGGCAGCTCTAGTTCCAGCAACCTGGGTTTTATGTGGGGTAAAACTTACACTATAGATGTGTGGAGTGGGGCAGCAGTGGGTGGTGTCTGCCTGACACTGCTGAAAGCCTGGGACAATGGTGGATCTAGAATTCATATGAAACTACTTCCACATGGCTGTTTTTGTTTCTCCAGGGTTCTCGTTCCTCTCTGGACACTGCCTCATGCCGTAGTGTGGACTCTGCCCGCCCTGTGGGACAGATAGACAGACACATCCAGCTGATGGTCCATGGTGTAGCCCCAGCAGGTATGTGTTAGAGCACCTGGCAGCAGAACTGTGCTGATATAAAGCAGAGGAACAAAGCTCTGCTCCCTGCCCTGTTTGCTTGAAGAGAGGAATCTCACTCCTGAGCAAATAGCTTTTCCTTAGCCCAGAGCTGCTCTCTGTTCTGTGTGGGTGAAAATATAAGGAAAAGATCCATAGCCCACAATGAAACCTCCTGCAGACCCTGTGCAGGAATGCATTTGTCTTTGCTTACTGCACCAGCAGTCTTCTGTGATCATAAACCCATAGAAAAATATGTCTGAAGAAATTGATGGTGGGGAAAGTCAGGTTCCCTCTGGGAGGTGAGTGTGAGGATGGTACATCCTGAACAGGGAGGGAGAGGTGGCTGGAGTCATTACTGGATGGGGTGAAAAAGCTGCTTTTATCTCCGCTCACTTGCCAGGGCCTGAGATCACAGATGAGCTGGTGAAGGTGCTGCGCAGACGCCTGGATGAGGCCACCCTGGATATCATCACTGTCATGCTGGTGCGGAACTGCAAGCTGACACCAGCAGATGTGGAGGTACCTCACTGGCTAATCTGCTCTCTTCATCCCAGAGCACTGTCCTACATTTTCACCTGTCTCAGCTGCTCCTGCCCCAGGGAAGACCAGGGCAGTTTGCTGCATCTTGTTCTCTGCTCCAGTGCTTGGTCAGGCTAGCATTCGCTGAGGTATATACTGTGGGGGTGCCAGGGTAGCTGGGAGATTCCCTCTGCTGGGTTTGTAGTATGGCAGGACTTTCCTGTGCCCTCCTTCTCACACCTTGGAATGAATGTCTGCCTGTATCTTGGGGCTGTCCTGGCAGGGCCAGGAGTTGGACTTTGATGATCCTTGTGCTCCCATCTAATTCAAGATATTCTATGATCTGTCTCAGGGCACTGTCTAGGGTTCTGCCCACCACACTTCCCCCTTTGCAGAGCCAACTAGCATAATTTTTATCAGTATTAGAGCCCCAGGGCAGCCTGCTAGTCCCAGCTGGGTTTTAAAGCCTCCTGTGTGCAGTTTATCCAGCCCCCCGGGACGCCACCCACCGAGGTCCTGCAGTTCTCCCTGCCGCCCTCGGCCCTGCCCTGGCTGCACGCCGTGGCCTATTACCTGCGCCAGAACCTGCTCATCTTCCTGCACACCCCCAAGTACACCGACAGCAACGTGGAGCACCACTTCAAGGTGAGCAGGGCTGGGGCTGGGACAGAAGTCTGCCCAGCTTCTAGCTGCTGCTGGGGGCATTTGTTGGGGCAGCTCAGGCACCATGTTGCCAGCTCTGCCATGGAGGGTTAGGGAGAAGCTGACACTAACTCCTGGGGCCTGGGGGAGTTCTACAGGACTGAGCGCATCCTGATTAGCCCAGACAGGCCGTGCCTTCATGACAGGCAGTTGCTGTGCAAAAAGCAGCAACTACAAAGCTCATGCCCACAGTCATCTCCCAGGAGCATCGGAGAAGACCCCCTTTCAAAGCTGAACTTGGCTCCTTGCATGGCTCCCTCAGATCTAAGGACTGAAACATCAGGATTAATAAAAATTTGGGAGCAACTATGCACTCCTTAGCAGGGCCATAGTAAAGACAGAGAGTAGTAAAGACAGATACGTAGTGCCACATAACTGTATGAACTGTAAGATGTTCCTTCACCCCAGCAGTTGTGAAGGCTACGTCAGCAAGTGTTTTGAGTAGATCTGGATTTGATTCTACAAGTTTGGGAATGAGCTCTGCGTATAGACAAGCCTCTTTCCAGTTAAGGCAAGTTCTCTAATCTTTGTCAGTATTCTTCTTTGTTCTCCTTAGCACTACTTCAACCACAATGGGAGCACTCCTGACCAGGATCTCTATTTGTACAACAAGCCAGGTGGCCAAGGCACTGGTGGAAAAGGTATTGTGCTCAATTCTTCTGAAACAGAGTATGGGGCTGTGTGTTGGGGAGGTATTTCCTATGCTGGAGAGCTATGAGTGACTGAGGATGGTCAGTGCTGGGGGAGTATGTTCCTTCATGGCTGGAAGGTGGGTAAGGTGTGTACCTGAGGGACTGCACACCTCTGCATGTGTGGCACAGCAAACTAAGGCCTCCCACAAAGCAACTTGCTAAACTTGACCTATTGCTGCAGACGCAGCTCTAGACACAGTGAGACCTCAGTGTGGGGCACAGAGGCTCCATGGGGCTGCAGGTGGGAGCAGTTGTGGCTGAAGCCTTGCTGCAGAGTGAAATCTGGGTGTGTGTAACTGAGCATGGGCTACGTGGGCAATGTCCTTGCTTTTTTCTCTAGACTGCTGGAGAGGGGATTGGATAGGGCCCACCCTGCAGCAGGTTGTCATGTCTTGTTTTGTCCAGGCTGTGTGGTCTGTCACCAGGCCATTGTGTGTCTTGTGCCCCTTGTGCACTGTTTGAATGTTCTTCTGTTATGTAGGTACCATGTCGGACCTTGTGCAGCACCTCTTTCCACTCTCTCACTTCCAAGGTAGCACCCGTGGCTCCAAGTATTACTTCATCTCCTTTTCCCATGCAGCTCTCTGGTCCCAGCTGTTCTTGTTTTCCTTGTGTTGTGGCTTCAGCTCTGACTCCTCTGTGTGTTTGTGTGTATGTGTATGTCTATAGCTGAGCCTGTTTCTTGCTGGCTGGATAAAGGAGCAAACAGAACCTGTTGCCCTGAGGTGGCAGCTCAGTGATTCCCAGCTGATGAGGGTCCATTTGCTGCCCTGTTAGCTTGCAAGCAGTGAACTCCAAAATCTTGCATCTTTTTTCCCACAGGTCCAAAGAGGCATCTCTTCCCTGAGGAAAATGGGAGTCCTGGTGTTTCAAATGTCATTGATGCCCCAGGGTGTAGCATCATCTCTGTCCCACTGGCTGTGTCCTGGTGTGGGGTGTTCCCTTGCTTAGCAAAGGGCTGGAGTGGCCAGGCACTATTAGATGTGTGCTTTGTAATCCAGTGAGCCTGGGTCAGAGGGGCTCAGAGTCCCCCGCAGATGGGAGGTAACAGTTCTGCAGCACCCCATCTCCAATGTACCAGGCAGTAAGACCCTTGGCAGCTCTTGCTGATGTACCTCATTCTATAGCTCCAGAACTCAGATTTTGAGCTTCTTAGCTGTTTTGTTTGGGGTTTTTTTTTTTTTTTTTTTTTTTTTTAACCTGTGATTTAGTGGTTTGGTTTCAGCTTCTCCATGCTCCTGGAAGCCTGTTCCCTGTGGCATGGAGGAGAGCCTTTCTGCCCATTGGGCAGGGGCAGGCTGCTGACCTGGCCTGCTTGAATTGTGGTTGGTTGTTCTCATGTCCTCAGCTCAGACAGACTGAAGCAGAGCAGAGGTACAGGAATGGATGTGTTAGGGAAATGTGCCAGAGGCTGAAGGGGCTGAGTGTGGGAATTTATCCAGGAGAAGAAAAGGGGAAAGTTCTATAATTACCACATGATCATTCAGCCATTTTGGTGGCCTGGGGCTGACTGCCAAGGCAGACTGTTGAGCAGTTTGTGCCCTTTACTGTTTAAAGAAAGAAAGTGTGGTTGATAGAGCTCATATTCACTGTCATGTGGAGCAGATTTCCTGCTCTTGATACCTCTGTATTGACACCCATGTCCTGGAGAGCTGCCCTACTGTAGCAAGAGACTCTGTGGGCGTTGCTTGTAGGTGTAGTTTCCTCAGTGTGGGTGCACATGAGCTGCCCTCTGATTTGAGCCTCTCTCCTTTGTGACCATCTCTCTCCATCTCAGTGCACTCTCCCTTGTGTCTGCTGTGCCTTGGAGGAAAGGTTGCTGCAGAGCTTATGCTTCACAGGGAATGATGGAGACTGGGTGGTTGTGCTGCTGCTGATTAGACTGGACACAGCCTGCTTGGGCTGGGTTTGTCTCCTTGCAGAGAGGGGCCTGTCCTCAGTGCAGAGCTGGGGATCCGGTCAGGGACACTGGCTTCTCTGTGGCAGTGGAGTCTGGTGTCACTGCCATCCTTTCTGGGATGGAGAAGGAGAGAGTATGGGCTCAGCATTGTTGTAGAGCTGAGGTTATTTGTATCCGGGCACATCACCTTTAGGCAGTGTTGGGGCAGCTTTGCCATCCAGCCATCTGAGTGCTGGCTTGGTCAGGGAGCTTTCAAAGGGAGTGGGAACATCTAGGGTTACATTGTGAGGTTTGGACCTTGCAGATGCTTCCCTGGTGCCCTGGCCATTGAGCTGGACCGTGGGGAGTCAACTCTTGTTTCTGCTCTGGTCCATAGCAGGGTTTCCCCTGTGTGGCCCTGGGCTCACAGCACGTGGGCTGTGAGGCAGGAACCACACAGCTGCTCTGCAGCTCTGAACTGTCCTGGTGTACGTGTGTGGGGCTCAGTATAGAGAGCCAACAGGCAGGGTCTGAATTTTTATCTGCAGTGACTCCAGGCTAGTCCTGGGTGTGAGCCTGCCTTATGGGGAAGGCACCTCATCTTGTTCATGTGTACAGTGAGGAGGGGGCTGTGAGTGTAGTCTGCAACAAGGTGCCCTATCTGCAGGGACTATACATCCTTCACAGCCTGGAGGGGGCTGCTGAAGAGTATCTGGGCCCTGTACTCCATCCCTTAAGAGGACAGGAATGGTGAGCCCTGTCCTGGATCAATCCTGCATAAAGGCTTTCCTGGTGCAAATGGAGATACTTTCCTCTTGCATGTCGTGCTGAACAACCCAGGAAGCTCCTGCAGGGCAAGGTGAAATCTGCTGTGACACAGGAGAGAGATTCTTGGAATGATGAGGACACCCTGTGCCAAACATGCTTCCTGTCCTGGCTCCCCACAGGCACAGCTAGCCTCTGCTCCCCTGGCTGCCTCCCCTCCTGTGGGCCCTGCCTGCCACGAGACACCGTGAAACTCAGGTGGTGACATGATGGTGCCAGCTGCGGGGTGGCAAGGTGTAGGCAGGCACTGTGGGGCTGTACATGGTGCTGTGTTGATGGAGGCTGTCTCGGATTCTGCCCCACAGGAATCGCATGCATTGCACTGACATTCGTGGATGAGCACGGCAGCCCCACCTTGCTGCCCCACGGGGAGAGGCCTGACCCTCTGAAGCTGCCTTCCCCCTCGCCCATCGCGGGCCTGCTGCAGGACAGCGACTTCGAAAGCCTCACGGCCGTCAGCAGGCACCAGCCCGGGGCTGAGCCCCTGCCTTCAGGTGGGGAGCTGGCCAGCAGCTGCCGATTGCCCGCAGCCTCCACGTCCCCTGGGGCGCCTCGGAGGGCTGCTGAAGGCAGGGTTGAAGAGCCATGCAGAGTTACCCTTTCCCCACAGAGCCTTGCGTGCGGGTGCGCCTGGATATCTGGGAGAAGGGCAACATCAGCCTGCTGCAGCTGTCGGAGAAGCTGCGCGGGGCCCTGCGTCACGCGCTCTGCGATGCCGTCATGGAGTTCCTTGTGCTGCCGGCCCCGCTGTGTGTGGAAGCCGCCTGCCCCCTGAGTGCTGCAGACCTGGAGGACCTGAGCGCTGCGGGTGAGAGCCTGGCCAGGATGGCCACCTTGGGCCTCCACCCAGCCTGCTCCTCCTGCCTGGCCTGCAGGAGCTTGGCTGTGCTGGGGGGAACCTGTTTGGGTGGGCAGGGAGGGAGGAAGCTGCTCTGTGTGGTGTCTTGGGGAAGAAGCATTGTAGACATTGGTGTTGGGGAGATATTTAAGGGTCTGTCTGTTCCCCAAGACTGAGACAACTTTGTTGGATGCTACTGATGGCTCTTTCCCTTCTCTCCAGCCAGGCTCTGGCCAGACACAATGGGATACCCTGCAGCTTTGCAGGGAGAGGTTCTGCAGAGTCTCATTTGCTTTGTCTCCCCAGGAGGCCTGAGGAGGACCATGTCAGAGACCAAGGGCCTGGCCCTGGCCAGTGTGGGGCCTGGCAGAAGCTGTCCTCCACCCCTGCACTTCACCTCTGCACCTTCACCAAGCTCTGGAGAGCCAGTGACACCCACAAACAAGCTGGGACGCCGCAGCTTCTGGGACATGCTGGTAACGTTGCTGAAGGAACACGGCCTTTACGGTCCTCATGGTCTGTCAGGCCATGAGGAATAAACAGTAGGGATCTGGCTAAGTCAGGGACTTTGAGACCAGGGCACTGACTGGGCTGTGTATGCGCACAACATTAACTTATCCCTTCCTCCCCTAGAGCAAGACAGAGTCCTCGGAGCTGGGCAGCCCCAAGACTACTGATGACATTGTGCTGGAGAGGCCAGAAGAAGCTCGCACGAGACGGCGGCACAAGACAGAGAATGTCAAACAGCACCTAAGTCAGGATCGGGCCACGGCCACAGCTGAGCTGGAACAGGCACAGAGGCAAGCACAGCCTGCAGGCTGGACAGCCAGGATGTTCCCCCAATCTGTTGTACATTGCTCTGCATCCTGGCCTCTGGACCACATTCCTTTTCCTTGTAGTTTCTCCCTTACACTGGCAGTTTAGGAAAGCTGCCTTCCACACACAAAGCCCTACCCCTTGTTGCTGGAGTGTTGCTGGGAGCACAGCTGTTCCTCCCTGCCAGAGATCCTTTCTCTGCACTGTGGGGCCCTGTGCAACACCTGACACTGATGTGACTACTGGCTAAGAGTGACCAAGCTCAAGGATTGTATCAGCTCAAAAGGAGGCTCCCAAGGCTCTGCTCTGGAGCTGTGAGGGGACTGTTGCACTTTTCTACCTTCACTACAGATACAGATGACTGATCTAGTGTAACTGTGCTTCCCTTCCCTCTCCTTAGGCGCCGAGCCTGCCAGTTGGAAGAAGGAGATGTAGGTACCATGCACCCACTCTTCAATCAAACCTGCCAGCAGTGGATGGCATTCATGAACCACCTGGGTATGTGTTTCAGCTACTCCAGATGGACTGGGAGTGGGCCTTTCTACCCAGAGCTCTCAGGACAAGTCCTCTTACAGCAGCATCCATCTTCATTCCTTACTGGTCCTAGTTGCACACCCTGTCTCTCCCCAAACCTCCCCAGAGTCATATTGGTCTCAGGGCCAGCATCAGCATTAGAAAGCTGTTGCAGGAGGCCTGGCATGTGCCTGTGCATCAGAACAAACCTTCTAATGCCTGTGGTTGTCTGCCATGCTCCAAGTCCAGGGCTTGCTGAACTTGCCTGCAGTTGCTTTGGAGAAACCAGCTGTGGTAGTGCTTTAGCTCCCAGGTGTAGCAGGGATGGAGGATCTGAGCCTCTGCAACATGCTCTGGGACTGTGAAGTTGCATGGGAGACCCTCCTGCAGGCAGGGAGGGAGAGGAGGAGCACCCTTCATATGCAGGGATTGTACAGCTGCCATATTGCTACTTTCTGGTTATCTTTCGCTTTGATGTTTGTACATCCTCTCACACTCCTGCTGGCAAAGTAGAGCTGTCCTCTTCCTCTGATGTGGAGTAAGCCAGGGAACAAAGAATAAGTAGGGGAATAAAGTGCTGTGCTCAAAGCATACAGGGTGTTTGGTCCAGGTCCCACTTGAGGCCAGAACCTGAAAATAGGTTATTTCAGGCTTCACCCTCTCATCCATGTAACGTTCTTGTTCTCCAGCTCTGCCTGCCTCAGGCCCTTAGCCCTCTCCACTGCTCATGTGGGCAGGATGTGGCTCTGGGGCAGCTTGGCACCTTTTCCTACAGTGCATCTTCCATGCAGGGTGCCCATCAGTGCAGCAGTGTTCCTTGGAGATGGTTTCTCGTTTCCTCCTGTCCTCCATCCTAGTGGAAGTGGTGAACCTGGTCACTGCCCTGGCAAGTGACACCAGTGTCAAAGTGTTTGAGCAGATCTGGTGAGTTATGCAGTTCACAGGAGACTGTTTAGCACCAGCAGGTGTTGATCAGCTGTACTTCTGCTGCCACAGCTCTATTTGGCAGCCACCTCCGGGGCTTTTCTTTGCAGCTACCATCGGGGCACTGCCTTCCTGCCCTATAAGTCTGGTCAGAGTACCAGCCCTTGCCCTGGAGTCATCAGACACTTCATCCTGCTGGGACGCAACTTCCAGCAGTGGCGTTGCAGCACAGAACAGGGTGAGTGCCTGGCCATGGTCCCTGGGACTGTGCTGAGGTCTTTTGGGAGGGACATCAATGACCAGAGTTCCCCTCCTTATTGGGACAGACCACTTCTGCCCAGAGGTGGGCAGTGGGTTGTCTGGTTTTGCCTTCTGAGACCTTACTTTCGATTGTGGTTGTGACAGCTTATTTCAAGATGAGCTGAGCAGTACTGTGGCAAAACATCCTGTCATGACATTTTAATGGCATGGTGGGACATAAAAGTGGGATGAACCAGTATACTGAGGGTCATAACTGTGGCTTCTTCCAGTTCACAAAGGGCTCCAGCGCTTTGAGGCCATGGAATTCAGCTCGGCAGAGAGAGGCTCTGATCCCAGCCTTGTTGGTCGAGACTTGGTGCCCCGGCAAAGGTTCCTCTTCATGGAGATCATTGACAAAAAGGTAATAACATTGCTATATTATATTGCCAGTGGCTGTGGCTGTTAACAGGGGACTGTAACTGAGCTGTTGCCATTTTCCCTGTTCCAGCCTGTCATCTGAAACTGGCTGCAGCAAGTACCACCAGAATACCTAGGGCAGCCTGTGCCACCATGCAGGCTCTCTCTGAGCATGTCCTTAAGTCTTCCTCCCCTTCCTCTCTCTCTCCAGCTGACGCTCTACACTTACAACTGGTCCCCAGACCTGGGGGCCAACTTGAACTGCTCCCTGACACGCCTGCTGCAGTGGCAGAATGCCCGGTCCCACATCGTGCACTGCCTGATCAGCCAAAAGCTGGGACTCTTCCATCACCACTGCTTCATGGACACACCATGGCATGAGGACAGCAAGCAGGTAGGGCACCACTCCAGGCAGGGCAGCCCTTTCTTCTTCAGGAAGTGTCTTGGCAGTCGGGGGGTCTGAGGAAGCTTGCAAGCACCTTCTGTGTGCTGAGTGGCAGGGCATCCCCAGACATTCACATGTCCAGCTTGACCATTTCCAGCCATACTGTTGCCCTGCTTGTGGAGACAGGTGAAAAGAGAAGCCAGGTTCTTCTGCTGGCAGCACTTATTGGTGACTGAATTACTTAGGGTGGAGGCTGAGGAATGGGCTCCCCACTTCACATTAGAGCCATGGTGAGCCCAGGCATGCTCTTTTTGGAACTGGTAGTGGAAAAGGCTGACACAGATCTCAGCAGATGTCCAGAACTGGATTTACTCTGAGGGTTCTTGCTCCAGGGCTGGCAGTAAGGAGACTTCCATGGCTGTGTGTGTTTGCTTAGGAGCCAAATCCTTTCCTGAACTCCACTTTGGAGGTGGATGCGCTGATCCGGAGCCCATGTCCCCCACCCAGCAAGGAGCAAGGCCGGCTGAGCAGCTCCGCCCGCAGCCTCCCGTCCCTGCACTTCCATCCTGACGTGGTGCCCTTTGATGAAGCCCTGCGGGATGTCACCACCATCAGGCGCTTACCCCACGGGTCTGACGTGGGACCTTTTGACCCTGTGGCTCGGCATGGGGCCCAGTTCCTGGAAATCAAGAGCATGGAGAGGAAAGGTAAAGCAAGGGGGCTGATACCATGGGAGCTTGCCTAATAATCTCACTGCTGGAAAAGGAGATCAGAGCAGAACAAGAGTTTTGTCAGGGGACAGTTCTCTGTAGAAATGGGTTATGGTCTGTTCAGGGTGGGAGTGAAGGAGAGTAGCAATACTTGGGGCTGTGGCTTGATGCTCTTGTGACTGCTCTCTTTCCTCCAGAACTGGAGAAACAGATGAAGATTGAAAACCTCTTTGTCACCTGGCAGCAGAGATCAGCTCAGTCCAACATGCCTATCAGTGTGAGTGCAGCCTGGACAGGTGGTGGGCTGGGCCTTCTTACGGCACACTGGGAGCACCAGCAAAGGGGAGCACTGCAGCTCCTAGCAGGGTGTGTGGTGGGGATGGTGCTAGGCAGTGGAGGAGTGGTCTCTGCTTGAACTTTTGGGGTTGCAGAGCTCCGAACCACATTTGGGCCTCACTGCCCTGCATTGGAAAGGCTGTAAAGCAGGGAATTCCCCCAGTTATCTCCATTTGAGCAGCATTGCAGTATCATGGAGAGCTTGTTCCCAGCCTCGGTGAGGGGCGTGTGCTGTAACTGTGCTCCTCTCATGTCGTGCAGCTGGCAGACCTGGAGACTCTGAAGCAGTCCTCACGCCTGGTTCACTACTGTGCCACCCCCTTGCTCTTTGACCCGGCCTTCCGGCAGCAAATCCAGACTGACCAGCTGGGCAAGGTCGAGGGGAAGGTGAGTGTCAGCAAGCACCAGTGGGGTCAGGCTTTGTGCACAGGGACAAAGGAGCTGTCTTTTCCCAAGACAGGGCTGCTCTGGCCTCACTCCTAAAATACAGGATGGATTTGAGTGCTGTAAGTTGGAGACTGAAAAAATCCTTGGGTCCTCAAAGCATTTCTCCTGCAGCCAGTCTATCCCTGGAGAGGACTGATTTCCTTTTCTACCCAGGGAATTCAGGGCTGAGTCTGGAGAAGCCATCAAGGGTACTGTCTGATACTGATCTGTTAAGGAAGCATGACTTCCTTTATGCATTCAGCAGCCAGACCTGGTAAGCCTTTTCTGGACCCAACAAATAGACAAAACAATTGAAGGCAAACCAGCTGAATCCTGAGCAGGTGGCAACCTGACAGACTCACCAGTGCAGATCCCGTACTGGCTGTTCACAGTCTATATGTGTGTCAGAAGGGAAGAACAGGCTGTTGTAATTTATCAGAATGTCAAAAGGATTTTGACAGTCTTTAAGCAGAAGTTGCTACAGAAATTGAACACTCACAGGTGAAAGGGAAAGTATCATCACAGAATGAAAACTTTGTTTTTGGAACAGAGCAAAATGGAAATTGGTTATTGGATTTGAAGAGCCTTGCAGCAGGGGTTTCAAGGTGCTGTATTGGTTTCTGTATCTCCAGGTCTTTTATTGGGACATATGAGTTGCCAGGCTTTGCAGTGCTGGAGGGCTGTTCAGATTGGTCAGAACAGAAAAAGAATGCAAGGAACTCAAAAGGGACCTGAGTAGCCTGTGAAATGAGAGCTTTTGTGGGAGCTGGGACCTGGTTTGCAGTAAAACAGCACAATGTGGAGAGAAATTTGAACCCTCTTGTATTGTACACTCACTGCAGAGCCTGTACAGAGCACACATCTCAGTGGTTTCTGCAATTTTTGCACAGTTGGGTGCAGCAGACACTGGTTAGAGTACATCAGAAAGAGGTGTTAGTATAGTGGGTAATATTCTAATAAATTTCTAAAATACTTGTGTATTAATGTCTTCATCTGGCTAGTTAGCGTGAGACCAAACATCTTGTGGCAAAGGCACTGAACTGGAGAGACTTGGAGAAGGTCAGAGAGTAGCTGGAGTGATGCCAGGTAAAGAGACATCTCTTGTGGTTGGTGGAGCAGATAGGCAGAAAGCCAGATAGAAACATGTAACAGAGCTGCAGGCCTAAAGTGGAGAGATCAAAAAAAGAAACCTTAGTCTTTCTCAGCACATAGAAAAGGAGTATTCAAGACATCAAAAGCAGAACTGAGTGTTTAGAAGGAAACACTGTTCCTTTTCAGTGCTACTGAACTGCTAGGAAATCCTGAGAAGTCAGCAGGATTCATAAGGGATTGGACTCTTACCATGGTAATAGGAGCTGAAGCTCTGAGCTTTGCATGAACCAGTTGTGAGCCACTAACACTTTGTGGAAACTGTCCTGGGGGAGGCAGATGTGAATGCTGGCACAGGCAGCAGGTTCCTGCAGGTTATTGCAGCGCTGTTAGGTCAGTGCATGGCTGGGTAGATCTTGGATCTTGCATTTTGGTGCATGCACTGGGACAGTGCTTGGACAGCCAGATGTTAGTGCTCTCTGGCAGAGAGAGCTCTACCTTTTGCTCAGCCAGTGTACCTGGTGTCCTCTGCTGGGGCCAGTCACAGCAGCTCTCCTTAGGAGCTTACTTTCTCCTGCAGAAGCGCCACCGCTCCAATGACTCCACAGCTTCGGGGAGGGACCGCAGCCACAGCTGTGACTCGGCAGATGCACTGCCCTGCAAGGTGAAGGAGGAGCCCTGGCTGCAGGAGATGTGCAATGCCTTCCTGCAGCAGTACATCCAGTACCTGCAGAGCATGGGCTTCATTCTGGTCCAGGTGCGGCCACCTTCACCTACCACTCGCAGGTCAGTGATGTGCTGGTGCCCTGGTGTTGGAGAAGAGCCAACACACTGAGCTGTGCCCTGGTTTGACACAACAGGTCTTGGCTCCTTGCTCAAGGCTGTCCCTGCTCTCATTCCCAGTAGCACAAGCCGGATCCGAGCTCTGGCAGCAATGGGAGTGGAGGGGAGAGGGTCCTTTTCCTACACAAAGCCGAAACCAGAGGGAAGTCCAAAGGTGAGTGTATTTCTGTTACAATGGTGGAACTGGGATGGAAGTCAGGCTGTGGAGTGGGCTAGTTCTGGTTGGCTTTTGAAACTGTTTGAGGCAGAAAGGAGGTGGGAGGGCAGAGAAAGCATGTCTAGACCAGCACCATCTTTGAGAGTTTGAATGTGATGAGATCTCTTTGCCCTCCTCCATGTCCTCCTACAGGCCTCAGAGCCCTTTCCTGGCGTTGGGTGGAACCAGGGCAAATAATCAGAAGACTGGTAACAGCTTGGAGGTGCTCAGAAAAGGAACAGGATGACCTAGGGCAAGGATAGCTGCTTTTGAGTGAGATTCTGAAGTATTACCTGTCAGAGAACCTTCAGTATCTATGCTTAAGGGCAACTCTAGGGCAGAAGGATCTTTAGTTAGAGTGAGATGAATGCAGAAGTTAAAGAGGTTAGAGAAGATAAGCCTGGAATGGCTCTACTGTGAGAGCAGGCTGAGGTTCCGCATGTATAAAGAAGTGGCAGCTAGGGAGGAACAAGTCAGAGCTCTAGAATATTGCAGCTAACCTGGAAAGGGATTGACTCTTTCCTAACTTACTCAATACAACACCTAGAGACCATCAAATGAAAGTACTTGGAGCCTGTTTGGAACTTAGGAGAGTGTTTCTTTGAGCAGCAGGTTTTCTGAACACAAAAGGTTTTGTGAACGCATGAGTTTTGTGAACATGAGCTTACAAGACTGAATAAGTACCTGGGAGAGGAATCCGTTGGAGTCTCTAGCTAAGTAGAAACTACCCTTGGCTTGTGGAATCACCCAGAGGTG
Source organism: Pyrgilauda ruficollis (assembly GCF_017590135.1). Taxonomy (NCBI): domain Eukaryota; kingdom Metazoa; phylum Chordata; class Aves; order Passeriformes; family Passeridae; genus Pyrgilauda; species Pyrgilauda ruficollis. The sequence goes on from NW_024527710.1 coordinate 8,666,934, forward strand.
ATGGGGGCATGTAGCATTTACTCACCCTTTTCTGGCACTTTATTGGCACCTGATGTTGGTGCAGGACCGTGGGTAAGACAACACCTTGCAGAAGAGAGCAATCTGCTGAGCAAGTTAAGAGGGGGCAAATGAATTTGCTGGCAGCTAAACTCTGAATTGAGACAGGATGTCTGGTAGCTGCTGTATCTGCCAGGCACTGGGAACACCACAGCAGGGAGTGAGGTTCCATGGACACTATCGTTCCTTGGCTCATAGTGTCTCACACTCTAGAGACACCTTGTCCTGAGCAAGCAGGAGGTGAAGGGATTGATGTGCCTGGTGTGTTCTCTCAAAGGCTGTTTATTAGGTTGTTAGGATTCTTTTCACTATCAGCTCTGCCATCTCCTCTCTTCTCTCCAGTGGGATTGCTCAGTTGATGAGGCCTCTCTTTTTCCACCTCTGCCACAGAGTATTGTGGCAGCTTCACACCCTTGTGAGCCAGAGAACCTATTCAGCTTTGTCCTTCTCTTTCCAGAGCACAAGCCCTACTGTTGCCACATACCATCTACAGAGAGCTCTTCCAGGTGGGATTGTGCTTATGGAGTTGGCCTTCCAGGTAAGAAAGACCAAGAAATAAAGTATGATCTCTGGGGGATCTTCAAGGGCAGTGACAGAGGGAGTGATAAGGAGTGCAGCAGGGACATGTGATTCTTCATTTGTCCTGTCCTGCTTCTTCCATGGTCCTGCAAGATTGGGATCAGCTGGAGATGATTCTGCAGGGCTTGGAGCAGTAAGAGTTGCATGGAGGAATGGCAATGAAGAGCTCAGCACCAGTGAGGGTGCTCTGTGCTCAGCCACATGTTGGCTGGTCTGGCTTGGTTCAGACAAGAGGTGAGACGAACGTGGGGTGAGAGCGTCTGGGCCCAGGCCAAGCGTAAAGCATGGGCGCTGTGCTCCTTCCCTGGAGGGGCCCAAGGCTGTGCTGTTCTCTCTCCTCCAGGGCTGTTACTTCTGTGCTCTGCTCACGTGCTCTCTCCTCCAGGGCTGTTATTTCTGTGTGAAGCAATACGCGCTGGAGTGCTCACGCATCCCCATGGGGCAGTCCGTGAACTCTCAGGTAATGGCTTTGCAGGCACAGCTGGTGCTCCTCAGGGTCAGGGGATGCTTTGTGGGAGGAATGATCTCTGGAGCATAGTGGGCATTTCAGGCATAGCAAGTTCTGGAGACCTTTGCTCCCTCCTCATGGAAAAGCAGAGCCTCACAGAGCCTTCTGCAGCCACATGTCCTCCATGGTGCTGCTTGAGCAGAGCTGGATTGCACTAAAAGGGGGTGGGAGGTTTGGCAAGAGGATGACTCTTGTCCTAGCTTGGGGAGCAAGACAGAGCAGACTGGGGAGGAATAGGAGCAATTCTAGCAAAGAATTCTTGCCTGCTCCAAGGAAAGTCAGTGCATGGCTCTCTACTTCCCTTGGAAAAAGAAGGAAGTGGAATGGGAACAGGGATCTGTGAACATGATTCCTGCCCTTTGCTAGAGGAGATTACTTTCTGTACCAGAAAGGTTCCTTTATACCTCAGTGCCTTGCTCTATAACACTGGGGCTGCCTGTTGCCTTCTCCTTTGTAGGGTCAGGGTGTCTGCTGCCTGTTCTCAAGGGCACTGGGTGTCTGTGTGGAGACTGGCCAGCCCCAGGCTGTCTGAGACAGGAGGCATGCATGACCATACTATCCTTTCCAAGAGAGCTCTGTAGGAAGGCTGCATCTTAGATATGCCAGAAGTGTCTCTCCTAAGCTTAGAGTCTTCCAGGACCTTGTCTGCAGATTTGCTGAGCCTTTCTTTCCTGGAAATGCACGGGGCAGTGTTATGAGGCTGCATCCTGCTCTGGTGCTGGGGCAGCTGCACTGGCTGTGCCATGCCTTGTCAGCAGGGCTTTGCAGGAGGGTGTGAGGTGCCTGGTAACACTCCTGCCTTGACTCCCTGTCCCTCCACAGCTCTCCATGCTCTTCACGGAGGAGTGTGACAAGGTGCGGGACCTCATGCACGTGCATTCGTTCAGCTACGACTTCCACTTGCGCATAGTCCACCAGTATCTGCTGGGCTCCCACATGACTCTGCGCCAAGGCTACCATCTCACCAGCTTCCTGGAGGATTTCATTGCCCATCACTCTGACATCCCCAAATTTGGCCGTAATCACGTTTTCCAAGGTACGTAGGTCACTATATGATCAGTCTGGGATTGATCATCACATAACTTGGCAAAAGTCCTTTACAAATAAACCTTCCTGATCTTTGGAGTATTCAGGGAGATGACAGGGTGAGGGTGATGGGAGGGTCTGAGCTCTAGAGAAGGTCCTTGTTGCCCTGTTGTGGAAGGGGCAGGTTGGTTGCTCTGTCTCCTGGAGTAGATGGGAGGACACTGCTCTGCCCAGGTAGGAGGCACAGAGTGTCTCCTGTGACGGCAATGTATTTTTCCACTAGGCACGCTGGCCCTGCCCACCAACATGATCACTGCACACCAGCTGTACAACTACATTGCTGACCATGCCAACACCTACCACATGAAACCCCTGCGCATGGCCCGACCGGCCACAGGCAATGACAGCAAGAAGGGAACACCGGGCACAGAGCAGAATGAATATGCACTGGTCTCTATTTGGAACAGGTGAGTGCATCTGCTGCAAATCCCTGGAGCTGCTGGAGATTGGTGGCAACCTGCCAGTCCTGGGGACACTGCCCTAAGGTGCCAGCAAAGCTGACTGTTCTATACGATGCCAGCAGTTGTGGCCAGTCCTTCTGAGATGGCCAGCAGTGATGTGTGTGTGTGCAGCTGCATTTGACATTTCCCATGGCACTTCTGAGGAGTCCTGCTGTGTGGAATTCCCCATGTCCGACAGTTCTGTTGTGATCAGGAGCCCTGAGAGAACAAAGTGAGGCTTTCTTCTTACTGATGTGCTTTTTTATCCCAGCTCGGGCTCCTACAAGGACTCTGAAGGTCTGCGTCACCATGATGACTTCGATGTGTCCCTCCTGGTTTGTCACAGTGCTGCACCATTTGAGGAGCAGAGCGAGGCAGAGAGACGCATGCTCCGGTGAGCACTGGGGGCCAGTGGCAGCAAAGCTTCCTGGCTGGGGAGGAGGGCTCTGGGAGGGACTGGTTCTGTCTGGAATAGCGCAGGCAGAGTTGTTGGTGTCTGGGGAGGATCACTGTGAGAACCTGGGAAGAGATGCATCCTTTCTGGCAGGGACAGAGGGGCCTGTGGTTCATTTGCGGTGCAGCTGAGAGGGGAGCAGCCCTTCTCCAGCTCAACAAGTGTCTCCTTGCTCCCAGGTTGCGTTTCTACGTCATCATGACAAGCCAGCGGGAGCTCTTTCCGCGGCTCACGGCCGACATGCGCCGCTTCAAGAAGCTGCCGCGCTTGCAGCGGGAAGTGCTGGAGCCTGTGGTAGGCCGGGCAGCCTGGGAGGCAGCGGAGCCGGAGCCGAGCCTGGGCCAGCAGCCATCGGCAGAGCGGGAGCTGTGGCAGGACGTGGAGGACAGCAGCGAGTTCTATGCAGGGGGCACACAGGTCAAACTGGGGCCAGGGCTCTTCTACACCTCTCCACTCTTCCCCTTGCTGGCCTCTGAGGTGGCATCAGCCCAGAAGCAGCTCAGCAGCATGGTGCAGCTGGCCAAGTGCCACTGCCGCAGGGACAACCTCTGGAAGCGCCTCTTCCTTCTGGAGCCTCTGGCTTCTGACAAGCTGAAGCTGGGCAAGCTCTCGCTGGTGGAGCTGGAGGAGCTGCTCGATGCCGTGCATGGGAAATCCATCGCAGATGTCGACCCCCAGCTGGTGAGCAGCAGGGATGGGGGCACAGCACAGCAGCTGCTGTTCTGCTCTGGGATGAAGTGGGGTGCCAGGTGAAGGGGCCTGCAATGCACATCTCTTCCTGCTTGGTGGGAAGGTAGAGGCAGGAACACAGCTCCTAGGTGGCAGAGGAAGGGGGAGACTGCGTGGACCTGTCTATAGAGAGTGAACAGCCCTCGGTCAGCATCCTCAGTGGGCTGTGAAGGTTGCATCTGATTTGGGGTCTGAAGGCTGCTGTAGCATTATGGCTGCTGGTGCCATGGCTAGAGGGAGGCTGAAGATCAGGCCTTTTCTATGCCTTCAGGAATGCTTCCTCACCATGACAGTCTCCTGGTACCAGAGCCTCATCAAGGTGCTGTTGAGCCGCTTTCCCCAGAGCTGTCGGCACTTCCACAATGCTGAAACCGGCACCCAGTATCTGGTAAGACACAGCCCATTGCCCAGCTGCAGCCTCTGTCCCTGTGTCCCTGTCGTGGGTTCTGTACTGGCTCCTTTCTAATGTCCTCTGTGACTCTCCTGACAGGTTGTGCTCAACCAGAAGTTCACAGATTGCTTTGTTCTTGTGTTTCTTGATTCTCATTCAGGAAAAACGGTGAGTACTTGGGAACAGAACAACAGCTATGTTGGCTCAGGCCAGGAATCTGTCTAGATTGATCCAGCAGTGGCCAAGGGCAGGTGTGCATGAGAACGTGACCAGGTCAAGAAGCTGTAATGCTTCTCCTAAATACTGTCCCAGCATCTGAAAATCTGTAGCTTAGGCCCATCCTGAGCTAGAATTGGCCTTTGCATTTATTTAATAGCCCTCCACAGCTTTATTTCCTTCGGTTAATTTCTGGCATCCATGATTTCCTCTGACTTGCAGCTCCATGAAGCAGTTGCAGTCTAGATTAAGAACTTCCTTGGCTTATTTTTGAAACTCTTACTGTTCTTTCCATGTGATGTCCCTTTGTTCTTGTATTAGAAAAGAGTGAACACTTGATCCTCTTTTCCTTCACAGGATTGCTTTTGGATCATTTTCTCAGTTGTCTCTCTATCCAGGCTAAGCAGTCCTTCTGTATTCAGTCCAAAGTCAGATCACACTGGGTCTGGCTGGGAGGGGTCACCAGTGCTATGGGCTGCTCCTACTTGGGCAGAAAGGAAGGGAACCTGCGCTGTCAGGGTCTAGCAAACCTGCAAGAGCCTTTGCCTTCACTGAACTTGAGGGCAAAAATACTTTGCTTTCAGCTCCCAGGCAGGGTGCAGGATGGATCACAGGGGATGAAGCTCCATGTGAGAGCAGGGGATCTACAAGAGGCTTCAGTCCACAATAAGGCTTCTGCAGAGACTGCAGAGTAACTGATGCCATATAAAATAAATCATGCTCCATCTGAAAAGCAGGTAGGGGAGACAGAAGAGGTGGTGCTTGCTGAAAGGCTGCTCAGTGCCTCCTGCCACCTGATGGTCATAGTGTCATCTTGTGGCCATTGATATGATAAACCCAGAATGTCCATCCCCTCTCCCAGTGACTCTCATTTTGTAACAGAAATCCTTTGTTTCCATGACATTGTATTTTGTACTTAGCATTCATCCCATTCTTGTGGCCTCTCAAAACTCTCTCAGGGCTTGCTTTTTTTTTTGCATTATCCCAATTCTCTTTTGTATTAGTGCCTCAAATTTTGTCAGCATACTCCTCATCTTTGTACCAGACTTGTTAAAGTACTGGGCAATGTGAGTCCCAAAGCCTGTCCTGAAGGAACTCTATCTGTAACCTCTCTCTGTTTCCCCTTTCAGCACTGCCATGTTCTCATCTTAAAAATTTTTGGTTAATTCCTATCTTTTCAGCTTACCTAAATTTCCCATGTGACACCACATCAAATCCATCCTGAATCTCGGATAAGATGTACCATGATCCCTTTGTCTAGAAATACTGCCTTATCAAAGAGAATTTTAGCATTAGCACATCACTTTGGTAACACTGAGCTGCATTTCCCACTTTGGTAACACTGAGCTGCATTTCCCTCATGGTTCTGTCTCCCCTAGTCTGCTCCGAAGCCTTGCATGCTGCTGGAGCTGGGCTCACAAATAACTTCCTTTCTCCTCCTACATGATGGTGGTACAATTGCTGTTTTGTAGTTACACAGCTCTTCTCATGGCTTTATGAGTTGGTAAGGGACCCTGGCTACTGGATGTGCTGCATTTCAACTCTGGAGAACATCCTGTCCCTGTGTCTTGCCTCCATGACGCTGATCTGAGTGCACTGAGTCACATTTTTGTTCTGCTTCAGCTCCTGCAACCTCTGCCTGCTCCCTGTTCTTCTCTGCCTTTGCTCTGCCTTTTCAGTACAGTCACTAGTCAGAGTGGAGCAGGCAGCATTTATTTTTAGGATTGCGGTTATTACATTTCATCTCCTCCCCTTCCCCATTTGTTGCACTCCTACTCTTTCCCTTAGAAGAAGAAATTTCCCTCTTAATTTCCCTGGAAGCTCCTGTTATTGTGGAGGCAGTAGGATCCCCTCCTCTCCTGTGGCTGCTGCCAGGGTTGGTGTAACTGCAGATGTATGAGAGCTGGGACAGAGTGGGCAAGTCCTTGCACCGAATTTCCAGCAGAAAAATTGGGAGGAGGCTCAAACATACTCTGTCACAGGAAGAGGCACTAGCTTAGTGTTTGGCATTTTGGGTCGTCTCCCAGTATTTGCTTAACACTGCCAAAAAAGTGTCCACACATCTGGGCTAGGGATTGCACAGTGCTTGTCTGCATCCTGTCCCCTGACCCTCTCCTCCCTCCTGGCAGAGCCTCACTGTGGTTTTCCGGGAGCCGTTCCCAGTGCAGCCCCAGAACAGCGAGAGTCCTCTGCCACAGCTTGTGTCCACGTACCATCACCTGGAGTCAGTTATCAACACTGCCTGCTTCAACCTGTGGACAGGCCTGCTCTAGCACCGGCACCCACATCCTGGAGCAACGCCTATTCCGACCTGGGCACGGCAGTGCCATTGCAACCATGGGGAAGAACAGGTCTCGGGGGGACCTGGGTGTGGGCACTGCAGGCAGCGCCGAGGACCTGGGGGTGTGCACCTCCTCACTGGCTGGCTGGAATGGCCCTTGTGTGCTGTTTTCAGTGGGCTTGATACTGAATGGCCTTGAACCAAACAGCAAGGGCAGGAACTTGGCTGCTGCAGCCTGGCTGAAGCAGAACAACTCTCAGGGACATGGCTTTGGCAACCATTGGTGAGTTCTGCCTGCTGGGAAAGCACTGAGGAGTGTGCATGGCATCATCTTCTGCCCAGGGCAGCACTGCACAGTGCTCTGGCTTTAGGAGGAAAGACTCCTGAGTGCAGTGCTGCCTGCCTGGCAGTGAGGACAACTGCTTCTCGCCTTTTGCTTTCCTTAGGAGAGCATGAATGGGACAGGAAGGGTGAACTGGATCACAGGAAGGTTTTATGGAGGTGTACATTTGAGCCATTGGTCTATCTGTGAAATAAACTGAACCAGATCCCTGCTCAGTCGCTGTAGGCTGTGGAACGCTGCCTGTGGAGGATGCAGAGCAGCCCTGGCTATGGGGCTGGCTGGGTTTGCTCTGGAATCTTACACTTGCTCCAGAGCAGGAGCAGCAGGGCAATCAGCCTGGAGTATCCATGTGCAGGCAGCTCCCAGCCTGTTACCTTGGATCAGACAGCCTGTGAGGGGACTGCTTGCTTCACTTGCAGCCCTGCTGCAGAGTCAGTGCTGGGCACTGGCAACAGCCTTGAGAACTTCAGTACCTGGAAGTCCAAAGTGTTCTTTCCACAACTTCAGGCACCAGCTGGAATGCTCCCCTTATTGGGGAGACTGGAAACCTCTCCCTGAACACCCCTGCAGCCTGGAATTGAAAGTTTTCTGTGTACCTGAAGTCACCTACAGTGGTGCCTGAGCCATCACTAAATTAAACATGCTGCAGGTGGTACTTGTGTAGATGAGGGTCCAGCAGCTTGGGCTGGCCCAGTAGAGCCTGGGGGAGGGAAATTACATAGATGCTCCTAACCTCATTCGAGGAAATCATCCCACCCACCACACTCCCCTAGTCCTAGAGAAGACACGTGCTCCTCTTTTAAGCCATTACTTTGTCTTTTATTCTCATGGTTTTCTAGTTTTACTTGGCTGCCTTGCTGGTCCCACCATGCTGCAGCCCTCGGCTTTCCCAGTAGGATCGCAGCCAGCCCAGACCTTCCAGAGTGTCTCCTGCAGTGACAGACAAGGTCTCCTACTGCAGCTGGAGCAGCTTCTGTTCAGGACAGAGCCCTCATCCCCAGGTAGGGATGACATCCACTACCTGTGCCCCCCAAGACCTGCCTGTCTTTGCACAGTACCCAGCTGTGCTTGGCCCTGCCCTTGGGGCTCAGACCTGCAGAGTACTCACCCTTCGGAGCATACTCGCACCCCACGTAGCCAGTGTAGCCCAGGGACTCCAGGAGCTCGAAGATGTAGGGGAAGTTCAACTCCCCAGGGCTGTCGGGCTCGTGCCGCCCTGGTACCTGTGCAATCTGGATATGACCTAGGGAGGGAAGGGGAGCAGCCATGCCCAAGGCAGCCCTGCCTGCAGCCTTCTTTGGCCATGAATGAGACACTTTGGCCATGAAGGTGACCCAAGAGCAGCCCCACACCCCCAGCCAGCTACAGCAGAGCCTGGAGTAGGAGGGCCCCCTCTCAAAGCCACTCCCCAGTGGTCTGGGCGCAGGGTGTTACCGATGAGCGGGAAGTATGTCTCCAGGTTGCGTGACAAATTGCCATCCATGATCTGGCAGTGAAAAAGGTCCTGGGGTGAGACAGGAAAATGGAGGGTGCAACTGGTCAGGAGTGAGCAGTTAAGGACAGCTGTGCTATGGTCCCTGTCCAGTGTCCCCAAGAAGGTATAAAAAGCCCATGACCACCAGAACTCCTTTGTGGACCTGTGCAAGTTTCTCTCACAGAGAGCTTCAATGCTGACTCACCAGCTGCAGCTTCAGGTTGGGCCGTCCCACTTTCTCCAGGATGGCAGCAGCTAAGGGGGCAAGAAATGAGAAACCATTGCCCCCAGGGTGGAAGCTTTGCAGAGAAGCCCCAGGACCCCCTTTATCAACTGTGCTCCTTCAGCATCTCCCTCCTTGTGAGGCAACCTCTTGCCTTTCAGACTTTGGAGATCCTTTTCCTCTGAAGGAGACTTGTTGTCTGGCTTACCTTGGTGTGGGGTGTTCAGATAGTAGCGAGGGTCAGTGATGCGGTTGTTAATAGGCTCCAACAGTCCAATCATGTCTTCCTGTAACACAGTAATGTCACCCTGCAGACCATCCTGTTATCTCTGCAGCAGGAAGCATAACTTCCCCATGCCAGGCTGGTAGGATATTCCCCATCCTGGGTATCCTAAGAGCTGCACACACAAAGCAGGACCCATTCCCCACTTACCTGTGACAGGAGGTCAGCAGTGTATCTGAGATTCTCAATGAAGGTGGTTTCCATCTCACCTGCCACTGCAGCCCGGTCTGTGCCCAAGGGAACCCGCCCAGCCATCACATGAATCCTACAGGCACAGAAAGATTATCACAGGCAGCAACTGGGAGCAGCTGGCCTGATCTAATACACCTTCCTCTGCTGATGGAAAGGGGGGCCAGGCATGGGGAGCAGACACAGGAGGTAAGAAGAGCCATCTCGCCTCCAGGAGGCACAACAGCAGCCAGCGAGCTGCCAGCCAGGACACAAATATGCACTGTCCCACCTCAGTACACAGAGGGATGACTTTGAACCTTTTGCCTGACAAATCACAGACCTTGCTTCTTCCCCATTTTGTTAATTGCCTTCAGCTCTTTCACCCTGACTCTGGAACTTTCTGGGGCTCTTGCTCCTTGGTGGGGCCCCAAACCAGCACGTTGGGCAAGTGGCATGCTGCTTGTGCCAGGGGCCTGCTCCATGTGAGGTGTCACTGCTTGCTGGCTGTGAGCAGGGAGGGGACAGTGCGCCATGCTGGACTGCCCTGCCATGAAGAGCTCAAGCACCAGGCCATCTTCAGCCACCACTGGGGGAAGGCACGCAGTAGAAACAAAAACCTTTTCAATGTGCCAGTACCAGTGTGCAAATGGTGCTGGGCAGCCTATGGCGTGCCTAGCCCATGCCCTCCACAGGGCTTTGGACTGAGTTGCAACAGGAAAGAATGGTGCAAAGTAAGTGGAATAAAAGGGCCCTGTTGGTTTGCTGAAGGGAGCTGTGCCAGGCTAATTGCATCTTTTATGGTGTCTCTGCTGTGCTGGAGTCAGCGTGGCCTCAATAAAGCAACTGTTCTGGTGTCCTGGTGGAAACGATTCGTGCAGTTGAGGAGGAAAAAGGGAGGATTATCCTGGGGACTGTTGTGTGGAGGTGGGAACAAGAGCCTCTGCTGCGAAGGGCAGGGTCGGGCTCGTGCCTGGCAGCTCTGGGTCCGCTCCCAGCGAGCACGCTGAGGCCGCGGTCCCGCACAGCGGGGTCTGCCTCGAGCTGGCTCCGTCCCGACGCAGCCGAGCAGGAGATGCTGCCCGGGAGAGGCTCCGTGACCCAGCGGCGGCAGGCACGGCGGGGCAAAGGGCAGGCTCCGCTCAGGGGCAGCGCTGGAGCAGGGGGGCAGCAGAGGAAGCCCCCCGGCAGCCGCGGGGCCGGGGGCGCTGCCAGAGCGGGGGTCCCGCCTCGCACCTACCTGGAGCAGCCCACGGCCCTGGCGTAGAGCACGGCCGCCTCCAGGCCCTGCCGGAAGGCTGCCTGCCGCCCGGGCACGGCCGCCAGCCCCAGCTCGCCCGCCTCCTGGTCCCCTGGGAGAGAGAGGCAGGGTCGGCGGAGGCTCCTCGCTACCCCACGCACGGGGGGAGCAGCGGGACGCGGCCGTACCGGGAGGGGTGTTGAGGAGCGCGATCCGCACCCGCGCCCGCTCCGCCGCGGCCCGCAGCTCCTGGGCCGGGCAGCCAGCCGGCCAAGCCGCCTCCACCGCTCCGAACCCGGCGGCCGCCGCCGCTTCCAACCGCGCCGGCAGCGCCGGGAGCTCCGGGAAGAGCCATGAGAGGTTGGCGGAGAAGCGCAGCGCCATGGCGGCGGGGCGGGGCGGGGCGGGGCGGTGCTCCCGCGGCCACTCCGGGCAGCCCTGGCCCGCCCGCGGAGCGCAGCCAGCCCCCATCGGCGGGGGCCGTGCTGCGCTCAGTCCTGCGGGCCTGCGGCGCGCTGAGGGCTCCGGGACGTGCCCGCGGCCGTGGGTGAGCGGCCCACGCCGCGCCCCGCGGGCAGAGCCGGCCCCGTGCCGCCTGCGACACGCGTGGGGTTCCCGGCTGCGGCCGAGGGTCTGCGGGACAGGGCCGTGCTGGGGGCGCCTGGAGCCGCGCGGCTGGAATCCGCTCTGGGAAAGGGGGTTTTGCCAGGTGTTGGCCTGACACACGCGAAGCGCCCTCTTAATTGGTTTCCTGGGGAGCTTGTCTCTGACAGCGTCTCATTATGCGAGAAACGCTCTCTCCTTTTGTCCCATGCTTTGCATATTTTACCATAAAATGTTCATCTCCACTTCTGCAGAGCTGTGGCTCGGGCGTGCAGGAGTGTGACCCCGGCGGTGCCCGCAGGCAGCCCCGCGCCCCCAGTCCCCGTTCGCCGTGCTCTGTGTGCCCCAGGCACACTCGCAGGTGCACGGCTGGGCTGCGTGTCCTGCCCTGCCCTGCCCATGCCCGGGGGCTCTGCCGTGGCTGACAGAACGGCTACCATGAGCCGTGGACATTTTGCAGCCCCTTGTGTTTCAGCTTTTTCCTGAGGGCTCCTACCCCGTGGTGGGGGAGCCCCGCATGGTCCGGCTCCTCTGTCACTGCTGCAGTAGCCCTTTGCAGCCCCAGGCAAACGCAAGCCCCAGGAATTTGCTGTGCTGTGGAAGCCCAGCCTGGGCACAGGCCAGCCACAGCAACAGGTTTTGGGTGGGGGTCAGTGCCGGGGTAGTGCTGGCAAAGGGGATAACAGTGGTGAAACTATCCACTAAGGAGTCTCAACTCAATTAAAGCTATTGATTAATCAATTAGAAGAGGCTTGACTCAACTTCTCAGTAATAATCCAAACTGTCAATTGCAGGGACTGGCATCCATGTCCTTGGGATGCAAAGGGGCCAAGAGACAAAAAGCCTCTGCACAGGATCCAGCACCAACCCAGCCTGCCTCCCCACCAGTGTATCCCCTGGCAGCTGTGTCCTGACCCCATCACCCCTGCTGGGGTGTCCCTCCGTGCTCCCTGGTGTTGGGGCAGGCTTCGCTGAGTGATGTGACCTGGCTGGCTGCATGTGTATCTCCAGCTCTCCTCCTTATCCAGCACACACGTCCCCAGGACACAGACTGCTCCCTGCCGGCAGCCGCCATGCCAGGGGTGCGCTGCGCCTTATACATGTCCTGTGGCCTCACTCTGTGGTGCACAGGGGTTGTCATCCTCTTCAGTCTTTTCCAGGAGACACCTGAGTGCAGGTGTGTGGATGGCAGAGCTGCACTGTCGTTGGAATCCCTAGAAAGAGAGCTAGTACCTGCCTGGCCTGGGGCTGCAGCCTCCCTGGGTCCTTGCACCTCAGAAAGGCATTCACTGAGGCCATGCATTGCCCCAGCAGCCCTGGGTGCATCTCCAGCTGGAGCCCAGGCACCTGGCAGGGTCAAAGCCCAGGAGTCAGTGTGTGGGAGCAGGAAAGCTTTGCTGGGTGGGGGTGTCAGTGAATAAACACTGAACTGAGCCCCAGCATGTGAGGGACCTGAGCAGACAGATGGGAATGCACAGAGCCCTCATGTGAACCTGCCCTGCGATGGCAGGCGAAGCTGAGGGCTCTGTGCTGAAGCATTAATAGCATCTTTATGTCTCTGGTAATATATTGCATTGATTTTCTCATGTTATAACTGCGGTTCCTGCATTGCAGGCTGGTGTTTTGTCACTTTACCTTGACAGGACGCAGAGGATTTACTCCCTGCCGTGGCACACACAGCTCTGGAGCTGTGTCTCACGCTGCTGCTGGGGCCTGTGCTCTGCAGCTTCTGTGTGAGGAGCCAGCACAATGAGCATGGGGTCAGATGGACCCCATATCCCCAAGGAAGATGAGGAGGGGGCACTGGAGAGGGAGGGCAGCTCTGTACCAAGCATCTCTGCTGCTACCCAGGAGTTTTATTAGCCTGAAGAAAACGTAGCTTCTGCACATTTATTGTCGAGCTGACATTTCATTGCAGACCCAGCTCTGGCCTCTGTGACGGCTGGGACAGGGAGGTGGCAGTGCCTTGGGGTGCCCTGCAGTGCCAACAGCAGACGTCACCCACTGAAATGGGGACACCAGTCCTCCCCGTACCCCATAAATCTCTCATCTCATTTTGCTGTAAGGCAGGTATTATCTTTCTCCTTTATGAAAGATGTTTTAATTTAAATTGACATTTCTGTATTTTAACTGCTTGTCCCAGGCTCCCAGGTGGCTCAGCTGGCACCCCGGGGGCCATGAGGGATGAGGTGCGGTGGGCTGGGGTGTCTGGATGGTGCCGTCCCACTGACACTTCTTACCCTGTCCCTCCTGGGCACCCCCAGACCTGTCCCATTTTCCCCAGCACCCTGTGGCTGTGCGAGGGAATCTGGGGTTCAGGCTGGGAGGGGGCATCCCAGGCATCCCTCCCAAAGCTGTGACAAACATTCCTGCAGGATGCCTTAAAGAGCACATTGTCCAGCTCAAGCCTCACTTTCTTGCAGCCTCCAAAAACACATGAATATACATGAAATCTGTATACCAAGTTATGGGAAACAAAAGCCCAACCTTTGCCAATTTAGGGCTATTCTTCATCAAGAAGGATTGAACTGGGTGCAAACATGGTATAAATCCCAGCAGAGCCAAGTTAAGGACTGAGCACCCCTGCCTCCCTGCAGCTCCCAGCATGGGTGGGCTCTCCATCAGCCGGCCAGGATTTTCTTGCTATTCCAAGATTTTGTAGGAAATTAATGAGGAGGCCAAATTCTCCTCCAGCTCTTGGAGGAGGCCAGGGCGGGCGGTGCCTGGGCCTGCTGAGCTGGCAGATGTTGTTTAACATTCCCAGCAGTAATTAATAGATGGTTTCATCACTCTTGTACAATTCAAGCATGTCGTCCTGCTTCTCTCCAAATACAGAGCAGAAATATTTGTTAAACGTGGCTGGTGTTTTCTCCTCATCATTAGTGCTCAAGCAGCTCCAGCCGCTCCAGGATTTATCGCCATGCCAAAATTTTGTTTGGCCTCATGATGCTGCCACCATCCCTCCCTCCACTGCTGGCCCCTCCTGTCAAGAGGCTCCCTTTATCACTTCCCCTCTGATTGATGTCCTGCTAGTTGCACTCTCTCCTTTACATCATGATTATGGATTCCTCCCTTTTCCTTTCATTACACAGAGGGAGGATGGGCTTTGGCCAAACCGTCTCCCTGACCAGGGCACCCTGTGGAATTCAATCCAGAAAGGGTCTGCAGGGATCACTCCCACTATCCAGCACCCATGGTGGGATGCAGGGGAAAGGCTTCCCTGGGGGTGCTTCACCCCACAGTGTCCAGGTGGGCTGGTGAGGCCACCCCAAGCAATGACATATGTGGGGACACAGCCTGGGTTGGGCTGGGCACAGCATGGTGACATCAAGCAGTGGTTTGGGAGCAGGACAGAGCTGCCTTGAGGGAAGTGGCAGCCCATTAGCCAGCATCGCTGGCACCCCAGGGAATCACTGCAGATACAAATTAATCAGAACCTCCCAGCTCATCATTAGTTATTAATAGTATATATTAGTTATTAGCTATTAGTTATTAATAGGAGCCTGCCAGCTTGCCAGCAGTTCACTCACAAACAAAAGCAAGCGGGTTCCCCCCAGGAGTGCCCTGCTCATGGCAGTGGCATGGCACAGTGTCAGCCCCCATGCCCAGAGTGGGGTCATAGTGGGGACATGGGGGACAGGCGCTCAGCAGTGGCCAACCTGATAGGGGAAAGCAGGGCCCAGGGAGGGAAGGGAATGCTCCCACTGCATCCCTGGCTGAGCCGAGGCTGACCAGGTGCCCGGGATCTGAGTTCAGCCCTTCCCTGCATGCAGGTGCAGAGATCCTATGCAGCCCGGCATCTCCAGGGCACAGCCAGCCCCTGGCTCTCACCCCTCCCACAGCCCCATGAGGCTCAGTGACCGGCCCCAGCACACTCAGCCTTGTGCCCGCCGCTGTGGGGCACAGGAGCCGGTCCTTGTGGCCCTCCTCCCCAGCACAGCCCTCTGCAGCCCAGTCACCATGTTAAGCCATCTCTTAATTAATCAGGCTGATTGTAATGTGTTTTTAGGGCATTAAAATTCAATTGTGGAATTCTCCGCTGGCTGGGCTCACAATGAATACAGAAGTTTGCCTAATTAGAGCTGACACGCAGCCGGCGGGAGAACCAGACAAACAGCCCCTCCAGGACTGCCCACCTCGGGCCCCTCGCCCGGCCCCAACACCCCCAGCCCTGCCGCTGTGGGGACCAGCACCCACCACCCCCGCCGTGGGCACCCAGCCCCTGCCCTGGGCACAGGGAGGGCAGCGCTCCCTGGCCCTGGTATCCTTGGGGACAGCATCATCCCTGTGCCCGTGCCAAACCCCTGTCCGGGCACCAGGCAAGAGCAGAAGAGATATTTCCTTATCGGCAGCATCAGGTCTTCGTTGTCATTACTACAGCAATTATCATCTCATTTGGAGTCTTTAGCTGCCATAATCTGTCTCTTGCACTGATTTATTCCGCAGGTCTCTTCCCCAGACGTGCAGGAGGGAAAGAGTCATCAATAAGGAGTCAACGAGCTCCGTCTCCGGGGAAAGCCTCTTCCCATCCGGAGCTGAGCAGAGGTGCCCTGCGGCTGGACCGTCCTCCCGGAGCAGAGCAGGGCTGTCCACACGCAGCACATGGCCGGGGCCGAACCGAAACACCGAAACGTGTCACTTCCCAGCACCGCTGTGGAGCCGTTCCCCCCAAAACCTGGAGTTTGTTGATGATTTCAGCTGCTGCTGGCACCAGCACACACGGGGCTGAAGTGACCGTGCACACACAGGTGGGCTGGGAAGCACGGGAAGGTGCTCAGGGATGGACAGCCACCCAGGGGCCGCTGCGTGCGGTCGCCAGAGCTCTCTGGGCGGGGTTGTCGCTCCTGCCTGGCTCTGGAGTGGCTGTGCCCGCAAAGCCCTGCTCCCCCCTCCTGCTCCTCTGCCCCCATCTCCATCCCTGCCAGCAGGGAGCCGTGCTGGCCGGGCACCAGGCAAGCGAGGCTGGGCTCTGGGGCTCCAAGCTGCTGCATCCCCTGGGAAGGGCCCTGCAGTGGCAGGTGATGCAGAGGGAGCCATCTGCTCACACTGGCTGGCCCCGCTGCCCAGCTCTCCCTGGGCATCGCTCTGGGGCCCGAGAGGGGTCTCCTGACTACTGTGAGCAGCCGCCCAGCTCGCTCCATACACAGGGGACCCCAGGCACAGGGGCTGGTGGCAGCAGTCACCCCAGCAGTCAGCAGTCACTCCTGAGCACATGGAGCAGGATGTTATGATTCTGTATCTCCACAGCCCATGGTGCCCATCCCTGCTCCCACCCTCAATCCCTTGTTTGTAGCAGGGTCCCTGAGGCAAGTGTGGGAAGCGACCGGGTTTGGGCACAGGCAGGAAGTCACTGCCCTTGTCCCCACAGCACAGCTGAGCATGGCAGTGGGGCACAGTGAACTGGGGCAGGCAGGGTGCCAGTGATGCCATCGTTCCTCGCAGCTCCATCCCCAGTTCAGTGACTCGGCTCCCATCCCACCGTTGCACTCACCGCAGCTCAACCTGCCTAATGGAATCCACTTACATGCAAAATCCCCAGAAAAAAGTGGTAATTAATGAAGTCCCTTTCATTACCATTATGCAAATGCGATTAATTTCAGCTGTTATGAATATGCAAATATTACAATTATGCTCTAATTGCCAATGTGTGTAAGGGAGTGGGCAGAATATCAAGTCTCAGACCAGGGCCCAGGAGCTTTGGGGTGCAGAGTCACACCAGGATGTTTCAGGCAGGAGGGGGAAGCCCAGCTAGAGGGGCTCTACCTCCTTCTGTGGGCTCAGCAGAAGCATGTGTGAGGGCACAGGCAGCAGGGACATACATCAGCCACCACCTGCCTGTGTCATGGATCCTGCATGGGCTCCTTCTAGCCACCCCCCAGTGCTCCAGGAAGGCTCCACAGCTCCGCACTGCATCATGACCCCTAACCCCTCTGCCAGGTAAGCCTGTCCCCAGCAACACTGTCCCTCCACTCCCACTTCTGTTCAGACTCACATGACAGTCACTGGGAGGGAGGAGAAGGCAGAGGAGGAGGAGGAAGGCTACCAGGCAGCGTGGTGCTACAGGGCTGGTGGCAAATGGCAGCGGGAGGCAGAGACGTGTCCTGAGCCTGCTCCCTGCCAGCTGAGGCAATGCCAGCCCCATGCCCACACCCATTGCCACTGCTTTTAGTAAGCCCCAAGCTGTGTGTCACTGGTCCTGCTGCAATCTCAGGATGGAGCCACTGTCACCCTTGCTATAAAGGGATGCTGGAGCTGAGCCCTCCAGCCCTTCACTCACCGTGTAGTTGGGGATTTGGCATGTCCTGTGGTGCTTTGTGCGTGGTGGGGCTGGGGGTGGGGGCAGTCAGCACATCACAGGTGCCCTGGCAGGGCTGCAGCAAGCGGGCTGTGGCCATTTCCTGCATGGGGCCATCAGGAGTTCTGTTTGGGACTGTGGGGATGCCCTGCGTGGGTCTCCTCCCGCAGGAAGGCAGGCAGTCAGGGCCGGGGCCGTGCAGGCGGCAGCCAGCAGGCTGTGCTCCTGCTCCCCACAGCACTCGGGAGTCAGGCAGGGAAAGGCCGGAGCAGGGCACGGCGCGCCGCCCGTGCCCCCGCCTTTTCCCCAGCGCTCAGCCTGTCCCTGCGCTCGGGCAGCCCCGAGCCAGTCCCTGCCGTGCTTGGAGCCGGTCCCAGCTGTGCCTGCAGCTGGCAAAAGCATCTTTCCCGAGGCAGAGCAGCCGACACCTGCCCCAGGGCCTCCCAGCCCGGTCCTGCCGTCCCTGTCCGGCCAAGCGCCCCATCCCAGCCGTGACAGCGGCCCCGGACCCGCAGAGAGCAGGAGCGGTCCCTGCCCGTCCCGGATGAAGGGTGCTGGCCTCTGGCCGTACTCCGCGCAGGGGCTTTGTTGTGCCACAAAGGATGGGTGTGCTAATGTCCCAGTAGCTCTCATTCTGTCACCCCAGACCCCACTGCAGCCATTTGTCTCCTGTCCCCACTGGTGCAGGCTGCCACAAAGGAAAGGTGGCAGAAATAGGGCTGTAAGGACACTGCCATCCCTGCGAGGACCGTAGTGCCTGCTCCCCACAGCCCCAGCAAGCCCACCTCCACAGCCCAGCGAGGCTGATGGCTCTGAGGCTGGGGAGCCTTTTCTTCACCCGCCACCACAAGTCTCTTTTCCACAGTGGCAGGCACTGGTTGGAATACACATATTCCCCCCTGTGCTTCCAGTGTGGGATGAAGTGAGACTCCCCCATTACTCATGCTAGTTTGGGCACCATGTGCCTTACTGGAGGACCACTCACACACAGGGAGGAGCCAAGTAAGGCGGCAGGTAGCAGGGTGCCCAGTGGCCGGCAGGGACAGGCAGCCCCCGTGCCTGCGCCCAGCGGCACAGCCTGAGCTTCTCCCCAGCCCCACATCCCCAGATCCCTCTGGCCTCTTACCGTGGGGCTCAGCTAGAAAGAGAAGGAGAAGGAGGAGATTGAGAGGCTCCTCAGAGCTGCCTCTTGGTTTCCAAGGCGATGAGACATAATGGCTGTTCATCCCGGCAGGGTCATCCCTCTGTGCTGGAGCTCTGGAAGAAGGGGCTGAGGATCAGCTGCAGCCCCCAGCCCTGGCATTCCAGCTCCCCACCCTGTGGGACATGCTGAGCACTCACAGCCCTGTCCCCGCCGGGAGCAGCTCTGCTCCGTGCAGGTCAGCGCTAGCCGAGCACTGCTCAGGGGCACAGTGTACTTCACACAAGCTGTTCCCTGTCAGTCGCCATCAGGGCCAGGGAGGGAGCGCGATGTTTGAGTCCCCCACACTGCTGCCACCATGTTCTGCAGATGCTGCTGGGGTGCCAGACCTGGGGTGACTCTCAAGGGTTTCAAACCAAGTGTGGGCCACCCAAGGGTGCTGTCACCACTGTGTCCAGTGGTTCTCTAGTGATTCGCAGCAGGTGCTTGCTGTTCTATTCCCTGGGGTATGACGAAGGCACAGTCACAGCCCTGCTCCCTGCGATGCCCCTTGTGTTTTCCCAACTAATTGAATTCGGAGAGATTTCTTCCCAGCAGTGCCAATCGATGAACCCCGTGTTATCAGCCCCTGCCCCCCCCCCCCCCCCGCCCCCCCCCCCAGCCCTTGGGATGGATATGGGCAAAGGGAAAAATTGAATTTGCAGCCATTTTCATTGGGATTTAATTGGGCAGTCTCACCTCGTTGCCTTAATCCCGAGCACTGACGTGCACAGCAGAGTCGGCAGCTCCCCTTATTTATCACTTTTCAAATATTTGCCTCTTTGCAGTTGTGGGAAATCGATGCTCCTGCCTGTGGCATGCCGGGAGCGACCTGGCCGGGCGGCCGGGCGACTGGGGATCCATCAGCCGCTGCCATCGCTATCGACAGGGCGATTGGGGTTTAAGAGGCACTTTGATAGCAGAACCGGCACACATTAAGTGCTCGTCATCAGGGGATGATCATGACTTATTACTGCTAATTCTCCCCGCGCAGCGGCCCGGCTGCAGGGCTCTTCCTCGCTAATCGCTGCCCGGCTCGGTGCCCGGGCGCCGGCGGGAGCCTCTCCCTGCGCTCCCGGGGGACAGGGTGCTGCCTGACCCCCGTGCTCCCGGTTCAGTGCCTCTGGGGGTCCTTGTCCCCAGGGTATGCGGTATTGCTGGAGAGCTGGGCGTTTTCTCTCACCACATATCCAACCTGAGGGCGGCTGAGGCCCTGCCAAGCTCCTGGCAGCCAGGATAGGATGGTGGAGGGACTGCAAAGCTCTGGTGCAGCCACAGCCACGGGTGCCTGTGGACGGGACAGGTGCCCACGCTGTCCCTCTCACCTCTCGCTGAACATTCCCAGGCCCCGGTGGTGGATGCATTTCCTCTATCGTGCACCACTGCCCCCCTCAAGCCATCAGCATCCTGGTCACCAAGCTGGACAGGAAACAGGACCAGCATCTGTGAGAATGGCAGCACTGCCACAGAGTCCTGTACAGATGATGTGTAGCCCAGGGGTGGAGGAGGACAGTTGGGCTATTTGGTGTCCATGTTTCCTGCAGTCTGAAGTGGAGGGGAAACTCTTCCTGAGCTCACTCCAGGTAGCCCTCAGTGCCCCTGGTCACTGTAATGACAGCTTGGCTCTGGTCCCATGTTCACCATCCTGGATCCCTCCTCCCCAAGCTGCTCCAGGATCCCTGTGAAAACCTTGGCACCCTCCAGTTCTCTGGTGGAGATACTGTGGAGTAGCCACATGGGCTCTTGCTGTGAAACCAGCCAGATTAGTGTCATCCAGCCCTGTCACTTGGAAGGTGTCCAGTAATGAGCAACCAGAGAGAGAGGGATCCTCAGTGGCAGCAAACAGACACTGCTGTCACCATGCAGTGCCTCTGGCACACGAGGGCTACCAGCTCTGTGCTGGCAGGGGGACCATGGAGGCACTTCCCAATGGAACTGTGCAAGGGATGGGAGCAGCAAGTGGTCCTGCCCTGTCCCCTCTGGGTGGGGAAAGAGGTTCCAGCCTCCCAACAGCAGCAGTGAGACAGGTGAGGGATGCTCCTGGGTTGCACAGAATTCCCCCAGCCATGTTGCAGAGGACAAAGTTCTTGGCAGCTGGATGCCAGAGCCTTGCTGGAATGGGGTGAGCACACCCTGAAGGAAGGACATGTGGAATTGGGAATGGCTCCATGCCTGGCTACTGCAATCTTGATGAAATCCATCCATCCATCCATCCATCCATCCATCCATCCATCCATCCATCCATCCATTCCTCCCTCCCTTTCTTTCTCCCTTGGCTCTCTCTTTCCAGCCAGGCTTGTCCTGGATGGTCCATCTTGGGTCACACTGGGGCTGGCTGCTCTGGCAGTGAGGACACTGCCTCTAATTTCCAGCTCAAATTCTTCCACGGCCTGTTCAAACCCATCATTCCTATGCCAATGCTGTGCTCCAGCCTGGCAGTGCTGTGTCCTCCTGCATGCTCATCCTCGTGTGTGCACAGAGAGAGAGCCTATGCCATTCAGGTCCTGGAAGTCTCCATGGGGACACCCTCAGGTGGACAGTTGGATGCTTGCAGAGGGTCTGAGCCCAGTTTCCCTCCACAGCTCCTTGTCCTGTGCCCTTGCTCTGTGTCCCCAGGTTGTGCCCTGATGCCTGTCCTAGTGGTTCGAGGTGTGTGTATCCTGTTCCTAGAGCCACCCTGGTGTGACAGGCTTCACCACTTGTGCTCACTGCAGTGGGGCTCACTGCCCTCAGCCCCACAGGGACCTAATGAAATAAAGGGGTTAAACAAGGGACCTAATTAAATAAAGGGGTTAAAACAGGCCCATGGGGCTGGTGCCATGCTGCTGACTGCTGGCTCACGTGGTCTCAGTGCCACAGCCACCAGTGACTCCAGTGGGGTTCCCCAGGGCTGTGCTGCTCATCCTGGCATGAGGAGCAGCTGTCATCACAGGATGCTCCAGAAAGGGCACAGGGGCCAGCTTCCCTCCCTGCTCTGCCAGGTAGGAACCCTTTCTGGAGATGAAAGATTCAGCAGAGGCTGAGCTGGGGTCTGGGTCTTTGGAGGATGGGAATTTGTTTCCCTGTTAAGAGCTGGGTTTGGCTTTTTTAGCAGCCTGTTTATGGGAATGGAACCGCCCCAGCGTGAATTATTCATGGCCCCTCACAGGCTCATTCTCAAAATATCAATTTCTCCCAGTCATGTCAAGCAGCACTTAAGCCTAAAAGCCTTGTTAAAATGAACCACTGGCCCAGTGAGCTGGGGAGGGGACGGAAGCAACCAGGAGCAGAGCTCTGCAGGGGGATCCTGCCCTTGGCCTCTGCACCCACCTCAGGGGTCCTGGACCCACGGGTCAGGAATTGCAGGAGAGGACTTGGCATGGGGTGGAGGGTTGGCATGGGGATGGAAGGCATCACCCCAGAGGGGAGCAAGGAAGGTGATTGCAGTGCCTGGGGACACTCCCTCAGGTTCTCTCCTGGACAAGCTGCCCTTCTCAGGCAGAAGGGATATGCAGATCTCCCTGCTCTGGGCATCACAGTAGCATTTATGGAGCCACATGAGGAATGAATCAGGTGGAGGAACAGGGACAAGTGCAGGCATTAGCAGAGGGAGCTGCTGCAGCACAAACCAAGACAGCTGTGGCCGCAGATGCCACAGTGATGCTCCCCTCCTGCAGGACTGCAGCCAGGACACTGGGACCCCCAGCATTTGCACAGAGCCCTGCTCAGCAAGCCCTCCTCCCTGGCTGGGGACCATCAGTGCCAAACCCTCTGCTCTCCTGCTGGCACAGGGAGGAGGGCAGGGCAGGCAGGCTGAGGGCATCTCCAGCTACCCCAGCAGGGCAGCCCCACGTGCCAGCAGGGACCTTGCAGGCAACAGCTGGGCTGGAGCAGCACTGCTAGTAATTACTAATTAAAATGCAGATGCTCCCCAAACTGCAACTTTTAGTTTCTCTAGCAACTGCTAAATCGAAAGCAATGAGGCAGGGAAACACCAAGTGATGCTGCAGGTGCCACGTGCCAGTGCTGGTGTCAGTGTAGGCAGGGGTGCTGGTCCTGCTCTGGAACACCCCAACCACACCCCACAGCCTCCCGTGGCATTCCAGCCTAGCTGCTGGGAACAGATTGGTGGGTGCCCCAAGCTGGATGGCGCTGAGCCTACAGGGGCCAGCAGGCAGCATCCTGCCCTCCCCCTGCTTCACACTGCACTGCCCTGCAGTGCATGGGCAGGA
Source organism: Pyrgilauda ruficollis (assembly GCF_017590135.1). NCBI lineage: Eukaryota > Metazoa > Chordata > Aves > Passeriformes > Passeridae > Pyrgilauda > Pyrgilauda ruficollis. The sequence continues at coordinate 8,689,695 of NW_024527710.1, forward strand.
GGGGCTCAGACCCCAGCGAGGCTGGATTTATTCCTTGTCACCTGCTCCAAGCCCATCTGCTGCAGATTTCCTGAGTCCCTCTAGCCCCAGCAGGCCTGTGCATCCTGCCCTTGCCCTGTGTCCACAGTGGTGTCAGGTGAGTGGAGAGCCCACGGCCAGACAGCGTGTCCCCAAGCAGGGATGGGGGCTGGTTTTCCACAGAACCAACAGGAAGGCAAAAAAACCTAAATAGAAGGCAAATAGAAAACTCAGAGATTAATGCGCCCTGCCCACAGAGTTGTGTTGAAATGTGTTTCAGGAAGGAAGACACCCCATTTCTCGTTAAACCTATACGTAAGCACATCACCTCGTGTTGCAGCTTGTTCTGCTGTGCTTTTCCTGGCACCTCAGGCTGTGATGCTGCAGCGAACCATCTTCTTCCTCACTATCATTTCTCAAATCTTCCACACACCAGGGAAGTTTTCAAAATCTCACAAATAATTTTAGTCCCCAGGGCCTCTCCCTGGCATAGCCTTTTTCTGATGTTTCCCCATTAACAAGACCAGGTAGGGAATCTGTCCATGGGCAGGTTTTTAATCCATCTACTGTGTCCTCTTAATTCCTCATAAAACAAGTTTTTAATCAAAATGTCATGTGGCAGTAAGTGAAATGCTGAAGGGAAATCCATGGTGCTTTGCTGGTGGAGCTGTCTGTGGCTGCCAGGCTCTGCCTGTGCCCAAAAAGTCAGTGGGTCTGCTGTACAGAGCTGATGGGGGACATATAGTGGGTTCCCTCTTGGCTTTTTGACATGACCCCAGAAGAACCCTCCACCATTTCATTGAGTTTAACATCTCCCCACTTGGTCTTTGCTTTTTGCACCATCCCTTTTTCTTTGCCATCCTTGTCCAGGGGAAAGCAGCTCTGCCTCCAGCATGGGTTTGGGCCACGCTCCAGGTTCTGGGCACGGCTCTATTTTCCACTCTTTTGTGTAAATTAACGTCTGGAGGACTCATCAACAAGACCCCTCTGTAATGGGGTGATCTACCTGCAGCCACAGACCTGCCACATTCCCTCCTGCTGCAGGGCTGTGGGTCACCTGCCCACCGGCATTATCAGCAGCAAAGCGAGTGCCAGAGGGGCTGCACAGGTGCCCTGGGTGGGAGGATGTCAGCGTGTGACAGTGTGATCATTTCCATGGCAACAGTGTATGGCAGCACCGTTTGCTGCTCCCCGGTGTTGGTGCCGGTGCCTGGAGCTCGGGCGGCCCGTCAGGGTGTTCTCCTGGAGGGAGGAGCACAGCAAGGACACCTTCTGCCAAAGGTGGGGTGCAGAGGGCTGCCATGAGCCTGAGATCTGCCTGAGCAAACCACAGCTGGTCCCTGACCACCTCTGTGAGCGTGGGGCAGAGCTGTGCCCACAGCTGGCTCAGTGAGACATGTGGAACAGGGATCCCTTTGCCCAGGTCCCCTTGCTCTGCAGGGAGGGCAGGAGCCGCTCAGGAGCACAACAACAAAGTGGGTGCCACAGCTCTGCCAGCAGCATGGACTCCTGTCCCTGGCAGGCACAGGACAGGGCAGCATCCCCGTGTGCCCTGCACCCTTTCCCACATGAAGGCACCGAAGTGCAGACATGCATGCCATGCATGCCATGCAGACCCTGAGCACAGCACCCCGCTCCGAGCTCTAAGCCCTGGTCCAGGGGACCTGGCAGCTCCCACTCCCTCTGCTCCTGCCATTCTGCAGCCCATTGCACCCAGGGTGAGCCTCCAGGGGCCATGGACTGGAGCAGAGCGTGGCAGGGCCTTCATGGCCAGCTGGGAATACGACAGGTAGGGAGGGACAGAGGGCAGGTGACCAGCACGGGAGTGCTCAGCCTTGCTCCCGTCCCCAGCACGCCTGTTGCTCAGAGAGACCTGCCAGGGAGAATGGAGTGGGCACTTAATCTCCCCCTGTAAGTTTAATTAATGGGCTGCAGCACTCATTCTGTGCTGCCTTAATTGGTACAAGCTGCAAACGCTGTGGAGCCTGGAAAAAAACATTTGGAAATGAAAAATATATTAAGCAGGAAACAGATCAATGGTTCTTAATGAAGCTGATTCGGGGGCTGCCTGTCGTCGAGGGGCCAGGGCCTGGGAGACACAGCTGCTGCCCCGGCTCCACGGCCCCGGCTCCTGCCCTCCTCAGGGAAATGAGCAGCCTGGGCACCAGAGCATCAGCCTGACTGCAGGAGACTCCTCTGGGGCTGTACCTGGGCTGTGTGGGGCTGTGGGGCTATGGGGCTCTGCCCCAACATTTTTGAAGGCAGCTTGAAATTTCCTTGCAGCTGGAGAAGCCAGCCCTGCTCAGCTGGAGCCCCCTTCCACCCCTGCACAGCTGGAGAGGCACGCCAGGCACAGCTGAAAAATCACCTCTGCACATCTTCAGCCCCTGGAACAGCTGGAAGGGCAATCTCAGCACAGCTGGCCCTTGTGGGGCTGCCCCAAGAGCACATCCAGTCCCAAGGACCCGGAGTGGGGTTGCTGAGGGCTGTGGGCAGAGCTGGCCGTGTCTCACTGTGGTGCTTTAATGGGAATTTCTCCCTTTGCACGGGGCAGGGGCATGGCTGGGCTGATCTCCATGAGGGGGGCCAGGGGTGCAGAGCTGTGCTGAGGGCTGTAATTGCCTCAGCTGTGCACAGAACATTAGCTGTGCTTCCCAGATATTTACACAGGGGAAAACAAAGTCATAACTCACCAAATAAATAATCTCCCAGGCGCAGCACTCAGGGAGCTGGTGCCCCCTTGCACTCATGCAGCTGCCCCAGCACAGAGCATCCTCTGCCATTCCTGGGGGGCCGGCAGGACCCCTCAGGACACACACTGAGGGGCAGAGAGGGGCCCAGTGAGCTGAGGGGTGTCCTGGGTGCTGGCATGCAGCAGTGCAATCCTCCCCTCTGAGGGCAGAGGGGTGGGACAGCAAGGACTGGCTGTAGACAGCTCTTGTGCAGACTAGCACAGCTCCTGCACGCTCCAAAGCTGTGGGGCCAGGGGGGCCCTGCAGGTATCCCACATGCCAGTGCACACCCCAGGAGCACCCATTGCCCAGAGTCCAGGCCCATGAGACCTATAAATCTCCCTGAGCCCTGCGTGGGAGCAGAATGCCACATGGGAAACGGGGAGCTCGGCACCGGCCCGTTTCACACAATACATTTCATTTAATATTTGGCATTTCACTTCATTTACTTGACAGCCAGCTAACAAATTAGCACGGCATGGTATCAATAGCTCCAGACTGTGTGGATTAAAATCTGTTTAACCAATAGATCTGAAGAATAAAATAGTAAATGAGAGCAGTGTGGCTGCTCTGCTGGGGCTTCAGCACAGCTGGGAGAAGAGCAAACTGTGTTCTGACATCCAAGGGGGATCAGCCACCAGGTCACCAAGTGGGAGGACCCTGTGGCTCCCAGTGCTGGCAGGAGCAAGGAGGACCCCAGCATAGCTTGGTCCAGCTGTGAGCAGGGAGCTGTGGGGATGAGCAGCCCCTCCCTGCCCCTTGGCTGCCCGGCTCGTTTGGCAATAGGCTGGGGTCTTCAGGGACCACTTTGATTTCCTGATGCTAAATCCCAGCCCCACTAATGTGATTGCTAACAACATGTGGCCCCTAATAGGGAAAGTACCCTGCAGCCTGCCTGCCCGCCTGGTACAAATTGCAAATCTTGTTATGGGGTTGTGTCCAGATTTTTAACGTGATAATAGCTCCCCTGCTCAGCTGTGCCTCTGGCTTACTGTCCTGATGGCCCCCAAGAAAGGGTTAAGCAGCTGCACTCTTCAGGAGGCAGAGATGGGGAGGACAGGGGTTGTTTATGGGAGCCACACCATGATGCCCCAGGGTCCCCAGAGCTGCCCTTTGGTGGCAGTAGCCCCACAGGGTCCCCAGTAATTCCTGGCTGGGGGATGCTGCCTGTGCTGCCTCACACGTGGCCCCTGCCCCATGGATCTGGCTCCTGGTGCTAATCCCAGGGCTGAGCAGATGAAGCCCAGTCCTGCATTAGTTTCTCTCCCACCAGCCTCAGGCACAGCCATGCTGCTCCCAGTCAGCCACACACAGGCTGCTCCTCACAGTGTCGAGTTAGAAAAAGAGAGAAAAAAAAATGGATCAATAATTTAAAACATTAAATCCTTTGCACCTCTTTAATGCTTTGCACTTTCAAGGCCTGGTGTGCCCATTAATTAATGAATCACATCAAACACTCTTGCCTTGCATCTCTCCTGGTCTTGCTGTCCCTGCTGTCCCCAACTCTTCCCAGGTCCCCTGGCATGTCACCAACAATCCCTTCCCAGCTTGGGGCTCTGTGGTGGAAGCCCTGGCCTGGACAGACAGACCCAGTGCAGCACTGGGGTGCCCACAGGCTTCCCATGCCATCCCCCTGTCGTGTCCCTTGCTGCTCCTGTTGTCACTGGGATTACTGGCTGTGCTGGAGAGATGGTGAGACTGTCACACTTAGGCTGACATTACATAGTCGTTACTCAATATCTTTTTCAAGCTTTTGAGCGTGTTACAGAATTGAGACCACGTAAGTACAGGGATCATTTTCCTTCTCCCACCTCCAAAACTCAGTCACCCTGCAACAACAGGGTGTAATAGCTGTTTAGCAACATGCAGGGATGTTACTCAGCAGAGGGAGAAGGATCCCACGTCCCTGAAAGGCGATGGATGCGTAAGTGTAAATTACTCCACCCGAGTATTTACCTGCAGAGGTGGTGGGCTGGGGCACGGGGGTCGTGCTCAGCCCCCACTGTGGGAGCACGCTGCTCTCAGCTCCCTGCTCTTCCCCAGCCTCGGGAGCCACCCCTGCTCCCAAGGGACGCACAGCCGTGTCCCCAGCCAGCCCTGCTCCGGGGGTCACAGCCCAGATGGGATGCTGGGTGTCCCTGGCCCCTCTGCAGGCAGGGCTGCTGCCCGCAGACAGTCCTGGTGTGTGCCTGCTGCCTGCAGTGTCACAGGAGACGTGGGGCTTGGTCCAAACAAAGAGGTGTTTTCAGAAGGCTGAAATTAATAACACAAACCCTAATTTAAAATTATATTAGGCTATCAATTACTCCCCAAGCGTCCAAGAGCTCTGCTGCCAGCATCAAATTGCCAGCTGTGATAAATGGTTTTATTGGAACTTCATAAGGTCTGAATTATTTGCAGATAGGATATTTTCATAGATTAATTAAAATTTTGCAACAAGCTGAAGTGGTTTGTGGCAATTCCCCTCATGACTGGCTTAGGGCAGGGTTGGGCCTCTCATTTCCCCAGGTTGTCCCCAGGGGCCACCATGGCAGGGGCTGCCTTGCTGCTGCTGTGGGAGCATTGCGAGGAAAAATCCTGTGTGTTTGGCAAATTGGAAGAGACAATTATCAAACCCTGAATGGCTGGATGATTGCAACGTGTTTGGCTTGAGCCAGGACTATCCAGTGTCATTTTTTGTATTAGAGTTCTTCTAATACTTCAGTAAAGAGTGAGTAGAGGAAAAACCACTCGACAGTTTATTCAGATTTTCAAAAAGCCTTTTGACAAGATCCAGCACAGGAGGTTACTATAGAAATTAAGTTGTCGTGGAGCGAGAGGCAAAGTATTGCCATGGATCAAAGGCTCACCAAGAGGGAGAAAACAGAGGAGGAATAAACGGGCAGTTGTTATCCCAGCACAGGGCAGCTGCAGGGGCTTGCAGGCTCTGCCATGGCCCTGTGTCACTTAACACATCTGTGGGGCGTCGGGGAGGAGAAGCAGTTTTGAGAGACACCATGTGGAAGATCTAGGAGGGTTTGAGGCTGTTGCACGTGGGAGGTGCAGTGTGGCAGGCAGATCATGGCAGGGCTGCTGGGCTGAGCTGCAGCGCTCGCTGCCTTGCCTGCCCAGCCGTGCTGCTCCGACCGGCACAGCAGCAGCGGCAGCAGCCAGCTCCTCCCAGCTCCTGGGCTGCTGGCAGGACACGCTCCCAGGGCTGGTAATTTCCTGGGGAGATGCTTGAGGGTCAGTTTAGTGAGCAGACAGGCTGGCAGTGCCATGCTGCCAGCAGTGCTGTCTTGTCCCTGGGATCACCCTCTGCCCTGGCAATGTGCAGCGGGGAGAGGCTCGGCACCCAGAGCTGCTGCCCATGGAGCAGGGCCCCCCGGCTCAGGGCACACCTCTCTGTGTAGGGGGACTCACCTAGGGATGCCATGAGCCCCAGCTGCTCCATAGGACCCTTCTGCACATGTGGCTCCCAGATGCAAGGAGCAAAGGGGGATTGACACCCCGACAGGCAAAGACCAGCCACACGAGCAAGAACATGATGATGGGTGACTCTGAGTCACACACACCCCCAGATGAGGTGTCCAGAGAGGTGCATACACAGCAGGAGAGGTGGGGTGTGCTCTGGGGGTGCCCAACCCACCCACCCCCTGCAGACAGAAGTTCAGCAGGGCTTTGGCACATGGCTGCCCCATCCCACCTCCCATCCCCGCAGGCAACCCTGGCAGCCAAGGACTGTGCAGGGTCAGCACTGGCGCCGAGCTCCTGCTTCTCCCCCGCCCGACGAGAACCTGTTCAGCAGGAAAGGGGCCCCACAGTGCCTATGTGCAGATAAGGGAGGGAATGTAAACACCCTCCCAGCCCCGGCATCCCAGCTATCTGAAGTAGCAAATGCCTCCAGAGCAAATTCCTCCTGCTCTGCCTCCCGCATCAACTGTGGGGGCCTCAAGATCTGCAGGGACATGTCCACCTCTTGCTCTCCTGCAGCCCCTCATTTTCATTCACTCCACACACCTGTTTGCCCCCTTCACCTCTACCTGAGACTTCCCTGGCTCCCTGGGAGTTTTCTGGACCACCCTACACCGTCACCCCATCCCTCCAGGACAGTGAAGGGTGGTGATGGTCCCCCCCTGCTCTGGCAGCCTCAGCCTCCTGCTCAGACTGGTTTTGCCAGATGAAATATCTCTGCCATTTGACCCTGACAGCAGTCATAGAGCATTTCTCACTGATTTCAGCATTTCTCACCAATTTTGGCAGCTGGAGAACAACCATCGTGAGGAAAGAGAGGCCTTGGAAGGGTGTTTCAGGGCACCCCAGTATGAGGCACTCAGCATGGCTGCCTGGTGCTTTGGCTGATATCAGACAATAAAACCCTCATCCCCCCTCTGAAATTGGTAAATGCAGCTGCTGTTTGCTCCCTTTCTGCATTTTGTGGGCTGGGCAGACAGTCCTGCTGCAGCCCTGGGGGATGCTGCAGGGTGTTGGGAGGAGCCCTTGGTGCTCACTGCTTCCTTTCTCACCTGTCTGCGGGCTCCGTGTTCCTCCCGTCCCCCTCAGCAGCAGCTGCAGCCGCCCCCCCGAGTTGCTGCCTTGTGATCATGACCAGGAGCTGTTGCTCCACAGGGATGGATTTAGGCAGGGATGCAGGCAGCAGGCTGCAAACTGGCAGCACTGGGAGAAGCAAAATGCACCCGGGGACATGCAGGGCAATGAAGAGTCCCCAGGAAGCAGAGAGGAGAGGGCACTCGAAGGGATGCAGGGCTGCAGAAGGCAGGAGTTCTTGAGCTCGCATCACAGCATCCCAGAATGCTGCATCTGCAGCGTGAGGCTCCCAGAGAACCTGTTGATATGGCAACCCTGCACGGGAGAGTGCCCGTCCCACTCACCTCTGCATCCCCTCCCGGGCCCCTCCGCACAGCCCCCGGAGCCCTGCAGTATCCCCAGCCAGCACGGTCCCTGGGGGCCACACAACTCATACTTGAGGGGGTGAAATACAGTCAGATGTACAGCAAAATGCTGCACACAGTGGAAAAATCATCCCAGCATTCTCCGACAACGCAGGGCTTTCAATTGCATTTTGGATAGGAGACCCCAATGTCCCTGTGGATTCCTCTCTGTAGTGCCAGTGATGCTCACAAAGGGCTACAAGGAGAGGGATGGATGGATGGATACTGGAAAAAGAACAGAAACCACTCCAAAAAGGGGTGCTAGTGCAGCAGGGCCATGGGGGAGCAGTGCAGCTGTTGGCTACCCTGGCTCAGTTAGGGACTGGGCACTACCCAGGCGGGGTAACAAGCTGTGAGTTTTGGTTGACAAGAAATTCAGTAGCCTGGAAGTCCTCAATATTCGCTGTGTCTCTCAAAAAAGGGAGAGCATCCAAATTAGTTGGCCTGGCATTTTTAAAATCAAGGAAATACTTTCTCCTGACACATACTGAAGCTGCAGACTCATGGGTCTGGTGGGGGCAGAAGGGGATCAGTCCCCACCTCCCTGGTGTTGACCCTTTTTCTGTGTGTGACAGCACTGGCAGTGCCCACTGGCTTCACCCAGCCCCATTTGGTTGCTTTCCCATCCACACTCTTCCACATATCCACCACTGGACTAGTTACAGGTCAGTCCTTTTTCCAAGTGATAGGGCACTGTTGGGCAGAGACTTTTCCATCCCCCCACATGTCTTTGGAAATGTGAGAGTTTCCCTGATTGTGGAATGTCACTGCCCAGTGAAAAACCCCCCTCTCCTGCACTGCCAGTGTTTAGGGATTCTGGGGAGGCACAAGCATCCCCACAGCACCCACCACTGGCATTTGGGAACATTCACAAAGTGACAAACATTGCTGGGCATGTCAGACATCAATTTTTCAGTTGCCAGCACTGATGCTGGAGGGGTCTGGGTGCTCAGGTGCAGGGGGACAGCCCAGTGGCACCACCAGCTCTCAGGTCTTCCTTTGGAAAAGGTGGGACTCACTGGTGACCACAGATTCTGGCTCCTTAAAATCAAATAGTACTTAAATCTCTTTGCCAGTGACTGAAAATTGAGGGATGAAAGGCATTTCTCCACATTTCCAGGAGATTTTTTGGTGGCAGTTCTGCCACTCACCTCCTTACCCTCACCATGTGTCAGCCTCAAACATGGTGATGGCCAAGCTGCCTTCAGGGCTGCACAGGTCACCCTGTGACCCCTGGGAAAGGTGAGCACAGACTGCAAGCAGAGAATTGCTATGAGATGTAATTAAGCCAGACAAGGAGCAATTCCTCACTGCAGAGCTGCAGTGAGCTGCTTTAGAGTGTGATTCAGATCCATTTCAAGAGCTGCTGAGCCTTTAATCCTACCTGCTAATCCCCTACCTGAACCTTTACCTTCATTTTCCAGGGACTCTGGTGCCTTATCACAGCAGGGTGGTCTCTTCAGAGGGACCCCCTGAAGACTGGTGCCTCCAGCAGTCACTTTGGTAAGGGCCAGAGCAGGTGCTGACACCACTGCGGATGTTTCTGGCATGGGGGGACAGGGCTGTGTGCCCAAATCCCAGCACAGCCCCAGCATCTGCAGCGATGCTTGAGCTGTGGCCAAAGGCTTTCCCTCCACATGGGCTTGTTTTCTGCCTCTCCATGGCCTGCTGTGCCCAATGTTACACCTCAGACATGTTCTCGCAGCTTGAGAGCACCCGAGGAGCCACAGGGATGCAAGCCCCAGGTGTGGGTCTCAAAGCCAGGATGTGCATCAGTGCTGATGCAGCACATCACAGCCCTGGCACAGGGACTGCTGACCTGTGCCAGAGGGATTCTCCCAGCTGGGAAAACAAATCTGGATGAAAGGTAGGATGGCTCCTTGCTAGAAACCCCAGCAGTAAGGCTGGTTGGTGTATCCCAGCTTGGTTTGGCCTTGATCTCCTGCAGGCACTGGGGGCTGTAGAGAAAGTGGCTCCGCAAGAGCCATCCCAGGGTGAAGCTGTGACCCCGCACAGTGCCCGGAGGCAGGGCGTGGGGTGAGGCGTACGGGCAGCAGAAGCCCTGGCACAGCCTTTGGGAGGGGATGGCTCCACAGGGATGACCTTCAGGAGCAGTGGCAGGATCAGCTGGCAGCCCTGCAGCGGGAGGCAGAGTGAGGAGGCCATCAGGAGTGTCAGATGTCTGCGATGCCATTACACACCGGACTCCTGTCTCCGCACTGGTTAATTATTAACCAGTCTGAGGGGGGCACAGCCAGGCCAGCCCAGCGCTGCTCTATGCAGTGACTGCTGCCAGAAGTCATCCTCCAACCCAAGCACAGCCCTTCTGCAGCAGCCCCCACTGACTGTGACATAGCAGCAAGGCAGCCCTTGGAGCAGGGAATCCCACATCCCACAGAATTGCTGTGCCACCAGCCAGGGACAACACACGTTCACAATAACGCCTCTCTTTTCTCCCCTGCAGACTTGTGCCTTTTTTTCTCTTCTTCTCTCCTCCTGGCTTTGCCATATGCAATAAGGAGTAAATAAAGAACACTGATGAAAAAAAAAAAAAATCAAGGGAAAGGCTGGGAATCCTTCCCTGCAATCTCACTCACACCAGTCCCAGGACTCTGGTGTTCCCTGAATCTGTGCTTTGCAGGGGTCAGGGACTGCCTGCTCTAAGCCAGGAGGAACCAGAGAGAGCCAGGAAAGCACCATCAAGCCCAGCTGGTGGGACAGCATGGGGGTGCCACTCCAGGCCAGATAGGAACTACAGGAGAGGGGTGACTTGGAGAGGCACAAGAGGTGACTTCCACTCTAAGACACATATCCAAAGCAGTGTTGGCATGTTTGTTTTCCTCTAAAAAAATCTCATATAAGCCCCGGTTTGCCCTTCAGCTGCTGTTTGAGTGGCTAGTGGGAAAAGAATAAAAGATTTCTGAATTTCAATAAAAGCCCCCTTATCTCATCCCTCTCCATCAAGGCTGCTCCACATTCTCTGCCTTCCAGGCTCAGTGATTTACATGGTAATGGCCTCTTCAGCCCAGGGTGAGATGGGGAATTTCACTGGAGCCAAACTAGGGCTTGGCCTTGAGGCAGAGGGCAAGGGCCGGGGGTCTGCCCCAGCACCCTGCCAGCAGCAAGGTTCAGCAGGGAAGCAGGCTGGTGGGCGCAGGGGAAGGCACAGGGAGAGCCCTGGCAGCGGGCTGTGGGGAGCCCCCAGGCCCCCCAGCACTCCGGGCTGTGTGAGGCGCGTTCATGGCACGAGCCGCCTGGCGGGACCGCTGGAGCTTGGCTCGGAGCACCGCTTCTTCCCTGCTCGTGCCAGATGGTGGCTGGTGCAGAAAGGCAGAAATGTTTAGTAGATATTTCTGTTCTGTATTTGGAATGAAGCAGGAGGATATATTCATCTCCAGATGATAACTGTGGATGGAATATAAATCCTGCCATCTGTAACAATGGGGGATGTGAGGCATGATCTCCTCGAATTCAGCATTTGCAGATCATCCAGACAGCTGATGCTCAAGAGTCTAGAAGGAACTAGCTCAAGCCAACACCACAGCTTAGGAGATCTTAGAAAAATGGTCAAATTCCAAAAGATTAGAGAAATGTTAGTGTAGTTCCAGTGTTTAGAAAAATTTAAAGGCACAGCCCAGAGACCTGCACATGAACTGATCGTCTCGTGTCTTTTTGTGGGGTCTTTATTTGGACAGCCCTATAGGTCTGATTGATAAAGACAAGTGTACCAATATAGCAAACTGGAATTTCTCAAAGCATTTTGCCTATTACTACATGACATTTGGAATGCAAAAACCCACGCTACAGAAGGAATTATCGGAGCAGGAACTAAGTGGACTAAAACCCGTCTCAGATCTCACCATGTGGTGGCTGCTGGGGACACTTCAGAGGATGGAGATGTCCTCAGTGGGGTCTCCTGGGGGAATCTGTTCTTGTAGCAACAATGTGTATATTTTTATCCAATGGTCAACCTGACCATAAAAAAGCTATGATGGTGAAGTCTGCAGGTGATGCAGTGACTGGTAGGGATGTCAATAATGAGCAGGCCATGTTGCTGCTTTAGTATCTTCTAAATTGCCTGGTAAAATGGCCATAATCCACCTAAATGAATTTTAATACGGGTGCATGCAAGCAAAGGCAACTGGGAACAAAGATTGCAGCCTTTATCTCCAGGATGAGGCTTGGAAAGCTGTGACAGAAGGAGGCTCAGGAATGATTTTGGGTAACTGACTCCACATGAGCTCTCATTTTAACAGCATGCTGAAGGCATCCAACATCTTCCTTGAATATATAACAGGAGAATATCAAACAAAAGCAGAGGAACATCTTGACTCTTCACGTTACTGTTGAAATGATTACTATGGATGTTATTGGCAACTTGAGTGTCTAGAAGTAAAAAGGTCACCGAAGTTCAGGGAAGGGAAGCCATACATGCTATCCAGGCATCACAAAACAAGATCTGGTGCACGAATGGACTGGTACAAACTGCTCAGTTTGCTGGAAAGAAGATTGAGGGATGCTCCAATCTCAGCCAGAAATGTTCCTGACAGTTCAGCAGTCTCCGTCTCACAGAGGAGCAACAAGATCTGAAGGCTGAAGCAGCAGTTAGAAAAATTCAGTCTAGAAAGGAAATACAAGATACTAGTAGGGGGCAGGAGATGTTGGATCAGCCACCCAGAAGGCAGCAGTTTTACCAATTTTACAACCAATTCCTGTATGTGAGATGGGTAAATCCAGACTCTGAGGAGGCTCCCTAGCCTTGTTGTGCACAAACCCTTCTGTACCCAGGGTGCTTCAGCTGTCCCAGGGACACCAGGACTGCCTGTGCTGGCCTCGGCATTCTCATGGCCTGCATGGCACAGGGGCAGGAGCTGGCTCAGCACTGATCTTTTTTCCCTCTCTCCCTTCTTTCTCAGGATGTTGAGTCCAGCTCAGCAGGGCTGGGCAGCTCTCGGGACACGGTGGGTGGATGCCCTGCGAAGGTGTCACCCCTTGCTAAGCTGAGCCTTGAACCCACAGCAGCACACTTTGTGAGTGCCCCTACCAAGCACCTCTGCAAGGATCCTGGTCCTTTCTGAAAGAGAAATGTCTCATTTGGGGAAAAAAATGCTGTGGATATAAAGCAATGTCTCTTCCTTAATGATTTTGGGTTGGAATTTTTTTTTTTTTTAATAATGAAAATATATCTATTTCTTTGAAATAAAAAGTTTGGAAGTTTGGGGTGTTATTTTATTTCCCTTGCCTCTTCTCCTATCTCTTTCCTGTTAGTTGTTCCTGCTCTGGAGTGGAGCAGAAGGATAGTAGGTGGGGACTGCCTTATGACTTTTCCCTTTCTAGCTGGAACAATGCCAAACTTCTTCAACTTTGGAAAAGTGACAAGAGAGAAACAAAAAAAAAGAAGCACCAATTCTGGTGATCTGAAATGGCAGAATAAGAAAAACGGGTTTGGGGTGGGTTGGGTTTTTTCCCTGGGGAAGAAAAGGAGAGTGGGTAAAGTGAACTCCATAAACACACAGGTGGAGAGAATGTGACACAAGTGAGGGAGGGTGCACAGAGGTGTCAGATTTTGAAAACAGAAACAAATTAAGGAAAAGATTTCATTGGAACCAAGCAAAACAGAAATAAGATTTTTCATTAAGTTGCTTTTCCATTTTTCTCTCTTTGGGCAACAGCTAGAGCCCTGTCAGGGGCACAGTTACATCCCTTCACGGAATGAGTTCCTGTTCTTTGCTAGGGACATCTCCTGGAGAGCCCCTGCACCAGGCAGCCCTAAGCTAGAAGAGCCAAAAGAAGTGTCTCCTTCCTTGTCTGCACGTGGATTTTTGAGTCTGCACAGCCAAGAAAATGTGGCTGTGATGAGATTTGGAAACTTAGAGGGAGAATTAGAGAGGGAATAAGCAAAATATGTCAGAGCTGTCTCTGCATTGAGGCTGGAAACCGAGGGAATAGGCAGGAGGAATGAGAAGTTCTCATGCATGAAGTCAATTGTGATTTGGCTGGCATTGCAGAGGTCTGGGGGGAGGGTATGTGACTGAAATACCAGTGGGACACTGTGCCGAGGAACCACAGGGAGCAGCACTGGCCTGCCAACCCCCCTAGCAGGCATGCCTGAGAGGGGGAATCAGCAGAATCCTGGGGAAGACAGCAAAGGCAGCTGCCACCATTGCAGCCATGGAGCCCTTTCACACCAGGATGGAGCCTTGGTGCTGATCACAGGGCACATGGGAGGCTCTGAAGTTGTTTAGGAGAAAAGCTCATTTTTATTCATAATTAATTGCAATGCAGATTAGTGGATGCACATATGATGGGCTTAAACCTTAAAGCTCAAACATAGGATTGTTGAAAACTTAGTGACTCATTAATAACAGACAGACTTGTATGGAGAGGATCATTAAGTAAATGAGTTACAGAAAGCTGTGAGAAACTGCAATAACCTGAACCTCAGCCAGAGGCTTTTGGGGTGAAATTCAGCACGGGCAGCAGGTCAGCTGCTGGGCTGTACACTGCTCTTGCTTAGAGAAGGGGGGAAAAGCCTGGCAGGCACCAGCAGGGCTCTAAATCCCTCTCTCAGAATAAGCAGCTATTTATGCTGCATCGTTTCCAAAACAAAAGGCTAAAAGTGAAGAAAATAAAGGAGGAATGAGACATTTTCTGACAGGCAGGAGTCCCTGTTTGCTGAGTTTTGTTGGAAACACAAGATGAAAATCATATCATATCTAGTCAAATATGTCACAAATGATGCAGAAAATAATTCTCTGTGGTAGTGGCAGAGTTGTGCCAGGGTGCTTTCTGGCACAGAGGGTAGAGACAAGATTGCACATGCAGTGAATGCCAGCAGAGCAAACCCTTGTGCAGGGGCAAATATGTTCAAGTGAGTGGTCAAACTTTACAGTGAAAAGAAGGAGAAATGGGCGTGCAGCCACCAGAAGTTGGCAATGTTGCCAAGCACAGTAACCGTTGCCTCCATCCACCCAAAATATCACATATTTGTCATTATTTGTCTTCCAGCTTCTGAGAAGGCAGTTGCATCAGGTTTTAATGCCCTTCTCTGAAGCTTTGTGGGATAGCAACTTATTTCCATCCTCTACAAGATAAAATAAATTGGCCAGAACTGGGGAATAGATGTGTTTATGGAAGTACCCTTGAAACTGGAGCCCTGCGCAATGCTGTGCTGAGCAGCCCTGCCCTGAGGCACAGGTGAGGGCAGTGGGTGATGGGCTGAGAGCCTCCTGAAGGGGAGGCAGCAGGCACATCCTTTGGGACTGGGCAAAGGCACAAGCCACTTTGGAAATCACTGTTTGAAAGCAGTACAGGGTGTTGCAGTAATGGGAATTAATCAAGAGCCTATAACAAAGACTGCTTTGCATTTAGAATATAAAAAAGAACAATAACACACAACACTGTTTGTCTTTAAACAAGCACCAGATAATGAATTTCCAGCAATTCTATCCAGAGGCACCACTTGAGAACCTCTCCTGATTATGAACTTAGAAATATTTTTATTATAAATGCCACAGGATGACATATAGGGAGATATTCACCCTGTGACACTCCACACTCTTTGTAACAGTGGAGTCCCACTTTAGTTTAAAAGCTGGTGCACAGAATGTCATTTACATTAAAAAAATCATCTGCAAGGAAGGAGAAACATTTGCTATAATAGGCTTAGCCCCGGAGGATTCTCAGATATCTGGTTGGACTGAAGCTGTCTGGAAAGGGAACACCACATTGAACTCCAAAGGTCAGTTACTTGGATGATCTCTCCAAACCAAAAAAAAAAAAAAAAAAACAAAAAACCAAGAAACCCCCTACTGTTAAAAGATAAAGCAGAAATTCAATATTATATAGAAAAGAAAAAATTTCAGATGGAGCTAATTCTGTATCTGTCACTGCCAAGGCAGCTTAAGGAGGGAGATGCTTTGGTTTACATTATTTAAATGCAGCTGCAACACATGAACACTGCTCTGTGAAACCACTATGTGACAGACAGGTTCCCAGCAAAGGGGGAAAAAATCACTGTGAAATGAAGGGCATTTGCTTCAGCAAATAAACTGTGAAGAGACAAGCTTAAATCTAACTTCAACAAGATCTTTAATATGCTATTTGGATGTTGTAAGGGTATGAGAATGCCCTTTGATATTAGTCCTGCTTCTGAGATATTTCACACAGTAATTGCCTACATCTTTAAGGTACAATGTATTGAAGCTATGGTGATTGCTATTTTAAATTGGGTGATGGTTCTAAAAAAGCAGAACCGAAGAGCCAGGCAAGAACCGGAGAGAGCAGAGAAGACACTTCAGAATGAACTTTAAAAGGTCAGAATTTGGTCTAGCAGAATTACCTGCACTGTCTCTGAGCTGAGCTATGATGGCTTTGTTGCCAATTTAGATAAAATAGAAGCAATAATTAGAATGTCTAGCCTCTAGGATATAAAGCGGATCTACAGAGATTTATGAAAACAATATACTATTTGGCAATATCTATTCCTAAATCTATGGCCAGCATTTCCTCAGGAGAGAAGAGCTGCAGTCTGAAATTGCCTGGCATTGGGCAGGCAGGGAAGTGAGCGCTGGAAAGGCTCAGACGGTGGTGATGGAGAGCCTTTCCCGTGAGTGGTCCTGCCTGCCCTTTGCTGCCTGCCCAGGGCAGCGGGCAGGGCCCCACGAGCCCTTCTGGGCTTGCCCTGGGATGCCAGGCAGGCATTGGCATGGCAGGGCCATCGCTGGAGCCGCGGGGGTCCCTCCCTGAGCCCGCCGGGCAGGTGGGGCATGCACTGCATCTCCTACTGAAGGAGGGCAGCAGGCTCCTGGCCCCCTGAAAGCTTGAACACTTGAGCATGGCTAAACAAAAAACCCACCCAGGGTCTGGAACAGATGGAGGAGGCTTTGTGGAGCTTTGTCCTGCCAGCTCCAGCACAGCAGAAAGGATTAGAATAGGCTGCAGACTATTCCTGCCTTGGAAAAGCCTGCAATTGCTTAAATCTGAGAGGGACAGCCAAGGGTCCTGGGGGAAGAGCCTTGCTCCAGCCTGCGGGAGTGTGGGATGCCCAGACTGGTCTTTTCCCTTCAGCCTCTATAACCACACCAATATACAACTGCTGTTGTTAGCATCTAAATTTGGGCTACCAAGTGCCATAAGGAAGCATGTCACACGTGGGGGTTCACTTGGAGTGCTCAGCCTCATGAGGTGCTAAGCACTGAGCAAAACACAACCAGCAAGTGTCTTAAGCAGCTCTGGAGTCCTGAGACACATAAACTGGACGTGTGGATGTGTCAGATGCCCTGCTGCATTCACGTTCCAATGCTCAGCATCTTGCAGAATCATGCCCGTGGTGATCAAAAGGAAATGGCTACTAACATGAAGCTCCAGGTTGAATACCTTTCCTCCTGCAGTGCCTTTGGTCTGTAGCAGATTGAAGCCATGCAGGGTTTTCACCATCACTTGGCTGATGAGTGGGAGGAAATGGAGATGGTGAGCCCCACACCTCCCAAAGGCAGAGGGGCAGCACGGGCGCTCAGCAATGACTTACCCAGTTCCCAGGCCATCCCTAGAGCTGCTGCTGCTCTTGCATCAGACCACTCACCAGACAGGGCTCATGGGCTGGTGCCAGGGCCTTTGTCCTGTCTCTGGTTGTAAGCGGCTGACGGATGGTTCTGCCACCCATGGACAAGGACAGCCAGGAGCAGGGAAAATTGTAGTGAGCACTTCTGCAAGGGAGAATTGCTGTGTTAGTGGCAAGGTGGTGAGAGGAGCAATTCAAAGATAATCCACAGGTATAAAATGTCAGACAAGAAATGCGTACCTAGGAAAGCATAGAAAACAGTGACAAAATTACAGAAGATGGTTAGGAAACAAGAAATAAGAAAACAGCCCGTATATGAGGGCAGAGCTGTGACCTACTCATTTAATCTATCAAATGCATGAACACACCAGGTCCATGTGAAGGTGAGCAAGTGCCAAAACAATGTACACCTGTAGCAGCATATGTCTGAACTGTGCATTTTAAGCACTCTTCATGTGGATAGCTTCACTTTAGTCACACTGTGGTGTTTGTATATTAATGTTCTCAATTCAAAAACAAGAACAGAAGGACAGAGGAATTAGGGAATAAATCCGAGTATTTCAGCAACTGAAGGCTGAGTTGGGCTGACTCCAGAGTGGTTTGGGGTGGAGAAAACCGTGCTCACCTACCTTCAGTAATGGTAATGAAGAAATTGGGGATTCTTCTTCAGGAAGCAGAGAATTTATGATAGAGCAGCTGGAGAGGCCAAGAGCAAAGGATAAACATAGAGATGGTAAAAGAGTATCTGACAAAACTCAACCTACGTATTGTAAATCTGCAGGTCCAGACACAGTGCACCTGAGAATTTTAAAAGGAATCTCTGAAAACAATCTTGAAAAATGATCTTCCTTTCATCAGAGGGATTATCTGGGCCCTAGGAGAGAACAATGTGCATCCCATTACAAAAAAAAGGTTGAGGAGACAGGACCAGAATCTGTTGCCCTTTTGCCTGCAGCTCTCTGGTAGGAGAGTTTCAAACTGGGTTTCATCCCTGCATCTTCTTTCCTGCTTCTCCTTGTTACTGCTTTACCTAACCTATAGCCTCTGCCCAGGGCTCCACAGCACAGCTGGGAGCTTGGAGGTGAGGCAGCCTGCCTGCAGGGCTCACCTCTTGCTTGTGTACACAGCCTTCCTTATTTCAGTCCTTCCCATGTGGCAGGAGGGGAATGTTTGCACTCTGCCTTTGCTTTTGCACATGGAGACATTTTTTCCAAAATCCGAAGGGAACTGAATGTCAGTGGGGAGGGAAAGCTAACTCAATATCTTATTTTCAAAGTCCAGCAGCTCACATAACCAACAGTCTTTTTAAGTGCAGTCCCTGGAAAATAAGAATTTCAATAACCTCTATTCTCAGATAACCTGCTGAGCAGCCACACATCTCTCCCTCACCAGGAAGCAGATGTTTTGCTTTCCTCCCCAGCTCTTTCACATTTTGGGAAAGGACTAAGATGTGAGAGAGCTGGTATGAGAGTGGTATGAAGTTTCTTGAGGCTGGGGAATCTGCCCTTCACCCAGCTCCTCCCGGCACACAGCTCACACTATGGATGAATCACAAAGCTCTCCAGCCGAGTGCACTTAACAGTGGTAATGAGGAAGGTGATGTGGGATGCCCCTCGAGCCCTTCAACAGCTCCTGGTTTTGGGAGTTCTGCAGTAACTGAAGCTGCTTTGCAGTCAGTTACTACCCGGGACACAGCCACATGCTCCCTTCAACCCAGGGGACATCCAGAGGTGGGACTGCACTGCCTCCAAGCCCGTCCATCCCTGTCTCTTACAACTAATTTCCTCCTCCATGTGAACTGATTGCCCTCATTAGCAGCCTGCTCCTCCATTTCCTCTGTGGCCAGTCCTCTCAAAGTTGCTATAACTGAGTTTTCCTAAAGACTGAATGAAAACTCAGTAAAGAATTTGGTGTGGGCTAGAAATTGGTTGATGAGTCATAGACTCAGATAACCATAAAAATGAGACTTCAAAATTGGGAACAATTTTAGTGACGTTACCACCGGAGACAGGACCGGCACTTGCATTTTAAAGTTTCATTAAACAGAGAATGAGGTAGCACCATTTATATCAGCATCACCAGTGGGCACCCAGTACAGCCTGGGATGCATCCAAATCTGCCTGGGAACATTACATCCAAGGGCTGGATGCAACTAGGCAAGATCCAGAACTAACACACAGCAATCTGGAACCTCACAGAAAGAGGAATGTGATGGGGTGAACCTAGCTGGATACCGTGAGCCCAAAAAACTTGCTCCATCACTCCCCTCTTCAGCTGGACCAGGGAGATAAAATAGAACAAAAGCCTTATTGGTTGAGGTAATGACAGGGAGAGATCACTCACCAGCTACAGTCTCATCAGAACAGGCTTGACTTGGGGAAATTAGCTTAATTTGCTAACAATTAAATCAGAATTGGATAATGAGAATACAGCTAAATCTTAAAACACTTTCTCTCCACCCATTCCTGCCTCCCAGGCTTAACTTCACTCCTGATTTCTTCTTCCTCCTCCCCTGCAGTGGCACAGGGAGACAAGGAATGGGGGCTGTGGTCAATTCATCTTGTTGTCTCTGCTCCTCCTTCCTCTGCAGAGAGGAGATCCTCACACTCTTCCCTCCTCTGAGTGTGGATTCCCCATGGGCTTGCAAGTCCTGCCAGCAAAGCTGCTCCAGGGTGGGCTCCCTCTTTACAGATCCACAGGTCCTGCCAGGAGGACCTTCTCCAGCTCAGGATTCCCATGGGGTCACAGCCTCCTTCAGACATCCCCCTGCTCTGGCATTGAGTCATCCATGGCTTGCAGGTGGATCTCTGCTCCATTGTGGACCTCCAAAGGCTGCAGGGGCACAGCTGCTTCGCCATGGATAGCACCACGGGCTGCAGGAGAGTGAGTCTCTGTTCTGGCACTGGAGCACCTCCTCCCTTCCTTCTTCACTGGCCTTGGTGCCTGCACAGCAGTTTCTCTTGGTGCCTGCACAGCAGAATGAGCAGACTCTCATTCCTCTTTCTGGCTGTAGCTGCCATGGTTTTTTCCCTCTCCTTGAGTTTGTTATCCCAGAGGTGTTACCATTGTCTCTGATGAGCTCAGCCTCGGTCAGTGGCTCTGCCACACATGGAGAAAGTGTCCAGGACCTTCTCACAGAAGTCACTCCTGTAGCCCCCCCACTACCCAAACCTTGCCATGCAAACCCAGTACAAGCAATGGCTCAGGTGCTGGAAAGCAGAGAGGTCAAGACTAATGGGTGAGATCCAGGCTAACACTGTATAATCCTGCAGTTTGACAGCCCTGAACAGAGCTGATGCCAGGTCAGGATGGAGGGCTGGGAAGAGTGCTGTATGGTACCTGCCGTGCCAGTGCCTGCTCCAGTGTCACAGCTTGGCAGCCCTGCCAGTGTGGTCCCTCACCCCAGCCCTTTATGCCAGCCACATCTGAGTGCTTGCCAGCTGTGCACCACACCTGGGGATGGATACCTCTTGCACTGGGCTCTTCTTGCCTGCCTCCCCATGGGGAGAAGAACCCAAGTGGGCAAGGGGTGGGCAGCCTGTCATAGTGCATGTCCACTTGCCTGAATGCAGGTCGTTCCAAGTTTAAAATATGAAAAAAACATCCCTCCACTTTGAGAAACAGAAGTAATAGGAATGATGCCCAGATTAAGGCGTGTGATTACGAAAGACTGAAGGAACCAAGGTTTTATAAATTAGCAGTGTGAAGAGTCAGAGGGGATGCAGTCTTGATCTATAAATACCTTCAAGGTAACAATATAAATGAAGGAAGGGAATTAGTTCAGAGTCTCAGAAGATGGTAGGACAAGGAGCCTGAAGTTAAAAAGGAGAAGCTGGGGCTGGATATAAGACTTTCTCAGCAGTGAGCATTCCCAGGCAGGGCATTCAGCTCCCCATGGCACACAAGGCTGGAGTGATGCAGCAGCAGGATGATGGCGAGGAGCAGCCCACATGCCTGCTCCTCACCCACTGGTAAAGGCTGGCAGATAAAAGTGAGAAAGAAGTTTGAAGCTCTGGCTTACCAACAAAATAATACCTGCCTGAGCAGAGACACGATGTGAGTTGAAGGGTTTGTGTGTTTGCTGTAGCAAGAAGCTCCACTGGAGGCCCTGGAGGGGCACCTCTCTCCTGTCCCATGCCGAGGCAGTGATGGCACAGGGCTCCAGGGTCCCACTGGGACATGCCACTTGGGTCAGTGTCTCGTTTGGAGAGCAGTCACTCCTCAAGGAGCTGCCGGGGGGGTGCTGAGCACACAGGGAACCTTCCCACTGCAGCTGGGGCAGAAGGCAGGACAGAGGCTCCAGCAAGACCTGCGAGCATTGCCGTCCATCCCCATGACTGTGTCAGAGCAGCTGCTTGGAGGGTTCAGTGCTATGACCGCTTCCATAAATCCAGGGCTTACTCTGGCTCGGAGGTAGGTGAGGAGAAATCCGGTATCCAGTGCTGCCACATAGTGGTTAAGAGGCATTTCAGAAAGTAACATCTGCAAAACCACCCCTTGGAGGAGTTTTGGTTGGAGCCTGAGACTACTCTAGGTTGGCCTCAGGGCACACCTGGGCAGGTGCTGACAAGAGCTTGCCGGCACACACCCAATTTAAAGCTCTTTGGTGACCAACTCAATTCTTCCCCTGTGGACATGATTCCCTGCAAGGTGCTCCCAAAGGCATACCTTCCTTTCCACCATTGGTATTGGGTGTCCTTCGTTGTAGTTATATCACCATGTTATCTTTTTTTTTTTTTTTTCCATTTGATTTCAGCCCAGAATTCCTGTTTATATCCTTACATCATCCAAACCAAACAGCCTCCCATGTTGGACTCCTCAGACTTCACAGATTCATAACTTAGCAGTTTGTGCTGCTTTGGCAGTGACCCTGAAAAGTGATACTGTACCAACACAGCAGGTTCATAAAGTGGGTTTTTAAATGTTGATGCTCAATTATGCAGAAAGGAGCCAAGGAAAACCCCCAAAATATCCAGATGCCCAACACACACCTCCTTGCAAGGCTCAGATCCCACCAACAGGAACAGCGTCCCTGCAAAGATTTACCTTTGACCAGGCAGATTCTATTCAGCTTTGAAACATTGAACAGGGGTGGATCTAACACAGGACCTCATTTCCCCATGGTCTGAACAGCTCACCCCTGTCTTTCCTAGGTATGGATTGTTGTGGTAGCTCCTGTCTGTACTGCAGAGGTTCATGATCCTTTTGTATTATTTATGTTTTTCGCTGGTGAGTACAACACTCCCAGCTCTGGGATGATCTGTATGCGCACTGTGTGTTATTAACACTCCATTGCAGATCATTACTATAGAAGTTAATTAATACTTTCCCTAAGTACTAAGCCTGTGGCAACCTGCTGGAAGCTCTGTGTAATCTGCAGGCCCTAGTTTACTGTTGCTCATCATTCACCCCACTGGGGTCCCACTTCTCCTGTTCCACCAGTCCCAATTAACTTTTGAGATATGACAGTAGCTGAGATTTAGTTGAGCACATCATCCAGGGGCTATGAAATTTGACCAAAAGGAATAATGATATCAAGGAAAAGAATAAAGTTTTATGTCATATGTATTAATAATGTAAGCTTTATATAATAAAGTTATGTAGATATTATTATATATAGTAATAAAGAGGCTACACTACGGCCAAGCACAGAGACAATGGGAACTCCTGGCCAGAACTTGCTTGCTTTATTTCTACATACCCATGTTTCCTCTGCTCTTTTGACCCCAAACCACACTGGCACCTCATCTGCAAATGATTCCCCGCCAAGACCCATCAGTCCTTCTCAGAGTCACCTCTTCCAAAGTTCTCATTCCTTACTCATAGGCATCCTTCTTTGTTTTTAGATAAATAATTGCTTACACTGAAACAGATACTGTTTGCCTGCTCCCGTGTTACACACTGCGTTCTGGCTGGCTCAGTAAATGTTTCTTTGCTGTTCATCACCTGTGATGCCTGGAAGAGTAGCTGTGGCGTAGCAGCCACCTCTCCTGGCAGGCAGCACAACAGCTCATGCCAGTTGGAGGGACCTTCTTTCCCAAAGCAGGAAACTGGCAACACGAGCACTCGCTTTCCTCCTTCACCACCCACTTACCCCTGGCAGGCTGGCAAACAGCATTTGCTGGGTTCCCTCACTTTGTCACGGGCACACAGGCTTCTCGAGGCGTCTTCGAAGGAAGCTGAGGGTGAGTAGTGAGGTGACACAGTCTGAAGATGATACAAGATTATTCAGTTTACTGAACTGAAGCTAAACACAAGCAAAGCTGATCGCAAAAAGTGGAGAGTGATCTCATAATATTGAGTGAGTTTAAAAATTAAATTCAGTGTTTGTAGCTGCAAAATTATACACAGGGAAAAAGCAACCTTAATATATAAAATCCTGGGCCCTGAATGAGCTGTTTGTATTATGAAAGGGACTGTGGAGTCACTGCAGATGGCTCCATGAAAGCAATACCTCACCAATCAGTACCAGTCTAAAAAGTAAATGTGAGATTATTGATTATTTAGAGAGCAAAGGAGAGGAAATCACTGCCATTCTCTAGGTCTACCTTACAGACAAATCCACCTTACAGCCATGTTTTGAATACTGCAACCAGAACTGATTCCTTTTTTTTCTTTGTTCTTCTTCTTCTTTCCCTCCCTGCTTCAAGATCATCGGAGAGGTACAAAAGCCTGTGCTATCAGCAGAGTCACCAGACATTTGGAAAAGAAAGGTTGAACAGTGAAAAAAATTTGTTGACATTAGTTATTCAAGGTTAAAGGACAAGAATTTACCAGGAAGAGATTAGAAGGATCTTACAATTCAAAATGACTGGACAATAAAATGTCACTAAAACCAATGCAGATATCTGCAAAGCGCTGTAATGAGAATATACAAATCTAATTTCAAGTACATGTGTTGGACTGTGAGTTGGCTGTTACCACACAGAGAAAAGATTTTGAGGTTATCACAGAGAGATGCCTGGAAATGTCATCACAGTGTTCAGCAGAGATCAGAAAAGCAATAGAATAAGTGAGAAAGGAATACAGACTAAACCACTAAACAGGTCATCAGCACTGTGGATGCTAGGTGCAGCTCTGGCTCCACGCTGGGAAAAGCAGAGAGCAGAGCTGGAAAAGATGGGGGTAGAGTACCAAGGGTAGTTCAGAACCTCAAGTACACGGGGGTACAGGAATGGCTGAACAGATGAGACTCCTGACCTGAACTGACACAAACCACACTGAATGTTTATAAGGTCCTTTACAGGCCAGAAAAGATGGATTGGAATTTACCCTCCAATGACTTTTTCAATACCAGAGGTTGAGGCACCAGCCAGGCAACCAGATGGAGGCTCAAAACCAAGCAGAGGAGATGCCCCTTCTGAGGAGAAGCAAATGAGGTGAGGAACTTTGTTGCCAGAGGATGCTGAGCACGATGATGGGTCACAGCATTCAAGAACCAACTGAGCAGAATAGTGCTTATCTTTTCTGGATGAGGAACACCTGAGTTGTGAATGGTGGGATGAGGGAGAACAGACCAGGAATACACATAATGCTGTTGTCCCCTGCTTGGTCTCCACAAACTTGGTTTGACTCCCCATAACTTTCTTGAGGCCTCTGAGGGCAGGAAGTCATGGAACAATGCCTGTGCAAGGAACAATAAGGATCATGCACCCTGTAAAAGACAGAGCTGAGGAGATGCCATAGTAGTCTGTAAAATCAAAAATGCTGTGGAGAAAGTGATCCAAAATGAACTACTCATTCTTTCTCACTACACAGGAACTGGCAAGCTCCCAGCTGAAATGGGTCACAGGTGTAAAACCAACAAAAGGAAGCACTTTTCCACACAAGATATATACAGAAAAATTTGTGGAATTCATTGTCACAAGATATTGCAGAGTATAAATGGGTTCAGAATGGGATCAGACAAATTCATGAAGGATAGGTACATTTGTGGCTATGCAACTCAGTCCTGTGGTTGCAAATTTTCTTTTAGAAACCGGAAAGTGACAATGTGTGTTACAACTCTAGATAATTCCTCCCTGACCTGAGTGGCTGGATACATGTTCTTAGGTTTCTATAAACTCTATAATGTTCTGCATACATATTATGAGAAGTATTAAGTGTAAGCTTATGGTTTCTGGTATATTCTTAGCCTTTGGTGGAGAATGAAAATAGTATTTTAGGGCATACTGTGAAGAAGGCATGTTGCCAAGATAAGCCTTTGGTGCAGACTGTCTTCTTTCATCTTCTATCATGGCTTTCTGCATTTCAATACTTCCACAATTTTTTGTGCCATCGACAAACTAATGATTAACAATTTATATTTTCTGTTTTCTTCACTGCTAAAATATTCAAAATGTACAAGGGCAGGAACTGATTGCTTTGGGCTCTTTAGTCACATCTCCTGTGAGCATTCCTCATTTGCCAGTGCCAAACATGTGCCAGAACTGTTGAGGAGCCACCCTCAGACTCATTTAATCTTTAGCATGTTTGCTTGCATGTTTCTAATTTATTACGGAGAATGTTTGGTATTAGGCAATTAGAAGTCTAGCTGTAGATGGTATTAATAGACTATTGCTTTTTAAAATGGAATTTGTCAGCTATTCAAATGTATATCAAATTAGCTTGGTATTTTACATAAATTCAGTGGTGGTGAGTTATATTTGCCAGTTTTAATTCTTCACCAGAGCACTGTATTTAATTCTTTTGTTGTGGTTAGTTGTCAAAATGAAGGGCCTACCACTGTATGTTTTCCTAAATACTGAAACAATATTGGTTTTTTAACAGATCCTGAACTTCCTGTAGTTCTAAAACCTCTTGAAAACCAATGGTAATCATGCAGACAGCTTCCTGACTGGCTCCTAAAAAATCCTTGATGCAAATGATCTAAGCTACTGGTTTAAAAATGGTGCTGTGCATTGCCTTCCATGATCAACGACAGTTAATTATGTCCCACCATCATTTAACATGACAGTGTGATCTATCTTTTCCTCTGAAGACAGAGGATGATGTTTTATAAAAAATTGTGCTTTTACAGTTTCATCATTTCTAGTAATAGACCAATATTACCATTAGGATTGTTTTCATTCCAAATACACTTCCCCCCAAAAAAAAGGCTTTAAAAATTAATTGTCTTAGGCACAGCTTTACAGTTTCATCCTGACTGATTCTCTTTTTAAAAAATTATGAAGATTAGTCAGGATTTCATGTTCTTCTATGAACATAAAATCTTCTATGCTGATTCTTATATTTGTTTGGCCTAATATTATGTTCCAGCAACAAAAAAATACTGCTCAATGCAAACTTACATGATAATTTGAAATACATATGAACTGGAAGAAAGAATGCAAATGGGTCAGTACTGGTGTGAGCTTTCTCCCACTTCTGAGCATGGTTCTGATTTTCAATTCCTCTGTCAAATTCTCCCTACCTGATTAGACACTGTATATGAAGTTTAATAAATTCATCAGTTAGCTCTGTAAATTAGTTTAGGGAAGGGGGAATTTAGTCACAGGGAGGCCATGCAGAAGGGAGCTCAGCAGTGGGATGGAGGCAGATGGGCATGGCCAGGAGATGCTGGAAGAGCTGGAGATGGGGGTTCCCACCTTGTGGCTCTCTGAGGAGGTGGGAACTGGGCACCAGCCACACGTCCCAAGTATCCCAAAAGTACAGTGCCACCCCTCACACTGCGGCAAAGGGGAGACAGCTGCTGTCACTGAAATCCATTTTACACCTCACTCATCCCTTTCAAGAGTTTGTAATTGCCTTTAACCAAACTCTGTTGGATGATGAATCCTGGCTCAGATTGCATTTTTAAGTTTTTCAGCAAATCCATCCTGCCATTTTGCTTTTTGCCCAGGCATAAAAACCACACAGAGATAGAGCTTTCCATCATAAATTTTGCAGAGGCATAACAAATTGTATTAGAAGGAATGATCTTGGTCAGTTTAAATTAAGAAACTCTGTTTCCCTCAATAATGATGACCTAAAGATTTTTAAATTTCATGTAACTCAAGTGTTCAAGAAATTGAGTTTATTAGCCTCCACATAACATTAATGATAGATTTAGGCTTCCTTTCATTTAAGTTAGTACATTAAATAATATTGATGTTTATCATTCTGAAGATGGTCTTAGAAATACTCTCTATGAAATTAGTAGAAATTTTGCTATTGACTTCAGTGGGCCCAAGGTTTTACCCCTAGCAATTAGCAGTCATTCTACTGTATAACTTGGCTCCCCAAAGGTCTGCAGAGCTCAGCATAATTATAACAGATTGTGTAATCAGACTGGCAGGACATGCAGCTAGCAAGAAGAACTATGTCTACTGCCCTTTTTCTTAAATTTAAAATGAGATATTTTCCAAAAGCATGGATAAACTTAAATGAATTCATTTTCATTATAAATGCCTAAAATACAAGCTAATGATCAGCATGAGTTACAAGAAAAGATTCAACAAAACATCATGTTTGAAAATATTTACATGTTCTATTTCGTCTCTAATGAGGGAGATGATGTGCAGTTAAGGCTGCCAGGCCATTCTGTAATATGACTGAAGTATTCTCTCTACAAACAGGGAAATAAGAGACAGAGGGTGGGGAAGAGAGAAGCAGAGACTGAGAGAGAGCCCTGTGAGTGTAGAATGGAGTCAGTCTTCAATTAGAATTTCCTTTAGCTTGCGAGTACCTTAGACAACCAGCATTATTCAGAAAGATATTGTCAAGGTAGCTGAGCTCCTGCCTCACTGCCCTTCCCCCTTATGACAGTTTGCAAACTTGTTAGGATTCTTAATATTCACTTTCCTCCCTACAAAATGCTCCAACGCTCTTAGTTTAAACTAAACACACAATCCAAGCCCGATGTTTCTCTCACTCCAGCAGCCACAAGCACACCCGTTCCTGCCCCAGCAGGGGTGCAGCCCCTGAGCAGGGGGTTCAGCGCCTGCACTCAACACCCAGCACAGACTCCAAACCTGGTTTTCAAGGCACAACCCCAGCAGGCTGGAGTAGCTGTGCATTTGATGGAATTCAGAAGCAACGCCAGGAAAAAAAACAAACTGCAAACCCATGTGCACGCGCACCAGGGGGTGGCGAGAAGAGGTTTGGGGAGGGAAGGGAAGCAGATGGGACATTTAATTCAGGGAACAAACTAATTTAAATCTTTCAAGGGGTTTGTTATTATTTCTAGAGTGTTAGGAATGCATTTTTTCTCTGCCTGTGAAATGCAACATCCCTGCTCAGAAAAGCTCTAAGAAAAAAGCTCAGCAATATAAAGAAAGAAGAAAAAAAGAAATCCAGAATGTTTTAATGATATCCTTTAAGAATACTACTATTTATATATTTCACAGATTAAAATAAATAATCATAAATGTGCAGTTGGTGTATGTCTCTTGGGTAAAGGAAAAAGCAGGCAGATTTATAAAATGGGTTTGTGTGCCAGGGTGATTGTAATGGCTCCTTCTGTCAGGTAAACACATAATTAGGATGTTTTCAAATAAATGTATTATGCACATGATTGAAGCCAATCCAGGCTGCAGTATAAATATTACGCCTTTTTTTTTTTAAGTTGTATAATTACATATCTACCCATGGAGCTTCTCGCCTGATAGGCATCTATTTATGCAACACCACACTGTGGCTCTTCCACAGGTGCTGTAGCAGATACTTGCTGAACATGCAGCCCGTCTGATTTTTAAAGTGCAATATCTCAGCTTTCTCTCAAAATACCAATTTTGCCTCAACTCCTTTTTGCCTAATTGCTTCTTAGATTTATTGTTTAATTAAAACCATTCTTGGGTTATACAAACAACAAATCCCACTAATGTGTGTTTTTTTCACAGACAAATTATCTTCCAAGGGATTATGCA
Organism: Pyrgilauda ruficollis; assembly: GCF_017590135.1. Taxonomy (NCBI): domain Eukaryota; kingdom Metazoa; phylum Chordata; class Aves; order Passeriformes; family Passeridae; genus Pyrgilauda; species Pyrgilauda ruficollis. Next base: position 8,718,784 of record NW_024527710.1, read on the forward strand.
TCTTCAGCTTGGGAAAGGATTCCGTCCTCCTTGGCTGGGCTGTCACTGCCAAGTGCAGCCTCGTGGTCAAAGCTGTAAGTTGAAGTTTATGATGGCATCATGACAGAGCTGTATCCATGGAGTCAAAGTGGCAATACTAAATGCCATTTGAAAGACTGATGCAGCCTTTAAGCCGATGCAATAAAAACTCTTCTTTACTTTATAGCATTTTCATACGGAGTCTCACAGTATGTCTGGTCATGCACTAGGGAAGCATAAATAAGATGTGAATGATGAGTTACATGAGGAAACACACCAAGAAGACTCTGAGGGACATCACCTTCATGGTATGCCTTTCCTCAAAGCCTGCCTTACCTGCCAGGGTCCTGTGGGAAGGCACAGCATGGGGACATGCACACACCAGTGCCCACACACTCTGGAGTATTGTCTGAGCTCCTCACCCAAAAACTGTGTTTCTACTCCCAGCCTGGACATCTAGATCCTGTCTTCAGAGCTGAGGTTCGAATTCCAACCTGTTTGCCAAGTTTTGACAATTTGGAAACCTCTGCTAAAATACCTGCATCTGTAGAAAGTTCAGTGAGACACCCAAGTTTCAGCAGCAAAACTGGCCCTCAAAAAAAAAAAAAAAAAAAAAAAAAAAAAAAGATGCTCAGATATAATCTTTCATTTGCATGTTTATATAAGAGGAAGACTGGAAAAATGCTTTTTCCACAAGGAGCATATGCTGCAGCTCCTGGAGCAAGAACGCAGCTCTTATGAGGATTCTGGCTGTCTGCAGCCTTTCAATATTAAAGGAAAAACCCCCGCACAAAAAAAAAAAAAAAAAAAAAAAAAAAAAAAAAAAAAAAAAAGGAAAAAAAGAAAAGATACTCAGATATAAACTTTCATTTGCATGTTTGTATAAGAGGAAGACTGAAAAAATGCTTTTTCCACAAGGAGCATATGCTGCAGTTCCTGGAGCAAGAACCCAGCTCTTATGAGGATTCTGGCTGTCTGCAGCCTTTCAATATTAAAGGGCTCTATAGCAGATAAGAGCAGGATAATAAAAGCTAATAAAGATGAAACTGGACAAATTCAAACTAGAAATTAAGATACATATTTTTAACCACAATAGAGTAAAACAGCTTCCAAAGGGATGTAACAGGATGCCTGAAGCCAGAGCCCACTGCAGGCATGGCAGCGGTGCCAGCAGTTGGAATCGCAGGTGGAATGAAGGGTGGCTTGGAGAGGGCAGCCGGGCTTCAGGAAGCTCTGGGCTGGAACAGGAGACTGGAGAGGGACATGGGATTGTGGAGGACATTTACCAGCAGCAGGCTGGAGGTGTAATGCAACCACCTGGAGGGAGGTTTCTGGGGGCAGAGCTGCCAACTTCTGTATCCCTATGACCACCTCCTATTTCTTTTTCCATCCTCAACTCACATCCTACAGCCCAACCTCTCCCAAATTCTGTAGCTGTCCCCTTTTCCCCTGTAGCCTCCATGCTTATCTTCAAGCAGCTCCCTCTTCCACCTCCCTCCAGCAAGTCAAAGCCTCCAGCTGTGGAGGGGAAGCCTCAGGCTCAGCATCCTGCTGGGAATTTGGGGTAGAGACTCAGATAGGAAACAGGAGGAGAAGAAGGTGTTTGTTGCCAGGGTTGGGCTTGGGGGGATTGCAACTGTTGCTACCGTGAGGGGCTGCCTCCCTGCTCAGAGCTGGGAAAACCAGAGGGTGGATTTGATTTGCTGTCTGGCATGGTGGTTCTCTCTCCTTTTGTCTCTCAGATGCAACATAAAAAGATGAAGTACGTCCCTGATTTACCCCTGGGTGGGCTGTGTTGTGCCCCAATGGTAATGCAAAGCAGCCTCCTGAATTTATAGCTGCTCTACGCAGCCAGCACAGAGCACGGCACCCAAAGCATGCAGAGCTTTCAGTCCTACAGACAGAACTACTGATAGATATCTTAACCTAGGGAAACCTTTTAAAATCAAAGTAGGCACAAAGCAATACCCTTTAGATTAGGCTAGAATTTTATCTATAATTTACGGTGCAGAAGGAAGTGTCAGTTGTCCAACAACAAAAGCATAAAGGAGTCCTGGTGTGGAAAGCATCCCAGCCTTCTCCCTGCCACAAGTCCTCAGCCCAGCCCTTCACCTTGTGCTGCTGCCAGCAAGGCTGCACAGGAAAACACATAATTAAAACTTGCCTTTTTTTTTTTTTTTTTTTTTCCCTTCCAGATTAGTTTTAATCCAGAATTTATTTATTTATTTGATTGATACTGCAGTCACTTCTGTTAATGTAATGGAAAATGTGGTATCAAGTGGGAATAAGATGACATGGATACTTCTCTTGGTGGCAGCACCAGCTTTTTCTGGATTCAGCTGCATGTGAAGGTCAGCTCTTAAAATACTGAGTATTCCTGGCCACACATGGAGATGCCCCTCATCAGGAAAATGGGGAAGAGCTCATCTCAGTGGCAGCTCTGCTCTGTCCCTAATGCTGGGGATGGCAGCAGTGGGTGGCAAGAAGACATGGAAGAGAATGGGCTCATCTTCCTCCCAGCTGCCTGAAGCAAACCCACACCCAACCAGAGTAGCTGAAGCTGGCTTGTCTCGTCTTCTTTGCAGTTTCATTTTTACTAGTTTTGATTGCTCTAAATCAATCCCTAAGACAGTATATGATGCTACAGTGAGCCACAGGAATGCCCAAGGGAACTTATTTGTACAACCATTTTTACAGATCATTTTGTATCTTATGTAAGTGAGATTTTGAGTGGCAGTTTCACTTAATGATCACCAAGATGAATTGTTTGAGAATTTAGGATTCTTTACCTACTTTTAAAAAATCACCTGGTTCATTACACCTCTCCTCCTGAACTCAGCTGTTCATGTTCTTTTTCACTCAGAAATGGCTGGAGGATAGGGAGAGCAAAAACTGAGTCCATCACCTAAACCAAATATGAATCTGATGATCACACTATTTTCTTTCAATATCTTTTCCAAAGTGGAGTTCTTACTGTAACTAAACCCACCTTCTAGAAGTTACCTTCCTGTTAATATCCCATGAAATGAAAAATAGAAAAAAACTATATAAGACTACAGTTTTCCTGGGTTTGTGGATTTTGGGGGTGTACCCTGAAGAATATAAATGAAGATTTTTGGGAAACAGGACACAGAACTGTTCAGATCAGTCCAGCCCAGACATCCAGGTAGCCCCATGCCCTGCTATGACCAGCAGAGGTTAATGCAGGGGAAGGTGTAAAAACTGACAGGACATACGTGGACTGCTTTGTTCTCAGCATGTTCTGATTGACCTCTAATAGTTAAAGACTGACTTGCACAAAAACAGAAGACAGAATACTTCAGGATAGTTTTAGCCATTAAATACAATGCCAAATATTCTTGGCATCAGAGGAATGTAGCGCAGAGATAACGTAAAAATTGTGAAAATCTTCAACATACCAGCAGCATACATTGAAGGGATGAAAGAATGAAGATTGAGGGTGACAACCCCTGCCTCTCCCTCACAGGAAAATCTCACAAACTGAAACTTTACCCAAACAAAACAAAGACTCCAGCACAGCATGTGCAGCCCTCCTTCTTGGGAGAGAATGGGGAGAGAGAACAAATCACCCAAGCCTGACATGAGTCACATCAGTTCATGCATGACTGAAAGGTGCTCAGATACTACAGTCATGAGCCCAGGCCAAGAACCTATTTAAAACACTAAGGCAAGTGACATTGTAAAACTGTTAAAAAGGCAAGGATACAGAAAAATGTGGGGCAGAGAAATAGAAGTGTGGGTGAGTTCAGAAACTCTGTTTTGGAGTTTGAAGTGGAGGCAGTCTGAGCACGGAGAGCTTGGAGGAAAGGAGATGGCCAGGCCCCAGGGCAGTCACTCAGCTCTGCAAGTGCTCAGGGGAGAGTGCTTTGGGGATTGTGTGTATATGTGTGTGTGTGTGTATTTGTGTATCTGTGTGTGTGTGTGCGCAGGAGGCAACAGAGCTGCAAAGAAAAGAAAGACATAGACAAGCCCAGAGAGCTGCTAGAATGAGGGTCAGCAGACAGGAACAGGCAGGTGAAGTTTGGTTTAGAGGCAGGATGAGGAGGAAGCCTTGAAGCTTTCTGTAGGGGCCAGGATTCAGGCAAGACATGGTCAGGAATGCCCAGCCAGCCCATTAGGTGCTGAACTCACCTAACCCTTCAGTTTTGGATAAATGCCATCTCAAGTTGCTTTTAACAGCAAACACAAACACGGATCTAATATTTGCAGAGTGACTATGGGAGCCAACTCTTCCCCACTTGGACAGCATAGTTCCACAGAGCAGCACTTTAAAGGATTTTTGCAGATCCTTTACTTCCAAATTTTAACAAAGTCTCTACCCCGTTTATAACCTGTTCCTCACCCAGTTTATTGCTCTTATTTAAACTTGCAAAGAGACATTTTCAAAGCTGGGACACATTTTCCACATCCGTTACTCTGAAAACCTTAATGGGAACAGAGCTGAGAAATGACACTGGTATTATCACCACTGAAGCAATTGCATGCTAACAGGCTGCACCTTTCTCCTAGATGATAGAAAGGTTAGTTAAATTCAAACCAAATATATTCCCTGAAATTCCAACCGTCTTTAATAGGAAAAGCTATAACCTCCCTGATGCACAAAACAGCCCTTGCAGCTGATGTCTGAAGCCTGCACCTGTTATTCCAACAGAGGTGACCTCTGAACAAGAAAGCCATTCTATATAAACACTGAGTTAAGTGACTTTCCCCATGTCTCCTCAAATAACACCCAAATATCTTTTCTTGTCAAAATCTTGCACTTGTCCCATAGTATACTCAGTAAATCATGACAACCAGTGACTTATTTGAAGGCTGAGGCCCAAAGCAAGAGGTGCTGGTGCTGAAAGAAGTTTAACCAGTCACCAGCCTCTAAAATATTAAGCTATAAAATACAAATCTATTTTTATAAAAACAGTGTTAAATGACCTGTCAAGACAGCTGGTTCTTGGTGGTTTTTTTTTCCTTTGGGGTAGCAGAAGAAAGTAATTGAAGAAAAAAAAATCATTAGGAGACAATTTCAGTTTATTTCTATAATACAAGACTGTTCTGCAATAGGCTAGCAAAATCCTGGGAAGCATTTAAGTCCTGCTCAGGCTTATGAGATTAAGCATCATATATCCCTCATTGTGGCCTCTTCCCTGGTGTGAATCCTGCCCTGTGAGCACTGTGAGGATTAGTCCTGCAGACCAGCGGAGGACTGATTCTTGTACCTGCCACTGCCGGTGTTTGTCACACCGCAGTCACACCTTGCAGCACTGTCACCTTCCCTGGCACAGTGACATTCTCATGCTGTTCACACCGACCTGCAGCCCGGTCACTGCCCAGAGCTCGCATGCAGAGCTTTGCACTGAGAGAACTCACTGCTGGCTGGGAGAGGAATAAGTTCAAGTCAGCTGTGAAATTCTACTCTGCCAAGTTCACGGCTGCCTGTCGCACTCCAGGCCAGATCTGGCGCCTGCAGTATTTCAGCTCGGAGATCCCAGCTTTCACAGACACAGCTGGGCAGGACCCAAACCCCTCCTCTGTGCCTTTACTGTAGGAGAATGGAGCACCCAAACACTTCTCCCTGACTTCTCCACAGACCTCAGCTGTGGAGCACAGTTATGGTAACCATCCTGTGTGAAAGGGCTCCTGACACACAAAAGGCTGAGGATATCTGATGGAGGGGCAATACTTTATTCTTACCACATTTTCAGGACTACAGTTCTCAAACACTGAGGTAAGAATATGGGATTCCTCATTTAGTGCACCAGGAAAATTTCAGGTCTGATTTTTCAAGTTAAAAAGAAAATTCTGTAGACAGCAATTGTGTCAGCTCCTTTTGGAATATAAATGTCAATCCAATATATTTGTCCTGTTTGCCTGTCATTTGTTGCAGCAGAGTTGTGGTCAGGGTGATCCTTCCCCCAGTTGCTTTTGCTGTATCTGTTCTCTGAATTACCTTTTTATCTTAGGTGGCTGCTGTCAGTGGATGCTGCTGAATGCAGAACCAAGGGCAGAATCCATTCTGCAGTCAGACCTGAAGTTGGTGATATGGTCAAAGAAAAGCACCAGCTGGGCATTCCTATAAAATACGAGAAATTGATGAGAGGTGGAGTTCTCTGAGGAAGCAAAGCCATTTGGGCAGAATAATTTCTGGCACTGGGGAACAGTATTTTGGGATACTTGCTTTAATGTGAAACATTTGGCATGACTTCACCTGCAACTTGACTGTGAGATGAAAATTTGAGGTGGATTTTTATGGCAGAAAGAGAGTGTGGAAAAATTTAGTCAGCACAAAAGTTTAACCTTGCTAATAAGGTCTATGGGTCTGCTGCAAGGATAAGACAATGCCACTCCCTGTCTCAAGGCTTTAATCAAAACCCACTCCTGTACACATTAGCTATATTATTGCCATTATTTGCCTCATACTTACAACCCAACATGAACTTTCAAAAGAGAATTGGTTTTTTAAGGTCTCTGAACATAGTCTCCGGTATTTTCTTAACTGCTTCATGGCTTCTTTTAAAATGCTTTCAACATGGCCTGAAAACTGAATATAAAAGTAGGCAGGACTAAAAATTAATAGGAGGAAAAAATAAAAAAAAAGGATTGGGTTGAAATTACATTTGCAGAAGCTCCTGCTTTCACTGGAGTGAAAGTGAGGAAGGGCGTTCTCAGCCCCCAGACAGATTATCTGGCAAGGCTGAAATCAGACAGAGAGCTTTGATCCAATACCAGTAGTTAGGGAAAAACAAAAACCAAGTCTAAAAGCCCAATCACTCTGCAAACCTGGGCCAGGCTGGTATTTCTGCGGTCGCCTGACTTGGAATTCAGTACAAATCTGTCCCTTCCTAGGTTGCCTTGATCTGAAAGCTTGTGCTTACAGTTTTCTGCTGTGGGCTGCCGTGCTCTGAAAGCTCATGCTTTGCCTTTGCACGGGGCTGTAAAAGCCTGTGGGTACTGATAGGGCTTTCAAAACTAAGTCAACCTGTCCTCTGGCACATGGCAACAGGGCTGGCAGCTGATCTCATCTCTGCTGTGCCACTAGCTCCTGCGCAACATTAGCGAAGTCAATTACCTTCTGCTGGCGTCTGTTTTTCACCTCTAAAAGGGGGACAGTAGTAATTTCCTATCTCACAGAAATGTTGTGAAGACAAATACATTAGCTTAGGAAGTGCTCAAATACCAGTGTGACCAGGACTCCTCTCCATCTCCTTGGCAGCCTGCATTTTGTAGCCTGGAAGCCTGTGGTCTGCCAAACCACGAAGGATTTGAGCTGAAGATGACTAGATCAGCTCTTGGACTGGCTGAGCACAGGTATCTCCACAAGGAAAGCCAGAAAAACATAGCTTCTCAGGAAACCAACAAGAACAGAAAGAAATGGAGCGGAGACCACTCCAGCACCAAAGCCACTGTATTTTGTGTATTGTTTGCTTTAACTTACATGCACATGATGTATTTTAGTCTTTCCATTGCCATTCATTGAGGGTTAGAAAAGAACACCAAGCTGATATTCCTGAGGTGTGAACAAATGCAGACCATGCTGTAAATACTCAAATATTGCTTTTTTTGAGTAAGTGGTTACATTTAGAAGTCTTCCATGAGCCAACTGCCATTAGAACTCTGGAATTCAGCCCTTGGGAGGTCATTTCAATTTTTGTCTTGGTGATCTGGGGTGTGAACAAATGCAGACCATGCTGTAAATACTCAAATATTGCTTTTTTTTGAGTAAGTGGTTACATTTTAGAAGTCTTCCATGAACCAACTGCCATTAGAACTCCGGAATTCAGCCCTTGGGAGGTAATTTCAATTTTTGTCTTGGTGACCACCATCCCCAGGGTCTTTTTCTAGCACATTTTATTCAGTCAAGACCAGAAAACTTTACCCATTTAATAATGCTGAAAATATATCTATACGCCAGGACCAAATTTTCTAGTGGTGCTTGATTTTGGTTTGTTTGCTTTTTTCCCCAATGATCTTAGCTTTCTGCTTTGATGTGAGGAGCAGGAAGTGAACGAACTATGAGGATTGTTACTCATGTTTATGTGCTTTGTAGTCCCCCTAAGGTCAAGTGGGGAGCTCCACTGTGCTAAGCCCTATGCAAAGCTACAATATGAGAGAGCACATATCCTGACCAGAAGTGGTCAGCCAGCTGACACAACCAATGCAGAAAGGGAAAGACACTCGAACATACTTTCTAGAAAGATACATGAGGAATTTACTGGCCTTGGCCAGGAAACAGAAGCAAATACCACTTCAGCACTGTGATTGTACTATTGTTATAACACTGACTTTCATTTCTTCAGAAGTACCGGGTATAGCTAGGCAAAATAAGGGGAAGTTGTTAACCTCCTCTTAAAGATTTTTCAGACAATTTAGTGCTATGGATGAGGAAACATCACGGCTGTCTCTCTAAGGCTTCAGTTCCTTCAGTAGGAGATTAGCAGAAATGGGCAACACAGATTTTTTTTTTATTATTATTTGGAGCAAAACAACAGTCTAATAATCCTGTCTTACAAAGGAAATGAAAGAGTCTTGGGGGTAATATTGAAAAAATGGTGGGCAGTCAGAGTCATGGCCATATGGTCCTCAAGCTGTGCTGTCAAGCACATCTACAGATGGAGATGTATTATCTTACATGAGCACCAAGTTGAGCATTGCACCAGGCACTTGTGAATCAGACCAGTAGACCTGACAATACAACTGACAATTACTATAAAATCAGGTGAGGCACAGTCAGAGGCAAGAATACTCCCTCAAAAAAACCCAACAGCTAGAAAGAGGACAAGCTTCTGACAAGCTCTGCAGCTTACAGATTCAATCCAGAACATTTAGCAAGTTTCGCAATATCTGAAGCAAGAAGGGAAGTTGTTCTGACAAGTCTTAAAAAAATCACCATACTGGTCTTTTGATTTTATACCAGTTTATTATGTTAAAGGCAAACTCCACTGTATCTACACACTAACTGGCTATCAAGTGCCATACAGGACAAGGGTATGGGTGTGTGCATTTACTCTGAAGAGCTGGATCAAAGGGAAGGAAGAGCTACCGGGAGCAGTGACCTCCACATGGAATACTGCAAATACACACTGAGACTTTGCTTTCCAAGCAGCTTACTGCTGAAACAGCTGAGCATGTGGGAGCCATGAGAGCTACTGAGATTATACACATGGGTGCTATGTGTGAACTGGTCAATCATTCTCAGGACTTTAGGACTCTTGTACAGCTCCGTACAGAAAACTGCTCTGGTGTCAACATGCCACTGTGTCCTGTACTATACAAGCCCCTGAAGAAGATGTCTTTGATTTGAGGAACAGTGCTCCATAACTGTGAAGTCCTCAGAGAGGTAAAGGGGTGACAAACTGGCCACCTCATATAAAGTGGAGCGTAAACCATCAGTTTCTAGTGGGCTTACACTATTCATAGCTTCCCAGGTTTTTATGGCATGCAGGCATAGAATGCTGGCATGGGGGAGTAACAAAGAGTTTAGGGTGGTAGCTGTATAAGAAAACCCTTTGTTTCATGATTCAGATGATTACTGGCTTACACCCATGGGGCAATCATTTACCTGCAAGTCTTGGCTAGAAGCTTCAGGGCAGCAAAAGTTTATGAGGCAGCTCTGTGTCAGTCGCATGAGTCTACATTGGTGAAGGTGTTTAGAAACCTGCATCTTTAGGTGTCTAAAAAGATCTTAACATTTTATCCTGTAGATTGGCCAGATATTTCAGTGTCTCCTCTCAAAAACTCTTAAACATCTGACAAGATTAGGAAAGGAACAACAAACCACACATCTTCAATTTTTCAAGCAAACTTCAATAACCTGTTCCTCATACATAAAATGAATGGGGGTTGAGTAGACATGACCCCACTTAAACTTGCCAACATGGCTGCAACGTGAGCTGAGGCTCTGGCAGCTCTGTGAATCCCTTCTCTGGAGTAGGGATCTCCCGCCTTCCCCATGGTCTTGCGCTCCAGAGCATCCTGAAGCAGATCCAAATTTTAACACAGAGAGTGGAGCCCATGGGCACTTTGGCAGTGCTGTGTGGCACTCAGCCAGCACCATTTACTCTAAGCTCCGTGGCCTCACTGTGTAATGCACAGAAGGGCTGTTTTGCAGCAATATTTGGATATTGTGTAGGAAGGAAAATATCCCCAGAACCAAAGGCTTTATGTGCCAGAGCTTCCTGTGCTGGGGCAGGGGTGCAAAACTGGCTTTAGGTACTCAGTTTAGGGCCAAGGCAACCGACACATGAGGGGCCAGGCATCACATTCAGTAGTGTGAAGTCCAGTGCTCCCTAGAGTGCTTGAGGCAAAAATGCCAGGACAGAGGAAGAACCTCTACAAGCTACTTGGCTCCTACCAGCACCTTGGCTGGAGAAGATGAGATGATAACGGCCAAAGATCCGCAAAGGAACACAATTACCACACACGAGAAGAAATCCTGGAGACCCTAGAGAGGGAAAAAATCAACAAGTCGTGGGAAATGCCTCAGTGACCCCAGCACGGTGCGCAGAGAATGGCAGCAGAACGAAACTGCCGAACACCGCGGTGTTGCCCTCGCTGACGCAACCCCGGCTCCTAGGAAGGGTTGGGCAAGGAGCCAAAGAGCACCAACACACCCGGTGCAAGGGCCTGCCTGCCTTAACCCTTCCGCCGTCTCAAAAGCTCGCAGAAAACACGTCTCAGTTTCTTCATTTCTCAGTTCAGGGCTCTGGACGGGGGAGCAGGAAGGGCTGGACGGAGTAAACGAGCAGCAGCGCGCTGGGCGAGCGCACGGTCTGAAACACCGCGATCGGCCACGCCGTGGCCAAACCATCGCAGCCCGCAACAGGTCCCAGCGCGGCGCTCAGCCGCTGCCGCCGAGGAGACCCGCGGGGAGCGAGGAGGGCTCCGTTCCGCAACCCGTCCGCCGCTCCTCGCACCTACCGGGGCCACCCCCGCCATCTCGGGTCTGACCCGCTCTGCGACTGGGGGTTAAGAGCGGAAGGACCGGGCTTGGGCAAAGGGCCCGCTCCGAGGCACGGTGCGGCTCTAGCCCCTTCTCCCGGCAGCCGGCCGAGGAGAGCGGCGAGGGCCCCCCAGCTGCCAGTCCGGCTCCTTCCGGCGGCGCCTCCAGAGCGCCCGCCCCGGGCCGCGGCCGCGCCCTCGCCCGCCCCACCGGGCCGCCCGGGCTGGCGGTGGCGCGCGCGGAGCGCGGTCCCGCGCGGCGGCGGCGGCTGAGGGAGCGAAGGGAGCGGAGCTGCCGGCGGGGTGCGGAGCGGCTTCTCGCGCGGCGCCCGGAGGCAGCATGCGGACGGCGGAGCCCCGGAGCGCCGGTAAGTGGTTCGGCTACGTCGCCTCTCCCTCCTCAGCCCCGTGTCCGGCTCCCGACACGGCGGGATCGTCTCCCTGGGAGCCGCCAAACTCCGCCGCCTGTTGAGCCCCGCGGATCGCGGCCCCCGAGCGATGGCCCCGCCGCCGCCCCGGGTGCCCCGCGGGGGCCTCCGTGCGGTACCCGAGCCCCCCTGCCGTCCGCTGGGGCCGCCACGCGGTTTTCCGGCGGCCACCGGCTGCGCCCCGCGGAGCCTCCCCGGGTCGGCGGGGCGCAGCCAGGCACCTGCCGGCGCCGCGGTGCCGGGGGCGCGGGGATTGCCGCCGCGGCGTGACCTTCCCGGGCGGGCTGCGGCGCTCGGGGCAGCCCCGGCGGGCGGACTTCTGGCGGTGGGCTCGGGGGAGAGGGGTCGCGCCCCGCGGGGCGCAGCGCCGACCGCGGCGGGGCGTCCCGGGCGGGGTGCCTCTGCCGTGTGCGAGGCGCGGGGCGCTCGGCAGTGGCCCGAAGCGTTTCCCGCGGCTGGCGCCGGCCGTTCCTGCGGTGGGAGGAGGGAGCGAGGGAGGGCGCTGCAGCGGGGGGCGGCAGACCGCGCCTTTCCCCCCCGGTGGGGTGAGCCGCCGCCTGGGAGAGCGCGGGGCTGCCGGGCGGCGGCGTCTTGGGTGGCGAGAACAAAGGGCCCCCGGCGGGAGCGGGCAGGAGCACCGCCGCTGCTCCCGGGGTGCCAGCTCCCCAGAGCGGCGTGGGGGTGGGGGTGTTCATCCCGGTCTCCCCCCGTTCGCTCTCCCTGGGGAGTGCGGTTGCAGCCTCCGCGGGGCCACCTTCTGCCCCGCAGCCGCCTCCGCAACCTGTTGTGCCGCTGCGTGGTCGGGGGTGCCCGTGGTGGGGTGGGCAGTGCTCCCCGCGGGACGCCCCGGGGGGCGGGCGGGCTCGCGTGGAGCGGCGCGGGGTGGGCGCAGGCAGCCCGGGGCGAGCGGGAGGCGAAGGCAGTGGGCGGGTGCGTTTGCCTTCGCGGAGGTTTCTGCACCCAGAAACTGTTAAGAACCAACTTCAAGCAGTTCCAATAGCTGGCGTAAATTAAATTCAATGAAAGAAAGTATTTCCGCGCTGTTAAAGGTCTGTTCCCGCGAACCTCTTGTGTGGGAAAGATGTGGTCTGTTTCCAGGAGACTGACTGGGGCAGCTGTTCTGAAGCGTTTTGGAGTTTCGTGTTTATTTCATATGTAACCAAATGAAGCCGTATTGTCAGTATCAAATACAATATTCTCTTGTCAAGTTTAGAACTGAGCTGTAAAAAGTGATTTGGGCTGACGATAACTGGATAATCAAACCTTCAGCTGAATATTTGTTGGTTTAGAGATCTCTAAAGGCAGCTAACTTGTGCAGGGACAGTAAGCAAATAGAGTTTCCTTATGCTGCTTCTGTAACCAACCACCTTTGTTCATTTTTCAAGGTAAATGCTAGAGAAATGACAAATTTAATTTAAAATTACTAAGGTCCTGTGCTGCAAATGACTTATCAACATGTTTGGTTGCTGGGTGATTGTTCCAAGACTGCCAGTTTGGCTTTGAAAACAGATTTTTAAATGAAGTCCATTGCATTCATTATGATAATGCAGGAAATGCGTGGCTCACGAGGTTGGTTTTATGGAAGGAACAAGTGTACTTTAATCCTGATTTTATTATTTCTTCTGTGGTGGTTTGCTGTGAGACTGAGGACGTAGGAGTAATAGATATCCGTACTGTGAAGCGCATGATCAGCAATCTGAACTTCGAAAGCAAAGAGTAAAATCTGTGTGGCAAAGCAGCAAGTTTGTGATCTCAGTGTGTGGTGGGTGACAGTGTTGAATTATTTAAGTTCTCAGTTTCTGCCGTTAACCACCCATCTTGATATGCAAGTTTCTTAGCCTATGTCTAGCTTCTGAAATAGGATGCAACACATCCATGTATGTGAAGGGGTTAAAACAGTTATGGCCAAAAATTAACGCATAACTTCAGATCAAGAGATTTTTATATTCAGTTTAGTTACAAATATTCCCATCAGCCCTTTCCTTTGCACGTGGGTGTCCATGAATGCCTCTTGGCTGCATACTGGTCGGGGCCATTAGCAAAATAGTAGAAGCCACAGACAACATTTTATTGTCATTCGTGTTGTCCGTGAAAGCGTCAGTTTCTGGAAAATCAAAGTGGAAGCTGTCCTAAGTTTTATATTGTTTGTGGATGGAGAGGTATGGAGGTATTTTTAGTTTTATTTTTTTAAACTAAGTTCTGCTTTTGAGTATGTGAAATAATTGTCATTGGCAAAAGCAGAGAAGACAGTCAAAGCTTGTGACTATAAAGAGAAAGACCTAAGCTTGTGGGTAACGGAGAAGAAATGTTTTCCTCTTTGTGTCCACATAATGCAGGGCTGTGGGAAGATATGCCTAATGAAGATGATTATTGCTGTGGCTTTCCATAAATCCACTTGTAATGGAGGCTTTGTACAGTTACTTCTGAATCTGTACATTTAAAAACTGCAAATAGCGATAATGGAGTTGGCTAATAGCAGACTGTCAAGTAAGTGCAATCCTTGTGATAATGTTCAGCCATAGATCTCCATTTAAGCATTACTTTTAAGCAGAAAATGTTTCTTGTAGGTCATAGTATATGCAGTTGGGAGGAAAAAAACCCCGAGTTGTTGCTGCCTGTTGTTGAATCTTAACCAGGTGACTCTAATTGGCCAAAGGGTGCTTTTTCTCTCCAGCTTTTTATCAGGTAGCAGGAGATGTACAATTCAGTAGATCCATTTGATGTGAATTTAGATAGTGGAAAGGAATACTAATAATAACCAGCTTTAAGAGACTGAAGAAGTTTACCTGAATGATAAACCTGTGGCTGTGTGCAAATTAAAACAGGGGCTTGTGCCTGTGTTTTAGAATTGCAAACTTTCCTGTGAAGTGTTGGAGTGAGCTGGATGCCACCACATGATAGTGTGAGCTGATCTTATTAGTGGTATTAATCAGGACAGATCTTTCTGTTTCAGTGGTTTTTTAGTGCTTCTTAGAAACCACGGTTGAGAGTTAAATTACTCACGTCTGTTTTGCAACTTAAGAGGTGAAGGTAAGACAGTAGGGAAAATTTTCAATGCGATATCTTGCCCTAGTACAGAAGGACGTGAAATCATCTATTGTTTTCAAGTAAAGCACTTGTAGTAGCTACTGGCTGTTTTATATAGTGTTCTGAATGAATGCAGTTTTAACTTACATAGCTAAGAAACAGCTTGTGAAGGAAACTGACAGGATACTTGCTTATGTTTATGTTTGGAGTAATTCATTGAGAAATATTTGTGATGCTCTCCATCATTGCTTGCCCTCCTTCAAAAGCAATGCTTTGACTTTCATCTTTCATACAGTATGTGAGGGTTCCTTCTGTGGATTTACTTCTGCTCAAAATCTGACCATAAAAGTAAGCGTTGTTTCTGCAGCTCTTAGTGCAGTGTTCAAACCCAAAATATATGCTTCCTTTCCAGTGAAAACTTGTAATTACATGGAGTGGTAGCGAACTGGAAAGTATTGCAAAACGTATGTAAGAATACTGTCGTACAAACTCTAAAACTGACGAATGACTCACTGCGCCAGTGCTATATCAAATTCTATCTATACACAAGGTTTAAATGACAAGTTTACTTTAGGCAGGGAATATGCAATTTTCTTGTACTCTTTCTTCATCTAATGTCAAATGAGCTTAATGAAATGGTGCATGTGGGCATACAGGAGGTACCAGTTGTAGAGCTTTAATGAGCAAGGGGAACAAGCACTGCTTGGCTCTATTTGTGAAAGTGATAGATGTAACTACTTTTACATTAAAATGAAGTTTGTGGTACAGATGCTTATTTTGAGACGTATATTTCTTTTAATGTACCTCATTGTCATTTGTTTATGTGCATTTACTAACGTTGGTTCTGTTTTTGTTTTCTATGGTAGAGAGTACTTGGCTTTTTAGCAGTATACATGTTCATCTTTACATATTCATATTAATTGAATTTCTTAACTGGCAGTTTGGCAGCATTTTTGCAAACATAAAATTCAGGTCACTGCCAAAATGAAAATGTTATAATGGTCAGCATGGGAAAGGGGCCCATGATTGTAGCTTAAATTGGAAAAGGCCACTTTTCCACTGCAGCAACACAGGTTTTATTCATGTCTTTGACACTGTCATTATGATAAGCTTCACAGAGCTTTGAAGATCCCCCTAAAAAACCAGAACGTGTTAACAGGCAGTAACATCCTGTACTTGGGAAGCCTGTACAGGTGAGCTGGGAGAAGGACAAGGAAGAGTGAAGTGTGGGTATCGGGGTTGTGTGCTGCTGCACTTTGTGTCTCGTGTGTATATGTATGTATCACCTCTGGATGCTGGGGCGCCTGCTGAAATGTGCGGGGAGTCCCAGCCTGCAAAACTAAGAAACCCAGTAACCGCTCAACACTAGGAGGAAGAGAAATCCAGTATTGTCTTTTCCCTAGATAGAAGACTTTAAGCTATTCACAATTTCTTCTTGTAATTTCTAATTTAGCCATTCTGCCACAAAGCCTGTCCCTTCTGCTCTCTGTTAATCATCGTCTTTCTGGGCAGTGTGAAAGACGCCTTGGTCTTCGTCTTATGTTGATCATGAGAGCTTTGTGACCACTGCCTGCAAGTGTTTGCTGTCTGTAGAAAGGTCGAAGTCTCCTGGGACTGTGGAAGGAGGCCAAGTAGGGGAAGCTGGAGCACTTGCTGTTTAATGTCAGTGTGCACACAATGTTTATACACCTGAGCCTCAGCAGAAAAAAAGGGTGAAACAGGTCTTGCTACTTCAAGGACTCTATTATCTGAGAACTTAATTCTAAAGATTGGAAATACAGAGATAAGTTAGGGTTTTTGGAGCAGAGGATGGAAGCAATGTTTATAAAAAGTCTGGTTGAGATGAAAATTGACAAAAGTATCTACTAATATCTGGGCACTGTACTTCCAGGAATCTCTGTTTGGATGCTTTAATCAAGTGCAATCCACTGTGTAGCTGAAATCGAGCAATACCATTAATCTCAGAAGGAATAGGATGGTCCCATTCTTATTCTCATCCTTTAGCAGGCATAGAGGCTTCCAGTTTACAACCTGTCCAAAAGACATTTATTTCTTGGCACAAAATTTCAGCTGCAGCTGGCAAGTGGGTAAGTACTTTGTTCCAGCGTTACTGAGAAAGAGGAATTATTTAGGCTGGCACAAGAACTTTATAGTTTGGAGTTGTCACATGAAATTGAATGGAGGAAAAACATGAAGGCCAGGCATGTTGGCATTGTTCTTTCAAAAGGAGTGCTGGAAATCTGGTCATCACTCGAAACCAAACAAAGCATACAGGTGCTTGACCATGGTGAGGAATTATCTATTGTTGGCTTCATAGGCCTCTCTTCCTTTTTTTTTTTTTTTTTTTTTTTTTAAATTTTTCTTTTCTTCCTCCTGCAAGTGCTGTTTAACACTGAATTGCATGTGTGTATACAAAGAATAACATCTGTTCTGTTTTATGAGATCCATAGAGCAGGGTTGCTTTTCTATCCCTCCTGTGTATGGATTCTTCTCTCATGTGTCATCCTTGCTGCTGAAGGCAGCCAGGCCACTTGAGCTTTGCAATATCTTTTCTCTCTGTAGGAGCAGGAAGTTATTCATGGGATGGTACTTGATTCTTTTGTTAGATTTCCTCACAGAATTAGATCTTACAGTGTTTTGGAAAAGTCATCATTTTTCTAGAGAGTTTTCTGAGTAGGTAAAGAAGTGGGATGATCTGCATCTGTTTTTCTGGAGGAGTTTTGGTAATTGTTATATCAGTGTGTTAGATTTTCTTCTCCCTAGATGTATTTTCATAGGATGGTTAATGAGGAGGATAAATTACATCTGAGAAGCATGAAAAAGGCTAGTCTAGTGTTTAGATCTCAGGCTCCATATTTAAAAAAAAATACATATATTTTACCTGGCAAATACTGTGCTTCTGACCTTTTGTCTTGAAGAATAACCATAGAAGTGGCAAAGAAGCCTTTTGGATACAGTGAGTTAAGAACATGTTGAGGTGTTCTATAGTTCAAAGATGTGAGATGGGGACAAAAGAGAAAAAGATGACCTTGTTTTTAGATGGAGTTGTTTCCTTTTTACAAACTGTTTTCTTCAAATGCAGAGGAGTTATGTTTGTTTATATCTTAAGTAACATTTGTTTCACCAAATTTGATCAAAGGTTTAGTTGTTCCAGAATCAATAATAATTCTGTTACCTTAAGGAAAAATCTGTAATTTATGAATGTACTGTCCATTGTATTTTAACTACTTGTACTACAAAATTTGCAAGATTACACAAATTGACTAGAAGATGCACAGAAAATCCAATAATATATTTATCATGTCAAAGTTCAGTGAAATATGAAACATAATTGCCATAAACAAAAAAAATTGGCCTCTTAAACCTATGAACTAGAAGGCGTGGAAATAATTTTGTAATATATATTCTCAGTGGTTTTGTTGAGACTACTTTGGCACCACCAAAATTCCTTTACAGTCTGTGTATGCTAACGCCTGTGTTATGTGGTAAAAAAAGTACTCATAAACTTGTACTTAACCTCAGGATGAAGCATATATTTTTGAACATGAATTTTAGCTGTTGAACGTCTCCTTCCTATAGCCTTGTTTGTGAGTAGCTTCCCATTAATAAAATGCAGATTTGAAGAGTTACACTTGGGGACACAAGTATTTCAGCAGATTTTATGGTGTTACTGCTTCAATTCTGCCTCTTGGCACAGAGGTAGGATTATAAACTTTTGCAGGAAAGTTTTTCTCCTTTAGTATACTTGTGAGATGGGAGTCTGGCTAGCAACTCTTGTTGGTTTGAGTTTTTTATGGATTCTACTATGTCTCTGGATCCTGTAAAACTATATGCTTTTGGTTAAGGTAATGTACTCTTTTGACTCAAAAAAGAAAACAAATATTTTAGAATAGGCTGTCAGCCTGATTTCCTGGGGTCTGTCCCATTGCGGAGGGCTCATTTTAACACAGATCAGTAAGTGCTGGATCCTACTTCCGTCAGCCAGGCCAAGACAGGGAGAGCTTGCAGAAGCCTGTAGCATGGCCATGATTTCAGCAGCTGTTTTTGGGTGGGTGCAAAGTGTAAGTCTCTCACTCGCAGCTGGATTTTGGATGAGACTGAAGCGAGTGTGGGCTCTCGTTGCCCCCACGCTGGTGCTGACCTTGGCATGGTGGTATTTCCATCTGGCTTTGCTTTGCTTTCTGTGCCGCTGATTTCCCTTGCTGGCCAGGTGTTTGGCCAAAGCTGTGGTGTCCAGGGGCACCTCTCACCTGAGCCCAGGAGAAATCCACAGAAGGTGCAGCGTGTGCACCCCCACGATGGAACCCCAGCAGCTCTCTGGGAGCAGGCTGACACTGCCCGGAACTGAGCTTGCTCCTGCCACAGCTCTTACCTGAAGCAGCTTCTTTGTAAACAAGGTAATAATAAAGCGTGCTGCTACAACTTACCTCTGTGCTAGTCTCTTTCTTATGCCTGTGGAAGAAATAAGGAGCATAATTAATTATAAAAAGGAAGAGTTCTGAAGCGTTGTGTGGCAACCGGCTGTCACGCTCTTCTAGTGATCCCCATCCTGCAGTCAGGGAGATGGGCGTCCTCTAGGACACAGCAGTGTTCTGCTGAAGAGTGATCAAAGGCTTCTTCACTGGCCGGAACCATCAAGGTAGATGGGCAGATGTTTGTTTTAAAATGAGTTGCACAGAGTTGCTGGGATCAGCAACTTGACTGCAGTGACAAAAAACGTCTTCAGCATGCTAGAAATCGTGAATTGTTTTGTTTGCTTAGATCATTGAGTGTTCAGGGCAGGCACTGTGAGTTGTACAGTGTTAAAGAACACATTACAAAGCAGTTACATTGCTGGAAAGCATTTGTAAATGTAAGCTTGAATTAAAGAGATGTATTTTTTTCCCCTATTAAACTTTGAAGAGTTGAGCTTTGAAGACCAGTGAATTTTTGATGCTCTTAAATGTTGTCTACAAGGAGCAGGTGAGGGATCTCCTGACCTCCTGTTTCGCCTTTTTTTTTGTTTTTTCCCCATCTTTTTCTTTGAGCTGATACTTCTGTGTTGGTTTAGAAGCAGCAAGAAATGCAGATATTCTGGCTTTGGCATTTGAGTGATAGGATGGGCTAACATAACTGTGTAGGTTATAAGTGGAATATAAACTCTGGAATATTGGCTTTCTTAGTATCTGAAGGGAGTTATCAGGCTCTTGGATTTTTGTTGCACAGTGTAATTAAAATAAACACTATAGTGCTAATAATTTATGTATTTTTGCCTGTAGGTAAAGTTTTAAATTGGAATTAGCTATACTTTGGTGGAAGTGTTTTTTTTTGGTGGTGTTGTTTTTTGTTTGTTTGGTTTTTTTTTAATTATTATTATAATGATGCCTGTTGAGAGTCTAGTGATATTTCAATGAGTGTATAAAAATAGTGCCAGGCAGATTTGTTTATATTTTTATAGTATATTGTAGTAACGATGTAATTATTGCTTTTAATGGAAACGCCTGACTTGAGTCTTTAATTCTGTCAGGCTCAAGCAGTCGCTGATGAGGTGATAAATGATAGGTTATGTGTAGAAGTGAATTTGTAATTATTTGCTGCTTTTGGAAAAAAGATGCTTTGTTTCTGTCCAGTGACTAATGTAGAAAATCAAAGTGGTGTACCAGATGTTTTTTTCTGATGACTGTGGTGCAGGGTCTTTTTTTATGTAGAGGAGGGTTTTGACTGAGTTTGTTTCTTGGTTTTTGAAGTTTCTTCTGCTTGTTAATGCAGCACTCTTCTACTCTGGACTTCTCTATGGACGGGCTTTATGGAAAAGCTTCTTTCCTGTCCATTCATGCCTGTCTCAGCTCCCCGTCCATCAGGAGGTGGAGAGGCAATGACATTTTTACAGCACGGGCTGATCACTTCCTTTCATTTGTTTTTATTTCATAGAATTCAAACAAGAATAAGTGTTTTGCTTTATTTGTTGATGTCTGATTAGGAATTAGTGGAAGAAACTGAATTGTGGGTGTGATTAACAGTAGTTTTTGTTTCTGGTGTATGAAAGGACTCATTGTCTGAGGCTTTTCCTCCATCGTGCTCTGCCTAATCCTGCTGAAATCACACGAACAACGGCAGCGCTTGAGGCTCCTTGTCTTGTTTTCCTGCGTACTTAATCATACAGCTGGAAAAATTCCCTCTTTCAGAGAATGGCTGCTTCTCGTGCTGAGTCTGTGATCATGTCATAGGGGCCTTGCTGTTAAGGTGGGCATTAGTTTGAGGGGCCTGAGGAGGGTCATTAATCTGAAATGTGAAAACTGATTCAATTTGTACTACATTTGGGTTTTTTATATATGGGCCTGATGGTTTTGTTAATCTGTTTATCAGCTAACTCTGCAGCTGTGGCTGAAGGAGGTGAGCTGCCTCATTCCAGCTTTCAGTTCCTCCCACCTTTCTGTTAGATCAACTTTCTATACTTGCTGTGTAGTATTTCTGCAGGGAGGAACTTCAAAATTCCTTAGTATATGCTTTCAAAAGAAATTTTAAAAGTGTAAGGTTTGTAGAAATGTCTTCATTTCTAAAGTACATGTTAAGTACACATAACAGACATGACATATTCTTTCAGGAAAAACTCAGAAGAAACACAATACCCCATGCCATGAACAGCCTTTCTTTGCCTCTGAATCAGGTTGACATTCCAAGGTCTTAGAGTGATTTAAAAATATAAAAAAAACTCCCCTAAGGAATCTATTAAAAAATTATTTGGTTCACTGAACATTCAGTGCACGTTCAGTCTTGGAATCCATTACATGCCC
This sequence comes from Pyrgilauda ruficollis, assembly GCF_017590135.1. NCBI lineage: Eukaryota > Metazoa > Chordata > Aves > Passeriformes > Passeridae > Pyrgilauda > Pyrgilauda ruficollis. The sequence goes on from NW_024527710.1 coordinate 8,739,980, forward strand.
GTAGAAAGACTTTAAACATCCTCTTTGACAAAGTTGGTTTGAGTTGTGTCCCTTTGGCAGGTGGGTGTGAGGGAATTTCATTGCTTTATTTTCAAAACAGAAGTGTGTGGAATTAATATTGATTTTTATTATAGCTGCTTGCTAGTGCCACTGTATCCAGAGGTCACATGTCAGCTCTGCTTTTATAGTGACAGCTTTCTCTCTTCCTTCAGCTGAAGTCTGTAGTTGTGGTACTCTGGAAATAATTGGGAAATGCTGGGTTTTTTTTGGGGTTTTTTTTTTTTTTTTTCCCTTTTGAATTCAATTTGTAAAGCTTTATTACCTAAAATTAAATTCTTATCAGGTTGAAATGGTGCATAAATTCTTGTTGAATGGAGACAAATGCTATTAGAAATCAGTGAAACTAAGCTGTATTTTAATCCTAGGTTTATTTTAATTTCCATTGTCATACACTGAAAATACTTTGCATCTGCTTTGTCCATCCATTTTTGTTCTGATGAGTTTTAATAGTTAAGTCTGGGAGACACGTGTTAGAGTCCCACTTGCAGTGCAGTTGTGTGCTGTGACATGGGTTATATTTCCAGGTACCTAGTGTAGGTGTTGTCAGTTCCCATCAGCATGTGCTGCTTTTGTGTGCTGAAGAGAGTTGTCATATTATTCAGCAAAACTGCTTTTATTTATTTTTTTTTTAAGAACTTCTCCACATTTTCAGCTCGTGATGGAGGGCTCTGGTGTCTCTTTGTTAGGTTTTATGTGCAGATATTCACAGTAGCTCACAGCATAGTAGTTTTTCAGGGTCTAAAGTCAGGTAAGGACTTAAAGAAAACACAAATAATGGGCAATCCCTCCGGATATGCAAGTTTATTTGATTAACCCATCCGACCCGCAGCATTGGAGAGCAGTTAAATATTTGGACAGTCAGCAGTCCTGTTAGTCATGTTTCATTAGGTGACGGCCTCCTCCATTTCGAGGCTGCTCTGTTTTGCTGCCGTTGCCAAGTCTTGTGAGCTCCTGAAAGGGAGCCATGTGTGGGGGCACGGCGGGTGCTTTTGGGGCTGCTGCTGGACCAGGCTGCCAGGAGGAGCTGGGATGTGTGTCACTGTGTGTCACAGCATCATCTGCAGTGGGACGGGAATCAGGGGCAAGGGGAAAAATTGTTAATTGCGCATTGTCGGCACCATAAAGGTTAGCTGGTAGATAAAGTTACCAACTTAGGCAGAAATAGCAGTGCTGCCCTGAGAAGTGTAAAAGACTTGTCAAAACCTAATCTAATCTCCTGCATTAACTGTATATTGTAATAATGGATAAACGAATTTCCAGCAAGCTGAGCTAGTCCAATTTTAATAACTTCTCAAAAAATCAGAGGGAAGTATTGTGCTGGAAGAGGCATATCACGGTTATCCAAATTTCTTTCCATGGAACTGTTTTTAATTTTATGTGAGTGTATACTAATGGTTTAAAAACTCATTTGTCTCCTTGTCAGCAGCTTGACCGGTATTTTAATACAAAGGACGTGTTACTATCTTGAACTGGTCTTGTTTTTCAATGTATGTAGCAGCCAGCTGGAAAATTGTTTGACTTTTTAACTGCTGTGGTTTTGATGCAGTGTCTAATGTAGGAAAGTAAAATTTATTTAAAATCAGTGACGCTTTTAATGGTTGTGTTTCCATTTAGATACAGGGGGATGGGAGAAGATATTTATGCTGAAGTGCTCAGTCTTCCCCTTTTTCTAAAGATCTGTGGTAATTCTCTGTATTAGAGCTAGGTAAAATTCCTGTACTTAAAATCTGAGGAAAGTAAGCAGGAAACAGCTGCTGCCTTTTAACTCAGTGCATTTTTGGATGCATTGCTGAAGGTGTTCTGATAGAAACATGTCTAGTAAATTTTATGGGAGAAAAACCTAGTACAAAAAAACCCAAACAGACCCCATTGGGATTCAGATGTGGTTTTGAAAATTACGATAGTGCCTTTTTGTCTGTTCTAGCAAGAAAAGAGTATGATTATAGTGTGTTTTCATTATAAAGGTTTTGTGAGTGACTAGATGGGATACAGCTCTGAATTCCTGACTTTGGAGTGTCCAAATTGTGCATAATTAACTTAAAAGTCAGATTTTTGGAGACTCAAATGTTTTACAGGGAAATTAATGAGAAATGTAGTGTAATGTACTGCTCTTTTCAGTATGGTTTTCTCACCTGAAATTACTGAGTTATAAATATTTTAAATGGAAAATGGTTCTGAAATGAGCTATGAACAAGTATTCTCCTGTATTTTTGGTCTCAAAGTGAAAAATGCTTTGATTAATAGAGCCACTGCATTAGTTTTTATGATAGTTTGCTGTGATACAAATGTAGTTTCTAGGTGTGCTTAAAAGGTGTAAGTTTGGCAAAGTTTCTGCCCCGTCTTTTCACCTAATTGCTTTATGAGTTTGCATATAATCTTGTTAATTAAATTGTTTTTGCGTGATTGCCGAAGCATCTCTGAATGGGTAAAAAGTGCTTTTTATGGACCAAAGTGTTCATGGTTTGCTGTCAGCTGTGTGGAGGGTGTTGGGTGCTGCTATTAGAAAGGGGCAGCGCCCGCCTGGGGCAATGCAGTCCTCTGAGCATCGGAAAGGAAAGCAGAATTGTTTGGCCTGGTATGAAATAACTTGCACAGCTCAGTTTTTCAGTGCGGTTTTTTGTGTGCGCTGGCACGAGTAACAAATGTGTTTGCAGAGAGGCTTTCTCCACTAATGGTGCGGTACGGGTTTGTGCCCTTGCCTTGGTGGGAGGGGATGACGCCACGTCTCTGTCAGGTTGTTGCTGCCTTCTGACACTGCTTAGAAGGGTTGGCTCCTTCTAACCAGCTACAGATACGGGGAAATGAATGACTTCACAGGAGGCCTAAGGGTAAAGCAAGTGTCACTGTGAAGGTAACTCCAGGAGACTGATCCAGGCCCACCACAGGGCTCGGTTTTCTGAGCTTTGGCCGTGACCTTGGATGTGCATGGGTGAACTGTGAGAGCTACTGACAAGTTACAGAAATCCTGTGGATGCGTGGCCTCTCACTTTGTTTAATAGTGGATTTTTTTCTTTTTTGAGGAGGGACAGAGACGCAGCTGAGAGTTCCCAGCTACAACGCATTTCAGTTCCTTATTTGAAAGTGTTTTAAACAAGGGACATCAGAAGCTGGGATACAAAGCAACCTTTTGAAGTTAAAAGTGGGTCTGCATGAAAATGAACTGCTTGTCTGTGAAAAGAGTCAAGTGTGAAAGGATAGGATGGTTTCACTAAATGAATTTGATAGTCTGAATAAGTGTGGTGAGGCAGAGAGGAGAATCTGGAAAGGTCAGGACTGAGCATGTGACTCTAGATGAGGCAGTGGAAAGACATGAAAGGAATTGTGTGGAAATGCCTTGGTTTACTTTTTTTAACTCAGAAGTGATTTATTTATTTTGGTGAAGGTGGTTATAAAAAGGGAACTTTAGAAGCTTTCTGCAGAGAAGCAGGGAATCTGATTCCTTTGGGATCTTGTACCTTTTTCATTCAGCCATTGTGTGGTTTCAAATAACTAGCAGATCAAAGCCTAAAGGAACCCCTTGTTACATGTGCAGTCCCATTTGTAGGATTTCTCTGTCCTGCATGCTTACTGCAGTTGAGTGCTTCAGCAGCTTTTTGTCCCAAGTAGGTTTCTTTTTATTGCTGTCTTGTTTTCAGTGATTTGTATAACTTGGAGATTTTAACTCAAAGAATGAATGACATTTATTTTTTAGGTTCCTGATACTGCTCAAAAGTAAAGTATGAGATAATGAGATATCTGCATTTGGTATAGATAAATGTGAAATGATTTGCACTGGTAGCAGGAAATTGTCTGAACTTCTTGTACAAAGCAATGGACTCCAGGTTAACTGTCACTGCTCATGGGGTCTTGAGACCCATGGTACTTCTGTCAAGTCATCAGCTCTGTGCTTAGGAGTGATTAGAGAGAGCATATCAAGTCCTATGAAATGCTATGAAAAAAATAAAGAATAAGATACAGAACATTATTATGCTTTGTCTAAATCTATGGTTTGTCCATGCATTAGATCGTATTTAATCTCCCTTTCATATCAAGATATAGGGCAGCTAGAGGAGCTGCGGGGAAAAGCGACCTGGAATGGCTTCCATGTGACAGATATTCCATGTGACTGGGAAAGTATGGTTGAGGAATGATGTCACAGAGGTTCATGAAATTGTGACTGGCTTGAAGAGAGTTTGGCTATTTTGTCTGCTTCATTCAGTGTGTAAGAGCCAAGAAAAAGTCAGACAAACTTTGAATGAGTCAAGTTCATCCTGACAGGAGAAAGTCATTCTTCATGCACCTAGAACATTCTACATGTTCTTCAGGAAGTAAGCCTGGAGAGCTCCTGGGAATGGTCTTCTGGGGACCTGGTAGACAAGTGCGAGTCTAAGTAAATCTCTTCCAGTGAAAGTCTTGAAGGCCACAGATGTGCTTGGGGGGAAGTGCAGATGTACTCATCCTGTTCTTGCTCTTCTCCAGCGCTGTGCTTAGAGGATGTGTTGGAGACAGGTACTGGGCTAACAGGGCTTGTAGTGTGACTCAGTACATCTTTATGTTTGTGTCCTGTGCTTTGCCATGAACTCCATGAACTTTGTGTCCTCAGTTTGCTTAACACAGGGCAAGCCCTCTGCAGTAAATCCTTTACTGTGGAACTTATTTTCTTGGGCAATAGCAATAAATAGTTAAGCTGCAGCTGGCAAAAGCTGAACGCAAGAAGGGGGAGTTGCTGCTTTCCCATTTGCGCTCCCAGTTGCTGTGGCTTACTTTATGCTATTTTGGTGTCGGTGCCATTTCACTGAAGCAGCAAAAAATTAACTTCAGGGGGAAGAGCTTAATAGCTTTCTGCTGGTTAGTGGATTAAAGCAGTTCAGAGGTGCAGTAAATGCTGAAGGGGGTGGGACTGTACAGCCCCGGAGAAGGCAGCAAGATATTTTCCTTTTTACCATCAGTAAGCCATGAGATAATTTGTATGTGGCACAGCCCACCCATCTCCCAGATGCACAGTCTTCCCATGATTGTGCTGACTTGTGGAAGGCTACAGCCCAATAAGACAAAACTATCAAATTCTGTTGCAGCCCTTCAAATTTTCAGCAAGCTTAAGTGGATCACAAATGGTGCTTGAGTAGGGCTCCATGCCAGTATGGATGATGGCAGCAGTGCCCAAACAGGCATGAGCAGTCCTTTCTGCAGAGGTGGTAACCTCCCTTGCAGAACCAGACTGCTGCTGATGGAAGGGTGGATCTGCCTCCCACAGTGTGGTGGTGACTGCATTGCTTTTTCCTCTCCAGAGCACATAAAAAGGGTTGTTACCCTGGAACCTTGGGGTGCTCTGGAGAGAAGAGAGCCCACCAAAGTGTGCAGGTAGGCAGAAGTTATTTACTCACTTTTGCACTGAGGAAGTTTCCCAAAAACAACTTGAAAAAGGGAAGGTGGTGGGAATTAGATCTGGAGCAGAGCTTCTTCCTTAGTGTCTGCAGGTGACAGTGTGGAGATGGGGCTTGCCCAGGGAATAGCACTAAGCTAGTTGTTCTGCTTCTGTGAAAGTGGATTCTTTCCTGTCCTGTTGGAAGGAGTGATTTTGTGTACAAAACGCTGATCAAGGTCTTAACACATTATTAATGTGTGCAAAAGAGCATTGTTTGCAGATGTGCCCATGTGTTTTAAAAACAGATGTATCATGCCTTATGCCTCATCCTTTTCACATCAGAACGCCCCCCCCCCCCCAAAAAAAAAAAAAAAGGCTGTAATCTTCAGGACTTTTTATTTCATGGGATAAGTAGCAAAGAAAGGCTACTATCCAAAATGAAAGAGATCTGCTGAAGGGAGTTACCTTGTGAATGTCACAGACACCTATGAGCAGTAACGATGTAGGATAAAGATTTGTGTTTGAATTCTTCTGAGAGAACTAACAGTTGAGATCGATGGAAAAATGTATTTACTTTTTAAAAATATATTACAATATTAATAACTTCCCACTATTCTGCAAATATCTTCATCTTTCTAGTTAGATTGTTCTACATTACTTATTCCAAAAGAGATTTGCTCTACTGCTTCTATCTAGTGCTACATGTCAAAATAATTTTTCTTTCATGGACAGGCCAGCAAAATGTCATGTAGACTTTTTTTTCCATTATCATTTTGGTAGAGGCAGGTCAGCAGTACTTTATACAGGACTAGAAAATTTCCCTGCTTTTGCAAGGCTGTGTAAATAGGCATATCTGTGGCCTGCTTTTCAACACCTCTATAGTGTTTTAGATTCTCACCAACTTAGATTTTATATTTTTTAGAAAGCTCTACAATTCATTTTTAAAGCAGTGGTAATTCAGTGTGTCTAACTAGCTGAAGATCACTAATAGCTTCTCAATTCAGTACAGTTATGCAGTAAAACTCCTTCTGAGGTGATGCTATTAAATAATGCACTTATTTTCCTCAACTTTTTTTTTCTGGTGGCCTAGCTTTTAAAATCCTGGCTGAAATGTTGCTTGAAATCTTAATCTAATTCCTTCTTTAAAGGTTAATTCCATTAGCGTGTAGTTCATGGAGGAAAATGCTCTATTATGGGAGAAAGGTATATAACTTTCATGATGGATTGTGGAAGCATCAATATGAATATAGGCAGGAGTGGTGGTAGATAATACCTATAGAAAAGTAGCCCATTTTGTTTTTCTTTTGGGCTGTATGTGTTAGGATTGTGGATATTAAGGTAGGTAAAACATAAATGGAAAGGCGTTTAGAGTGGTGGAAAATAAAAACATCTTGATGCACATCTTTTTTGAATTATTTTGATCATAGTCACAAAAGCTTTCAAATTTTGCACTGTTTAGTGAAGGGAGTGGGTTGTTCTGTGACTCTGACAACCATTTCTTTTGAGGGAAAATTGCTCCCTAAATTTCTCCCACAGCCACTTTTTTTGCAGGGAATATGGCCTGGAGTCATAGTGTGCTTAGTCACCAGTTTTGGGTCCTCAGCTTGATTTCAGCCTGAGATTTCTACTGGGTTGTTTCATCATCTCAGGAACTGGTGTGTGTTGAGTGATTTGCAATACAGTAACTTCTTCCACATTGCCTGATAGACCTCTTTATTTTACTCCTTGGTGCACTGCCAGAAATAATAATTAAATCCAAGCCTTTAACAGCATTTTATTGAGGGCAGATTTGAACAGAGATCTGATGAGATCTTTGTTCTTTTAGGATCATTGTGTTTTTTGGATGTTGTCCAAACATGTTTAACGGTCTTCAGTTCCATTTTTCCTGGGTGCAAGGAAGAAAGTGCCATTTCCTTGAGCTTGGTGACAGTTTGCCTGGTGGTGGTTATCAGCCTGCCAGGAATCTTACGTGGGTCTGTGCCCTGTCCATTGTCCTCAGTTCCCACTGGATATGGTTAAAGGCACTTTCCTGTTCCTGCTGGTGGGGTGTGACTTTCCTTGTGCTGTGTCTCTGAAGCATTGTGCTCTGGCCCACCTCATGGAGATTTTGGGCTCAGGCAGCAAGCTCCTTAGCTGTGAGCCTGGGAGAGCTCTACACCTACAGGAGAGGCAGTCTTTTTTACAGATCCGTGTCCCAAGCCTCTCTCACCTTGAGGCCAGGCCTGACTTTTGTTGGAACAGGGTAATCAACCTGCTTTCATTTGTGCACCTTGTGCTACAGGGCACACTCTCTGGGGTCTCAGGAGGGCTTTGCTTGGCCAGGCAACCAGACCCTGTGGGTGAGCCTCAAGGCTAGCTGTCCTGGTGCACAGAGCTCTGGTACCTTGGGTTGACAGTTCCATTCTCACTCACCAGTTCTTCAACAGGTTTGCTCTTTTCTGTGCTCCAGGGAGTTGCAGCTGTAGTGCTTGACATGGGATTTCACGGCTGCCACTTTCCACCTGTATTGCTCAGTCCTGACCGTTTGTAGCTGCCAATGATTTGCTGCAAAGAATGCTGTGGAAAGAGAAACATTACTCAGTTGTCTATTTCTTTATTTTAGCTCGGAAAACAGCATGTGAGTTATTCCTAATATGTAGCAAAATATTTATAGTGCTTGAAATGCTTGTAAATGTGTTGCAGACAACAATACAAGCAATGTCTAAAGCCATGTGAAATATTTTAATTTATAGGAAACTGCTCCCAGTATATTTTTTTGATCTTATCAATACAGAAGACTGACTCAGTGTAGTTCAATCAATGTTACTTATTTTTAAAGTAATAAAAATGTTATTTGTTATACCTCCAAATTTGCCAAAATGCTTTGGTTGAAACAGAAGTTATTCAGATCTCAATCTCCAGTAAAAGTCTCTAAGTAAATAATAAGGTGCTATTTGAATTTTATGTAGGAACTTTGCAACAGGAATTAAAAGAGTTGTTGGAAAGGTGGACAGTGATCATCTGTGCCCGGGAAGGTTTCACATAAAGGGAAGCTGAACTCTTGGATCAAAAAAAGACAAATCAGAAGGGGCATAAAAAGTCTAGAATGTAATAAATTATTTAGGGAATCTAGGTCAGCAGAGCATTCTTGAGTTGTCAGTTAGATAAAAAGGAAATCTGAAACACTTGGAGATTGGTCAGTTCAAGATGGGTGAGATGAAAATCTTTCTTGTGATGTGTTCAGGAAGACCATAGCAGGCACTTGCATGAGAAGTCATTTTTTGAAGTTCAGAAGGTTAGATATTTATACAGGTACTGGGATTTGCGATAACATTTGAAGGCTGTACTTGACTTTCTTTTGTTTGAGCAATCTCTGTTAAAACACTAGGATGAAGCTTAAACTGAACTGAACCTCTGTTGGAGGTTCCTGCATCTTCCCCCAAGCCCTGCAATGCCTCAGTAACAGTTTGGTGGTGGCTGGGTGGGCTTCAAGGTGGATCCTGCCTTGCTTGTAGCATCCTCTGAGGCTGGACATCTTGTGCACCTCTGTGAGATCAGCAAAGTGTACTTTGTAGACTGCTGTGTAAGTAAAGATGAGTTGGAGGACATAACCTTCCTGTGGGAAGCTGACAGACTGTGTCAACTATTTGATTGGCTTTTTATCTGTAGGTATAACTGTAATGGATTTTAATATTTAGATTAATATTGGCTTCTGCTGTGATTTCTGCTGAGTTGGTGCAGAGATTACCACTGACTTCTGTGGACACAGGTCAGATCCCTTAAAACCAATCCTATATCCTGTGCTACCTTATTTGATGGTTTTATGCCATTGAACCAAAATATGTTAAATGGTAAGCAGAAATCTTGTATATAGGTAATCCAGAAGGAATTACCCAATTACTGCGGTTCCAAAAGTCTGCCCAAAAGTCTTGCCCAGGCAGGAGTATTTTTAGCAGTCTCTGTCCCTAAAGCAGGTCAGATACCTATGTGTTCTTTTTAGCTACAGGTTACTAATAAAATTTACTTTGTTTTGGGAACACTTCATTCATTTCTCAGAACTGGGGCAGTTGCTGAAGGTCATCTCAGAGGAAAAAACTGTTTCTAAACCTTGAAGTTTAACCTTGGGAAATGTGATGGCAAAAACTCAGTGTGCCAGGCAGAACTGAGGTTGCAGTTACCCTGACAGAAACTGTTGGAGCAAGTGGTGATTGAATAGAAAGGGCAGAAGAAAACACAGGACTTGAAGTCCTGTGATTGATGCATTGTTATGTCCATCTTGAAAGCCCATGTGTCAGATAATTAGTGTCCTTTGTCCTCAAATGATGAAATGGAGTTGTACAGATTTAATTTACCTGCAGCTATTGAAAAGTTTCATTAAAAAAAAAATGCCATTTTTGTGATTGCAGAGCAGCAAATTGGTCTTTAAATGGGTGAATTGCTGGGGAGAATATGTATTTCTTTAAAATATTTAGTCTAATTCGCAGTTCAAAATAATATATTTAGAACTAGCATCCAAAAAATTCTCAGTGAAAATTGGAATATATGTGGCAATGTTGCCACCCTTATGTTCGTTCCTTGTCTCTCTGGGCAGAAGTAACCCGAAAACCATCTTGTATTTGAGAAAAGCACCAGCTATAAGAATGCAGGACTGCAGCACTGTCTGTGCCAAACCGATGGCACAACCCCTGTGTTGCATGAGGAGTGTTCAATAAACATCACTTGTTGATGTAAAGTTGTTTAAAAGTTGTAGTGTTTGTGAATTCTAAAATCTCAGAGTTAAATGCACTTGCAGTGTTCTCTGAATAATGCATGCTCATAAAGTGATCTGTGCTGTGGGGAGACGGGCTGGCTGTACATGGCTGGGCTAGTCGAGCACTGTGAAAAGGAATGGGAAAACAAAGCAGATGCTGCGACTCAGCTTTAGTTACATTTCATTTTTTCTTTAAAACACTTGATTGAAGTTTGTATGCTGCAGCAGTGAAAGAAAACTAGAGCTCTTGCCCTGTGAGATTTATAACTAGGTAGTCAAAGTCTTGTGACGTGCCTGTACTAAATGCTGGGGTGGTACTAAATTCTATGCCTGTACTAAATTCTTCTGTTTTGACCAGTTGTTTGGCATGTTTATTGATATATATCACTGTTCAAGGAAAGTATGTGGATTTTGCATGGAGAAGGCTGATCCTTGACACTGTAGGAGGAATGGAGTTTTTTGCCTGGTGTTTTTTCAGCCTCTGTCCCAGTGGTGAGGGACGTGCAGTGCCACTGTGCTCCTGTTGCTTTGGTTTTTTTTAAGGAAATCTAGAAATACATGCTGTGTTAAGATAAAGCAGTTGTCAGAAAAAGAAAAAAGATTTTAATACTGTGTATGTGTTTGCTGCTCATGTCTTCTGCAAACAAAAGGAGGTTTACCTTCCTCTTCTTTGATATTGTTATGTTATGAAAGTTGTGCTTGGAAGAAAACAAATATTTACCTAATCATATGCTGAGAAATTAATGACCTTCAGCCAACTTGAGAGCCACCTGGACTCATTTTCTGGCCCAGTATAGAGTTGCTTTGCACTACCTATATATTCTAACCTTTCCAGGTCTGTGCAGAGGTGTTTGCAGAACAAGCTCTTGGTATTTTCTGTGGGAGACCCTTAAGCACATTTTCATCTTTCTGCTACTAATCTCATTTGTGGGAGTGAAGTCTTCTTAAGTGGTCATTTAAGTCTCCCTTGTGAGTCTGCCTGTAATATTGGGGCTTTAGAAAGGGCTGTTAGAAGAAAGCTTTCAGACACTAACCCCTGTTTTCCTTTTTAAACATGTCCTTGTACTACCACATACTAGTCTAAATAAGGCTTGTCTTATCCCAGTGGTATTTGCATTCATTTTATTACTGCAGACTTGTCTGATTATGTTGCTTGCTACCCAAAGTGGGCATATTTAGCTGCTGCATCCCTTTTGCTTGATGTGGCTTTTTTTTTTTTTTTTGCATGTGCAGCCAAGGTTTCATTAATCTTTTTTGCTACCAGATCACACTGCAAACCTTGTAAGAATTTCTTGGCTCCTCAGTTTGTCACTCCCACTGAATATTTCTTTCAGATTATTTTCCTGTTGGATGTCTTCGCTGCACTTTCCCAAGGAGAACCTTATTTTTAATTGCCTGCTTCTCAACTTTCTCTGTCCTCGCTGGGGCTTGCAGCTCCTAAATTTAGTATCATCCACAGATTTCAAGAACACACTTTTTACTCCTGTTCTGCATGATTAACTAAGATTTTTAGGAGAATGTGTTAGAAAATTCCTTGCATCCTTGAGAGATGCTTTCAAAGTTTCGGTATATGATTTTCATTTTCTTTTGAAGTTTGTTTTTTTTTTTAGTACGATGTTCTGTCCACATCAAAACTGGTTTCTTAAATAATTTTGAAACTGTATAATATGATACAGTCAAGTGGTTTACTGACATCCAAGCATATATTTTCCACTCTGTGCTTGCTATGAACTACAATTCTCTATAAAAGTGATGGGCTGCGTCAGATTTTGCACATATTCCATCAGCCCCATTTCTCATTTTGGTTGAGAGAAGAATAATAATCTTTGAGGAGTCTCAGGGGCTTGTTTTCTCCTATCTTAATAAAACTATTATTTTTTGAGAAGTCGAATTGACTTCCTTATATAATTTCCTTGTGGTTTTTTTCTGTGAAGTTGAGGTCTAAATATGTTTTTCATCTCTAGATATTCCATAAAGGAATTAGTGTTTATATCTACTAAGCTTCTTTGCTAATTTGTCTTCAGTGGCTCAACTCCATAGTATCATTTATTCCAAGGAGTGGCTCTGATATGTATGTCTACATTTCCTAAGGCATTTATTTGTAACTATTAATGCCCATTTGTAATGGCTATCAGCTAGTACTTTACTGAGGTAATACAGATAAAAGCACGGAATTGCAGGGGTGGGTATTGCCAGGAGTGCTTGCTGAGAAGGGCTGTCTGTCATAATTCCGATTTCTCTGGGTTTTTTTTGTATGTTTCTCACTGAAGGTGTCTAAAATGTTGAGATTTTGTGGTACTACTCATATTTGTTGCAGCAAAGTATCTGTATGTGGGTATATATATAAAAATGTTTTATAAGTTCATAATTGCATTCTAATTGTTTAGTCTTTCCTTTATTTTCCCTTTTAGATTTTAAAAGGTGGTCAGTGTGGCCAGCTACTTGGGTTTTAATACCTCCTCCTTCATCATTTATTAATGGCCCAGACTATCCTTGTAATGGCCACAAAGCATTAGCTTGTTTTGGCTTTTATGTTGTGCTTCTTTCCCTGCAGGTGGTAGCTGGCTTTCTAATTCTTGTTAGGGTGTCCTCCCCCTCTGTTACTGAGACACAAATCTGGTAGTCTCCCTGCCTATGGGGTGGAGCCCACATCGATCACATTTTGCTTCTTGTATCCTTGCCATTGAGAAGGTCTGAACTTCTGTACTTCCAGGTTATTTTGTAGATATAACAAGGTTGTATTAGAATGTATTAGGTTGTATTAGAATTTAGAATTTGGTTTCTAAATTTTTTTACTCCACCTTTACACTCTTAATCCTTTCTTCAACCGTAAAAGCAGACGTTATTCTGCTTTTAATGCCACATGGTTTTTGTTGCTCAAATGAAACTCTAGGACTCTAAACTCTAGGTGTGATGAACACTTAAATGGTAGTTCCCAGTTCACCTGTGTGCCAAATCTGTATAATTATTTACCACTAAAACTTGAGTTTTCTTCCATCACCATAACTTGCTGTTGTTGGCAGCGAGCTGGTTCAGGACAGTTTTCCTTCTCAGGAGCTCTCTCATAGGTCTGTTTGCTGTGCTTTCTGGGCTGTTGCTGCCTAATTTGTGTGTATGTGTGTTAAGCAACAAGAAGCCAATCTACTGGAAGCCCTTCTGGGTGAGTGGTTGTGCTGTGGGTGTTCTGCTGTTTGGGCCAGGAACGTTTTGTCATCTCCCATTACCCAGGCCAGAAGCCTGCTACGAGCATTGGTACTCTTGCTCTTTTCTTCTCCCTGCTGTTCATGCCTTGCTTTCTCTCTTGCATTCTTTCCTTAAACCAACCACCTTCTGTGTCTGCAGTTTTTATTCCTTTGTAGTTGGGTAGAACGACTTCACCTTTCTTTTGTAGCTCAGATTTCTTTTGATAGGTAAGTGCTGTAGTCTTGCTTAGTCATAATATATTTCATTGCAATTCTCATTTGTATCAACTCAGTTCTGCTGCTTTCTGGGTTACTACCTTTTATTGGATACACGTGTTGGCTTACTTTTTTCTGCTTTGTGTTTTTATGGTTGAAACTGATTTTTTTTTCCTTTCCTACCTTAATATATAGTCTCATAGTCTCTGATGGTAGCTTTCTATTTTGTAGACTCTCCCAGAAAATGTAATTGCAAGGTTTATTCCTGTCTTTATATTAAATAAGATACTTAATACAGCCAGACAAAATTCTAATCCCTGTGGCAATGTACTGAACATATTTGTTGGTGTGTAGCATAGCTAACTATTTTAGTCCTTCAGCCATTCTTCAAACCACATCATGGGCTTGGTAGTTACAGTCATGCTGCTTTGGAGCTATGTTTTGGGGAGGAGATCCTCTCCCTTTGTCCCTTCCTATATTAAGGAGCACTTTATATGGTGATACACACTTGTGCACGACAGTGAACATACAGGTTCAAAATTTTCTTGCTTTTTGGGGTTTTTGTGTATGTGTGTGTGAAGTACAGGGCTTGGTAGCCTCGAATTAAAAACTTCTGGTTTCTTTGGGCCAACACGGAGCCCCCCGGTGTTTTCTGGCTGACCTTATATACTAAAAATGACCAGGAGCGTTCTGCTGTTCATAGTTAACCTCTTCTGGTGGTTGGTTTTAATTTTACGAGAAAACACTGTGCAGTCATGAAAATACAGAAGTGGCAAAAGACAGGGTTGTGATAAATAGGAGAAGGCTGTATTGCTTCTGCTGTCTGAGGATGCACAAAGTGCAGTGGCGCTGACCTGCTATGCCCAGGGGCAGCTGGGAACCTGAGCTTCCCTCTTTTAAGAAGAAATCAAAATTACCAATTTTTGTTCAATAAGAGAGAAAAAAGGAAAGTTACAGTTGAATGCAGTGGATTGCAGACTAATTTTGTGTGGAAAATTGTGCCTTGCATTAAGGCCTGTAAACATAACTTATGTTTTCCTAGCACTGTATTTTTGCTTCCAGTACTTAAAAAAAAAAAATCAAATTGCTGAACTTAGGAAGGTATTTGTATACCGCCTGGGTTTGGAGTTAGTAGAGATGTTAAAGCAGCTGTAGCTCACTCTACATCTGCAGACAAAACAGTATTGCCCTGGTTTACATAGTGAATTCCATTTGTGGCCTCATTCATACACAGTGAAGCAATGAAAGATTTATTTTTCTTGTACAAGATGGAAAGTTCATTTTTTATTGTATATGAATAGCATATTCTTGAAAGATGATGAGACTATTTTGACGTGTGGTAGATAGATCTGTGCTAAACCCATCAGGTTTAAGCTACAGAAAAATATGTACGGATAAACCTTGTCCATTTCGTGTGAACCCTTTGAAACACTTAAAAGTATGCAACAGTGACCCTTAAAAGATTTGAGCTCAGTTCCCATCCAGATTCAACTGGAACAAAGTTGAAAGAGAAAGGATCAGTAAGTAAGAAAGGGAAATAATTCTTGGTGTCAGATGCAGAACTAAAATTGACAAGTGTGTGTGAATACACACGTATATGTACACACACTCAAACAGACAATACAATTTATGTGGCTACTTTATGATATAACTACTTTTTTGAAGTCTGGAGCATAGTTTTAGAAGCAAATTAACGTTCACTGGTATCAAGTGATCAATACCGCGTTTCTCTAGAAAATTGCTGGAAAATAAAAAGGCAGACAAAAATACAAAGTGCTTCTGTAAATTGTGGGAAGGAAATTAATTCTGTTACTCTTTCACAAACCCAAACACACACACACACATATATATATAGTTAAAGTGAATGGTATTAAATATGAGTGGTAATTTTTTAGTAGGTGTTTGAGATACGAAGTCTGGTCAAAAGGTGAAGAACAGATCAGGTGAGATACCTAAAATTTGGGTTATGTTTTATGTCTTATCATTCATAAATGTCTTCTCCATCCTTTGCTTTTAGATAATTTGTGCATTCCACCAGTCATGGTAAGGATTTCTGTCTTGAAAGGATTTATCCAGTTTACAATAGGCAGCTTGCATAGCCATGCAGCCCAGGTGGGGAAGGTGGTTTAGGCATGGCAGGAGGTCTTGCTGTGAAGCCTGGTTTGTAAGGGACATTTTGATATGGAAGCAAGCTACATTGCCTGCAAACATTTAGGTCTCTGTTTGAATGAAGATGCATATAATGTATGCAGGACCATACCATGTAGGCTTTTCAGAGAGAAGCTCCAAGCGTTGTTTCCATTGTGTTTACTGGGGGCTTGTGGGGTGGGTGCTATCTTGAAAAGTTCACTGAAGGACAGTATTTGGAAATGTTGCCTTGGTGTTAATTAACCATGGCTTTTCCCTGGACTACATCTGTTGTGTAGCTGCATTGAGAGAGGCTTTCCTGCAGTCATCAGTCCGTGCTGTCAAGTTTTGCCGAAACCGGAGCTTCAGCTCGCTGGGCTGTGTGGTTGGGCTGGTGGAGCAGATGCTGAAGCATGGCTGAAGCACGGCATGGGGAGCAGTGTGGGCAGTGTGGCTCCTGGCCCTGCACACTGCTGAGGGCCTGCAAAAGCCTGGTGAGTGTGTGTTACTGGGGGGTTACACACACGCTGGCGTGTGGCTGACACACCTGTTAAGAACAGGACGTTTGAGAGATGGGTGACTCTGAGCCACGTCAGCAAGTCCCAGGGTTTGAGAACTGAGCTTTAGGAAAATGGTAAGGATACTGCAAACATTGCCTGGTCTAGGTGGCTCATCTCTCTTGAAATACATGCTGTGTTAATTTTAGTGTGACTTTTTGTGGCATAGCCGGTTGTCTATATCCATGTGCCTACTAACACTGTGAATGAACATCACCTACCTGGCATGTAATGTAGTGGTATTTAAAGTGTTATGTGTTTTATATTGTTTAGGAAAGTGGCACAATTTATTGAGTTTGAAAAGTTGTATGTTTTTCTTACACTTGTTAATGTGCAGGTCATGTTTTGTGTCCCTCTTGAACCTGCAGCCCATGGGGGGATGCTTCTTCCTTCCTCATATTCCTCACCACCATGTTGCATCAGTGAAGGAAAGAAAATACCTGACAAAGGAAGGCATGTTTCAATTGTACCTTAGTTTTGTGGTCTGTAACCTTCATCTTTTCTGTGATTGTAGAGATTTGAGGACAAGGAATTCTTGGGGAGAGTAAATCTTCTCTTTTCTTTTTCTAAGCTGGAAAAAAAATACAGTTTTGAGTTTTTTTCCGGTCTAATAACTTGGAAGGATTAACTTTGCACTCTAATAAATAAAACAGCCAAGCAGATTTTGTCCAAACGTTTCTTCACCAGACTTAAATCCTAATCCTGGACTAAAATCTCACAGGCTTGTAGTAAAATTGTTCCAGACTAAAACTTGGCAAAGTAAAAGATCTCTGAAAGCAGGGTTCACAATGGAAATGCTGATGCAAGCATAACTGGAGCATTGCAAACGCGACGCCATAAGAACAGCTTTGCATATTGCTCATGAATAGCTCAGAGGTAAAAGGATTAACACTTCTTAATGCTGCTTTGAATCTGCTAGACTTTTTGCTTGCTGGACTCAACACAGATATTCTGTAGTGTATGTAGGCTCCATATATTCGCCTTTTATTCTGATCCCTTTATTCCCCCCTAGCTGAGAGTTCTTTATTGCTGCAAACAGAAGCCTTTGTTACCTCGAATTTCCTGCATCACCTATCAGGATCTGTCAGGAGACAGAAATTAATACCAGAAATAACAATTTGAGCTCAGTGTGTAGCTATTTAATTTGCAGACTAAAGGAACTTCTGCATGTTCTTTATTCAGAGAGGAGGAGGAGGAGGAATGGGACTGTTGGTGAAGAAGGGGAGGGTCTGGATCTCTTGTAAAATAGCATGCATACTCCAGTGAGGATCTCATTCTGAGGGTGAAAAGCAAAAAAATACTGAAAATGAAATGCCTTTTATTTTGATGTTGTCACTGAATTTGTGCCTGCAGACGTTTTGATTTCTTTTTGCTTATAGCTAAAGCAATCTGAAGTGAGCATGTGTTTGTGTACACTCTGTAAATGTTGGTAGGTTTACAGGCTTTTCTCTTGGAAGATTTTCATCATATAAAAGTTAATGCTGCCTCCTCAGCCCATTTGTTTAGGCATGGTTACCTGTTCCTGTGAAAATGACAGCTGAGAAAAATCTTGTTGATGGTCAATTAAATCAGTTCGGGGTTGTGTGTGTGTATTTATGTGAGCACACACATGCACGCATATGCATAGATATATAAATATCCTATTGCGGTTGCCATAGTCACATTCTTGCTGGGCTTTATACCAGCAAGTGTGCAGGGAGGTGTCAACAAAACATGATGTGTTTTAAATATAATCTGAAGCACCATCCAGCAGCAAATCAGATGTTTATTAAAGGTCCCTTTCCTCCACCAAGTAGTCACTTAATTTGCCTTCTCACAGAAGGGAACAAACTTGAAATACTTCAGTGTTTAAGCAAATAATATTTTATAAAAATGGTAATATGCATGATTAAAGATAAAATACAAGGGCTATGGCTGGTGGTTATTTACAACAGGCATGGCCCTCAGACAGCAATGGTAAGAAAAGTGAGTATACAGTAACTGTTAATCCACTTGACAACTGATAAGAATGGAAATTGTGCTGGCAAGAAAATAGAGGTCTTGCACAAACATAACATTATTTTCTTGGATTTCTTTTTTCCTTTTTTTTAAAAATAAAATTAAGGTAAGTGTGTATATAAATCAAAGTAATTTGAAATACATACCGAAAAAACCTGTAGCCATGATTGCTGTAATTCTTGTTGTTGGTACTCCTAGCTGTTATGGAACTTGAGTCTTGGTCATTTATTATGGGTGGGTGTCAGAGATTTTGATGTTGTTAGTGCATTTAAGCGTGCTGTGGTGCATGCTGTGTGTGGTGCTGTATATGTTAAAACTAAGAACATCATGGTAGTCTCTAATTTCTTTGGCTTTGAAAATTACTAAGTAAAAGAATAAGCAAGAAATATGCATAGTTAAAATTCACAGTGGAAAGAAAGATCCTTTAGGAAGATTTGAGTTGGTCTGGATGATTATTAAAGTTGCTGGTTAATATTTTTAATATAACTTCTGAAGTAGCTTTTATCAAAAGATCTAGGTGCATATTACAGACTAGTTTAGACTCATAATATCCTTGTGGTGAGCTGGGCAAGTATTTTCAAGAAACTGATGTCCAGAGATGGTTGCCATGCTTGCCTGTACTAATTTGGAAAGCTGGGTCTTGTTTATGCTTGAAGTGAATGCAGATTAAGGTAGGATGTAAGCACAGTAGTCATTTCTGATTAATTAAATGTGCAGAAATTCTTTCTCTGAAACAAGAGTGTCTTGTTTCTGGTTAGCATATCCTCTTTGAAATGGCACTCATTACAGAAAACTGTCCACTCGTGGCTTTAATAAAGAGCTGTTGTGTGAGCAGTAAGGTCCTGGTTACTGAAGCTGGGCAAAGAGAATGCGGGGTTTCTTGCTCTTGGTCCTTTGACCTGTCTGCTGGACTGGCTGGGCCAACAAGTGGCCAGACGGTCTCAGGGGATCAGTGGCCACAAGTCACTGGAACGGAGGCTTAGCAGTTGTTCTCAGGTGATGTGTCCCAAGCCTGGGAGGTGTGGTACCCCACTGCTGTTGTATGAGCAAGGCATTAACAAAATCTAAGGGACTCCATTTTGTGTGGGTTGACATTGAATGTTGCAAGGGAGAAAAGCCTGTGTTTTGTAGTTGCCGTAGTGAAGCCCTACTGAAACTCTACACGTAATATTTTCTGAAAACCGAGGAGACTTGCCAGCTGTTTTTTGCTCCTCTGTATTGTCTGGGCTAGTGAGATCAACTGAAATTTGAGTTAATGTTGCTATTTGTTAGGAAGCTATTTTCCTTGTCTCACTTGTTGTTCAGCATAGCCAACGTCTTGATTCTGGGTGGAATTTCACAGCCCTGAAACAACCCCTTCTGATGCATTAAAAGATGTGCAGTTGTTGCTTTCCCATGAAGATGTTGCACAAGTCTTTGTCTGTCCAGGTGACCCTGCAGGTACTTAGATACATCAGCAATACAGGCTGTTATAAGAGATGTGTAGTTATTGATGGATTTTTATCCTTAATAAATTCCTCTGGAAATAGGATCATAAAAGCCCCATTTCTTATATACAGAAACAGGAAATCTGGTAGATTAAATAACTTGATATTGAATTTCCAGCTGAGCTGAGAGTAAAACCAAGGTATCTTAAGTCATTGCCTGGTACTAGATATGGTACCTTGTACTAATTGATGCAATACAACTTTCTGGTGTAGATATATCCATTTTGGAGAGTTTTTTGGCCTTATTTGGAATAGATCTGATTTAAAACGGACTATGGTTGATCTGCAGAAATTTGGATGGTTTGAATGCGCCTATGAATTTCCTTTCCTAAATGTGTCCGCAGCCACTACGTGGAGCAGGAGAACATCATCTGTGCATTGTTGGTTCGTGAGGTATACTAACAGGTGTATCTGTTCAAAAAAATGCCAAATCACAAACAAAAATAGCCTAACCCAAAACTTCTTCCTCTCCTTTCAGTATTTCCTTAAGTTAAGTTTTGCTAGCAGGTCTGCTAATTTGAATGTGGTATCAGTCTGTCATGTGGGATATTCACAAGAACCTCCATTGACGCATAAATTAAAGGAGGCTCACAGTGGTGTCTTGGGATAGTCTGAATTAGAGAGGTGTAATGCACAACTGTTGCTGGGATGCAACCTGAGACCATCCCTATGGCAGCAGAAAGAAAATGGAAATAATAAAGGGAGAGCAATGGGCTATTTGGATGTCCAAAGATAAGCAGATAAAACACTTGGAGATTAGCACATTATAAATTACTACTTCCCTGGTTTCCTGGACTCTCTGAGTGACAGGTCACATCTGTCTCTGTTGAAATAGCCCTAAGACTTGTGGAACTGAGGGACTGGGAAAAAAAGCTAGATAAGTGATTCCACAGGATCCCACCATTCTTCTGGTCAAGTGTATGATGTTTTCCTAGAGCAAAGCAAGAACTGAAACAAGCATGGGCCCTGCTGGCTTGCTGCCTCTTGCAGGTTTGGCTTCTTTGGCATTTAGGATTACAATGTGGCAACATGGTGCTTGTGCCAGGCAAAAGCAGCCCCTCTGCCCATCTCATGAGCAACGTGAAGAGCAGCATTGAATGTCAGTTACCACGGGTTGGACATGGCCCTAAATTTTATAAGTGTCGATTGCCACAGGAACTGATTGACCTGAAATGTCTTACTTCAGTCTTCCTGTCTGTATAATGGGAAGAATAAAATGGATATATTGCATTTTAATGTTAAAAATTTTCAGGAAACATTCTGTAAGTGTAAAGCAATTCATAATTCATTAGGGATAAGTGAGTGCCTTGCTTCTGTGTTCTGAAGTGGGCATTGCTTGTTCATGCTGTGGTCTGTTTGCTCGTAGTCTTTAGTGCTTGTTTGATCACTTAAGCAGCTCATGACAGCACCCTTACAATACAGGAGAAAATGCCAGTTTGAGGACCCCTTGTATGATGTAGAAGATTACAACTAGGAAATACTACATAGTATTTTGTCTTGACAAAATCCTGCAAAAATATTTCAAATGAGTTCTATGCACCGGGATCAGTGGCAGCTTACGTGTGAATGGAAATGGCTTTTGCTTTGTGGGTGTTCTGCTTGGAAGGAACCGTGTCTCCTGGGCAGTGCTTGGTGTGATGCTGGTGTCTCTGGAAAATCTAGGAGGTTTAGTGCGGAATGAGAATTACATTTTAAGAGGTTTCAATGTTGTTTTTCGTGTGATTGCTAAATACAGCTGAGGATTTCACATGGGTTACAGGAAACCTTTTTTATATAAGGAATAAGCTCCCTCTGCTCCTCAGGCAAGTTAGGTTCCTGGGTTTCCATTCCAGTTTTGAGGCTGAAGCAGGGTTAAGACTTGTCTGTGTTGGTGGGGCTTTCTGGTATATCCCCGTGGAAACTGTCCTTCATGTGGGATAATCAGCAGGCTTGCAGAGCAGAGCTGGTAAAACCAACTCTCACTGTGGAATAATGTGTCCGCTGGAGCAGTAGGCCCAGCTTTTTCCACCACATTTCTTTATGGCAAAAGCCTGTCCAGTGACCTTATAGGTTGCTGAGGTGGAGGTATAATGTTTTTCCTGCAGTTTTCATTGCTGTGGGCTACTCTCTCATATTGAATTTTCTTTTCACTACCACACATCTTAACGGTATCTACAGGATGTGTTACTAATTGCATGTTTTCACTGTGGTAGCACAATTGAAAGCAAAAGTTTCCATCATAATAGAGTACAGCTTGTCCTGTGTAATATTTTTTTTCATGCTGACATTACATTTTAAGGAGTGTGGAGAAGCCAGTTTGATACCGGGAGAAGCTGGAAGTCCAGATGGTTCAGCTCATACTGTAACTCTATATTCACAGAAGGCCTCAGGTACACAGGAGACTAATGTAAAGAAGTAATTTTGGAGAGTTGAGATCCTGCAGATGCTCTGGTGACACTGTTTTTCCACAGTGCAGGTTCTCCAGTTTTTGTTTGGCCAATAGGAGATAATCAGAGGAATGCCTGACCAGCAAAGCATAAAACATCCTGGACTCTGAGGTCTTGTGACACAGAAGTGAAGAAACCTATACAGAGTGGTAGAGGAGGGCAGTCTGGATGGAAAAGGTTAAAGTCATGACTCCTGGGGCTTTTTTCCCCCACTTTACATGAATGTCTTTGTTTCTACAGGTACTTTGTTGGCAGTGGTTTAGAAAACAGTAAGGTCATAGCCATATTGAACTTCAGAGGATGATTTTTGCTGTCTTCATCTGCCAAGTGAAGAAGTCTTTAGTGAAAGAAGTCTCTCCTTGTCTTTCATCCTGTGTTTGACTCTTTCAGAGGAAAGCCTTGATCAGCCAGCAGGGTACATCACATGTGCTACAGTTGCTGGAAGATGAGATTTGAGAAGATACCTTGAGTGTGGCAGGAAATGTAGGTGTAGTGTAGTGACCGATAACAGAGAATCAGATAATGACTGCTGAACTGAATAACAAGCAGGCTTAGCTGACTTGTACTTGTTAATGTTCAAGAAGTTGAAGTAGAAGAGAGAGAAAATTGATCCTATTCTTCTCTGTTGCTCTTTACATCCGTCTTTGTTCTCTAGTACCTCTGGAGACTCCTTGGGGCCATGAGTCAGTCTGTGTCAGGGTGATATGTAACTCCAGGTAAGAATTATTTTGTGTTGGATTGAAGTTGAGGAAAAAGGCTTCAATATTTCTGTCTATAGGTGCTGTGTTAATTTGTGTTGATCTTAGCCTTGCAGATTCAGATACCTGCTGTTTGGTTGATGCTTTGTATAATTTTGGTTCTTACTTCCTACTTCATGACTTATCCCAAACTTGGTTTTTCTATGCCCTTAGCTCTCTCGAAAGACTCTTAAATATCTTTCAGGCATGTATTTGCTGGAGTGAAAGCAGCAGGGCTTGAAAAAGTTCATGTGATACTGCTGTTGAGAATTCAGCATCCTTACCTGAGGATGTCAGGCTGCCCAGGAGGTGGATCATCCTATGACAGCCTGTTTGCCCAGGCATGCGTCTATTGCCACTATAGGAAGATAGATATATCCCCCAGAAGCCCTTAACATAAACTTTCATGCATGTGTGAAAGGTGCAGATGTACACAACATGGGTGGTAAGGGCTTTGGTAAGCCTGAGCACAGCTATTGATACTCTCCTTGGCTGATGGTGACTTCACTTCCCTGTAAGAGGACCTCAGTGTGCAAATCTTCTTGCACTGTAGGACCTGTCACCCGGCAGGTAGGTGTTAAATGCTGCATTCAGAGGGGGTTATCGCCAGCTGTTCTGTGCTGGCTGCATTAGATGACAAGTAGCGAAGTTGCGGCTCTTCAGTAGGAGAGGAGTAAAGGGAAATCCACTAATATGGTTGTAAAGTTCAGGAGCAGCACTTCAGGATTCCTTTGGGATGTGTCATTAATGTTTGCATTTAGAATTTCATATTTGAGATGGATTTTGATGTAGAACTCACAAAGTGGAGATGTGCAGTTCAATGTTACATCATTGGAGTCAATGGAGGCTGTTCATTGTTGCTGTCTGGTTGACAGGACAGTGTGTCAGATCAACATGAATTGTTCTGATGGGCTGTGGGAGTTGTGGACTTGGCTTTTGCAAGATACATAGCTGCAGACTGGACCACTGGATGATGTGGCTGGAATTCTGCTCTTATCTGGTTGCTGTTGTTTCTGTGTCTACATACAGTAAGTAAGTCTTGAATTCTTCAAGAAGCTCATTTTGTGGAGCATAATAAAGCAACAATTTGAGTGTTAACAGAAATCTGGAGTGTTACATGTGTGTGTAAGTTGCTGCTACTGTAATATTTTTCAAAGCTATGCTGAAAAAAAAAGAAAACAACAAACAGCAGGAAACATGGTTTGCTATCATGGATTTATCCAACCTGAGACAACTCTCCAGCAAGCTTTGCTTGATCTAAGGCTGTTTATACAAACTGAGTATTTTGTAACTGTGTCATCTTGTGAGTTATAGGCAGTACAAATTAAAAACTACTTTCTGCATTGCTCCAATGTACAATTGCTGGTGGCGTACTGGAGAGCAGCTACAGTGAAAGGACTTGCTTGCCCACAGCATCTTCTCTCCAACATTATGGCCTGTGTTTATCCCTCAGAGCAGTCCTGGCTTCTGAAATACTGTACCAGTAGACATGTGTTGCCCATGCAGTGATGAGGAAAATAAGGGTAATACATGCTGCGGGGTGTTTTCTATGCATCTGCCCAGTTTTATTTTTGCATGATATATTTATACACATGTGCTATCTTCCCAGTTTAGCTCTAATGCCCTCTAATTCTGAGTATGCAGTTACAAAGAAAGCACAACTCAATGTAGAGGGAAGAACATGGACCTTTAAAGCTTTGTAGTATATGAAAAATTCCTGAGTCTTCAAGTGTTTTGCACATTCAAGTGAATTTATGCTCCCTCTGAAAGTGTTCCTGCTGATAAGTAGGAAATAAAACTTTGGCTTGAGAACTGTGGCAAAATACAAGGGAGACTCAAGCTGTCTGATTATAGGCTTTAAATACCCAGAATGATTCATCCTGCTTTTTTGTTGTCCAAACCTGTAGTTAAAAATTGCCGTATATTTTAAGTAAATTCAAGACGGGTTACCACAGAAATGTGAGAATGAACTTGAATGACAAAACATTGAATTATTTTCAATTCCTCCTTTATAAGACTGCTCTTACAGTCAAAGAATAATTCTAAGTGACCTGCAGTGCTATCCAGAAGGAGTTTGTAATTTTCAGCTGAGTTGACGCTGAGGATTTAGCAGCTGCCTATGCAACAAGAGTGGGCGACATAAGCAAATTGTGAAAGTTGGCAGAATGCGGCTAGGATGGCTACTTATTAGATGAAGACTGGTGTGCACAAGACAGTCTAAACAGACTGCTGATAAATTAGAGCATACCTAGTAAGTAGACAGCAAAGAGAAATGACAAGTCTAGGCACTCGTATCTCAATTTTTCTTAACTGGTGATTAGCAGTGAGCTTAGCCTTTTTATATCATCATCTTCAACACAGTATTTTTGCTCTTCCACAGTCTTTGCTTACTGAAAGTAGGGGACACATGGGAGAAGCAATAACCCTGCATGTCTGACTGAGGAAAAATAAGAGAATTTGGTATCTAGAACCTGAAAATAATCTGGTCATGCTGCTTTGTCATCTGGTAGTTAAGGCATTTTTCCTCATACTAAAAGCCCAAGTACCTTTGGTCATCATGGGTAAAGGTCAGTTTCTTTTCAGCTGAGAGTAGCACTTTCCTCTCCTTCAACTGCCTGGAAGGGTAGAATTGAGAACCACCTTCCTTACTTCTCCCATCCTATCCTGATTACAGACAGGATGGGAACTCACCGGTATCATAGGAAATGTCTTCTTAGATGTAGCTACTTGAGCAACCCAACCTCTCCTCCACTGATCTCCCAAAAGCTTGAGAAGAGGACAAGAAATGAGAAGAACTGTGTGCTGGGTTGTGTTTTAGTCTCTGAAAGATAGCATAGCTGACAAGGAGGGATTATGCAAGGTTACCTGTAGGATGTAGGGGGATGAGAAGACTGCTCCAGCATGGCTCTTACATCTGTGGTGAGCACAGGATGGACCCTACACTGACTTGTTTTTATCCTCTTGTGTAAAAGTAATTAATCCCCTATTGCCTCTTCGCAGCTTAGGGAAGAATTGAGCTTGGTCATCAGTTGTGGCTTTTAGGTGGCACAATAACTAATTTTCATTCATCCCCTGGATGCCTCAGTGATGATTTCTGAGCCACAGGTTTAAGTGGTTTGGTAGATCTCCATGGGGAAGTGGCAGCTTCTCTCTGCTTCTCCAAGTGAGAAGGGGATGTCAGAGAGCTGTCTATCTCATGTTTGCTGTCTTGGCTTTTTTCTATCTCCCTTCCAAACTTCAAGGTGTGTTTTGCAGTAAATCATATGCAATCCATATACATTGGTAGTGCTGTGTAAGTAAGGAAATCTGTTTTGTGACCTCGTTTGTCCTTCTGGGTATGGAGTGATGGGAGCAAGGGAACTTTAGATGACCAGTTCTGTGGTTTCTCAGGCAGTGTAACTGCCGTGTTTTTTTACTGCATTCAGTGTGAGCAGATGTCTGGGGAGTTGCTTTGACCTTGCTCCTGGGCAGCTTATAAATAGGGAATAGAAATAAATTATCTCTTCAATTGTCATTGTAAGTGAGATATTAAACAAAAAGTCTACAGTTTCTGAGAAATGCAGTGATGGATGGACAATAACAGGAAAACCAGTGAGGCGAGAAGAGATTAGGAGCTCAGAATGTTACTTGGGTAAGGGTTTTGAATTGGAGCAGCAAAATGTCTGAACCTGGCGTATTTTTTAATGAAGAAAGATCTGTTTATGAGTACAGGATGACTAGGGAAGAAAAATCCTTAGATCTGTGGAGTGATCTGTGAGTGAGAAAGTTCTGGCACTTGGAGAAGCACTCCTTGCTTAGTTCCTACTCCACTCTTCTGCTTTCTCTCTTTAAATGACCATGCAGTGGATTGAGAGACAAATCTAAGTAGCACTTGGTCGAATTCTTAAACAGGACACCTATCGATGTTACATCTCAGCTGTCCTGGTGAACATTAACTCGTCTCCTGCTTTCTGAGTTTGCAGACTCAGCCAAGGGACAAAGAATTGAATAACCCCTGAAGAATGAACTGCTTTGTTGCCCACTGAGGCATAGCTGTGGCATTGTTTTCACCATAGGCAGGACAGTGAGTAATAGCGTCGCAGCTGCTTCACTGAGCTCTGTGCTGGAGGATACTTTAGTCTCCTTGGACTTTTCTTTCCAAAACCATTCACGTGTGGAAAAAGATGAAATACATTTGTAAGCAAGACTTCATTTTTTTTTTTCCTAAGTGTAGAAAAACCGAGAGTTGTACTGTGGAAAAAAGATAAACACACTCAGACTTCACTCCGTAGAAATTTGAAGGTATGTGGCAAGGAGTCAGCACTAACTTTTTTCAAAATATGGATGGAGCTTTCTTTTCATCCTGTGTTCTGCATCTGGTGTTACTAGTTTGGGCAGAAATTTACCTCTGTTCATCAAGGAGACAGCCCTTGCCTATGCAGCATTTAGCACTGCTTCATCCTCAAAGCCCAGCAAGGAGTAGACTGCTCATTACTCTGCCTCAAAGCATTTACCTCACAGCATTCCACTTTTATGTTTGATATTTAGTAGCACCAACTACCTTCAAATATGTTTTTGCATTGCTCTCTATTCAGTCTGCCAAGAACTCTTGTCCAGTAGAATTTAAGCTACCTTTTAAGTGTAATTTAGACATAATTATCTTACCAAGATTGTATCTATTGACAGCAAAACTGTATTAATCAAGGATTCCTTTTAAAATACTTGCTCAAGTGGATTCTTCTCTGTTTTGCCAGACTCAGTTTTCTATGATGAAAGTGATAAGTGCTCAGTGTCTTTGCACAGTGTGGTCAGCAGTGTCTCAAAAAAGAAGACAATTTTATTAATTACTATGAGATGAAAAGAAAACAAAGGCATTATTGCATTTTTGTCTTTGTCTGTGGTGAGTCTTGTGCTCTGAATGATGGTTAGTTTTTAGTCCTCCATGGAGGGAAACACAATTTCAGAGAAATGCAGCAAGGATGACCAGCTGTCTTCCCAGATCTTCTGCAGGAGAACCTGGAGGCAAGGGAGATCGTGTGAAACTTGACTAAATCCTAAGAGAGAACAGAATGGTAAAGAATGGGAACACTTTTTTTCTCTTCCTCACATAAGGACAGATCACCATCAGGTTTAAGATTAAATACTTTATCCGGTGTGTAGCTTAAGCTGTGAAATGCATGTTTTTTTAACAAAGAGCATTTGACATCCATCAGTGTTGTCATATCATGCCACTATCACCAGATTGTATTTGGAACAGGAATGCTACTCCTAATTTGCAGAGCATCATTTAATCATCTTTGTCAAGTAACAGATTTCTTATTGATTACAGGCTCCTAGTTAGTTTAGAGAATTGTATCTTTGTGCTTTGCTTTTCTTCTTCCCCAGAGGATATAATGCCACACTGCAAATTTTATAAACCAGCTATGTTAACAGAACATCAGGGTTGAAAATTCAAGTATTCAGTTAAAGCACTAAGAACTTAAGCATAAGTTTCATGTGTTTTATTAACTGTAGTATGATTTTGTGAAAGAAGTTGTGCCTAGAAATGCATTCAGGACAGGAAACATATCTGGAAAAAAAGCTGGGTTATTCTAATTCCAGAATGTGTCTTTTTTTCTTGTCTGCCTTTGACTTTTTTCTGTTTTAAATATCTTTTGCATGCAATAAAAGGAATAATGCTTTGTAATTCTTGATTTGCAGGGAAAGTAAGTTCAGAGGGAAAACTATAGTTCTTCTACAAGTAAATACACTAAATCCTGTGCAGGTTGTCATCAGGGTTGAATCGGAGCCATTCACAGTTCATGGTGAACAAAGAGTAACTAATAGTATTAATAGATTCCTATCCTTCAGCCATGGGCTTTAAGGTGGGATGGTGTTGTTAGATACCTTATCTGATTTTTCTGTCTATTGCAAACCAATATATTTAATATGCTCTGGGGTGTTAACGCTGATTTTATTAAGGCAAAATTTCCTAAAGGATATGTAGCTGAAGTTGTAGAGAGGACGAAAATCCTGTTCAGTTAGTTAATCTACTACTGAGAGTATTAGAAAGGCAAAACTTGTTTTTTCTCTTGTCATCTGAACTAGCTTCAGCATCTAGTTGTGGTTTTACTTGACGTTTTCTCCTGTATGTGGTGGACTTAAACGTCTTGCTACTTGAATATTGCAACCAAGTCACCTTTGCTGACTTTTTGATAAAGAAGCAGCATTGTTCTTCCTGGTTTACAGCTGCATTTTAGGGTTTTTAGTGAGCTTGCAATGTAGGTAACATGCTCTTTTTTAGTGTTTTGTAATGTTTACAGTCATAGTATCAGGTGATAATAAATGATGTTCCACTTGGGTCAGTGTGGTTCTCAGTTGTTTGTTGAGCAGCTCAGGGGTAATGAGATTCATCAATGTTGAATTTGTTTTTAGTGGCTCTCACTACATAATTCTTTCTTGCTGTTATCCCTGTCTCACCTTCTGCTCTTGTGTTCCACATCATCTGCCCTCCCACCTGTGTTCAGCTCAGGTCACCTTCTGCTATGGGCTCCTTCCTGAGTCCACCTGAAGCTGAAGATCTGGGGGACAGCAGTAATAGGGAGAGAGGTATCTTCATTCCTGGTGTCCACTGAGGTTTCTGAGAGGTTGGAGAGGAAGTGGTGAAAGGATCTACTAGATCACAGGGCAGTTCAGTTTGTTATCTGTGTGAGATGTGCAGTCCAGGGGGTGCATCAGTGTATGGAGTAATGGGCTTGTGGGGTGTAGTAACAAGCTCTGACATGGCTTGGAAAGCAGAACTCAATCTGTCACAGCGCTGACCTAAGAAACTGCAGTTCTGAAGAATTCAACTGAGCTTTGCCATTTAAGTTGGTTTAAAGCTGAAAAAAGGCCACTCACATTATTTTAGCTCTGTTTAAGAGGCATTTGACTTTAATTGTGTAATTTAGGTAGGTTGCATCCAGTCAATAATTTTTACATGTAGCAGACTGTTCTTCTTTCAGAAGAAAAGGATATTTCTATAGATTTAAATGATCCTTATTATGAAATTGCAAAATCACTACCATGGAGAATTTCACTTAGATTGTATATTCAGTTTCCAGAGACAGAATTTAATATTTTGAGGTGGACTTTTTTTCCCTGAAAATACTTAACAATTATACAACTTGTTTCACAGCATTCTTTTAAACATTCACACCTGAAAGCTTTTTATTACAATGAGAAGACATTTCTTTGCTCAGAAGCACAGTTAAATTTTCCAGTGGTGCAAATCCTGCTGTCAGTTCTGCTGTTGTGCTTTAACTCCAGCTGGCAGCTCAGCCCCACAGAGCTGCTTGCTCATTTCCTTGTGGAGGGGATGGGAGGAGAATTGGAAGAGTTAAAGTGAGAAAATTCATGGGTTGAGATAAAGAGAGTTTAATAGATGATGCAGAAGCTGCACATGCAAATGAACAGGGAATTCCT
Source organism: Pyrgilauda ruficollis (assembly GCF_017590135.1). Classification (NCBI taxonomy): domain Eukaryota; kingdom Metazoa; phylum Chordata; class Aves; order Passeriformes; family Passeridae; genus Pyrgilauda; species Pyrgilauda ruficollis. The sequence continues at coordinate 8,770,265 of NW_024527710.1, forward strand.
TCATCCCTTCCTGTGGGCAGGCTGGTGTTCAGCAGGGCTCTGTCATGCATAACTGACTTGTGAAGACAAACATTGTCCAAACACCCTGCTTTCCTTCTTCCCTCAGCTTTATAGGTTGAGCATGGCATGGAATATCCCCGTGGTCAGTGGGGTCGGTGGCTGTGTCCCCTCCCAACTCTTGTGCATCCCCAGCCCCCTCACTGGTGGAGTGATGTGAGAAGCAGACAAGGTGATGACACTGGTCATTGCCCTGCTCAGCAATAACTGAAACACCCCCAAATTGTCAAGATGGCACAAAACCAAAACACTGCTCATCCTAGCTACTGTGAAGAAAATAAAAGTCTATGCAAGCCAAAATCAGCACATCTGTTTTATCAATAACTCAGTTTTCTTAGAAGGGCACTGAAGTGATGGGAGACTCAGCAGGCATTTGTTCTTCATTTTCTTCTTAAAACCACAGAAAAAGTGTAGTTTCTGTAATAAAGTGGCATCCATTTTGTTAGGGAAAACACCAAGCTTTTAAAATGGCTTTTTATTATCTTTTATAATCTTAGTTTAAATGAAAATTGCATATGAGAGTGCCAAGCCTACACAGATTTGCCTTTGCAACTTCTAGAATATGCTTTCTCAGGAGACTACAGAAGATTACAAGTATGCTGTGCTGTCTCAATGTCTGCCTAAGGGGAGTTTTGCCCTCCAATAAATATAAGTCTACAGATCATAAATCAGCATTTTATTGTCAGCCACCAGGTGACTCTCAAATGTCAAGAAAAGGTGCATGACAACTCCCAGATTTCTGTTGATGGCAGTAGCTGCCATCATGTTGTATGAAACAGAATTTTGTGAGAGGCAAATGTCACCTTTCCTAAATCTTTCAAGTGTATGCTCTGCACGCTTCTTTTTAAAAACTGAGGCTCTATAAATCCACCTAAAATTTTAACAAAATCTTTTTTGAAACCAATTTGAAGTGCTTGGAAGAGGAAGATAAGCTGGAGAAGTCTTGGTGTTAACTGGAAGATTCCCTACTTGGACTGATGTCTCATGCCAATATTTTGTTGAGGAGCATGAAGAAATTATCTGTTCTGCAGTGTAACCTTGACAAAAGGGGTTATTGAATCATTTCTCATATTTATTTGTATCAGCATTTAGAAGCGCCATAAACAAGTCTGGGTAACACCTTGGTAGTGATTTGTATTACAGAAAGAATTGTTGTGAAAACTGTTTAAGAAACTGGAGCCTCAGCTGCTGTATTTATTGCTGAGGTGAGAAATTTTTTGTCTTTATTTAAAACAAAACAACTCCCCCCCAGTTCCACATTCTCTCTCTTTTTCACTTCTGCCACTCACAGCATCATGTCGCTAAATCATGAAGTGACACAGAGAAAAGTTAATTGTGCATCACTGGCTATTTGATTAAATCCACTCTTCTGCATTTAGTCTCTAGTGGATTTATGAAGATGAAGTAAAAGGGAAGAAGTGACATGACCACTGAAGGAAAAATGAGTATTAATGTCTTTTCAACGACAGACTGATGAAATATTATATGTTTAAGCTACCTAGCTGTTTCAATTACCCATGAAACAGCATGGGTTGGTTGTAATGCTGCTTTGTGCTTGCTAAATGCTTCATAAGTGCTTTTAGGTGACCCAGTTTTGGGATTGATACAAGAAACCTGTAATTCTTGAATGCGAAAAAGCACTCTAAAAGGGCTCAGCAAACCCCCTGAATTAGGCTGTATACTCCAGGAAATTTGTTACTGGTGCTTTAAAATGGCAGATGCCTGTTTATTTGTAAAAGTGAAAAATTTTTACAAATATGTCATTAATGCAGTACATGAATGGAGCAGATCAATAGGTGAATATTTAAAAAGCTTTTTAGATGATTATGCTACAAGAAGAATGCAGGAGGAAGAAACAGCAGGCTTCTGACAGCTAAATCAAGCATTGGTAATGCAGGTAAGCTTGTCATCGAGATCTCTACCCACATGTGATGAATGAACCAGGACAAAATTCCTAAAAAAATTTTCAGGCTTCACTGAGCTTTTTTCCCATAATCATCAGATCTTGACTTTGCTTAAATTTAACAACATAGAGCAAATTAAAGGTATAAAAGTAATGCGGGGAAGCTTCAGAATAAAGAGAATATGCTTTGGAAAGCCTGTGCCTTTGACACGAGGGTTAGATCAGATATATTGCTCTGCAAATTCAGTTACTAGCTTTATTGCTGTTTCTGCGTCTTAAACTTTATACACAGTTTCTGAGGATGGAATTTGAAGAAGTGCAAAAATTTGCTGGAGCCTTGCATTTAGTGTGCCAAATCCCAATTGCCATACATATTGCACATTTGGAATACGTGAACAGTCTCATCCACTGAATCTTGCCTTATGAATATTTAATAACACTGAAGTGGTTGACTTTTACAGATCCACACCTTTTCTAGGAGTATTTTGTTTTGTAATGCAGCTCCCATCAGCTGAAGTGGGTAAAAGTTCACTAGTGAAGATCATGAGTGCTAGCTAGCATACTGAGACTATTCACTCCTTGCACAGAGGTGCAGTAAGAAACCAGCACTTTCTTGGTCTGTACTTAGCCTACATCTCCCACCTCTGTGGAACATATTTTCCTTACCTTTCCTTTCCTCATACCTCATTTAGTCCAACACAGTGCACAATGAGGTCAGTCTTCTGATGTGTGAGGGTTTCATTTTATGGTCACACTTGAGCAGGCAACAAATCATGGGTGAACTTTGGTTTGTCCAGGTTCTCGTTAGCATCATTGTTCCTCACAGTGTTGTGCCTTGCAGCTGGACTGGAGAGTGCTGTCATGTTTTGTGACCTGCTGCAGCTTCTTGGTGTAGGCTCACAGTTCAGCTGGTCCTTCTGTGTGGTGAGACAGTGGAGAAGGTGAAGAGGTGAAATAGATGGGTACTTCTTTAGGGATGGCAGTCATGTAACTTGCTGTGATCCAGGGCTCTGACTTTGACATGGAATTCCATGGCAGGCGTGTGCTGGGAAATGCGCGTCAGCTGTGTGTCCTGGCTGAAGCCAGTGAGGAGCTGCATAGGTGAAGGTCAAATAAAAGACTTACTGCCTGGAGACACAAGTTGCTGCTTCTCCTTCCCTTAGAGAGATCCCTGGAGATTGCATGCTTGTTAAGCCCAGAAAATAATGTCCAACATCTGTTTTATGCTTTATGGCAGGATCTCCCTCATGGTAGAAATTGACTGGTCCTTCCTAGTTAAATAGAAAAGTTTTCCATACCGCTCCAAGCATCTCTTCAGTGCACGAAGGTGAATAGTGAAACTTCAGTTTCCATTGCTACTCTAACATTTTGATGTCCCTTGTGGTACTGACGTGTGTCCATGTTCTTGTATGAAACTTGTGTCTGCTGGAGGACAGCCTTTACTTTGTGGATTGCAGACTTTCTTTCTCTAATCCTTTGAAGATTGTTTTCATGGAAGTAATTCCAACATTTTATTTCTCAGTTTATGGATGAGTCCATTTGTTGCAACTGTTGGGATTCTCATTAGCGGAAATTAACACAAGCTGTGACATAAGCTTGGCTTGACTTTTCCACCACAGATCACAGATGAATGAAATAACTCGTTACTGAAATCATCTGTAGTTAAGGGAAGCTTTCTGTCAAGTGGATTTGCAGAGAGTGGAGCACGATCACAGCCTGGGGAGTGGTGTAAGGCACAGCACTTAGTCCATTGGAGCAGGAAGTATGGCGAGCTGTCAGCCGAGCCTGCATCTCTGCCTTGACAGCCCTGATTGCCTGCTGTGAGAACCGTGAGACAGATGCAGGTGAAAAGAGGTGGTGGTGTTACCTGAAAGAGTGCATGCTTTTAATGCTGTGGAGTTCTTGTACTTACTCTTGGAAAATGTGTTAAAAATCTGAAAGGGTTTTAAAGAAGGGCAGTATGATATTGAGGTGTGTAGAGCCTGTCTTGCTTGAGCTTCTGTACTCACTCTTGGTGCCTTATTTCTGATAAGGTTCAGAAATAACTAAGTTACCACCAGCATGCAAGTATCTGCAGGAGTGGGGAATTTCTAGTGGAGCGCTGTTTAATTTAGCAGCAACATGAATGATAAGGTCAGTTGGAGGAAAAAAAAAAAAAAAAAGTTACAGGCCATACATAAATACCCTTTCCCAAGGAAGAGACATTTGCAGTTGGGATGACTGAGTGAGGGTGACTGGACATAATCACTTTATGTACTGCTGAAGATGTTGGCTTTCCCCAGCTGCTGCATTGGAAGGAGAAGCCTCATGAGGAGGATCTGTGTACAATGGTAGAAAAGACTCCCTAGCCCACATGGAGTAGATTTACTAGATGCAACCATGTAGTTTGGTTTGCCATAGCCTGTGAGCCTTGCTGCTCTTGACATGTTCCATATTCAGCCTATTTTCTGCCCCCCTCCCTTTTTATAAAATTTAAATAGCACACATGGTGGTGTGTGCAGGAGATCCTGTCTGTATTGTGAGTCTTGTTTACTCTAGTTCTTGGCTCCTCAGTCACTAGTTGTTTACATGGTATTACTGGCAACTGTAGTTCTGCCGCTTGTTCAGCTCCTGGCACACTTAATTAACTGGTGGGCTTGGAAGGAAATGTGCCTCTGTGTTCTTTTTTAAGACCTGAGAATAAATATGTGAAAACTGGTTTTCTTACAGTTTTTATATATGGCAGAAGGATGGGAAGGCAGGTGTAATAATACTGTGTATTGATTTTTCATTTAATCAGTTTGAAGGTAACTTTTCTGTAGCATTGTGTATTGTTTGTAGATGAATCTACTCAAAAAATGATGGCTAATGTAGGAGCTACTGTGAACCCTTAAATCTAGTGACGTGGTGTATCCATGAGTTCTGCTATTTGGATTTTGTTGTAAACCTCTTAGATATGATACAGTGGAATCCTCTTAAACACAAATTCCATGTAGCAAGTGACAGAACATAATGAAAGCATAAACTCTTACACAAATAAAACTGTCAGATCCATAATACTGCAGCTATAAACAGCTGTGGATTTCAGCATGTTCCATGGAATTTAGTGAGCTGGGTTAGGATGCACATTTTTGGGTCAGTTTTGATTTTTACAGCAGAGCTTGAAACAGTATTGATACTTGCTGAAATAAACTGTCCTTGCTTGCAAAGGAATCCTTTCTTGTCAATATCTTAAAATATCTGTACTGCTGACAAATTAGTAGTTATCTTTATATAATGAATTGCAAAAACACTGAATGGACATCAGGTGATATAAATAATAGGAGATACATCATGTCTTGAATACAATGCAAGAAGCTTTCTCAGCAGGTGTGGAACTACTAAAGGATATTTTGATTAAGACTGAATTAAGTGTTTATGCTTTACGTATTTTAAAATGTGTAAGGAAGTATGTCAGCATTGTCAGAAGTCAAGTGGCTCTCCAGTGTGTCCTCCTGGGGATTCTGCATTGTTGCTGTTGGGCTCAGTGACCAGCTGGGCTGTGGAAAGAGCGTGCCCATCACAGGTCTCCCTGCACTCTGTAGCAACGTCTGGAGGAGCAAAGGAGGTCCTGAATGCCTCTGTGCTCTCTGCCCACAGTCCTCAGAAAAACAGTGCAGTTCTACCAAAACCCTCCCACAGCTGCAGATCTGGGTGTGTGGGGAAGAGCTTTTGGTAAGAACCCACTGCTAGCACAGCTAAGTCATGTTTTCCTGCTCTGCTGATGTTTTCTTGCTTTGTGCCTGGCACACAGTTTGGAAAGGATCTTATTCATCATCATTAACCTTCCCCTGCATGGGAGTGAATGATGGAGGCTTTAGCAAAAGACAGGCAACCTGTTCTCTGTTAAATAAACAAACCAACCCCACACGATCCAGTCAGGTGGTGCTGGTGCCAGTTCCAGGATGCTCATTCTGGAGTCACTGGGGGGAGTGTGCATGGCTGCTGCTGACTGTGCCGGTGGGCACCTTGCCACAGCAGCCCTCTCCACTTTGCAGGGTGGTGTTTGCCATGCTGTGAATGGATGTGTTGACACAACTCAAGCGTTCTTGTCTTCACTTTGCCTATCTCAGCTCAAACTCTTCCGTGATGCAGATGTATAAATATCTGAGTCCTGCCTACGTGGCCAGTAACTGCGGATACTCCTTGTGTCTGCAGGCAGATACAAAGCACATGCCTGCCAGCGCTGCTGCAGCTTGGTGAGCCCTTCTTGGCTCAACCTGTGCTGTAAAACAAAGCTTCTAAAATATGGGAGGTGTCAGAGACAACTGACATTTTCAGGTGGGATGCTCAGTATGTTATAGTTGGATATTTGTCCTTTGGATGCTATAAGTACAGATTTTCCTGCACTGCAGTGCTTCTGGCCCACAGATCTGTTGTATTGAAAGTAAGACTGTAGCTTACTTCAGTGGACCTGAAACAGATTAAAATGTTTTTGAGCAGCCTGCATTGTTTTAACAAGGTGATTTTTTTTTCTCTCCAGGAGAATTGTTCCTATGTAAAAGTAAAGTAATTTGGATGACTTTTGAAGGCATACAGCTCATGTTTTGCATAACGCTGAGTTTTCAGGTGACCTGCTTTGTGACCCAGTATCCTGTTCCTCTGGCAGGTTTGTAAACGTTCGTAGTACAAATTTACAATGCAAGGTACGCTTTTCTTTGCTGCTGGAAGGATGTTCGCTGCCACCAGCGCGGGACAGGTGCCTGTCACCCTTGTTGCGCTGTGACCGGCAGGCAGCGTGCGCAGAGCTTGGCGGTGGGAGGCTGAACTGCTCAGCTTCCGGCAAAGAAGCTGAGGCAAGAAGAGTGGGAGAGGAAAGGGGTTTTAGGGTGGTGGAAAAGCCTGCGTGGTTGGCTTAGTTCTGCTTAGTCACCGATTCACTGCAGACCCATGATCTAAAGAGAAGCTTTTTACAAACCTCCCAGAACACTGTCGATGGCGGGGAATAATGCCTGGTGCTGCAGTGGTGGTCCTCTCAGAGAAAGAGCTTTTAGGAAACACAGCAATTCCCATTTTGTGTAATTTATGGAGAAAGTACTGAAAATACTGACTTGTACTGACTGCCCTGCTCAGCTGATGGGCAAGAGTCTCTTCTGAAGTGGAATCATCCTTGAGCAGTGTCAGCTTCAGTTATGAAAATCAATTATTAGGACTTCATTAAGCCCAACTTCATATGTTAAAGTTTAGAAAAGTTACTGTTAGCAGTCATGAAGAAAGATCTGATTGTTTTTTGCAGAGTGTATTAAGTATAACATTGATTTTGACTTGAAAGTGTCCAAACCCAGAATTTAAGGCAAATAAAATTGACATGAAGGGATATGTTTTGCTTGCATTCATAAAGCTGGTACTTCAGGGATTTATATGAAATGGAAAACCTTCTGCAGGTTGCATGAAATGTAATAAATCATGCCTGAAAACACTCCCAGTTTGACTATAGAGGCCTTATCTCACCCATGTAAAATATTTATGTGTAAATGCATATTTTATATTTTTCCTTTACCATCCTTGGGTTGCTTTATACTTTCATAAATGGCATCTCTCTTGTTTACTTGTAGTGGAGGCAGCAAAAAAATCTCATATGTTTTATCTGATGTTATTACTCTGAGTTTTCTTGTGGTTCATTTTGAGTATAAGGAGGAGCAAAAGGCTGTGATTAGAGTGATAGGGTGATAAAAGTGTAGAGTTGGAAATTTTTTGTGAAGGTCTTTGCTTAATTGCAACTTAACCCTCAGACATATGAAGCCAGAGTTTTTCATGTTGTTGTACATATCACTTTTCTTTTTCTGCTACTTCTACTCTACTTTGAGTTGTATTTACTGGTGCTCTGAAACGGTATTACTCCCTGTATCTGATTATTTGACTTTTAAGACAATTGTCACTGATTTTGTGGTTAAAAGGCTTAAAAAGTTCTTGAGTTTTAAAGATGGGAAAAGCATTGTCTGAGCATACTGAGGTGATGCTGTCTTAGCATTTGGTAGTGATGTGTTTGCTGTAGGAATAGACATGTCCCCTGTTAATGTCCAAGTTTCTAAAAGCATTCAATTTTGAGTGTTTTTGGTAAAATCTTAAAGAATTATTCAAGTTTGGGAAGCATTTTAGTGAGTGATTTAAAGCTCAAACTGTTCATTGAAGAGAAGGTGAAAAGGTGACATTGCTGTTGCTTAGAAATACTTAAGTAAGAGAAAGAGATCAATTTAGAAGAAAAGAAAAGAAGAAAGCTACAGGAAAAGCCAAATTGATAGTTGAAGCAAGACAATTTGCAGAGAGAACATAGAAAACATGTTTACAGGAGGTAATTAGCAGTTGATGCAATTTTTTAAGGGACTTAGTAGATCAAAGATGCGGTGGCTTTAGCAGCTTTTACCTAAGAATTTGTAGTTACCAATTTTATCACAGCATGCTTTGGACTTCCTGGAGTTGAAAAGTTTATTAAAACATTCCCCTCCCTTTCCCCAGTGTCCTTCTAGTAGTGCTTCAGGCTTTGACTGTCCCACGTCATTGCTTTTATCTGTTGTTTTTCAGTGTTACAGCCAAGAGACTGTAAGGGCTGTTGATGCTGGGGGAGGTCTTGCTCTCGCTGCTCCTCTTGCTCGGTGCCAGTGTCAGCATGTGCTTGGTGTGGTGGTGGGGAGTCACTCCCCGTGCTCCATTGGAAGCAAAAGTCAGAGGAGCTTTTAGCTCTTCGCACAAGCTAAACCAAGTGCTGTGGGTGCTGGGCTGAAGGAGGGACCAGTGCAATGAGAAGCGAGGACTGGGACAGTGCTCTTCAGTGGCAGTGTTGCATGGGTTTATCTCAGTTGTTCGTGCACCTGCATTCCCAGAGACCTGGAGCAGCCTGCCAAAGCCAGAGGCAGGGAGGTCACTGGATCACTTGAAGGAGTGATCCAGATGGTTGTGCTTCCCAGCCAGTGGATTAATTCTGTGTTTTCAGCAGATGCTGTGAAATGGATAAATTTAAGACTGTTGTTATGCACTTTACTTTCCAAATATCCCAGTGAAATATTTGCAGAGTTAGTCATCTAGGGAGAGGGTGGGCAACTCCTACTGCTTCACAGACATGTGATATGGGAGATGCAGGATTACACCCTTGTGGTATCTTATTCTTAACTGTTTTTTTTCAGGCTGAGCATTGCTGAAGAGGAGAGAGTTTGAAGGATTTTTTTTCTTGTGGACCTGATCTGTGTTTTATCAGCTGTTTCTCAGAGAAACTATGAATTTCATGACCTTACTTTGGGGATCCTGCTGGTCACTTGCTGATAAATTGTCCTTTTGGGATGAAGAACTTAATTTTCAAGCTAATTCAAGAAAACTTTTTTAAGCACAGAGAAATCTCTGGTGTGGGTGTTCTAGATTAAATGTCAGGGAATTGTGGTGGTCTCGTTAAGATACTGTGTCCCTGGGTGCTGGAATAACTGGTCCTACAGAGTAAGGAAGTATAAGGAGTTGGTGAAAGGAGAGGAGAGCTGTTGCTGTAGGTCTGACTGTGCTCCCTGGGCTTGCTGAGCTACTCAGACTCTGCACTTGGTGCTTTCACTTTTTTTGACATGGGCCTTTTATTTATATTTATTTATATATATATATGTAAAAAATAAAATACTAAATTCCATCCCATTAGTGTCTAGGTTCTCCAAATAAATAGTTCAGTAGAAGCTTGGGATTGGCTGTTGAGCCATGATGACAGTGGCCAGCAGAGATGGGTAATTTTTAGCTGAAATGTGAGCATTGCAGGAGATCATTACCCTAATTGATTCCCATATCAAAATCTTTTGACACTTCCAGTAATGGAGAATTATTTAATACTTCAAATTCTAAAACATGGGTTTCTGGGTTTTTTTTCTAGGAAGGGGAAAACTCCCAAATTTACTTAATTTAACACAAGAGGAAAAACTTGTTCCAAATCAGTCTGAGTGATCTGTTGGCTCTGAATGAATCCAAATTTATTTACATTAAAACTGCAAAATACAAGAGATACTAGAAAGCAGTTAATTTTCATATGCTATTGCTAACATGGCTGTTTGAATTTACTGTGTGAGAGCAGAATACAGATTTACTCTACAGGCCTCATGCCCTGTCTTTGAGGTGAATTATTGTATCTGTGTAATTGCTCTTTAGAAGAGGAGAATGAACTTCTGATTGTAGAAGTACCTTGAGTTTGGGATTGTTTTCTTACAAGCCTAGCTTTCATTCCTGCTATTTCTTGTAAAGCCCCACAGATACTGCTGTGATACCTGTGGCATTATAGTAATGGCAGTGTTTTAAATTAATTTTAGCCATTTGTAAAGAAATTTTGTGCATACCTATAGAAGAGGACTGTGCTGACTTTAATAAATCAGTCTCTGAATTGGTATGATTTCTGTGAGCTGGAGGTTGATGGACACATGGTAAGAGGTGGGGGAGGTGGCAGGATGAAAAGTGGGTGTGTGGTTTTACTGCTCCTCCAGGACAGATGGGTACTGCTGGGGAGCCCAGTGCTCCCAGGTGCTCCAGCCTGCTGGTGTGATGCCTGTTCTGGAGCTCAGGGGGTACTGATGCTCTGGGCGCATCCAGCCTTCCTGTGAGACTGATGCATGTGGAATAGTTCCTGAAAGAGACAGAAACGTCTAGTCTGTGTATTTCTGCATTTCATTTGAAACTATGCGTTGGTAGAGTTTAGGATTACAGCTTGGGTAGCTGTTGGCCCATGACTTCTGGAGATGAGGGTAATGGTGTAATGTGTACCTGCATCCTCCTTCTACCAAAAAACACTTTCTTGTTAAGGCTGCAGTCCCTGACTCTGTGTGGGTGCATGGGGCTTTCACTACATTGAAGTAATTTTGTGTTGTGGAAAGCTGGTAGAAGAGAAGAGGTTAATGAAGCTTCTCAGCTCTCTTCAAAACAAAAGCTCTCTTCTCAGCCCTGGGTTTAGTTTTTAATTAGTTTGGATTATAGTTTGATTTAAAGCGGGTGGAGGGATGATGAGTTCATGTGATCTAGAGGTTTGAACATTATGCTGCTATTTGTACTTTTTGGTTAATAATGTATCCTCTGCTAGAAGGATGACTGGTGGTTTAACAGGATTCCTTCCTGTAAAACATTTTTAAAGAAAAACTAGCCTGTTTTTTGCAAACTTCATTCCAGATTAGAGTTGCCAGACAGCAGTGCAGAATTGTGTTTTATTGTGAAATCTACTTCTGTTTAGGAAAAAATAAAGTCTGTGAAATACCTAATTCTCTGGTGTTATATTTTTTTCCTTCTTCCTCTAGGCTATAGAGGCAGCATAATTTTATATACTTCATATTGAAAATTCATTCAAGTGCAGGCTGGATTTACTTATTTTTACTATCTCATCAGCAGAATATACTTTTTTTACATGAATGTGTTTTATAGATATATAAAAAAGGTAGGTTAAAAAGAATGTTCCTGAAAAATTGTTTTATTGGTTAGCACAATATATGTGCTTTTAATGCAATTTAGATTGTATCTAGTGAAAATTGAGCTCAAAATTCTGAAGCTGGTGCTTGTTCTTGTAAATAATGCACGCTTTAAGTCAACGCTTTGCATCATTATCTTGAGCAATGGTTTAGCCTTGATATATTTCAAAACACATGTATTAGATAATGTGCTGTATATATATATATGGTTATTTATGGATATAAACTTTCTGATTAGATATTAATGTTAAAATATCAGACTGTTTGCTGAAGATGTCTTCCGTGTTCTGCCCTTCAGTCAAGACACAGTGTTAATACTGAATATAAGTAATGATATGCAGGTACTAGAATTTGTCAACTTCTAGTTAATCAAGTTAAATGTTCTGTTTCTAACTTGAAGCTTTTTTTCTTCAAAATAGTATATTAAATGATGCATAAGATAAATTTAAGAGGGTATGTTTTCTAGCAAGCAGTTTATTGTAGTTTGATTGTTGAGAAGGCCCCCTTTTTTTTTTTTTTTTTTTTTTTTTTTTTTTTTTTTTTGCTGTTTAGAGGAAGCTGGTCCTGAAAATGTCTTAGTGGAACAAATTACCGGATCGTAGAAAATACAATTGATACTCATTATTTTGGAAAGGGAGCTGTTTTTGCAGTCAGAAGGACTGAGCTAGTGGTGGTGTCTGGAGAGCATGTCCTTTGTCTAAATGAAAAACCAACCCTGAGAAAGGATTTATATTGGGAGATTTTGGGAGAGAGCTAAGACACCTATTCTTCTGTCTTCACTGTTAGACCTTCAGCTGAGTGCTTCTTTCTCTGTCCTTTCTTGATACACACAAATGATGAACTGTGCCTTACACTGCAAAACTATTTCCCACAGTTTGAAGAAAGGGGTTAAAAAAGCCCTGTTGTCAGCTTCTTTTGCTAGCCCTTATCTCTCTCAGTTGCATGGAACTTAGGTGTAAATGCAAATTTAGTAGTTATTGTTTTTTGAATTACACTTCGTTGTTAGTCATTGCTGAGCTTCGTAGTGGTGACATTTTGAAAAAGTCACAGTATGTGGATGTGTTCATCTACTTCCATATGAAGAAACTTCCTTTAAGCACATCTGAAGGACTTTTCTTAATTCAAAATACCATTGTGTAAAAGGTGGCTATGAAGCTGGTTTTGTTTTCTTAATGTAATTCCATTCACTGCCTTAATTTCATTTCTTTCTTTAGTTGAAACAACTGGGTTCCTGACTAATTATACCTGTAGTGCCCTGGTACTCTTGTCTTCTATACTGAAATTAAGATGAGAGTTTGTAGTGTTTATTGAGAGGATCTTCACTGGTCCCAGCAGGACAGTATATTTCTGCTGCTGAAAATTGTCAAGAGCTGGGATTTCCTTGGTAGCTCGCTCCAGCAGCTGCTATGCAAGAAACTCCCCCTTTGGTATTTTGGAATTTGTCCATCAGCACTTTCCAGATAGCTGCTTGGGGAAGGCAGATAGTTGGATTTCTAAGTTATGGTCACCTGTAAATACTGGAGCTTGCTGATTTGCTGGTAAAAGTCTTTGCTAGCAGTGTATGAAATGTAATTCGAACCTTCGGTTGCAATTTCGTGTATTGATTGCTTGCATATGTTGGCTAAGCCTGCAGCATACCTTAACTCATCTGACTTTGATAACGCTTTGTCCATGCTGAAGCTGTGCAGATACATCATCCCTCAAGGGATGGTGAGGTATGACAGGGCAGGGGGTGATCCATAAGTTGATTGACCCAAACTTTCCTTTTCAGCATTACCACTGGGAAGTGCAGGGTAGAGCAAAAACATTTTAAACTTTCTGAACTAGGGAGCACGTGCCTCAACGCTGTAGCACATACTTCATATAGTTTTTTTTTACCCAGAGGGTATGTAGGTATTTCAAGAATCACTGATATTACTTTGCATGTCCAAACTATTCTCTGCAAGTGAAACTAAGGAAATGCAGCTCATGGCATCAGTCTTCCTGGGGTTGTCCAAGTAGTACTTTATTTCTGTAGGTAATGTTATAGGTGGTATCTACAAATAATTTGATGTGAAAATGAGACAAATTTAGTTGTGAACTTGTCAGGTGCTAAAATAAATGTGATGATCTGAAGGAAGTGTTTTGTTAATCTGGTAGTTGGGGAATAATTATTCTTTTGTTCTGTGTGTTTGCTAGGTATACTGTGAGCTGAGCAAAGTGGGGCCAATCTCTTCACATCAAATATTTGTCTGCACTCTTCCTGTACCTTTTTTTCCATGTATTTTGCATGTAGGTGTTGTCTACTAGTAAGGAAAACGGTGGATAAACAGTTGAGTCCAAAAAGCTTATTTATTAAATTTTAATATGTATTTAAGAAGGAACCTCAGCCATAGACTAGAATAATGAAGTTTACATAGGCGCAGTTTCAATTACCATCTTGGATTAATGCTTATTGATGGTAGAAAGAACTGCTTCTGCCAAAGTTCTAATGCTGCTGCTGCTAAAGGATATGGGATGTGCTGCTGTTTCCACAATGAAAATAATAAATTTCCCTTTTTTTTCCTTTACTGGAGCTTTGTGCATGAGGAAGCTGGGGCAGTTATCCCCAGCCAATAGTGTCTCCAGCCTACCTCTGCTGTGCCTAGCAAATCCTGTTGTCACCTGTATAGTTATGAAGATGTATGAGACCCCAGCCTCCATGTTATACAGCTCAGGGCAGTGGTGGATTTTCGCTTGAGTTGCTTTGCTCACCAACGCCAGCATGTCAGATGCAGTTTACACTGTTTGAATGAACATCAGCCCTCTAGCAGGATCTTCTAGAAACATTGCTCAATAAAATTCAGCACAGAGTTGAGGTAGCAAAGATAATCCTCCATTTGCTTGTAGAACAGGTGTATGTTCTATAAAACAGGATGGCACTGGGGATGGTTTTTGAGACTTATGGTTGGGAGGGAAAGAAATTGGCATGGTAGAGTGTGTGCTGGATTTCATTGTCTTGGGTTAGATTTGAGCTGAAATTTCTGTGTGCTTCTGTGGGGAGGGATCTGCTGTAGTCTCTTTTGTGCTGCCAGCTTGACAGTTCAAATACTGATTTCTCATCCTCACACACCTTTTGACTTCTCTTAGCTTTGAAGAAATTCAGTTTGTAGAAGTGTAATTTCTTTTCAGTTCTCCTCAAGCTGACCCAGCCCCCTGGTTAATTCGCTGCTTGCTGTAACATTAAGCCTCATAAAACTAAGTATGTGGAGCCCTAAACCTGCATTTGCTATTAGCCTTAAAAGTCAAATCAATAATGGAAAGATCTCTAGTTCCTTATCCCAAAGGATATGCTATGCTGGTAGGACACGCCTAGGGCTGTGAAGAGCAGTGCAGCTGGATAGCCCAGTTCTGTCCTGGTGTTCGGGTCAGCTCATGTGACACCTCAGGCTGTGTCAGAGCCACCTTCTCCTTTCTCTTTGGGGAAGAGGGCAGCGGGAGGAAAAGTGGTCTCTGAAGGTCTCTGCCCTTTTCCATAGTGGGGAGATAACACAGTACGTGAATGCCGATGAAGCATCTGTCTCCTGCAGAATCAACTCTTCCTTTATCTCCATGAGCCTTGCTGGGTACTGATTCCCTGCCCAGTATCGTGACCTCATCTTCCGTTTTCTCCATAATTACAGGGAATCATGTGTTTTTCCTAAAGGCAAGTGTGGTGGAAATCTTGGCCAGCCCACTTGATACTGCGTGTTTGGCTTAGGCGGGGAGCATCTGGGCAAGGCAAGGAGGAGGATTGAGGCTGTTGGGGAGCAGCTTGGAGCTCTGCAAGGCTCAGTCAGGAAATTTGTTAGGGGTTTAGTTACACAGAGGTACTAGGAAATGGAAACCTTGCCTGTGCCAGGAAGGGAGAGCTGCCCCCTGCATAGGGTTCTGTTGGCTGCAGTGTTTGGACACAGCCAAACTTTTTCCCCCTCTCCTCCCACATAAAAGCAGAGTTACAGAGATGTGCTTTCTTGCATTGCTTTGTATGTGCAGATGTGCACAGCAGAGCCTTCCTATGAAGAGTGGTATGCAGAGAGGTTGGAAGTTAAAGGATGGCGTGGATTTATTTACAGATAATCTTGGTAAACACTGGCTGGTTTCTGAGTTCAGACCTCTTGCTGTTAAGGAGTCTCTTTTCTATCTATATTGGAAACATGTGCTGTGTGGCAGCACAATAGTAGGACAGCAGGTGACAATGCATCATCAGCTCATAGACCATCAGTCAGAAAAGATAGTGCTTACATCAATTAGATGTGAGATCATTGCAGAACAAAATTGATAGAGCAAGTTAATTATGCAGCTCTTATATTAGTCCAAATACCTCTGACTGTGATGAGTCTACTAGCACACTTATAAAATTTTAAGTGTATGATGTCTTCACTGGAGAAAAAGTCTTTTGAGTTTTTTTAAAATTCTGTTGCCTTGACCACTGAGGTCTGATAGCATGCTGGGCTGTCTGTGAAGTTGCATTTTGGGAGATATGTGTTTCTGTCACTGTTCACAACAGTAATGAATAATTTACTCTTCCTGAGTGGTGGTGAGATTTCTGGGGGCTTTCGGTTTAAACTTAATACAGAAAAGTGAAGAACTACTAAAGTATTTACTGGAAAAATGGTTCATATTTTTGATGTGAAGTTACTTCCATTTGAACTTTTTGCAAACTTAGAGTGATGGTAAGAAGCACTGGAGCATGCAGACATGTTTTTGGGGTGACTGGGAGAATCTGAGCTTCAGCATCTGCAGGCTGGCTGGCGAATGTGGTGGAGGTCATGTAGAGAGATGGAAGGCTCCAGCAGAATCTGTGTCCTTGTATGCTTGAGTTTCCATATGTCTGTATGTTTCACTTTCCTCTGTGTAATTGAGCACTGCAGAGATATGGAAACCCCTCAAGTGCCCTGTGGTGGAAACACTGTTTAACAGTTTCCTGTAGTATGAAAGAGACGAGCACAGTTTAGAATTTTTCACAGCAAAGTAGATCACAGGAACTTTTAAGTGCATGAAGGAATGGCACCTTCAGCAAGTGCCTGTAACATGTACACAGTGTGTATGCAAGCAGAGAGGGAGAAATGCCCACTTTTACAATTGGCTTGTTTCTGCTATGTTTTAAGAGGTTATAGATGTGGTGTTGTGTGGAAAACAATGTACAGTTTATTAATTTTGAAATTTAAGTCTACTCTGAGAGACAGGTACATCTAAACTATGTTTGCAACAGTCAGAAATGCAAAGGCACGTTTTCCTTAAGTGTGGAAGATCACAGATTTATTTCATTGTTTACTCCAGTGTTGACAGATGCTGCAAAGGCTATAGATGTGCAGTTGAAATAGTGCTCCTTGTTCTGGGTCTCTGGGGTGTCCGGGATCAGCCCTAATTTGATTAGAGTCAATGTTCTTTTTAAAGCAGTGACACCTGAAATCTGTAATTTACATACTCACACAGCTTTCACACTGTTTAGAGACCCCAGGCAATGCTGTCCACCACTTCCCGGTGTTTTAAAGCCTCTGGCAATAGCCATTAGGTAAAATGCATCACTAAAAGCCGTAACTGTGGGGAATGGATTATACAAAACACTTTGCTGTGCTGGTACTCTGGAGAACTATTGATGGATACAGAAGACATGGACATTTAGCTGGTGTTAGAGGGGGTGTCTTAACACTGTGCCAATAGAATGAGCTATTTAAGGAGAAAAGTTGCTGCTGCTTGTTATTTCAGGTGAGCACAAAAGGGAAGTGCCTTAGGGATAGCTGTGACAGAGTGATGGTTTTGAGCAGAGTGACATTGACGATGATGCTCTGTTTTGCGAGTGCATGTCCCCAGTCTCACGGGGGAGGCAGCTGAGCTGTGCACGGGTCTGTGGAGTCACCAGTACTTGTTAGTTATGGAAGAAAGAAAGAATAAAATCCAAATCGTGTGGAGGATCCCAGCTTTGCTTTGCTGCTTGGAAATAATTAAGGGTAGCAGTGCTGCAGCTGTACCCCCTCCTGGCATGTGCTGAAGGGCACTGGGCAAGCCAGGGAAATGCCTTGTTCCCTCCAGATATGTGACCTGAAGAGTGAGGACATTTTTCTCCTGAGAGTCATGGTTGTCCAGTCTTTAGCCAGCAAAGAGAGAAAAAAGCTTTTAAATCATTATATCTGTAAGGAGATGCAAACAAGGATGAAAACTCGTTTTTTCTCTGTGATCTTGGATTGGGAAAAGAGAAGTCTCCTGCATCAATTACTTAACTGCCTGTTCAAAAGTGTATATAAAATACAATTTAAAAAGAAATCCAAAACTTGAATTCAGCCCTAGCGTCTCCTGCAAAAGATTCATGGCTTTTTTTATATAGTTTTTGGAACAGCTTCACTCACACTCAAAAATACTACCTGTTTTCCCCCTTTGGTAAATTGCATGGAGCATGCTGTGCTGTGAGCTTTGAGAGGACATACCCTTCTTGGCCACCCTGCCTCTACAATTAAAAGGAGAAAAAAGCCAAAACAAACCAACCTCAAGCATGGGACATAGCCCTAAGGACATGCCGGGAGCAGTGCAGGGTCGGGGAGCTCATGTGTGGATGCTGGCTGGTGCAAGCTGGGCCAGTGCAGCTCTGGGTCTGGGGCAGCATCCACCTCTGCCATGGGAATGTGTGGGACAGGGATGTGTCAGAATCTGCCCTTTGCTCCAGAGTACAGAGTTGCAATGATGAAGGCAGAGGAAGGGTGCTTGAAGTGAAAGTGACCTTGTGAACCTTAATTGCTGATTTATCTACATTAGCTCTGGTGCTCCCTGAAGCCTCTGTGGCTTGTGTGACTCTTGGTAGAGGCATCCATCTGATGGGAGGGTCTTAACCTTTGTTCCTATCATTTGTGTGTTATTACGTACTCTTGTACACCAGAATATTCCTGGTCATCTAGCAGTTCTAAGTCTTTTTCCTTCTTTTTCCTCTTGGATTACCCTTGCTGCTCTGGGCACACTCATTTAGGAAAGTGTTGATGGTGGTGTTAATAGGAAAAATACTCTAATGTTTTATATTAAGACAAGTAAGTTGAACCTTCATTCTTTATACCAAGCCCACAGCATATTCTTACATCTCTGAATTTCTTAATTTGCATGCTTTGTGTGTGTTTTTTCTCACCATGTTCATTTTTGTGAAAAGACATACTGTGTTATTGAAAGACAAAGTAAATTAAGTAAGCTTGATACAAAAGTGGTCATCACAAAATGTATCAGTTATGTGCACTAATGAGTACCTAAACCTTGGATGGTGAAGAAATAAATTGCTTTCTCTTTTTACTGATTTTTAAACTTTTATTGGAAAGTAAAACTGGGGCCTGCTGTCCTTCTTACACCATCCTTTCCTTAAATAAAACTCAAAGTAAGATGTGACTTTGTTTCCTATTCTGGTGGAGGCTTGTGTAACCTATTTTAGATGAGTTTGCCAGGATCTATTTTTGGCACGGATGTCCGCTGGACCCTTAGCAGGAGTGGAGACCTTGACAGCCAGCGGAGCACTTGGAAGAGGGGGTGCATGCAGGCAGCGCTGTCCCTGTGCCAGCCCTTGCAGCTGATCAATTCATTACTCTGCTGAGTGCCTAAAGAGAATACCCTGGTGGCTGTTCAACGTGGCTCCAAAACAAAAATGTGTTTTGCTCATTTAATAATTGAAAATACATTATTATGTAAGGCTTTGTTGGTACTTTGTGGTGCTAGAAGAGATGCTGTTACTGGGCTTTAAACTCATAGTTAACAGCCTGCTCTTCTGCAGTCTGAAGATGTTGCTTAAATCCAAGCAATTTTAGTGGCTCTGACCAACTTTTTTTTTCTTTTTCTTTTAAGAATCAATTATGAGTTTTGGTCTAAATATGTTCTGTGCTCCCTCTGCTGGCTCAGTGGCATGGATTAGTGCTTTGCTCCCTTGGGGAACAGTGATGGATGTGTGCCCACAAAGTATGAACACTGGAGCAGGAGCTTCATTAAAATTAAAGCAGGAGAGACCTCACTGTGTCAGAAAGGAAAAGGTGGTTTGGGCCAGGAAACACATTTTGTATTCAGTGGTCGCATAAGGTTTTACTAACAGAGATAGAGCTATAATTTGGAAATAGTATGTCAATAAAAAGGTGGCATCTTTTAAAGGTAGTTAGCTTTTTCAAAAAATAAAATGGGAAAACAGGCGGTATTGACAGGAAAATAACATTTTAGTAGTAAGGTTTGGGAAGCTGAAGTTTGTACCAGGGTTAGAATCAGGCTCTTTACATACAATTAAAAGAGCAGAGGAAATTAAATGCATTTTAGGTGTAATTTGATGCCTACAGTTTCTTTTTCCTTAGAAACCAGTGAATATGTGTTAAATTTATCTTGGCACATGAAAAAGATGTAATGACTTGTACTAACAAGATAAAAGAAGAAGGCAGCACTTAATTTCCTAGGTAATACACAAAATAAAAATGATTTGCATGCCTTCAAATGATTATGCACAACCTTGTTAAATACTGTACAGTACAAAAGAAGAACAATGAGTTACCCAGATAAGACACATTTTTGTGACTGCAGAATGCCCGTGGACAGGCATGAGGTACAAGAATCGTTCTCCACTAGCACTCAGGTTTTTGATAAGCACTGCTGGCAAGGCGCTGCACTGAGAAACACAACAATGTCAGGAATGTAAAATGGTGATGAAATGTCTGTGTGATATTTCATGGTTACATGATGGTGCTTTAGTTACAGATGTGCTTATTTTCTGAGTTTAAATTGAGTTGCTCTTGTCTGTGTTCAGTCTCCCGTTGTTGGGTAAGGTGCAACCCAGGGGTGATGTCAGCGGCCCCTGCTCCTGTTTTCTTCTAGGGACTTTCCTCTTAATATGGCATTTACTGCCGGTATTTTACAGGTGAATTGCGCTCTTTGAGATTCCAGAGGGCATTTGGTGTCTTTGTAGGCTACTGTAATGAGTAATGGCCCTCATAGCAATAGTTACAGGGCTGCTTATATTGACTGGCGAGGCACTGTAATGAGGCGTGGAGAGGAGCTTTGTACCCGGCTCACTCCGTTTGAGTTGTCAGTCACTGCTGCATCATGGTTGAAACGGTTTATTGAGTATGACTGCCAAATTTTACGCAGGTGCCAGATTAATTTTGATGTATTGTACTTGTAGCAGTGACTCTGGACGGTTCGCAATGTGTCTGCTGGAAGACTATCAATGGAAGTGCATAAGCAGTTGGCTAACATAGCAATGGTGCTGTAAATAATTTCCTCTAGTATTTTCAAAATCTTTCAAACAAGAAATAGATGAAACAGAAACAGGGTGGAGACTCCTGTAAACTAGATTTCTCTCCAGCTTTGATTGCCTTTTAGATGGGCAAGGGCTGTTCAAAGTGTTGTTTTGCTGCTGTTCCTGTGCCTCTGGTGTGACAAGTCCAGTCTGCTTGGGCAAGATGGATATTCAGATCTTCTGCTGCTTCTTTTGCTGGGGTCTTTGTCTCTTCCTTCTTCCCTCTCCTGCTTTTTGTCTCCTAAAGTGAAGAAAAACCTTTGTGCCCACTGTCTTTAGAGTTCCTAGGGGAGAGGTCCTGCTTTCTCCCAAGATCCATGTCTTGCTTTTGGCAATGGATACCTCTCATCAAGTTTAGTGACTAGTTCAGACCTCTGGATCTCATGTGATTCACAAGATTTCTTCTTCTCTTGCTGTTGTCTTACCTGACATCCATGCAGAGTTGTGTTCATTACTTATTCAGCTTTTGGCATGCTTGTAAAATAGAGATCTTTTTCTTTGTGTGAGTAATTCAGAGGGGAAACCTGAACCCTAATTTGACAGTGAGTATTAGCTATGTTCAAAAGTTGTTCTTTAAATGGAGAATTGAAAAACAGCCTCTACTGACACAGTGTGATATTTAAAGCAATCTCTACTGACCATACAAATCACATTAGTGATTTTGCTAGGTTGCTATTTGCCTGCTTTGTTATAATTTTACAGCAAGGCATATTGATGAATCCTGCTTTTCAGTAGCAGCCTTCTAAGAATTAACCTTCAAAACTGATCCAGCTTTGCTTTCTCATTTTGTAATCATATTCCACTCCACGGTGGAAATTTCTTTTATCTCATACCTTCCTGCTGTCCCTGGTGAGGTCGCCTTATCATAAATTCATTAATTTCCTTGTGCTGTTCCACTGAAATTACTGACTGGTTTGGTTTTCCTGTATGTTTTGGTAAAACTTGCAAAGATTTCTAATGAGTTGAGGAAGCATTTTACAGAAATTGTGCTCATTTGATTTCTAGCCTGGCTTTTTTTACAGAGTTTTGTAACCTGGGAGTAAGTGGTTGTATTAGGAAATACATGGTGGGAGCAATCTGGGACAGGGTAACTTTATTGGTTTCTTCTGCTTTTAGCTTTTGGGATTTTTTAATCTTCTGTCTCAGACAAAAAAATTCAAATAAAGTCACCAAAGCCCATAAGTTTCTGGAAGCAGTAATTTTTCATTTTTTATTACTATAGCTTTATGGTTTGCTCTTAGGCAAAAATAAGTGAAAGAATAGAGTGCTGATCATGTAATTCTTGTGCAGCCTGTCTTTGGGACAATGCAGCTACAAATCTCACTATTATTTGTAGGCTTTTTGAAGCTGAAATGTATGGAGTGGGTAATATTCCTGTCTGTTTGTGAAGTGTCTTCTTTTTACAGTCAGCTCCAGTCTCAGCTGGAGGTTTTGGTGATGTTTCTGTGCTAATCTTGTCACTGTGGGCCAATTGTTGAGCCTTCCTCTGTGAAAGTGTTATGGGTGAAACCAAAGGTGCTACTTGGGGTTAATCAGTAGAAGATACTTGCTTAGTTACTGTGGGGCATTCCACCTCTCTGGATGTAGCTGATGGAAACTGATTTTTTTTTTTTCATACTTGCTGGAGATATGTCTGGGTATATCTGATAGTGATCATTTTTACTTGTATTACTACAATTATTTTGGCACAT
Source organism: Pyrgilauda ruficollis (assembly GCF_017590135.1). Taxonomy (NCBI): domain Eukaryota; kingdom Metazoa; phylum Chordata; class Aves; order Passeriformes; family Passeridae; genus Pyrgilauda; species Pyrgilauda ruficollis. Next base: position 8,792,585 of record NW_024527710.1, read on the forward strand.
CAAGAGCATTCTATACAGTGGAAAGATTACAAAGCTTGTAGGAACTAAAACCTCAGCCTGTTACACCCTTATGAGAGCTGCCTTCTTGTCAAGACAAGTTTTATGCAGGGATTATGCATGAAATGTGAGCGACGGTTTTGTAGAGCAGCTCGGTGGAGAGTCCCTGAGAAGAGAATCACATCCTGGTGCAGTTGGTTTGTGGTGGAAGTAGAGTAAAGCCACTGCGACAGTGGCTGTCTTCGACTTGATTTTACAGCAATAAATCCCCCATCACTGTCATAGGCAACTTCTATAATGAGAGTGACACAAAGATTTTGAAGATGAGAATTCTTTCGCTCTTTTCCTTTATAAAGGAAACAGCATTAACAGAGGCTCCAGTGGCTCAGGATGTATGGTGACTGTAACGGCAGTGTGTAAAGAGGCTTATACTTGCCACCAATAAAAAAGTGGCTTTTAAAGGGAAAATCCAATATTGCCAAACCAAAGATGCCTACTAAAAGTAAAAAGGCACCTTTCAGAAAGAGGAAGCCGTCATAAAACAAGGAAACTTGGAAAGGGCATGAATTCTGGGAAGTTGAATGTGAGGATGAAATAGGAAAGTCTGCTTCCGAGATTGAACATCATCTTATTAACGGATGTAAGGAAAAACCACCATTGAAACCTTTTCCAGATAGATTGGCTTCCAGGTGTAAAAGGAGCATTTAATAAAGATCGGAAGGAAAATGTTGAAACTAAACTGTTTCTTTGCCTGTGAGAGGATTGTAGAATGATTGTATACCTTCGACCCTTTTTCTTAGAGAAGACTTCTCTGAGGAACTGTCTCAAATTGAAGTGTCAGTGGAATAGGATTTGTAATTAATTCATGAAAGGAACTGTAACAAATCATCAGGACCAGATGGTATTAAATCAAGATTTCTAAAAGCATTTGAATGTGAACTTGATGAGCCTCTGACTCTGGTGTGTAACCTATTACTTAACTTGGCCTTGATGGCAAAGAATAGAAGATTACAAATGGGATGCCAGGATTTTTTCCCTTTTTTTGTCTTTTCTTTTTTCCTTCAGAGCTTGATGAGTACTGCAAGGAGATGCAGACAGTAAATGTACAGGGCATATTGATAGAAACTGTAATAAAGAATAGACTTAATGAGAACGTGGGGAAGAGTCAATATTAGCTCTCAGAGAGGAAAGTTGTTTGAAGGAGCCTTGCAAGTATGTGGGTGTAGGCGAACAAGCTGGCACGGCAGGCGTAGCTTTCCAGGAAGGTTACCAGAAGGTCCCTGCTAAAATCACTTAACATTGCAGAACTTCCAGGTGGAGCCTCTTCTTGACCAGTCAGCAGTGAGCTATAAGCTCTGTGCAGTTAAGACAAAATATGGACAAAAAAGGTAAGAAAAAACATGATTTGTTATTTCTAGTAGTTTGCTGACAAGGAAGCTTGTCTCTGATTCCTGCACTGACACTGGAGTTCTGAGACAGGGGTTTGAATGTGCCGGCAGGAATACTTTAAAACTCAGAGCAGTCAGATGTTCAAGCAGAGAGAACTAAAGGAGGGTGGTTAGTGCCTGTTAGATCCTGTAACATGAAAAATCCATAACTGACAATTGTTAAAACTAATGCAGAGAGATTTCTTGGTACTGCTACTGTTTTTACAGTTCACTTGCTGTAGGCCACATCGAGAGCAGGGGGCTTAGCTGCACTTTCAGATCTGGTGTGGCCCCCAGATGATTCTGGCTGGCTTATGCTGGCAGCAACTTGGTTAATACAGCAGCATTACAGGAGAGCACAGTGGGTTGTACTTCTTTCGCATGCAGGTATATAAATACCTATTTTCTTCTCAGGGTTGGAAAAGAGAACATATGGGTTCCCCTCTGGGTATTGTAGTCTTAACTTCAGGTTCTGCAGTGCTTGAGGTTATTTGAATAAAAATATTTAAAGGAAAGAATAGAAGCCTTTTAGAACATGTGAATCTTGAGCATTATGACAAGATAATGAACATCTAGATTGTTGAAATTATTCCTTTTTTTCTGCCACATTCATGAGGTTTAAAGTAAAATGTTCAGAGGCTGCAGAGAGGAGAGGAAACAAAGATGGCATGCTCAAGATTAGGAATTCACATTCCCATGCTTACCTATTTTCTTGGTGTGAAGAAGTGAAAATGGGTTTGAGCTGCCTGTCCAAAACCTGTTTGGATGTTCTGGCAATAGCTGTCTATTTAATGCTCTATTTTAGACATTGCATGTCCTGGCTTCCTTCCCTTGCTTCTTGTTATGGTTGAAATGTTGCTTTTGATAATCACTGTATTGGGCATAGAGCAGTTCCTTCAGATGCATGTGTTGTTCCTGTTGCACAGGAGGGGTGTTACACGTTATTATTCTATACTGGTGTGCAGAGGAGGGACTGCAAATGCTGGAGCGTTTATTAACCATTCAGCAGCACTTTCACTTGAGGTTTGTGATAGAATTTGCCAGCTCCTATAGGACCACTCTTACTTAGTATTTCTGGCAGCGTAGATTTGCTTTTGTTACAAGAAAAAGCTCACGGAAAGCAGGGGTGTATTTACAAAATGAAAAGTGTTTCATCATGGTGTCTGCAGCTTATAAAAGGCTTCAGGGACTGAATGCATGCAGGTCTGTATAGGAAGCAACCTTACCTGGAATGGTCTGTATCAGCACAGGTTGTGGTGGGGCTTTTCCCCCTCATTTTCTGGATCCTGACTCCAACTTTATGCTGTTTACTGGACTGGTTCAGCCTGGGATGGCTTCTGGATTTTAAAAAATGTTCAGGAAAATGTGTTGTTCAATAAATGACAATTAATGTAGATTATTCATTTTTTTGTTTATATGCAATGTAAGGGCTTCACTATCTTTGTACTGGAAATGCATCATTTTTGTGCAGAAGATAATGATATGCATCTTTTGCTCCTCTCAGGTTCAGATACAAAAGACTTAATAGCTCATTTTAAGGGGCTTGCTTTTCCTTTTCATCAGTGGAACTTCAATTAGGGTTCTTTCTGAATAGAAGGAGAACTTGCACTAGTTAAAACAAGGAAAAGAGAAGTGGAAATAATTTTTATATACATCATATATTTGTATAGAGCGTGTTGACTGACGTACTGTAGAATTAATAAGGAAATATTTACATAGTAATCATTTCTGGAATTTGCTTCAGGAAAGATTTAATTTGTTTCCCTCCTACCACAAGAGATGCCAACCCGATCAAAATATGACTATATGTTTACCAACAGTAACAGATCTGCAACACAGAATAATCTTAACCAGCTTTTATTTCAGTAGAGTACAGGATTGCTTGTTTGAGGGATCGGAAGCTGTTGTTGTCACTTACCAGGCTGATATTTCCTGCTCACTGACATGCCTTTTCCTCGGTGCTGCGTGGGGGGCACTGGAGGGGCTTGCGGGGGCAGCCTGCCTGCGGTGGCTTTGGCCACTCCAGCAGGGCTTGCACACATGCAGGAGGCCATCTTCTCTCCCCTGCTTGTGTGTGACTGTACTGAATAGATTTTAGTCCTTTACAAATTCATTTTAATTCCTCATAGGAGTTATGGAGGCTTGTAGAGGCTAAATAGCTCTTCTTTTACTACAGGGATGCTGTTAGGTTTATTATCTTATTTTCAGCAGAAAAAAAAAAGCGCAAAAAGCACTGAATTGTCAGGAGTCCACATGTGCAGAACATGCCATCCAGGCTGCCCTGGTGTTCCCAGCTGTTGATGTGTGAGTTTTCTTGTGTGAGGGAGATATTTGGTTGCATTATCTGGGAGTTCTTAGAGCACTCTGAGTGAGGCAATGCATCTGTAATGGTTACTCCTTAAATCAGTTATCTGTTGGAGCACTTGCCTCTGGCATTAGGTTGATCTAAGGAAAGTCTCTCCATTGGATTTGAAAATTTATTTCTAAATTAAAAACAAAATAATTTAGCCATGAAGGAAAATGTGTCATTCCTTGTGCCCTCATCTTCATGTTATTGAAGTGCCTGTAGTGAAGCTCAGATTGAAAAATGATGTTGAGGTCAATGTCAGGAGCTAGAATTTAACTGAAGAAAAACATTCAGGTAGAATTTATTGGGGAATTAAGAAATACTTCTGACCTTTCAGGTTTACAGAAGGCGCTGGGTGACACCACAGGTCTTACTTATTTTTGGCCTGCAAAGTAAAACAAATCTCTTGTTATTCCTGCTTGGTCTCTTTTCACAAACCTTCTTTTAAAATTGAACTGGTGTCTGAACAGCAGTTTCATTGATATTTTAGGAAGAGAAGAGGATACAGAGAGCTGTGTATTCACTTACCTGCTTCCTGTATGATCTGGTTCCTTCACTAGCTGGCCTTCCCAGTTTACCAAGCACCATTATTCTTTCACCAAGGTATGTGCTGAAGAAGCTTTTAAAGAGAAAAGCAATGCCAGTGTCACACCAGAATTTTCCCTGTTTCGTGCCCTTTTACCAGTATATGTCACATCTGGTCCACTACTTTTGCAGGCAATTGCATCACAGCTTTCCTTGTCATTGAATCAAGTGCCACTTAAAAAAATCTCTTTGCTTGCTTGTCCTGGGGTGATGGTGTGGTCTGGTACACTGTTGCTTGCTGAATGGGTAAAGCATTCACAATAAACAAAAAAACCCAAAAAACAACAACAACAACAACAAAAACCCACAAGAATATGAAAAAAGGAAAACATTTTTAGCCTAAATGTTTTCAAAGATCCTTCATCTCTAAGGTCTTGTTTTGAAGTAAGGTTTTGTGTATGTGAGTGACCAAGACTGTGCTGAGCCTCGTGTAATGTAAGCAGCAAAAGTGCTTCTCTGGAGCTTTTCCCTGAACTGTGTAACTTACTTGTCCTCCATCTAATATACCAAATTTTTACTTTCTTAATAATTTTATACATGAGTGTTCCAGAAATTCTTTTTGTTGTTTTCTCAAGTGCATAGTTTTGTGTGTAGTACTAAGTATTTGGTTCTATTATTTGTTATTTGTTCTTAAATTTACAATATTGTTGGTATGTGACAAATGTTGTTCTCTAGACTGACATTTAGCAAACTTGAGTAGTGTTTTCTTTTTGTCTTCAAGTTGTTTTTATTTTTGTATATATATATATTTATATATATGTGTATATATATGAAATTATAACATATGTGTCTCAGGATAAACCCTTGGGGGAAAAAAATCTATTAGTAACCACTACAAACTCTCTTTTCTTGTGAGTGAGTTTGACCTTTTAACTTTAGCCTTCTTCTTTATTTGTCTTACAGTTCTCATATTGTGGGGTTTTTTTTATTTTCTCCCACTAAATTGGTTATTTCCTACATAACATTGCAGGGTTGTTTTCTGATAGCTGGATAATTGAGACCTGCCACATTATGTTTAGAAAATACTCTGTTTTATTTGCAAAACATACTGGCAAAATGTGGCATGAATTATTGCTGGTTAACCCAAGATATGTCTTATCCTGTTTTTTTTTTTTTTTCTTTTCCTGTAGGTCTCTAATTATCTGTCTTTTGAAATGTTTTAAAACATTTCATTACTCCTGAGATCAAATCAGCCAACATTTAGATAACAAAATTAGTTTTTAGGTTTTTTTTTAAACAGACATTTGCATTTGCTGTTCTGTAATCCTCTGGTACCAGTCTACCTTGATGTATTTGCTATCAGACCTGCAGTAATCACACCCCATGTGAATGTTTGAAAGGCTTTTTCTGGGTCCCAGATGTGCAGTGCATTGAGGGTTGTAGAGCTGGGCTTACCTCTGGTTACAGTAATTCCCTGAGTGCCTTCAGCATTCTGCTTTCATCCCCCCTTTCTCGTCGCAGTTGCAGTCACTGAAGGCTGATGTAAACCATCCAGGTGGTTTTGGATAATTTATCCATGCACTGAGCAACACAGTTTTCTTCCAGTTTGCTCATAGGGCTTGAGAAAGAACCACTTTTAGTCCATCCCCTCAGTGCAAAAGAAACCGAAACTTAGGCAGTTGCCATTTTGTTCTTAGGCTGGTTATTCTTTGTCCATCATTGCTTTTCTCCATTTTCATTTCACTTTCTTGCTTGTTCCCCCAGTCTCTGTGGAACAGCTCTATTTGCAGCAAGGTGTGGAACCCTTCTTTCAACAAGTTTTTCACTGGTGATTAGGATCAGCATTCCAGAGAACTTTTACAGCTTTGTTCTAGAGAAATGCCAAGTTTCCTCTTAATAGAAAAGTAACAAGTAAACTTGCCTTGCAAGCATGTACATGTGCATACGTGAGTACCTGTACAAAACTGAGTGCTGCAGGAGCCTGAAATAAAAACACTTTAGTCCAAATGTGCTGCAAAACTTATTTAGGGATAAAGAATGTTTATAGCCAACCTAGCATCCATTGGTGTAGCCTGCCTGCTTTTTTAATCTGATTTACCTTTCCCATGGTTGTGCAGATGCTAAACTGGCAGGAGGACATTGACATCTTCAGAATATGAACTGTAGGCTTAATTAGGTGGCGGCACTGAGCTTATCTGACAGAGGAGCGGTTCTCAGGGTGTTTCTTGGTAAGTTAATGTACAGCACATTGAACCTTTGAAGCATGGCTCTACAGAAGGCCTCCAGTGAGAATACATTCCTAATTGCCGGCAGCACTGGTTAACAGGTTGTCTAAGCAATTTAATGGCCCAACTTTAGAATAGCTTTAATATATTCTTGTCACCCCATGTGAATAAATTGATATACTGATGAAGATAAAGCTGCCTCATTATTCAAATATTGATAGTAGTTTTTTTTTTCCCTATTATCTTTCTGTTTTTATATTCTTTTGAGCTGCTATGCATATTCATGTTCATAGCCAGTCAGGGGCAATAAAGAACTGAAGAAGGTCTTTCTCCTTGTCCAAGGAAGTAAATATTTGCTAACTTGAGATAAGCAAGAAATAGTATTTTATTTTCATAAAGAATGAAGTCTCCAGGATTTATTTTGAAACAAGGCATACCTTGCCAGCAGACTTTCAAGACAGTGGTGTAATGAGTAGTATTTGGCTGGGTGCCATATTATATATATTTTGCTCAGAACCCCAGATTCAGTGTATTACAGATGATATTTTTTGGAGGATGAGCATTCAGTAATAAAAAGATTCCAGAACAGAGATTTTATGCGTAGTATTTTTAGTTGCAGTTCCTGGTGCTTGGTGGTTATTTAGTAAATAGTGGAGGTTTATCTCTCCACCTGTGATGTTGCAGTGTCAAGTTTTAGTGTCACTGATGGTGGTTTTCTTTTGGTGGTGACCTTACTCATCTTGGAGAGAGGTTTGGCACTGCAGTGTCAGCCCTGGACAAGGTTTGAGCTTGGATTTATAGGATACGGTTCCCTCCATCTGCCACTGTAGCATGTGACAGACACCATTACTAGTCCTTAAACAGCTGTCTTACCCTGGAAGAACAAATCAGCCACAGTGAAGTGTGCCTTCTGGGAAGACGAATGTGGTCATGGAAAACAACTTGAACTTGTGATTAGTTTTGCTTGTTTGTTTGTTCCATGCTTTGAGTATTATGAGTTACATTGCTAAGTGTCGTACTGCACTGGAGATATGCAATTGATTTTTACCTAATTTTTATTGAGGTAGTATCCAAAATGGAAGATCTCTTCTCTCAGTGTTCTCTTAATGCAGACTATCTCACTAGGTTTACAAAACTGTTGGTGGTGATAAGAAATGAGTTCTTGCAAATAAAAATCTACAAATTTAATTTGGAGGTTTAAATCTGCAAAGGAGGAATGAGATGAGTGGGCAAGGTGCTCACAGAAGTCTGTGGTTCCCTAGATTGCTTTGGTAAAGAGGCAGGTGGCCTTTAGGTAAGGCAGGGAGAAACCTTGGTGAATGCAGTTCTCGTTGAAAATGCGGTGAAAGTGAGTGGCTATAATTCCCCCTTTCTAGACTAGCTGTATCCTCCCTGCCTTTAGTGAAGGACCTTTGTGTTTTGGCAGTATGGGAATGGCTAAACAAACCAAGAGGACTTGAAGGGTTTGTGTGAGTTCTTGCTACTTGATCACTTGCAACAATTCTTTTTCAATTGTCTAGAAAATAGTAAGAAGGTAGATGGCTTATTATTCCTTTGCCACAAATTGTTAATGTTGAAGATTATAAATTATATTACATTATGCTAGTTAGGGTTCATGTTTCAAAGCATGTAGCTGCTTCTCAGAACTATTTAAGTATTTACTCCTTGAAGGAGAGAGCTCCTGTGGTAGCTACTATTTCTCTTTATTTGCTCCCTGCCTAGAGGGATTTTTCAGTAGTTAGAGAACTAACTAACTGTGTCTCTGACTTGAGGACTTCCCACTCTTGCCTTGATTGCTCATTGTATTTCTTTGTTGCATCTTGTCTATATTAGATCATAATGTCTTCAAGACAGGAACTGTATGGTGGAAAATCCAGGATCATGGGGTATGATCTTGGTTTAGGATCTTCAGGCAATATTTAAATACAAATAACTAGGCTTGAAAGCTTTTTAACTTGTGATCTAAACTGTTGCAGGGCAGCAGTTTACATTCTGCTTGAGCTTAGCAATATACAGTCAAGTTCAAACAAGTTGGAAACTGACTGTCCTGACTTACAGCTCTTGCTTTGTAATTTACCTGCTTTTCCAGTCTTAACCAAACTCTGTTATCAGCAAATGAGGCGCAAACAGGTATGCTAATACAATATTTATTTGGGGATTTTAGTTACAGGAAAGCCAGAGAATTCCAATATTTCCAGAGGTAGTTTCTTCACTGTAGTACAGCTCTTCACAGTGGGATTTTTTTTATATGCCGAATATGTAGTAGTTCACATTCAGATGCTGTAAAAGCAGCAGAGCTTTATTTAAAAAACTAATTTCTTCCTAAGGGTAGGCACTTAAAAATTGGACCACAACATTCAGTTTTATGCACATGTTAAAGCGTAGTAAACAGCGGCACTATTGCATTCTGTTTCTCAGATGATCAGATAATGTAATTTTTAATAACTTGTCAACTACCAGTAGCAGACAGCTGTGTGCAATTTGTATGGGATCCTCAAAAGTCTTCATAGTGGAAAAATGTACAATAAAATATCTGTGCAACATGCAATGCATTATTTAACATCATAAAGTGCCGTAATGCTGCAAATTTACAGCTGTCTATAAGGCACATTAATAGGATGGTAAGTTACCTTCAGAATGAATTTTTCTGGCGTGGGAGCCTCTCTGTGCAGATCCCTGTGCCTCTTTCCTGGGAGCAGAGCAGGTGCCAGGCTGAGCCTGCTGCCAGCACCTGTGGAATCAAGGCACATTAGGATTTTTTACACTTTAATTCATTTCTGTGTCCACTGATCTTGTGGTGATTCTGAGGACAATGAAAAAAAAATCTAAATAGAATTTAACAACCTCCACTGGTGCAGCTGGTTGTCCTTACTCAAAAGTCCATTTTCTGTTGGTTGATAGGTTGTCTTATCGGGAATTAAATTTTTCAGCTGAGGAAGCCATCTAACTGAAAATGGAAGAGAAACGGGGTTAAGGTTAACTGAACTGTTAAAAAAAAAAGCATTAAAAGCATTCTGTTGGCTTTCCTATGGGAGGAGTTGGGTCATCACTTGACTTGCGTGGGGAAACATTTGGTGCACTGAATGTTACTGAAGAAATTACTGTGTTTGACAAATTTGTATGTAGGGTAAGGTTGAGTAAAGTCATAAACAGGAGACCAATTAAGGGACATCTGAAGCAGTTTTTATGTGAAATTTAATTTAAAGTTCTGTGAAATGGACGGTGCTGCTACAACACAATTTGTTCTTGCAGCACTAAGGGTGTCCTTATGGCCAGCCTGATTGGTTTAGTGACTAGTTGCTGAGTTTTAATACTGGGAGAGCAGGCAGGATTGTTATCAAATAAACCTGAAGTGAGGCACTGAGTCATGCAGGCGCTTATTGGCTGTGGTGGAGCTTCAGTCATACCTGGCGGCAGGTGTGGGGGTGTTTTGGGGTGAGGATTTGAGACAGAGGTCTCCTTTGCCTACTGGCCATTTATTTGAGGAGAAAACTGAGCTATGGGTTTGCTGGTGGTTCTTTATTTTTTTGGTTTTCAGCTTGATGTGGAACTTTGAGAAAGAAGGGGCCTTGGGTGGGGGGGAGGTTCGTGATACCTGAAGGCAAGACAGTCCTCTGGCCTTGGTGTGTCGTGTCAGGTGTACTTTGTTGGGTTAATACTTGGCAATTTTTGTCCCCCCTGCTGGGGTTTTCAATACTTCTTTGTTTGTTTGTTTTTCTTTTTTAAATACTTCTTTCTTCTGTATGTTTGGGAATGGATGAAAGCAGGTTGGATAATAAGAGGTAGCCATAAAACTAAGGTAATAAGCATGTAATAGATTGAGGTTTAAAGGAGTGAGGAATTGTAACCCCCTTGGAAGCTTTTCAGATGATCATGTTGTTTTCTGGCACATTTCAGCTGTCTATTCCAGGATTAAATTTCCAAATGACTGTATAAGCTATCTTCATGTCTTTTTAAAGGATGGAATTACATAATTAAAGATATCTTGACAGAATGTCACACCATGTTTATATATAATTTTCTAAATGTGATTCACCCAGGGTGTGAATACAGCTATGAAATTGGCCAGGTAGATAGCTGAATAGTTCAGCATGAATTTTTGTATTATCACAATTAAAAGGAAGCAAGTTTTGGGGAAAGGTGGATTGTTAAGGCTTGATTTTGTTTTGAATGCCAGAGAAATCCAGTATGTTATTGAAAAAGAAGGAAGTAATAGGGCCCTGGGAGATCTTAAATGTGAATATTAGCAGGATGTTTCTGGGTGAAATCCTTCCAAAATGTGAGCTGTGTCTTGGTGTTACTCTGTAATTGCCCCTTTGTTGGCTATCTGGGAGAGATCACAGGGCTGAAATTATTACTTTGGCTTGCACGGAGCCTAGTTTGGGCTCTTTCATTGCTATGTTTGCTTTTTAATAAGTAATTCACTCTGGGAAATTACTTCTCCAGATCTCTGAAATTGGTGAGGGGAAGACTGAGAATTAGGTGTAACATATAAAGATGTGAAATTGAGGCTGAAACCTAATATCCAGAAAGGCTTTCTGTTAGCATAGAAGAAATGGAGTTAAAGCAAATATAACTTGAAAGTTGTGTTAAGGAGATGGGGGGGAAGGAGAATACTTTGTGAGGTTCAGGAGCACCACTTGGACCACTGTGTTTGAGAACAAGAGTGCTGCTTGCCCCTCAGTTTTGTTCTGACTTTGAAGACAAGTAATTTCAAAGTAGTGTCGAGTCTAGTGTAGCAGACTTCTAGGTTATTTCCAAAAAGTACAGGACAGTTTTATGACGTCAAATTGTTCATTTGCTACTCCTGTTGTTAAACTTGGCTTGTATTCAATAACTGAATCCATAAATGTGAACATAAGTAACCTTCCTAAAATGCTGCCTTGAAATCTATTTTGAATTTGCATTTGTCTTTTTGATAAAATGGTGAGTTTGTTGAGAGATTTCTCATTGGTATAAGCTTATTAAAAATATATATATATATATTTGTGAAGTTGCACTGTGCTGTTTTGTAATTACTAATATTATGAAGTAACATTCCAAAGCAGTAGGAGGTTTTGAGAGTTGTCTTCCTTTATCTGTATTGAATTTATACACTGTCATCCTGGTGGGATAAGAGACAGAGATCCCATTTTCTTCCTTACATGTGCAGTTCCAGCATATCTATGCAGGATTTTAAAAAACCTTTTCTAGCAGTATCTGTAGTGCTGTTGGAGTTTGTTACCTAATGCAGTGCAAGGAGTTTACCTCAAAAGCAGTCTCTTGTTATCGTAGAAATTGGTTGCAGTGAAAAGGCATAAATATTGAGAAGATAACTTTCTGGCTGGATAGTGGGAGGAAGCCTTTTAAGCCTTTCTATTTACCTTCAGTGTTTTGAACTGCACCGTTCGGATAGTGGGAGTAAGCAGTGGTTGGTAAAGAGGAGGCAGAGCTTGGCGTTACCTGCTTTCAGGTGAACATAGACTGATCCCTGTGTGTATAATTTGGTTTCACCAAAGATTCGAGTGTAGTTTTCCTACAAAAAGTAAAAACCCAGGAGGTTGGTCAATGAGTTAAGACTCATCCAAAGGTATGTCAGTGGGAATTGTTGAAGAAGGAAGTGATGCTTGGCCAGCTCCAGTGGTTGAGTGAGGACTGGACAGCATGTGGGTGAGGTGACCTGGTGTGCAGTCTTGCTTGAGATTTGACAGGCCTTCTGTCAAAATATGTCAGTATCCATCTTTGTGGAATAAAAGCAGATGCTTTTGACTGCTTAAAGAGCAATAAAGTTGAACCATATACAGCTGCAGTGTCAGTCTGTCCCAGGCCTTGTCTGTCCCCCGTTGCGTCTGGGGTCTGGGAGTGTGCCCTCGTACAGGTGCGGGGACGAAGGTGCTACCCTGGGCATTCAGTATTCCTTCTGATCAGCACTTCTATGTGCAAACACAGTACAAATATTAAATTACTCTTTGTTTTATTTTGTTTGTTAAATATTTGCCTTCACAATGCAGACAAATTGCTGCTGGCACAGCTATTGTCTTCACAGGGTTACTCTGGGGATGTATCTGACAGATCTCGATTGCGACACATGGAGGAAAATTCTGAGTGGTCTCCTCTTTCAGAAAATGCAAAAGCTTTTCACTTGATTTTGTTGTATTTAATTAAAATAAATACACCCAGAGGCTTGAGCAATTGCTGGATGTTTAAAAAATAGAAATAGGAAGATTAAACAATTGAAAAAAACATTATAATGCACAAACGTATTATACAAAATGTATAAACTTATGTTAATAGCATGATAAAAATTCAGGAGAAAACTGGCTTGAATATTTAAAAGTGTATCTTTAGATCCATTGCCCTTTAGATCCTGTGCCCTCTTTCAGTATTACTTAATCTTTGCAGATATATTTTAAAATATTTAGATAATTATATTTTATATTACCTTGTAAAAAATTGTGTTGTATTACACAGGTCCTAAGATTTTTTCTGTGTATGCATCCGATGAACTTGGGTTAGCATGCTGCATGTGCGTTTGATGGAATGCTACTGGTTTTGTTTACAGGCTTTATTGGATTAGGGGGTGATGGTTACTTTGTTACTTTCAAAGAAAAGCTGTTCCTAAAGGACATGGTTCCTGTTCTTTTATTTAAAAGTACAAGTTACATGAATCATCTGTCAGAAGTGAGAAGGAAGGTGAAAACCTAAAACTTTGTGAATGATTTCATGTCTTAAGCTGTCTGCAGGCAGAAGCAGAGTTGTGGCCTTCATGTGCCTTGGCCAGCAGTGCAGGTGATTTTGGCCTGCCCAGCTCGTGTTGCAGGATGCAGTGATTCTTGCTGAGGGATTTTATCTCTTTTTTAACTGTAAATAAAGTGAATTTTGTTTCTGTGGCCCTCAGTTGTCTTCTGGAAGTCGATTGGTGAGTGCTGCTGAGATGGAAGCAGGTGATGCTGGTGAGATGGTCTGCAGGCCCAATGGCCTGTTTGCCAGACCTGCAGAGAGAGGACTCTCACCCAACTCCCTTGCTTCTGGAGAAGAGATCATAGGCATTTAGGAAATTTGAATGAAATACTGGAGTCTTTCTCAGTATAAAAATTGTCAGCAAAGATCAGAACATTTCACCCTTTGTGCCGCGCATTGAGATCTAAGTGGCACATCTACGTATTTCAACAAAATACACTGCCTCTCCTGCCTTCACATTTACTTCCAAGTTTCACTTACAGACAGATTGCCTTTTATGTCCTTTCTGTGCACATTATGCCCGAAGGTTCCTTTGCAGAAAACAAATTTATAGTCACCAGCTGATAAAGGTCTTTCCACAGCGATCCTGCAGAAACATTTTTGGATCCGTCCTTCCCGTTGTGGTGGCATCGCTCAGCTGTCCCTCGCTGGAGGTGACAGTCTACCTGCACTATTTAATGCTGTATCTTTCCATTGTAATTTTTCAGACCACATCAAGGAGAAACTGAAATTAGTAAATGAAGACCTCTTGAATAACTTGTTGCAAACTATTTTGCTGACTTGAGCTAGGCAGTCTCATAAAAATGCTTTTTTCAAGGAGGAGCTACAGGTTTATTTGGTTGTGGGCAACCTTTGTATATGTGCTCAAATGCATACACGTGTGTGTGTGTGTGCATGTACAATATTTACTCTTCAAAACTGACATTCAAGCAAAGAACAAATCACTTGTGTTCATGGTGTGCTACTGTAGTTTGATGCCAGTGAGTGCTGGAGATTTTTCGTGGTTAGCAGTGTCATTGTTTGCTGAAGTAAGCCCATGTTTTGGTAACATTACTTTCAGGTTTTGCAAACTGTAATCAGTTTACATATGCAAGCTATTCAAGTTTTTAAAGTCTATCAAATGTGCCATTTTACATGCTTCCTTCTTTTTGTGAATAGAGGTAGGCAAATGAAAAATAGCCTAGCAATCAGAAATTGTTCTTCACAAACGGCTAGTAGTGAAAGTGGAGATGAAAAAATACTTTTAAATAGCAGGGGTAGTGTATGGTATGATTAAAAATAAAAAGCCAACTTTTTTGTCTAGAGTTCAGTTAAATTGAAAAAAAGATCTTTGTATATAATGAAACAAAACTGCTTTTGTCTCCCGTGTTGCAGCATTCAGAGTTAAAAAAAAAACCTAAAAAACAAACCCACAACAACTGATTTGCTATAATTTGCTGAATTCTGCGTCTTGATATTTTGCAAGAACAAAATATTGTCTAATACTGAAGTAAGAACTCTGGCTACGCCTTTATTGTGTTAATGAGTTTAGGAAAAAGTACTTCAAGGTTTTGCTGAAGCTTATTCACTAACAAGATGTATTGTGATGACTTGAATATCTTAATAGTAAATTTTTCATCTCTTTAATAAGGAGGAAATGTAAAGAGTATTATCAAAATAGTCTGTCTGACATGCAGAAAATGTTAAACTTTATCGCATTGCAACAAAAACAAACTCATTTATGGCCACACAAAAAAAATTATTATGTCCTGTGTTTGCCTGCTATAAATTTGATTTATTCCTCTAGTAATTACGGCTGCTGATTTTGTAAAAGTTGAAAACATTTCTTTTCTCCAAGCTTAACAAGACTTCTGCGTTACCACTGCTACTGCATTGCAATACTTTGAACTTGCTTAGCAGACATGACAAAAGGTTTTAATTAAAATACTAGTGAGATAAAAAAATATCATTTGTCTACATTAACTTTGTACGTTTCTCATAATTCTTTAATTCTTGTAATAAAGGAAAAATACCATGACAGTGATAAGAAGTTGTCCTCACTCCTTTCTCTCCCTCATCAGTAGGAGATAGTGTTGGAGCTCTGGGATGTTTTGCTTAATCCCACTGCAGGCTCTGAAGTATCATTCAGATGTTCCTTGTCGGTGCAGGATGAGGAGTACTTAGAAGGCTTCAATTCACCAGCAGGAGCACAATCCCAGCATGGATAGGGATATGCTGAAATCTGTTCAAGCACCCCAGCCTTCCCAGCTCCCAAGTAATTGTAAAATAACTCACTCTTGAGTTTTATCCCATCTGAGTATTCAAAAATTAAAAGCTATCAGCTGCAAAACCAATAGGATAGCTCAAGGACCTTCATGAGTATTTCTGCCAAATATGGTGATTTTGGTATGATGCTAAAAATAGAGAACATTGTCAAAGTTCATTAAATCTTTCCACTTTTTTTTTTTTGCTACTTTGTAATAAATATCTCATTCTCTGAAACATGATTTAAATGTTGATGTAAATCAAGCAGAAACTTTGAAGTAAATTGGTTCCTTTGATCTTACTTTGTTACATTTCTCAAAGGGGAGGTTAATTATTAGTAGTTTGGTAATTATTAGATTGCCTTGATTTTTACTGCTAAGTAGAGCTTTTGCAGTAAGGTAGCACCTTTTGTCAGCCTTCTAAGCATATGTTATAATTGTCTGGCTATGCCAAATAAGCATCCAAGTACTTCATATTTTTGGTAGTAAAATAGTTATTTAATATTGTGTGCTGAATATATAGTTGTATTGATGTCAAAATTTGAATTCAGTTAAAATTCATGAAACAATATTGAGTAGTTAACTAAGTTTTTCTTTAATTTCTTTGGTATGCAGATCAAAAGCAACAGGGCATTTTGCTTTTTGGATTGGTAAGGGAGGGCTTTCAAGTTGTAAAATAGTTATTGTATTAATTCTAAATAGTGACTGGAAAGTAGTTTTGGCCCCAGAAAATTTTGTAAATGGTAGATTTCATCCTCTTGCTCTAAATGTTTAGATTGGCTAACAAAAACAAAACTTCATGCTATGTTATTTGTTAATTGATTTCTTCTTTTGAGCAAAACAAGTCTTTGAATTGAATTAACTGGATAAACTGAAATTAGGAAAAAAAGCTATTTCTGCATCAGTCAAAAGGTCAATCATTATTTAGAGTTGGTTTAGTGCCTTAATTTCCACTGTTTAACCTGCTGATTTGCCTTTCTTGAACACATGGCAAGCAGATGTAGGGTTTTTTTAACATATATTAAATTCAAATACTTTTGGTACATTAATTTTAATTTTATGCCTATTTACAAATATATAAAATAAGTTGTAATGCTTTAGGAACATACACCTAGTTTTTATTAAGTATGTTAGGGCATTTTAAAAGTATATATTTAAAATAAGCATTTATTTTGCTTCTCAAGGAAAAGTCCTTAACCATGTGAAAAGAGAAATCCATATATCTGAGAGTTTCTTTTATTCTGTGTCACTTATGTAAGCATGTGGATAAGCGTAAGGATCAAAAGAAATTAGGATTCCTTGTATTTGTATTTACAAGAAATAAGAACTCAGACTATCCAAAGGTGGCCATTGTTGCTGTTAACCATCCATCTGAACATGTAGTGGTGATGCAGCCACTATAAGTAATGTGGGAATCCATGTTGTAGTGTTGGCATTTCAGTACATGATCCTATAGATGTGAAATTGTAAGGCAAAATAGATATGTGATGCATTTATTTTGCTATTATCAGTATATTCAAATTTTGGTTCTTTATTCACACATATAAAATTGAAATACAGGCATTTCTGAGACAGAATTTTGGCTTATTTTACTAAGCATAAAACTAGAGTGTTTGTATTGTAAATAACTTTTTAAAGTGTTCTTTATTTTAATACTTTCTGTTATAGGAGATCACTCATTGGGGATTATAATTTATGATAATTTTGGTTTGGGAGTGGGGAAAGCTGTTTTTTAATTGAAAATATGCTTGTCTAGACTTCATGAGTGTATTCATCCACATTTAATATGCATCTATGATAGATGCTCTGTAGTAATGAATGTGTGATAGAGTAAATGTGTTAATCTGTGTTCACTTTAGACGCCTGTATTTCAATTTTAAGCTGCATCTCACCTTTGGTAGGGGTTGGATGTTCCAATGTAATGACTGTTGGAATTCCTGCTCCTGTCTGGGATGGCAGCATTGCTGCTCTGAAAGGAAAACACCTCTGGAAAACACGAAAAACCTCTTGGTTTGTGTGGACTAATGCTGTTTCTGATTTTTGTTACCCTTTTAGAGGATGTGAAAGAAAAAAGCCTGGTATGTTTCATAAAGGTGTTAAAGATTGATTATAGATAGATTGGGGGTTGCTGGTAGCAGATTACTGGTTTGGACATTGCTGCTGACTCTCCAATGTTAATGCATTCTTTGTGTCCTCAAGCTTTGTGTCAAAAGCCTTGTGAGAGACAGATAAACAGCATCTCTTTGGTGCAATGGAGGACGCATTGCACCAAATGCTGATGTGAGCTTGGTCTCATTCAGTGAGTTGTGATGGATTAAAACCAATCAAGAATCAAGCCATCCATTGTATTGCATTATTTTTCTAACATTTCTTAAAACACAAGGGTTTTTTCCATTACAGCGAGAATTTGCTGTCCTGTGGAGTACACCACTGGGCAAGCAAAGGAAGCTGAGAGCCATTAATCCTCAAAAGAACAATCCTAGTCCTGACTTCATGCTGTCTGTCCTGTTGGTGTCACTCTTAAGGAATTTGTTTGTAATGTAGTTGTTCACATCTCTTCATTTCTGCACCCCAGTGCTAGAGCTGTTCTGCTCTTCTGGTGTTGACTGAATAACTGTGTGCATTTCTCTTGTTCTAAAACCTTTCGAAGTTCTCTAGAGTCCCTTAAAGTCAGTTCTGTGCAGGAGTCTGCTTGATGTAGAATTAAAACTTGCAAAAGAGTAGGTGGAGAACCACTGAGAAGTGCTTGGAGTGTGCTCCTTTCTAGCCCATCCTGGACAAAGTGGCAGTAACCATTCTGTTCTTTTTCTTTTTTCTAAGCTAGGTGGGAATCGGCACAGGTTTTTCTGGGAAAACAGTATAACTGGCTTACACAATGTAGAAAGCTGAGATTTTGAGATCTTGTGTGTGGCATGAAATACTCCTTCTGGTTTATTCTTGGCAGATTCCAAGGTTGAGGTGACTGTTTGGGGAATACTTCGGATGAAAAGAAATCCGTCCTCTCTAGTACCAGTTATTCTATATGCAAGAAAAGATACAGTAGGCTGATGTATAATAGTGAATTTCTTAAAAATGTAATTCTAATCCTAATTACTAGTAATTAGCTACTCATAATTCTTGAAATATGTGTCTTTATACCTTTGATTACTTAGTAGCTAATAATAATTTGTATGCCAGTCATCTGTGTTTCCTCATTCTGTAAACCTCTGTTACACTCTTCAGGATTCTGTTCATATTACACATTTGTCTAAAAGCTCAATACTCTGAGGAGGGGAGAGGAGGTACAACATGGGAAACTATATCAGAAAGGAGGTACCTACTTTTCCTCCTGATTATTTTAGCACTGTGATGAAGAGGGCAAGTGTATGACTCTTTGGAGGAGTGAGAAAAGGTGTGAAATGAGATTTCTAGTGAAAATTAGTCTCTTCCAGAGTAACTGTTCATCTTGTTCCAAGCTAGAGCCTTGTTTTGCTTTGCATTCTGTCTTTTGAGAGAACAGTCAAGGAGCAGTATAGAGTCATACAACAACTTAAAAGATTCTAGGAAACTAGAAGGTGAGCATGACCTTACGTGTGCTTGATGCTGAAAGTCCAATCTGGTCACTTCAGTAAACATTGACAACAACTATTGCGGTTTAGTCACAGAGAGTGTTGCTCTGCAGTGTTACATGTACAGGAATAACATGTGCCGGAGTAGGGAGAAAAAGCACTTACCTTCCATCAGCTCCCTGAAGAGCTCCAGCCACTTGTTGTTCCATCAGGCTCGCGCGTGTGTTGGTCTGCCAGCCTGGCAGTGTCAGTGCTGCTGAAATAGAGGAAGGTCTTCAATCTGGTACATCTCTGAGCAGGATGACGTAGGTGCTGCCCTTTGGTACTAGCAAGATCTGTGGGCTGAATATTGATGTGCACCTCTACCCAAGTCATGCAGATCCGTGATTGTTCCCACTCCTTTGACGCTATCGGAAATGGGGGTGAGATGCACAGCGGTGCTTGGATAAAATACTAGTGTGCCAGTGGGATGTATCTGAAAAAATTTAGCCCCCCTCCCTCCAGCAGTATAGACAAGTCTTTGACTCCACATGGGTTTTGCTGATCAATATAGGAAGCACTGTAGAATTACCTTGTTACAGTAAACATGTAGCAAGTAAAACATAGGCAGGGACCTTATGGGCATCTAAAGTAAAATTCCTGGTCAAACCTTGGGTTGCCCAGGGTGAAGCATGAATTTTCCCCCTTGCCACGGGATTCTCAAAGAAGATAGAGCACATAAACAATGTTCCTAGATTTTGTACAAGTGGGAGTAGTGGTGTCATTTCTCCCTGGAAATTCTTGTAACTTACTCATCAAACTTAGTCATACCTGGCACTTGGAGGCAAGAGAGATTGTTCAGAATCTCTCAAGGAATGTTTTGCCTTATGTTGAGAGGTTTGTTTGCTTTGTGCCCAGAACTCTCCTGTTTCCAGGTTTGACCTGCTCCAAGAACCTACTATCAAAATAACTGATAATGTTTTAAAAGACAATACCAAGAAATCAAATGTTTATCAGCTCGCCCCCCATTTTTTTTTCCCCAGAAAAAAGCTGTGGATGGTTAGGCAAAGACAGGTATATGTTTCAGTAGTCCAGCTTTGGCTGAAGAAACCTGGGCAATTGATGATTTTTTTGGACTGTGCCAAGGGCTTGTCTGCCTTCCATCTCAAAGGGATCTGGAACTGAAAAGGTCATCAGAATGCTGATACTCGGGGCATCTTTCTGGTTATCCTGGGTCTTAGTTAAGCCAAACATGAAATGTTATCTCCTTCAGCTCTAGAAATACTCATGTGACTCACTATAGCAAAGAGCCCTGCAAGTATTTGCCCAGTGCTGCCAGAAGAAATGACATGTCTGTGAAGTAGTGTTGTATTCTTTCTAACTTGCTTTGTGTGTAAGGATGCTGTGTTGGATGGCTTAGAAACTCCAAGCCTGTTAGTGGACATTCTCGCAGTAGTAGGCAGGAGCAGGGTTTCTTCTCAGCCACATGCCTGGGATTTCTTGAGTGCAGCCTTTTGAGCCCTTCTGAAGCACGTGAGACTCCACTATACAATTGTGGCTTGGTTTGCCAAGGTCTAACTAGCCCTTCATGTGAATCATGCTTTGTGTTGTCTTTTGTGTTTTGTAGAGATTGAAGACTGAAGCAATAGCTGAGCTGAGAGCTCCCTTGTGACACAGAATTGGATTTTTCATAGAGAGAAACTGGCACTTGAAATTATAAAAGATGAATTTTATTTTTATTTTAATTGTTCTGTCCTTGTGCCCAGCTCTGTTTTACACTTTAGGGGAACCATGATATTCTTTAGATATCTGCAGAGTTCTTGAATAAATTGATGTAGAATTTGGAAAACAAACTGACTTTGTTTATTATCAAAGCAGAAGATGCCTCAGTACTAACTCTGTCTGCATAGCTAAGACCAGTATAGCTCAGATGTGTTCAAATCAAATGCTTCTTCATCTTCTTAAATAAGTTTTCTCACTGATTTGCAGAATATCAGCTTGATTCTTTATTATACAATATACAACTTCTGTGAACTAGATAGTCACCAAAGGTAACATTAGACACTGAGCAAATAATTGTTTCCTGTCACACTGCATTAGTAACTGGGAAGAAAGTGTTTCCTAATTTGTATTTGTGCAGAACTAAATATAGCTCTAGTGAAGCTTAACTTCAGCTCCAGCCCTTCAAGTCCCTAAGAAATTGAGTACCGTGTTTGTCAGTCACTGGAAAAATGACTCTCTGTGTCTGCGTATGCTCCTTGCCCACCCACTTTCCAGTTTTATAATCTTCGAGACTTGAATGTGAGGCTGTCCAAACTCTGAGAAAATCCTGATAGTCCTGGGTTATTGCTGTCTGCAGGAACTATGGCAGAAATTTTTTTCTATTAGGAGTTTGAGGATATCAAGCCCTGACTGCATTCCCCATTCCATATTTAGCAATTTAACAAGGTTAAATTGTCCTGCAGTTATGTTTTCCAGCAAAAACTGCTCTGACTTTTCATCTAAAATCTGAAATTTATTAGCTCTTCTACTCTAGTTGTTCTGTAGAGCTGATAGCCTGGTGCACAAGATCTTAAACACCGCTTCAGAAGTATTCTGATTGGGTTGTACCAGTGAAATCATGCTGGTAAGAAAAATCTGACATTACAGGGAAGTGTATTGAATAGATTGTATCTCCTCCCTGGAAAACGTACAGGTTTGTGTCTGTGCCTTGGTATTGAGTCTGGCAGCTGTGGGATAACAACCTTCGTGCTACATTTGCACTGAAAAGGCAGCGCTGCTTCCTGAGGTATTGGAAACGCCAAATGGTGCATTTCAGAGCTTGAGTCTTTCAGCTGGAATCTGTGAGGAGAATGCTTCAGGTTCATCTCTTCCAGTGAGCCTAAGTTTGAGCCTCAGGCTCAAAATAGTTCTATTCTTTTTTTGTATTAATTTGAATTCATCAAGGTAAGCTCATCCTCCCTGACTGTCTCTCAGCTGGACACTGAGCAGGAGGGGTGTGTTTGAAAGGTCTGAGGGATCTTCCATCCAGAGTTTGTAGAAAACAAGACAGTACTTCATCATTTAACTGTGTCACTTCAACCTTAAGTGTACTCCTAACTTGTGCATTTTATCCGTGCTCTGCCCAGTTCCATCAGTGCTCTCTGCCCAACTTTCTCTTGTTATCTGTGATGCACATAATTAGGAGGAGGTTGTTGCTGGTGGGGAGGAAGAGGAATCCCATATTGGCTGGCTGTCTGCACCTGTACCTCTTACTACAGAGAGATCCTTTGAAGAAGTGATCTAAAGAAACCCAAAGAAAATTGCCAAGGTTTGTAACAGCTTTCCTCCTGGCAGTCTGCAGTTTATTTATACTGTAGGATGTGACAGGCAATTCCTGTGCCTCAGCTCTGTCTGAAATGTGAGTGATCACTGGAAATGTGAGTGGCTGCATTAGCAGCTTTCTTCCCTCCATTGGGAAGAGAAGTTTTGAGATTGAGCTCTCCCCTCACTGAGATCTTTGAAGTTTGGATCTTTAAAATCATTCTCCACGCCAAAGACCTAGTGCAGTTGTCATCCTTCCTGTCTAAGGACTGGACCAGCCTCTTGTCAGAGGCCATTAAAGCTGCTCGTTTCATCCACCAGAGAGGTCAGCAGAGAAAGACATAAGTAAGTAATTATTCCCTTCCTCTCCTCCCAGTAGCTGAGTGAGCTCTGGAAGTTGAAACATCATTAAATCCCTGAGCAGTGTGGACAGTCTGCAAGCCAGCCATGGAGCCCATGTCACATGGCAGAGGGAGGGCTGAGTAACAGGTGGTATTTAGAAATGAATTAATATTTGTGAATAACAATGTGCTGTTAGTAAGAAAACAATTCTGTCTGCTTGTGAATATTTATGATGATGACTTTCAGCACTGCTTGGATCATGCAATGCTTTTTCAGCTGCTGCACCTCCTCTTGTGTCACAACATTTCACACAGGGTGAAAATATTCTCCTCTGTGTGGATCCGTCCCACAGGGCAGCAGCTGGCTGAGCAACACTGTGGAGTACACACTCTTAAAAGAATATTCTCACCAGTTCAGTGTTAGTGGAGCACTAGATCCCAAACACTTGAAGTATTCTTTGCTGGTGGAGTAAGCCATATAAATTAGCTTGAGAATTCATCCCATTAAGAGCCAAACCATGCACAGAAGTAGTGCTATGTTTGAAGAGAAAGCAGGTGTTAAAGGTTGTTCTACCTCTTAATGTTGTGTATGAGTGTTTTACAGTAGATCAGACTTGCCTAATATAATCTTTGTAATGCTTTCATTTAAAAAGCTCCCTGTGGTTTGTATTTGTTGAACTGAAAAAGCAGAATCTGCTTTGTAGCTTGGTGAGGCGGGGTGTTCTATTGAACATGTGTTCAGACTGTCATTTGGGAAAGATAATAGGTTTTTAACCTCTGTCACTGTTAGACTGAGGTATTTATGGAGCTCTGTTGAAGCTGTGCCGAGGCAGGTAACCTTGTGATGCAGGTTTTTCACAGTTTGCCATTTTCTTGTGATAAGTTGTGGCTTTTCTTGGCCCCTTGCAGTGCCTCTTGCAGCGTCAGCCAGCATGGGAGCTTACCAAGAGATGAGAAATTCCTTGCTGTTGTTGATGCTGCATAGGAAGCTCATCATTGCTGGTGTTGTCTGTTCAGTAAACACTGTCTCATAGATTGAAAACTCTGCCTTGAAGAGTTCTGGAAAATATTCCTGGCTTGGCACATGGAAACTGGCAAAACCTGTGGAGGTTGTGCTCATGTTTTCAGCAGCAGAGGTGTCCAGGTGCAGCTGGAGGTGCTGGGCTCTTGTTCAGGGTGCTGCAGGGGATGTGCAGCATGGCACTTACCCTTGGCAGCCTCCCCACTGCTCCTGATGGCCTGGAGTTTAACTGGTGGGAGGAGGGAAGCTGTATGTTCTTCAGTGTGCTAAAATCCTGTTGGTACGGTCACTCTTTCATCATTTGAGGCCTCCAGCAGCCTCAGTTAGCAGATGGAGACTGCAGCATGCTGCACAGTAGAGATTCTCTCCGGTGAACTGCCATCACCACTTTTATCACTGCTGATTAATTTTTTTTTTGTTCATGTTTTATCCTCAGCATCAAGTATCTAATGTTTATATGCCCCTTCCCTGTATAAGCAGAACGTCTCCTTTATAAAGGAGTCAGTTTGGATGTCAGTTAAGACATCCAAAACTGAATCAGTGTAAAATTTTAAATATACCTGTCAGACAAATAGACACAAAGAAATTCAGAGCAGAAGTGATCACTTCAGTGTGCACAGATCCTCTTGTGGCAGGGATTTCCAGGAATGCTCAATTGCTTATTAAACACTGCTTAATATGACAGAGAGTATTTTCTAACATCATAAAATTATTTTCTTTGCTCCATATTAATAGTTTCAATGTAAAAGAGGTTTTTTGGGTTTTTTTTTTGGTTGGGTTTTTTTGTTTGTTTGTTTTTGTTTTGGTTGTTTGGTTTTTTCTAAGTGACGTGTTTCCACTTCCTGGTCTAGCAGTAGTGTCACTGTGGTGTAGCTGAGAATAGTTGAGCTGCTCCTGTTACACAGATGAAAAAAGCTACTTAAGCTTTTGGGAGAAAGAAGTTTCTAGTGAAATACATGAATGTGTACCATGAATGACTGCAACTGTGTGTTAGAACTATAGCAAATTCTATAGGGTTTCCAAGGAGTACATTTAAAAGGATGCATAAAAAGCAGTATAACAATTAGCAGCAGAGACTGATATATTTAAATGAAGTCATTAATTTAAAGTGTTGGCTTACAGAAATTTCAAGCATTTTTATGCATTTAATAAAGGGTTGCTTTTTAAGTAGCTTAAGTATCCTTCTCTGTATGCAACGTGTCCTGGGAATTAACAAGCCACTTACTGCTGGATGGATTCCACTCAGATGCAACTACCATTTCTGCAGCAAAGACTGATAAAGGGAGTGGAAAGAGCCAGTACTGAAATGGTCATCCTGTTAGTCTGGGGGAAGGGAGAAAACAAATCTCTGTAATCTCTTTTCTGTTTATTTAGTATGCTGATCTGTGCCATGGGCATCAAGGTGGATGTGTGCATGCCTGAAAGAGAGCTTTCTTCAAATTTCAGGGAGCCTGGCAGGAGGTGCTAGGGTGCTTGTCTAAAATTCTCTCCTGAGCTGAAGGTGGAAGTTGGTGATCTGGTGCTGGGGTATAAAATCCTTTCATGCTGTGAAAGGAGGAAAAATTCATGACATGTTCTAGATAAAGGAGTTTGCAGAGATAGAAGAAAGAAGGACAGTGTGGTCAAAGTTATGGAAAACATACCGAGGAGCATTGTGCATAGATACTGGCAGGGTAAGACCTCCGGGTTTAGAACAGGAGCACGCTCAGAATAATTACAGCAAAGGCTGCCAGTGTGTGCCAGAAGTAAATATAGTAGTGTAAGCACTGCTACAGAGTCATTGAAGTCAATGCTGCATAACATAAATTGCATAATATATTTATTTGTGAAGGTTATTAGAGCATAGTTTTAAATGGATCCGAGTCCTTGGTAAGGTGAGTGTATTCTGGTTCCCTGGGCTGAGATTTCCAATACATCCCAGTCTGATCTGTGGGCAAGCTGCCAGCAAGAGGGGGGAGGTTGCTGTTCCCCTCCTACCAGCTCCAGTGCTTGTCCAAGCAGCTCCTGAGCTGGT
The DNA here is from genome assembly GCF_017590135.1 of Pyrgilauda ruficollis. NCBI lineage: Eukaryota > Metazoa > Chordata > Aves > Passeriformes > Passeridae > Pyrgilauda > Pyrgilauda ruficollis. Next base: position 8,818,275 of record NW_024527710.1, read on the forward strand.
TCCACACAAAGTGCCAGGAGGAAAGGAACTGCCCTCTCCCCTCAGAAATGGAAAAAACTGCGGGGATTTTTCTTGTCCTGGTCAGCTGAGTTGTTGAGGGGATGAGGGAGAATCTCCAAGGGCTTGTGTATATGAGGGGGTAGGTGGAGGTATCTCTGAGCACAGGGGCCACTGGGCAGGCAGGCTGTTCAAGCCTCTTGTCCCACCTCAGAGCTGCAGCTAACCCTCTCCCACCAAGGCTGTGATGATCAGTGCATGATGCAGCAACCATCAGACACCCAAATTTCAGGGCACTGTCACACTCTCCTTAAGAGGGCTGAAGCTGTTTACAAAACGCGTACTTTGTAAATGATAAAGACTAAATAATGTATTCTGTGCATTTGCATAATTTTGAATCACTTATCCTTCTGAGGGCTGTAGTCATTTGGCTCATGTTAAAGGATGCTTAGCGGTGGAGTTGAGCTCAAGCCATCAGCTGTGGGTTGATTTGACACTGAAGATAGGAGGTATGTTTTTAGGGAGACCATGCATGATCCCTGTGATGTCCCTGGCTGCACAGAGCAGTGCCCTGACGGCTTAGAGGTGAGACAGGTAGGAGGCATGGTCAGTGCTGTGAAAGGTCAGGGTGTCTTTCAAAAAGGGTTTGAGACCCAGAGCAGTCAAAGTGGGACATACCTCCATGGTGATGGCATGCTGGGTCATAACCTTAGAAGGCATTAGGAGAGAAGCTTCTGCTCTGCGCTGGTTGGGATGGAGAGGGTTCCCAGCTGAAAATGCTGGAGAAACATATGTTTGGGCAGTTGCAAGGTGACAGCAGGCCTCAAGGATGGGGTTGGGCAGAAGATGCTGATGTGGGGTGATAAGAACTTGCTTGATTTGGGTGGGCAAATGAGCCCTGACAGGGAGGTGGTGTAATTCATTTTTTATTGTCAGGGAAATAAACTTCAGGGATAGGGAAAAGCTGTGTAAGCTGCTGGATCAATGTTGGCAAGAAAACAAATGGATAAAAGCTGTTCAGGAATAAGTGTTAGGCTGAAAGTTTTTTTAACTACTGAAGGAGCTCAGCCCTGCAGTTAGAATTGGATGTGGAGGCTGAGGAAGAGCACTGTCAATATATGGGGCTTTGTTGCTGTGATTGGGTTCTTGGATGTGATACCTGTTGTAGAGGGCTGAGCTAATGAACTGTAAACATCTTTCCTGCTTGCATCTGGTGGTGGATTATCATGATTGTGTCATGTACAAGGAGAAAAGGGGAAATTGTCCCTTGATGTCATGGTTTTAAAGGTGTTGTATGGGAATATGTGCTGAACTGAACTGCTTCTTCCCCAGGGTGGAGAATTCATGTCATTAAGCAAAGTTGTAATCTTTGCTGTACCTTTAATCTCTTAATGTCTCTGCTGTTTTGGTCACTTCTGACACTTATTCTTATGTTGTTTGTTTTTCCCCTAGGTATTTTTATGGCCTCTGTCACAGTGGTGTCTCAGTGTCTTCCAGGCATTTATGGATTTATTCTGAGAACGTTCCTGTGAGGTAAGGAAATATTATCACTTGGTTTTACAGACTGGGAACTGAGGCAGCGGGAGACAAAGGTTGCAGGAGTCTTGTAGCATAGCCAGCAGTCAAACACTGATTGCCAACAAGTTCGTTATTGTCCTAATCCCATACCCAGCTACCTGTCCCTGGCTTTTTTTCTTTCTTTGTCTTTCTACTTATTTGTTTTTTTCTTTTCCCTTCCCTTGTCTGAGTTTTAGTAGCAGTAAATCTGCAAGGAGCTGAGAGGACCTGTGGAAAATATGATTAGGGATACTGGTGTCCTTTTTTTAACATTGTTACTTATGAGTTGAAATTCCTTTCTAAAAATATCAGCAGATCTGTTTATGTTAAATGATTAGCATGTTTAGACTTCCACAGATAAGCTGCCGTGCCTTTTTGAGTCAGTAACTCCTTTATCCTACCTGTCTAGGCTTGTGGCTGTTGAATTCTTACCCTGCCTAAGCTAATGCCATCCCAATCACCTAAAGCAATGCCAAGAATTTCATCATCCATGCAAAGATCTGATTCATGTCAAGACAGGTGTAAAGTTTCTCAAGCACACTTATGTATAATTACTGTTTAACTTTATTTTTCAAAGATCTTTCCAAGCCAGCTAAAATGTTCAGGTTTAAGCTCCCAGATTCTCCCAGAAATTGGGTTTCAGTGCCTGATTAGTGATGCTGATCCCTTTCAAAAGTATTGCAAAGTTCCTGACACGTGTGTGCTCTGAATTACAATTTAGATCATAAAATCAAATATCATGAATAACAGCTTGAAAAATGTCTCAGTTTCCCCTTTTAAGTAAGGAATTTTTAAGTTAGGTCTCCCTTGAGTCCTTTTTTCTATTCAAGATGATATTTAAAATGTGACTTTTACTACTTAAAGAATTTTCTTAGAGTTACGGAAGTGTTACAAGTTGGAAATACACCAGCAGACTCTGACAAATATTTTTATGTATGTTAAAATCATCAAAATTATTAAAAATACAACATTGGAAAGAAATACCTAATGCCATCTTTCTAATTTCACAATCTGTAAAATACACTTACTAGATCACATTTGTGCTCTTTATTAGTGTGTATTACGTGTCCTTGTGTCTCCAAGAATAAGGCCCTAATGACTCATGAGCTGTCTCAAAGTGTCCTAAATAAAATTAAAGAGCTGACCAGTGACCTTAACAGTCAATTAGGCTATATGTCACTCAGCCCAGTATTTGTTGGGTGTGGAAGAGTAGCACAAATTCATTAGCTAAGGTGCTGATGCTTGAAACAAGCAAGATTTTTCTAACATCAGAACTGGTGTTGCTGCTTAAGTGGAGATGGAAGCACAAATTGTAGGTATGTGTGTGTGTGTGTTTGAAAGCACTCCTGATGTGGTCCTGGGGTGGGGAGGAAGATGCTGCAGGGCCTTTGGGCTCAGCCTTGTGAGAGAGATCCTGCCAGCACCTGGTGCTGGGCTGGGCAGGGGCAGTTGGAGATGATGCTCAGGGTTTGGCATGTGTTGCCTCAGAGGTTATGCAGAGACAATGCAACAGGAGGGCTTTCAGAACCCTTGCAGGGCAGCAGGGCAGGGCAGGATGTGTTGCTGTGGTGTATGGCATGCTTGGTTTTCCTCAGAGGTGAGCCTGGGTTGGCGTGGTTGCATTTGGGTGCGGGCAGGAGGGTGAGCAGGAAGGCTCAGGGCTGCTGTGCCCACTGAAGAACAGAGTTGGAGTACTGGAGCCCCTTCTCCCTTAGCTCAGGGGATGGGACGTGAACAGGTGCTGAGTAAGCAGAGGTGCAGACAGGTCAGATTCCCTGTTGTCCACCAGCTTCCTTGCAGGCTCGCCTGTCCCATGGAGCTGTCAGCATGAAGCCAGGCTGGCAGTGGGCAGCAGGGCTGAGCGTATCCCAGTGATGGGCAGACTCGGCGAGCTGCAAACCTGGCCAGTATCTGAATTAGGGTAGCATCTGTCATCTTAAGTTCACATTTCTTAACTGATCATCTGCATTTTGTTTTGTATTGTGTTTGGAAGCATCCTAGAGCTTAGTTTGGAGATGGCCACCCCCCTGGGAGGGCACTATGTGGTGACAGAGCTAAACCAGGAGAAGTGACATTAGAGGGGAGCTGAGATGGCAGCTTGGTCGTGCAGCTCCTCTGCAAAACAGCTGTCCTTGAGGGCATCTCAAGTTTTACAGCACTTCTTTCCTGGTGTGTGCAGTTATGAATGCTTTCAGCTGACCCTGAGAAGGTCGTCTGTCATTCTTAAAGTAAACTCAGGTTTCAGGAAAGAAAAGATGACAGACTCAGTCAATAAAAAATGTGGCTGAAAGTACAGTTTGAGTGGCATGCAGTAATATCTTCTAAAGTAAATCAACTTTCTGGAACATAAATTGGGCAGAATCTCCCTGTTCTAGGTCATGGTTTATCTGTAGGGTTTTCTTTTAAAATAATTTCCTTAGTAGTGATTTGGGAGGAGGGGACAGAGAGCCTGGGAACGAAGTGGATGAATGGGTGAAAAAAGAAAAGGAAGCCTTTTAAATCACATCAGGCTGAATCTAAAGCATCAAGGAATGATGTTACAGGAGAACCCCTGAAGATAAACTGTAACCTAGATTAGCAGAATACAGATTAAGTTTTCAGGACTTTAGAGACAATACTCTGTCTCAAAAGCAGTCTTTTGTCATTCATTTAAACCAAAATTGTTGTATGGTTGCATTTTCAGGGATATACAAAAATACCTATCCGTTTGAATGTTACAGTCTTGAAGTTAAGGAATTTATTAAAGTGAATAATGCCTGAAAAGATTAAAAGAAAAAAAAATTTAGATTTTTCATTTGAACTGACTATTGCTAGTGAAATATTGTAATATCTGTGTGATCATGGTTTGGGGGATTTTTATACAAGCAGCATTACCCCTGGAGTTGCAGTTGAAACTGAGGCTTCTACATGATTGGTTTTTTTCATTCTGACTTGAAAGTGTAAAAATGTTGTCATTGGGTCACATTGTCCTCTTATAATAATTAGAACATGTTTATTCTTTAGTTTATTTACATTTTGGAAAATGTGGTATGATACCATATTCTAATTGAAGGGTTATTTTCTGTAATAGAGGTTACATATTTTTACAGAATGTTGGCGCAAAACTTACATGATTCAAAGTGATTTAATTGTGTGTTAATGCCATATTGGCTGGAACATACTTATAATTAATGCAAAACAGTGAGTTAGCCCTTACTTTTCATTGTAATCCAGTGAACAGTGTTTTCTGGCTATACTTAAATGACGGGCTCAAAAGGGCATTGGCAGAATTTGTGGGCATAGTTCAGGCTTATTTATACGTGACTATGTATTTTTTGGACTTAACAGTCTTTGCAAGTTGTTTTATCTCACAAATAAGTAGATTGCTTCAATGTCTTGGAACCCAAAGGGCACAGCTACTGGCCATTTACCTGGCTTCACATGATCAGTGTTGGAGACTGCATGTGGGGATGGAAGGGTGGGGTTTAAAGCTCCAAATTTGCGCTTGTAAAATTCCCTTCTGCTTTGAAGGTGTTTGCTTTAGCTGTCTACAGGGATACATATTTTCAGAAGTTTATTTATGAAAAAAAGGCTCAGGAGATGCTGGAGATGTTACATGATTTAACCATATTTGCAGAATTGAACATGAGCTTTAGCCCTCTGGCCTTTTTCATTTCCTTTTTATATTTTATGATGAATATATTGGTAGGTGGCTTTTGTGTTGTCACTTCACCTGTTTAATTTAAATTTAGGTATCTGAGGGTTGTGCAATAAAGGTAGAATCTCCATAACTGGCAACGTAACCTTGTCATCTTGCAGAGTCAGCACTTGCTCGTGCTCTGGCGCAACGGCTTTGAATAGCTGCCACCCCATGTGTGTGTTTCCTAAACTCGAGACAAGTGCTGAACTCATTAAAAATACATGCTATATGAGTTAATGTGCATAAGGAGTTTTGGTGCTGAGATCTCCTTTGAGGCTACATTTAACTCTAATTAACTTGGTTTCGTTCTGTCTACTATCAGCATAGGCTTGGCTGAAACCCGCCAGTATTGGTTAAACCGTGGGTTTGAAGTAGAGCCCAGCGGGGTGATGGATTAAAAAGCACGGAGTTGTGACTCTGCTGGGGTTCCTGGTGCCTGTGCCAGCTCCCGGGGCTGTGCTGGGCACGAGCACCAGCTGTGCCATTCCTGGGGCACAGCGCACAGCAAGTGGATACGCGTCCCATCCTACTCTGGGGCAAAACTCAGGATTTCTAAAGAGGCCTGAAATAATGAGGTTTGCTGAGCTGTGACTGAACAATTGCATGACATCAAGCTCCTCTGACTAAAATAGAGTCTGAATTTTTCCACTAGTGAAATAAGGAACAGCAGCAGAGACTACCAGTATTTTACTGTTCTGACTGTTCTCTCTATTTGTACCTTGTTTTTATTCATCGTTAACTCAAGGATGAGATCCAGGGATTCTCCTAATTATAATCCGTTTTTCAGGGGAGGCAGGCAGCAAGACAGGGATTACTGATGGTGGCATTTGCAGTAGGGACAAGTACCAGCAATATATGGATTGGAAATATGGGGTAGGTTCTCTGTCCTGACAGTGTTGGAAATCAAGCTTTATATTATGTCCAGTAAAGCAGGTTTCACTGAAAGCTGATTATAGTATTTTGTGAGAGAGGGTTTTCAGTGTATCACTCTGGAAGAAAATACTCATAGATTCATATTCAAGGCTAGGCTGCTGTATTTTGTGTAACTGGAAAAATGCAGGGATTTGTTGCATTTTCATCACAGCTGTCAAAAGATAATTATTTTCCCCCTTCTTTTAACTAGTACTAGGGTTTTAGTTTTGCAAAAGGATTTTCTGTAGAAATACCAGGTAAAATGGATTCTGGATTTAGACACCAAGTGGGGTGAGATTGTCTGCCCAGCAGTTTTTGAGTGTTCATCATTTCTTGAAAATTTGACCTTGTAAAATATTTCAAGTTGGGTACACTAGAAATTGAGGCATTCAAATCACTAACTGCTTTTAAAAGCGACAGCCAGAATCTCCATTAACATTGCATCTTCTGCCTAGGGGATCACAGAACAGAGCCTTGATGTGTCTTTGAGGATGGAAATGAAGCAGTTTAAGTTACTGTTCTTCAGCTGAAATGTGGTAACAGCACACAACCATGTCTAGTTCATTTTGCTGAAAAACAAAATAGGAATCACAGAGGATGATCTGAGGTTGTCTGTTTTGCTTTGCATGGAAGCAGACTAGCAGTGATCCCGTAAGGTCTTGCCACGTCTCAGCCATGAGATGGTAATTTCCAACTGATGAAAGGTAAATTATGGCTAGAACAGGTGGATGGATGCATTAAAATTGAATGTGCTTCAAGGTGCCTGTCTGTGTTCATGGAGGAGTGGGACTTGCTGTGCTGGTTTGGACCAGTGGTCAGTCTAATTCAGTACACTACCCCTGGCAATGATCAGTGCTGGATAACTTAGGCAATCAAGAGGAAATTGTGCATTTGATTATCAAATGTTTTATCGACTGGGGAAGTGTTGGATTATTTTTCTTTCTTTTAACTTATAAAACCAAAGCAGGCTGATGTAGTAATTGATAGAGTCCTTTCTAAAATACAGTTCAAATTTCTCTTTAAATCTTCCTGCACAAAAAGTTTATTGACATTTCTTAGTGTTTTCCCTTCAGACACCCCAGCTTGAGGGTTGCTCTAAACCATTTGCAGTTTTCAGTCTAGCTCAGACCAGTCTTCCTAAATGTTCTTCTCTATCTCCAAAAGGCCATAGTCATAGTACATGAATAGTGTGGAGTTGGGTTTTTTTGCTAATGTTATAGCTGAAAGATAAAATATTAAATGGATATCATGTAGTTATTGTATTGCTTGAGCGTGTCTTCACATTAAATTAATTTAAACAAGGTGATAGGAGTAAAGTGCAGAGTAGAAAAAGGATAGATCAGAAAAAGGAGATAAGATAGGTGTATTCAAATAGGCAGAGCCTGATGAAATTTGCCCTAGGGTACATCAGCAGCTAGCCAAGCAACCTTTGAACCATTTACAATTATCTTTTAGAAATTGGGAAGGCTAGGAGAGGTCCTGAAGGACTGAAAAGGGCAATGGCATTACCTCAGTTTGAAAAAGGGAGATCCAGGGGATTACAGACTAGTTAGTCTAGTTGCAGTGCTTGGAGAATTGAAGCAAAATTTTTAATCAGTTTCTGGGAATCTGGAGGATCAGAAAATAAGGACTCTGGGATATCAGTACCTTGTTACCTTGACTTCAATAGTTTAGTATAAAACGTCGTGACATTTCTTGGGAATAAGGAAATATATGTATTTAATAATATGGTAAACAAATAATTGTTTAAGGACCATGTTTGAAGTGCAGTTACCCATAATTTATTGTGAAAATCAGAAGAAGAAGGGAGATGGCATGAGGCATGTGAATACACCCATGTTTGTCTTGGGCTGAGCTTTATTTGCTGTTCTCTTTACTGGTGTGGACAAGGGAATACTAACTAAATCTGCAAGTAAGTCCAGACTGAGAGGTGCTCAAGCACGGTGAAGCATAGTTCAGAGTTAAATGGCTATGGTAGATTGAAAAGCCATGTGGAAATCTGCAGCTTACAACTTAATGAGTTGAAATGAGGAAATACAAAGTGGTGAGGACGTGGCAGGGCTGCACAGCGCAGGAAGACTGCTTTGGGACAGGCACAGGATCACCAGCTGTGCACAAGCTGACAGTTGCAGAAAGGACAAGCTGTGCCTGGAGTGGATGCCCAGGACTGTAATCAAAGGTAATGGTGCTGCTGTCAGTGCTGCTGGGGCCCCAGCTGTGGTGCTGTGTCCAGCTGCAAGGACGGTGCATCACGGAATGTGCGCTGGCTGTAGCTGAGGACTAGGATGAGGAGTGGGTGTTGTTGGAGCTGGGTCTGACCAGCCTGTGGGTGAGGAAGCCAAGTGGTCAGTTGCCATCTCAGCCAAGGGATGGACAAGAGGTGGTCCTAGTTTATGGGGAAGCTTGAATCCCACTGGTGGTCACAGGTATGAGGAAGGCAAGTCAAGCAAGGTGCCAAAACCAGATGAATCAGGCAGAAGACTGGGGGTGCCTGGGGACTGGAGCAGGAGATGGTGTGAGTGAGGTCCAGGGGAGCAGTGTTTCCCAAGCGTGGGGGGAGGGAGGGTCAGAGCATGGTCACCCACCCCGGGCAGGTGAGTGGGGTGATGGCAGTATCCAGGTTAGACAGAGGGAGTGCAGTGAAAGGAAAAGAGGGAAAGTGCACAGGGTGCAGCAAGGAGAGTTCCTCTAGCTCAGCTTCAGTGTGAAAGAGCACTGAGCAAGAGTCCAGAGAGCTTGTAGTGCTTCCATTTTAGAAGGTATTCAGAAATAAGCTGGGCAAGGCTCTGGACAGCACGGTCTGACTTCACAGTTGTTGCTGCTTTGGGCATGGATTTGGACATGCTGAGGTCCTTTCCTATGTGCTTTATTCAGAGTTTGAATAATCTATTTCCTTCCTCCTTATGTTTAGAGGATGAAATTTTTGAATGATATCTGTCTCAGGTGAGTGGCAGTGCTTCTCCAGGTAACCAGCAGTTCAGAAGGGCCAGGTAATACTGGGATTGCTTCCCTTAGTGTCTCTTAATAACACAAAAATGTTTGTTTTCGCAATCACCTGTCAAGAGGAAACAATGTAATCAAATGTTTAAATTTCTTCTATGCTTCAGCATTTTCTTTGTTAGAAGCACCAGTGTATTTTCTAGGGCACAGGTGTTTAAATTCATAGCCTTTAAGAAACGTTTGTGTCAAGCACGTGGATTGGATTGGGTGCTTGAAGGAAATTGTTGCCTTATAATATAATAAACTTGTACCTAATCAGAGAAGCTGATTATTTCCCTTCACAATAAATAGAAAACATGTGATCAGTGACATCAGGATCTATTTTTTTCTTTGTGTTTTGCAAAAGTAATAGCTGTGAGCTTGTAATAGTGATATGTAATCTCTAACATGCAGTGGTTAAATATTAATATACATTGGCCGTGTTTAAAGATCAAGAATGGTTTTTTAGGTAATGAAACGTTAACTCTCAAGCTCTATCGAATTTTGTAAGGTGACCTGTAGAAAAGAGAGTGTGTTATCGTCAGAGTGGTCATCTGTTGCATGAATTGTTGCATGAATTATATGCAATTATTAGAATATTGCAAAATTGATACTTAGTTTTCTGTCAAGGTCTGATTTAATCAGAGTTATGTTAAAAACATAGCCAGGCTGCTTGACAGGGATCACATAAAGAATTCCCAAAGACTGTGGGTCTGTCTAGCTCATCTGTCCCATTTCCTTAATCATGTTGATGGTGTTTTTGGTTTTGTTTTGATTTTGAAGCGGTGCTCTAAAGCTGACAAGGCAGTACTTTGTTCAGAGCTGTGGCACTCCAGACTGGTTATTTTTTGTGATGCTGAGAAAGTCTGTAGGGTCACACAGTTACAGAGCTGCCCCATTTTCCCTGTTGGGACAATCTCTCCACTTGCACGGTGGCATAGACTTCAGGCCATATGTGTAATCTTGGTTAATTGTGTTAGATATTTGTTCTCCTTGTTTAATGTTTGTCAAAGGCTTGTAAATGAAGTTGTTACAGTGTGAAATTTTATAGTGTCCGAGTTGGAAATGATCCTGCTTATCTTGTTGACTTCCTTCCAAGCTATTTCTTGTGGTGGTTCCGCTTTGTAGGCCAGCATGCAGGAGTGGTGAGCAGGTCTTTCTCCTGAGTTCTGCTTGATAGTAATTAGCTCCAGATGGCAAATATGATTTTATGCTCTTGTAAAAGGTGTTTTGTTCAAAAGGAGTTCTGTAACACGTGCAGTGGGATTGAGGTTTTTGAAAATTTCAATTTATCTGTTTATCTCAGGAGCACCAGTTATTAGTGTTGCCAGGGTGGTGACCCTGACTGATGAGGCACACAATGAAGAAGGGCTGATACAATGTACACTACAGATGGTATGACAAAAATGTCATATTTTTTTCTGAATAGCAGTGACTGATTGGCTGTAGACATTCCTGACACTGCCTGACAGAAAGGGTTATTTTATCTGAAAACAGTGCAGTTACAGATGAGAGACCTCCTGAAAAACATCACTCACTTTTACTGGCGACATCCATCACTTCCTAATTATGGGTGCTTTCAGGTGGAGAAACAAGTTCTTTCCATTGCACCTCCAGAGCTTTTCTTGTCCTTCCGGCAGTAGCATAGGGTTAAAGTTGGCCTTTTATCCAGGGGCAGAGGGACCTGTGGATTAAATTAATGTCTGTTGATGTCTGTATGTGTTAGATGGGTATCCCACTGTTAAAGGAATGGCAGTGGCCAGTAACTATGGAGAATGAATAATTCTTTGTAGCTTAACCCACCTGCTTTGAAGCACAGAAGATCTGTTAAACTTACTTGTTTGGAAGTCAGGGCTTTTCGCTGTCTTCCAAAAGCTGAGTCAGATCAGAGCAAGTCATGTCCAGTGAAGAGAAAAACCCCGGATCCCTGCTGAGAACCAGGAGAGTCTCTGAAAATCAGTTTTCTAACATGTCCTAATTTTGGCAGCAGAAGCAAGGCTTCCCTTAATGGTCCAGGAGCTCTCACCCCTCTGGATGTCCCTGGAGCTGCCCTGGCCATGACACCTTCCCCAGCTCCTTCTGCCTCCAAGCATGGGGTAGGGAAGCATCTTTTTGAGTATCCTGGCTTGGCAGAGAGCACTTGGCATTCATGGCCAGGACAGAGACCAAAGTGGGTTTTTTCCAAAATGCTGAATCGCCTTGACCTTTTTTTACTGATTTTGTTGATCCTGGTAACATACTGTAGAATTTTTCAGAATTCAAATACCTTTTTTTTCAAAGCCCATGTGCATTTTCAGTGCAGTCCCTAGCACCGCCTAGAGATCTGGTGTTGATTCCAAACCCTCTACTGCTTCCTGGCATCACTGAGAGCAGACGCTGGCAGCTGTGTCCATTATACAATGACCTAATTGATTGGAAATCATCGTCTCTGCAGGACCCCTTTCTGTGGCTGGGTGTCTTGTACTCTGGTGTGCTTCAGCCTGCCTTCTGTGCAGGGCTTGGACTTTCAGCTAGGCTCTTAAGAAATTTACTTTCCTTTGCCATACTACATAATTCTCTTGTAGTCTTACAGCAAGAGCAAGCAAGATTTACTTTCTTTGTGTGATTCTGTTTACATTCAGATAAAAAAACCAGTCAGTTGAACTATTGTTTGTTTTTATGTATAGATGAGCCTTTGCTCCACCCATGAGTGTGCCTCCACTTACATTTCTTTGTATTTACTTTGTGTGATCAGGCAGGTGTGGAGATGCTGAGGATACCATAGGAGTATGGTCAGCATAGGTGCCTGTGTGCATGGTGTGGCCAGGGAATAAATGAGCATTTTCAAAATTGTTAGTTAATTCCAGTGACTCTGCAGATGGCAAAGTATTTACAGTTGCTGGGGTAATCTCTGCTGCCCTTCTCTGCCTTTTCTCTTTGAAGAGTATCTGCCTTGCAGCCCTTCCCTGGCTGCTGGTAATAGCAGTAATTAAAGCACACCTGGAAATGAACACAGACGTGTTGTACCTTCTGCTGCCGAGGACGCTGATGTCCTGAGGTTGGGAGTGCCCACTGCTGCTTAATATGAGCCCTCAATTTAAATATAGGCTCAAGGTTAAAACCACAGTCCACAGATAAGGTGGGAGTGGACAGCTCTATTCCCCGAGTACATCCCTGGTTTCCTCCTGGGAATTGTAAGTAGGACAGATACTGTCCTGTTGAACTGAGTTGGTATTCCTTTGTCCTTAATTCTGTAGTGCTACAGCAAGACCTTTTTGCAGGAAGACCTAAAGCTATGTCTGTTCCTTCAGATATAAAGAGGGAATGCAAATGAGATCAAAGTAATTTAAACCAAAAGAGTAGGCTTGGTGTTGCTGTGGTCCCCAGACTTGGCAAACACCGGCGGTGCTGGTTGTGGATGAGTGTTGCCCATGGGTTCTATTTTCAGAGTTCTGGAAACAACTCTGGATATCTTACATGTTGAGTGAAAACCCTGAATGTTGCTGAAGTTCCAGAGAATGAAGTGAATTGTGCTGTGGCTAAGTTTACCTTTTCTTGAAAGCATGGTTCAAAGTTTAGTTTACTTCAGGGAAAGGGGAGTGGGGGAGCAACAACAACAAAACCCACCCCAAAACCCAAAATACCCCGTGCCCACTTTTTTGAAGTCTCTAAGACTGAAATGGATGGTTATCTATTAACTCTCCAAAGACTGATTTGTGGGGAAGGTGGCTCCAGAGCAGAGGCTTTTGCAAGGAAGGTGTGGGAGAGCCCATCTGTCAATAGTGTTCTTACTACTTTTCCAATGCTTTTACAAATTGATAGTCTGGGAATTGTCTCTGCTGCAGGTAAAGCCAGTTTCAAGCCCGTGCATGCTGATATTTTATTGAAGTGAGACATGAATGCTCTGGGGGAAAATGGCATTGTGAGATAAAGGGCTCTGATACATGCATATAGCTTGAACGTCATCTTACAAAAAAGAGATAAAGCAGATGTTAATTGTAAAACTGTACGTCATGTACACTCTTTTCTTATTATTTAATTCAGCATGTATGATCACATATGAGGGCTCTGTGTAGCCATCCTAAAAATGCATATTGGAAACCGTTCTGTGATTATGTAAATATAGAGTTTTAATAGAAGAGAGAGTAGATTTAGTAGTCTCTGATTAGAGAGAATATTTTTTTCAAGATTAGGAGTCTGAAATAACAGTCGATTTTATCATTTGTTTTGAAGGAGAGCTTTGCAGGTACACATCTTCTCCAAGCTTTATATAAGCAGTCTGACTGGAATAGCAGTTTAAATCTGTTTTAATGATGTTTTTCCAATATGAAAGGGACCAAGAGATGCCGAAGTCGAAAGGTCTACTGGTAATGGTTGAAGTGATGGGCGTTGTTTACAGAACATAGTGACTGGATAGCTGCCTCTTGCTAAGAGCATATGTGCGACCTTTGTTCTTGGTTTAAAGTATAATTAAGAAATACATGCCTATGTGTATTTAAAAACAATAAAACTATATCGCATTTGCTGACTGTAAGGTATTTAGGGTTGGCAGATACAGAAACATTTCAGTGAGTGTTGGTGTTAAGTGTTTTGTTATTACTGATGTTGAGATGCCTTTCTCCAATGCAGCTAAAATGAGGTCAAATCAAATCTTTATTAAGTGTTACTCACAGGAGTGAGGTAATTGCCTGTTGTCTTATCTGTATAGGTAAAACTCTCATCTTTTTCAGGTCATCACGAAGTGAAAACTGAGAAATCCCAGCCTAACCTGCCTTGTGCCTACAGTGCATGCCACGACCCTTGCAGATTTGTTATAGAGATATTTAGTAGGCTTTGCTTCTTTGTCCTGCTCTGCTAGTTAAAGCTGGGTGCTTTCATCACATCAAAACCTCAGAGAGGCAAAGCAGTGGGCAGTTCACTTCTGAAATCCTTGAAGATTGACTTTTAATTCTTTGTTTTCATTCCTCAGTGCCTGAAATTTCTGTGGCAGTCAGGGTTAACACTGGTCATTTTGCTGACAAACCATCTTTCTTATTCTGTTGTTTTGAGTTGTTACAGCAGGAACTTTTTGCTGCTCCAGCATTTGATGCTGTGTGTCTGCAGCCCCCTTCTTAAATGGGGAACAGAGGAAATACATGACACATGGCAGGTTTGAAAGGAGCAGCTGGGAGTTGCTAGGAGATTTTGGAAGTGCAGACCTAATGCGCTAGAGCCTTTCACAAAGCTGTGCTGTCAGCACAGGTCCATAGGAAGGCAGTGCTTTCACTGCACCCAGGGCAGTGATGAACGCGGCCGCCAGGGCACTGGTGTTGGCAGGGCCTCGCTGTTCCTGGAGCTCCCTGCCCTGCTGGTCTTTCTGCATGCCCAGTTTGCTGCTGACCTCTGCCTGGAGGGACACTTTGCCATCACAGTGCTATCTCCCTTCATCCCTCCTTGCTCCCTAACAGCAGCAGCAGAGTGTAGCATGGGTTTGATGGAGAAGGGTATTCGCTGCTGCTCAGGCACTGGGGTGCTCCACGCTGGTGCTTTGGTAGGTTGGGCACACAGGAAAAGTGCTGGTGAGATACTCCCCATCCTCAGCCCTGGGCTTGCCAGCTCTGCAACAGCTGAGCCATAGTGTCCAGGGGTCTAGCTGAACAGGGTTCTGTGTCACATTGAATTAACGTAAATATTTTCAATAATGTGTTTATGTGCATAAATATATTTTTTCTAACAGCTGCAGTTCTTGAACCACAAACTGCAAAGGGAGTAATGTAACACCTTTAAAACAGAGGAGGCAAGCAAAGGAAATTCCTTAATTTAACCTGTTTTAGATGGATTGTGAAACTTGATAAACAGCTGCCTTAGCACATGGGAGGGAAAGGGCATCCCTAGGAAGGGAAAGGACTTGAAAACAAATATCCCATCTCATTCCTCGTACAGCAGAATATCAGCTGGAAAGAAACCTAAGCTCTTTGTAAGAGGTTAAGCAATAACATTGTGAGAAGTGGGTACTTTTTCTCCATGCATACAGCCACAGTCTACAGACAACTGGTGTATAAATGTCTGGTTTTACCTTGTGATGGAGGAACTCCAGATGTACTGCCAGTACTGTGCACTAACCATGGTGCAGACCTCCTTTTCTAAGGGTTGGTAATAAATAGAAAATTGACAACTTTAAGAGAATTTATTAAAGAGGAAATAGTTTCTTAAACTTCTTGTTTGGCCCACTTGGAAGAAAATCTAGCCAGGGATCTTTCTCATCTGTCTTGTTGTGATCCAGGATTAATGTCAAGACCCTTTAAAGGCCATTAGTACAAGGAACAGAAGTTAAAAGAAAACAAAGTCTTGTGTTTAGTTGCTTTCTCAGTTATTCATTTTCGATTCAGTGCATGAACGACTTGTAGTTCACCGAGGGTCTGAGTCACAGGATCAAGGCTACAATGGAGGTATTGTGATCACCTTTCTCTTTCCACCACCCTGTGCAGCTGAGTTGAAATCCTCTTTTTTGGCATCCAAGCTGTTGCTTTGGTGACCAATTATGACTCCAGAAGTATACATTGTGGTCTCACTCAATAGCTGAAAGAGCATAAGGAAGAAGATAAATGTGTTCAAACACAGCTCTGTTTCGCAAGCCTTCAAGGTGATTCAGAATAGAGCTGTTGGCATGTTTGATTTAACGTGGTGTATCAGTGCAGTGTTAGGAATTCAAATGTCAGTGTTACAAATCCAGAAAACATAATTAAAGGTGATTTAACACTCAGAATGCTGTGCCCTTCACATACACATTATAATTACCTCTAATTTTTGTTAGCATGGAATTCTCGGTTTCTTTAAGCAGCACTGTTTCTCTGCAATTATTTAATTTTAGAAATCATTACGTGTTAATCACTCAAACCTTTGTTTTCTAGAAACCTAAGATGCAGTCTGTAATTTTGGTTTAGTGGGTGCATCTTGTGCTCCTTTATCTTATTGATGGTTCTCAAAGTCTTCATGTGAGCCCAACAGGGCTGTATAAAGTATTTTTGGAATCAAGAGGGAGTTTTATGACAGTGACATGGCAGGGGTGAAAGGGTAAGAAAAATGATAAGTTCCATAAACACTTGAATATAGTAGCTCCTTCAAAAGTAAAGGAGGAAAAAAAAATCAAATTAGTGTACAAATGCAAAAAATTGTAATTTTAGGGAAAAGAATCACATGTAATGTTTAGGCAGAATTTTCTTTCTTTGAACATTTTCAGCAGTAGTGTTTGCAGGATTCCTTCATTGCTTCCTAGGATGTTTATTCTCCTTTTCTTTGTGTGGTTGGTGAATTTCCTGGGTTGGAGATTTCTTTGTGTTCAGACACCCCAGCCCATGTCACTTGCACTCACAAGTGACAGACAACTATAGTGATTTAGTGACTGTGTGCTCTGTTACATGCTGATACCACAAGTTACTAATGCTCTTCCTGGGCTTGTGAGTTTGTCTGCTGTCCCTACTGGGGACATGCTTTGTTTGTCCTTCCCAAAGACTGGTGTCTATATTCCCTTGATAAAAGAAGAAGCATTCCAAGCATGCATTCGAAATGAAAACTCCTGCAGATCTGGCAGGTGGAACAGTATCACTAATAGCAGCAGATACTTAAGTAGCCTATTTTCATAATCCCACAGGTAGTTGTTAAGAGCATTTTCTCCTACTGGGAAAATAGCTATCCTTTTGTTGAGCTTCTTGTCAGCTACCTCTGTATTTATGACCTTAATGGAGTTCCTAGCAATCATACCAAGATACAGTAGGCTCTGTGTAGATCCATAATTCAGTATTTTATTTTACACTTTGTAGCAACTCATGTTGGTGTAGATGAGATATTTGAGTTGCATCTGTACTGGTAACACAGACCTTTCCCATGTCCTCATAAATGTTCCTTCCTTGGTGGTGGATCTAAATTTAGACTAGCTTTGTGGCTGCATTTTGCTCTTCTAAATGAGATGATTCTCTTGGGCTAGATGACATCTGCTACTGAAGTGGCAGCTAGGGCAGAATTAGTAAATCAGCCTTTTCAAAGCATTTTCCCAAAATCTACTGTGTGGAAGAATATAGATTGACAAACTGGTAACTTCTCACTGGGGTTTATGGAAATTACTAAGTCAATTACAGAGTGCAAGAAAGCTGTACAGTGCAGCTCGTTTTCTTTTCCTTGTATGGTTTTTAAATACATTGCAATAGTTTTGAACTGGGAATGGCATTTTAAGAGATGCTTTGGTGCCACTGTTAGTGCAAACCACGCAGGACTGAAGAACCAGATTGTGCAAAGGATTTCAGAAACTGGTAAGACTGTGCTCATTGGTGATACAGGAGTAACAACTATGTTGCAAGTCAGATTGCAATCTCATTATTTCAAAACAAAAGTTACTTGGGATACATATTGTTGTTTTGATCAATAAGCCAGTCTTGTGAAATATCAGTTTTGCCAGGAAGAATTAAGACTTGAAAATAAAGCATCTGTTGCTGAAATTTGAGCCTCTGATCTCTCTATTTAATCATTTGGTAGAGAGAAATAAAATACTCTCTAGGTTATTTAGTTTAAAAAATACCTTTTTTTTTTTTTTTTTTTATAATGTTGACCAGCAATTTGTAGGCTGAGACTGGGATAGGAACCCTAATTATCATGACTTAACATTCTATTAAAGCTTTATAAAAAATGAGCATTTTGGTAGGGTGCAGCCTTGTTGCCTTGAACACTTGTTTAGAAAGCAACATCTAAGGATTGCATGTGAATCATGTACTACATCAGCTTGTTCTTGTCAGAGTTTTCTGATTAATAGTTTGCTCTGAACCACTTCCCAGAACAAATGGGAAAATGTTTCAAGAACTTTTGAGAATATGATCTCTCCATGGGTTGTTCTTCATGGTTTTCTCCAGTTGTTAGGGATCTACAGATCCTGTCATGCCTCTGCACTGCCATCAGTTGCGATTCCTGGGTCAAAGGACAGGGCACAGACACAGCCTTTGGTCTGGCTGAGAAAGGAGACAAATCCTCAAAAATATCTTTTCAAAGAGGGGCTGTTCTCATTAATAGATCTTTCTCACATGTGCTGCTTGAAGGAACTTGGTCCAGGCGAGCTGTAACTGCAGTCTCTTTAAGTTTCTCATAAAAGATAAGGAAACGTGGCAGTGATTCTGATCTGAAGGAGAAATAGAAAGTGATTTGCTGAAGCACAGCACTTAGCAGAAGACTTTCCCTCTGGAAAGCTGGCAAAGGCTTTAACCTCCTGGCAATGTTGATGATGAGGGAAGAGCACTTTTCTAGCTGTGGAAGAGTGCTGGGGTTTTCCTTAAAGGTTGTTTCCTGCAGAGGAACATGGGTTTTGAATTTTTTTTTTTCTGATGTTATTAAAATGTAACTATAGACCCTAGGTGGGAGATTTTTTTGCAAAGGAAAATCAATCAAAACACTGCCTTGGAATATTTTCTTTTGAGGTTTTACAATATGTAATAATTGGGCAGTTGTGGTAGAGAGAACCTTTCTTGCAGAGATGATCTGGACTTCACCATTCTCTGCCCATCTCCTCCTGCTTACTCTAAACCTGTTTTGTCACTAGCAGCAGGGTAATAAATCAGAAGTCAGCTTCAGGTCAAAGAGAATTGTGTTCTTTTTCTGCCTCTTAGTTATTTTTAACTTGGACTGGTTCCCCGTTCAAATCCATGGCACAAAACTATTGATGTGTCTGGGGAGGTGACTGGGCTTGGGCACTGTCACTCAGTGTTGCTGGAAGATGTGCTTAGCAAATTATTGCCTCAATTACAAGAGGTAAATATGCTGTTAGACTAGGGACTGTTGTGAAAACTTGGGGACTGTGTGCCCTGGTAGCAGTGAGCTCTGTTGATGTCCATGAGTCCTGCTTCTCTTATAAGAACTTGTTATGGCTTTTGAAAGCATTGAAGTAGAAGTTAAACTATCTTGAAAGCACATGGTTGCACTCTCAAAGGTATCAGTGCTAGTACTGACTATTTTACTGAAGAGTTTTGGCTCCATGAAATCAAGTCTCAAAAAAAATTTCCTTTTTTCTTTTCCCCCTCTCCTTTGTAGACATTGGGCAGTTGGCTTTCAGTGATTTGCCTGTGATACTATCACTTGAAGCTTTTTTAGATGAACTCTAGATTTTTGTTCAAAATATTTGAAGTATAAAGATGTAGCCTCAAAACAGATTGATATACTGGCTCTGCAGCAAAGGCTTGTGATTGATACAGTTTTCGACTTGAAGAGATTTTGCAGGTACTTTTTCCAGAAAGTGCATGCACTGGTGGCTGCATTTGCATCTTGCTATCAGTGTTATCCAAGGAGACAACTGGTCATTACAGGAATAGTGCCTTTGTGTTTTGAGATGGGCCGTGAAGAGTCTTTTGTTGTCCATTAAATCTCTTGGAGGGCATCAACTTCTAGACTACTGGAAAATATTGGGAGGTAGTTAGATTTTTAAACTTTAATCTTAAGGAATAATTTTCATTTTATTATTGAAATTGGAGTGATTAATAATGCTGAAATCATGTTTGTCCATGTTAACTGGAAGCTGGCTGATTGTGCCCTCTCTTGAAGAAGTAGGGACATGCTTTTTTAACTTTGAGAGCAGATCTATGCTGAATCTCAAATGACTAGACACATACAAAGCACCTGGATATAGTAATAGCAGTAATTTATTCTGCAGATTTCCTAACAAAAATAAACTCAATTTCACTGCTACATTTTTATTAAAAATTTCAAAAAAGAGAAGATATCTTACCTTTATCAGCTCCCCACTCCATCGGCACAGTCGTGCTGTACTTGATGCTCCCGATCACGAGATTTATCATTAAATGGTGATTTTTAAGTTGTTTATATGAGAAATAGCATGATGTACTCTGTAATATTACTTTGCTTTTTACCTCCTATCCAAAGATCTAAACTTGGCATTGCAAAGTCCTAACTCTTGTTTACAGGTAGCAGAGCTGTGGAACGCAGAAGTGGAGCATTATGTTCAGTATTAAGGAATGTCTTGAAAGAACAACTATTTTTTTTTAAATGTTTTAAATCTTGTCTTGTTTGGGGTTGTAGTGTTGAGGCAGTGCCTGGCACAAAGGCAAGATGCTTTACTTGGGTGAAAACTATAGAGTAAATGTATCACCACCAATGACTGTCTTCTCTTCTTCACACTACTGCTCCATCTCCCTGAGAAAAAGATAAAGCATTAGTGCTTGCAGGTCATGAGTAGAATTATTGTTGCTTTTCCTTCATTTTCCCCTTAATTAGATGCGGGGTAGCCTGTTACATATTTTAAGGCTGCATTGTTACATGCCCTACAATCACACCAGCTTGTAGGGGCATGAGTTTCAAATTCTGTGCATGGTGTGGGAGCAGTGATGTGCTTTGAGGGGGCAAAGGGGGACGAGGCCATCGCTCCCTGCCCTTGGACCTGGGGCTCTGCCGCGCTGTCAGCGCCAGCCAGCCAGTGAGGTGGGCTCTGCTGCACCTCGGCTTGTGAGGGACAGTGGGCTGCAGTTTCTGTGGTTCACTGAGACACTGAACTCTAATGGCCAGGCAGTGCTGATGTTGTTGAACCAGCAGATTTTGGGGTAAGATAAAGGTATGCCACCAGCAGATTTTGGGGTAAGATAAAGGGATGCCTTTTTTTTTTTTTTTTTTTTTTTTTTTTTTTTTTTTTTTTTGCTTGCACAAAAGAGGCTGAAGTGGTTTCATGTGAGACATGTAGGAGGATGGGTGAGAATCAACATTTGCCAAGCAGAAAGGGATAAAATCTGGTGGAATAACAGAAACTTTCTGTGAAGCTAAGAGAAAGGCAATAAATAAAAAATGAAACCCCCAAAACCTGAAGAGATGTGCAGGGGAGGAGAGAACGGGAGCCACAGCATCTTTTTATGTCTGAAGTCAGTTCATGCAGATCAAGAAGTGTGCTTCTAGAGACCACATGAGTGTCTCTGAATAATGTGTCTCTGAATATTTTGATGATTAGATTGCTCTTTTGTGTATGTGTGCATATTACAATAATTTTCCAAAAGTACTTGGTCACTGAGGCATTCAAGCTGTGCAGCAGTTTGGCAGTACGTGCTTTGCTAAGTCAGTGGGCAAGCACTGTACTGGCATTTGAAAGTTTTTTTTTTTTTTTCTTCATCTCTCTGAACTTTGGGTTAAAAACAAGCTCAAACCAAAACTGGCTATGAGACCCAGGCAGTGTAAAGGTGTCTGCAAAGCATTACGTAAACAGTCTTTGCTTATACCTTACTTGGTTCATTTTTTGGTGCATGTCAGAGTATCTTTATTCTTGTGAGGCTGTGTGACATCATCCACTTAGCAGGGAGGTGTAAGATGGCAGAATAGTGTATGAGGTTGTTTGCAGCTGTCCAAGGGGCGAGTGTTTTGCTGGAGAGAAAGCAAAACAAAACCAGCTTTAAAGGTGGTTGGATTTTTTTTGTGCTTCATTGGAGAAAGTGTTAAAAGTCTAAATTATACTTTTCTTGATTTTTTTTGGGCAAGGGTGTTGCTGAGAAATGTGTGTGTCAGTAGAGTATTTGTAAGAGAGCGGCTGCAGGAGCTCAGAGGTCTGTTTAATTCTTGTCTTCCATTAGCCCATGAAGCAAAACGAGCGGGAGGTCTGTGAAGCCAGATCAGTGTTGATAAGGGAAAACACAGTTCCCAATGCAAGGATTTAAAAACTCTCTTTAGTACTGCATGAAAAGCAGAGCAAGAAGGTGTGACTGGGTGCAGGAGCCAGCAGTACTCGGGCTGGAATTAAGGCACACCTCTCAGGGTCTTATGACAGGGCAGATACAGAGTAGCGCGTCCCTTCCATGTCGTGATGTCTGTACTGGACATCAGTCCGGATTCCTCCCATACTGAGTCCAGATTTGCTCAAGTCAAACAGGATTTGGGTTCAGGATAGTGGTAGTTGCATGAAATGTCATGTGCCCAAGGTTGTGAGAGGCTGGGCTAATAATCCAGACTAGTTTTCTGACTTGGGGCACTGTGAATCTGCCCTGGAGGGCTGTGCAACAAGCACTGCTGTCTTTGGCCGTGTGGATCGCTGCCCGGGGCTTGCCCATTATAAAACAGGCAACTCAAGAACCCGAGGTTTTCCTCTGTGTGGACCTGAAGTGGAGTGATTGGAATGTGGATGTTTCTGGCCTTGGTGAGTTTTTAGGAGAATGGTGTGATTTTTCTGAAGAGGGAGCCACATGGTTCAGGGAAGATCTGGCTGGTGTGTGACTCTGTGCATGGTTTGTTTCCCTCTCCGAGGTATCTTTGTTTCTGTTTAGTATTCTGTCTGCTGTGCTGAGACCTGGGTCTTGTTTAATCAGTTTGGTTCTGATTGCTTCCTTGTATCCATGGGTCTCATCTTGAATTCAGTGTTTTGCATTACAAATCTGCTCTCCAGAGATGGACAGGATATATAGCTCCATCTGCCACATCCAGTTTTAGCCCTTTTTCACAGGGCCCTGTTAACAGGTGACATGCACAGTCCAACGAGATTCCAGCTAATTGTTGGTGTGTAATTAGGAAGATGAGTGCTGAGTGGACCCTCTTCTGCAAAATGGAGGAACTGCTGCAGAGATGGGGAGTACTGGCAGGACCTCCTGGTGCAGCCCCCGTGCTCGCTCCGTGCTCAACTCCGTTGAAGGGTGAGATGAGGCAGGAGCTGGATTATTCTCCTCGTGTGCCAGCTTCTAAATGCCAGAGGAGACACAGGGAAGTAGATGTATCATTTGTTCTCTTTTGTTTTGTGACATTTGGATGACAGTGTTCTTGAAATGGTCATTTATGCTGTTACGGTTGTGAGAAGGAGGTTAGTCTAAAATCAGTACGTGGAAGTGCTAAAAATACCGTGTTTATGCACTATCAGTGGATAGATGACTATTTTGATTTCATATCTCGTTGAGGAGACACAGGGAAGTAGATGTATCATTTGTTCTCTTTTGTTTTGTGACATTTGGATGACAGTGTTCTTGAAATGGTCATTTATGCTGTTACGGTTGTGAGAAGGAGGTTAGTCTAAAATCAGTACGTGGAAGTGCTAAAAATACCGTGTTTATGCACTATCAGTGGATAGATGACTATTTTGATTTCATATCTCGTTCTGCTAGAGCAAAACCTCTTCTTGCTACAGGATTATAAGAGAGAAATTGTGTATTTTTAGGCTTTTCTTAAGGTAGAAAAACTAGAATTCAAATGGTTTGCATCCTTTCTTTCCAAAGTGGCGGTATAAATTGTTGCACTTAACACTTAAGGTTTAGTGTAATTTTAAGATTAAAATTAGTCCAGAAAATGTTTGCAGGATAATTTTGTTTTTATAGAAGCCTTGTAAGTGGAGTAAGCATCTGTGTTTTCAGGATAGCAGTACTTGCTCTTCAGAGTTTCGTAGTTGATTTTGTTTGTTTATTTTTCTGGTTTTTAAAATCTGTTATCACTAAATAGTGTCAGGAAGGCAGAGTGTTATCACTTTATAGTTGGGGAGTGCAAGGTGCAGAGATGAAGGCACTTGACAAGGCTGTGAGAGTCCTTGCACTTGAAAGCAGGATTGTAGCTGTGGATCTGCCTGGCTTCTGCAAAAACAGCCACTCTGCTCCACTGTATCAGATGGAAAAACAAAGCACAACAGGGGTTTTGGAGACTTTCAAAAGAAAATTACAATGCATTCACCATAAAATACATGCATAGTGTCATTTTTATAGAAATACGTGTATACAGATGTAAAATACACACAGATGATGTGTTAATATGTGTGCATGTCTTGTTTAAAAGTTCTTGGGAAAGAAATTTAGCGTATCTCTATTGGAGTGAAGTAGAAGCAATGAGATCTGCTGGTTAAGTAAAGTCTGGGGAGTCACAGCAGCTGAGGCTGCAATCTCAGTGCAGAGGAAGCCTAACAAGATCTCATGCACTGGCTCATCCTTGCTTTTAGGGAACCCTTTTTGAGATTTTATAGCCTTGTGCTGCTGCCTCAGAGCATGGACAAAATCTGGTCATCCAGTTTAGGAAGGCCCCAGGGAAAGAGCTTGTGAATTGTATTTTGAATGCAGTGAGTGGGTTTGTATCTTCTACTTTTAAGTATGTATATTCTTTTGTATACTTGATGACTTGGACAGTTGAAACTAAAAGCTTCCCTTGAAACAAATATATTGAGAGATGAAAGTTTTGAACAAGGGCTCTGGCAGGTAGTTCTGAAACACAAGTGTAGTTTAAAGCTGTTCTAAAACAGCTGTAATGACAGTACTATCATATATTGCTGTCAGAGAAAAAACACAATTTCTTCCTCTGTGGGGAGAGGGAAATAGCTTGTTAACAGTTACAAACTTAACTCCCAAAATTTACCTCTTCAGATGAAGTGTTATGGAAAAGTGTGAGGCTTCCTTATCAAGTAGATATTGTTAGCTGTATTTGTTACTTGCTTTGCTGCCAGGGTTAATGAGGTGTCGGGAGGCCAAGTAAATGTAATTTATTCATGGATAGTGGTATTAAGAATAAAGCCTGAAAAGGCTGTCTGGCAGCCAGTCTGGGGTCCCCCTTTTCTCACCATTCCACTTGGAGATAAGCTGTGAAGGAGAGCATCTGTGAGAAACGGGAGGTGAGGCAAAAATGTTTAAAGTTGTAGCTTACTATTTAATTTCCTAACGACACTAGGAGTGCTGGTGCCTGTTAGGTAGTTTTTTTAGGGAATGTACTGTAAGCATAGGCAGCTGTGGTCTGTCAGAGTTCCACTTACCACTCACTTCCTGTGGCTTATGGAAGCTGATGTCTAACTTGACCCGGTATTTCTGCTGATCTTGACTTGTGCATAACACTTCTCAGCAGAAACATAAATTTATCATAAAATTGGATATGGAGTCTTACATAGCAGCCTGGTGCAAAACATAGGTGGGGTGAATTTTATGAATATTTATATCCATAAAAGTTAGTTTTAGAGATTGCAAAGGGTGAGAACACCACTGTAGTGGATTTATGGTGTTTCATGAAAAAGATGCCTGCATCTCCAGTTTTAGAATGATGTTAGAGTGTGGCTTTTAAATTATTACTTAGGGTGTTTGCCATCCCCCTCGTTTATGGGGTGATGCTTTGTGATTTTAGTGTATATTTTTGTTTTGATTCATTCTAGTTTCACAGCTATGGCCTTATGTAATTGTTCTGAATAATGCAAATCTGTTTATGTTACATCATCAGGGCATTTAATGTCCACACAACTGCTAATCATTCTTCAATTTGTGCAATTAGAATAAAGCTTGGGTCATAAGTGGTAGAAATATGAGCAGGTCTGATGCTGCTATGCTCTTGCCTGCTCTTGGTTTATGTGCTGCAGAGGTGATTTTAGTCTGCTCCTGAGCCAGGGTGTATTTACTTCAGCTTAATTAAGCACCAGCCCTCCCAGTGCTTTGCCTCCTAGTGCAGTCAGTGATCTTGATTCATTGGTTGGTCTGGAAGAAGATAACAGTCATGGCATAAAGGATGGCGTGTTTTTTCTTGCTGGTATGTGCTCATCACTGCTAAGTGCTTCCATTGATTACAGCAGCATGAACACAGCTGAAAACAACACGGTTGGTGGTTTCTAGGAATGCTTGCACTACCTCTACCAAGCCCTTGCCTTGTTGCTTGAGGACTTTATTTTGAAACAGAAGAGGAAATGTCAGGCAAACATGTGCAAATGCTTGTCGTGATTGCCATTTGGAGGGGCTACCTGCTGACTCCCAGCTGTACATACTGAGCACCCCTAGCAGGCAGGCTCTGGTTGCTCTTGGGGTGTTACTGGAACCAGTCTGCAGAAACAGAGCAGGTACACCCACAGCTGGGGTAGCTGGGTGGGTGAATGGAGGTGTAGACTGTGTTGTGCTGGTTGTACGCATGTTGTGTCATATTAGCCTGAACTTTCAAATGGCAGGTGAAAAGCTTTGGTTAATGCTCCTTTAATAATTAATTGATGTGAACAGACACATCTTTGAGCCATTTTCATTTTATATGGTATGATAGACTTTTGATTAATTGCCCTAGCTTGTAGAGTTGTAACAGATTAGTGTCTTACTTAAGGGAAGGAAAGGCTGTACTTTCCTTGTCATTGACCATGCGCTAATGGATCAGGTAGGGTGAAGTGCATGCATTCTCACAGGCACACAGCTCTCCTGCCATGCCACATGAAAAATGTCAGTCTCTCTTGAGTGCATCTGTTTACTTTGTTATGTGTTTGGACTGGACACACCACCATAGGCACTGCTGGCATAGAAATTAATTCTTGTGAAGGGGTGGTAAGCTAATTTAGGCCCCTTCTTTCTTAATCAACTTGGCTACCTCATGTTGTGCCTAATTGAGATTACAAATTGCATCCTCTCAACTGTCTTGGTATACACTTGAGCATTAGGAAATGCATGAGGAAAAAGGGAGGGGAAATGCAGACATAGGCAGTGATGTATGGGACCTCTGGGGCTAGACCTGCTGCTGTCAAATTGCCCATGTCGGCTTCCTGATTAGGCTGGTTGCCTCGATTAGGGCAGGCCATGCTCTCAACAAGGTCTTAAATGCTGCTGCTACAAGACCCCTGCACTGCTGCGCTGCACCTGTTTAATCTAAATAAGAACTGTGTATTTTTATTGAGTTTAGTATGAAATGAATGATACAGTGGCCTCTAGGGCACTCTTGTAATACAATTTCGTATATAAAAATGGCTTTTCTCTTCCCCATGTTTTTGTGAATGGACAGAGTAAAGACAGCCCTTTTCAAACTAGTGTTGAACTGGGAGTGTTTGCAGTTTAATCTTGTGACTCCGTCCATCTCCATCTCCCCTAGATACTATTAGTCTGAGATAACTTGGCAGTGCTGGGCAACCTTTCATCCCCAGCACACGTACAGCTTTCCCCAAGATGCAGCCGTTGCTCTGAAAACACAGCAAGGTCAGAAAAAGGCTTGCAAGTACTTATTAATGCTTCTTTGGTTTTGTAGATGGTGTCCCCCACAGGCAGGGTAAGAGAGCCCAGGAGTGACAGGGGTTGTATCAAGTACCTGGCAAGGATTTTCTGGTAGCACCATGCTGGACCTGGTCTGGTTTTGGCCATTGTTTCTCACAGTTCTTCAGCTGTGTGAGCTGAGATGAAAGGGTTTGTTATCTGATGCTTTCTCCAGAAGTTAATAAATGTAAAGGACATTTTGCATTCTCTCTGCCCCCTAGATTCAATTGCTGAGTGTGGAATGGTTCAGAAGACTTTGTGTAGTTCAGGATTCAAAGCCACTTGAATAAACTCAGGGTTTAATAAACAAAAGATGGATGAGATGGTTCACTGTTTTTCCCTGCACATTTGCCTAAGGCTTTCAGCTGTCCAGAAAAATGACAAACTACATCAAACAGAACCAGTTATTGGTAGCAGGGTGGTTTTTTTTTAATATTTCATTTCAAGAAAGTTGCTGCTAAGGTGTTTTCTATAGCTTCTGATACACTCTATTGGGAAAAAAAAAGTAAAAATCCTGTTTGAAAAACAGTTTAAGAAGTCAGTGATGATAATCACGAATTTACAGAATGTCTCTTGATAGAAATCTTTCTGTATTAATGCTAATTGGAAATGTTTTAAAGGTAACATTTAGTAATATTTTAGGACTGTCACCTGTAGTAGAATTTTGACCTTTTCATTGCCCCTGTGAGCCTGGATTATTAATCAAGGAAATTACACATGAGACATGAGGAATGTCTGAGATAATTTACCAGATTCTGCAGGTCCTTTCTTGTGGACAGAAATACCTAAAACTTGGACTTCTTTAACTCGCAGAGGAGTCAAATTACAATAGTTGTACATGGTGTGTGCTTTAACTCCCAGCTTGCTAACAGCTCAGAGGTTGCTGGCTGCTCTGAAGGCTTGGGAGGATATGAGTACGTGCTGTTACAAACTTGGAGGGGTTAAGAGGGCTTGTAGTTAATCCAAAATATAAAAATGCTACAGCAGCAGAATTGCTTCAAGCTCTTTTAAAAGTCCTTTCAAGTTAAGATGACATTGCTTTTGGTTTAATATAATGAATTCAGTAAAGCAAGAAGGCACTAGCTGTTCTTGTTCTCACTCTCTGGTGAGGAAAAGGGGGCTTATAGGATTCTTGTTCGGCTAAATAAAGTTTGACTTGCATGTAGTGTGATAAATTCAAGTGGCATGCCTTCAAAGATAAAGAGCCAAGCTTTTGTGCCTCTAGTAATTTGCAAGCAACTTTTTTGGACAATTGATGGAAAAGGTTTTGGGGATGGTGGTCTTTCCCAGGGTAGTTGGTCTGTTCTAAAAAAATAATCAGCTTTGCCTGGTTCATACAGAGGACTGTCAGTAGTTATTTAGTCTTGGTCTTAGAGCTGGCTGCTGCCTCTGAGTCTGCTGTGCCTGTAGTTTCACTTGGCCTTCCTGGTGCATCCTCCCTTCAGGCAGTGGTTTGATCAGCTTTCCCTTTCCTGTTTGCACAGCTGAAAAATGAAGTCCTGCTGGCTCCACTTGTAGTGCTGGTGCTGCTGGGCAGTGAAGGCTCTGGAGGAGACTGCGGGATGGGCGCTTGCAGGTTGTGTGATGGAGTTTGCCAGGCCCTTGAAAGGGTGCCCTCCCAGCCATGGTACAGAGTCAGGATTGATCTTGTAGCTGAGCACCAGGCAGGACTTGGGGCACAGTCCTGCTGTGGGTTCCTTCCTGGAGAAGATTGTCAGGGCAGGCATGTGGCAATGGTTAAAAGTCTGGCAGTCAGTGGTGAACTTCTAAGTGATCGACACCGCAGTATATCCAAAAGCTTTGTCATGCAGTCAAAGGATAGGATTTTCCATGTTTGTTGGCAAAGAAGGATACAGAAGGATGCTTGCATGTGTAAAGCCCTGACTGTTTATTTAAGCCCATGGGAGCTGTCCTCTTACCTTTGCTCAGAAAGGGTCCTATTTACCAGGGACGGTCACTTTTGGTTCAGCTAGCCCTGAGTCTTAATTGGTTTTTAATGAACACTGTCAAGGGAGAGGCATACTTTTATTTTGTATTTTTAATAATCCTATCAGATTATCGATCAGCCTGGCTTCCTTAGGAGATGCCAGGTCTCAGGCACACTCATTTGGACAAATGCAGGTTAATTTGGCTGTCTGAAGCTTGTAAGTCTTGGTGGAAGAGCAAGCCCAGAATACTTTCTCAGAGAGATCTACACCACCATGACCCACCCATCTGGTGTGAGGCTTTAGTGCTTCTGTGGCTAGGACAGAAGCACACCAGAGCAGTGGGGAATCTGCAGCACCTTAAGCTGACTTCTGCTGGCGTCCTCAGTGTGACCCAGAAGGCTAATCCGTCAGGAATTATGTTGTATCTGAGCTTGGAGAACAGAATAAGCTTTATTCTGAACAGCGACTATTCTGATTCCTTCATGTATTCTTTTTAAAAGGGTTGTACACAAATTATTTCTTATAAACCACCTGCATATATAAAGCACATTTTCTGTTACCAACATCTCCAAGACTTGGATTGCTCATCTAACCCTGACAGTGCCTGGGGTACTCTGTTCTTTTTCTTAAAAAGCTGATCATTGATACTTTTCCAAATGTTTACATGTCATTAATATTAGTTAAGAATATCTAATGCATTGCTCCTACAGACAAAGAGGATACCAGCTGCATCAGACAAGTTCCTGTTCTGTTGCCTCCCTCCCCTAGAGTCAGGGGTGGTCCCTCTTCTTTGTGGAAGATGTTTGTGATTTGCTTTCTTTAGAAAACACAGGAAAAGTAGTAAAGGAAAAACCAAAAGATAGATGCATGAGTCTGTCTCATAAGCCCTTTTCAGAAACCTTGTCTACCCTCTGAAAAGAGAAAATTACCTTGTACATTGCATATAATTTAGGCTGAGGTTTTTCCCTCTCATTTCAACTCTCAAAGAACATTTCTTTTTGAAGGATAAAATACAAAAATAAAATTTAAACCCAGCGTATCAGTAAAGGGGAATGCATTCTGAAATAAAGCTTCTGGGCTTTGAACCTTTGCTGGTTGACCCCTAAAACTTCTAGTGGGGTATTTCTTTGCTATAACTATTTCTGAAACACTTAGTGGATCCTTACCAGGTAGAAAGACTTGGCTTCCTAGCCATGGAGTAAAGAAGCAAGATTCTTCCAAGAAGTTTCTGAGAGAGCATCCAGATCAGTGGGAAATGTTCTGGAATTTATAACAAGAAATCTGTGGCTCTGTCTACAGTATCTACCTTTCTCCTGCTTGGAAGTGTTGGATGATTGTAAGATTATTTTTTCAAGCAGTAGGTGGGCTGCCTTTACTACAGGGAGTGTTACGGCTCTCTTCCTTGTGTGAGGAAGAAAGACTTCTTCATTGCTCCATCCTCAACGCATCCCATTTTGGGGTCTTTGCTACATCAGATGGGTGAGAGCACTTGATTCTGCTGGACCTGCCCCTACCTTCCCCATCAGTGACACAGTGTTGGCACGTGTCACTTCACGTGAACTTAACATTGGCTTTGTGGGGTGGTATGTGAGGAGCACAGTTGTCCATTTCCTGACAAGGACCCAGTGATACAGCAAGTCCTGTTCTGGTTGGGTGATATTCCCTACACTTTCTAAAATGTAATGCTTTGATGCAGAATTTGGGGAATGAGTACATTCCAAGCGTAGACTGGCCTTCCTTCTGCAGTGTGCATACTAGCAGCTCCTTCTGCAGGACTGTCCTGACCTTGTTTATTTTGGACTTAGGCACCGTAAAATAGCTTGTTAATTGCTGCTCATTTAGAATTATAATTAGGTGTTACCAGATGAGTTCTGTAATACACAATTAAAATGTTATAAAAATTTTTGTGGCTTTTAATACTTCATTTATTGGTTAAAATTTAATTCAGAGTACACTGATTGCAGGCTCTCTGTGTATGTGCATAATTACTAAAACCCACAAGGGTAAAACCAAAGCAGGTTTGAGTGATGCAGAATCCATGCACTGCCTGGATGTCGAGCAGCCAGGGATATGAGCACTGGCATTGGATGACTTTGCCCTGCTTTTCTGTAGGCTGATTAAACAGAGGACTGGCATGAATGTGGTGTTGTGTGCTCTTGCTGATTGGGTAAAACCACTCCTCTGCTCACACCTGGCTCAGGTCCACTTTAATGGGCTGGGCACATATCTGGAAGTGATGGACACAGAGCTGCAGACTTGGGGCACACAAGCTTTCAGAGGGAATGTCATCAAAGCCACTTTGATGCATTAGTCTGCAGGTAAGAAAAAGCTTGGACATCTGGTGGCATTGCATATCCAAAAGTAAATGCTTAAAACTTGGAGCATGTTCCCCATATGTCAATAAGAGCTTCAGAGCCATTGTTTCTTGGCAGCTGAGGAGTTGCTGTGCTGCTGTTAATTTATTATATTTGGTTTTGATGAACAAGGTGCTGCATTTTGTGTTGTCAGCCCCATGCCAGCATCAGCCATGTGGAGGAAGAAGGGGCTGTTCCTTTTCTTGGAGCTGTGCTTAACCTGGTCCACCTTAAGCTTTCCTTGTTTTTTTGTGAAGCTAGGTAATATCTTTCCCCCTTTAAGATCTGTTCTGTTTTTCTGCTGGAAGCATTTTTCCCTTCAGGATTTTACATTCTGGCAACTAACAAATTAAAATAGCTTTCCTCCTAAGTACGCTAAAACGTACATTGAATCTGATTTCAACGGCGCCAAGTATGCGTTTCAGCACACTAATGCACGAATGGATTGAAAAAACAGCTAGCAGTAATTTTCTTTCCTTAGGTTTTACTGAATAGTATCCCAGGAAGCTGCACATTATGTGTTACCCTCTTTATGTGTTACTCAAGGTCATGTAAAGGTGAAGGCCTGGAAGGAGAGTGAATAATTTCAATAGTAAAGCTCAAAGTTGCTGCAGATGGCATATGGGATGTCTTATTTTTCAAAGGTCTTTCCATCTGGTATTGGCAGAAGTCTCCATTAGAAAAGGGCAGTTTTGTGTGAGGTGCATAATTTATTTATTTTTCAGGTTGATCATCTTTCAGAATTCAGGTTTATCTTGACTCAGACTGTTAGCATGGGACCATTCTCCTGGTAAAGAGAATGCACAGAAGTTATAAGGTCTGAGTTACATAGGAAATGCTCTCAAAGTTTGAGGAAGAGGAGCTTTTCAAGACTGAATTATAAAAATCAAAAGCAAGCTGTCTTGTGGAAGCAGATGTGTTGTGGTGGGTGAAATTTTTTTGTTTGCCTTTTTCCCTTTGAATACTTTACTTAAGGTTGAATTGCAAAACTTGAATTTTTTTAGAGCCATAAGATGTAATGGAGGACCACAAGAGGTGAAGAATGTCCCCTATGTCTCTATCTGTGCCATGTGTATGCTGTGCTGAATGTGAGAACTGATCTCTCCTGCTGCCTCTCCAGTGCAGAAATAACAAAGCCATTGGAAGTAGCTACATAACTGCCATGCACTGAATACCCTTGGTTAGCAAAGCATGCCTTTTCTAGTAGTCAGAAAATTGCTGGATATAAAAAGCAAAGTCACACAAAATCTGTGATAAATTTAGCGTGGATTTTATGGTGGATGAGGAGGGTCCGTGGGAGGTTCGGGTTCACACAAGATGCAAGGAGCAGCAAGTGCTGTGTAGGGGTGGTGATGTACCCACCTTACCTGAGAGATAGTGATGTTTGCCTTGGCTTTATGTTTTGGATTTCTTTCTGAGGTTGGCAGAGGCGATTATTACAGGTTCATTAACATGTGCAGAATATTGTTAGCCTTCCCACCTTTTCTCATCTTTCTAATCCGAAGCAGATGAGCGTTGTGCATCCTTGATGAGGTGTCAGCAGCACGGATCCACAGCCATGTGGAGCTTTCCTGTCTGCTGCCTGTAAGTGCTCAGCACTTGTGTGTGGTCCCCACATAAGAATTTACTTGCAGAATGCCAGTGTGGAAGCAGATTTTGGCCTGTTTGAAGAGTCCTGGCATTTGCTTTGCGGCATGAAAGATGAAGATGGCTGGTCTGTCCAGAAAGTGTTGGATTTGCTGCAGCCTTGATGCAGCTGTTATCTCAGTCCCTCTGGACAGGAAGTAACTAGGAAACTACTGCTTTGATTTGACAAACAAAGAAGACTTGTAAAATACATTAATTGATTTTCTTCCATCAAAGAGTTTTGAACACACAGCCTCAGATCTGAGTAAGAAAAAATCTGATGTGTATATGTTTTGTGTGCCTTACTGTACAGAATGCAATGCAAAAAACCTGAGTTTAATTTTTAGCCTGAGGTGCAAATGAAGGAGAGAAGTAGTTCGGAATAAAAACTTAGGAATAGAAATTCTTGTACTAAGAGTTAAGATTGACTTGCTGCCATTAAATCAGGAATTTGACAATATGCAGACCTGTAGTTTCTTCATCTTCAATAAGCATTATATTACACCTAGGGCTTTTTTTATTTACATCTCTTTAATATGGCTTAGGTGCTGTGTCATATATGCCACCTCAGAGGCTGTTTTCTTTCGGCAAAGCAAAGCTAGGGGGCCTTACTAGAAGGAAAAAATAGAAAGGAATAATCATAAATTTAGCATCTTATTACAATAAGCCTGATTGCATCTAGGTTTCTTTAGAGGTTACAGAAACAGTTTTCATTTTTCATACAGAAGGCAATTGCATGAAACTTGTGCTTTCATAGTTCTTGCTTATTAGGTGCGGAGGGAATTTCTGGGTGCTGTCTTCCAAATGCCAAAATGCCTCCAGAGCCAGCGAACTGCAGGATGCTGGGGGCGTTCTGCATGGAGCGAATTCAGTTTAATAAATGTAATAAGTCCATTTACCCTACTGGGCTCTGTTAACTACCTGCATATAAACCGAGCATACATAATGTTTGGGCAAAGGTTATAGAAGCAGTTTGCAGGAAAGGCTAGCTCCAGAGCACACTGAAACAGCAGCTATTCTTATTTTAGCCCTCAGTAACACACACAATAATGGGGTTCAAGCAGTATCCGTGGTTGAGACAGTAATAACAACTATGATATAATTAACTTCAAAGCCCTTTGGGAGAGAATAATTCCAAAATCTAGCATTGAAAATGTTCACAGTTTCACAAGATGAGAATTACGGGAAGTTTAATTGGATACATAAACCCTCCAGTAGGGCATAAGTTGTCTGCTGAATGATGGCATTAGGAAGAAGCCATCCCTGTGGCAGCCTGCTGCTGCCTTCTCTTGCACGGGTTGGTGATGGCTGGCAGGGGTGGTTGGGACAGGCGGGAATCCCGTCTGCTGGAGCCCTGCTGCTCCTCAGCTGGTGGTGCCCATGTCTAGAAAGGATGGCAGCCAAGATGTATTTGGGAACTTGGCACTTTGTGTGTGCTTGGTGGACCTGTGGAAAAGGATTATTGTCTCTGTGAGGAGGATCAAAGCAGTGAGTCCTTTTTTACTCAATTGCCACGTGTGGCAGCGGCTGCGAGACAGTGGGTGGGCGGTTTGTCACCAGTGTGTGTGTTCTTTCCAGAGCCTGGCTTAAAATAGCTGCAGACACAAGGAGTTGGGTTGCTCAGGATAATTTAATCACTCCTGGCTTTGCCAAGATGCTGCAGCATCAGCAAGGTTGAAGGTGTTTGTGGGCTCCTCACATACGTCTTCATGAGTATCCATGACTGTGGTGAATATAGGGCATGAATACATCATTGAGCTCAGAGGGGTGAAGAAGATGAAAATCTTGAGAATGTGATGGTAAACTTGAGAAAGGCTAACTTAAAAGAAAGTGAATAAGTTAGTCAAAGCATCCCTAATATTATAATGGGAAAAAGTAAGAGTAGAAAAGAAAAAGCGAGGGTGCAAGGGGGGAGTGAATCAGTTCCTTGGTGTGGTTTGAAATCAGTAGGGGAACATAAGAAAGCAAACTGGGAAAAGCAGTTAAATTAGCAAGCAGTTAGCTGGGAATAATTTGCTCTAGGTAGGTGGCAGGCTTGAGAAGCTGTTTGAGAGGAAAATTTGGAAACCCAACTCCCATTTATCAGTAGTAGAGTGTATAAAGTAAAATGAGTATAAAAGGAAAACTGAAAGATCCAAGGTGGGCTTTGAAGAACTGCTGACTGTACATAGAAGATAAATTATTTAGGCAAATCAGTGCTATTGTCTTGTGTGAAAATTTGTCTTGGTGGATGATGGAAGGTTAAGGAAGAGGAGTGTGCTGCCAAAGAGGAAAATTATTACTTTGCATCATTTTTAAACCACTGAAAATACTGTAGAAGACTTGCTACTAGTATTGTGCCCAGTATTTCTAAATATGAAAGCTAAGCAAATTCCAGAAATTGAGGTCTTTGCAAAAGCAGATTTAGAATAAGCTGTTAATCTGAAATGCATTAAGTGAGCAGACCCCAGTAGTATGCTATGTTACATAAAACATAACTGAACTTCCAGCAAACGTAAGGTGTTTTTTGTTACAAAGAACAAGTTTCCCCCACCCTCCCAAAAAAAAGTTCTTTATGTATCTTGTACTGTGGTTGAAGCAAAAATTACTGCAAAAATAACACAATACCTGAAGATCATGTTCTCACAGGGTCCAACTTTAATGGATTCTGCAAAGGAAAATTTCTAGAAGTTGCTCCAAATCTCCAGGCCAGAGAAAGGGCTTGTTCAGATTTTGGGAGGTCTCAAAAATTTTGACACTGAGGCCTCTAAGAAGACTGAGTAGATATGTGGATAGAGTAGAAGCATTCTTACAAAGAGGAAACTGATTTAATTTTGAAATAGACTCGATTTAGGATTTAGTTTGACTTCATGCCATTCGACATCACGCAAATCCTTGAAGGGATGGAAGGACAGATTATCTCTCGTCTGATCAATCATTTGCATTCTTGCCCTTTTGGTCTTAGGT
Source organism: Pyrgilauda ruficollis (assembly GCF_017590135.1). Lineage (NCBI taxonomy): Eukaryota > Metazoa > Chordata > Aves > Passeriformes > Passeridae > Pyrgilauda > Pyrgilauda ruficollis. Next base: position 8,854,165 of record NW_024527710.1, read on the forward strand.
CTGCTCTGCCTTGCACGTTCTGTCAGTCTGAGAGGTGCAGAGCCAGTGTGTTTGGCACTGCTGGAGCCAGATGCAGGAATAACAGGGCCACAGCTGTACAGTCAATGGCACTCAGCTGTGGTGTGGTGTAAGCAGCAAGCCCAGAAGGACTGTGTTTCTCGGGTCTGCCTCTCTTTAGTTTAAAACCACCTGTCTGCACCCTGGCTGTGCAGAACTTAATGCCCTGGAATTGGGTTTAAAGGAGAGGACTTCGTACCTAGTGATTTTAGTGCTTGCACTGTTTTCAACTGTGCTGAATTCAGTCAGGCCTGTTATAGCACAGTCATTTTTATTAGGAGTATATTGTCGCATGTACAGTAATTTGTAGAAAAAGCACAGAAATTCTTGCTTTGTGGAGATGTCTGACTCGTGAGCATGTTTCTTCGCATTAGTGGAGTTTGCTGACAGTTAAGGAATAGGTGAATTTAGTTTTATTTTTTGTGGGACTTTCTAATGCCCTGGATCTGTAATTCATGCATCTGGATGCAGTGCTGGGCCTATTCTGTAAATGTTAGAGACTTCTGTTAAAAGGCTGATATGCAATAGTTTACTTCTTTTAAGGATACTTTACAGCAGGAATTAGGAGCCTTTACACTTGGGTAGGGTGATATACAGCAATCTGTGCTTAGTGCTCACTGTGAGTGATAGCTGGGCTTGTGAGGCTCAAGGCTGATCTATATTTTAAGTGGATGTTTTAACTTATCTCCATAGTTATTTAACGGGGCCCTTCATAATCCTTGTTCCAGTGGAAAAATTCCTCTTTCTTATCTAGTATTGTCTGCAGGCAATGACACCTTCAGAAATTAATGTATTTGGAGCCAAATGTATCCAATAAAGCTGACAGGAATATTCAAGTTGTGCTTGTATTCTGCTTGAAAGTGGCTTTGCTCCTCTCCTTGGGTCAAGTTGGGATTGCATGTTCAGGATCACAGTGACCTGTAGCTGGGCCAGTTCGTGCTTAAACACTTCTCACTTTTTTGTACTTTATCAAAATAAGGGGAAACTTTTTAAAGTACTTCTGAGTTGTTCTTGCTGTTACATATATTGCTCCATACCAATCAGCCTGTATTAGTTTGTTGGTTTGTTTTGAGGTTTTTTTCCCAGATTACGGCATATTTTGGGTTTTCTTTTTGTTTTTTCCTACCTCATTTTTATTTTCTTTCCAAACAGGTGATGAAACATTTTCCTTCTGGGAAAAATACTTCGGGGCAGGGGTGTGTTTCCCTCCTTTTTTTTTTTTTTTTTGACTGTTTACTGAGAATAATCTGCATACACTTCCGTTTGCTTTGTCTCATTCTCACGGTTGCATGCCCATGACTAATTATACTCCTCCACTCCTTTCTTGGTGTTTTGTATCCTTCTTGTACTTACAGATAGCTATCAAATCCTTAGCACTCTGTCTAGTTCTTGTGATTTGACAGAGATTTTTATCCTTTCTGGTTTTTAAATTGCTTCGTTCATTCCTTCTCTCTGGATGGTTTGAGAGTCTTGTTACTGAGAGCACCAGACTGATGCTCTGGGCCTGGTCATGCCCGGGTCCCAGAGGTGGTACCTTTGCTCATGTGGCAGTTTCTTTAGCTCTTGGCCTTTTTATTGTATTGCAAGCTCATAGGAAGTTCCTCCCTAAATCTATTCCAGCGTTGCCATCATCACCATCTATCTCCCCACTGAATCTCTCTAATACAGTCCCTGCATGTGGGAGTTCGGAGTGAAATGAGACTCATTTTGTCTTTTTTGGCCATATTGCTGTACTCCCCAAGTCTCTTTATATTATATTTCTCGCAGAAAAGCACAAAGAAATCTATGCTAAAGGAATACTAATGTAGTGAAGTGAAACATTGAAAAGTCATTAGCTTGTGTGTAACTGCTTCCACAACTTTTAATGTGTGCAATATGATGGTCTTGAGTTATATGGTGTGTCATGGTTTTCCTGTTCCTCCTTCTGAGCACAGATGAGGCATTATGTACAGAGCGAAGCAGCTGAGCTGTAGCCAGTTATTGTTCTCACTTTTAACAGAATAAAGAGCTGCCTTATTGCTCTGCGTGATGCATGATCGCCGTCGCTGATGTGACACCCCAGAGCTGATCAGGTGGTATTGTGTTGATTGGGTTCCTCTGGAGCACTGGCTCCCTTTCAGATACTTTTGTAAAATACAGAGGGTAGGACTCCAGAAGGAAAATTTGATTGTGTTGCACATGTAGTAGCACTGGGAGAGGCTGATGTAATTTCAGCCCTGTCTTTACCGTCGTCTGGGTGTGCCCAGTTGGTGTTTTCTGACCTGCATCCTTGGGCTCACCTTGAGAATGCTCAGGAAGTTTCCACTTTGAAAAACAAACACAATTGTTTCAGGTTCCTTTTTGAAGAGACACTGTCACATCTCCAGGTCAGATAAGGACGTTGCTTATGGACTGGGCTCACCTTCCCACCCTGTAAGTTTCTCCAGAGTCTCTTAATGATGTTTCACAACAAAGGCAGTGTCAGTACTCAAACACACAACAAAACCTGGCAGTTCTGTGGATATACAGGGGTTCCTGGAGGGAACTTTTTTGTGCTGACTTCTAAGATTCTTTGGGTTGCAAAGTAGTTTAACCTAAAAAGCGACTTTAGTGCAGTGGTTTTGTCCCTGGTTTGGAATGGACAGGCTTGCTTTGGGGATTCTGTTCTTCACTGTGCCAGTCTTGGCTGGTGACCCACTTGTTTCAGTTCAGTTTATCTTGCAGAAGAGTTCATAGAGGACATAAGCTATTCAGTGCTGGTTTGAAATTCCTCTTGACTCTTTAAAGTTGACTGCTTTTTCTAATCTCATTGCAGTCTCCTGTGAGACGTACTCATTGCCAGAATTTCTTAGTACCATATGAGCTGTTGGTATTCTTGGCTCTGTTTTAAATGAGTCCAGCTTTTTCTGCCTGTCTGAAAGAATCAAACCATGTAGGTTTCAAAAAATGTCCTCAAGACCACCTCTTTTCCATCCACCTGCCCCGCAGCAAAAAAGTGATATATTTAAATGAAGATTGCTAGTTTTTTGTTGTGCTTTCCTGCTTTCTAGTTTTCTGCCAAACTAGCTCTCGGTAGTTCTAACACTGAGTTTGGAGCAGAGGCAGGAGTTTAGCTTGCTAAACTCAAAGCTGTTTTTACAAAGCCATCTGGAGTGCTTAGCCTCAGCCTAATTTTGGGTTATGTAGTGTAGAGTTTATAATATTGCCAGGACCAGATGCAGAAGAAGAAATGAGAATGTACGTGTGTTTTTGAAAAACCTTCTTGTATAGTGTCTGGGCTCCCAAATGCAGTATTAGTTGTGAGATGCTGGCCAAAGCAGGGAGATTAAAGGAGGCCTTCAAATGAAGGGACTGTGAGATCATCTGGTGCACAGGAGATCAGTCCAGAAATGAGAGAGAGCAGCCTGAAGAGGCATGAGTTTGCTGGGGACAAGACACATTAAGAATTGTAGGAGCATTATTTGGTCAGTTGCTGTTGTACTTGATTTTGCCAAAGTAATACTGGCTTTGTATTTGTTTAGCTTGTTGCCAAAAATCTACCAGTATTAACTGGTTTTTAGCTGCTTTCCATCCTAGCCTGCCTTCTGCCCCAGGAAAGGAAGCCTTTAGCAGTGGTTCAGGATTGCTGTTTAACACTCTCAGGGTAACACTGGCCCTTCTAAGGGTTAACTGAACTTCAGCTGATGCCCTTGCTTTGAGTATTGGGTTGTCTTGTTGGGAAAGCTGAACCACTGGGAGAAGCTTTTTAATATTTTCACTTTCAAAAGAAAATGACAGCTACTGAGATTTATAAAATTTTAAAACATTCCAATTTAAAGCTCTTTAATTATTGAATGCAGACAACTTTTCCATAAGCAGAGCAACCATGGAAAGAGGAAGTGGCAAATTTTGATCCTGTTTAAGGCCAAAGGTGGTCTATTAACTTTGGTGGGACAGACAGCAGTCTGGCATAAGAAAATCTGGCTTTTCTACCAGATGGTAAATTATTTAGAGCACTAAACAGTTGAAAAAGATCAAGTCTATGAAGCATCTGGTAGGATATCTGACAATTCACCAGTTCTGCATAGTGCATGCTGTATGTATCTCATGGGCTGGAGAGGAAAGTTATAAATCTGTTGAAACTGCAGAAGAAGCTTGATCACATTTACTGAAAGAAGAGAGAAATCAAGAGACAGACCTATTCTTTAACTGAGGTTTTTGTGTTCCTGAGAGTTACTTCTGAATGAGGGCTGTGGAGGTGCTATTGACAAGACTGAGCAATCTGTGCTCAAGATACACCATTAGATGAGACACTTTTGTTGCTAATGGAAGTGAATGAAACAGGAAAAGCTCTCTGAAAGCTGCTCACCCCCACTGTGGTCTGACAAATACCTAAGATGTTTCAGCACCACCTGTAAAAATTCTCTGTCCTAATCTTACAGTGTTTGACACACATGATTAGTTTTGACACAGTAATTTCAACCCTTGGTGTCTCCCACCCCCTCCCCAGGAAGAGTAGCCTCTTGGGATTCTGGCTGCTGTTGAGCCAGATGTAATGCTGCTTAAAGTGCTTCCGTGGGTTCCCTTCTTCAGGCAGCAAAAATTACCCCTGTACGTGCAGAATTTAGAAGCATAATCATCAGTCTTGATCCAGGCATTTCTTCCCATTCCTATGTGGGCCACATCTGGGGAGCTGGCCAATGCTGGGTCAACTGCTTGGGGACTGAAATGTTCTATCATTGGATTAGAGCTTATGCAGCTTTAAGTACACAACTACCTGTATCTCTCTTTGCCATGTGAGACATGTAAATGGTGCTTTTAGTAATCCTTTGGTGAGTGTTGAGTGAGGATGAGGAAGTTGGAGGGCAGCAAAGATAACTGAGTGTGTGGCTGGTACAAAGAGCCTTTTCTGCAGTATTCAAAATTTTGCTGCTGAACTTAGTTAGATTTATGCCTTCTCAGTGAGACAATAAAAGCAGGATGAGATGATCAGTATTCTCTCTGCATCTAGGTTAGAGCTAGGTTATTTTGTAAAGTATTTTCAGATGTCTTGGCTGGAGAAGATGTTGCATAAATAAAGATTTCTCTGTGTTGTGCAATATTATAACATGGGAAAAGATTTACTGTGCAAATACAGTAACAGAATGGAGAAGAATCATGATCTCCTGTTTGTTAGTACTATGCATTGTAAATATTTGCCAAGGTAGATTCTCTTGAGATTTCTCATGGATTTCCCTAGGCATGATCATTGCTGGCATTCTTTGAGCGCTGTGCTTTTGTCAGAAGTAGACGTGTTTGTAACTTGTGATACTTCCATCAAAAGCTCAGCGGTTTCCAAAAAAACAATACGCTTCCAAATCTAGCAAAATTCAGAAATATCTCTGTTAGAGCAGTCCTGAAGGTGTGTTTGAAATGTCTGCCAACACGAGTAAGAGTGGTGTGTTGGGCCATGAGCAGTGTGAGTGTGCACAGTGGCAGCTACTTGGCTTCAGGGATACTCACGGGGTCCACTCAGGCTGCCATCTGCCTGCATGAGATTTCTTCACTAATTATGCTGTGTTGGAAAGTTTGGTAACTTCTGCAGTTCAGTGGAGAATCACATCTGCTTTTAAATAACTCTTGGGCTTGCATTGAGATGCCTGGCACAGGAAGTGTAAGCCCCTGTCACTGCTGAGTGTGGTTGCTGAGGGCATGGTGCTTGCTAGCTCCTTTAAAGTCTGTTTTAATAGGGAGACCTTAGACTTTGAGATGGAAGTACAGTGAATATATTTGCATTAAAAGATAAAGAAGGCAGATACACAGAAATTGTATTCTTTTTAAATACTTGCCTTTTTTTGGTTGGTTTTCAAGAAATTTTCTGTATTTCAATGTTCAAGCAGATGCCCAAGTTAAGGCAATTTGCAAGATGATTTGCTTTGTTTTGGAGAGGGAATATCCAATCATGAATCCTTTTAGGTAGTCATTGCCTCTATTTTGGGGAGTTTGAAGCTGAGGTGTTTGCTTTGGGTAAAGCTTCTCTTTATAAACACTTTCCTTAATAACATTCTGCTGTGACTCTCACCCTGTGAGCTGACAGCTGATCCAATTCAGCTTCTGTTTCTTCTGCTGGAACCCGCTGAGACTTGCCTGGTGTACTCCAGCCCAGCTGGATGGTCCAAGCTGTGCTTCATATGCAATTTGATCACAAACCCTCCCTACACATGCAGTCAACCACGTCTGTCTAGGACATGTGGAAGGAGAGTTACAAGAGCTTAAGATTGTTTCTTGAATGTAATGTGCAGCTTCAGAACTATTTGTTGTGAACAACAGCAACTAAAGGATGCATTAATGGGCCATAAACCAGACTGTACATGAAGGTAAACTTGGAGACAGGTACATTTATGCCTGCTGACCCTTGAAATCAGCTTATTGAATTTGGAGGCGTGTGTGGTGCTCCACTGCTCATGCAGGGAAGATAGGTACATTTCTTTTAAAAAGTATCTGTAACGATGACTTTGCAATGCAGTTTGGTATACTGGCAGTTAATCTGTGTGTCATAATAATTTTCCTTTTCTTCCTTTTTTGGTTTGCAGGAGTAAGTCTGTGTCTGTAACGCTGGATGTACTGACCACTTGCCTCAGACTGAAGAGGACTTGCTCTACTTTGGAATATGGTGCCTAACTTCTGCATCCCAGTACTGACTGTGCCAGCAGCCATCCTCTGCTGCTTGATGCTGCCTTTAGCAGGAGCGGACAGTAAGTAACATTTGGCTTTGGAAAGCTTGAATGCCTTGCAAAATTTCCTTCCAGAAATATTAAACCTTCTTTGTTTGTACTGGAAACTGAGGGTTAAGAAGCAACTTCCCCCCCAGTCTTCTATTTCCCAGTGTGCGCATTGCAGATAAACAGGGTGTGTGTGAAGGGGCACAAGTAGAACTAAAAAGGCTGACAAAATTTATTCAAGTGCAGAAAGAATTTCTGGAGAAGCTGCAAGATCAAAACCTGACAGTTTGATTTCTAACACGCACAGATGAGTAAAGAAAATTGGGGGCGGAGGAAGAAAGAAGTATTGGGGTCACAGTAATCCCTGTTACTTTTTCCTTGTTCTTGTGCCAGCTCTCGTAATTTGTGTAGCACTGAGACATCTCTCCTGAGTCAGCAGGCAGTTGCTGTTGGAGAAAGATGTTGAGGAAGAGGGTGCAAGTTCTTACCTTCTGGCATAGCTCTCCTGCATCTATATTTTGGCAGAATTGGAGTACAGTGTTTCCTTGTGATCATACTTTTAGCTGTTGTGTCCTTGCTGTTGTCCTGGTAGTCCCATAGAGTTGTTGTGACTGGCTTTAATTAGCCCCATCCAGCCAAGGGGAAATATGTGCACAAAATGCTATTGTGGACAGACAAGAGGACAAAAGCATGGCTAATGATAGCCTGCTAAAAACACCTTATAGTAGGAATGTTTCATGGAATGGGTTATGCAGAGAGCAGGAAACCTCGATGCTTTTTTTGCATAATCTTGGGGTGTGTATTTGTTAAGCAATCCCCAATATTTGTGCAGACCCCCTCCCTTTTTTTTTAACCTGTACCCAGATTTTTAGTGTCCAAATGTCTGCACATTCATCACAGACTCTGGCAGTTGTGAATACTTCTTGCCTCTGAAAGAACCCAGGGCTCCTGGGATGCTTGAGCTGGAGATGAGATGACCATGATGCACCTCCTCAGGTGCCAGTAGTCATCTCTTTCTCACTGCAGCTTTAGTCACCAGGCTTAAAATTAGATGTAATTTTGTGAAAGTTGAAGGAGATCTTGATTCATGTTGGTAGGACCCTGGCTGAATGTAGGAAACAGACTGGGGGGTCCTACATGTCCTTGACTGAGAGGAAGATCTAAATTTAGGGAAGCTGGAGTGAAGACTCAAGAAGGGATGTGAAGAAACATACAAATTCAGTTATTTTGTTGTCATTAGGGATGACATGTACACACAGCAGATTAATATAGGTCTGTATGGGTCTGAGCTGCCCAGTTAAACTGGGGGCAGCAGCTGTCTCCTTCCTCAGCTTACTTTGCTGTGTGCTGGTGCTGTTGAAAGGTGCTTATTCAGATCACTGAATAATGTGAATGTCTGGACATTGTAGCCCGTTTTGGAATCTGGCATAGAGAAGTACTTGTTTAGTCTTCTGAGGTGTATAAATAATTACCTGAAATTTATTATCTTTATACTGGCTCCTGCAAAAGAGAGAAGCATCAGTCACGTCACAGATGTGCAGAAGCTGGTGGAGCTTGAGATGTCCCAGGACAGTTCTTGGCCTGAGGATAACTTGTGGTAGACGTGGTTTGCTAATTTTGTGGAATAATTCCAAATGCTTAAATGTAACAAAATTGGCTCTGTTTCTGTATGTTTTCTCAGATTTGGAACATTTCTGTGTTGAGCAGCAAGTTTATCTGTATGTATGTCTTTTTCTCTGGTGCAGACAGACTCTGAATTGCTTTTTCTTAATCTGGAAGGCAGCTCTGGAGGGCACTGACCTTTTAACTACCGCAGCCACCGTGGATTAATCAAAGGTTTCGTAGGATGGAAAGTGGTTTTTAGCAACTCCGTCTATTTGAGCAACTTAGAGTTTTTCTATCATCTTACCCACTGAATCTTGCCACCAACCCTCAGATGGTGGGAGCTGTGTGAAAGGACCTGTCTGCTCTGTGCCTCTGCAGGGGTAAAATGTCAACCCCAAACTCTGCATTTTATGGGGCCTGCCCATCACTGATGCAAACAAGTGATGCGGTAGTGAATCTGGCATTGGAGAGCCCTGATTCAGGACAGTAGTGAAGGACAAGGGGAAGATATGACAATGTATGGACACTGGGGCTTCCAGAAGAAGCTTGAGAGGGATGCTGTGAAAGGGGCAAGCCATGTGCACACTCCTCTGTTTTTTAGTCCCCATAGCATCCTGTTGGCTTCAGCAAAAGAGCATTTATTTATTGCACTAGTTATGGCTGTTCCCAGGAAATCACTGTGATTCTTCCTTTTCCCCATTGCAGTGCTGCCTGGAGTCAGTGGAGGGATGGGCAGGCTCTGTATCTGCAAAGCATTCTTGCATTTCCCTTACTGAAAACAACAGGATAGTGAGAGCAGAGTTATCCCTGGATTTTCTGGAGTCAGTCCCTAAATTGCTTTATAGGGGCAGGAAAAGGATGGCTGGAGATGGGCTGTGCTGCATCCCTGGCAGCAGCGTGGCTCGTGGCTGGCTGCTCAGGGAGCCCCCACGGCTGGGTCTTCCCTACCTTCCCCACCTGCTATTGTAACACATCTCAGGGGCTGCTGTAGCTCCCTGGCAATTAAGGCAGCTGGCAGAAAGCGGGATGTTAACGCCTGAGCTAAAGCAGATTTAGTGTGTATTTCCTGGTGGAATTGGCGCCGCGCTGTGCCAGTGCCTGCCCTGGAATCGAGGTCACAGGAGCTGTGAAGAATGTCAGTGATGAGGAGTTGAAGTGGCATCCAAAGGTTAAACCGAGTGGCAGAGTGTCAGAAAAAGAGGGGCTCTCTGGGTGCCTCCCTGGCAGCAGGAGGGGAGTGGTGCTTTCCTGGCTGCTCAGGTGGGCTGCTGGGAGGAGAAGGTGAGCGGGAAGGGGCACATGCGCACGAACGGTGGATACAGAAGTGCTAATTTGGCAGACAGCTATTTCAAATCCTCCCCAGCTTTTACATACTGCAATAAGAAATTATTAAATTTTCTCTGTGATCTGACTGTGTTTCTGTCAGAGTGACCCTAATTCCATTAGAGCAGCTCGGAGCTGATTCAGGATGGCTGTTTTACCCATTCTCTCTCAGCTTGCTTGTGTGGTTTTTTTAATATGCTCTGTGCTTCCCTGTCTGTCAGCTTTTGATTGTGCATGGGAAAAATGGCTTTGCAGATTTCAGTTAATGTTCAGTGCAATTGTCAACTAAAAGATGCTTTTTTTTTCAGCTTTTGAAAATGTGTCATTTTTTCTAATAAAATAAAAACCCAAAAAATCCCCTCTCAAAACAAAATGAAGAGAAAATGGGGAAAAATCAATACTCTCATGGGAAATCATCAGCAATGTCTTTTGTTGTTGTCTTGGTTTTTTAAAAATTAGGCTTTGTTTTTGAAGTCCTGGGAACAGGTTCCATTAGCCAAAGGAAGAGACTAGGTGAGCAATCCTAGGCCTTTTCTAACCACAGTATGTATTGGTTTGTCTTGCGCAGAATTTCAAAGGGCTGAAGGAATAAAACCACTTCAAAAGTGACCTTGTAGAAGGAAAGAACTAAGGCAGAATTAGGCCAACTACCTGTGAATTGATACCTGGTAAACAAACAATTTGCACCTTTTGATTTCTAGAGGTATAGCAAACTTGGCTTTTATTTGAGGGGGTAGATGAATGTGCAGAGCTTGGGCTCCCACCACCTCTGGCCAGGAGGGACCCCAAGTCTGAAGTGTCTCAAGGCTGCCCTGCCCCTGAAATGAAGAGTTAATTTATATCCTTTTTTGAGTTTTTTTTTTTTTTTCAATCAGTGTTTCTTGGATGCTAATTGAATTGAGGAGACGCATTAAAAAAAAGAAAATAAAAAGATAGGATGTTGATGCATGTGAAGGTTGGGAAAAGAAAGGGTACTAGGATGGGTTTTCTAGATATGGTGATGTTCCAGAGTCTAAGAGTAGTAGGATGGTCTTTCTGGCTTCAGGTGAGCTCTGTTTTTTGCACTGTACCTGAAGTGCTGTCTGGAGGTTTTGTGTGGAAGAGCACTGGAGGGAACATTTCTAGTTTGTTCTTGTCCCCTAACTCTGCTGTCTTCCTTTACTGTTCCGTGCTCCCAAGACCAGCTTGACTCGTTTTGACTCCCTGATTCAACTCTGCTGCTTTTGCTTCATAACCTGAATGATGCCTCAACAACAGCTCAACCCCAAATACAGCTGCTCCAGGCCATGCTGTGAGATAGACTTGCTGTTGTGCAAGCCTGGGAAATGGCCACTTTGCAGGGCTGGGCAGCAGGATCCCGTTCCAAAAGCTGGACATGAGGCTTCTCCACTGCTGCCTTGCATCAGTTTCTGTTTCCAGGTTTCCTGTTTGCATGCCTGTCCCCAAACATAGCATCTAGTGATTATGTGTAATTGATGCGATTGGATCCAGGTATTGCAGCACAGGTAAATACTAATTTTCTGCAATTCTAGCTTGACTAGCTTGACATATTCCATCAGCAGAAAGAACATGGAAAATACTGTTTAGGAAAACCCCTGTACCTGAGGCATTGAGGTGGTGTCATTAAGGGATGGGTTGAAATATTAACCACAGTTATTGTGCAGTGTTTATTTTTGGTGTTCTTACTCATCATATATATAAATATATATATTTAGGTAGGAATGGATTCTACACTTGTGTGTAAAATACCTAAATGCTGCTTGCGTGTAGCTAAATATTGCAGACATCAAGGTGGAAGGGATGCTTTGAGGACAAACATCATGTACAGAGTAGACAAAGGATCTTTGTCTGCATTTATAGCCCTCTTAGCTCCAGCACTTACAGAGAACGTAAATTTGTTTGGGTTGCTACCCACAACAAATCACAGCATGATGATTTGTCTTTTTTATGTATTGTTAAAGCCACCAGCGTTCATCAGTCAATGTCAGCTGACAGGTCAAAGGTCCGCTTAGCCCCCAATCTCTCATCCAGTAGTGGTCAGTACGAAGACTTATGGAGGATGGAAAAGCAGAATAAATATATAGCGATCTCTTCTTGTTGTCTTCTTGGAGCCCTCGGTGAGTGGTGGCTCCTGAACCCAGAGAGGTGCTGTAGCGACTGCAGCAAGCTTACTCTGGGTTTTGCTGTCAGGCAGCTGAGCCTGTGGTCAGTCTGCAGGGACATCTGGGGGGCAGTGGTTTGCATGGAGACCAAGGTGCAGGCTCTGGCTGTTGCCTCTACTCCACGGCTCGTTGTTGGAGCCCCTCACTGCTGCCGTGCAGGGCTGAGCATCCCCACTTGCCATTTGCACCATTCGGACTCGGCTGTGCAGAGTTCCTCTCCTGCCTTCACAAGGGATTTCCTGTGATTAAATATCCATGTGAATTTTCCAGCACAGTGGCAAATGCTGAGGAGATGATATATTTAATACTTGTTCTTTGAGAGAGCTTGTGCTTATTGGCTTGGTGATACAGAAAACCAATAGAACTACCTGCTTACAGTTTTATCTTCGGTGTAGATTCATAGATTTTAAGGCCAGAAATCAGATCAGAGTAGTCTTTTACTCTGACCTGTGTAGCACAGGCTGTATAATTTCAGTAGTAATTTCTGCATCTGCTTTTACAGCTGTGGATGAGCTAGCACGTAGCTTTTGGGAGGCTGTCAAATCATGATTTGAAAAGTAAATGATAGAGAATTTACCCATCTCCTATATGATCTGTAAAAATGGCAAGTAATCATTACTTCTCCAAATGTCTATTTATTTCAAACTACCTTTATGCATTTTTAGGGTTTAGACACTGGATATTAGAGCATCTGTCAGTGAGACTAGAGAGTCCTGCTGTTTAATGCAATCTCCTGGAGAAGCAACTTCAAGTGGAAGAGTTAGAGAACCTGAAAGTTTGTCCTTTTTGTTGTAGAAGAATGGACTCATCTTGTTTTTTTCCAACCAGATAAAATTTTTATTGTTCTTCACTAATCCTCCAGACTTTTCAATATGTTTTTTAAAGTCAGGGGACCAGGACCAAGACAAGTGGCTGCATTTTCCAACAGTACAATGGCACTTTATCTTTTTTACTCACAGCATTCAGCTGGGAATGTGGTCCTCCACTGTGACCTCTGAATTCCTTTCTGGACCTCTGATTCCCAGGATGCAAACTTCTATTTCATTAGTGGGATTTGGCTTTCTGCTCATGAATATCTGCCCCTAGGTACATTACAATGTGTTTTCCTGGTTCCCAGTTCATTTAGTCATCTGAGTAATTCTTTAAAGGTAACTTGGCCTTTCTGTTTGTAGCTGACTACAAACTTTGGTAGAGCTTACCCTTTACTTTCCAAATCTAATTGCAAGTTAGTTGCATTCATTCACAGATGTTAATCACTTGTGGCTATTTGCAGAGGCTGCTATGTGTATTTTAAGGAGTTATTTAAAATACCCTGTAGTAGTGATGGTAACATCCTTTGCAGATGGAAAGGAGTGCCAGAAAACCATTAAAATAATATGGTTGGTCGTGATGCTCCTGGCTATTACTACTACTGATGTCAGAAAGGGAAAAAGTATGAGATCTGCTGGAGCTTTCAGTGTTTTTAGCTGAGTAGTTGTAAAAAGCAATGATGTGGTAATAGGAATGCTTTTTTTTGTTTCTTTGATTATCTCTTCATTATACTGGTGCTTCAGAATGATACTGTAATATAAGATGATCAAGCTCATTTTTGTGAAAAACCAGGAGTATGAAATTTGTTTGCTCAAAATGTTAGTCAATCGTTTTTGATGTTGAACGTGGTTTAAAAAGGAGTGGGGAAAAAAGCATCTGTTCATGGGTGCTTTTTCTCTGGTAAGTTGTCTATCTTTATGTATCAGGAGCTGAAAAGCATTGGTGTACTCCTAATTGAATGCTCTGTTTAGTCCCTTGTGAGAATCAGTGCTTTGTCTGTGCCAGAGACAAATCTCATTTATTTTGTTGGTGTGAAAACACTGTAGGGTGCTTACTGAAACTTCTAACTCATAGAAATGTCTTTTGCCTTGCACACTTTATTGACATATGATCACTGAATTAAATCAAAGCACTTTTTATAGTGGATGATGCTTTACATTTGTATATGAATTGTAGCCTGCAACGCTAGAGCTTTGAATGTGTGTTGGTTTTGTCTTTCTCTCTTGCATCATAACATTAAGCCTTCACAATAGGGTGCATTGACGTAGTATTAAAAAGAAATAATTACAGAATATATTTCATTTAGTGTAGTACAGGCTGGAATGACTTTGCAGTCCCGCTGTGCTTTTCACATGGCCCTTCATTGTTTATATTGCTCATTGTTTCCCCCCACCCCGTAATTAATAATAGAATTTCCATGAAATATTTTCCAGGAAATTTGTATTTTGCAAGATTGGGTTGAGATGTATAGGTAGTACCTGGTCAAATCTTAAAATAAATGGAAGTGCCACAATTTTCCAACAGACATTCATTGCAGCAAGGTTGACTGTTCTGAGTTGGTACTTTGAATAAAGTCATCATGTCAGGAAGAGATTTGGTTTGTCTTTGCTACATGAGGTTATCCTATGTGAGCTGATAGTGGATTCTCTGGAAGAAACTGGGGTCTCATGGCAAGGACCATCATCAGTCCACTGCTGGCACTGGTAAATACTGCAGATTTAAAAGCAATCACTCAGAATTCTTGCTTGCTTTTGCTACTTTTCTTGCAAATTGTTTTAAATGTTTTTACAAACTCTCTCTACATACCCTAACTTTGTTGGCTCACCTCAAAGGTGAGTGATATAAACCCTTGGCAGTTAATTGTCACACAGGGAGAAGACAGTAACTGTTGAGCCTTCACTTTTTGTTTTAAGGATGCAGAACCCCTATGTATTTTCTTTGTGTTTATTTTTAGCCAAATCCACTTCAGCTGTTGTATTACTTCTGTTAAAGGTTGTTTTGAAAAGAGGTTTTAAAGAGGCCAGAAAATACTCAGCAGCTTTACACATGTGGGGATTTTGCCTCTGAAAAACTCCACTTTTAATAACCGTTTTGAGCCTCAGCATTAGCACAGCTGTGCCTGGCAAGTGGGGCTGTTCCTTTTCATCCGCTTGTCAAAAGTTGGGGACTTGTGTGAGTGGGAGACAGAGTGTGTTGCAAAGATCTCACTTTGGTGTTGTTCCTAAGACAGGGCATTGCCTTGGTTTTCAAACTTGAAACTGAAATTCTGCCTTTTGAGGTAAACGTGAGAGTCACTGTGCCCTGATCTCAGAAAGGATTTCAATCCCTGCATTTGCGGGAAAAAATATTTTGGAAGTGAGGCAGCTATAGTGTATTGTACTTAGAGAGTGCTTTATTCACAAGAGGGAAGATTCGTTGAAAGAACAGAAGGATGAGTAGTGAGATTCTTGTTACGTGCTGAAAATGGTTAAAATACTGATCCGATGATGATGACTGTGTATTTTAATCGTATTTAGGATCAAACAGAAGCTTTCAGTTTTTCCAGGACACAGGGAAACCCTTAGAGAAGCAAACTTCTCTCATAAGCAAATACTTTCATATTGCTATTTAAAGGACTGGGATGCCTGGTCCTGGCACAGTGTTCCCAGTCTTGGCATGCTGAGTACAGAGTTCAGTATGGCTCTCAGGAGAATGGTGAGGGTAGTCCAAGACCTAGAAAGGCTCCCTTTACTCTTGTTTGATGTAACAGGTAATGGTCCTGGTTGTTGACTTGTCATTTATACTTGCTGTATATAACTTCTAATATCCTTTTTTATGCTCCATTACACACAGTTTGTCAGGGGTTAACATGAAGTTCCTTAGTTATAACCTATTATTTTCAGCTTTTTATGAGTTTGTTTCATGGCTGAAATGTGCCCTGCTTGGTCTTCAGGCAAAGTTCAAGTTGGGGGACTGTATTTTATAACTTGGACATTTGTTTTTGGTTCTTTCTGTGAAAGTTGTCTTCAAATGGCTCTTAAAAACAAAGAGAGTGGAAAAATACTTTTGTACCCTTAAAGCTGACTATGGTGATATTTATAGATCTCTAGTCTAAAATGTCTTTGAAAACATTTGACCACCAAAGCACATCTGTAGTAATGTCCAGAGAGAATGGAACCTGATTTGTGAAAGGAGTGACCCATAGAAAAACAGGCTGCTGAATAGTATAAAGGGAATTTCACACTGGATCACAATATAAAGGAGGCTGTGTGAGCTCGTGTGTGACTAAATTGCCTGTGTATTCCTTCAGTGCATGTAGCCAGAGCTGCTGTGATCTCAGCCTTCCCAAGAGCCAGAGGTTCACAGGAGAGGGGTCCTCCAGTGCCCAGCCTGGAACATGGGCAGAGAGAATTAATTCACACCGACACCATGAAGTTCCTCTTCTAGTGCATTTGTCTGTTTCTTGAGGCAGTTGTGAAAATAGAGAGTGTTTTTTGTTGAAGTTGCTCTGTGGTTGTAGTGCAGGCCACAGGGGCTTGGTCTTGTCTTTCTTGGCAATGCCTGTCGAACCTTTATTCTGTCTTAGTAAATGCATGGAACATTTAACATATTTAACCGCCAAAGTTTTGGTTTTTTTGTTTTGTTTTGGTTTTTTTCCCCCTCAAATGCTAAAATACATCACTGTCTATAGAGTTGTGTGCCCTATTTTAAGAGCAGAGTATGATTTGGAGGTTTTTTACACATTAAGACAAAATCCCCATATTGTTCAGTCAGCATCTATGCAGTGCTCAACGTCTTTTCCGTTAGACACTCAGCCTTCTGTTGCAGATAAAGGTTTTTTTTGTAGGCAAATTTAGCTCAAAAATTCTGGTATTTTCTTTAATCTGTGGTGTTTTGTGTGATAAGAGCTTCCTGTGTAATTTTGTGGAATTTAAGAAATCCCACTTAACATATAAAGAGTTATGTGCAGTATACCATGTGATGTTTTCCAAGTTTATGTTAAATTGCAGAATTATTTAGTGTTGCAGTAATTGCTGGATGGTGTCAAACTCTAAGTCCATTTATACCAAAATTATCCCAGCACAAGCCTCCAGTGATGGCCAACAAATGCTAGATGTTTTAAGGAGGTACAATAAAGATCATCTCCTACTCTCTTGCCTTTTCTCCCCACCCACATCAGTTCCCATTTCCTATGTAAAATTAGAATCTGTTCTCAGAAACTGGACTTGTGTTACTCCTTCTGTAGATTTTTATTAATTGCAACAACTCTAAATATTGTTTTATCCACATGGGCAAAGGAATAATATCCAGTGTACGTTTGTCAAGGTCAGATCCATCTAATTTCCTTTAATGACAGGCTAACAGGCTTTGTGAATGGAGAAGCAGTAGATGTCATTTATCTTTAGTAAAGCTTTCAGTGCTCCCTCATGAGACTTTTTCCTGTGAAACATCTGCTCATAGGGTGGGTATTTGGCAGTTTGGTAGCATTCAGCATTTGCAGTAATGATCTCTCTGATAGAATAGAGAACATGCTTATTAAATTTGCAGGCAACAACAAGCTGGGAAGAGAGGCAAGCATGTTGGAGGACACTATTAGAATTCAAAATGATCTTTACAAATTGGCGAAACTGTCTGAGAGGATGCATGTCAATAAGGAAAAATGTGGATAGATGTTTGAAAATAGGAGTAATCAGCTACATAAATACAGAATGAGAGACAACTGCCTAGACAGCTGGTATACAGAAAAGGTCTTGCAGTGCTAATGGATCATAAGCCATACAGGAGCTGAGAAAGCAGTGCTTTTTTGAGGGGGACAGACATCACAGTGACAGGCAAAAATGAGGAGTCCCATCATGAGGACACATTTGATAGTCTTTCTGCTCTGCTCATATGGGTAAGGCCTCCGGTGAAACATCTCATCTTGAGCATCCCACTGCCAGAATAGAAGGATTAACTGGGGGGAAGCCAGTCCTTCCCATCCACTGCTAGGAGAAGAAATAATGTGATTGAATTACAGCTGGGAAGTTCAGGTCAGGCAGTAAGCAATGCTCACAGACATGCAGGATTGTTGGAATTGAAATTTCCGGAGGTATTTCTGGAATTTTGAATGCAAACAGAAAGTGTTCCCTCAGATATGTTCTGAATAAGCAGTGTGATTTTTTTTAAATGAATGTTTCTTTGTCTTCATTTATGAACCAGGAAAGGTGCAGTCTCGTAGCCTGTCTTTTCTAGGTCACCTAATAGCTCTTATATCTTTATCCTGTCCTTTTTTATCCTCCTCCCAAGTGACAGTCACTGTCTTTCCTCTGACTATGTAGCTTTGTGTGAAAGTGTTCTCCAGGCCCTTAGTCCTCTTCAGTGCCCTTCTCTAACTTTGTAGCTCTGCTCTAAATGGGCTGGTGGGCAAAAACAGGGGAGAATATGAGATTTGCAAATATCCACTCGTTTTCTTAAAAACCCTCATAGATTTGCTGTCTTTTTGCCCACGTCTGTGCATGACTAAAGGACAGCTGCCTGTTCCAGTGTGTGGTTCATCTTCTGAAGCCATACAGTTAACTGTGCTCTGTGAATTGTAGCAGGTAGTTCTGTGTTTGTTTTTTTCTCTCAGTACATATTTATCTGTAGGTGGCTCTCTGCCTGGAGACTTTACCATGCTATACATCTGTTCAAATGCCCGTGTCTGAGCTTTGATGGTTGCAGGGGCTTTGCCAGGGCAGGGCTCTGGTGTGTACCTGGTGGTTGTTGCTGTGGTGTGCAAGAGCCCTTCTCTCTGACATCACCAAACATCCGTGCTGTTCTGCACGGATGGTCAGACATTCCTAAAAAGGCAGTGTGGTTGTGCCAGCCCATGTAACCCAGAGCAGCAGAGCAGGTTGGAGGGTCTGCATGTGGAGCACTTTAGGCAAACAATGCTGCTTTGCTGCCCACAGCAGCACTGACCAGCACCTCTTAGAGGTGGGGGGAATTGAAACAGCTTCTGGCAGCACAAAATGCTTTGAGAAGCAAGACCTTCTGATTCAAATATGTTTAAATGTTTATTTATGTGTATGAAAGGGAAAATGTATTAAAAAGTGTATTTGTATAGAATGCTTTTAATGTTAATGGTAGTGGAAGGGAAGAGGGGTAAGGTTTTTTACTTTCTCCTTCCAGTAGTCATTCTTGCTGTGAATAGCTATACATCAACTCTTGAATTTATGTCTGAGTGAGGTCCCAGGGCTGTATGAGATGGGAGTATCTCATGCTTCATGTTAAAAGATTATGGTTAATTTATTGCATGTTTGTTGTGGATAAGAAAAAGCTATTTACCCACCTAGACTTTTCCTTTCCTGGCTTCCATAAAAGAGCCATGTACTTCTTGCTGAAGAAGTGCAGATCAGAAGAGATTTGTCTTTTTAATGAATTGATTTAAATCAAAATGCAGACCATTACATGAGTTCCTGAATTCTGGAAACTCTAGCATTATGTTGGGTGTTTCTTTGCCATCAGACTTTGACTTCAAACTGCAATTATTTTTCACAAGATGAAGAATGAAGTCTGTTGCCTGTTATGAATAATAGAGTATGGTAATATCACAGCTATATATGCAAACTCTGCAGACTGGCAGCACAGCTGCTAAACGTTACGTTTTTAAAATATGTGCAATCTGTTGTCAACAGAATTAAAACCAGGAACATTACATGGTTTGTTTTGTAGGGAGATTTAGTGATGAATTGTGCTACATTTTGACCTTTAAAGTTTTTTTTTTAGTCTGTGCACTTTCTAGTGAACTGGAGATATTCTCAAATTAAGACATAGAATTCTGATGGCCACCCTGACATTTCCTAGGCCTGGCTGGATACCTGGTCTTGATTAGTTTTCTAGTGTACCTGCACTGGGAAGCTGGAGAGGCTCATATGCTGCACAGCTGCACTTGAAGTGATTGCACTGTAAACCTCATCCAATTAAAAGGTGAATCCTCTTCTGCCAGTGGAAAGTTGTTTTACTGTTCCTCTCCCCTGATATGGATGCGAGTGGAAGTGTTGAAGTGAAGTGTTATCGCTGTTGCTTTTGTAGCTTGTTATCTTCCATCTTCATATACAAAAAAGTGAGAAATGCAGCCTGCCCAGCTGTCTGAGAGCGAGGGTGACTTGGCAAGATAAACCTTCACTGGCTGTAATGGGCCTGACTACAGATGATCATTCAGCCCTTCACTACCATCTGGTAGTGTCCTGGTTTGAACCACAAGCAGCAGGAGAAATAAGGTGGAAATACAGCAAAGAACAGCAGTCCGTCATTTTGGTGCTGAGAAGGGAATAATGCGCACTCAGGACATGTTCTGCTCTCTTCCTCCTGACTGTGGAGAGGGAGAGTTAAGAGGGAGCAAGCTAGGAATGTGAGAAAGGAGTAAATGTGAATATAGAACATTTAGGTTTGCTGTCCCTCATCAAACAGTCTCTGAAGTCCTGCTGCTTGGGAAAAGATGCAGACAGGCATTCCCGAAATGCCAGTTCCAGGGTGAGGGAGCCTGGCACTGCTGAGCAGCTCCTTGCTTGTTTCTGTGCTCCATTCCTCTCACCTGCAGAAAGAAATGCCAACATTAGCAGATCTCTGATTGTGTCTGTGCTGGCAGAGGGTCCCAGAACTGATTTATAGCACTTGTTCAGCTTTCAGCGAGCAGCAAATGCATTGCTTAATTATTCATGGCAGATGTATTATTGCAGGAAATTAAGACATCGAGGAAACAAGTAAAAACTATTACTGAATAGAGCTATAAACAAGCTAAGGTGGAAGGGAATGCAGTAGAAAAGCTCTCAGATGCTAAAAACCCCTCATTCTCAGAAACATTCCCCCCCCCTTTCCAAAAATAATTGTTTAAATTCCCAGCTATGCAAGTGTTCGTTCATAGTACATAATTAAATATTCTATTAGCTAACAAGTTGGGTTTAATTTGCTACATTTGTCATCTAAATTATCACATTTGTGAATGTGTGGAACTTTATATGGCTTCTTTCAGCATATCTACTTACGTAATGACACAGTTCTCTTTATGTGTCTGACTTCCTTGAAAAAGATTTGACATTTTACTTGTGCAGGAAAGTTTAGGTCAACCTTTAGCTTTGTGTATCAAAGGGAGAGGTTTTGGGTTTGTGTTTTGTGTCCTGGAGGTATTACTGTGTAATGGTGTGCAGTGCTGCTGCAGGAGTGTGACCCAAGGCCTGTCTGCTGGCACTGGATTTCCATTGTTTGAAACCCCTCTGCAGGCAGGCACATGTACACCCAGCTCTCTTTCAGATGCTGCTGTAGCTTTATCCAAATATTTATTCGTGTGTATTGGTGGCCTGTGCCGTGAAGCTGTTCTCTAACACACTCACACAGAGGCCAGAGCTGTTGGCTTTGAGGAGCACCAGCACTTTCTTGGTCATCAGGTGGCATAGGAGGAGCCTGGTGTTTGATCACTCTCTGTATGCATAGAGGGAGTTTCTCATTGTTGCTGCTCCAAATTCCCATTAGCTTTAAACCTTGCACATTTCATGACAATTTTTCAAATATGTAGTCGGCAACTGACGAAACTTCCCTGAGAAGGAAGTGGTTTAAAGACAAACCCTTTCAACTTCTCTTTCAAGAATAGAATTATTAGCTTTATTATAAAAGTTATAGGGAGCATCTCTTAAGTTTTTGCGTAACCTCAGGCTTCTGAGAGTTTCCATTTCATAACTGTTCATAAGCTCATCATTTTGGTACATATGTAGTAATTTTGGAGCCCTTTACTTTATAATTTCAATTATGTAGCTTGAAATGTAATGATATTAGAAGTCTTGTTATGGAGAATTCAGAGCAATTTTAAGGCAAGCAAATGAGATTTAGTGATAAAATAGCCCTGTGTAGTTCATTCCTGTGGTGGAAGGTATTTTAGTCTATTTGCAAACTTTGGCTATTTGGTGATTGCAGATACAGGTGATGGAAGGAAAATACCCTGTAACTTGCCCTATAAGGTTCATTTTCCTGACTCTTGAAAGCATGGTCTGTGTGCAGCACATATGTGTATATAACACTTCATACAAATTGGGCAACAAAGATCTTGCAGGAATCCATCAGCACTGAGGAACTCGCTCCCAGTTGTGTTTTGTGAACGCTTGCTGTACACGTGCATCTCAGGATCGCCTAAACAGAGCTTTGCTTCCAGACCTAATCAATTGGTTCTCAAGCCGTTTAGCTTTTTAATTACTCTTGTCAAAGTGAAAATTATGTGAAAGGACTTGACTGTGCAATTAGCTGCTGAACATTTTCTGCAGCAATAGTGGGAAAACAATACCAAGTCCCAGAATAGCAGTAGATACAACCATAGGAACAAATCTGCTTCAGCAGAGAAAGAGATATTCTAGTAACTAATCTGAATGAAAGACAATTTATTTCTTAAATATGCATATATTCACAGATGTGAGCAGAAAAGGCTGTTTGTGTGAGAAAAGCTTGTCCCCAACAGAATACCAGGTTAGTTACCACTTGCTGATTTCTCTCTGATTTGAAGGCCCTGCTTTTTGTAGGCAGGGGCTGCAGCTCTGTCCTCAGTCAGAGCTGAGCATTTTGGAAGAAGTGCCAGCTCTTTGACCTCCAGACTGCTGGGGGCTAAATTCTGGAAAAAAAAGATCGACCTTTTCTCTGCTGCAACCATGGGAGAGTGCACAGTGTGTTACTTCTGTGGACAGCAAGAGCCTATTTAGTGTTCATTCGGTGATCTGTAGATCATCTGCTCAGACAAATTATATCTCTCCACAGCTTCACACTAAACTAATCTGGGCATTCAAAAAATAAATAAATGAGGCAGTGTCTATAAAGAGCTTCCATCTAGTGAAGTGGAGCCTGATTAATGAATTCCATTTGAACGCCCTGCCCTGGCTGTACGTTTACTGCTCCCCTCTGCCGAGCTCTGTCATCCAGGACAGCCCTTGTTGGAGCACACCGTGCATTGCTGGCAGCTTTGCCTGGGACCACAGGCCACCATGGTGAGGATGGGACTTGCCCCACTTTGCTTGGTTCATGACCCCGGTGCAGAAGTCAGAGCTTGCCCAGGATATCCCTACCACTGCTGGTATATCCCAGGAGCTGCATGATGCTCTCCTGGCTCTTCCATGTCCAGGACCAAAGTGCAGAGGCAGATTTTGGGGAAGTGTCATTTGGGGAAGGATCCATTCGGTGCTGGTGCCCCTAAGAAGTGTCTCTCATTGGCCTTCACCAAGCTAAAGCAGTGTTTTTACAAGTGAGATTGAAAACACAGGTTAGATTTACTGGCTGTTAAATTGCTGAGCTGATGGAACGGAGCTGAGTCACTGCATGCCGACTGACGGAGCCCACACTCCTTCCTTGAGAACAACGCAGTGAGGGCAGCTGAACAAATCCTGGTACTCATCCTCCTGTGTTTGGAAATGCTTAATAGATTTGGAGGCTCAGAATTTTAATGCAGTTCTTTTCTGTATTGACAGAGGTCTTTGAAGTCACTTGAATGCTTTACTAAGCATACATACGAGAATTTAGGGTCTTTGTATCAGTGCGCTTGATGGTTTCTCATCTTCATTAGGCTGTACCAGAAGGTCAGTGTCCATCACATACATGCCTAAAATAATTTATTCTGCTGCCTTTTAGCACCTGCTGTACATGGAGGTGTTACTAGAAAAGTAAATTTTATCTTTTGAATAGTGAATAACAAAATTTCTCTCAAGACACAATGTTTTTTACAAGGATTCAAGGTCCAGGACTATACATGGGTGGGATTTTTTGTTTTGTTTGTCCAGGAGGTGATGAGGGCAAAACCAGCAGTAGCAAGACATCCATTCTTTGTGGAGGTTTGAAAGCAGGTGAAAGGGCTCAGAAACCAGAGGGATGCTTTTATTAGGTCTGAAGTAATCAGCACGCCAACATCTGGTTTTGGATTGTAGCTGGAGGCAGCAAGATATGAGTATAGAAAGTTATTTTTAATTGTGTAGAATGCATTGTCTGGGTATGTGTGTAAGATGGCTGCAGTGAAATCAAGAAAACCCAACACATTTTGAGCTTATTTGTATTTTTTGAACAATCTGAGAACAACAGGTATGTGATAGCAGCTCCCTTTTGTGTGTAATACCTGTTTAATTCAGTGCTTGAGACAGAAGGACAGGGGATGGTCTTTGTGCAGGGAAGGACACAGGTACTCTAAATTGCCAATTTTTCTTGCTGAAGAAGCTGGAAGGAGTGTGCTGGGACTCTGGGAGGGAAAAGTCTCATAGTTAAAGTAGTTTTTGATGTCTCAGAGGTTTGAATTTCAGAAAGCATGGATCTTCCTATAATTGTCAAAGAGTAGTAATTTTTTTTTAAAAAGCAATGAAATGTAACCTAAATGCAGAAGATATTGCTATTCCTCTTACACCATGAGAGCATTTACTAGCAGGACAAAACTGCCATCAGTTTTTGGATTACAAGGTGTTCCAGATTGTCTCCAGTGCTTGCCACTGTGTGAATGTCAGTGCTGAGATGTGTATTGCAAGTCCCTTGGAAGAACAGTGAAGAGCTGCATTCTGTCCTGAGACTTGATTAAAATTATGAAGAATTTGAGACTAGGCTGTGAGTATCAAGTTTTAAAGCTGCAAAAAGGGTGAGTAGGAGGGAAAAACTGCATTTGCTTGGGGAAACTTGAATACCTTTTCTCACCATGTCTGCAGATGGATCACCTTACAGGTATGTGAGAAAGATTGGCATTTTAGAGCCCTGAGAAGTGCTTGAGAGATGCTCATCTCTGTCTTTACTTCCCTCCTCCCCCTTTGCTTCTTGTCATTTAACATTTCTGAAGTTCTTTGGGTAGTTACATTTTTGTCTCTGTAATAATTATCAAATTATAAATTATTTTCATAAGCAACCCTCTTGACTGTGGATAAGCAATCTTCATAAATTATTTGGTGGGATACTTAATTTGAAGTTTCTTCATTGCTTATGACAAGATGTTTCTGCTGCTGTCACAGTTGATGACTCATAGCTCAAGTGAAGTGCTTAGCACTTCAGAAAAGTTGTAACACAAGCAGTCCTACTCAAAGTCTCTCCGTTTATAAAAAGAAAGAAAAAAAGAGAAAAAGAGAGCTGTGGGGGACTGTGCTGAAATGGTGTATGAACCTGGTCTGCAGGACTGGCTCCAAAACATGGAGAGGGTGGCAGGGGCCATTCACTGATACTGAGTCAGAGAAGAAGCTGAGATAACACATGTTCTTAAATTCTTTATTTTCTCCTAAGCACATTTATGAGCAGTCAGGGGAGTTTGTGAGTCTGCTAACGTTTGTATGTATGTGGGAACAGGGTGCTCCCTGCAATCCCATATGATTTAGGGCATTCTGCTTGACCAGCTGGACTCATAGCACTGGATTGCATGTTCTTGCTTCAGCCATGGGGGTTCCGTGTAGGTGATTAGAAGGAAGTGGAAAATGGAAGAGGCTTTATACTGGTTAAAGGAGAAAAGTGCAAGGTGGGGTACTGAAGTACTGGCACCATTTGGTTGTGGCTGATGCTGTGCTCAGTCTATGTTGGAGCAAAAAGGGACCCCTATTAAAATTACACAGACCTCAGACCTTTTAGGGGCTGGAGGAGGAGGTAGCTGGCTGTCGAAATTCCTGCTGTTTTCCTTGTGAGAAGCTTCAGTGAGGAAGTCTGACAGATGGCAACAAAGGGAAAGGTACAAACAAGGCACTCCTGCAATATAAACGTTGGGCTGTAACTGTTTCACTGAAGTGTTTAAAACACATGTAAGAATTTCGGCAGAACTACACAGGCATGTTACAGCAGTTAGGTGAAATTTAAGAAAAAATAACAGTGACAGTTGTTTTTTCCCCAGCCAAGCTAAATTCCAAGGATGCCACTGGGAGCAGCTGCACACACTGAATATTGATGGGCAGCGGGTGCAGGTCTTGCACCCCCACCAACTTCCTTCATGTTTCAGGAAAACTCTCCTGATCTTATTTCAGCCATCACATTATAGGAGTGCATTTGCAGCTGTACAAGTTCAGTGAAAAGAAACAAAATCAAGAATGAGCCAGAATTGTATAATGGAGCAGAGTGGAATCTGGCTGGTTTGGGCAGGTGGTGTTTGTGGGCTCTGTACTGGCAGCCAGTTGGGATTGGGACAAATTCCGTTGTTTCAAATGATTATTCCAGGGTTTTGGTAGCTCTTTGACTGCTCTTGTTCTCGTGGAGGGTGCAAGACACTGGGAAATTGAAGAGTTTGTTATTGGAACTGGATAAGGTAAATATAAGTGGAGGAAATTTTAGATAAATTGAGGAGTTCATAATGTGGGCTGTTTATAGGTTTCTGTATTTTAAATTGAAAGTATTGCTGTAGCTGTTGTGTGTTTGGAAGCACTTAAGGTTTGAGTGGACCATAAAAATGCGTGCAGATGTTCTTCCTTCTTGACTCTGAGCATTCAGGATAGTCAAACCACTGCAGTGGCTCTCTTCAGAAACTGTTTTATAGGGATCTCCACAGTATTTTAAAACCAAAAGAAGATTTTCATGCCAGTGTTTAACCTTCACTAGAGACACCATGTAAAAAACCACTCCAGAATGTGTTTCTGTATGTATAAATTGCACTATTTACACTAAAAAGAGAAGCCTTTTTTAGTCAAAAGCAAAAGGTGGTGAAATGGAAAGGTGAGCTGCTGTCCCTCCACATCACTGCCTGATCTTTGTGTGCTGGATTTCTTACCCTAGCCTTGTGCTGCTGCTGTGGAAGGTGTGACTTTGAGCTGAACTTACGCTGGTTTTGACTGGGGATTTTTGTTCAGAAGTCAGTGAGGTACTGTTGAACATGAAATCGATTTAGACCCTCCTAGGACCTTATTTATTGCCTGTTGCACATTTGCCTGCAGTGCTGACAGAGAAACTAATGCTCTTTTTTAATATTAAAGAACAATAACAGCTTATTTTACAGTGAGTAAGAAAGAGGCTTTAGCAGTGATGTACTTCGGTGAAATAACGAAGATATTTCTGTGAGCTGCTCTACATCAAAGCTTTATGAAGCAGGATTTCTCTGCCACAATGTGACCTCTGCAGTGCTTCAAAGTGCTGGTTCTTTGCACATCAGCCAGCTCCATGTTTTTACTTTGACTAGTGGTGTTCCTGCTTAAACCACAGAAAAGGACTTTTATCTAAGCACTTTCTGGGAAAACTTTTCTTTACGCATGTGGACTTGGAGAATCAAATGCCACAAATGTTTTCTCAGTTGCCATCTGAGCATACTTGGCAGAGATAGAAGGAACTTGAATACAAGGGAGCTTCGTAGGGAAGAAATTCTCTCTTTTGGTGATTTCTGCAAAACTGAATGCATGTCCTTTCAGTGGTATTAATTTTTGCTGTTTTGGAGTTGCAGCATGTGAACTTGAGTGGTTTTGATGTATTGCTGACGTTTTAGCACTCTCACTCATCAAGAAGCTCTGTCTCATTTGAACATAGAAGCTTTATTTCTGCACATTGTGTCATGAAAAGTGAGAGGAATTTATTGTCTCTATTAATGGGATGTGAGATGTAGATCAAAGTTCTCTTGAAACCCATAACAGCCAGCCCTTTATCAGTTGATGTTGACCAATATCAGCCATTTTCCCTACAGGAAATGAAAATGTTCCGTCGTTAGGCTGGGGGCCTAATTGGTTTTCCTTCACATTGCTCCCTTATCTCCATATTTCCATCATGTGTTACTTTGCACTGGAGGTTACTTGTGTGCCATATAGCTTGGGGTTTAACAAAACCTGCAAATCTGTTTGTTTCCTGTGAATTTTTACACACTGGTAACTTTCCAAAAAAACTGGTTCAACCCATCAGTCTCAGAAGCTGTTCTGTTTTGTTTGGGATTCCCCTTGCAGAGGACTTCATGGTGGAGTATCCTTCTCCAAATGTCCTTGGGAACTTATTCCCTCACTGCCCTTTCCCAGGTGGGGCTCAAGGCACATGCCCATGGTGCATACAGCTCCTTGTATCCAACACAGATAAATCCATTGGTAGCCCAGCTGTTTTCTTCCTTGAAGAAAGTAGATGAAGTTGATTCAAGTGATCTGGTCTGTCGATTCAAGTGATCTGTCTTTGTACAGACCTGTTTTCCTCTCAGAAAAGCCACAAAGAGCCTTTGACAGCAGATGTGGCTTAGGTGACACTGCTCCATCTGGATGTCCAGACAGCTTTGGATTCTGCTTCCTACTCTGCTTTTGGCTTGCTGGGAGGAGGAGGGACTTGGCAAGGATGCTCGGAGTGACACAGACTTTGTCCTTCCACACATGGGAATTAAAATGCCTCAGCATTTATGGAGGAAGGTAGTTAACAAGGCTAGTTACAGTTAGTCTCCTTATACTGATTTCCTTATTTTTGGGTATGTTTTCAGCTATTGCTAATGAATTTAAGAAACAGATGAGTCATTTTTGTTTTAATTAAGAGTAATCTTGTGATTTGAAGTAATACGTTATTTTTTACAGTGTTTTTTTTCTGCTTTAAAAGCTGATATGGAGAAAAGGCAGCTCAGCAGACCATTTAATGAAAGGTAAAAATTATCAGGTCATGCATTCTCTCCTTGTATTGTTCGGCCATAACATAATATATATTCTGTCATTATTCCCACCCCATCCATTAGCCATCACAGTTCAGAAATAAACAAATTACCTGCTCCCTTCTCCATTAAATGTAATTTTATAAACTGCATTATAACAAAGCTAACTGAGCTATAAGTAGAGAAAAAAATCCTTAGTTTTCAATGTAAATGGCATAAATTTGGTTGTGCAGGGAGGATGTGTGGGAAGGTATTGTTGCTGTAAGGATATTAGATGAATAAATTTTAAAAAAATTAACTGTTTTGAAATTCAGTAGTTGCAATCAAGAAGTAAATTTTTTTGTGAGGGGAAATGGAAATGCTTCTGATCCTAGAGGTGCATACTGAAAAACAAGAGTCAAAAAATCACAGTTTGCAGCCAGATGAAAAATATATGGGGAAACTTTTTCATTGAGAGTGGTTCTCAGTTGGAACAAGGAACAAGAGAGGCTTGGGAGTCTTCATTTGTGGGTATATTCAAAGTTTAGCAGGACAAGGTCCTGAGATACCTTACTTTAAACACTGCTTTAAAGTTAGTATTTCTCTGAGCAGGAGGTTAGATTAGCTGACCTGCACATGTCCCTTCCAACTTAAATTATTCACTGCTTTGTGCAAGACACTTAAACAGTTCATTTAAGAAATTTGGGACACATATTTGTTGATGCTGTGACCTTCTCTATGGATCTACTCAGAGCACATTGCAGCACGGTGAGGGGTGATGTATTTCCTTGATATCTTGTTTGCAGTTTCTGGGGACACGTGTGAAAAGAGCAGGTGAGTTGGAAATGCAAAAATAAAGCTTTATATCGATGAAAGTAGTATGGAATAGAATGACCTTAAATTTTACCTTTCTTCAGATGTTTCTTTCTTTTTGGCTGGGGAGGAGGAAAGATGCTTCTCTTCTTTCTCAGCTTTTTGACTGCATTTCTGTTTTATGGGGATGGTGAAAGCTGGGGCATAACATTATTCAGTACAGCATGGGGTGTGCTGTAAATGAGTTTGGATCGCTCCTTTCTGGGTTTTGCATTATTTATAGATCAGCCTCTGTATAATTGCTTTTGAATACTAGCAACTAGTCATGTTTGCCATAAAAATAGAAAATGCCTATTTTAGACAATTTCTTCAGAAGTGTTTTCTCTTTTTTCTTTTGGTGTCCCTGTCACTCTGAACTTAGCTAGACCCCAACTTCTCCTCAGTCTGCATTGAAGTGATAGCTCTTTCTGCTTTGCATCCTTAGCCTCCAGCACTGTTGGGATACCCATGGCCCTGAGCTGGCCTCAAAAGTGTTGTTTCTTCTCCTACATCCCAAAACATTTGTGAAATACTGTCTTCTGGTGCCCTCTTGGGCATCCTTGTCTTTGGTGATCTGGTGCTTTCTCCACATTGCTGGTGCCAGGTTTTGTGGCAATACCATGGAGCTGACACTTCTTCCAGTTGTCAGGAAATCATCTGGCTCCAGTACTTATGCTCTCATTTAAGTCAACCTGAAACAGAGGTTTTCCTCTTTCATGCTGATCTAATGATCTCGCATTCATAGATGAATGTGTGTAAGAATTCAGTCTTGGAGAATCTTGGAACAGATTTGGGAAAAAAGTGATCTGAGGTGGTAACCAACAGTTCAAGTGAGAGCTGTTGGGAAGGTTGGGGTTACTGCAGAGTGTTTGCTAATTAGGAAGGGAGGGAAGTGCTTTGCCACAGAGTGACTGAAAAGCTTCAGACCTGCTTCTGTGTATCTGTAATGCCCGTTGTTGTGACAGAACACTTCAGAGTGTTTGTGTTTCCACGGTGCTGAACTGAGTCGTTGTGCCACTTGTGTCCTCCTGACTGATCAGTTTTGGTTTTGTAATTGGCAGGCAGTGATGAATGCAGTCCTTGAGCAAGTTGCTCTTGGTTTTCCTGTGTTAAAAAACATCCAGTGGACATGTTAAATAATGCCCTTGCCTTCCCTTCTGCAGTTGTGAAAGTAACAGCCAATGTATGGCGAGTGAGTTGGGTGGCTTTTGGTCTTTCAGCAGCCTATTTCTTATAGGGCAGTCATGAGAGCTTCTCTGCTAATTCTCTGCTATTATTGTATTTATATAAAAATATGGTATTAATTTTTAAATCCCTCTCCCCACCTCCAGCCCAAGTCCCTAGCCCTGTGTGTGTTTTCTGTGTTGGGAAGGGACTGGCTGCGGAGACTGTCACCATCAGCCTAAAGCTCAGGTGTCTACAGTGATTAGATGTGGGACTTGATTATCATTTCAGGGGCAGAAGACAATCAACATTACACCTAATTACAAATGTGCTTGTTTAATCTGTTAACGTTTCTTGTTTGACCTGTGTCATGCCTGATCCTTCGAACCCATGTAAATGGTGTTGAGGATTGCTGCCTCCTGCTCGCTGTGCCTTGCTGCCCGAGTGTCTTGGCTGTGTGACTGACTCTGAGTCAGTCCTCTCTTTTTCAGATTGAGGTTAAATCCATTTAAGGTAAACAGATTAACACATTTTCCCATGTCTAACGTGAGAGCAGCGAGTCTGTCATTTCCCTAAAAGCATTACATGCGACAGGTCCCAGATGCTGAGCTTTTCTGGGCAGCTGTGTTATTTGCTTGACTGGATGGGTTTTACAGCTGGTGTCCGGCTGTTCTTTGTTATGTTTATCTCCAGTCTCTGGGGCTAATCAGATTAGCAGATAGCATAATCTTGCTAAATATCTGATTCCCTTCTGAGCCCCTGGGTGTCAGCTTTGCTGGTCCTTGTGGTTTCTGTGGGGGGCTGGTGGAGGTCACTCGGAGGCGGCAGCTGCGTCTCGCTGCTCCTGCGCTCGAGTGCAGCTTGGGCTTGTTCTGGCAATTTCTGTTACAGCTTTGTGCAGTCAGTGTGTACGTGAAGATAAAGTCGGCTAAAAGGAATTAGCTTGGATGATAGGCCTGAGGATCTGCCCTTGGTCCACATTTTTAAGTTTTTTACTTCAGGTTCTTTGACGTTGAGTTCCTGTTGCTCACTCGTGAGACAGAGGCTCTTGGGTTTCCAGGAGCACTGCAGGTGGCTTGGCCTGTTTGAAAATGGCAGTTGGACCCATCTCCCTGACTTCTCCAGCCTGCAGAGCCTTGGTGTGGGCTGCCAGCATTACTGGACATGGCTATAAAGATGTGACAGAGAGTAGGACTGGGACAGGTCTTCTGGTGGGTTGCGATGGACCTCAGTTCTAAAGTGTGTTTGATGGGAAGAAGGAAACAAGTGGAGATGAGAGAAAAGAGAAATAGAAAATCCACTCTAACTGCAGAAATTGGAGGTGTTGGCATGTTTGACTTGTCTGCAGCATGCCATGTGCTGAAACAGAGCACAGCACATTTCGGCCTGAAAAAAAATGGTTTTAGTGACTGTAAGAAGAATCTGTATGGAAGCGCTGTGTATTTTTAAAACACATCCAACACGTGCAGTGAGAGTATTTAGAATGTTATTCCTTCTATATAAAATAGCTTTGATATTTTCATTTTTGAAGAAGTGTGCCATGCTATTAATATAGCTTAGAGCTTTACGCAGATTGAAACTCTGTGCTTCTTTTAAAAAAAAGTTTTGGCTACCAGAGTCTAAAGTTGCAAAAGCCCTGTTTGTACTGGTAATTGGTTTTTAGCTGGAAGGTTTGCTGAATGTATCCTGTACTAGATACTTCTGCCCACTTTGCAACCAGTACACAGAGCCCCCACATTTGCTGCAGACGTGTCTGAATTGAGAGAAAGCTCACCAGCGTTGACAATTCATGATAATGCTCACGTAAACCCAGCATGGATTGCTGACTTGAGGAGCACTGCTATTAAACAGACTTTACCTGCTGTCATGTCCCCTTGAAACGATGCCAGCTCTATTGTTGATGGATGTAACTTAAATAGTTTGTAGTCTTTTACGGGATCTTAGAGTTTGTTGTTTTTTTTGATTGTATAGAGGACCAGAGCTGACTCTCTAGCCCTTCCCTAAAGCCTCAGTGCTTTCCAGAGAAGAAGGAGGGTCCTTACGCTGGTATCAGACTCTAGTTCTCTGAGTCCTCAGCACAGACTTAGGCTAGTTCTCTCGGAGCAGCAGCAGCATCTTGCCTGTCTGCTGACTCCTGCCAGCATAGAAGAAACTCCAGAGCCTCTCACAGATGTAAGGATCCTTTTCTTCTTTTTTCCTTGTAGCCTTAGGAATGTCTTTATGGAGCTTAAACAGAGAATTGAACACTTGGAGATAAGGCCACAACAGAAAAAACTGATGGAAAGCTCTGGATAGAAAAAGTACGGACTTCCTAATGCTGTCAGGGCTTTCCAGTCATGCTGCCTCCAGCACTGGAGCTTTTCCCCCCCATATTTATGAACACCTTCATTGTGTAACAGTAGCAGGAGAAAAATCAGCAAGCCTAGCGAGATCTCCTGAAGGAGGACACAGGTTTCATACTCAGGATCTCTCCACACAAGGTGCAAGGGGTGTGCATCACTTCATGATGCACATACCCCATACATATTTATTTAAATACTTCAGCTACTCCAGCCTACAGTTTGTGTAGGAACCCCACTTTTATGGCTCGCTGGTGTTTTCTCTTTTATCCTTCCACATTGCCAAGACTGATCTCCACACCACAGATCTGACTTAAATGGTTGCCCTTTAAATTGAACTGTGTTTTTGAGCATCTGTAATTTTTGGGGACAGATGATTGTTGTTGATTAAAAGGGTTTCCAGCACTGGTAATATATTCCTGAACTGGCAGTAAGTGCTGAGGTGCTTCCTTACAGAAGTGTTTAATGAGCTGGAGAGAAAGTTTAGCATTTCAGAGGCAGCAGAGTGGAGAGGAGGGACTTGCCCTGCCCTGATCAGCAGGATTCAGTTCCTGCCTCAAAGATCAGACTTGATCTGTTCCAGGCTCCTCTGAACCAAATTTTTTCTCTATGTTCATTGAAACTAGTTTTTCCATCAATGAGACTTATGTAGGGGTACAGGTGGAGCAGTGCAATAACTTGGTTGTGAATTGTAGTCACCAAAGTGCTTTTACTGGACTCGTGTCCTGTCAGATTCCAGTGAGGTTTTCCGTGCTTTGGCTCAGGGAATGGCAGGCACACCTATGGATCAGGCACCAGAGGGAGGTAGCATTTTAAAGCAGTACACTTTTTTTCTCTATTTGTCTGTCAGCTGTCATCAATATCTGAGGGTGCGGTTGCTGCTGCTGTGGCAGGAGCTTTGCTTTGACAAATGACAACGTGGCTGCTTTTGTTCTTGACCAAGAGGTGTAAAAGTGATGGATGTCCCTATCCGTGGTTTCCGCCATGGCTGGACACAGGAGCAGAGGCAGTGAAGCAGGCACACATTCTCTGCAGCTCTGGGGTTGTGATAAAGGAATGAGTCTCCCCCTCTCTTTCCTCCCTCTCTGGATTTCACTGTAGGGGCTTCAGTTACTGCTTGATTCTTAGACAGGTAAGCTGACTTTTTTTTGTTTTTTAACAGTTTGTCACAGAGGTATCAGTCTGAAGGAAGGGTCGTCAGGGTAGGATTTATTGCTCTTCATTTTCATAAAACCCACAGTGAGTTAGAAACTGTTGGAAGCTATATAGATTAAAGAAAATAAAACACTTAAGTTTTAGGTTCTTATTTTCTGAAAGGATCCCTTTAGGGTGGATCTTAATGCTTGTATTGAAACATATTTAAGCTATGCAGTTCATAAGAATTAACTTTTCCTGAGAAGGGATCACCCAAAAGCTGAACCCTTCTAAAATTAGGAATACAAATCCTCCTTTTTTTCTTTCCGTGTCACAGAGGTGAGGATAATGTAAAAAAAAAAAAAAAAAAAAAAAAGAATAAAAATGTTGTTTGCTTCCTGGGTACTTCTGGTCCAGAATTGCTTAAAAATGTATGTTTGGCCTGAACATACTGCCATTCCAAAAACATTAGCTAATGGGGAGTGGTGTGATCCCATCACCTGTAACATAAAAATATTGCTGATGTGCATCATGGAAAGCCCCACACTGCATTTGTGGGTGGCCTCATAAAGGTACAGCCATACCCTGAAAGGGGTCTGGAGAGGGGCTGGGAGTGCGCTTTCCTCACCTACTGCACGTGCTCAGCTATCATTTCCCATTTCCTGCTTCTTGGATTATTTGACACAACTGTAGGGTTTATTTAATTCCTGACACTTGGATCTCAGCTCAGCACTTCATCACCCCATCTTGCTGAGCCAAAATTTGCATTACAACCTCCTTAGAGCCTCTGTATTACAAGCAGCCTCTTTTGACCTAGCAGAGAAAAGCCTAACAGGAACCAGAGGCTGGAGGAGCTGGAAGAAGCACGTCCTGTGTCAGAATGGAGGTCAGGCTGGATGATAGAGTGGACCATTCAGTCCTAAAAATCTATGAATATTAATATGCATCTATTATAGTATAGAGTACAGTGAGGTCATTGATTAATGCCATTCCTGCCCTAAGCCGTTGTCCTGTAAGGGAATTCTCCAAGCCTCCTGCTTCTGCTGCTGCTCTGGGGCGCCTCACTGACTAGAGGTTAATTATCTGTTGTGTGGCTATTAAAACAAAAGACTTACTGTTTCGAATTCATCACTTTTACGTTCAGCTGAATTACTGTTTCTCTTGCAAGTATGAAATGGGATCACCCATCTCACTCTTTTCTCGCAGACAGTTCTCTAGAGTTTTGTCAACCCTGCTGTCCAAGGGCACGTCACAGTTGATGTAGGTATTAGATTATTTTGCCTTAAAAATTCTCTTGCCTTTTTGCAATAATGTAGTTCTGTCTTCTTCCAAGTCCACATCTATGCTCTTTCTACTTTCATGACCACAACTGCACAGAGCACCTCACTGAAAGCATCTAGGTGAGGCACCTATGTCCAGTGTCTTTCTGAGTGGTTACAGTTAATTTGGAATCCAGAAGAATGTTTGGTTGATTTAAATTGTTCCCTTCAAAACATGTTACCTTAAATTAGACAGTGCTGACTTTCATCTCCCTTCATTGACTATTTATGTAGTTTGTTACCATGGGTAAATAAAACCCACCCTACTTTGTTATGATTCTGATTTAGTTCCATCTTGGAGAACTGGCTTGTGCTCATCCGCTTTTCCTAATTGAGTAATAAGCTCTGGTCTCAGGTCAGAACCTCGGGATTCTACAGTGCTGGTATTTTTGCTGTGCTAAAAATTAAGTAGATCAAGTTGTACTGGGAATTTCCCCACGTAGCAAACAGTTAGCTTTATGGAAATACTGCTCAGAGAAAATGGCTACTCTTACATCATCACAAAAATCAGATGTTGCTGTGCCTTTTGAAGAGGACTCAGAGGGGCATCAGAGGGGAGCCCTGAGGCATGAGTGGGAGGCAGTCGTGTCCTGGCAGCTGCTGATGACAACAAACCATTGGCTGCTCACTGCTGTGGGAAGCTGCCAATGGTTCATCCAGGTCAAAGTGCCCAAGTTTGGGGACAAACCCAAATCAATGCAGAGACTGAGATTATGCCTTAGCAACCTTGAAAACAAGCAATAATGTGGGCATTGTTAGTTCCTGAGGCTGGTGTTCATCATGTGTTGTTGGCCAACCCTTATGGTTAAGACTTCCTCAGATGTTTTTCCTGTTGTCTGCATGAACCCTCCAGGGCTTCCCAGGGGCCAGGCAGAGCAGCAGTGTCAGGGGCCAGCGCTGTGTTACACAGCACACAACAGGAACTGATGCTGCCGGGGTTCAAACAGGAGGAGCTTGTAGAAAGTCCAGTTCCTGGACCTGAAAGGCTTAAGTTATTGCTGGTTTCAGGCTAAAATTATAAGTAACTCCAGAATTAAGGTAATTATTAAATGAGTAGTCAAAAATATTACTGTTTAAATGTTTATTTTTTAAAAATACATGGAGGACTTACTGGGATTCCTTGCATTAGAAATTTTTTTCCCTCTAGCTCAGTAATCCCTTATGCTGCTCAGGAGTTTTCCCTGTATAGTTTATAGATTTAGTAGTCTGATGTAGAGCTATGAATTCATAAACCATTCCTGTAATTTGGTATAAATCTGAGTTTGTTTTGGCTGGAGTCTGGTTAATTGAGGAACAGGAGGTGGGCTGCCTGCAGACCATGTCCATGTGCTCAGTGTGGGACTGCCCTTTGCAAGGGGCACTGCTTGGGTGGTTCTGCAGGCTTGCCTGGTCCAGGCTGGGGCTCTCTTGTCTTCTGGAGCAGGTAAAATATGTCTGCAGTGAAGGAATACTCGGTAATAGGAGGTTACCATTTGTCAGTGCCAAATATTTTCATCCCTGTGGAGCAAAGGGATGTGGGAGTACTTGGCAGCCCTGTAGCTGCAGGAACCTGAATCTGCTTGTCTTTAGCTGTCCTTCTGCAGGTATATTGCAGCCCAGAGGTTACAGCTGTGGGCAGGACTGAGCTTTTCTGCAAAATTTGAAATAAAACTATGTTTCTTGAACTTCAAAAAGGAATACAAGATTTCTACTTCAGCAAATAGTGGTGGAAGGGAATTTCATCTCGCCTTTTTCTGCTCAGACAGGATTGCTCTAAGCTGTTTACAACAGATGTTTGTCTAGCATGTCCTTAAAAACTTCTGGTGAGAGAAGAGCCCACCATTTCTCCGGCAAGCTGTTCCAGTGTTTAACTGTCAGTATGTTTATACCTTGGGAGTATGGTACAGAAGTTTACCCCAAACATCATAACCTTAATCTCCCTTTCACCAGTTTTGTTACTATGAATTGTTGACCATTTGCATGACATGCAAGAAGAAAAAAAAGTTCCTTTTCATCTTTCAGGCTTTTTTCCAGATCCTTGAAGGCTGTTCTCACCCTCCCTGCTGCCACTACTCCTCGTAAGCAAGATAAACTTCATCATTGTTGTCACCTTGTTTTCCTCCATTCTCATCCAGCCTTTCCTGAATGCTGAGACTCTCCCTGACAGTCTTGCCTCTCTCTGGTTGTTTGATCCAGAGTTCATCTGAGCTATCTCACACTTAGCTGGAGTTGTTGGGTGTTTTTTGTTCTGCTCATTTGCTTTCTCAGAGTAGCCAAGGTTCCCCAAAATATGCAGTTTGTGACAGTTTTTAGTAGTATTCCTGAAAACCACATGTCCTTGCAGTCATTATGATGCAATATGCTGTTGGAGACACTGAATTTCATTAGAAACAGGGAAAAAGCAGGAAGATAACGGCTCTATAAGAAATAATTCAGAGGATTATACCAGTAGTGCACCTTGAGTTGTTGTTAATTTCTGTATACATAGAGGTGACAGCCCATGACTGTTACCTGTCTGGAGTTGTTACTGCACACCTGCTCCCTTCTCCACAGAGCTGCAGGAGGGCCAGCAGGCCCAGCCTGGCTGCTCCTCATCTCTCCCACCTGCAGCGTCTGCTGCCTTGCTGCTCTCTGCTCTTCAGCTAATGGATGTTGCTGTATTTAGCTGCATCCTGTGGGCAGCCTTTCTCTAGTGGCTGACCTTACATCTAGATGGAATCACTTGTCATGGTGGATATTTCCTCAGTGCACGGGTCAAATTGCTGTAGCTATTGGTAGGAACAGGCTCCCTCATTTCCCAGACTTTCCAGTGAAGCTATTAGGCTGCTTCTACAGTTAATATTTTTCTTTAGAGGGGGCATATTTCTTGACAGTTGATCATTCCTTCTCCTGGAGGATGCAGCAGGTGAGAAAGGCCCTTTTTTATGCCATGTCCTGGGTGTTTAAGTACTAGAATAAAAGGATTTGCTCAGCCTGAACACATTCGTCAGCTCCCTCTCCAGCCAGCTGGTTCTCAGTCTGAGCTCCCAGACTGAGCTTCAGAGACGTTAAGCCTTAGCTGCTCTGCTAGCCTCAGTAACATTTCTCTCCACCTGAAAGATTTAATAACCTCTTCACTTGCACCACACAAAGCAGGTTGTCTTAAGGATCCAGACAAGCAAGGCACATACATCCTCCTCCAGCATGTAGGTTATTACCTGGAGATTGCAGATGGGCACTTCTGCTGTCTTTGCAGAGCCGCTTCCATGTTCCAAAGAGCAAGGAGCTAGCCATTATGAGAGCACAGCAAATACCATTGTCTGTACAGCCTGATGGATGGCTAATCAAGGAGGACCCTTCCACAAATGACAGACTTGACTAATTCTGCCTCTTGGTATCAATGGAGGATCCCAGAACTGCCAGGAAAAAGTCAGAGTTCTGAGAACAGGTGGTGGTTACACACTGACAGTTTCTCTTGTCAGTGCTCAGACTTGAGTCCTTGTCAGTCTAATCATTGCCTGCTGACTTGTACACAAACCTCCATAAAGATCCCGTTTTACCATACTGTGTCTAACACAAACTGCTAAACTTTCCCCTTCTGCCATGAAAAGCAAAGTGGCTTTATCAAGTTGAAAAGTAGTAATGGCTCAGCTTTTCCAGGGAGGAGCTTAGAGTTCT
This sequence comes from Pyrgilauda ruficollis, assembly GCF_017590135.1. Taxonomy (NCBI): domain Eukaryota; kingdom Metazoa; phylum Chordata; class Aves; order Passeriformes; family Passeridae; genus Pyrgilauda; species Pyrgilauda ruficollis. The sequence goes on from NW_024527710.1 coordinate 8,892,706, forward strand.
TACCATTAAATGCAGTTTCTTCAAAGGCAGGGAGAAAAAAATACGGAATAGTGCTTTGGTTTTGTTGGTGCTGTTTGAATACTCCCATCAGTACATCCTCCTCCAAATGTTTCTCTAGAATCTCCCCCATACTGGGGTTAGTAGGCCAGCAACACCATTACTTGTCAAATTGGCAAGAATGTCACATGCCTTGTGTCTAAAAGTGAGAAACCAGTAACTGCTTGTCATTGCTCACCTGCTTTGTTGATTGATGCTAAGAGTTCTGATGGTAAAAAACGTGGTGTTGAAAGTTCACTTCTTGGTGTCCATGAATTATCTCTTGAACCTGCAAGTGAGTGGGAATTAGAAACGTCTGTAAGAGCTGAATACAATGGTAAATGAAAGAGCACTTGACAAATCAAGAAGAAAGATCTGTTTATATGAAAAACATGCAATATATTTCCTACTGCATTTAGTTCTTGTGATGGTGCCAGAATCTAAATAGTTTAGTTTCTCCTGGGTAAAATCAAAGTAATTCTCATGTTAGAGGAAAAAGATTGTCTGCTGTGATTGCTGTTGGCAGCAGAACCTCTCCCTACTTCCATGGTCACATTCAGTGGGCTGGGGAGTTGCTAAAAGCAGTTTCCTGAAAATCGAGGCTTGGCAACACTGGTCTCTGTATGCTGGTGCCCTTATTCACAACATGGCTCTTGATAGTGTATGAACAGTCAAAAATAAGTAAGAATACACTGATGCAAAGAGTTAGTGGAATCGCCAGTCTGGGATAGGGGTCTCCTGCTTTCATTTTTTCATGTCAGAATTCATAAAGTTTGTTGCAGTCATCATTTGCTTTTGATTAACTGATACAGCCTTCTTTTGAACTGTATTTATATCTCAGATGTCAACCTCTCTTTTTGCAGTGACAAAGGGCTAGTTTATTATATCCAAAAAAAGGCAAAATCTATTGTTTGTGGCTCTAAAATGCTCAGTTACTTGATTACTTAGTGGAAGTTGCAACTGGGATTCATTTGATGCATAGACTTAACATAATAACTGAATGTAAATAGATGTGATGTGTTGAAATAGATGTGGGAAGTGTCTTTCAAAGTGTTGAAATGTTAGTAGTGTGTATAGCAGTCCTGTGTAGTGGGAGCCCTATTGAACCACTTTTCCTTTAGAGTGCCAGGGATTCTGAAATTCTAACAATTGTAACCCCCATGTTTTGTGATGCACTGCGTGAGCATCAGTAAATACAGCAGAAGAATTGTTTGTCTCACAACCAGTCGAGCAGGGAAAGTAAATAGTAGAAATCTGATTAAAAAATAAATAGAAGATGTGTTGTCTAGCCAAAGGTGTGAGGAATATGACAAGCACCAGGGAATAACACAGTTCCAGGGTACCTGGGAATAACACTCTTCAGGGGCTTGCCATTCCCTGAGCTAGGGTTGCAAGATGTGAAAACATTGGAAATAATTGTAAGTGAAGTTTATTTGGAAGGGATGTGGCTGCTAGTCAAGTAATATTTCTGTGTAAGAGAGATAAATTTGCAGGTTTATATTCTGCACTGTTCCTATGGTCTTGGAGGTATTGTAAGAAGTCATCTTTCATTAGCAATGGTCATACTTTATGCTTACAGCAGAGAGCTTGTAGATGATTCTGAACACACTTGAAACATTGGAGAGCTGGACTGAGTCCTAAATGTAGCTCTTCCTGCTAAAGGCAGGTGGTAAAAAATTTTATCTTCTGTTGAGGAAAGGAGTGCAGCATCATGGACTGGTGTCTGGGCACACAATACACTGGTACTGAGCTGGTTGAGAGGATGCTGCAGCACAAGATGTGCCAGGCGAGGTGGGAGGAGATGGGTTTGTTTGGCCTTAGGATGAGATGGATCCAAATGGGACCTCACTGCTGTCTTCAGCTGCCTGATGGGAGAGGGTGGAGCAGAAGGTGTAGAGCAGGAGTAGTCAGGCTCTTCTGGCAGGTTTGTGGTGATGTGATGGGAGCCAACAGAGACATAAACTCCAACATGGGAAATAGTGATAAGCTATAATAACAATTTTTTTTTTTCAATTCCCTTGCCATGAAGACAGCCAAGCATCATACCAGAGCCCTAGGGATGTTTTGGAATGACCACTGTTGAAAATACTCCAAGCTTGACTGAATGAGGCCGCAGGAAACCTGATCCAGCTTCGGAGTTGAACCCAGCTTTGAAGTTGGCACTGCTTTAAGTGGATGTTTGGAAAGGATGACCTCCAAAAGTTCCTTCCAAACTAAATTGTTGTATGAATCATAAGCTCTTGACATGCTCAAAACTGTGGCAGGGGGTGTGTGTGTGTGTGCACAGAATGTATATATGTATATGATGAAACAAATTCAATGTCCATTTTGTTTAATTTCTTTTGTTATTTAATCTGCTGCATTTGATTGCACTCCAATTTTTTTTTTTTAATCTTTGAGACATATGGATGGAGTGGAGCTCGGTGTTTGCTGAAGCCAGTCCCTGCTGCTGCAACATGCATCCAACCATGTCGAGGAATCCAATTAATAAGTCTATTGATGTGGTGATTAGCCATGTTTGAAAATAGTTATGTTTGTTTATTTAAACGTGGGCTCTGATGGATGCATGCAGTCAGAGTGTCTGCCATCTTTAGTCATCCAGTTGCTCAATAGCTGTCATAATAGATAAGTTTAGCAGAGATGAGGTGGAGAGACAGAGGAGATTGTATTGAAGTTCACTATTAATAATTGAAATCAGCTTTTCCTCCTGGAGGGCAGAGCAGACTGGAGGAGGCTGTTTAACAAGGTGGTCTGTTCTCATTCCTCTGAGCTTCCAGAGGTTCAGCTGGACATCACCACTGCTCAAGTGATCTAGTGCTGGTGAGGGTTCCATTTCAAGCAGGAGCTTATACTGGAGACCTCTTGAGGTCCCTTGCCAGCTATGGTTTTATGATTGAACGGAGTCTTTTCCATAAAGAATGGAAGAAAATAGTTTGCATTTTTCTCCCCTTTTTCACCTATGTTGCTGCAGAAGTGGTTCCAGCTTCATGAAGACAGTTACATCTGATCCAGCTTTTATTTGTGCTGCATATTTTTCCACCCTTTTCAAGTGCACCTGTCAGAAGGTATCTGAAAACACAGTTTTCTCAAGTGACTAGGACAAGAATATTTTGGGAAGCTGTCACTTGCTTAGGTGAGAGGAAATACAGTCAAGTTTGTTTCAACATTTGCTTTGTTTTTCAGCCTGGCCTATAGCATGGGACATGAGGGTTCAGGGTGTCACTTCTGGCAAGAAGAGCACATTCTGGATGCTTGGTAGTGGATGGGAAGAGCTGAGCTGCTCTTGGAGCAGTAAATGTCTTGCACTTTCAGAAAGCAGTTATCTCAGCTGCATGGTCTTTCTTGGCTGTTTGTCACCAGAAGTTAATGGAAGATGATAGAAACAAAACCACTTTTCTCATCTAAAATTCCTGATACTAAAAAACTGTAAGCTTCTAGTATTTACGTAGAATATACTGGCTAAGATGTTAATAATATAATTTTCTATGAATTTATATAGAAAATTTATAGAAGGATAGAAAAAAGCAAGTTCTAGGAAGTGTGTGTCACTACTACTGCTTTGCTATGGCTTCCTCCACGTAACAGCCCTTTTAAAAATCTTAGTGCAGAGTTTTCCTTGTTTTGTTCATAAATGGAATGGTCTTCTCAATGTTAAAGAAAAAACCACAATACAATGAAACACAAAAGATTTGCAGTACTCTTAAGTCATGTAGCTACATTCAGTCTCTTTAAATCATGCCAAAATGGCAACAAACCTGAATTTTAAGGAAACTTCAGAATTCTGAAAGAGGAATTAAAGAGCAGATGTCCCAAACAGTTGAGATCTGCTTCCTCAATAAAATGATGAGCAAAGAATTGCAAGAGAGAAGGGGTGTAAAAAGAATATGTGTTTCTTCTTAATCCTGCTTGTCAAGTCCTAAATTCAGGTTTCTGCTTCCTGTGCAACTGCAAACTCACGCTTGGGCAGCAGTGAAGCAGTGATGAAGCTGTTTCTGTCCTCCTTCCTTTCTGTAGCATACTTGACAATGTGTGACAGTCCTGCATTCAATTTAAGCTGTTTTAATTTTAGCAGTCAGCATTCTGACTGATCTATTCAAGAATCATTATTCCAGGAAGGAATAAAGACACCACATCTCTGCATCCAAGAAGGAGATAAGAGTCAGAAGAGCACCTCCTGAGTTTTTTTTGAAGTTCCAAGGTCTGTGTTAAAGAACTGCTGTCCTTCTGCCCTAGGTTTCCTAACCAGTCAGCTGTTCTGCTCTCCAGAAGGGATTCCACGAAGGGAGAGCTTGGTTGCAAGCCAGCCCATCAGTGTCTAATGGCATTATGTGCAGTGTGGATATAGTGAGAAACCACTCTGCATGAATTACATACATGGGTGCCTGTTAATACAGTAAGAACAGCACTAATATTGCTCTATATAATTTTGTGAAGTTCATTTATTCATAGGTGGAGCAACAAATTAGCAAAACAAAAGTGCCTGTAGTATTAATAATTATCATAGCAGTGTGAAAGATAAATCCCTGTCTGCTGCAATGCCACTGTTGAATTTCTTAGTACTTTCAGCTGGGTTTTCTAATACTTGGAATTTAAAACACTGGCCCCCAAATACAATTTGGTGCAACTCAGTGAAAACACTTAATAGATTTTAAGATGCCTGGCGTAGGGGATTGCCTTTCCTTAGGGTGGTGGACTGGTGTGTCACTTCTCTCTGGATGCAGCAGTGTGATGGCTTCACAACACCAAGGCAGTTGGAAATTTTAAATTAATGTGTGATTAATTTCCATACTGTCATCATCCTTTTTCAAAACTTTAATTCATATGCCAGCTTTATCACTAGTAATAGTGGTAAAATGCTGGGCTGAAGGCAATGTGCATCTCGGATTATGACTGGTGGTTTTGGTTGATTTCAGCACTTCGCAAATCGTGTTGTCAGCCTTGGTTTTATGCTCTAAGCACACAGAATGTGGGCAGCTGCTCTTGTGCTGGTGGCCTTGTTCTCCCAGATTACCGTTCATCTGTTTTTCTACCTTTATCTCACATTTAATTATCTGAGATTATATTCTAACAACGCTGAATTACACGTTCTGTATGACTCGACAGCATCGTTTTGAATTTGCACAGTAACCAATGCCTTTGAGGCTGCTAGCAAGTCATGAATAAACTTTATTGTTCCATTGCCGTGGTTAAAGTGGAGATCTGGACATGTACTTGAATATGAAAGTGCAAGGGTAGGTTTCTAAGTAGTCTAGTTAACAAACACTTCTTGCACATGATCAGCAGAACTGCCAGTTTTCTTGAAGCTTGAAATGGTATTTCATGAGGGCATTATAAATGTGATCTTATAAATTAAACTAAGACTGAATGGGTTCTTGGTTCATTTTAAGTTACACAGAACAATTAATGAAAGCCATATCCAGCTGCATAAGTTAATTTTAAAGCAAGGAAAAAAGAGGGAGTGAGGAAAAAAAGGTGATGGTAAGATGATGAATGGTAATCTCGAGATGCCCAAGCCCAAATGCATGTTTTTAATAAGATGATGGTGATGAAGTATTATGGATTCTATCAGAAGAAAGCATGAAGCAAGAATCAACACACAGTATCTTTTTCTCTTTTGTTTTGGTTGTTTGGTTCTTTCTTTTTTTTTTTTTTTTTTTTTTTAATGAAATGAAGTCTCAGGGGTTGTGTAAGACAGAAACCTTTTACTGTTTTAAAAAGGGTGTAAAAATGGATCTGAGGTACATTTTGGAGGAAGGAGAGGAATGGCACAGAGATGGAACATAACCTTTTTCAGCTAAAGGGTTGTGTTTAATACTCTGAATATGAGTGACAACAAATGATTTTAAAAACCAGTCTGTTTCCCCACAATGTTTCCATGACCATAATTTTGGAACCGTTTTCCAGTGAAAAGTGTGGTTGAAACTCCAACCTATTTTAAGCTGGTGCATGATCCCTTTACAGAAGAGGTTGTGCACTGCAGCCCTGGTGAGGCCATGGGACAGGACTGTACTTGAGAGCCTCTTCCAACCCTCTGCATCTGTGCATTTTGGCTGTCCCATGTCATGCTTGCTCTGACAAGCTTCAGTGCTCAGTTGCTGCTGCTTAGTGTTTGTGTTTCAAATTCCTCTTTGATAACAGTGACAGGCAACAACCCATTTGATACCCTGTTGGTGTAACTAATTCCAGCTCAGCAAATGGGGAGCCCCACTTTGATAAACATTTATTCTTGGAGAACACAAGCGGAGTTGGCAGGCACCTACCTTCAAGTCAGACTTTAAAACACAACATGAAAATCAACGATTGGTGATAGGCAGGGGATTATTCCTGCATGGGTAATTCTTAAGGAAGATCCATTTGCCTATAAAGGGTGTGCTATCCTCACTGTTAATAGACCTGAGCGACTAATAAAATTCACTTGAGGCAGGCATAATTGGACAGGCTCTTTTGTCTCATCCTGTTCTTTCTAGGCTGCATTATGGTGTAGCAATGTGCTGACTTGCAGTAGGTTAAGAAAGGCTGACAATCTTTCAAGCCTCAGATTCATGGAGATTTGTGTTTTACCCCAGTGTATGTCCTTCACAAAACATACTGGGATGTCATATCCCCAAGGTGAAACAGTGCTTTCTTTCTCTTGCATGTAAAGCCTAAGAGGTGCAGTTAACTTGCTCTAAGGTAGCTTGTCATCCTCCTTGTTGGTCTGGATTTTAGTTCAGCAAATTGAGTGTGAAGCCAGGAACCTTGGGACTCAGTCAACAAAGCAACAATGGGTGAGAGTGACTTAGACATAGCACTCTAGGAGACAAATTTGTTTTCTAAATATATCTTCTGTAGTCTCCACAAAGAGCTTAAAAACAAGCTGAACCTTGCAGGTTTGACATCCATGTGTGTGTCCCTTAAGTTTGTAGCATGTGATAGTTTTGTCCAGCAGTGAGAATGAAATTAAGTGGTGTAGGCAAATGCACTTCTGGCAAGTACAAATATGGCAAATCTCTGTAAGCAGCGTACTTGTCTTCTCGCTCTCGTGGCGTGTGCTACCTTCCATGTGTTCATCCCCAAACCTGAGAGGCAGGCTGCCTGTTAGCTGGAGATTTAACATGTGCTCCTTTCCTGTTTTTAACTAGGAAAGTTTGTTTCTGGGTAGCAGGCAGTGTTCTGGCTTGGTGAGAATAGAGTACACTGAAATACCCACTCCTTGATGGAGTGTGTGTGCTGCCTTGCCAAGATACCTGCTGCAGTGGTGATGTTAACTGGCTTTCCCTTTTCCCAGAGACACAGATATTGTCAGAGGTGCTGAAAAAGAGATAATTCATGACGTGGTAGATTTTTCTCCTTTAGACAGATCAGTCCCTGCTGAGTGCACTGCCGTGGAGCCTGTGGCATAGCTGGGTGCCCCAGCAGCCCCAGTGCCACCCACTGGCTTGGCTCCCCAGCCCCACAGGTCCTGTGTGCAGCCTTTCCTCTGCAGTGCACCCTCCAACCTGTACACACATCCTTGGCCAGCTCTGGAAGTTCAAACTCAGCACCTTGTGGTCCCATTATGTGATCTGCTAGGCTTCAGGGTAAACATAGTGGCCACAGCAACTTTCTGCAGCGTGGCAAATGGTAACTTCTCCATGTGGACGTTGGCTTTCTGCATTTCTTGCAACTCTGTGCATAATTGGGTAAAATAATGTAAAAGTTTGGTGCAAGTAAAAGGCCACAGAAAAATAAAATCTGGAACTGTGCCTGGTAGCTGGAGATTTAAGAAACTCAGTTTAGAAGCAGAGGCTGAGCTGATTGTCTACACAGAGAAAAGTTATTAAAGTGAAAAGAGGTTTTCATTTTATCTGTTAAATTCATAACACAGCAAGGAATGGGTGCTAGAAAAATTAAATCAAGAATGCAGCAAACATGAAGGTGATTCATTTTGATGTTTTTCTAGAACTCAGTCCTTTCTGAACCAGAAAGCCCTAGGTGATGGAGGGAACCAGGCTCCTCCTGGCATGAAGCACCTGCCCTGCTCTGTGCACAGGGCAGAGCTAGGTTGTAGCAGCTGTAAAACTCTAAATCTCTGACATCTGCCACTGGGTCTATTTACTGTGGGATTTGGACATCCATCTGGTTATATGGAATCAGAGATTTTTCATGTGCATATAGAGTCATTTTGGGATAGCTCAGGGGTGGTTCCTGGACAGGACACAGTGGCTTCTGGAGTTTTCCTGGCTCTGCAGCATCTCGGTCTCCCTGCAGCCCCCGGGCGCTGTGCAGCATGGCTGTGACGCTCTGTGTGGTCCTTGTCTGTCCAATGTGGAGGGTTGCAATTGCTCAGCAGCCTCCTGTCAGCACAGTCTGGCTGCCAGGTGGAGGTGGTAGCCCTGACACTGAAACTGCTCAAAGGGCTTTTCAGTTGTGTCAGGCTCTGTGCCTTCATTTAGCCATTGCAAAACTACACCATTACTGGGTAAAAAATGCTCTATGACGTCTCCCAGAAGTTTTCAAACCTTCATTTTGAACCTCTATCCAAGCTTCCAATGAGGCCAACTTGGAGAAAGCCTTTTAATGGGGAAATAGACCTGTTTTTCAGGGAATTTCAGGAAAGACTGTGTCAAAATGACTGAGACCCTGAGATTAGCTTTGTTGGTTCGAGCATGGTGCTGATCACACCAGGGTTGTGGGTTTAATACCTATGTGGGCCATTCACTTAAGAGTTGGACTTGATGATCCCAGTGGGTCCCTTTCAACTCAGAACATTCTGTGATCTACTTTTTTCTTTCCCCCACTTGAGAGTATTCTGCTTGGGTATCTAGGCCCATGCTCTGGTAAACATTTAAATGTGGAAATTATATTTCTTGGTTTTCTGCAGACTGTACTACAGCTGTTGCATGATGAAACAGTTGACACAAATAGGAAAAAAAACAAATTACTGTATTACAGAAGTGCCAGCATGTGCTTGCTATCATTAAGCAGAAAGTCTTCATCTTTACCAGTAGATGAGGCAGGAATTTGGTTCATTACTATAGGAGGAGGACAGAGCAACATACAGTGGCATTAGAATGAAATGCAGGTCCCTTCCTAAGAGCCCAGAATGCCTTTGCTTTAGTAACAAATATTCTGAAGAGATCACTTATTCTGGCTCCCAGTTCTGTTAGAATCATTCTACTATGGTATCTGTTTACAAAATAAGGTTTGCACTTGCTTTTAATTCTTAAAAGCAGAGGAAAAACCTGAACTTGGCAAAGCCTTTTGAACTGCTGAATCAAGAACTAGCTGCTTAGAAAAAAAGGAATTAAAACCTTTTAATCCTTTTGTGTAAAAAAAAAAATAAAAACTTTTTATCCTTTTTTTTAAAAAAAAAAAAAAAAAAAAAAAGGTGTTTAATGTGGTAGGCATGCTGGCAAAATTAATTTTCATGTTTTTTCAAGCACAAGATTTCAGTTTTGTCTGTTTCCTGGTTCTGCATATCTTAACGGGTTCTTTACACCATGCAATATGCTTTATTAACTTTGAAGTTTTGAAGAAATTTGCAAATAACAAAATGCAGATATGGAAGGAAAAGTAAGTTGCTAGGAGCAAGCACAGCTGCTCTGTTCTGCATTAGGCAGTGTGCTGATGACTTGATTTTAGAGCCCCTTGGATGGGGGTTTTGTCCCTTGTACATATTGTGTGCAAGAGAGAGGCAGCCTGAATTCAGGTACTGAATTTTGTGTATGATTAAATGAATGTTCTATATGTATGCATTTGAAAGCCCTTAAGTGAATGTTGTGTAAATGGTGATAATTGGAGACTGTCTCCCTGCAGTCCTTTCTCAGGCTGAATAAGGTCTAAGGCCAAAGGCCCAAATGCTTAATTGTATTAAACACAGAGGCTGAAAAATTTATTAACTCAGAAAGTGTGTATTACCAAGTTAATTGGAAGTGCCTTTAAGCTATTACCAGGTGGAAATTTGACTTCAGGTTTCAGTTTTAAATTAAAGCAGAAAACCATTCTGTGAGGCTGCTGGAAGGTCTGTAGTTAGAGCAGTGTTTCTCTGCTCTACTTTGTTTTTCTGCTCTGTGTAATGCTTGGTGTAAATGCTGGGAAGTTAAAGCTGAACCCATATATAGCTCTGGCTTTTCCCCAAAATATGTAAAAGGCTTCACACACAAGCTGTGCGTGCTCTAGGGAAACGTAAAAGCAGAGGATGGGAATTGAAGGCAACCTCAAGTTCTAGAAGGATGTTTTACTGGGCTGCTTTTCTAGTTTGTTTTTAATCAGTATTCTTCAGTTGTAAGCAGGACTGCTTTATGCTTCTTGGAATATTTTTCTGTTTCTGGTTATGTGTTATTTCAGGTATTGGAAGCAAAAAAGAATGATGTCATAGTAGAGGGATGGATTTATTTCCCCCCCACCCCCTTCCCATGGATGAGAGTCAGTCAAAGCCCAAGGATTAGCCAGAGTTAGGGATTTTCTTACTAAGATGTAAAGCAGCTCACACTGATAGCTAGCCAGGCACTTTGAGAAAGACATTGCAATTACAACAGCCTGGAAAAATAACGGAGAAAATTTGCCACCCTGTGTGCAAAATCTGTAGGCCCCCTGCAGATGTGATATGGAGAAAAACCACCTCCCCACTGCGTTAAGGTCTAAGTTGTCTGCATAAAACTCCACAAATAAATCAGCACCCAGAATGTGCCTTGCACAGCATCCTCGTGTGATGGCTGCCTGAGACAATTCTGGTTCAGTATCGTCAGTTAATTTTAGGCGTTTAAACTTTGTCAACAATTTCCATGATTCATAAAGAGACAGAATTAGAAATTTACTAAAGTGGAATACTATGATGACAGACTGTTGCTGCAGTTTATTAATATCCAGTAATCATGGCCTTTACACTTGAGTGAGCTAATGGCTTTTAACCCATATTGCTGTGGAATAAGCAGGTTTATCCAAACATCAGCATTTAACAGGGAAGGCTGAGTTTCTGTTGGTGAAGGTTGATGTGTATGTAACTGTCCAGACATGAACTAAAAGTACACAGGGCAAAGGAGGTTTTAAGGTGTTTCTTCAAGAAGAAATTTTAAAATACTTGATCTTTACTTAAACTTGTGAGTATAAATCCTGTGTTGGCAAAAAGGAAGAGGGCTTGAAAATGCCTGTCTGGCTGTGGGAGTTCCTGCTGTGTGTCTGTGGAGACACCTCAGCCCTGTCACAGGCTTTGCCTTTAGGCTGGGCTTATGCTCAGGAAAGAGCCTCTTTGCCAAGATGGTGAAGAAGCAAGAGTTGAACATTGTCAGAATTTCTGAGCTTAAGTCATTACAAATACTGATAAAAGTATATGTTTAACTTTGCATGTATCCTTGCATTCTCCTTTAGTTATGTTTACTCCAGATAAAAGCATAGTGGATCCTGCCTGCTGAAATGAGTGCCTTGAATCTTAGTTCAATGTGTTTCCTGCTGGTGTTTAGGGAGAAGCACAGCTTCTGCTGAATGACTGCTTTTGTTATTTTTGTAATGTGATTTTAACTGAAAGTTACAGAGGTCATTGAACATGTCAAAATATCTACTTCTTGGAATTTTGGATATTAATCATTCACTTCATTTGATTTCATTTTGTACAAACTCAAAAGTTATCTCTGAGTAACTTCATGGAAGTCAGGAGAAGGCAGCGAGGAGAAATGCAACTTGCTCTGAGATAATGTTTGTAGATTTGATTATCATGGACATTCACACTTGAAGCTGGAAAACTCAACCACTAAAATTGGATTGAAATAGCAGAATCATTTGTCCTAGCTGTTGGGAATCTCTAAAGCATTAAAACAAAATAAGATCATAAAAAAAGAGGAAATATGCAGGTAACGTGAGGTAACCTGTAATTCAGATTGATCTGAGGAATATGTTGAATTCAGAGTACGATTTTCTGTGATTGGGGTGCTATTAAGTGTTTTTTAAAAGTGGATGGGAGAAAGGGTTATGATCCATATCCTGGATAAAAAGAAAATTGTGGAAGTATCTGAGCATGCAACACCGCACCACATACATTTGCATTTATTTAATAAGTACTTTGCACCAAACAATAAAGAACAGAAGTTTCATTTACAAAGTGCTGCCATCTTAGTGAAATAAAACCAAAATAGGAGAAATAAGGAATGAATTAGGATTGTGCACACTGAGACCCACAGAGGCTTTACTAAGCTGTTGTTAAAGAAATGTTATTACAAGGCTCAAACAGGCTCTTCCTACACATAAATTATGCAAGAATAAAAAGTGCAAGTTTGAAAAATTGTATTTTGCCAAACAATATTCCTGCTAATCACAAAGGGGCAGGAACTACATTTAAATGATGATGGGTATATTGCAAGGAAAGCATAAAGATACTAAACATAAGGATAGCTAGAGAGCCCACTGACTTATCTCCTGCCCTGCAATGGATGCTTAGGAGAAGAATCACTGATTAGCTTTCTCCAGAGTATCTTTCCAGTAGGCATCCATCCATGCACAGATATCGATCACCCAGGATTATAAAGGAACCCAAGAAAGAGAAATACTTTAGCTGTATATAAAAGCATGGGCCACCTTTGTCTTCTAGACCACTTCATTTCCACTTCAAAGTCAGTCATGAACATGAGAAGGTCTATGTCATTGTTGGTTTCTTCCCAGTGTTATAACTGAGCCGCATCATCATTTTTCACATATTTGTCCTGACAGCAGCCATGTGAGAACAGCAGGTTAGTTTTACAGAGGAAGGTGAGGCACTTGTGCCTTTGTGTATGTGACAGGGAAGGTTAAAGGCAGGGATTTAAACCTGAATTTCACAATTTCCAGGCTCAGGAACTGATTGCATTGTGATCTGTTCATTACAATGTCAGTAACTTCTTAATAATCATTTAGGCCATGCACCTAAATAAGATTGCCTATGCCTATTGTATGTCCTTATCCAGTTCATCTTATATTGCAACTGTAATTTTTTTGTTCACAGAGGAGTCTGCTTCCAATCTTAATTTAGCTCAAGTCACAAAAGCTTTCGGATAAAAATATAAGATTCCCTCTCCTACAACACAAGTCTTATTTTTGGCTGCCCATCTATTTAGAGTAGTGAGAACTTGTACCATGAGGACAGAGATTTTTTCTTCAAAATCTCTCACAGCAGATGGGTGTTCATAGAACACTTAATTGTAGACATGTTCAAGAATACATTTTTCCTCAAACCTGTATGTGACCCTTTGGAAAAATAGCATCCACAGGAACAGAAGGAGTGTTATGTTGCCAGTCCCTGAATTAAAATTTTTGAATGAGGAATATTTGATATGTGTGCTAAATCCTGAAAATGCATCTGGATTCCATTTAATTTTCCCATTTATTTTAAGAAAATTATGGATCTTTGAAATAAAACAGGTTAACATTTGTGTATATTATTACAAGGAAACATATTTTATGTGACAATTGTGTGCTTAATGCGTATCAAAATGCAAGCATCTGTGCTAATTACCCAGGACCCAGCATTATTTTTCAAGGATCTGACTAGTATTCAAGCCAGGTAATACAGATTGTGTGTTACTCCTCAAAGACCATGGTTCACATAAAGAGCACCTTGCCAGGTTAGAGGGAGGCTACACCTCTGTCCTCAGCCTTGAAGGAAATCTGACAAGAGACACTTTTCTCCCTGGGAAAGTCCTTTGTGTTCACTAAGAAGCTGTGCAGCCTAAAAACAGCACATGTGATGAAGTGACTCTGAACTTATCTGGTAAAGAAAAGAAAACCTGGAAAATGGAACTGAAATTTTACTCTTCTGCTACAGATGTTTGGTAGGGCAGATTTTAAAATAGGTGCTGAGATGGTTTTCTGATTTATAAGAATTGTTTCACAACAAATTTTCCAGAATAGCAGGGAACAAGTGATTTTATATGTAACATACAGGTGAGAGAGGCATCTTCATGGCTGTGCCTGGCTCTGAAGTATCCTGCAGGAAATGGGTCAGTGGCTCTCCAGGAAACCTGAGGTTCTGTCTTTGAGGGCTTCAGGTTCCCCTCCCAAACCCATCACACTGTTCTGCAGGGAAGGGCAGACAACAGCCATATTGGTTAGAGCATACCTGACTGTCTCTGGCTTTCTTTGCACGTTCTTGCTGACCTTTTAGAATATAATTCAAAGGAGCTTTTCTTTTGAACCCTTCACACACCCAGCTCAGGACACTGCATGAGTTTTCTGCTATTTTTCCAGGATAGCTCAGTAGAGCACTGTGCCTCAATCTCTGCAAGCATCTCCTACATGCCATGAGGCCCTCTTTGGGATTCACTTTATAGGATTATCCACAAATCTGTGCTTGCTCGGCAAGTGGCTTTTTCAACACTACCAAATGTGGAAGGAAAGTCCTTTTCTTCTGAAATGTTGTTTTTTTGGCTTTAATTTCTCAATGGAGAGCATGTCTGAGCAAGTTGTTATTTTTCTGCCCCCAGCCAAATAAGATGAAGTCAGTTTCTTGAAGGAGAAAGAAATACTCTATTTTTTACAGTCTTCCTTCTCAGGACTGTGTTGTTCCCATAAGCTTTCTAGAATAATTTTGTTTTGAGCAAAGACCAAACAGAAAATTTCAGCCAAGAAGGTGAAAGTTTTTCCATTCTCCTGCCTGAAGCTTGTGAGTGAATAGAAGTGAGAGCAGTGACTTCTATTCCTGGTGTAATAGGAACTTGCTTTTGAAGTGAGGAGCAAGAATTAGTTCAGAGTGTGAGGCCTGAATGTGCTCCAGGGATCTGTCACCGAGCAGAGAGCCCAGGGAGAGGAAGACTGGAGTAGTTTGGACTTAGGGGAACTGTGCCAGTCTGGAGCTGTTACTGCATGTGATGGAGTAAGTGAAGGTGGGTGTGATGGGCACCCAGCCATCCAGCACCTCTCCCTGCTGTCATCCAAGACCTGCTCAGGAGGTTCTCTCAAGCTGGTAGTTCAGAGATTTGTCTTTGAACTACAACAGGTCTTTTTCCTTTCCCCGCACCCATTAAGCTTTCAACAGAAAATCTTCAGCTTTGGTCCATAGGCTACCAGGGAAAGGACATGTTTTCACTGCAAAAGACCCTTCAGTTCCTTGTATTTATATGTGGCATGTTTGAGCAACAAACAGTTAAATTAAACCTTCATACATTCATAATCTTCTGTGGACACTCTGCTCATTTTGAACTTAAGGAGAGGGAAAGGACATGTAGGTTATTCTCTATTGTCAGTGCATCCTTATTATTTCTGACTGTGTTTCTGGCACTACCCTAAGAGTGCAAATGCTCAAAATGGACTAAAAAAGACAGCTTGTACCATGATCTGGCCCTGTCCCCAGTGTTGCCCTTTGGAGGTAACTAGCGGTAGTCTCATGGCAGCTTTCTCTGGGCAGTAGAGTTAGAGAGATGTTGGTTGGAGGGGAGATGTGCAGGTTGTCTAGTCCACTTCACCTGCATTTTTCACAGACACCAGGAGTTTACTGGATACTCTGTTGTGCTTGTGTTAGCTCTCATTGGGATGAATTTTGGGGTTTGCTGTAACAGTTACCAATTAAAATACACTCATGCCCGACTCTCCTGTCCTGGGGCCAGGATTCAGGATTATAGGTTTGCTTAATTAGTACTTACCTTCCATTTCAAAATTTCAGGGCATAGAAATGTTTAACGTGCCTTTGTAGAAATACCCTTTCTCAGACTGAGAATTTGGTTTATGTATGGGTGTACTTCTGTGACCAGTCTTGGAGGATTTAGATTGTTTCCAGAAGTCAGTGTCACTCAAATGTGCAGGGGAAAAAGGTTCATTGCAGCAATGTAAAATCAAGGCAGCAGGTTTTTTAGCTTTTACTGCAAGTGAATGTTCAGTTTCCTTTTGTTCTGGTTTTAATAGTATTGATCTTTTTTAAATGTACAAAAGTAAAGTAAGTCCTCAGTGTATGTGCTGGGAAGTAAGTATAAAGTCAGAGATATAATTGCATTGTATTCTTCAAGGACAAAAGTTTTTGGATTCTGCTGTATTTGCCATTTGAAAAAAAAATTACACTACTTTACTAAGATCACAGAGTAAATAACAGAAAATCAGAAAACCAAATCAGCTGCTGAAGTGCAATACAAGGCATCAGCTCAGCACACTGCATAGCAAAACAGTCAATCACAATGCCATCACTAGCAGCCTGAATGGTAAATTAACATTTCTCTGGAATAGATGAGAGGTGAATAAACAGAGATATATGTAAATACAAACTAAGTAGAAATAGACATGATTATAGATGAGTAAATATGTGGAATCAGCATCAGTTAAGCAAGCAGACTTAATAATTGCTTGCTGTTCATGTCAGGACAATGTGCCAAAGCCTTTAGACAGCAGCCATCATGTCTTAAAAG
This sequence comes from Pyrgilauda ruficollis, assembly GCF_017590135.1. Classification (NCBI taxonomy): domain Eukaryota; kingdom Metazoa; phylum Chordata; class Aves; order Passeriformes; family Passeridae; genus Pyrgilauda; species Pyrgilauda ruficollis. The sequence continues at coordinate 8,909,058 of NW_024527710.1, forward strand.
GCATTTTCTGGGGTTTGAGCACAGTCCTGGGGGCTCTCTACACCAAGGATGGCAAAATACAGTACACTTCCGTGAGGAATTTCTGTGGTGAGGCCTGGTCTGTGATACTCCTTCAGAGAAGCTTGTTGAGGGTAGAACATGTATCCACTTCTGTGCAGGCCGTGCCGGACCCGCCGTCCACCAGGGCCTTTTGGAAATCAGGGTGAGCGAGCAGCAGAGCTGCAGGTCTGCACTGCAGTGTCTCAGCTGTGACCCCCAGATCGGCCGGGGTTGGGGCTGGCATGTCCCCGCGTGGGTGCTCGGTGGCTCCCCAGCACACGAGCACGGCCTGTGGGGTGCTGCAGGTTTTGATGGGCCCTGCTGTCCTGCTGCCTCTTCAGCGGCTGACTGCCAGCCCCTCTGCTGTGGGTGGCCTCAGCTGCTGGGTGGCTCTCCAGGTGGTGACAACAGGTCTGGCCTCGTCCCTCACTCTGAAACCAGTGGGTTGGCCTCAGCCAGCTGCAGGCCTGGCTGTGGGCTGCCAGGAAGTTCCTGCTTCACCGTGGTGTCTCCGTGGGCTGCAGGGGAATACCTGCTCAGGCACCTGGAGCTCCTCATGCCCCTCTGGCTTGGTGCTCACAGGGCTGTTTCTCACTCTTTACCTCATTCCTCACACCTGTGAGGTGTTCTGCCTTTTCTTAACCTGGTAACACAGAGGCACCACCATGACAAGCCTGGCTGTGCCATGCTGTGGGGCCATGGTGGGACTTCAGTGTCCAGCACAGGGCAGCCCTGACCTCTCCTCACAAAGACCATCTTGCAGCACACCCCAACACCCCTCACAGGCAGTGGTGCTATGTGGGAGAAGCTAGAAGCATCCTGGGCCTTTGGCAGGCTCCCTGACCTGGGATACCTGCACTGGAGCAAGACAGAACCTGGTCTCTGGACTTTGTCAAAAGCAGGGAGGATTGAAGTAGTTCACTTGGTTGAGTGGCTGTGTGCATTGTCACACCATGCCACACTGCCAGGACAGGGCTCAGCATAAGCAGTTAATGTGAACTAAATCAGAAGGTGAAACTAGGCTTGAGGAGGTGCCACAGTTTCAGCCAAGTCTCGCAGGACTGCAGTTCAGGGGTGAAATTGTGCTCCACGGTTGCTGAGAGAAAGGTGCTGTGTCCTGGGCTCTGCCTCATCCTGCCCTAAGCCACTGCTCTCCATGCCCTGCTTGGAAAAGAAGAAAAAAGCATCTTTGTGCCAGGTTAGGAGCCCAAATCTGTTCCACAGAGGCTTTGATGATGCTGGTGCTCCTTGTAGGATTCAGATGCCAGTATCTGGAGGCACGGAGGGGTGGTGAGGGGGATGAGGAGCAGAGCATTTGCCCCTGCCCTCTTCAGTTGCTGCCACTACCTGCCTGGTTCAGCTGTAACTGCAACTGCACCCGTAGAATTTAAATCTCTCATACATTAGAAAAATGCATTTAAAGGCTGTCATCTGTTGGGATCACTGAGTTTGTATCTCACCTAGATCAGGGAATTCAGCCCTCAGTTTGTCTAGAGGTCAAAGCGCTTGGGCTGACAGATGTCATGCCCCTCTCTCTCAAGGACACACTCATGGATGTGTCTGGAATGTGAAGGTGTGGAAGCACCAGCAGCTCTGCTGGGGTCATTGGTTTGTTATCTTGGGGTTGAACAGGTTTGTTCTTTTACTCAGGCTCCTTTCTACGTGCCAGCAGCTGTCTCTGACCTGTTTATAGGCCAGGTTCATCTTTGAGGTGGTTGATCAGAATTGTATTTGAAACATGGTCATAGTGTGACCTGTGCATGGAATGGCATCATGAGTGGACTCTGTTAACTCTCCCTGTGGAGTTAAATGTTTTAGTGCTTTATGGGAATATGGGATCATCAAATGTGTCTCATGAGGACAAAGCAGTATTTCAAGATGATCCTCAGATCACATAATGCAAAATTTTCCCATACAGCACGTACAGAAGAATAATACAACCATTCAACCCGGATGCATAGTGTTATCCGTCTGAATCTGTTATGTAAATCTTGAAGACACAGCTCTATTTTCATGAGATTTTTAACTGATTATTTAAATGTTATATGGTACTTTTTTTTTTTTTTTTTTCATTTTTGCCAAGTCTTTCATGCCTGACTGCTATTTTGGTTTCTTTGCTGACTTTCATTTCTAGTGATTAGTCTCTTAACAAGCATAGGCTAGCCACTGCAGGTTTCCAGATACTTAAACTGTAGGATTTTTATGTCAGTCCACATCTAAAATGAAGCTGAAGTTTGCTATTTGTATACTTAAAACTGTATCTGTTAATTTTTATGGATGTGTTAACAGCTTTCAGTTAAACTAATGTCAAGATATGGTACATTTTGTAGGTTTGGTGTGTCAGCTGTTCTGTAATATCCAGTGCTATGAGTATGGTATAAATCTGCAAAAATCCATTTATTAAAAAATAAACTGTAAAATGGTTCCAAATTGTCATATACCTGAATGAAGGCCCAGGGGGCAGGGAGGAGCCTTCTATTACCCTCATTTACAGGCAAGCCAGATGGACTTTATCCATTTTAGGAGAAAAAGGTACTCAAGCAGAAACTGTCCTTGTCATGTTGCAGTCTGCACTGGATTTGTGTGGCTGAGGCCATTCAGCCTGAATTTGTAGTAAGAGCACCAGTTATCTTATAATTTAGATTAACATGACACATTCCGTGCTTATCTGATGTTACGTTCTCATGGGAGTGATTTGGTTATTTTTCCAGGCAAGCCAACGTTTATGAAGGCTCCTGAAGATCAGATTGGGATTTCTGGAGGAGTGGCCTCTTTTGTGTGTCAGGCAACAGGAGAGCCCAAACCTCGTATCACGTGGATGAAGAAGGGGAAGAAAGTCAGTTCTCAGCGGTTTGAGGTAATTACCAAAAGAAAAAAAAAAGCCCAAACCCAAAAATTTGGTGATCAATTGCACAATAATCATCACTGCAACCTGGGTATCTCTTCATCACTACAATACAGAGTGTAAAGCAGGCTTCCTTCCCTGCAGCAATGCAGTCTGTGGAGCAGGTGGTGTCCTTTGAGCACGATGCTGGAAACACACCAACAGGACATCCTCCTTCAGATGGGAGACTGGGGCTTACAGAGAATTGGATGGCAGATAAGAGCTGGATCTAGCAGTATTTTTGCTTTTTTCATTGTCAGAATTTATAAGGCACCTCTTTGACCTGCAATCCCCAGTTGAATTCAAAAGTGAGATGCCAAAACAATACTGGAAATCTTTCTGAGTGATGGCTACTGCCATCCCTCCCCCAAAGGTACTTGGAAGGGGAATGGTGAAGGGTTAATGGATGTCCCTGTGAGCTAAAGTAGGAGGGAAAGGAAGGGAGAACAGCAGGTATCAGAAACATCTTTGAAAAGGGGTCCAATTTGGTTTATATTTTACATAGCAAATACATTTTCACTGACTTTCTCCACCTTTTTCTCTGCTTTCCTTTTTGGTGTCGGGCTCCCTTCTCTAAAACTGCCCTTGCAAATGTGACCCTTCTACAATTCTGCTGCCTTTCCTCTAATCCCCTGTCTTTGATGTTTTTGCTTTCCTGACTGGAGCGCAAGATGACTTTGCTGCCCAGAATGGATTGATTCAACTCACCAATTTTAATCATGAATTCATATGTGAGCAGAAAACCTTGATTAAAGTAATCAATTTCAATCTTGTTTTACATTGTTATTTTTCCCTGGTAAAGGTTTTGTTGTATAGTAACTATTTAAACATTCTAATTTGTAAGTAGATACAACCTTTATAGTGAATTTGGTACTTGTTGTGGCTTAACAGAGGGCTATGCTATATTATATGCATTTATATGAGCAATTTCATACCTTTGTTCACATCAGTTTGGATGTATGGCTTGTGTCAGGAGATAATGATTTTTTTTTCCCAAGTAACTATTAATTTTACTTTATTATTAGTCTTAATTAGGGAAAATTTGGAAGTAAGTTTAAATGGAGGAAAAAACCAAATCTGATGTACACATGCTAAGTTGTGACACAGAAGAGGTATCCATTGTTAGCAAATTAACAACATTTTGGCCTCAGCATCTGTCTGGCCTTTAGTAGTTGTAGCTCTGCTCCTATCAGATAGTGTTTGTTCAAAGGATAGTGAGGGCAAAAGAGATTTCTGCTGTTTCATCTCTTGGCTTTTTAGTCCTTATCACTGAAGTGAATTAATCTCTGTAGCTGATTTTGTCTTGTTTTAAAATTTAGCAATAGCTCTGCCCTTTGTAAAGATTTAGTATATTGTCACAGTTTCATGTTTAATTTAAAGATAAGTGTTTTTTAAAATTATTTCTTTAAAGTGCATTATGATGATATTAATATTTCTCTTTCTTTACCTGACTGTATTAGGGGTTTCTTCTTGAAACAGAAGGGCTATTCCTTCCAGCATGAGGAATAACATACTTTTTTTGTGGTCTTGGTTACTTTTTGATTTCTTCCTATTTCTCCTATCACTGCAGAGTCTTGTGGTGCATTATTTTCCTCCTTCCTGTTCTCTCTCTTTTGATCTTTATGCTTTTTTTTTTTCATCTTTACTCCCACTTTATGTGGGAAGTGCTCCTAAACAGGCCCTTGAAAATTGGGTGAAAGTTTTGCATGGGGGTAGCAGCCCTAGGTTGACATCTAGCTCTGGAAGGAAGGATGCTTTAAGTCTGTTCATCTCCCCCTCAGTTCCCAAGGGACAGGAGTGGGTGGCATCTGCCTTTCCCTTATGCTGTCACTGTCTGCACATCAGGTGGTATTTCCAACTTCGCTGTAATAGAAGGGTGAGTTTGGCATTAATAGTGGCTTGAGGCTGTGCCTTCACAGCCTTGCTGTTATGAAATAGCATATAGTGATCCAGCTACAAACTAATAAATACCTTTTTCTTCCATGTATAAGTCAGAGTAATGCATTTTTCAGCTTAGCAGGATGGATGGAAAGACAATGTTTTATTAACGACTTAATTTATTTATGCTGGGGAAGGAAGTGTAATTACATCATTGTTGATTATGCCAGAGTTGCAAAGTACCCAGTGCTGAAGTACATTAAAACCCCTCTCTCTGCTGGAGTTAGCATGCACTGTAGGTGCTCCAGGTTTTATTCAAATTTTGTTACTGTTTCCCTGCAATCCCACAGGAGTATATCATTCTCCTCTTCCATCAAGGTGAAAGTTGGCACTAAATTGTTACCAGTGATTAGTAAAATCATTAGTGCAAATATGGCTCAGATGTTTTAAATCATCAGATTCACATCTTTATTACCAGGTTGATAATTTGTCAGCCTTAATTGATCCATAAAGAACCTCATTGGATCTTCATTTGTTCTGGCCTCCTCAGAGGACAAATACCTTCTTGACACTGAAATTTTTGTGCTACTGAATTTGGAACACTTAACTTACTGTATGGTATTTTAGGGCTTACAGAGCTTGTTTTGTTTTGGTTTTTGTTCTTCAACCCCTAGATTGTTTTGACTTTCAGTGTTTGTTGCAGAAGGTGCCAGTAATGAAGTGCTTTCTTTTCCTTTTCAAAGGTTATCGAGTTTGATGATGGATCCGGATCAGTTCTGCGGATACAGCCCCTGCGTGTCCACCGAGATGAGGCTATCTATGAGTGCACAGCCACCAATAGTGTGGGGGAGATAAACACCAGTGCCAAGTTAACAGTGTTAGAAGGTAAGGGGGAAGTTTTTGCATTCCTTAAGTGGCAGGAGACGTGGCTTTGGCAGCTACATGTCGATGTGCTTCATTTAAATGGTGTAGTGATATTCTAGCTTGATTGGGTAAAACTGTGTTCTTCCTGCAGTAGTTGCTGTAATTTCTCCTATAATAGAACATCATATTTTTGAGACAGTCATGGAAGGATTGCAGATTCTGAGCTGTCTTTAGTGTGTTTTTGTTGTCTGATTGAGAGGTGTCATTTCTGACGTGGAGGGCTATCTACAGAGACATTTGTATACTTTTCTCATCTATTTGCTTTCATATAATACCCATCTTCAGGGTATCTAAGTATTGCATGTGACAATCAGAAACTTAATCTATGTTGCTTCCTTCTGCACCTTGCACCTTCTGGATTAAATCAGCACATAGATTTTCAGGTTACTCTTCAGGTTTTTAATGTGATGTGAAATTTAGTTGTGTTTATTTTTCATGGTACTCACAACTTTTAATTCTATCTCTCCTGTTAAGGAATAGATTTTTCTCCTTGTCTGCTGTACGAGCAGGTTTTATTTTGCTTGCTGTGTTGTTTCTGCTAAATGTTTGTGGAAAAACAGTTTATTAGATATAAACAGGCTTGTGAACACTTGGTTTTTTAAAATATTAAATTGTCGGAATTATTTTCTGCTTTTAAGAAAGATGAGGTTTTTCCAGCACATAAATGTGTTCTATCATTTGTTTATATATAGGAATTTGTAAATGTACTGAGATGTTAGAAATCTGGGGCATTTGGCTGAATGCATTTTTACCCCTTACAAGCAGGAAAAGGCTTAGGCAAATTGCTTGAGGTTTACAGACTGATGTAGAAACTTCTAAGTAATGAAAAAACTAGACTGGAAAGTGTTTATTGTTGTAGGATTTTGAATCAGAGGAGAGTGGTTATCCCAGTGGTGAGTGTGCCAGCCACACATGACAAGTTGCCTATTGTTCCTTGTTCTCCCATTCCCATTTATAGCATAGAGGTAATCATATTTTCCTTTCTGCTCTGTGACAAAGAATACATTAAACAACTGTAATGTGCTCAGGCACCGTGGTGATGGGAATCATAGAAATCATTCAATACCTGATGTGATTGTGTATCTTGTTTCTGGAGGTGGGGCATCTTAAAGATCAGCTTGCTCTCCAGTAATAGTATTATTAAGAACAGGATAACAAGTGCTATAGACTTGAAAATTATTGGGGGACAAAAATCACATTCTTTTTGTTACTTCTTGCCTTTGTAGCAGTGTATGTGAGTGCATAAAGCTCAGTGGAGCTCTTTCAGCCATTTATGTGCAGATCTGCATTTAAATGCTTCCTGCAACTGGATTTTTGTGATACTGGATGCTTGAATACCACTCTTCCATGCACATTCCTGTTCCCTTTGGTTGTAGTTGCCTTTATGTATCTTGGATATGTATGCACATGCACACACACGCTAATAATTTATTTGCTCTGTGTTAAGTGTTCAAAGGCCCACAGAGACATGCCTTGCATCAAGGAGCACAACAGTATTTCTTAGCTTCATAGTGCTCCTGCTGTTTTCCTGATGAGGTAAAACTTGCAGACCACCACATAAATAGGGAATGTTAGGAAACACCACAGACAGGAAAAGACATGCAGGCATACAGTTTAACAGCTGCAGAAGCAAAAGTCAGTAGCAGTCAAGCACTGAGCCTGCTTTCTGTTTGGAAAATTCGTTTAATTGGGAGTAATGATAGTTGAACATGATCCCATCAGGTCAAAAACGATCTGCGGGCTGTGGGGGTTGTGTTTTCCACTCAAACTGAAGAGTATCGACCTGGCACTGGGCACTCTTGTAATGGGCAAAATTAAGAAACATTTGCTGCCTAACAATTTGTATGTGCTCGTGCATATAGAGTTGTGAGTTTGACTGCAAGGATGAAGAGCTACCTGTGCCTTTTATGTTGGTTTAAGTGACAAAGAGGATGGGTTATGATTTATGATGTATTTTTATTTAAGAAAATATGTTTTATATTTCCCTTTTCTGAGACTTTTCTACAGTCAGCTCTGTAATTTTTCAGTCACGTTATCTTATTTTTCTGCATTGTCTGATAGAGATTATAATGTTTCTGCATTTTGTGAATATGATTTTTTTTTAAAGTTAATATTCATTTCCTTACATTTCGGCGAAGTAGATATTGCCGTGATTGTGGTTGTTTACTCTCAATGGCTTCCAAAAAATAGTGCCCAAATTCTCTGCCATCACTTTTCTAACATTAATTTTGTAGAGGTATTTGAAAATGATGCATTTCATGTGGGACCCTTGGCACTCTCAAGACTGTCAACTAGGACTGGATTTTTCCCTCTGCTTTTGGGGTTAAAATAATTTCCGTAATTGGTCTCAGATGGCAGTTTGAATGATACAGACATTCTGCACTTCCTTTCAAGAATTTGACTAATGCAGTGGTCCCTGGTGCATGACAAAGCTTATCATAGATGTCCTCGTGGTTACATGCTGCTAAATACACAGCATGTATTGATTTTTACATTAAAAATCCTTTATAACAATAAGTTTTAATGCTCCTTCTCACAATTTGCCTTTATAACTTAGGCCTTAACATTAAATTCAAAAATCACAGTTAGGGTTTAGCAGGCTCCTTACTAGATGTCTTTGTAGCTAACTAAGCTGGGGGTTTATTTTATTTAGATTTCTGCAATGTTTTACAGATCAGAAGCAGGTTATCCTTTCTAATTGCCAACTTATTTCGTTCTGAGTATTAAGAGAGAAGCATGAGTCCAGTCTTCTTGGGGAGTCAGGAATTCTCAAATAAGTGAATCTCTTTTAACAGTTTGGTTCCCTACTGCCCTTTTATTCTTTGCTTCCATGTCTCTCATTTTTCCCTTCTAACTGCAGATCCTGTTGTGACCAAACTGCGTATACTTTGTGTAACTGGAAATTATTTCTCCAGTTGATAGTAGAAGAAACAGACATGCGTATACCTTCTCTTCTCATTTCTCCTGGGTAGCTGATAAGCTGAATTATGTATGAGTCATATTGAACATTTCTATCTTTTTTCCAATTATGACCTGAAGCAGCACAGAAGTATGTTTCTGCTTGGCAGAGGAGGAAAGCAGTGCAGGGAGGGGGAAGACTAGAATCAATAAGCTGACACACATTCTCAAGAAAAGCCTCAGGGACAGTTAGTGGCACTAACAAATTAATAAATATATTATTCAGTGGTAATGTTGAGAATTACAGAACATTTTGAATAGGGAGGTTATATGAAATAAAAGTAGGAAGGATGCCAGCGTGTGAGAACGTAGCAATAAGCTGATGGCAGGAGTGCAGAAGTCCATGATGTCCCTCCATGAGACTCCTTGTATGCTCTGCATTGCAGCTGTGTCGGGAAAGGTGATGGTAACAGTGTTTGTCTCTGGTTGCCTGTTCACCAGAGGATGCCTTCAGTCTGTTTTCTAGCAGTTTCCACCCAGTGGGAAGATAAGGAAAAGCAGTGGAAAAAAAGGTCTTCAAGGGGCAGGGAGAAGTATATTGATTCATTGGGAGAAAAAGGTAGCTCAGATACAAAGTATGTTATCAGTCTTCTCCCAGGGCTTTCCAAATAGGACATTCAGTTTTGATTTCCAGAACTGGAAAACCACTTAATTGCAACTGGTCCTTTAATGCTTTACAAGCAGTCTTTTTTTCACTCTCTTGTAATCCAGAGCATAGTCATATCCAAGTGACACTAAATATATTCAGTTTCATTTCCCTTTGTTTTTAAGTAGGTTAAATGAAAATACCATCTCCAATTTCCATTCTAGATCTATGCAAATCCCCTATGCCTCTATCCCAGACTCCTAATCATGTGGCATGTAGTTATTTGCCTGGAGAGTGCTGCCAGGCTCCACAGGAGAGCAGCTCCTCTTAAAGAGGACAGACAGAAGAACCAAGGAAGTTCCTGCACAGTGGGTTTCAGTTTCAAGGTAACCTGGAAATTTAAGTTTTGCTGGCTGGCTTTGTGCTGACAGAAGTTGAGGAAGTTCAGGTGCGTTTCACTGCAGCCCTGGTGTTTTACTGTGAACAGAAACATCTTCATGGTATCAACATTGTGCTCAGCACAAATCCAAAACACAGCCCAATACAAGCTACTGTAAAAAAAAAACTAAGTCTATCCCAGCCAAAACTAGCACACCTAGAAACTTTCTGAGTGCAGCAGTTGTCCTGGGGTGGCAAGCACTTCTAGCATAACATAATTTGCTGTTTACTGAACCATGTCATGAGCTTAATTTCTTTCACCATCTGCCAGCTGCATTCCAGTTCCTGGGGTTACCCTGTTTGAAATGCTGTAAATGGTAAACATTTGACTGTTACAAATGATTTCTGCAGAGAGCTAGATCTCGGAAGGCCTGAACCAATATGCCCTTTTTGTAAACATTCATCTAAAAGTGATTTTTGTCATTGGAATAGTAAACAGAAGTTAGTTAGTAAACAGAGCTATGTTTAATCCTTGTTTATGTTTGGTTAGTTACAAAAGTATCAGTTGGATCACTGTACTTTGGCTTCATTGCTTTTGCATCTTTTTGCCAGGAAGAATTTCTTGCAATTTGTTGTAAAATTGAAACAATTACAGAGTGGAAATTGAATCTATTTGCATGACTATGTAAATGAATTAAAACTCCCTGTGCTCTGCTGCTCCTGTGGTCGGTACTATTCTCTTCATGTCTCTGGTCAAGAGAGGACAAGTCTTTCTTCTACATGTTTAATGTTAATTAACTGTTCCAACATCCTTTGGTCTCTCCCTGGGAAGAAAGACTGCTGTGATCCTACTGCAGAAGTCCTACTCCTGTTCTTAGCTCTACACAGGCAATCCCAGTAGCACTTCCTGTAGGAGGCATGGACCTCTGCAACTATGGCTTTGCCAAGAGCTCCAGCACAGTAAGACTCCTGCTTCCCTGCTTAGGGAAGTGTCCTAACACACAGTGATGCACAGAGCAATGAAGAAGCCTGAGTCTGTCTGCTTTTCATTGGGTCTTGGCATGTCCCGTGCTTGTTAAAAAGAGAAACATTAAGCAAACTACTCGTGGTGGCCTCACTGCAAAGTTCAGGTTGTCACCTAAAAGAATCTAAGTCTGAGCTCATGTGGACCTGTGCTTTTGAGGCCTAAATACTGTTCAAGGAAAGAGTGCATTGTGCTGCTTGACAGCAGGTTGTCCAGTATTGGTTGGTCAATTCAGGAGCCCTGTCATCATGCTAACAACTCCAGTTATTTCCCTAGCACTGACCAGTGTGGCTAAAAGGATCCTCCACGGGGAAAGAGTCCAACTGCATACAGAAGACTGAGGAGAATTTGTGATCAGTTACAGTTAGACCAAGACAATTTACAGAGGCTGTTTTACTTGTATCACCATTACGTGCCATGCTGCCAAAACCTAGACTGCCATGGTATCTGAGAATGCGTTTCAGCTACTTAAGTTTTGGTATTTATAGAGCACCTATCATTTTAATCCAGGTGTGGAATTTTTGGTTCTATGTATATTATGTTTATTTGCTGTTAAAGATTGGATTCAGTAACAACATTAGTCCCACTCTTACAGTTTATTTTTATAATATTTAACAAGAAAGACTTTCTTGGCTGTGAGTGAAAGACAAAGAAGTAATTTCCTCAGGTGAAGAAAAGTTTTAACTGTTGTTGGTCTCTCCTTCAAACAGGAGAGTCAGCAGATCTTTAGAACGTATCAGACCCAAATGCCATAATTTCCATTTCTTATCTCTGTTTAAATGATTAACTAATGGCACATAACCGTGTAATGTATCCGTGATAGCAAGTTCCCTCAGAAGACTGCCATGCACTAAGGTTAACATCCAGGTTCATTCCACAAGTTTATGAAGCAAGAAATACAACCTTTGAAAAGTTTTATATGAAATACCACATTGTTAATGCCAAGCTGAACCCTTTGGAGCTGTGCACTCCCATAAAACCTTGTGTCTGAATAGGTAGTGACCTCTTAATCTTGGGAACGTTTTTCTTTTGCAGCAAATGACTGTTTCTGCATATTACCTCTCAAATGAGGTCCTATGAGATGACATCTGTAACAGGATGGGGTGTTGTCACATTCTTAGCTGCAAGTTTCAGTGGTATTGCAATGCCCAAAAGCAGCACCTGTGATTTGGGAAGGACTTTCCTGATAAAAACAAGTGAACTTTAAGTGTCAAGCAAACAAGAATAAGAGTATATTCTGCAGAATTCTGCAAAAGCTGTATCACAGGGTTTATATTGCCAAGCAGCTTGAAGTTGTAATTGTGTAGTTATATCCTGTAAGACTTCTGAGAGCTTCTTGTCTCACGTAATTGATTTATTCCAAGTTTATTTAACAGTTTGTAAGTTCTGACTTTGGTACTGGAAATGATGTTCAGCTAAGAAATTCTGTTGCCAGTAGTAGTTGTCTCCATTTTATTTGCTTCATTTCTGAAGTCCCTCATGAAGATACTCAGAAATGTGCATGTTTATTCAGAGCCTTGTTGCAACCCACTGGTATCTTCTGTCTGTTATGAAAATGAATAATTGAGTCTTGGGCATTACTTTTTCTTTTTTCTTGAGCTCAGGATGTTGAGACAAGTTGCTTTTCCCGCTGTGATACCTTAGAGCTTCCTGGGAGATTGTCTTGAAAAGTGTGTCAGGCCGTTCTAGTGCTGCTCTGCTGTCAAAACGTTCAGCCTATTCCAATAGGTAAATGAGGCACAAGCCGATTAGCTGAACTCTCTCGCAGGGATGTGCTCATGCAGGCAGGTTTCTGTCTTGCTGGAGAGGTGTCCCTGTGGGTTGTCATCTCCCAGCTGAGGCCAGGGATGGCCAGATGACTGCTTCTGCCTCTGTGTTCCAGTTTGAAATCAGACAGGTTAGATTAAATTGTCTGTGGTTTAAGCTAATCTGTTTTGACTCTCTGTTGGAACAGATCATCGGTCCCAGCTGGGAGGCAGCAACCACCAGCACTGCCTTTCATGTCCCTGCAGAAAGGCTGGCATTCCCATGTGCCCTGAGCCCCCATGGTCACAACCATGTCTGGAAAGCTTTGACAGCTCTGGGATTTTGATGGTCAGTAGGCAGTAAAACCAGAGGGGGAAACATGGTGCAGGCCTAGGCTAAAAAGAGTGGTAGTCTGCAAACGGCAGGAGAATGGAGCAGCAAAGTTACGGCTGCCAAGGAGGAGGAGCGTGTCCTGTAAAGTTCTTGTACTAGATTTTATGGAGGAAGAAAAGGCAAAAAATAGCATAGGTATAATTCAAATACTGTAAATCTTATTTTGTTGGGAAAATGAGCATTTAGGTCCTAGTTAAGCAGAAAGGGGCCAACTAAGCCTCCCCTTGCTCTAAAATCCCTGCATGAGTTTCATGGGAGTCAGTCTTCTTTTTGATTCTCCTGGCCTCAGTGCTTTCTCCTGTTCTGTTTGATTTCAGGGACTTTTCTGAACATGCTCTACTAGGGATGTACACACAAGGAGTCTTGTAAAGGCCTTTTCAAAAGCACTGATGAATTGATGAATTTTGGGTATAGAGGTTTCAATGGACTCTAGGATCATAGCTGCTTTTTTGATTTAGCTGGTCACTGGCTAGCATAACTTCTCTGCATTTATCTGATTCTCCTCTCCTCTCCTCTCCTCTCCAAGCAATAAGTGCCAGCTTTACAGCAAAAATTCTAATTATTTCTTATCTTTCATACTATTCCTGTCACTTAAGGTGATTTGGCTCTTCTGACTTGATTTTTTTGCCTGTCATCTTTATTTACAGCATCTCCATAGCACTGTCAATTTAAGCCCCACCTTTTGTGCAAAGGCTGCTAATGAATCTCATAATTTCAAAATTAATGTTCGAGGAACTTGTTGATAGGGATCATTATTGCACGACTAATAAAAAATAGCCGACAAGAGAGTGGAGTTGATTAGGTGACAGTGAGCCCTGATTTAGCTCTCCAAATGTTTATTTGGTAATAACTAGTCTGAGGATGGACCTGGTGACTCTCAGATGATAAAATTATTTTGGAGGACTGTCAGCCAGAAGAAAATACTTTTATTAATGAACTGTGTATGCAGCGTTCTAGAAGCCTTTCAGAGAAGGAGAAAAAAGACATGAAACCCCATAATTATAAATTAATCATTTACTCATTGTAAAAGGCATTTAATGGAAGTTTATTTAATTCATTTAGAATAGGCAAATGAGAACTTAATTCCTTTAGATAATTTGTGTAACTGTAAACCTTGTCAGAATAACCCACACACATTTCTTGTCAGATTCAACATCTAATGGTGACCATTGGAAACTAAAATAATATGTCTTTATCATCAGATGTTTCAAAAGACCTTTCTTACGGCTGGATCTCTTTCAAGATGCCTTGTTCTGAGAGCATCTGTGCCAACCTGTTATTGACAGATGTGCTCTCTGTAGCTGGTATGTCAGTCCTGCTGCTGTCTCCTGCTGACTAATAAAGTTTGTTGCTGGTGTGTATTTGTAGAGTCTTTGAAGTCTGTTAGGTTGTGGAATAGCCTTCTGAAAGAAGTAGTAACTCATTGCTTAACTCCTGGAAATTAATTGGAAATGCTGCTTGATAATGCCACGTGGATTATCTGCTTTGCTTACAAGGAAAAAATGGAAGGGCATGAGCAAGGTGTCTGGAAAGCTTTTCTGAGGCATTAACTACTTTTGCACAATTATCTTTTGTATCTACTCATAGCCAAGAGACTGCTCACAGCTTAGTTACCTGTTGTCATTTACTGGCATGCCATGGCTTACACAGTCACTTAAGATGGTGATTTTCCGTACCTTCTTGTGCGAAAGTGGGAGAATATATCCCCTTGATAAACCTGGAGAGTAGGTTCTTCAATGAAAAACAGAGATTGGAGAGTACAGAATGTGGTAACTGACTGTGGGGAATGCAGTGCTTACTGCTACAAAAGCAAAAAGTGTGTGCAAGGAAGGTTCCATCCAACCATCTTAGGTTCGGTGTCTTATCTTCTTCCTCTCACTAAAAAATTAAAGTCACAATCCCAATGAAGTCATTCTTGGAAAAAACAACATTTTAAAATGTAAGCCAGAAAAGTGTGAAACTGGAGTAACCAGAAACTTTTAGCATGCTAATAAATCTGTAACAATAACAGCTTGTCAGAAGAGAGCATATCCGTGCAGGGGTGCGTGTGTTTCTTGCTATACCTCTGGAAAAGAATATTCAACAAGTATTTTAACTTTCTCTCCTCAAGAAAAAGGAAAATTACATAACTGCTGCTGATCGGCTGCCTTTTGGTCTTAGTCTGAGATGCAAAACAAAGCAGGTTTTGCACTGAAGACCTGTAATACGGATCATTCCAACAGCTGGTTTCTGTGTATGATGCTTATTCACAAGATCCACAAGTAGTTGTCCTTATGATCTCTTGTTGGTCTCATGTTGTTCATATACAGTATGATGAAAGGAAGGCTCTATAGCTGTGATGCTTATTAAAATGCAGTGCCCAGATAATGACCAAAAGGAATAATTTGCCCTAATGTTGGATGCAAGAAGTAATTATTGTGAACGTTTGTTGTTAATTTTAACTTGAGCTACTTGTGACTAAAGTATGTTTGGTATCAAGCAAGATAAGCTAAAATATATGCATTCTACATGCTGTCTTAGAAGCCCAGGGTTGTAGTAGTAAAATACCACCTTCCCCATAGACTTTTCTAACAGCTGTTTATTCTTGTGGTTATTTCAGTTGGATAATAAAGTAAGTGACTCTTTCTGGCACTCCCACCTGCTCAGATTCTTTCTGCCCAGAGCTCCGGAATAGCTCTTTCAAATCCTTTATCCTAAGGAAACCAGCAGGTGTGTGGTATAATAAGATCTGTCTTTTCAAGATTATCTAGTGCCTTGATGAGGTAGGCTGGATGTTGCAATGGGAAAACACTGCAATGTATTCATCTGTCGTGCTAATCCTTTGCTCTGTTCCTTCAATCCTTTTATCACAAGGGTCCAGCATGGATGAAACCTTTCCAGGTTCTTGGGTGTTAGAGTTGAGTAGAGAAGTCTAAATAGCAATCAGAGCTATAACTTTTTCCATCTGTAGTGTGTGAATGTTCACTGTTGAGTTGCTGTTCCAAGGGGGAGCTGAGGAAAATTTCCTTGTGGTAAGAGTGCCTGTCAGCACAGGATGCAGAATGCTTTAAGTAAAACTGGCTGCACAAAGTGCTACAGGCAGTAGAACTGGTATTGTGATATTTTAGCTTTGATAGTACTGGAAAGGTGTTGGAAATATTAACCTGTTGGAGACCATAAAAACACAGAGTCTTGCTTTTTGGTACTACAGCTCCAAAATGGTGTTTTGTTTCCAAGCAAGGCAATATTGGAATTTATTTTTCTGTATCTCTTTGGTTTAGACATTTCCACAATTGGTCCCAGTGAGGAGAAAGTCCTTGGAGAGAGAACAGAAATGATAAATAGTGATGAAAAATGCATAAGCTGCACACGGGGTGGTACTAACAAAAGCTGCTGCAGGGGAAGGTAATGGATTGGGGAATGCACAGTCCAAGGTGACAAGACATCCAGTATAAAGAAGGTCAGGAGCTGGAACAGAATCAGCCTTCTAAAGAGAGCCTGCATCTCCTTCACTTTGAGTCCTAGGAGGGAGAGTTGTGCATGCCAGCAGTGCTACAATTCATGGAAGTGCCTTCCAGATGGAGCTCCACTCTGAATGTGTGACTAACAAGCCAAGCTAAGCAGAGCTGCTTGTTCCCTGGAGCCTGTCTGGAAGGGAGACAAGAGGCCAGCTGAACCCCTGGCAGGTATTAATGCACTGAAAGCCTACATATGGTAGAGATTAAAATGGTTTACCTGGGAGAGTGAAGAGGTCAGCAGGGAAAGCCTTTGCTTGCATGGACCTTGCTTTGTTAGAAGATAGGATGCAGTTTTCTGTCTCCTGGTTAATTTGGACAGAGATTTTCTGTAAGAATATCACTGATGTGAAACCTATCTGGATTATGCATGTCATCAACAAACTCAGCATTGAAGTTGTTGAATGGATTGAGGTCGGGGGAAACTCAGTGTGTGGTCTTTGCAAATAAATGATTTGGTTGCTTGATTAGGACATGCATTTGTCCTTTCAAAAGTAGCATTGCAGAGAGTCTTAGCTGATGCTTTGCCTGCAGGAGTAATCCGGCCTTGTGGAAAAAACAGCAGTTGTTTTGCCTAGAGGTGGAAGGCTCAGTCAGAGTCCACCTGATTGGCATGTAGGGCACATCCCAGCACTGTAACTTCTGCTGCCATGTGTTCCTGGTCCCAAGGAAGAAATTGCTGATCAGATGAGTAGTATCCAGACTTGAATTTAGCAAACATTAATTAAATCTTTATCCTTTGCAGTAGGACTTTCAAAAGGGAGGAAAAAAATAAAAGGGTTCTGGAGGATTTGTGTTTTTACTAATTAGACACTAAAAATTATAGAAGTACTAAAAAAAAATAATAAAATAAACCTTTAGCTCTTGCCCCAGGCATGAATTTACTAGCTTTAGTTTGTTGTGCAGTTTGGTTCATTGATCTTGTCACAATTGATGATTCATTAAGTTGTGACTACTGTAGAAATTACAATGCACAGATGTAGCTGAACTGCACATCTGTGTGTTCCCAATGTGTTAATGATTTAAAAATGCACTTTCTCTCTGGCCATCCACTGTGCTTCAAGTGCCAACTGACACTTTGTATTACTGAGCCATTTGTTGTGGTTGGCAGAGGAAAAGTCTTTTGGTTCTCCTTGTACTTTTTTTGTGACTTCTCTCCATATTTCGGATAGCTGAATTTGATTTTCCCAGCAACCCTGGCCTTGCAGAATGCGAGCTGATGTCTGTCCCTTTGCAGGCTGACACTTTTTTCAGTGTCACCTCCTTTCTCCTGGTGTTTGCTGGCAGCATTTGGGGTTGTTTTGTGCACTGAATCATGGGAAATATGTCAAACTCAAAAGGAGGATTTTCTGGTTTAATTACTTCCCAGGGTTCTGAATTTTAATTTTTGAAGTTTGTGTGAGGTGGTGTTGGCTTTTGAGAAGACTTCAGAAACTTTCAGTGTATTGACTTAAAGGCTGACTGGCACCAACAATTCAAGAATGTCTGGCAATCATAAAATGTCTTAATTGTTAAACCTACCCCATGCCTCTTCCCCTAGTTCAAACCAGTATTCAGACTGGCCCTTATTAGAGACTTGCATTTGATAAAAGCAGAAATCTGGAGTTGTCTATCTAATGGAGTGTGGCGTTGCATTGATGAGGCAAGCTATACCCACTATTAAATCATAGTAAGGTTCTGGCTGTGTTGTGTAGTTAATGCATTTTCTTGTGGTTACATTCTGTCTCTGACACCACTTTCCAGTGCAGCCAAACCCATAAGACTCCTCTTGCTTCAGGCCTTTCAGGGAGTATCAGGGAGAGCAGACTGCATCTGTTCAGGCACGTACCAGCCAATGTACGTGGCTCTGTGTCCACTTTCAGTTTATCATAGGCTCTGCAGTAAGAGGGTCCATGTCTGGTATCCCTTACTTGCATCCTCTTCAGTTCAGCCATGCAGATATTTCTTAAAGGCAGGTTAAAGGATCTCTTTAAGAAATTATATACTATACCATCCAAAAAAGTGCTAAGCAGCTGTAAGTCCAGCAGTAACTGGTCAGTTTACTCCAGTAATTTATATATAATTCCATTGCTGAAACTGCATAATCTCAACTCCAATTCAAGCCATTTGTCTCTTCCTGGGATTGTAAACCCTCTTCTCTGCTCTGTGTGTCTGAGATCCCTTTTTCCACGTAGGCTTCTGTAAACCCTCTTCAACAGGCTGAACATTTGAGCTCATTAAGCCCCTGTTGTTTGGCTTATTTTCTAGCACCTGGCTTCCCTTTTTAGATCATCTTGAAATTCTCTGTGCTGTTTTTGTGCTTTTCTAGAAGTACATGCATTGCAATTCGCACTGTATTTTGCTGCCATAAGAAACAGCTGCAATGATTGAAACTGAAAGTTAGTCTATCCCTTTTTATTTTTGGCCAGGAGTCAATTATGAGTGCCAGAGAAGTCTGTAAGGACCATGCTTGGAGCAACGATTCCTTCAAGTACATGCTTCTCTGGCCTCCACTGATGTGTACCTCAGGCATTTTTCAACTGAAGGCAGTGGGTTTAGTCAAACTAATGAAAGAAGAATCTAGCTATGCTTTGAACTTTAACTTCTGGTGTGCATATAATATTGCACATAGCAAGATGTTTCCCAGCTTCACTGTGTGGTCTGTAAAAATGATAATGTTAATGTCTGATATCATTTATGTCCTGCAGTCTTTGTACTAGAAGGGACAGTGGGTTGTTGTTATTATTATTAGAAGGGACTCTGGATTTAATTGCTCTCTTTGCATCCATGCTTGTGTCTTCATGCTGGAAAGTGCTGGCATATTTAGTTGTGATTTAACCTTTGTTGTTTGCAACAGCAAAATTATGTGTCCTCCTGTGGTAGAAACAGGGCTTGGCAGCATTGTGGGGTAGCTTTACCTTATCTGGCACAGTACTGAATATTGTGAACCCTTTCAATTGCCATCTTCCAGAACTCCTTCCATCTTGCAGGTTGAGCATATGGTTTTGCTCATTCCTGTGGCAACTGAGTACACATCTGGAAGACTCCAGGAACCCTTTTTGTCCAGGTGATTCAGTGTACTGGGTCAGACTAGACAAAAGATGAAAGTTCAGGAGGGGTTTTGTGATAAACAGTAGGAGGGAAGTTGCCTCGGTGACTGAGGGTATTTTTTTCCAATTTCTTGTGTTCAGATGACTTTGTACTCTCTTTTATTCAGATGTTATAAGTTGGATGTTGCCTCATCAATCCTGCGCAGTTTGTAGCAGTAGCCTGTCTTTGTTATTTATAATGCAAGATGCTCCATGGTTGTGAGGCAGGATGTGCTTTGCATCTTGCCTCAGTAGTTGTGGTGAGGGTGTTTCCCTTAAGGAAAGAGCTTAGCAGCTGTGGAAGGCTATATCCAGGTCTTGGCAGCAGAACCATGCACATTCCCCATCTCCAGACTTGACCAAGGGCTTTTACCCAGCAGAAGGAAATTTCAAAAGCCATCAAGCACCAGGGCAATTTTTCACTCCCTACCTCACTAAAATTCAGCCCTGGATCAGTGAACGTGTCCCAATATTCAGGATCTCCAGTTCAAGATTTTGAGCTACTTTATGCCAATGAAGGATGGTAAATGACAGTCATCCATCAACTGACTTGATTGAAGTCAGTTTCCCCTTTTTTCTTAGAACATTTAAACCTAACACAACGGAGCTGTTATTTGGAAGGTATACAAGTCCTAAGCAATGCTGCAGTAAATTGAGGAATGGAGCTGAGCCAGACAGAACAGGTTCTTTTGATCTTTTCTTCCGCTTTTATATGCAGAAAGGCAAGAGAACTCAGGAGTGTCCCGTGTCCCATCTAGTCCTGTGCTGCTGAGTAGTGCCTTTATCTGACCAGTGGCAAATACATAGTGTTCATGAAAAAAAATAAAAATGGCACGTTTAACAAAACTGTCTGAAACATAAGTCACAAAACTTGACAGCTCATCTTCTCCACCTTCCTAACGACTGTGTCACTAACACTCATTGAAGCACAGAATTGAAATACTTTCTCTTATCACTTAACCTGTTCTTTTATGGTATACATTTTTAGTTTTTTTTTTAGACTTGCAGCACTGTTGGCCTTTAGATCAGTGCTGCTATTCTAAGCCCGGCAAGTGCTGGTTTTCTATGGCTGAAAAATGAGTCTGCAGAATCTGAATATAACCTAGTGATTCATTACTTCATGCACTTTTCAGTTTGAGATATGACATGCTGAATTTCATGGAAACTGGACCTCACTGCCAAATAACAGAGTTTGAACTTGTTCTCCTTGTGGCATTAATTTACAGCTACTATGGAGGATCAGATAGAGGGGTGCAGACACAAGATTCACCAGCGGAAATTACCCAGATTCCAGTTACACAGTTAACAATGACTCTGTAGTGCTGGTAGAGTGACCCTTTCAGCATTTTTAAACTTATTTTGGCATTTCTTGTAGAAGGCCATTCTATCTTAATGGCATTTCTGACAGATACGCATGGAAAACTGGGATCTTTAGAACTGAAGCTCTGTAGTTAATTACAAGTTTCAGTGGAGTTTTAGCTAAACCATAGGAAGTTTTGCCAGTGTTTCATCCCATCACCAGTACATGTTCCAGGCTCTTTTTCATTCTCAGTTAGGAAGGGAAAGTGAATGTTGTTTCTAATTTAAGTTCTACTGCATTTCCAGTAAGCAGCATTTAAGAGAGTACGCAGAAGTCCAAAGTTTGTTTAGAATAGAGGTGCAGCTCTAAGGTTGACTGTGCTTATCTTTAGTACGCCAGTCAGCTGCCTTAGATGATAACCTTTCACTTCAACAATAGAATTAAAAGCAGCTTTTGTTTATTCCTCTACCATAATATTTTTACAAAAGTCTGCATATGATCTGCTAATGCCTTTCAGGGAAGCAGAAGTACACTAAATGCCATTTTTCAGGACATATTTGTGTGTTACCATGTCAGCTGCTTTGTGCAGCAGTGCAGGGTAGGCATTCTACTTGCTGCTCTCTCAGTAGATCTGTTGTTTTTCATAAAGATACTTTCCAAGTGCTTTATCAGTCTGCCTTTTTCAGTAACATGTAGAGGGTTCTCTCTGTGAACTCTGAGTATTTTCCAAAACAAATAATTTGGAAATTACATTTGGTAAACCCTAAATTCTGAATAATGCAGGTGCAACAAATGTTTTTATTCTGTTTCCTTCAGTTAGAGCTTAATTTCTTGTTGCTGAGCATTTCCACCCATCATAGAAGTGCTCCTTGCTCTAGCATCTAGATGCAATTGGGTGATGCTACTTGAGCAACTGTCTGAGGTGACTCTTCTTCATTTGGGGTTAACCTGATTTACACCAGTAAAGTAATTTGCTACTCCAGTTCTGAGACAATGCTAGGTGGAAAAGCACTGGATAGAAAAGCCTTGCACCATCTTCCTTGTGCAGCTTGAGCTGATTTCCTGGATGGCAGTGGAAGAAGAAGGCTCAGCTCACAGAGGGGGCACAGCAGCCTCGTGTGCCATTGCTGACTGTGTCATCAGAGCAATGAAGGCTCAGATTGTGGAACCTCACAGCAGGGCCCCTGAACCAGCATGGCCATGAAGGCACAGCAGGCTGCAGTGAGCTCTGCACAGCCATCTGAAAGTTCAGGGAGGAGACAGAGCAGTAGGTGGGTACACACAAACCTGTGCATGTGACACGAGATAACACAGAAACAAAATGATAGCCTGGAGTATCACTGGTTACAGTATAATTGTTGCTCAAATCCTGAAGAGATACAATTGGAAAAGAAGGATTTCTGCTCCTGTGTCTTGGTGAATGTGCTGTGGAGGGGCTTCTGTCTTAGCATGGGAAAAAAAAATGTGAAGAAGCTTGTGTGAAAATATGAAGTGTGGATGATGAAGCATTGTGGGTGCCTGGTGAGAGTCAGCACCTCAGTGGAATGCTGTATATCAGGGAGAAGCATGAGTCTTTCAAACAGAAAAATAGTGGAGTCTCTTGTCTTAGAGCGTTCAACATAGTAGCTGCACAGCCCCCACTGAATGGTCAGGCCTCAGCAATTTAATATTGGGTAGCTTCACAGCTCTGCCTGACAAGGATGTACTTTTATTCTGTTGTGCATTAGTGTAATCCAAAGAGAATTTCCAAAGAGCCTCTGAAACCTTTTTAAGATAACTGCTTTTGAGGCTCCATGACATTCAGAATGTTAAATGCTGAAAAAAACCTTAAAGGAATAAGAAATTTTATCATGTGAATATTCACATTTTTAATAAAATAAAGCAGCTAGTAATGGAAGGAAATGAAAAAAAGAGACAGCACAGTCTCAGGCAAATGACTGCTGGAGTTTCACTAGTTAAAAACAAGGAAGGTTCTGAAGTGTAATGGAGTGAATCACTTATGACCAGTTTTACGGTAGAGTAATCTGACATTTACTTTCAATGGTAAATACAGAAAATGATAGCGAAATGCTGAAAACGCGATGTCATAAAAGTTACAGCCTCCCCATCAAGTTTATTATGCTTTGGGAGATACAAGGTCTTGGTTGTTCCCTGGAATAGTTAAGATGCTTGAAATTTAGACACTGAAATGTAAACTAGTCCTTTGCTACCCATAGGTTTCAAATGGTCAAATATGAGCACAATTACGCAGCCGAGCAGTTCTGCTCGAGTGCCCATTGCCTGCAAGTGGCTGCACATCAGTTGGTTGTGATCTGCAGGTTTCCACGGAAACTGCATGTACCACTACCTGTGAATAATTGAGAATGGCAGCTGTAATGAGAGAATTTGGGGCAAATTGTGTAAATACTCGTAACTAGATTACAGTGGTAAAATATTTTCACTTTAGATGAAGATTTAACTTCCAGGCTTAAGGAGATTAAACTGAAGAGGTCTAGGAAAGAATCTGTCCTGGTGAAATCTGAGGGATGAGTGTGTTTTAAAAGCCATTGCAAATTCCCAGAATTTTTGAGCAGGATTTGGGAAAGTTTTTTTCTATGTGCTGCCTCAAGGGTCTGATACCCTTTGTATTTTAGTTCTTGGGGGCAGGTAATTGAAAGGCAAAAGCACTGAATTTGTTGCAGCTGTGTTGGCTGGGAAGGGACTGCTCAGACCCCACTGCTTAGGGGCAGGTGCCTTGTTCCTGTGCTACTTTCAAAGACGTGAAGATACACCAGAGGTTTGGAATAAAATACCCAGGTAGCACCTGACAAGTCTCCCCTGATTTTCCTCTTCAGCTTATGTGTTTATTTTATTAAAAGTTAGATGCAGTAACTTAATATTCAGAGCACTCCTCTGCTCTTCAGTGTGATCTGCATAAATCGAAGGAGAGATGCTACAAGCTAGCTTTTCCTATGAAGCCAGCTTTGTGTGTAATAGAGAGGAAAAGCCAGCTGGATGTAACAGGATTCACTGTGCTTGCTGCTCAGATACTGTAGACGCGTATTTATGTTGGGTTGAAGTGACCTGAAGAATTTCCGTTGCCATCTCTGGCCATACTGTCTCCTACACTGAGCTTGCAGGAGAAATGTGTGCGGTCATGCCAGCAGGAGATGCATGTGTTTTGTATTAGCATAAGGTTAAAAAGAAATGGTGACTGTTTCTGTGCTGCAGCTAATGAAAAGGTTTGGGCTAAGACATCATAGTTAATTTTATACAGAATTAATTTGTCTTTGAAACTGGTTTTGTTTTATTTTCTGCCAGCAACAGTTTCTCAATGCTGGTAAAGCAGTAGAGTAGAGTCTATTTTTGTGTGAGCCCAGAGCAAGCCAGAGGGTTGGCATTACCTGTTAGAATACCTTCTTCATCTGGGAAGCTTAAAATTTGGTGCTAGACTCCCAGTCATTCTCATTGCCTCTCAAACCACAGGAAGAACAGGGAAGTAGCTACTTGTAGAGTTTAGAGAGAGAATGTTAATTGGTGTAACTGAGCTTTCCTCCTTGGAAGTAGTGAACTCTGAAAAATCCCAAATCCTGAATGTTGCTAGGCTAAATGGATGGTTAAATTTAGCAAAGCTTCCACTGTGCCTTGCTGAGTAAAACAGGGCTGCCATTTACTATTTAAATGTTGGCTGTGACATGAGGCGATAGCTCAGGGTGGGCTACCTTGCAAACCAGGCCATGTAGTAAAGTTATTATTGACTTGAAAGATGGACCTTGTCATGAATTGCATCTGCAGTGGTGCTGTCAGTTAATTTTGAGCCAGATAGCTGTAACCAGCTTTCATTCTACTAGCAAATATCTGGAGATATGTGGGTTATGTACTAGCAGTGCTTGGCTGAAGAGGAATTAGTTTTGTCTTACAGTCAGTGATCCACAGCATCCAGCAGCCTTAATAATTAAAACCAGAACATGTCTCAAGACTCTGATCTGAGTATGTAAAAAGGAGGTACCTTAAACTCTGTATTTTGTTTTAAAAAAATCTCAACTCACCAAAGAAATGCTCGGCTGATGACTGAAAGGTTTAATAATAAAGAAGGTTAAATGGGAGGAAATAGTCTTGCTCAGGTTTCCCTCTGCTCATGGTGCCAGAGCCTTGTCAAAGTGAAATATGTAACACTGGCTGAATGGCTGAGCAGCTTCCATCTGCTTCAGGATCTCTCAAAGATAATCAAGAATGATGAAAATTGTTTCTTCATTTTTGACCTCTAACCAACCTGTTAGCCTTATGTCTATAAAGCAGGGGATGTCTCCAGACTGGACATAAATTGTAATGCCAGTGTAGATCACAACTCCTCTATCAATATTTGAACTGGAAAGAGCTTATATCAGTATAGCAGCAGTTTATTGTATTCATGAGAGGA
Organism: Pyrgilauda ruficollis; assembly: GCF_017590135.1. NCBI lineage: Eukaryota > Metazoa > Chordata > Aves > Passeriformes > Passeridae > Pyrgilauda > Pyrgilauda ruficollis. The sequence goes on from NW_024527710.1 coordinate 8,934,129, forward strand.
ACTTTGTACCCTTAAGACTCATTAATTTGACAAAACCCTAATAGCAGCTTGCAAATCTTACTGCCATTTCTTGCAGGAAGTGAGGTCCTTCAGGATATGCTGTCCCAAGACTAGAGGAGCCATTTGCAATGTTCATAGCCCATGCCTGCCATCCTTTTGCAAAACAGGAGATTGAGTCTTTGCTGCTACAAAGAGTGGTTTCAGTGGCTTTACTGATGCTTTTTTTTTTTTTTTACATTTTTTTTTTTCTTACTTTACGATGATGCATAGCTGACCGTATAAAATGATACATTATCTCATACCTCTCATTTCCCCAAGTCCTGGTTTTAATTTCTCTTCATGATTTGTGTGCTTTGGGCTCCAAGCACCCTGAGGAGAAGGAAAGCCTCGTGTTTAACTCCATAAAGCCCCGTGCAAACTGTCGTAAGAGGTGTAACAGCACAAGCTTCACTCTGGAGTACCGTATCTGTGTAGAAACGCTTGCTTGAAGCTGAACAAAGCTTGTGCTAACTCTTTACCTTTTCTCCAAGGATGAGTGTCATCGTTTTCTGGAGATTTTTATCTTGTTGCAGAAGTTTTGGCTACCCTGTTGTGCAAATGGTGCATTCCCATGGCTGGTTAGCACAGCCAAGGCAGCCTGTCTGTCTTACACTACCAAGCCCCTTGAGGTCTGAATGCAGCGAGTAGGAACGTGGGTGTTTTCATATATCCACATGTTTTCATCTCCACCTCACAGTCAGACCTTCCCAACTGTCATTCAGGTGTCACTTTGGCTACCACATACTCAAGTCTCATTTGCTTGCATTTCTTAAACTCTCTCTGTGGTAACTCTCAAAGTTTAATAATTTTTAAAAAAAGTTGAGTCAAAATATTTTTGGGGAAATGTTGGAGACTGGTAACCTATTGTGAGAGTGTGTTGGATTAAGAAAAATTTAGAGGCCTTAGGTAACAAAGATTGTATTGGCTGTGGAAGAGAAAAAAGCCCCTTAAATATTTTTGCAGTAGATGGAGAAATCCCTGGAAAATTGAGTATTTCAGCACAGAAGTCATTGAACTACACATGAACCTGGAAAAGCTGAACTGGAATACACATTGTCCTTTCTGTGTTTCTTCATGGCCAGCACATTCATCTGGGCCTCGTTTTTAGTGTGGAATGAAAGGAAAGTGCATTGCTGTAGTTGCAGAATCTGAAGAAAGATAAACACCTTCCCTATCTCTAATATTAAAAGAAGACTCAAATCTTCGAGGCACTGCACAGTGCACAGGCTGGTGTTAGGACTCCCCTCTGGTGCTACTTGTTTTGTATGGGACAGATACTCATTATCCTGAGGTCTCTTCGTGGCTGAGTTTCAGATGGAGTACCTGTCCTGAAGATGCCTTTGGTATGGCTTGGAGATCTCATTATTGGAATATTTTTTTCTGACAAACATGGGAAGTGAGTGGTTCATTTGAAAGGCTTGTTTGCTTGGTGATCCCTCTTTGGTAATTATTTGTGCTGACAACACAGCTGTTGGCTGAAGCAGCCTATGTGCTGCGGGCTTAGTTATAGGCAGCAGTGCTACTGGACTCCTACCAGACAGATATTTGTTCACCTGTAGCAATGAAGTGAAATTGTGTTTCTAATCCTTGCCATTTCCCTGCAGAGCTGTCTCATCCATGCACCTTTGGGGCTCATGTGAAGAGACACTGTTGCTCGCTTCCCTGCGCCAAGTAACAAGGGAGGGGTTGTCCATTGCCTGACTCAATTTGTCTCCTTCCTTTGCACTGCATTCCACAGAATGTTAGAATGTTGCACAGAATTCACACTCATGTTAGCTTCTGCTCCCTTGAATAAGGGCAGAGTCTTGTGGGACACTGGCTGTGTTGTTCTGAGTCCTATCCTCGTGTCCCCCATGTCACCTGCTTGGACTGGTGGTGATAGAGACCAAGCGTGCCTCTTGCCATGCTCGTAGTAAAGGTATTGTCCGTGCTAAGGGAAGCGATGAGCGTTTCCCTGCTATGTCCCCAGGATATGTGCCAGTCCAGCCTGTAGGAGCTTGTGTGCTTTGATCTGCTGCAACACATCTGCTCGAAAGGATTAGCAGAAAACTCCCTTCTCAGCAGCTTACAGTTGTCATATATTGACACCTGTATTTTGGTATTTGCAAGCTAAGCCTTGCACTTATACAAATAAGCAAGCTCAGTTCTACATGGGTAAAATTGTAGGATGAGCCTGTTTTAATTAGAGCTGGTGAGACTCCTCAACACTCCTGCTGTTTGCTGTCATAAACATCCTGCATATGTTTGCAGCACAGTGAAAAAGACAGACTTATGGGGCAGCTGCTTCTTTTAAAGCAACAAATCAACTCCCAGATAATTGAAAAAGCCACAGTTGTTTTGAGAACAGGTAGAGGATACAGAGGGAAATATCATTGCCGAACATCTGGTCTGCAGATCTCATGAGAGGAGAGTGGGGAATACCTTCAACCCTGGGTCTCCTAGGATGTTTGTCTTTGGAGTTCAGACTGTTCCCTAGGGGCTGCTTGATAAGCACTTTTCTGGTAGGTTTTAAAGCAAACAGGGCTAAATGCCTGGATTTTTCTTTCAGGGTCAACCTAAACTTTTTCTGTGGTCAAATATGGGTACTTAACATTTTTCAGATTTGTTGATTCATAAATCAAACTGGGAAACACTTGCAGTACTAAATAAAGACTGTTTAAAATGTGCATCACAGTATCACAGCCTACAGAGCAATGTCTCTGAGCTATACCTGGGTTCAGTCCCTGTGATATACCTGGGTTCAGGAGCTGGTAGCATTTGCCAGTCAGAATAGTGAGCTTGGTTTTTTACCCCACAACAAAACTAATACACTATAACCTCTTTATTCCCTCCTGTTTCACTTGGTCTGTGTGAAAGCTCCATTGGCCACCTCTTGCTTCAGACATGTCAGCTTTCTTCCTGAGTAAACATCCTACTTTACCTTAATGTTTTTAGGTAGTAGGTTTCTTCCTTCTAATTTTCTGTGCTTGTCACTTTAATTAAGCCCCTTGGCTGTATGTTCCTCAGTCTGAGGGGAGTCCTGCTCATGCAAATATACCTGTTGATATTAGTGAGTTATTGTGTTCTCCTTTCTGAACTGACTTGGCTTTGCTGTCCTGAAATCCAGTTCTGTTGCTCTGTTGCATTTGGAGATTATGGAAGTCAGAAATGTGTGATCTCTCATGCAGGCTTTCTCTGGATTAACTTGAAAAGATATTCTGGAAAAGCATCCCCTCGTAATTTGACAGTCGTCTGCAATGTGCAGTCCTCTGCAATTCATGGGATATTGTTTCAATTGTTAATGAACCTGTTAAAAGTTTGGCCTTTCAGCCTTTTATCTATTAAGTTTCTCTAGACTCTAATCACATTTCTCTTTCTGTGATGGCATTTAGTGACTTTGAACTGGTTACCTTTCAGTATTCTCTTCGATAAGGTGAACAGATTGAGACCATGGGACTTCTCTCTATAAAGTGCTATGTTTCTCCATGCTTACTCCGTTCTCACAGCCCTGGATTCAGTGCTAGCAATATCTTTTTGGGAGGGGTACCAAACATGGAGGAGGCAGTGCAGTGTGTCTGCTCATTGCCAGTGTCTGGGTGCAGCCCAGAGCAGTCTCCTATGCTTTTCTCCATAGAGACCAGGTTACAGCATCATGTGCTGTGTTCAGCATGTAGCCCCCTTTCACAGAGAGGCTGCTCAGACACAACGTCTGTAGGAAGAGATAACATTTTTATTAGACTAGATAACACAGATGGAAAAATGAATGTGAAGCCCTTCATCAAATAAGATCCTCCTCCACCCCTGCAAACTTAGCTTTCCTTGCATCTTTTCAACTGCCTGGTTATACCAAAACTGGTGGCAATTACTTTAACCTTTGTTTTCAGCCTTTATGCTATCCTTTTGCTGTAGGATTCTTTTGTCCCCACCTTTAGCCTGGCAATGAGGCTCATCATGTCAGGCGTCCGCATTATTTAAGGGATCATGATTATTCTTTTGCCGGATTGCAGTTCTCCCTGCCTTGAAAATTCTGTAGTTGACATTCACTCCAAGCACTGCAAAAGCAGACTCAAATATAGGAACTAAACATGCATAGCACAACACAGAAAAAGGCCCTTATCTCTTAGCTGTTTTTTCATTACCTCCTGTGGCTCTAATCTGATTGCTTTGCATATATTAATAAAGAAATAAAATATTTGTAATAATTGATGCATGGCATTCTGAGATTGATTATTTTCCAAAAAGGCATGTTCCAGTATTTATGCCTTTAGGTAGCTTAGGGATACTGGTGGTAGTTCCTTTGCTGTTCTTGGGGCCATCATGATGCAATGAATTCTCTTCCCTGGTGGCTGTTCTTTTTACAGGATTACCAGTACTTGGGCCATGACTTTGGTTAGTGGTTTTCTTCAGTACTTTCTATACCTACAAAGGAGATGCATCCTCACACAAGAATTTCAGAGCCATTCCTCACAGAAACTCCTTTTGGAATAAAGGGCTGAAATGAAAGGCTGCAGACACCCCTCCACCACACCCTGGAGACTCACCTCCAACTTTGATACTAAAAAATAAATGCTTGAAAAATCTTGATACTGCTTACTTAATTACAGAAAGCACAAGGGAAAAGCCAGAGGTATTCCAGCAGACACAAGGAGAGAAGGATCCAGGCCTTCCATTTCTGGTCTCCATCATGAGCACCAAATTTTTTCAAATCAGATTTACATTAGGGAAGAACAGATGCTTGCACTGTGAGAATGTGACTGATTTTAACATTATCCAGGGCTGTCAGTGGGTGTTGAATATTTATATGCTGCAAGGAAAAGGTGATGGACTAGTTTGCTTTATGCTAGCTTTTTCTGCAGGAGTGAAAAAGGCAAGAATTCTCAGATGAGGCTTCCTGTTAGTTGTTTTCAATGCATGAATAGCAAGGATCATGTGGAAGAGTTTGTGGGTGATGAGAGGAAACTCCCCTGGGTTATGTAGAAAGAGGTTGGGGCAATTCTTACCTCTCAGCATGTTCTTGGTTTGACAGTGAAAATAAATAAGAGGGACCTAAGAATGAGAGTTCTTCTATCTCTAAAGGAAGCCTATGGAAGTGTTTTGTATCATATTTTGTTACAGTCTATAGAAGCTGACATCCTCTGATTTTAACTTCTACAGAGCTGTAAATGCCACAACATACTCTGAAGGCACGATGAACGTTGGGTCACTGATTGCCTATGGAGATGTGCCTTTTCAGACACCTAGCTGCTGCCCTGGAAAATCATAACATAGCTGCCTCACACTTGAAATGTCTTTGAGTCCTCAGTTTCTTTTCTCTCCCAGTGCTGATAAGTGTAGAAATATTGAAGTGAAAACATCCATGCCTTCTTTCTGTAATAGGTGAGATCCTGAGCAGATGGAATATTTTTACCAGGGGCCAGGTCAGGACAGTCTTTTCACAGTAGGTGTGTGCTTGAGCAGGTCTCTGTTGATGTGTTTTCGTTTCCCCTTGAAGGCAGTTTATCTGTGATGAGTGGGGTTGTCGTAACCCTTCCCTTTGGAGGAGGAATGTGAGAACATGCATGCAGGCCTGTAGCCTCTGTCTGGAAGATGCCTCTGTACCATGCTGGTGCTGCTTGCCCACCACCTGATTTTGACTGCTGCCTTTGGTTTCCTGAAGACTTATCCATAATCAGGTGGCAGTCTCACACGAAAGTGTGGTACCTCATGGTGATGGATGATGAATTAATATCTTTAATCTCGCCCAGTAGTGCAGAAAAGAAACTGTTGGTGAGAAGAAGCTGGCAATGGCAAGTGAAGTTCCCTCTAGAAAAAAAGCATTAAACTACATGACCTACATGCATCTCTGTGAGTCCCGGCTGTGGTGATGGGGAGGCTGATCCCAGTGCTGGGACTGAGCAAGGGGAAGCCATGAGGAGCAACGCAGGGCTTGTCATGCTGGTTGGGTGGGGCTGTGTGGTGGGACACACAGCTCAAACTGCCTGTGTGTTTTCAAGGGAATGGGATGGTCTGTGCCAAGAGACACCTGGGGTGCCTTAGGAAGGTGCAGCTGAGGGGTTTCTCTGCAGAAATGCAGGAGATGGATGGGATATGGGGGTTATAGATCCAGGTTGTACCTGGACCTGACAGTACCTATATGTATATCAGTCTGAAGGCTAACACTGAGAGTGTGTGGCAATTTTATAAATTTGCTAGGATGCTTAATTAGAAGTAAAATTGCCTGTGGTTATTAACTTTGTTCATTTGCAAACTAGAGTTGCTCTGAACCAGGTATTCTGGGAAGGACTGAGTTCCAGCAGCCAGTCTACATTAACTATGTATTAATACAGCTTTATCACAGATCAGCCTGGTGTTTTAAGCAAAAGGATGGTCCTAGGAAATGTCACCAGTTTCTCAGCACGGGGACTGATGGGCTCAGTGAGCTTCCAAGGTTTTGCCTGGCATTGCTCTGTGGGTTAGGGAGGGTTTGGGATGGAACAGATTTGATCTCCTAGTGAAAATGATGGCTGCTGTGTGTTTCACTCTCATTCTCTGCTGCAGTGAAAGGGGGATTATGGCTGTGCTTTCAAACATCTGCAAGTTGTTGACAGGGACAGCAAGAAATCTCAGATGTTATCTGTATTGCTGGATCTCAGTTGTTTTATTCAGTTCTAGCTGCAATAAATTTCAATGAGGAGAGGAAAAAAATGGCATGTCTGGTCCCTCTGTTCTGTTTCAGTGCCTTTTGGGCAGCTCACTGCCATCCTTGGGCTGTTAAGCCATTAGCATTTCCAGTGCTCGGTTTTTGGAAGGCTAGGGGTAGGAAGAGTTGCCCAGGAGCCCCAGTGCGATGTGCCTTTCATGGGCCCAGCCTGGAGCTGGCTGATGTGCAGCTGTGTTTCACTTCCCATAGCAGAAATGGAAGTTGGGTTTGCTCCCTTCCATTCCTGTGGCAGGCAGGAAGAGGGCTCATCCCATACTCTAGGGCATGGAGATCTGCCTTTCCCTGAAGAATAGGAGTTTTGGGAGCATCCCAGGGGAGATGAGGCATATTCTCATCCCCAGATCCCCAGAGCAGGGGATGGTTGGACCATGAGGGCTCTTCATTCAGGAGCAGTGCATACATTGATGTGGAGAGAGGCGAGTGGTACCACACTGAGCTCAGCTGGTTTGCTCATGCTCAGGTGTCTTGACCAGCATGTTGTGGAGGAGATGGAGGTGTGCACGTTGGGATCATGGGCTTGTGTGTCACCCCAGTCAGGTGGGAAGAGGTCAAGGAGAAGATGTGCCTCTGGCACGTGCTTGTTGAGTATAATCCCTTTGGCACTGGGAGTGCATGGCCGGCTGCCCAGCCTGAGCAGGACCCAGCAGAGAAGAGCTGCTGTGGGCTGTTCAGCTGTGCTGTACCCAGAGCCAGCCTGATTCTCCACTCAGGGTTCTGAATAAATCCCGCATGAGTGGAGTGGTGTTGGCTACTTCAGAAGCTTGCTTGAAGGCATGGTAGGCTCATGGAGTAGATGGGAGTAGTGGGGGCAGTTTGAGGTTTAATTGTTTGAGGTACAATTGCATTCCTTAGTCTTTGACAATCTTTTGGTGCTTGTATGAAACCTTAACAAAAGCCACTTTACGAGCTCCTGCCTTAAGAATCCTTTTACCTGAAAGGCACCAGATTCAGACTCTAAATCTTAATCTTCATTTCATGAGGCACCTGCTTGTTTTTAGGCTGTGTGTGACTTTATTAGAGAACTTGGAGCTTACTCTTAAACCCAAGATCCTTCTAGGAAAGGTTTTTAACTTCGGCAGAAGCTGTACACAGTTGTAATACTTTTCCTTTGGGAAAGCTGGCACTGATCATTTATGTTCTGAGAAAAGACTGGTTTTCATTTTACAAAAGAAAGGGAATTAAACCACAGGTTAGGAAGAACAAGAATAAAGAATTCCCCTGCTTTTGTTTGTACAGGCTGCATACTTCCTTACACAGCCCCAGTGGCATGGAAACCCTATGGTGACCTTGTCATTGTGCAGCACAGAATGGAGATTAATCTGGAGAGCAGTAGGTAATGAAATGAGTAGTTTTAGCTTTTTTCATTGTGTTTGCAGCGAGGTTATTAAGGGCTCTAAGTGAGAGAAATACATTGGCTACTCTTTTGGGGGGTGTTTACCCAAAGAGTGAGCTTAAAACATCATTATACAGAAGTCTACAACCTCTTCTATTTGTGTGTGTATTTTTGGTCAAAGACCAAGAGCTAGGAAATACTTGTTATCAGAAGGAATTGCAGGTGTTTGAGGCTGTGGTATTAACTTCAGCCATTAGGATGGCAAGGGACTGAAGGGTTTTTTTCCCAGTGCTTTTACTATTCTGCCTCCTTTTGCCTGCTTTTGTGTTCCTTAATCTCTTTGTACCTGGGCTTCCTACCTGTAAATGAGAGTGAAGATTCCTGTTAAATGTTCTGGTTTCCCAGAGAGACAATAAGAAGAGATAAGTTATGGCTGGTTATTCCTGGCTAACAGCAAGTCGGAGTCCATAGTTTGCAAAGAAAAATACTCAGCTGTTGTATTTGCTCTGCAGTTAAATTGGCTCGTAGAGCTTCCTGATTAAAAAAGAGATGTCAGATAGTGACACATGGCAAACACCCACACTCTGTAGCAGACACTTCATGGACTTGTAGCAAAGTTTGTTGTGCTGCTTTAAGCTGAGGTCAGTGACTACACAGCAAAGTATCCCCCTCTGTCCAGGGAGCAGTTGCCCGTGCAAACAGACAGCGCTCACTAGAGATCTTGGAAACTGGACAGGCTGTACTTGAACTTCTGACACAGGGAGGGGCCTTCTGGACAAGGTCCCAAACTCTCTGAAGTATATGCAACAAAAGTCTGCATGAATGTGTCTAACATCTTGATAACTTCTTTAAAAAAATACTATTCTTTCAAAATCTAAAAGTTATAAGAGTGAAAGTTATGTTATTCCTATGCTGGTATCTTCTGGGATGACTTTCACATTATATGGAAGTGATGCTTTGAAACTAGTCTCTTTACTACTTCTTGTCTCATAATCTTTCTGTTCTCCTTGAAGCATCTCACACCAACCTCCTTTTTGTGCTCCGTTTCCTTTGTGACTGAATGGTTCTGCATCCTGAAGATTCTACCTAAATAAGTACAGGCAGAAAGGATTTCCAGAAATCAAAATTGCTTAATGTGTCTCTGATTAGCAGAAGCTGCAGGGGAGGGTAGAAGGACCAAAGCTGAAACTCTTCACAGCCTTGTGTGTGCTTGCTTTCCTCAGTCCCTGGCCCAGGAAAGTGTCTTTGCATTTGACTATAGACACAGCAGCACTTGTGTTGCTGAGCTTTGTAGTCAGAGTTTGGTCACTCAGCCTTTCTTTCAGGGCCCATTGTGCTCTGTAGGTGAGGTGGAGACGCTGCTGTGTGCTGTAGATACTGACCCTCTTACAGTCCTCTCCAAGCCTGGCAGTCCTGAGTTGTGATGCACAGTCTCATCCCTCCCATCCTGCAGGTGTTTTTGACCAGCACCTGCTCTTTCTTAAAACAATGCTGGGAGCAGTGAATGCAAGGCTTACAGGAGAGTGTTCCTGGGCTGGAACCAAAAGCAGAGGAGAAGCCTGCCACAACCAGACAGAGAAGTTACTGAGTTAAAGGCTGCTGTCTCCACTGAGCACTGGATTCATGTCATTTGCTGGTCAGACCAGTACTGACTTATGTTACATGGAGGTTTTGGCTTTGGCAGCTTTCTCCCCACTGCCTTGAAGAGCCAGTTTGGAAGTTTAGAGCCCCAGGGTGAGTAAGTAGATGTTCTGGGGAGAGGGTGAAACTGGGAGTGTCACATGTGGGAAACAGGAATCCCACCTTTTCCAGGCCTCCCTGATTTTTTGTGTCATTGGGTAGATAGTACCAGGTGTGCTTTCTGTGTCTCCGCATCCCTTCAGGGCTTTTATTCCGAGAGTATGTTGCATTCTTTATGACAGTGGCCTGTGGGAAAAACATGACAACCATGATGAAAAAGAACTGGAGGAAGGAACTGGGATTTATATTACTTTTAAAGCAATACCTTCTCTTCTTTTTCATGTTGCCCTGCTTATCTGTGATGTTGGCTCACTCCCTCACAGCACCTCTGAACAAAATGAACTGTGCATATGGCTCTGCACATCTCAAACAGGCCTGTGGCAGTAATGTCTGTTGGGCTGTTTGCATGGGTGCCCATCACTTTTCCTGTCTGCTTCTAACATGTGGACAAGAGACTGAAATGCAGAACGTGTGTGCAGTGGCCAGGCTTCCCAGCAGCCTGCACGTGTTGGTGCATGTGTGCACAGTTCCCTGGGGGCAGAAAACCCAAGTTTATGCCCATTGGTTTGAACTTCATCTTTGAGAGATGTCATGGGTCGAGTGTGATGTAGCTGAACAAGAAGGAACTCTTATTAATTGGAGTGCTTATAAAAATCGAACTTTCAGGGAGAAATGCTTTTGTAGCTTTCATTTTATACAGCCTCCTCTGCAGTTAACAAGTTATTATTGAAGCATTATAAAAACATTATGTGCAGAGTACTCATGCTTCACATAAACCCAGCATAGCTCAACTTCTACTTTAGTCCCACAGAGACCGGACAGTGAAAAGCTGATGCTAACTCAGCTTGGAAAGTCAAGATAAGGCTTTGCAGTAGGAAGTTAACCAGGTTGATTTTGTCTCTGTGATGAGAGTTCTGTGCTCTTAACAGGACAGGCTGTGTGTGAATGGCAGCTTAGTTTATCTGGATCTCATAAGAGGAGTTTTGCTGCCAATACAGATCCTTTCCTGGGAGGAAGGTGTTAGGTCTGCTTTCCTTTTTAGTAGCTTGTTATCTTCAGTCTGGGACTGGGGGACAGGAGGAAACAAGTTAGAAGAGAGCTTTGGAGGTGATCAAGCCCAGCCCCCTGCTCAGGCTACGGCCAGCTTCAGTTGGTCTGTGATCAGAACTGCTGCAAACTGGGTGGTGCATGCAGCCTCCCAGGGCACAGACATCTGCCAGGAAGGGGTGATGCAAATTCCTCTCTGCATGTGTAATGAATCTTCTGCCTTTTTTGTAATTAGGTGCTCATGCCTGCTCTTCCCTGAAGACATTAAAGGAGGTGACTGGCTTTTAAAAAGCTAAATACTAAAGAAAGGAAGCCTGAGAATGTAAGAATGGAACTTTTTTTTCCAAAATAAAGAAATTTAGGGTAAGTTAGCAGTTAGGTATTCTTTATATGCATGAGGTGTAAGGGCTGCAGGTGAAGAGTGCTTACGCAGGTGCTGACTACTGGAGCATTTTGGTTTTCCCTCCCAAGAAAGGCATGCCTGCAAGCCACAAAGACAGACCTGGAAAAGGTGAATTGCTTGAACCACCTGACAGTGCTCAGGGAAAAGCAAACTGCAGGGTCCTTGTCTAAGAGTATAAGAAAAAGGATAACCTCTACTCATCCTCTGTTTCAAGCCACTTTTTGAATTCAGTAGGTTAAAATCTCTCAGAAACTCTGACCCTTGCTATGGTTGTAATTGGTGCTAATTAGAAATATATCCCTGTTAATTGTGGGGATATCTCCAGGTGCACTACCTGGAGCCTGAGCTTTAACTACTGAACAGTGTTTCCTGATATTTTTTTCTCATGCCTCCCACTCTGAGGAAGCTGCAGGTGGGCATACCCTGATTTCAGAGAGACGGAGTCAGTCCACCCCAGCAGTTTAGTCAAGAGAGTTAGTATTGGTGCATGTACTGTCTTCACCACTTATTAAGAGCAGCTTGCACTCAAAGGGATTTCAGGGATAGTCAACAGTTAGTTCACTTTTGAGTTCAAGTACAAACAAAAATTACAAACAAATAGTACTTAATTTCTTGAACTTTTCTGCTAATTGGTGTAAGAAGTAGCTTGGAAAGGTAAGTCAGGACTGATTACCTTGATGCATACAAGGTTGTACATTAAGTATTTCCACTGACTCTTTTGCCTTTAAATGTGTTTACTCCACAGCACTGCTGGAGAAATGACACTTCAACTTTGGGGTGATGGGCAAAATGTGTTTTTCTTAAACTTCAGATTTATTTGGGGTAGGACAGTGGGGTAGTGGTTTTTTTCAGAGTTAACAAAGCAGAGCTTGGGAAAGATGATGCTGTCCACCTACAGTCCCTGTCTATGCACACCCCTCCTCCTTACAGGCAGTCTGTGGGCTATAAGAAATGTGACTGCAAGATTCAGTAAATGTGTGCTATGCACAAAAATGATGCAAAGGAAGGGAAGGAGAATTCAAAGACGAATATTCAGTAGGATGATAAATCAGAAGGTTGCATATTGTAATTAGGAGTAGCATTTCTAGATTTTTCATGGGGTGGTAATTTCTTCATAATCTGAAATAATTGAGTCAAATGGTATTTTTATTTTTCCCCCTTCCCTAGGGAGAATAGAAGGGACTGGCTAGTTTGGTCCCACCCAATGCTTCATTCTTCTGCAATCTATTTATAGCCTCTGCAGAGGGCAGGGAAGGAGGGAGACCTTGGAGAAACAGAGAGGCTTAGCCTTGTTTGTTTTACCGTTGAAACCCTGGCTTTAACTCCTTCCCTGCTCAGCTGCCCCATGAGTATCAGAAATCTTTTACCTTTATCAAATAAACAAGCACATCTCTTGCTGTCAGTTCTAAAAATAAAATCTGTATGTTTTTAATTCCTCATTATTGCAGAGTAACTGCCCCTCATTATTTATGAAGCTGTCATGTGTTGTTGTGTGTTGGCCTCATCTGTGCTGTGGCTGTGTGTGTGTAGCACACACGGGAAGCTCCCACCCTCTCCAGAGGTGCTCTGTGGGCTCCGCCGCGGCAGCGGGTGAAAGGAAGAGCGAGCCTGGCTGATTCTTTCAGATTCACTGTGCTGAAGAGATAAATGGAATTGCCAGAGGGTTACTAATACCCTTTAAAAGAAGAAATATTCTCTCTCCCAAAAGGATGTGGAAAAAATTAGAGCAATTACATTTGTATCATGAACCTCTGTACTGAAGGGAATGGGGAAGGGGAATAGGGAATGCAGTGGGAGTAACAGGATGTGGAGTTCCCATTCTGTGCTCCACGCTAAATAGCTGGGCTTAAAACTGGGACAGGAGAAAATATTTATCAGTAATTTTCTTAAATATGTTTTCTCACAAAGGAGAGAGATGAGCAGGGGGTGGATTTCCAGTATCACCAGGATGCAGAGTATGTTACAGCTGCATATTCTGACACAATACAGCACTGCTCCTGTGCAGCACTGTTTGTGTACACAAAGAGAGCAGTCTTTCTCCAGCACCCTGTGTTGGTAGAGCAGCACTTCCCAAAGTGGGAATGAAAGCAAAGGTGTCTTTTTTTCCCCGGTTAATGCCAATTGATTTTTGCCTATTAAACTGGGTTGTCTCTGCTGCAGCCTCTGCCACAGCGTAACTGGAGATGCCCTGCTTGCAAATGTCTGGGAAGTCAGTCTATTTTCCATCTGTAAGTAATGTTTTAGCGTTTAATGCAATTTATCTTCACTCACATCGCAGAAGATGTCAACACTAAAACATTTGCTACAGACATCATAAACTGGAGACATTGGCAGGCACTGCTGAGCAGAGCAGAAACAGTGGCAGCGAATACATATTTTTAAACCATCTGGTATGCAAGTGGTGTTGGATCGAAAATTAACGTGGTGTAAAAAACTCACCACTGTTTGTCAGATGACCTTTGGGCAGTCAGCAGAGAAGTTGGTACTGCATATAAATGCACTTGAAACAGTACAGTGTATCTCAGTTCATACTTCTGGGCCCTGTTCCTTCGCTTGCCAGGTTTTGGAAACTAATAGGCTTATTTAGTAAGGTTTAGAAGCAGCTCAGATAAACGGGTGCCTTGGGGGCTTTGCGCACCACTTGCCTCTCTGCATACGCACTTCCTTCCCTCTGTGGCCTGCAGGGAAGCAGAGTTTTGAGAACTGTGGGTGGGAATGATCCCTTTTCTTTTTTCTCCCCTTGTGTGTTTTGATGTTTAGCTTTCAATCCAGTTTTCTCTTTATCGGGAGCAGCTTACATAGGTGATATATACACGTGAATGTGTGCTCACAAACATGGGCACCGCTGTGCATTTTTTCTTTGTGTTATACAGCTGTAGTGGGAAGAGGACTCATGGGGCTCATCATGTTTTGATGGAGAAGCCCCTTGAAAACAAGTAGCACTGTTATTGCCAGTCTTTGGCGAAGGGTACCATATACTTCAGCAGAGACATCTCTGCAGACAGCTGTTCCCAAAATAAATGTTACAAAGTCTCTAGATTTCTCCCCTTTTCTTCCCAGAGGATTTCTAGCTCATTTCTGACCATGCATCAGATGAATGTGTGTTTACTGGTTCCTATAGGCAGCAAGCCAACATGAGAAATTGTAAAATTTCTCAGCTAGCTCCTAAAGCATGATTGAAAGTAGGGGCTATACAAGCTAAAAGTTTGAAAAGCTGTGTGTGCAGTCTCCCTCAGTTACAGGTGTCTCAGAATGACTCCAGAGAGAAGTGGCCCATAGCTCCTTTCATGAAAAAGGCAGCTACTATAAAAGCCTGGGGACCCCCACATGCAGCTGTCCTTGTGGAGGCGGTTACTACACGAAGCAGACCACAAGCAGTCTCAGATGGCAACTCTTTATTATCGAACATGGCTGACTTTTTATACACTTTCTGATTGTTTATGCTTCTTCTACCTTAACATTGGATACAATAAATCAACATAGCACCATTGGTGAAAAGTTACAGTGACTTAACTAACTTTCTAAAAATACTTTGTGCAGCTGTGAAGTTTTCTTCTTATCTTTCTTCAGTTCCTCACTTCTCTTGGTCTTCTTGGTTACAGCTTGGGAGAGAGCTCTTTATCAGCTTCTTCTTTCGTCTCATCTTCTTCTCGCTCTTTTAGCTAACAGGCCCGCTGTTAGCCCCTTCCACATGCAGCCACCACAATTCTGCTTTTAATGGTTAAATTAGGCTTTAAAATACACTGTGTAACAAAGATTGCTTAGAATTCAAAACATGGTAAAAACAATAAAAAGAAAATGAAGCTACTGTCTTTCTGGAGTAGTGTCAGGTTATTCTGCAACATCTCACTGTCTCAAAATGCATGTAAAATAGCATGTCCACAAGAGGCTTTTGAGACAATACCCTGTTACTCCATAGGTGTATGAAGAAATCCTCAGCACCCCCACATTTTCTTTTGCTGCAGCTTTCTCTTTTCCTTTGGATAAAGAGGTAATTCCCAGATTAATGCTGTCTCTTTGTGAACAGACTTAACTAGGTTGCTTTATATCTCTGTCTTGTAGGCTCAATAATAGACAGTGATAGCAATAGGAATAATTTGCTCCATTAAAAGCAGCTGATAACTACATTTTCATTAGGAAAAAATTCATGGCTCAGTATGGATTAAGCACCTGAGTTTTACAGTCTCTGTTTGGTAGGTTTATGTGTACAGGAAGGACAGCAGCATCTCCTGGAATGTGAAGTTGCCCTGAATTTACTGTCATTATTTGGAAAGTTGTTCTGTGGACAGATATTCCTTGCTGGAAGAGAGCATTACTCAGTTGCAGAGTAGGAGGAGGAATGGGATGCCCAAGTGTCTGTGGGATTAGGAATGGAATATGAAATGAGAATTCTTCCGGAGCCCTTTGCATTCAGGGGATAGAGAGATGAGGAAATAACCAAGGACTAGGCTTGGCTGCTGCACACAAGCACTAGCAAGCTCTGGATTTCCGCAAGTCTTGTGACAGAAATGCACAACGTGAGCTGCATGTTCTGCCTCCTGGGCCTGCTGAATCAAATGGGGAGGTGCCATAGGCTGTGCTGAGGCATTCTTGGATATTGTTTTCTTTATTCTTTATTCTCATAGGAAAGGTACTGATATTGTTGAGATCTCTGGTTCAGATTTTAAATAACTTAGAACCAAACTACAGACCTATTTTTAGATGACTTTAAAATATTCTGACATGTTTACCAAGCTGGCTTCAAACCAGCTAATATGTGTAAACAGTTAATACAACATATTGCCAAGACAGAGAATTTTTGCTTTCTTATAGTGTGGGTTACAAAGTGCTTTTCTTCACCACACAAGCACTAAAAAGGAAGGAAAATATACATGTAAGCAACAGTGACACCTGACACAGTGTCAGTCTGCAAGCATCCTCCTGATACATGCTAGCTCCACAATACCTTCTCCAAAGTCACATTTAGTACTCAGGCAGACATCGAAAAAAATGAAACAAAACTACAGTGCACAGCCTTCAGTCTAGCTTTCTAATGCTATATTGCTTAATAATTTAAGGACAGTGATAGCCTAAAAATTGCAGTCTTAGCAGCTTCACATAACCTACATTAGACAGAGGAGGAATATCATATTTATTACGTACTCAAGATGTCTGACTTTATCAGGACAAAATCTTCCCTGTGTTTGGCACTATATCACTTAGAGGGGCTCAGCTATATGTTATGTATTACTAACAAATCCATCTGTAATGATTTTAAGAGGCTGATATTCATGGTCTCTCCTTCCCCCAGTGCTACTCATGGGGCCTCACTGAAATAAACAGCAGCTCTTCTGGGACAGACAGGGAGAGAGTGGAGCCAACTCGATTATCACAAGCAGTAGTGTTGTGCTGTCCTGGTGTCTTCCTCCTGATGGTTTTCCCATTCCCACAAAGGTGCCTGCCCGTGCTGGATCCCTCTACCTGGCAGCTGTGGCACCAGGAGAAGTGTGGCTGTACTGCCACCAGCTCTGCTGCTTAGGTGCTTTGCAGACAAAGATGGTATTTTCTGGTGTGATGCATTTGGAAAGCATCTTTCCAGTTTTGACGGTTTTTTTTAAGGAAAATGTGACGTCAGTGCAGGATTTAGAGGTCACGGGAGTCATTTTTAACAAGGTAATTTCTGAGTTCAGGGGTCTTAGAATTCAAATTATAATATGTCTTTATGTTCATACACTGCTAAACCAGAAAAATACATTCACCTCTTGAGAATGCAGATGCTTCATAGGGCCTGCTATTGACTCTAGCAAAGGAAGAATGTCATTTCTGGGCTTAGAAGAGCTGTAGAAAGAACTGATCCCCTTGGGAGATTACAATATTTCCATAAATATGGCGGGGAATGTTGTGGTATTGGCAGTGACACACACAAAAAAAAATCTGTGTTCTTCCTCTCATACTGGTTTCTTCTTGCGGGCTTTGTGACTTTATCTAGGTTTTGTTTTTCGACTGACAGTCATCCTGCAATCTTTAGCTCAGCTGGAATTACCTGCTTGGATTCCTCTTGATTTTCTCGAAGAATTCCCAGCTTTGTGGATTTTGGCATTACTGTTAAATGTTTGCCACCTATCTCTCTGAGCTCTGGATTATGCTGCCGGCTGGCTGAGTTGGAAGAGTCTGTTCCCCTTTTATAGTTGCGATGATTAGCTGTTAATTCAGGTGCACTGTGCAGCCTCCAGATGCCTTCTTTGAAAGGGCCTCTGTGTTTCAGGAAGGATTGAATTACTCTGCTCAGAAGTGTTACATCTCCCCTCTTCTGTGCTGCGGTGGCAGGGGGGGCAGCCGCCTTTATTTCCAGCAGGATGGCGTGAGAGTCCCTGTCACAGCACAGCTACAATGCCATACAATGCACTCGCCATCCCCAGTAAATCAGCACAGCCAGTGCTTGCTGGGCTGCTGTTTGATTCAGTATATAACTCTTCTCACCACTGCAAAACTCATTCCTGAAATGTGGCATTGGTCAGCTGAATTTGCAGGACAAGGGATCAGCTAAATGTCACCGAACCACGATAGCTCACATTGCTCTGTAATGTGGCAGCGGTGACAGCGTTATTAATAGGTGTAGGTACCTGTTCTGGATGCTTTATGGGAGCACAGTGGGCATAAATGGCAGTGAAGGGATTTGTTTGTGGGTTGAGTGACTTCACAGGATAACAAATGGTATCGGCTGCCACGCTGTCAAGGACACAATTAATTCTGGTTGCGCGGTACAGTTAATTTGGTATGCATCTCAAATGTTTTCAATGAGCTTTGCATGCAGATTCAGTGGACCGTAAGAAAAGTTTCTTTTTAGCCCTAAAATCTGCCTCATCTATTTTAACATGATTCTAAAGGGACCTGACAGTGTCCCTTTATGTGAAACAGAGCTGCTGGTTGAAGTCAGAGGCACTCTGCTCTGTACTCTCCCTCTCCCTGGGGGCACTTGGGCTGATTGCCTTTTTGTAAGACTTCAAACTCTGCCGTATCAGCCTCCTAATCAGCTGCTAGAGCCCTCTGGGTGCAGGGCCCTCACCCGGGAGTGGCCATCTGTAGCCTTCGGGGAGCTGCAGTTAAAGGGTGATGCTGGCCCTTATTAATGGAAATGAAAGCCTGGTTTAACCATTCTGTTCAAATCTCTCGTGTATTTCTAGGGCATCAAATATAAAATTGAAGTACCTAACACAAGAACTCTGCTTTGTGCATGTTGGAAAAAATGTGCTGATTTATTTATTACTATTCTTATTTAATTCATAGTAAGGAAATGGTAACACACAGAGTAACAGATTTTTAATTAACATTCTTCCTAGCCATCCTCTGTCTCTTTTGTTTTCCACTTAGGTAGGAGAAAGTCAAGTTTGTTGTTATAACAGCAAAGTTGGTAGTAATGGCAGCAAAGAAAGAATGAACTCTTTGTTTAGGAACTCAAGTGTGGAGAGGGTGAAAAACTCCTCGTAAAAAAAAGAAAGACGGAGAAGGGGTAGTAACTTAAATACAGCTATTAAGCCATATTATTGGGACCCTGGGTTTGTTCTTAATGGAGGGAAATTAGCAATGCAAATATTTCTAGTCACCAATTATCCATGATATAAATAGGTCGGAAATTTGCACTGTTAATACCAGTCGAGTTGAAACCTTTTCTAGGCAGTTCATCAGCAGAGAGATTTTGGGGTTTTTTTTTTCTGATTTGTATTCCTGTGGTTTGTTAAAGGCTTGAAGAGGGGGAGGAGAACAGGAGTAGGAGAAAAACAGGTTTAATGGGCTGTAAGGAGCAAAACTCTCTTCTGTTACTTCTACTGTAAACAAAACAATCAGCTGAAGCCTGCCTTTGTTTAAAAAAGGAAAAAAATGTAAATAGCAGTGGTTCTCCTGTGCTCTTCGATACTCTCAAGTGCCTTCCATACAGGGTTTTATCCTTTAAATATAAACGAGGAGGCATTACAGTCACATAAGTGCCACAACAACTCTCCCCAGCCAGTGTGTCTGTAGAGGATACAATTAATCCAGGCTGTGGTGAGAGATGTGGTGAGGTTGGGGTGCCATGCTGGCAGGCACCGTGCATCAGTCTCCAGAACTCTTCCTTGGTAGGTCTTCAGAGCTTTTCAAGGCACCCAAATATTTTAGAAACTATTTATACCCAACAGATTTTGCTGAATGAAATATCTTATTCAGGCACCAGATGTTTCTGTTGAAAACTGAATGCCCACACAGACACATGGAGATGTGCCTGCTTTCCTATCTGCTATTTAATTTTTAATTATATGAATTGAGTGATTGTGGGTTGCATGTTTTGTTCCAGTCTGCTCTTTCATGTTGCATTCCCACTAAGAAACAGCAGCTTTTCTGGTGCACAAAATCACAAGATAACCCAAGACAGTTGTACTGACAGAAAATGGGTTTTTGTGAATATGGTGTTTGTATTATGGCACATGGTAGCTCAGGCTGTGGAATAACTCTTCTATGCTACAGCATACTGGCTACTTCTTCTGAGAGGTGGGGTCCTCAGCCCTGGGTAATTCTTTGAAGTAGCATACATTTAGAATTTTGAAAATAAATAAAGGGGAAGGTAAAGGAATTTTTAGTCTTGTGTTCACTATCTTCTTCTGGAGCCTATAAGTCTCTGGCTTAGCCCATGGGAAGAGGTAGGCCCTAAGTGTTTGCTGGGACTTCTGCTGTAATAGTAGTGTTCTTCTTTATGGTATGTCACAACTGCCCAGTAAACTAGGAGAATGGAATTAAAGACTAACTGCACAGATAGCTTGAGTGCTTTCTTCCTCCGGCAGATTCCTAGCAGGCGTACAGATACTGTGTGTGCTGTACCTGCTCTGAGGTGAGTGTTGTGTTCTAGCACTGATGAATTGGAAATTTTGCTATCCCTGAGGTCCACAAAGAGACACAGTCCAAACTCAGGCTTAAAGGTAGAAAACCACTCTATCCTTGGTTTCATTCCAGCTACCAGACTTTGCTGTTGGAATGCTGGCATACAAAACACTGTAAACTGCCTTTTGGATCGTTCTGTGAGCAGTTCCTTGGATTGCAAGGGAAGTGTTCCAGGTGAAGAATTGGCATTGCTGATACTTTTGGAGTGACAGACTGGGGTTCAAATACATGTGTTGCTCTGTATCAGTTTTCTCTGCAAGGAAAGATGGTCCTATTACTTTGACATTTTTTGCCACTTTGGCTTATATGGAATTAGCAGGGATGCTCACGGAAGTTTGTGAGTGTGGTATTGAAAAGTCAATAACCAGTGCACTGCACAATACCATTTCCCTGTTGCACTCAGTAAGAAGTGTTTGCAAGGGCTTTTCAGTAGTGCTTGGATGTGTTGGCAGGCCAAGACAGGCTGTGATCCCTGCCTGCAGCTGGTCTGGTCACATGCAACACAAATTGTTTGACAGGGGTGTGAGTTTCACATGTTGTGAGTCTGCATATTTGTCTGAAGCAGGTCAAAGCAAAGTGATCCTTTTTCCTAATTATATTAATCTTGTAGTTAATAAAATGTTCTGCATCAATGGTTAACTACACTCATACATGGGGGAGGTAGCCAAAGGCTTGGGGCTTATCCTGCTGGTCAGTAGCTGTGTGGTCTGTGCATAATGGATCATATAGTTTTATATGGGAACAGTTTTAGCTTGATCCTAATATTCTACTTCATTTAAACTCACCCTTTAGAGGAACAGCACACATGGTGGGGAGTGGATGGTGTTCACAAAGGCTTGTGCTCCTCAGCCTTTCCCAAGAAGAGCTGTAGCATCTGCTCCCCTCCCTTGGCTGTTTGCTGTAGGATCCTGCTGCTCTCATTACTCTCTGTTCTCAGCTGCCATGTCAGATCAGGCCATCAGTCCATCTACTGCAGGGCTGTGCCTGCTCATGTTTGAGAGCTCATCCGCACCACTCCTGCACTTAGCTCAGTAAATAGAAGATTAATTTCTCCTCTCTTTCCCATCCTATCTCCTGGCATCTGCTTGTGCCTCAAAGCCCTTACCCTTCAGTGGGAGCTGAACATGATGTGCTGCCACACTGCTCTGCTGACAGAGAGCCCTAAGACTCTAGGGTTGTCCTGTCATCCTCTTCTGGGAATTCATCATGTGGTCTATGTGCACCTACGTCTTGGACAATTTGGGAATCCACATACCTTGAGAAGGTTTTATTCTAGTGCTTTAGAAGGGAGCATTATCATCACTTGTCAAAAATAAATTTTCAAGGCAGCTTGTCTCCACATGCTTAACCCAATGAGGGATAACACTTCTCAAGGGATAGCAGTTCCTATTTAAAAGCTAAAGAATGATAATTTTCATCAAATATCCTCAGAGATTTACATGTCATTAGCCCATGCTCTCAAAGCTGGCAGACCCCAAAACACTGAAAACTGAACTAGAGCGCTAATTTCTTCTTGAAAACAAAGATGACAGAGATCCTCCCTCATGCTCAGAAGTTAGGAAAAAAGCACAAGATTCTTGGGGAAACTAGGCAATTGCAACCACACTGAGCTCCAGGAAGGGCAGCTTTCCTCTTGTGTGCTGTTCATGATGGAGCCCTGTGCACAGTTCAAGGGATAACCCGTACTAAAACAGTTCATAAGTGGATCTTGGATGCTTAAAGGAAAATTATCTCTCCAGAGTGCTGCTGGAGAAGTGGCAGCAGGAGTTGGGAAGTGTACCCTGGTTGGGATGAAACGAGCCTGTGATGGTATTGCTGGACTTGAGTTGTGGTGGCTTTAGGGCATGCAAGAAGAACAGGACAGAAACCCAAGGTTAGCAGAGAAGCAAACTTTTTGTTAGGTTATGCAACTCTTGGTTCTTAAATCTGTGATTTGGTGATTGGGGATTTTCCTGTTGGCTTGTGTGATGGGATGCAGATGTCAGGCAGGTAAATGCGAAATGGTGGCAGAGAAGCTTGCTGATGGCATCATCAAACCATCTAAGTCATGTACTTCTGCAGAGAGAAAGTGATACTGCTGTGATAATTCACTTAGTTTGTGGAGCCAAGGAAGTCTGGATAGCCCCCAGCCAGGGAAGCTTATTGTGAAAGCACTGCCAAGTGATGCTTTCAGCACACTTTGTTGGCATGGCAGTGTGACAAACTTCTGGAAAGGGCAGAACTGAAGAAGAGAGAAATTGCCAAACCCATGTGTATTGGGAAAAGTGTGTGTATGTGTGAGTTCACCCACAGAATATTGATAACATCTCTTTCCAGTGTGCTGAGCCAGTTGTCACTGTGTGCCAGTCCCTGAATTTCATACATTGATGTCTTTGCCTAGCAAGCTTGAACTTCTTATCCTTCCCTTCAAGGCTTTCATGCTTGCATCTTGGTGCTTTTGTCTATCTGGCATGGCCTCCTCCTGTCTCCTTAAAGCTGCTTTTGTTGTCTTTTTTCACACACAACTTCACTTTTCTTGTCACATAATGGTGAGGCTGGTCTAGCTAGACTTGAATACTCAGAGTGCCATGGTGGGCAAGGGCCACTGTAGTACAAAGTGGTGATGGAAAAAAAGCCTGCAACATCTTCAGTCACTGTTTCAGTGCTTATCACTGCTCTTGATAAGGGTACAAGAGGACCTGGGTTTGTATTGTGTGCCAATGTTCCTGCTGTTTTCTTAAAATTAAGGATGCTAGAAGTCACGTATAAAGGCTGTGCATTTTTAAACTTCTAGAAATTGGAGGCTCCTGTTAATAAAACTTAAAATACTACCAAAGTCTCTGATAGACTAATATTAAAAAAACAAGTAGTTGACCCTATTAATTAGGCCTAATACTCATGTTAGATCAATTTTTTTTTTATTTTGTGACAGATTTTGTCTATAAAGACCCAGGGTGTCTTTATAGGCAAAAAAAAAAGCCAGTTCCAGTTAGTGTAGATTTATAGAAAGTGTTTCTATCTTTTGACACTGCAGGTTTAATTTATAAAGATAACTGTGCAGTAGTGACATACTAACTTTTGCAATGCATTTGACTTAATGCATCTGATTGGAATTCGTGGTGCTGAAAGATAGTGTGTCACCTTTGATCAGTGACCAGAACTAAGGAGCCATTCTTGTTGGACAGTCATCAAACAGGGATGTTTCTAGTGGGACTTGGCAGGGACTGGTACTGATTCCAATGCTAGGCAACTCCTTCATCAAAGAAATAGAGATTGGAAATAAATCTAGTATTTGTGGATGACAAATGTGAGGAGATGATTGGTGCAGAGGGTAAAGTTTTTACATGGCTTTATAACTAAAAGCTTTTCCAGAGCCATGCACAAGGCTGCACAGTCTTTGGGCAGAGTAATCCAGCTTTCCATCATACAGAAACAGCCCTTTTTGATGTGGTGCTGCAGCTGGGTTTTCCTTGTGACTTGCTCAGCATTTCAGCCTGGTAAAAAGGACTACAGTGTGTCCTTGGACCTAGACAGAAAAGTCAAAGAAAAATCCTCACTTTGGTACAGGGAAGATCAAAAGATCATTTCGTTCTCTGTGTTTTAAGAGGAGTACTAAACTGGAGGTAAGAGAGGTGCAAACATAATCTAAGATGGAGAAAAATGTGATGTCATAGTAGACTGGAGGAGATCAATTTGCTTGCTTTATTAATATGAAGATGATGAGGGATTTGATTATGGTTTATAAATCATTTCATGGGGAGAAAAAGGACTTCTAAAGGGTTTCTTAATCAAGTGAAAAAACGTATTACAAGGACTTAATAGCTGGAAACTTTAAATCACAGCAAATTGAAATGGAAGCAAGGCACAGGTCTCTAGCACACAAGGTGGTCAAGGTGGAACAATCCAGTACTGGAAGTGACAAATTCTCCATCTTCATGTGACTTTAGTGATGCCTGGATGATATTCTTGGAGATATTTTAAAGCATGTAGTTTCTGTATGAATAGCATGATTGTGCTGCTTTACAGTCTGTGATGAAACAAGGTATCAGACTGATGATCTCGTGTTCCCTCAAGACCTTAAAATCTCTTTTCATATCTGCGTATACAGCCCTTCTTTGTATTCCTTGGCTGGTAGATTGAATAAACTGGGAGAAAAAACCCCAAGTGAATCTGGTGCTGTTTCCAATTCAAGGAGGTTCAGGAAGGTCAGCGCGCAGAAATATGCAGGTAACAGCCTTAGGCAGAGCTTTGCAGGAAAATATGGCGATCTTGAATGTGTGAAGGTAAGAAAAGCAGAAGATGGTGCAGTGCTTCCTCTGGGAAGGAGCTTGAGCAGAGCTCACAAAACATCACCTGAGCAAGCAGTAAGGATTAGGATTACTTGCTGGTTTCTTGGGTGGATTTAGAAGATCAGGAGCGGAGCTACTCTACTCACTGGGAGACAATCAGTGCAGTAACTTCACAGAGTGAAGATGAGAGAAAAATTGAGTGATTTTAATGTAATATAGGATGGGAGATGCTTAGCAGCCTGGAAGGCCAAGGAAGAGGGGCCTCAGGCAGGACAACAGGGACAGCACTAATACTGGCACCTGCCAAAGAAACTGAAAGGAGGAAAAGGAGAACTGGGAAAGACGGGCTGCTCAGCCTTCATCGTGATGATGCTGAGTGACAGCAAGGCAGAATGGTGTAAAGAAAGGCTTTGAAGGGAGTCCATCCGTGTGATGCAGGGAGAACTTTGAGATTTCTGCACACCCTCTGCCTCCCCTGCTATGTTGTTTGTATCTTCTGAAAGGGGTTGCAGAAGTTGTGTTAAATAAATATGGTACAATATAATGCCCTTAATGGTGGCTGTCAGTCAGTAGGGATCTTGCACTGTTGTAATATGTTTATACCACAGTTACCAGAAACTAAAGGGCTAGGGATGAAGAGAATACTCTGTCAGTAATCTTGGCTGATACTTAGCTAAATGACAGATACAAATCCTGAACCAAAAAAAAAAGGAAAAGTTATCTGGGCAAACAGTAGTAATTTGTCTGTAGATTCATTTTACAGCTAATCAAAGTTGGATATAACAAGCTTGTAGCATCTGGCAGTCTGTAAATGGTATGATGAAACCTTTAACTCTGACTTTCTGACAATGCTGCTATGATTTAAACAACTCTCATGTTAAACACAGAGGAGTGAAAAGACAGGACAGAAAAGAGAAAATTGTTCCATTATGGAGTGTTACATTTTTTGCAGAGACTGTTGTCCTTTCATGCACACAGGACTCAACAGAATGAAACTCAGATCTTTAGCAAGACCTCCTTGTTTTACAAACACCAAAAACATACAGCTCTAGTTCTTGCCCACGAAGCTCACTGAGACAGAAAACATCTTGGAAACAAATTTTCATCTTTAGGAATTCAGTTCATATCAAATAATTAACATAAGACATGCAATTATGTGAAGTATAGTAAGACTGGCTGCTTTGTAGCTTAAAAAAAAGTCCTTTACCAAAAAGTGTCACCTTTTAATACCACTCCAGCAGCCAGAAAGCTATCGTGTCAACACCCAAGTAGTTAAGTTCAAATGGGTTCTCTGTTCCTTCTGAGGGAATTCTGCTGGGCAAGTCATAGGTGTGTTGCCTGCAGCATGCACACCACTGGGAGCTATGTAATGTCACTGCTTCTTAATGCAGAAATCTGGATAGAGAGGAGTGGAACCTGTGAGAAGTAATGACCTAAAATTAGGTACAATATTTTAAGGCTGAATGATGTTTTGCTTGGAAGAGTAGTTTGAGGCTTTGGCATATGTTATGCCTATACAGACTTGCAGCTAACCTGATGGTAGGAGAGATTATGGGGGATATACAGTGCTTTTTCTTATCCATTTTTTATTAATTTTCTTTGTGTGTATCTCTCTTTCTCCTTGGTAGATGCAGAAGGGTTTCCTTAGTGGTGTTTGTAGCTACTCTTCTTTACTCTTCTTATTCCTGAGCACTTATCAGATAAAGTTCCCTGAAATTTTGATGCTGTTTTAATGTGGTTCTTCATCTTAACTTTGTGTTGTCCATATGTAATCATCAATCATTATTATAGCTTGTTAAGCACTGGTAATGTGCTTGGCCTTGTACATTGCAGAAAAGGAGAATGCTGGCAAGATGAACTAACAGGTTAGGGAATGTGCTGGGAAACATCAGAAGAGGGAGAAATGTGGAGGTCTTAAGTTTTGTGTGGTTGTTACTATTGACTCCTTTTTTCTGGCCACTCTGAGATTTGAGGACCTGCCTTTTCTCATCTATCCGTCCAATTACTTTGGTTTTATTCTGTTCTGTATTTTAAATTGTGGCAAACTAAGGTGGAGGAGGTTTTTATGCTGCATTTCTGCAGTTTTTATAATTCATTCCTGGTTCTGTATAGGTATGGCTCTGCCCCAGGATATATTTGTGCAGAGAAGCTGGAAGCAGTTCACCGAGGCTTTCCAATTGTCCACCTGTGTAGCACGATTTGTGTAGCTGTGAACAGAGCAGGCTCTGTCTCAGGGGAGGACAAGGCTTAGGCTCATATTCAGAGTGATTGGCAGGAAACACCATTCTTAGAAATACAGTAGGAATGTCACACCAGAACAGTTCGGAAGACAGAGATATATATAGAACTCCCTTTCATTCAGCTATTGTCTAATGGAGTTTTTGCCTATTACCTGAAGCTAGGGAGTGTGTTCATTATCTAGTGCATAATGTGGTTGATAGCAGGCTTTAAAGTAGGCAATGGTGTTTATAAATCAACAGAAGTTGGCCAGAATCAAAGCTGAAGTATCCGTAATGATGTGTAATCAGCTATTAGGAACAGTTATAACAGCGGTCCTCTGTCAGCTTCCCCTAAAACAAAGCGCGTAATCTGCCAGTAATAATGATAAATGTCCTTAGAGATGTTATGAATCGAACCTCAGTACTTCCAGTAATATTTATTGAAGATTCCATGACCTGTTCAGTGTCCCCTTATGCACCGCTTATCTTCCATTGCTCTTTGTATCCAAGATCTGTTTTGAATTTTTACGGAATACTCACTTCAGCCGTATTTTTGAAAGGGAACATGACATCTAGTCCCCTTGAGTCCTCTGAATGAGCATTTTATCAGTGAATCAGCCTTGAAATGTTACAATGCTGGCTTAGTATTTGTCAGCATCCGTATAAAACATGCACAAAGCCAAACCATAAAGAACTCAACACTTAAACAAAGAACAGTAAGCATCTGAATTGCCCTGAAAGCTTGAGAGCTTACTTGAGCTTCAAAGATTACCATGGGCATTTGTTTCAGTGGTTTTTCCTGGCTCTTGGTGTAGTTTTCACCTTTGCTTGCAGCAGAAAGCCAGTCCCCCTTCTGTCAGAATAGCCCAGAAACAAGTTACTGGGCGAGCACAGCTTTTCCTAGTCACACTAGAGTACACTGAATTGGTAAAACTGCTGAATACAAGGCTGAACTATCCTAGCTAACAGTAGTTTTTCTGATAGAATGCTTGATCCTGATCCTGTTGAATTGATGCCCTTTTTTGGCCTCTCTTAAAAGTAGGAGTTAAAGTGGATGTCATCTTGTTTTCTTGAAATACAGAGATTTACTCCCACCTCCATTTGATCTAGCTGTAAGCTTGCTTCGAGCTGGAACAAAGCACTCCTTAAGTTTGGGCAATGATATCTTGAGCTACTGGAAAGGGGCCAGTCCAAAGCACTTGATGTCAAGGAGATATAATATAAAGTTTCTCCTCAGAAGAATGTGAACTTGCTGCCAAAGGCCTTGATTGAGACCATTTCTAAGCCTGTTGGACATTGTCAAATGCCTTTCTTGGTGATATAATTAGCTTTGTAGGAAAGTTAGTGTCTGCTCAGAAAAGAAATGTGGAGTAGAGGGTATTGCTAGCTTTCAACAGTATGTTAAAAGTGTCATGTGAGAATTCAGTTTTAAAAGCTTTTTTTCAAGTATTAACCACATTTCTCATAAATCATGGAATAACAATTTCAAAATTGTCTTATACAGGCCCTGCTGAAGAAATCTTAAATGAAAGTTTACATGAAATGGTAACTTGGGGTTTGCCTCAACTGTAGGGACTGTGTGACCAGTACATGCTGGGGCATGGGAGAGGAGGTCATGGAGGATCTTTCACAAGGGTGAAATAATTAGGAAAGATAGAAAAGCTGGTTGAAATGCAGCTGCCAAATGTCATCTTTGTAGAGAGGGCAGAAGGCAGGGTGGTATCTCCTTTTGTAAGAGGAGCCGTCAGTAGAGCTGAGCCCCCACAGACACATCCGGGCTCTTCCTCGGGGCCCTTGCAGGCAGGGTGCTGCCCTGGCACTTCAGCCCTGCTGTCAGTGTGCCAGCTTTAAAGGCACAAAGTGGAAATCAGTGCATAGTCCTGCCTCGGTATGGGGCAGCTCTGCTGTCCAGCCTGGGCACGGAAACTCACCTTTTGTACTGTGTACATCGTCCAGAAGTGGAAGCATCATGGGGTGCTGTCCTGTGTGGTAGAGAGCAGAGCATAAAATGGGGTCCCCTGCTGTGTGGGTTGGGGGACAGAAAGCAAAGCATGGGTGTGCTGGAAGCTGAAGTCACAGTCTGTTCCTGGGGTAGTTGTGTGCACCACTGCAGCATGAAAAATGTACACCTGTCGTAGGGTAGGATTATAACCAATGCTCAAAGATTGTTGTTCCATACATCCCCTCAAATCATTAAGGCTCACATCTCTCTTCTGTGATTCTTTTTGGGCAAGGCGGACTTTTTTCATACAGAGAAGATTAAAATCTGTGTTGCCATTTTGAAAACATAGATGATGATGATTTCTTCGTCATCTGAAAAGTGCTGTTTTCAAGTATAACAGCTTGGCTTGGAGGAGGCAGCAGAGGATCCCACCTGCAGCATGTCTGCACGCTTGCACGCAGTCTTTACCAAACGCTGACTCCATCTGTCATGATAGAGTAAAAATAATTCCACAACACTGTATGCTCTGCAGTCTCACTAATATAGAGTCATGCTTAGTAATAAATCAAATGCTTAGGTGTCATGTTTCATCCCATGCAATTAAACTTCATAAAACCTCTGAAAAATGTATTTTCACATTATAGCAGTTCACTGTGAGAACCTCTAGTGTGTGTTTGTCATGGTCAATTCAAAAATTCATGTGATGCACTGAACATGACTGTGATTAGAGGATTGTCATTTCAGTATTCATGCAGCTTCATGATTATTTAACGAAGTTCCAGGTTAGCTGTATGGAAAATACTAATCTAACCTATTCTAAATGTGAAATAAACATACAGTTAAGCCCATGTCAGGTCAGTTGGAGTCACCAAGCACTTGCTCTGATTTTTTTATGTGGAGCAGTTTATAGTGACATTTACAGTATTGGGCTGCAGTGCCTAAACCCTTCCTTAGGCTTCCTGAGTCATGTTTGGAGTATTACTTAACCTCATCTCATTCCTTGGAATGCTGGCTCTTTAAAAAACACCTGATATAATTCCTGCCAGTAGAGAGCTTTTTCTGCACGCTTCACTGTCTTACAGAGGGTCTTTGTGATTTTTGACAATTCTTTGATGGAGCAATAAGTAGTATAAGTTTGAGGTCATAAGGGAAACCAAAAATAAAATTTGCATGTAATTCCTGGTTGTTTCCATAGCTGCTGAATAAGCTCTGGCATTAGGATATAGTTGTGATTCACTCAAGTAAAAGGTCATCAGCAGATAAAATGAGAGCTAAATACATTGACAGAAGTAACTACCATGGGTCATTTTATTTATTTCTTCTGTGAGCTTTACTTCAGGAAAGTATTATAATAGTCTCTAATATGTAACATTTTTACAGTGAACAGGAGCACTCTTACTAGGGCTGTGAAAACTGGCTTGCTGCTGAAATGTTCTGTGCTAGGGAGAACCCCAGCAGTGTGGTTTTTTCTTAACAAAGTAGAAACACAATGAAAGCACTTGAAGGACTTTCCTGGTTATTATTTTTGTATAACAATATTAAAAAAATTAATGTTTTACGGTCGCCTGTGGAGTTACTACTGGTATTCTGTAAATAAAATATTTAGATGCAGTTGTGATGTGGAGTGTCAAAGCTGTCTGCCTCACATGGGCACTGTGTAATTACCCATCCTAATCGCAATTATGTAATCTAGTGTGTTGTTACAAGATTAGGGTATCTATTTATGTAGCTGAATCCCTGAAACATTCAAACACCGAAAATTACTGTGGGGAAAAGAAGGAAACATAAACATTTGAAAATTCCATTTAGGAAGGGCCATTAGGGTTAGACGACATGCTGCCAAAATCAAGGGTATGTGCAATCAGAGGGGAGACAGCGCGTGTAGGCACAAAGCAGCGCCGCGCCGGTGCCAGCCTTGCTCTTGTGCAAGTCAGGCAGGCTCCTGCCTTGCAGGGAGCTCCACAATCATTCTGGCTGTGCCTTTTGAGCCACCCAAAACCTGTCGTGCTCACGGGGCTCCAGTGGTTCACAGCTCTGCCCTGTGACTGCCCTGTAGTTGATCATCTCAGGGGGATGAAGCCTCAGATTAGTCTTTGCCACTGCCAAGGAGTGGCTCTGACCAGCTGCAGCGTGAAGGCTTGGAGGTTGCTTCTTTCTCTCTAATTGTCTGCCTCATCAAGGGAAGCTGTTCATTTCAGGTCAAATCTTGGTGCCATTTTCAAATTAAAGTTCATTGTTGAAGGCTCAGGTCTGAGATTTGTTCTTCTGTAACAGTTTTTCAGTTAGAAGTGCAGTGACTTATTCTCCTGCTGCTTTGCTTGCTAGGTAGGGAGTGAATAGATTACCCAAGGTTCAGCCCTTCTGCTGGGAACAGAAGCGTCTTGCTCAAAGGGAGACTGGTCATTGTATGCTGCGACCCAACCCATCATGTCAGGCTATTTCACTGAGTATAGAGTAGGCACATGGAGAGAATTCAACAAGGAGAAGTGTTTTGTGCTTTAGGGAGACAGCCCTATAGCAGGCTGGGAGAAAAAGCAAAAGAATTATTCACAGTGCTTATAACTCTAAGGGTCTCAGAAGAATAGAAGTCTTAGACTGGAGGCTTTCATCGTGAATGTGGATTTGAAAACAAGACCAGGTTTTTGACCTAACTTAAGCAATCCGCACAGGAAAGATACCCTTGCAGAAGTGGTTAATGCAAGCAGAGGGGATGATTAAATGAGTTAGACCTTGTAAAAGGATCCGTTTATCGTGGCTGTGTACTGGGGGAGCTGCCATCCTCGGGAGGCTGGCAGGGGGATTTGCAGAGCCTTGCTTTGTAGTCATGGCTTCCAATTTGTCTTAACTTACTGCTGATTAAAAGTTAACAGTGAATCTCCCTGTATGAGCTATCTGAAATTAACTTGTTACCTCAGTATTGCTCCAGCAGGTTCAGCCTTTTGCAGTGTGAGAGTTGCCATCACAGTGCTGTCTCCCCAGCAGACAGCCAGAGACACAAAACCCTGTTTGTCTCTTCTGGGGTTGGGTCCCCAGAGACATTAAGAGTATTTGTGGCTCCCCAAGAGATCTTTCAGGTGACTATAGAAAATTGCTTTCTTTCACAGGGCTCCAGGTCTGTCCAAGGGGACTGTGGTGCATCCTCTTTTACAAACCGTTGAGCTCTGTTGAAGAGTAGTGCCATGGGAGAAACATGAAGGTAGTGGGGAGGGATTCCTGGACTGCAGAGACAGTGCACAGGTCAGACTGTATGACATGCCTTTTTAGTGTATTTTCTAGCATTTTTTTCTATCTGATCCCCAGCACCAGCCACTTGTGAAATGCCTTGACAAAGAGCATATTCCCCACGGAGGGGAGTGGGGGGCTAGCAATGTCTCTTGAAGTCATCAGTATTTCATCATCAATGCTAGAGCCCATGCAGAATCATCCAGAGCAAAAAGTGGTCCTTTGGAAACACAGGAGAGGCAACTAAAAATAATGCTGGCAGTAGCAGATCTCTTGTCCAGAGCTCTTTGTTCTTTCATGATCTCTATGCACTTTTTTTTAAATGTACACAGTATTTCACCTCTAAACCAAATATAATTATTCATTAATACCAGTCAAGACTTGCTGTGGTGTTTTCAAATGAGACAATTGTGCTGAGTCAGATAGATGACATATCCTCCTTCTCATGTTACATCGCCTGAAATAGAGATCTTCTTAGAAGCAGAATTGGAGTGCATCTTGTCTCAGACTTGCACGGAGATGCCAAAAAACTCCTTCTCAAGCCACAAAGTGATTTCACCACAGATTCAAACATCTCCTGTTTTAATAATATATCTTACATGAGTGACTTATTTCAGGTGTTGAAAGGGTAGATAACAGTGGTTTAGAGGAAGACTTTCCCAAAGGCTCCAATAGTTGCTTGGTACTTATCTCCGTAGTAGATTTTAATGGGAATTAAGCACCTACAAGTCATTTTTTTGCCTTAGAAAATCTTTCCTGCAGGCTATAGAAGAAGATTGGTAGCATTAAAAATGATGACATTTATCCAAGAAATGGCAAAAGGGAGCACAATAACCCTGCACTTCACAGGTGCTTTTCATCAAAAAAGAAACCCCGCATCTTCACAAATCCAAGATACAAATGTTGCTGTATCCTGACGTTTGACCAATTCGGTGAATTCTTTAAGACCTTGTATCAATGCTGCATGCCAGCTAAAGGCACAAAGTGAGGTATGTGTGCTGCCTCATTTCTCACTGCAGTGTATTTTGACAGTGAAGTCAGAGCTGTGATCTGAACAAGCAGGGTGAAAATACAGTACAGTTTGAAACATTTTATAATCCCAAGGAAAATATAAGTGGTGTGTAGGTTATCAGCATAGAAGATTCCAATGCCTCTTCCTCCCATTAGACTCTGGGTGGGTTAGTGGCTAATTATAACCTGCCACTTGGGTTTTCCTCATGTGACTAGCAATGATTTCCCTATTCCTAGATTAATTAAAATGTTAAATAAGATCTAACACCAGTCTCAGGGATAGTGTGTTATCATTTATCTTTGCCCTTTAGTTATGGACATTTAGTAAGTGTTCAGCCATCTCCACCAGGATTTAATCCCAGTCAGGTTCACGTTTTGGAATGGTTTTAAAGTGCTATAGCACTTCTTCTGTTGACTGTGTAATCCAACCAGAAGGAAAAGCTTGCTTTACTCCTTCTCACCTGCTGTTTTTGTATCCCAAATGAGTCCTGCGTTCCTGCTAGCTCTTCAGTATAGGCAGATTTGTCATTCATATTTGCTGTTGTCATTACAGGGCAGCGACTCCTTGATCACCCTTTTCCCTTCTTGCAGTAGATTCTTTTGCTTTTTGGATTCTCAGATGACTTACCTCTCTACATACCTTTAAATAATTTCAATTAATATAATAAATTTCTTAGCTAATTCCCATAACACACTGGCATTAAAACTGAGTTTTCTTTCCTATAATTTTTTATTTTTAAAAAGTGCTGAGCAGCTCAAACACTTGAATCCTAAATGAAGCTCTGTTCTCCCTTTTTTACCAGACCTACTTTTCTGTTACTTAGTTCAGCTATCTTCT
Source organism: Pyrgilauda ruficollis (assembly GCF_017590135.1). NCBI lineage: Eukaryota > Metazoa > Chordata > Aves > Passeriformes > Passeridae > Pyrgilauda > Pyrgilauda ruficollis. Next base: position 8,967,759 of record NW_024527710.1, read on the forward strand.
CATTTTCCACAACTTTCATGGCAACACTAAGTCATTCTGGATTTTCCACTTTCCTGACTCGTCTGTGCTGCTTTTCCTTGTTTTGGTCCTGTGTTGTTTCTGTCATGCTTGGGGTTTTTTTTTAACTGCTTGTTTTGTGGTGGAACCAGGCTGCCCTCCCCGTTCCCACAGACCAGGCTGACTGAGTTGGTGGGAGAATCTGTCTACACAGAGCATATGTATAACAAATTTAGTTATTAATAAATGAGTGTATGACAGTTACTATTTCTGTACCACTTCCTTATGGAGGAGCTGCATGTCAAAATCTGCACATTACCAGAACTCTCTCTAATTTCACTTTCCTTGTGACTCAGTGGCAATAGCATGTACTCTTTTATTTGGCCGTCACAGGGGAATGGTAATAGATTTTCCTTGAAACCATTTTCCCTCATCATTTCCCGTTACAGCAGGATACTTTGGCTTGTAAGGATTTGCTCATACCCTTCTGCTGAAACAGTTTAGTGTACTGCAAAAGTGGTGTAGCAGAGCTACATTTGCCTTGAAACTGTCTGAAGATTTTCATTCTGTTTTTTTAAGTCTAAATTCCATTTTAAAAAATAACAAAGGAAAACCTGGGAGGAGGCAGAGGAAGGTGGTTTATTTCCTGTGATCCCAAATGGACATTCCTCTGTTATCTCACACTCCAATTTGTTGGATGTTCTAAAACGTTTTGAGTTGAAATGCAAGGGGAATATGAACACACATTAAAGCTGGTTTCCCCTGAGAACTGTAGCAATCATGTACTGGTTGTTTTGAAAATGGAGGATTGCAGTAAAAACTAATTCCACCCTGTGATGCCTTAGCAGTGCTTTGAGATTCTGCTAGTGTAAGAAATGATAGGCTGGTAAGATGTAAGAGCAGAAAGATGCAAGCACCTAGGAATACAAATAAAAGTGTTTCTGACTTCACCTTAATAATTGCAATCAAAAATATGTCCTGGCATTGATAACGAAAGCAAAAGAGCAGCTGACAGAAGTCAGCTGGAAGGCACAAGGATTACCTGGTGACATTCTGATCTGTACAATTATGTGGATGCTATTAACATTTAAATAGTTTTAAAATCAGCTCGCTGAAATACAGATTTGTGTGCTTGAACTGAAAAAATGCTGTCATTCTACCTGACTCAGTGATAATTGCCTAGTAAGTGCTAAACGTAGTGAAATTGCAGCAGAGGCTCAGAAATGCAGTCTAGGAACCAGGGATGGGAATGAAAGCAACATTCATCTTAAAACAAATTCAAAATAGCACTGAGTTTAAGGGAAAAAGAAAGAGAAAAAAAACCCAACAAAACCCAACAAAACAAAAAAACAATATCCACCAAACCAGAAAACAAGCTTTTAAAATGCCAAGTTTGATGCAACCAAAAAAGAAAATAAGTGGTGGTGGATTTCAACTGAAGGTATCAAGGATAAAGTCTTCACTTGTGAGTATAGCTGTTTTCTCACTGTCACACACTCATGCATGTGCATGTGTCTGCTCATATGCATGCTGGACCCAAAGGGTCTTCCTGCCCCCACCCCCAAATTTTCTCAGGCAAAGTCTGTGCAGATGCTTGAGTTTGCCTGTGTGAAAGCAAATTTGCTGCATAAATCACAATTTTGTTTGGCAACAAGTCACCACTGTGGTTAGCACATCTGAAAACTCACTTCTTCACTTCTGCTCCTCACATTTGGCTTTGGCTGGCTTGGTGAAGCTGATCTGCCTCACTGGGATGGTCCCTTGGAGCTGGGCTGCCCTCTCTGTGCAGTCAGAACACAGCCCTGCAGAGCTTGTCCATTCCAGTGGCTTTGCTCATGTGCTGAGCCTCCTCCTAGCACAGAAAGGCTCCTTTTCTGCAGGGACCAGCTGCAGGAGAACTGGACACAGATGCAAAGATAATCCAGCGGGTTTCACAGGGATACAGGAGATGGGACCCAGTGATGACCTCTCCAGATTAACTCATAGCCCCGTGACAGGGCACACTCCATGTGCTGCTGGGATTTGGTGCAGCTCAGAGTGCCGAGCAGGACACAGCAGAGGCAGCATTTGCACACTCAGGCTGACTGAGGAGTTGCTGTAGGGATCCTAAACAGGATAAACAGCAGCACTTTTTTCTTCCTTAATAAGAAAGGAAGCATGTATGGGCAGCTGTACTTGCCTCTGTTTCAGAGCTGTAAGTCTCTGTCAGCTTCAGTGCATGGTGCATTCCTCATATGTTAATGCAGCAGCACCTGAGGGAAATATGGTCGAAGTCACCTACAGGCTCAGCCAAAATAAGCTGAATCAAGAACATCTTGCTGTCACCCCAGCAGCTGCCTCAGTGTGAGAACACCTTGGTAGGAAGCTGCTTAAGAGGAACTGTCATGTCAGTCTGCTTGGAGATGTGTCTGGATTCAGAGTGCATCTCCCTAAATCCTTTGGCTCTATTTAAGGCATTTTGCTTGAACATACATGCCAGCTCTTCAGAAAAGCTTGCTTTTTTACTGTCACATTTCTACAGAGTTCATCTTATTTGGAAGGGCGGGGGATGTTTGTTGCTTCCATCTTTCACTCCAGATAGGGAAGAAGAAAGGTTTTGACTTCAGAATGAAAAGTTTGCTGGTGGTAGTCTCTCTGCTACCACCACTGCAGGCTCAGTGAAAAACAGAGTAAAACTGAGATATTACTTCAATGATACAGCAATTCAGGATTTTGCATGTAATTCTATTAATGATGTATGAGCCAGAATAGATGCCAGCCTTCTCTCCTAGAGCTACATTTATTTTGCAAAACAATAGGATGGGAAGATGTTTAGCTTCATTTTTGTAAATATACTTAGCAGACATGACTGATTACACACAGGGAACAGAACAGTTATGTTAAAAAAATGATACAGTCATTTTTTCTGCCTATAGCCACATTTCAAAACCACAAAGGATTATTTGTAGATCACTGAGAAGTATTAAATGAGCTCATTGAATATTCTGTTAATATGCAGAGATGCAAAAACAAAAGATGCAAAGGTAAGAATTTCTTTGCATCTTTACTTTTTCATCAGAGAATACCACAGACAAACAAGACATTTAAAAAAAGAATAATCACTTCTTGCACGTTTGGCTAAGGGAGGAATTAGAACTATTCCAGAGGGATAGAAGAAAATTTAGATAAAATAGGACAATTTTCTTTTTCTTGCTTATAGCAATCGACATTGACTGCTGTGAGCAGGCTGCTAGGTCTGGGGAGGTGATCTCCAGTGCAGAGGTTCTCCCGTGAGAGTCACCTCAGCAGCAGGTCCTCAAGCCAAGAAATCCTTGATCCACATTCACTGGATGTATTTCTGCTGTGGACAGTGCATCAGCTCTTTGCCAGTGCCAGTGGAGAAGCAAAGTGTGCTTTGGTACACTGCCTGGCACAGATGGGAAGATCCTGTGATCCTCACACATGTGTTCTATATTTCTGCATATATGGAAAGGCTGAACTCTACTGCTGGTTTTGTCAAGAGATTTCATAATGATTAGTATTTGACCAGCTCTTAAAAGGTAATGGAAGCTTTTTGTGGTATCTTCCCTATCCAACTCCTGCCACACACGTCTGAATTTATTTTCTTCCTGATTGGCTTTAAAGGTGTGTAATCATGCGAGACTTAGACTGTTGACAGCACAATTTTAATTCTTAGCAGCCAGCCAGCAGGCAGTTCTGCTGCAGCAGGAGCAGAGTGCAGGTTCCCACTGTCCCCTGGCTTTAATAGATGCACTGCTATCTCAGTTTCATTCGTTGTCTCACCTCTGAATGCAGCATTGTAATGTTAGCAGCTTTACTCTTGGTCTTTCATATTCCTGCTCGTGTGCGGCGGGAAGCGAGCTGGCTGGATCCTTGTAAAGCTGAGGATACACCTGCACCACATGATGTGGCTCAGTACACAAGTGCTCTCTCTGCTGGCTCTCAGAAGGGATCTTGTTTTGGTCATGTGGAGATAAGCATGGGCTAATTTCCCTTGCTTGGGAGTTACCTCGGTTCAGCGGCGGTGTACTTCAGCTATCTGCCGTGGCTTTAGGCCAGGGTTCAACTTTGATAGACTTGGGCAGTACAAACAGGAGATGTTCTGCAGGGACAGATTTTGCATCACTGGCATTCATATGTGTAGCAGGAACAGTTTCATGCTTTCTTGTGACAGTGAAGAGTCCATGTGTCACAGCTCAGCCGGAACAGGATAGGAGTCCAGTGCTGAGGCTGCTGTTGTAACTCAAGTGGAGCTGCCTGGTGCCCTGAAGATTCTTTTTGTTATTTGCATTAACTGCTGTTTCTTTACTTTCTTCACTTATTTTTCAACTGCAAAATACCAACGTCTTCTATTTTTTCTCTTTTTTTTTCCTTTTATAGCACCTTTAAGGGCTTCTAGCTCTTTGACTTAGACATATATCTGTCATCAGGCAGGTTGTTTTAGGTCTGCCTACATTTAGCCCAATGCGTAAAGAGAAGTATTGCTACTGTTCTTATTTTGAAATGTTACTAAGAGGGAAAATTAAATTACTGTAGGTCATTTTGAAGCAGGAGCAGGGTTTGTAGTCAGAATGTTTCAGTGTTACTGGGGGGAAGTGAACTGATAACAAAACCAACAGTGGGAAAGAGACCTTTGCTGCTTTTAGCAGCACCCTGTGCATCTACCTGCACTGTCCAGCCTCTCCAGGACACTGTGTTCATAAGGCATTCTGGGCAGCCTGAGCTTTGTTTTGAAGGATCGTCTTTGAGATACATTGATTATCAATATTTAAAAGGGCTCAGTTAGAAGTTCAAGCATATTACAGAGTGCAGCTAACAAGAGCCATGGTGGGAAATACAACAGCACTCTGGTGGTGACCCTCTTACGGGTCACAGTTAATGACCAAAATATTAAAGAACTTATTGAAGTTCAATCATCAATCAAGGTAAATTGATTCTTCTGGCAAAGAATGCAAATGTGTTCTTTTGATACTGTGTGAATACCAACCAACTACCCAGGCTTGGCTCACGCTCATTTCTATCGTTATCAATATATGAACAGCTGTGTGAGCCATGGTGAAAGGAAGAGGGGAGTAGCAATAATTAACATTCCATTTTACTAATTACTGGCTGAAGTTGTCACCATAATCCTGATTGCTAGATTTTTACTCAGAGTGTTGCTTCCTCCTTTTTGCATGTTGTCTCCATTATTGTCTCTGTTGAACCTGAGGCTAATTTCAACAGAAGTTGGAGAGGGGATGAACAGTTTTAAGTCTTTCTGCAATCAGTGTTTCCTTCAGACGCTAAATGTGTGTGAAAGTGAGACTAAGAGTCTGTCTTGGTCAAAGTTGCCATTATAATCAAGATATCAGTGGAGCAGAGGCTTGTTCCCCTGCTGTCAGGAGGTCATCAGTGCCTCTTCAGATCCTGCTCTGGTTCTCTTTAACCTTCCTTACGCAGTTTGCTCTGTTGGGCCCTGCACTCAAAGGTCTCACGCAACTTCTCCTCTCCAGGAGTTCCTTTACTGAGTTCTTTGGCTGTGCCAGTACAATCAGCCTTTTGCTTTGTTCACTGGTGTAGATCCTGCCTGTAGCTGTGGTATCCTGGGCACAGAGGTTACCTCACATGCCTACAGTCTGCTGTACACCTGGGGTGTCCTTCCTGTCTCTCTGAAACCTATAAACCCAAGTACAAAGCCTACTACTTCAGTATGATCCCTCCTTCTCCTAAGCATGCTGTGTTACTGTCATGTGGGGTAAGTTTTGGGTGTTCATTATGTTTCATATGTAAGCTTCAGGACAAGATGAAAATTTTCAGAGGCTGCAGCTGGTTTCCAAGAATGTGACACACTGCAGGTCAAACATGGGGGTTTCAAACATGCCCATGCTTGCATGTCCCCTGTAACCAGCACTGCCGTAGTGCAGCCATGCAACCAGCACTGCAGTAGTGCAGCTGAGCCACCTTGCAGTGGCATCCCCCGAGGCTTCCTTGCACGGGTGCTTTGTTGGTTTCCAGTGGAGGCAACAGCGTCAGACTGTCCTCTCAGCTGAGCCATTGCAGGGGCCTGATGGGCATTAATGATAAACACTGAGCTGCTCTCATGCTACTTATACAAATGTCACATTATGCTCTTGTAATGACAACCAAGAGCAAGCCATTCCTCACCTCACAAGGACAAGGAGCTGGCACCATGGCCGTGGCTAGCCACTCCTGAAATCCTGCCAGGACTGATAATATATAAACCAAAATCGCTGTAGAAATAATCACATTTGTTATATTTCATAAAAAAATACCCTCATTAAACATTTTCTCTGAAAGACCAAACTGTCAGAAATAGACTGGGTTTATAATTGATTTTTCCTGCGTGGACTGCTCTCCATCCCAGTCTTTGAATAAGCCTTACTTATATGTGAAGTGCATGTTGAATATGTGTAGGAGCTGTAGAAGATGAGGACAGAAGAGCTAAGTTGTTGCTGGGAAAGGAGGAAGCACAAATGAGAGTAAGAGGTTAGCCATTCTTCCTAGGAGTACAGATTTTATTTAGGAGATGGTTCTTATCCTTTGTTACACTGCCCAAAGCTACCCTAAGGACAAGTGCAGTAACAAACATTTCACGTGCCCACATTTATTTCTGACAATGAGAAATGCAGACCCTGACTACAATATGGGGTGTGTAAAAGGCCACAAAAAGTAATCTACAAATGAAAAAATATTCTATGCCGCAAAAGACTTGAAGCTCTGTGTGCTACACTTAGCAGGAAGAGGAGCAAGAGGTGAAATATTTGTGGAGTACGAGTGCCTAAAGTGAGAAAAGGTGGTAGCTGCAAGGAATGGCTGTTTAATCCACCAGACAGCCAGAACAAGAATCAATAACTGTAAGCTGAAGCGAGAGAAAGTGAAGCAGAAATAAGGCTCAGATCTCCAGCAGTGGGACTGATTTGCCACTGGAAGTATTGGCTTCTCTCTCCCTTGATGTTACCTGACGCTGAACACATTTCTGCAAGACCTTTCAGCCCAGCATATGTGGAAATAGAGCACAGGGTGAGTGTGAAGGGCTGCCACATGAAATTTGCCATGGCAGGTCAGGCAAGGTGACTCTTTCTGGTCTTGTAATTTTTACCTGAAAATATAGCAGGTAATTTCTGGATTAACTTAATTTTGTGCTTCTTGTTGGATCTTCTTGGAAGCAGCAAAGAACTGATTTTCACTTGGGTTATTTTGAAATGTCAACAAAATTAAATTTGTGCTTATCAGTAAGTAACATCTGATGGGGTGGCATGGAGAAAAACCAGAAAGCAGTCATACAAATTAGCAGCAAATCATCCTTTCCGTCTTTGCAGGCACACTGCTTCGATCACAAGGTTAACTAGATCCTTCCGTCTTGCAATTTCATCTCTGCATCAGATGGCAGCTTAAATTCCTCAACAGTAAAAGTGCAGGTCCCTGCTCTGGGGACCCAGAAGGATGGTAGCTGTGCTAAAGCCTCACACTGCCTTGAGTCTAGCGGGGTGTCCAGAGTGGATGTTCCTGTTTCAGGTCAGAGTGAGCCTTGGAACTGGCTCAGCCGTGATCCTGGGAGGCCTCTGTAAAACAGACAATGTGCTGTGCTGGTTTGGGACTCCCCAGTAAAGCCAGAGTAAAGAGAAGGGCTGACTTTTGAGACCGTGTTCTGTCAGAGATTGACCACTAACAACAAACCCCTATTCTCATTCTGTTGACATGGAACATAACTGAAAACAGCTCGTTCAGGAAAGGATAGCAGGGATAGATGGGATATGTGTATGCAGGGCTCACATGTCATCATTTTCTCAGAAAAGGAATCTTTCTCAAGGTTACTGAAGAGAAATTGGCAGCCCTGAGAGTGGGAAATGATGTAGCTGCAATGCTGCAGCTGGTAGAAAATGCTGTCAAGTTTCCTCAACTGTCAGTTAGGAGGAAAAGAAAACATAGCACAGAGCTGCCAGCACATCTGGCATAAACTAAAGGTTTAACTAAAGGATCCATCCTCCAGTTTGGCTGGTTACACACTACCTTAGAAAAAACTCTGTGGAAAACCTGACAGGTAACAGATGGTGCAAGAAACCTAACTTCGCTTGTTGGCAAAGTCATGCTCCAGCTAGCAAAAGCATTGCTGCTCACCTGAGTTAGGTGGCCTGTAGGAGCACTGCTGTGGGCGAAGCTAAGCCTGTGCCAGCAGGGTTGTTCTCAGGTTGTTTGACACTGGCTGCCATGTTTGGCATGTCAGTAACCTCAGATGTCAGGTATAGATTTTGATTTGTCCCTTTTTCCTCTGGTAATGGCTCATAAGTACCGTGTCACTGTTCCATTTTTAGGTTAAGAACACAAAGCTCACCCTTTCTCCTGCAGTCATTACTCACTACTGGGCTATTTCCATCAAATTATTGTATGTCTCCTATTACTTGTATCTATAGCTAAAATAACACAGAAGGATGTCAGGGTCATTTTCATGCTTGGTAGAACTAAGACCCAGACCCCAGTGGTCCCATGATATGAACTTGCCACGGTGTTTCAGGTCAGTTGACCATGCTCAGGCAGGAGCAGTATCTGCTGCACTGAGCAGGAAACAGCTAGTTAAGAGTAAATGGAGCACTCAGAGACGGGAAGCAGAAATATTCCACCACTTATTATCACCATCTGCTTTTTTCCCATTGAGGCATGTGGCATACTTCACTTGAACCTAATGCCAGCTCTGCCCAGAGGGGTTTAGATGAAACATGAAATTCCTTTCTTCTGAATACTATGTTTTTAAAGTTGCCTGACCATAAGTCTTTGTCCTTTTCCCCTAAGGTAAAAACCAAAACAAAATTTAAAAAACAAGTCGTGGGGACCATGTTACTTTCTACCTCTGTCTGCATTTCCATAATGACTTAATGCTTTCTGGTAATCAGATGTGTTGAGTGTAGTTTTGGAGGGGATGGCAATGGTTGCATTTGTGTTGAAACTTTCTCCTTCATTGCTGGCTTCACAATCAGCTTATCTGTGCACAGTCATTGGGATGGTGTAGCTGCTGAGTTACTTCAGCTTGGTGCCTGGTTAGACTCTCTATCTCTAGAATGATGTTTAAAGACTTACCAAACCAGTCCAGTCAATTGTGTTCCCATCCAGTCTGTTCCCATTGAGGAGAACGTGGGAAGCAAACTGGCAGCTGTGGCCATTTCCACCTTCTGAGCTGAAGAGCATCTTTGACACTCTTGTGGACTTCAGGCCTGTAGGGAGCCATCTGGCCCAGCCTGCGTGTCCTTAGGAGTTCTTCTTTCAGTTGGTGCCTTGCCTACATCTTCCTTGTTCTCCCTCCTTCTCCCATGTAAAATGATACAGTTCAGTGGCACATTTCCTCATTAGCACAAATTTCTGTGGCGGCTGAATTGTGTGCAGTGTTAAAATCTGGGCTATGGTTGTCAAAGCCAGAATGCTTAGAAAAGAATGACTTTTTACAGAGCCATATGCAGCTCAAGCAGAATTTGAAAAAGAAAATCTGTCAGTAAAGACAACACACACTTAACTGACTTTTTTTTTTTAAATTTTAGAGAGCCATGCTTGTGAATATCCACTGTAACCACAGCCCCAGCTTCCTTATGAGCATGCATAGTGGGCAGTAGTTTTCCCTGGGCATTTGTGGATGTGTTCCATGGGGAGAAGGCAGCAGCTTTGTGGTAGACACACAGCAGCAATGTGTGGAAGCTGAGTTAGGCAGTAGCACATCCTAAACCTCTGTTCATACAGAGCTGCATTGCTCAGGACTGGTAGTCCTGCCCATTCTCTTTGGATGCACAGGGGTTAATAAGCTCCACGTTCTGCTTCACCACAGCAGCTTTCCCTCTCCTGCCCTGTGAACTCTTCAAGCTTTCTCTATGTCCTCACTGCAGTTTATAAGCTCTCTCTGCCAGGGATGCTTTGGAGCACCTTCAGCTTTAAAAAAATAGTTGTCAGGAATATTTTTAAATATAGACAGCCAGTCTCTTAGAAGTACTCAAATACAGATTGTTAAATGAAGAGTTCAACTGGAATGCTTTGAGATGGTTTTCTAGGAAAGCTGTGAGAGTTCGAAGCCTTCTCTCTAACTCCAAGATGCATATTTATTTGACTCCAGAATCCCTTCAAAATTTCTGCTCAGTGCCTTATACTAAGTGATTCTTCCACTTGAAAACAGTGCTGGTAATTAGTCATAAATATGCAGTCGCTGGCCAGTCGCCATGGGTAGATACATACCACTGAAATACAATCTGGGAATTTTGAGATTGCTGTAGGTGCTTTAGAACATTCAAAATTAATGTCTTCAAATGAGTATCCCATGGGAGATTATGGTAATACTGATGTCCTCTTAAAACTCTGGATTGTTGAAAACACACATGAAATAATGGGTAATAAGAATTCATATAATCATCTCTGAAAAGTTAAACATGAATCAGCAAGAATTGATTGCTTTAAAAGACAAGAGTTTAATGATCCAAAGAGCAGCAATAGTAGTACTGTTCTATTCCTCAGTATGTAGCCCTGCAGAAAGAATTATCGTGATGCCATATAACAAAAACGTTAGAAAATCTAGTACAACTGTTTAAAACACCGATTTCAAGAGGTTTTTGATGATTATGAAAGGAATTGCACCAGATTTCTGCTGTTGCAATAAGTCCCTCTGTAGTACAATAAATGGAGCTGTGTGAACTGTGCAGTTTCATAGAAAGAGGTGCATACCATGCCTCCTACTACATTACGTATTCCCCCCAGAGTGCTTCCTTCTTGATGAGTTTCAGGGTTTCAGGTATGGAAAAGATGAGCTGTTACACTTGCAAAAAATCACTGCCTACAATCAGGTATCATTCCAAGAGCTAAGTCTCAGTAATTAGGAAAGGGAGCAAAGCACTTGCTGTGTTGCTGTGGTACAAACTGGTATGAGGCAAATTTGGACAGGACAGTGTGGGTTTGGATTGTGTGTACATGGGGCAGCTGCAGGTAGTGTTGCAACTGAATGTGTCTGTTACCATGTGGTATCCCTCTTCTTCAGACTGTTTTATGCTGTGCTTTTGGGGGTGTTGCTTTGCTGGCTTGGAGGTTTGTACAGGCAGCTATTCCCGTACAACCAGTAGTTGCAGATGCCAATCCTTTGCAAAGACAGCCAGCTAGGGCAGATCCCTGCACTCTTCATTTTAGTACTTGTGCACATCCTCAGCGAGGTCAAGATGGAGCCTTGTGCTCACTTGCAATAGGCTGGGCTTAGTCTTTGGTCACCAGCAGCCGTCCCATGACAGGGCTGTGAGGCTTCCTGCAGGGCTGGACACTGAATTACTCCAAGGTTCCCAGCCACCGTTTGGGAGCTGCATAAAAGAGCTTGTTTAGGTGAGGTGTCTGTGAAAGTGGCATTCGATGTCCCATCTCCCTTTCTCCCTACAGGGTGGCTTAATTCAGAGGCTGCCACCTGTGGAGATAGGTATCATTCAGAGTGAAATTACAGATAACCGACACGATCCCTGTCCTCATAAATCCCGAATAATTGTGACAAATGTCTGGAGCGCCGCAGGCTTGCAGTGCTCTGCCAGCTGCCCTGCCAGCCCGGCAGCAGTGACAGGGCCAGCAGCGTGTGAGGCAGTGGCAGTGTGGCTCTGTCCCAGGGCTGCCAGGACTCACTGCTGTCACCCAAGCTGGGGCTTTTAACTGTTTTCTGGCAGGCACAGAGGATCAGATCTGGTGAAAGCAGCCCAAATCGTAGCAGTTGTTGCCTGCTGCCCGATTCATTCATATTGATTGCAGACCCCAGTGGAAACCCACAGCTGAAATAGCAGAGTTTGCTGCTGGTTTCGCTGCATCAGCAGAATCCTGTGATTTTAGTAGCCTGAGATCAGAAGGGAGATTAGGTCATCTCTGCCAATGTCTTCACATCTCCAACAGTCACCAGATAGTCCTGTGATACACACAGACCTGTTCTTGTGCAGGAACCTATCCCAGCAGAATGGAAGGCTCAGGGGAGCTGCTCATACCAAGGCTCCTACAAAGCAGTGGAGGTATTTGCAAGGGGCTCATGCCATCCCTGCAAGTTGCACTGGGCTGCTCTGGTGGAGAAGCAGCCTTTCCTCTCCCACAGGTTCCATCTGCTTTTTCTCCCCAGAGATCTGTTACTGTTTCTGATTCCTCAGCTTTCTCTGGGCTTCATGGGATCATTCTTGATGCCACCCCAACCACTGCTCCCAGCCCCATGATACAGCTATGGCTGCTCTCTGCTGCTTCAGGAAAGCTGGGAAGGAAACAAAATATTGGGCATGCTACAAATAAAATTCCTCCCTGAGCGAAGTAAGCAGCTGTTGGAAGCCCTGGGCTACAGGAATTGATGAGAAGCCTCCAGCCCTCTCAGTGATGCGGGTGCTGCGTTGGCTTCACAGCCCAGGGGGCACTCTATGGTCCAAGAGCCCAAACTACTTCTGTGTGTGTGCACTAGGGATGCAGCTTCTCCAGTGAAGGAATTGTTTATAATTTTTTTTAATCTCCTCTGGAAAATCCCAAGTAGCAGTGAATCTGTCAACCTTCCTGGTGATTACTCAGTTTTGACTCAGCTTTCTGAGGAGGATTTGATGCCTGTCCCCAGGATGTCATGTGGTTCTGGGGGTGGAGGGCAGTAGCAGAGCCACACCAGTGCCTGGACAGCCACTGAGTTGGCCCAGCACCCTGTCAAGTGTCATGGGGGAAGGAGATGCAGTCTCTGTAATACATTTTTCTTTCATGCACTCATATTTTATTCTAATTTTAGCAGCTGGCAAAATGTAGGCTAAAAGGACATGTGGGGTTCTGTCCCAGTATATTGTTCCTCTCCTTTTGATGTTGCATTGAACTGGTTTACTCAGGAATTTTTTTTTATTTCTGAATTAAGGATGTGAAATTTCTCTCATTTTAAGATTTTTTTTAAATAAAGATATTAGAATATCTATGGGGCTGCCACATTGAGATCATTTCCTCCAGAAAGAGTGGTATTTAAAGCTAATCTTGCTTCAGTTTGTAAATTGCTTATTATGTGTGGTGCTTAGGTCTTGAATCTCTTTTCTTGGCCAGGGTGCGAAGAGCTCTAGGGGAAGAAGAGGAGTGTGAAAGGTGCAGCTGCATTTAAAACTGAAGTGCTCATTTTGAAATATCTTCCTGTAGGGATGGGAATTTTTCTCCCCAAAACAAGTATTTGGTTTCAGGCTGGCTGGAGACACATCCTTGAGGAAATAAAAGGAAAAAAAAAAAAGAAATGTCTGCAGATTCATTTTTCCATTACTTGGAAGTCATCTTGTATATAATTTAGATGGGTCTTAACGAGGCATAAAGTCACTTTCAGAAAATTGATGACTCTTCCTTTGCTTCTCTAAAATGAGGGCCTGGAGCCTTCCCTTTGTTCCTTTGGTGGGATCATCAGATCTGATTGCAGAAACCCGATGAAGCTCTTAATCCAAGCACCAAGTAACCACAGCTCTGGCCTTCTCCTCTTTATTGATCTTGCGGCTGGGCCACATTTCTATTTCAGCCTAGTATATACTCCATGTTTCCTTATCTCTAGTGAAACTCATCCCCGGCGTTTTTGGATTTGTTAACTCTTTAGTCACCAAACATTGTCTTGTAGGGTTAAGAGAGTCTGGGTGTACAGAGAGGACTTCTGCCATCTCCAGCTCTGAATTTGCACTCAAGTGGACAGAGCAGGACACAAGGCAACCAGGGAGTTGGGGTCTGTGCTAATCACAACATATTCACAGCCTCCAGTTCCACCTCTTTTTATCTCTTTCTCTCCTACTGCAAAGCAGGGTGCTGGCACTGTCCTTGTGGCCACATGATGGTGAGTCCCTGGCACTTGCCATGTTCTTGACTACAGTGGATTTGCCTCAGCAGCCTGGCAGGTAGGCAAGCCCAAAGGATAGCCAGGGCTTCTGAGAGATGCTGCGTGTTGTACATCCCCTGGCTCCTGATTTGCGAGTTCAAGCACACCAGAGATGCCGAAGGTGTGAATTTTTCATGGCTCTGTCCTCCCTGTGCCCCAGCGTGCTGTGAGCTGCAGTTTGCCAACTTGCTGCTTCGTAGCAGGAAAGGTCAGGAACCTCATAAACAAGGTGAGAAGCAGAGTGGGGCGGGCATGGCCACCGGGGCTGCTGATTCCTCCTGACGTTAGAGTGCTAATGAATGTTCTGTCATGGTCCCGTGAATATTGCAGGAAGCTTTCGCCTCCTGCCTCCACTGCCTTCGAGTTACCAAGGTTACCTGACGTGACTTTCCCGGGAGAGAGGAGCGATAGCTGCAGGTCGGCTCTCGAGAGCATCCTGCCTGCACAGCGGCGTGGGGAGTGTGGCCGGTGCAGCCTTGCCATCCTCCCGCTCCCTTTGGCTGCCATTCCCCTTGCTCCCACCCCACACTGCCGAAGGAGTCATCAGTTTCGTTTTATTTTGGAGTTTTTTGAGTAAGGATCATATTAATTTTGTTTTGCTTGCGTAACCCGGACTGTTATCATCCGACTAATTACTCACATTTTCCTTCAGACAGCAAATGGGAGAGATAAAACTGCAGCAGGTTTATGTGATTTCTGCTTATCAAATTACTGTAATTATTTGAAGAATGGCTTAAAATTGTATGGAGTAATGAATTTAATTATGAGTTTGCAGCAATGCCTTGTGTTGCATGCAGCTTGCAAATGGGCAAGTTTACGAGGAGCTCTTCACAAAGCAGCAGCAGGCAGGATTGCAGCACGCTCCTGGGAAGAGCCTCCAGCACCTCCATACCAAGGGGGGGTGCGGCACGCTTTGCAGGTTGGCTTGACAAATGGTGCTCATCATTCACCTGATCAGCTCACTTAGTCCAATGCTAATACAAAGCCAGGCAAGACAAAGTGCCGGCAGCCACCTGGTTGTGGCATGCTGCAGCTGGTTGCCTTTGCTGATCTCCTCAGCCCTGGGGCGTGCGGGGGACCAGCTCCTTTCCCGGACCTCCACACCCCCATGTTCAGAAGATCATCCTTGTGGGGAGCTGTCAGGGAAGGCAGCTCAGGCACTGCTGACAAACCTGTCCCACCAGAGCCACAGCCTGTTGCAACCTGCTCCAAACATTCAGAGTAGTGTTTGCCGCCTCTCCACTCCACACTAGGAGCAGCAGATTTTTTTCAGTACAGCACGGCAACCTGCCTGACTCCTGTGAGCTGTGGAGCACATTCTCTGCTCCCAGGATGTTCCCAAACCCTGCTAGGCAATTAATCTTTCCCACCTACTTGTACTTTTTTTACACCCCTGCTTAGTTCCAGGTGCTCTAAAAATGTGTGTGCTGCACTCCACCAAAGGGCTTCAGCCCCTCTTCAGTTTGGCAAATGGGGACATTGAAGCTCTCCATCCCCACATCCATAGGGCCAGTTAAACAACTGCACATTCCTGTGAGCTGCTTCCTGCCTGCCTCTTGTGCACAGATGTGGAAACTTTGTGTTTCCTGTTAGTTGAGGTAGTGACAATATATGAAATTTCAGTTCCTTGGTCTGTTGACTGAAATACAGACAGCAATGAGATGATTGTAGGAATAGTGAGATCTACAGGCAGGTGGTTCAGACTGGACAATGTTGTTAATGCTTTTTAACATTACATGCTGCTGGTATTTGATGCAGCTGGTGCTAAGTAACTGGATAAATAGCTAGAAAGGCTAGTCCATAGAGGTGCAAATCCAGATGAAATACTGTCTTTCAGACAAGGATTGTTTAAAAAGCAGGAATGTGTTCCTGAGAGATAGCCCAGCAAAAGTGGACCTCACTGACATTCCCCACAAAACTATTGTAGAATTAGACATAGGGCCAATAGAGTGAAGAGATTTGGGATAGATGCAGGTAGGCAGGGGAACAAAAAATGCAACCCTAGAGAACTGAAACTGGGTGTACAGGAAGTAGAAAAACTGCTGGAACTTCAGATCTCTGCTGAGATGTTCGTTGATTTATAAAGGATTATTGTTTTATCTGGTACAACCTGACTGTCATCATGTTCTGTGTGGCTTCAACCCTCATAACAGGGTTGATAGTTCAGGCTTAATTACTTAAAATATCACATATGAAAGGCAAAAGAATAAGTGGCCACAGGACATCCAATGTCTGAAACCTTGGCAAAGACAAAATGGCTTAGAGATGATGCTCATAAATGGTTCTTGGTCTGCAGCACAGTGATTACACTGTTAATTTTGGGATGTTTTAAATTAAAATAAAGGTAGCTGCCTTAAGAGGTTACCAAATTTTGTAAGGCAAGCCTGCTCTAATTTGAAATGTAAGCAATGCCTCGCATGCAAAGACAAGAAGGCATTAGCATTCAAAATCCTTGTCTTTCTTGACACGTGAATAAGGGAGTTTGTGTGCAGGATAGAGTTATACATGATACTATGTCTGTCTAAATGGAAGGTCAAAGCAGATTCTAAATGGTATTGACTTTTCAAAGAGCATGTCACAAGGCAAACCTGAATTCTGCATAATCCCTGCAGTTTTATGTAAGTGAGGAAGAAGTACAATGAGGGCGCCAAAAAGAAATGTTGTTGAAGCCATGAACCAGGTGCAATTTTTGGCAGCCTTTCCACAAACCTGCTTAAGGCAGGAAGAAAGAAAAGCCCGCTTTCATTTGGAAAACTCATAAAGATCTGTGCAACGAAGGCTGCAATTGTGAGTGTATTGATGGTGGTCATAAATACAGCTGAGTGACAGGAGATTGCAGGGTGTAGCCGCTTGCCCTGAGTCTGGCTGGCTGTGACTCCCAGGCTGACCTCCAGCCGTGGCCAGCCCCTGGTTGTGTCTCCAAGGAGAGTTGTTTTCTCCTTCCCATACTGACGTGAACTGTTTCCACAGTTCAGCGTGTGGCACAAGCGGAAGAGAATATTTGAAGCACCAGAGTGTGCTTCATCTCATTACCCTTAGTGGTTTTAGCCTTTTTAGCTACAAATGTTATTAAACATCATAAAATAGACCAGGTTTCTTTAAGTTCAGCTACAGCACTTTTCCCAGTTTGTGCTTGGATGAAAAAAGAAGACAGCGAAGGCTGTCTGTGAAAAAATGAGAAAATGAGAGTTATCTTAGATTCTTAAAAGAAGTTTGAAAACATGAAATAGAATGAGCAATAATATTTTGCCGACAAAGCTGCCTTCAGGAGGGATCTGTATCAGAACAAATAATAGTGGCTAAGGTTTTCTTCTCTCCGTCATTTTTAAAGGTCACTTCATGATCAAAATCTACTTGCTAATTTAATTTCTGTTCTCAGTGTAAATGTAAGATGATACTGTTGTTCTGTTTGCAGGTGGTTTGCAGGGGAGGATCAATCCTTTGTGCTCAATGTGTCACAGTTTGGGTCCAGACCTTGTACCTGTGGCAGCTCAGCTTCCCAGGCTGGTAGGGCCCTATTTCCCAACCCAGGGTTTCTCAGGTGTTTTAATCAGAGGGCCCTCTGACTTTCTGGAAAAAAGAGAAAAAAAAAAAAAATAAAACACCAATAAAACAAACACTATCCAGTGTAACGTTGCCTCATGGTATCAAATAAAAATTGTATTTTCACGTGCTTAATTTATTTTTCTGGCTTTGCTTGCTGCCTGAGTGTGTGGGCAGGCGAACTGTTGATTTGCCATTCTGTAGCAAACCAGAGTTGTTCATAAGCCACAAGTTGAGGGGGAGCTTTCTTGCTCTCCCTGCCTCACATTACCTTAGAGATTTTCTCTCCCTAGCTCTTTCCATTATTTTAGGATGCATGTTTCTGTCACAAGGCATGGAATCAGTTATGTTGCTGAGCAGAGTTCAGCAAAAATGAGAGAAAGAGAGAAGCCTAGGAAATGAAATGTTTTGGAGAGTCGGATTAGCTTTGTGTCAAGGACTCAGCAGACAATATGAAACTTGGGATTTTCAGCTCTCACATGGCCACATTCATAGCTTTTTCTGGGACATTCCCTTCCTGCTTTATCACAGGGAATGCATGGCTTCTGTAGAGATCTGCCTGAGGTCTGCTGTTGGGGAGATGTGGTGAAAATCCCAACAGCTGCTTGTCTGTCTCCTGGAGAGCCCTGTCTGCATTGTGAAGCTTCAGCAGCAGTTAGGTCAGATTGCATGGGTTTGTGGTTTCCCTGCCATTTCTGTCTCCTACAGAAACCCCTGAGATCTTGCTCCAGATCCTGAACCATGGGTCTGGTCACGAGCAGCTGAGCCTCATCTGGAGAAGACTGGGACTGTGTTGGTTTTCACTGATAGGATGAGGATCTGCTTTATTTTCCCTCAGGCAGGTCATGGGTCTAAAAACCCCTGTCTGAAAGGAAGGATGTTATTTTCCCAAGGAGTCTGAGCCCCCTGTGATCATCTCCACCATCAGAGACTCTTTGTGCAGGATGTCTCCTCCTGGCATTTTGTTTTGTTGTTGGCTCAGTAAAAATGAGCAGCTGAGATTCAGCCTATTCCACTTCTGTCCTTGGAAAAGATGTCCTCTTGTCCCAGGCAAGCTTGAGGCTGGCACCCCATCAGCTCTGAAAATCCCATCTATGTCTCTAGGGCTGCAGTAGAGGTTGCCCTGCAGAGTTTCCTGCTGATACTCTGAAAAGGGCCACACGGTGTTGTTTACTTGGTGCATGAAGGATGCCTAAGGCAGGAGTGCCAGCACTTCTCCTCTGGCTGAATTGTCCTGACACCTGTAGCCTATGCACTGTATAGTGAGCTGGGAAAAAAAGGATTCACATTATTTTTATCTGCAAGGAGATACCTGCCTCTGACATCCTCTAGGAAAGACTTACAGCAGCCTCTGCTTACAGAAAGTTTTCTTTTCTGCTAGCGGTTGCAGCTGGGAAAACCATGCCTCATCTCTTGCTTGTAATTACATCAGTAGAGTGTCTTGGGAGAAGGTTAAATAGTCTTTTGTATATCAAATAAAGCCAGTGAACTTCACTGAAATCATTTAATGAAAACAGTCCTGATTATCTATATATACTGCTGTGTGGTATTTTAAAAGAAGATCTTAAAGGGAAACATGGAATTGTTTAAGGCCTCTAAAGACTGTAGTGCAGAGGCTAGGCAGCAAATGCCTTTATAATCTGGGATCTGAAGTAGGCTTTGAATCCAATTGTGTTTTTTGCTGTTGTAAAACATGAGAGATTTTGATACAGTAACTCAGGTTTGATAGAGAATTTTCTTATTAACCATTCTTCATGCACATCAGATTTTAGAGACTGAGCTAAAGGGCTCTGTGCATCAAGGATGGAACTGACTCAAGGACAGAGCTATTAAGGTGTGTAATAATCAAGAGAGGAGAATTAATTGTCTTTAATTTGGCATAAATCCCAGGGACCATAACTCAGGTTATTAGGAATTCAGGGCCTATTTCCAATTAGTTATACTCAAGCATGCTCTCATATCCAGCTTTGGGAGTGTAATCCGTGAATGTGTTAGCACAGCGATGGTTGACATGCTAATAAAGGACAGCACTGCCTGACCCCTGCGTGTGTGGTCACTGCCAGCCCGTGTTTGCCCAGCAGTAAATCAAACTGTGCCATTGCTTTATCATTTCTGACACCTTGCAGTGAGCAGCTCAGTGCGTGTCAGCTGCTTGGGCAGTCTGTGCAGACAAAATCACCTGGGCTGTGCTGGAGCAGGTCAGAGAGGCAGCTGTGCCTTTTACATGCTTTTTTAGTCTTCGAGCTTCCTTCTAAGACATCTGCTCCAGCAAAGCCTGGGTGTCTGCCCTTTAGGTGTATGAAATGTAAATAGTGCAATTGTTATCTGTACCAGAAAATCTGGTCTAACCTGAGCTGGGTTAAAGAAAGATGTAGCAACACTTTTCTGAGTTGGCAGCAGCAGCAAAAGCACGTACTGCGACTGCGTGGCTCCAAATGCAACACCTCCGTGCTGGAAACGTGGGAAAGACTGAGGGACTGCTCAGCCATGGGCAGCCAGGCACCCCTGCATGTACCTGCAGAGTGGGGCAGAGGTGCCACGTCCTGTCCCACAGAGGGCTGGCTACTTCATACACACCAGGAAATTGAAAAAAACCACAGTAATATCACTCTTACTGTAAAGCTCTGTGTAAACATCTGAGGGTTTTAAGGAAATGTGGACCTGGAGAGCCCTTAGGTCTTGCAAGCCAGGCCGTGTGTGGCTTCCATCAAAACACCAAAAAAGGGATGGCAGGACCAGTTGTAGCCAGTGTGTATGTGAGGGGCAGAAGGAAAGATGGTTCAAAGCAAGGGAGACAAACCAATTCATGCACTCAATTCCCCCTGTAATAATTTTCTGAGACCTGCAACCCCATGGAACTTTAGCCCATGTCTGTCAAATGCTGCCTGTCAATCAGAAATGAAACAATACTCAGATAGGGCACAGCACAGCGTCCCCTTATAGCTGTTCTCAATTTTGTTTATCCTGAACCTTGACTTTATTGCATGAGTAGATCCTGAGAAGTCCACAGTGGCTGCCTCGTCCTTACCCCCTTCTGTGATTTCCCAAATCAAAAAGAATAAGAATTAAGGAAACCTCAATAGCCACTGTGGAAAGTGTTCCTTCCAGCCACTAATGTATGGAGCTAGTGGAGGAATCTTCCTAAAAAAAGCTGGAATGACAGTGCAGTTGCAAAATAGCAGGTTGTCTTTAAGACTTCAAGGCCAACAATCCTTCCATTTTCAAGAGAGGAAAAACCTTTTTAAAGCTTCCCTTAATTTAATTTTCCAGCACAGTGAAGCTGAAGCTTGCCAAATCCGGGTATCTGTGTAGCTTTCTTGGTTTTATTTTGCAGATGTAACATTTTGGGGGAAAAGGCAGGAACCATTTTTAAAGAAAATACAACCTTCCACCTGGCAAGTCAGAGTACCATGCCACCAAACTGTGCAGCCCTCCTCACTTGCCAGAGAAAAGCAGGGGAAACCCACAATTTCTGTAGTAGTCATTTGATAAAATGAACCTTTGACTACCAGCAAATATGTCTAAAGTTAGGGAATGCATTTTCCCTGAACAGGAGAGGAACTTCAGCTGATTTCCTGCATTTGGTTATATTAAGATGAGTACCACAGGAGCCAAGAGGTGCCTTTTTTTTTTTTTTTTTTAATCCACTTGGTCTTGATGTGATTTCACTGCCAGCTTTCCATTTATCTGTTGTGTGCTCTTTAATTCATGAGGGCCTGCACTGGGGACTTGTTTAAAATCTTGGCTGAAATTGTCAGCCACTCCTTTTATTGCACATCTTTCTGAAAAGATGGGTGTTGTGGCGCAGCAGTAAATAGGATATTGAGCCTCTGCAACACTTGCTATCTGTAAAAAGAAGAGTATGTCCTCTGTTAAACTCTGAGTAATTACATCACCCCAGCATTAAAAACCATCACTTGTCTGGCAACAGTGTCTTACTTGTGTTTGCATGTAGCCATTGGTTTACTGTGGGCCTTCCTACATCCTCCTGTCTCTGAAAGACTGTTAGGGTAACCAGAGTCTCCAGCTAAAGTGATGTTGGAGGCAGTGCAATTAATGGATTTTCTAGAAAGTGATGGTTTAACATAAGACGTAAAACATAATAGGAGGATATTTCTGTCTTCGGCTCTGGTCAAGGCTTGCTGTGTTTTCTCTTTTATAAAAAGTCAGTGCCCCACCAAGTAAATAAAGTTATTTACCCAAGATATTTTCTGTGATGGAGTATTTTGAAACTTCTGCATGGAAAGCAGTGATGCCATGTCACTGATCTGTTTGGTGTAGAGGTTAAGTTAAATTAAAGCTCTTTTTACAGTTCTTGAGTGGCTTCCGTGCTAGCAGACCCTCTGTACCTGAGCTGGCTGCAACAGAACAAGTCCACTGAAACTTCACATTTATTGTTTCATTTCTCTGAAAAAAAAGGTACCGGAGAAACTTTGTCACTGTCACAGAACTACCTTATGTCAATATGTGAATATTTCTTAGAGATTTTTAAAGGTTACTTTATTTCTGAATACTACAAAGAAGTAATGCTTTGGACTATAAATTTAATTTGTGTTTTACTGTATTGGCCTTTACTGGAACTAGTTCTATGTACTGTTTTTGCTAGCTATTTTATATGATTTATGAGCATTTGCTCAAAACTCAGTTTGCCACAAGTAAGGAAATGGCAGACAGAACCACGTGCGTGAGAATCTAATGATAAGGCAGGAAGGGATGGTGCTGGAGGAAGGGTGTAGAGTAAGGGAAGAGGTGATATGGAGAGGTAGCAGAGCAGGCTGTTGAGCACCTGGGCTGGTGCTTTTCAGCTTGCTGGCTGCAGAGGAGCTTTGCTTTTGTAAGAACTGTGTTCATCCTCCTTTCCCACACCCACACACTTTGATTGCTGGCTTTGGGATTCAAAGTTTCACAGCATCACAGAGCAACTTCATCCCATCTTCATTCACAATTTTGGAGGTTGATTCCAAAAAGTTTCATTTTAGTCCTTGAGATCAGAGAACAAGAAGGTGTTTCAGGAGGACGCTCTTTGGGAGCAGAGGGAATCCTTTTTTTCCTTTCCTGGCTGGTTGTGAATGCCAAAAGTAGAGTATTTTTGTGCTTTCTCTAACAACTTTCTAGTTCCTCCCCAGCACAACTTTAGGTTTCCATTTCCAGGCTGGGCAGCCTTCCAGCCAATATGCCCCCAGCCTGTAGCTCCGTGTGGTATTTTTTTGACCCAAGTGCAGGACCCCACAGTTGGCCTTCTTGAACCTCACAGTTTTGGCCTCAGCCAGTCAGTCCAGCCTGTCCAGATCCTTCTGCAGAGCCCTCCTGCCCTCCAACAGACGGACACTTCCACCCAGCCTGGTGTGGTCTGCAAACTGACAGGGTGCCCTCAATCCCCGTGCTGTTTGCTAACTTCCAGTTACCTGGTACCTCAAGGGGCTTTGTTTGGGGATCCTGGGGAGGGTGGAAGACAGAAAAGAGGGAGGTCATTCTCTCCTGCAAGAGTCAGCAGTCGTTGCTCATCCATATTGTCTGAAGACCTTCCTTTCTCAGTAGCTTAGATGCAAGGAAAAACAGTACCTTTTATTTCCCATGCTGGAACAATTGCTGGAAAAGAAGACTTTTTCAGCAGGACATTTTGTCAAAACACACAACTTGTTCACATCCTTAAACAAGGTTTTTGCTTGAGACTTGCTGGCCAGTGATGCTCTGACAGGCTGCAATGTTCCCCAGAGCAGGAGAAGCCTGGATTGACAATGATGCAACAGGCTGCAGAAAGGAAGCAAATCAGATTTTAACACAATCTAGCCCTTTCAGTAGGAGTAAAGTGACCGAAAATCTTGCATTCTGGCCTGTGAAGTGGAAATGAACAGATTTAGTATTCCAGCTGAGCGGCAACAGGAATGCTTCACTTTAATCTGAAACTTGATGTTAGAAAGCGTGGGAGAGCTCTGCTGTCAGATTAACTCCGTTCTCATGCCCTTTTCCCTGCACTGAACTGCAACCAAACATACATGGATCAAAAGTCAAATGCTCTATTAATTTAACCACACGTTGGATTTAATGGCATATGGTAATGCATTATTGATTGCACATCTTAAAACTGAAAATCTTTATGCTAATAACACCTCACATCAGGGCAGGTAGTATGAAAAATGCAGTGGATTAATAAATGACTTTGACTACGAGTAAGAGCTGCTGCCATGCTTTTCCTTGTAAAGATTGCAGTTTTGGGTGTGTTTTAGTGGGGGTGTGTTTATATATTCTGTCACAGGGAAATGTGCAGTAGCAATAATTATGTTGTATTTCTGAGTATAAAATATTAGAATGTAACAATGGTTTGAAAACAGTTCTACAGGCAGTTACATTCAACAGCTGGTACCAACAAATGGCACAGTCCTGCCTGAAAGCACAGCATGGTCGACTTTCACTGTTCTTTTACTATGGAGTCTTAATAGCTGGCTGCAAAACCCTTCTGAATTCATGTTTTTGAAGAACTTTTGTGAGTTTTTTCAATGCATACTTCCAGCTGATGAGGGTTTTTTTGTAGTAGTTACTGAAAGAGCCTAGCCTTATTTATCAGCTGTTGGATATGACCCAGAAAACTCTATTTTTACCTACTTGAAATCATGCTGTAATTTTGAGGGAGGAAATAAATTTATTTTTTTTTCCTCGCCAAACAAGGATTTTAAAAAGAGTGCTTGCTCAGCCAGGGAGTCTTGCAGTTATGTTCTATTTCTGTGCAAGCTCTTCCTCATCCACATTTTTGACATTTCTTGATGTAGTTTTTGCTGTGCTATACACGGAACCTTTAAATGACTCTGAGTGCCATAAAGTCTAAGCTGTTTTAGTACTTCACTAACATGACCAACTAGATGCTCTGTTTTTTCAGGAAAATGCTTGTTTTGATGTGTCTTTGGCTTTGAGTTGTTCGTGGGCACTGCTTTGCACTTGTGGCAGAGTAGCAGGCTTGGAGCAGGAGGTCCAGGCTGTTCCTCACATCCTAAGGCTTTGTATCACACTTCCCAGTACTCTGTGAGGCTGTGTCATCACCTTGGAGAAGCTCTGCCCTGTGGCACAGAGTTTGTTTGGCCTAAGCAGAGAAGCTTCTGCTATCATCTTTCTTCTGGAGTTTTTAAATTCTTTCAAATATATTTGGTATCTCAGTCTTGGAAAAACTTGAGTTTAGGACCAAGGCTGCAAGTGTGATTGTCATGATGAGGAAACCAGAGTGAAAAGCCAGAAGAGGTAGCTGGGTTGACAGAAGGATGTTGTGGTGGTAGGGATTTCGTAAATGCCACCTCTGACTGTTGCAATCTAATCTGATCAAGCTGTAAATAATTGTTTTCTTCCAGGATGGGTTGAGGTCTCCTAGTTGGCAGCAAATTCCTCAGCTGACACAATATAGGGCAGAAGCTGTTATTACTTAGGAAGATCCCTAAACTAAGAACTGCAACAGTGGGTTGTGGGTGCATACCTTTAACTTGGCCAGGTTTGTGACTTACCTCTGCTCTGCGTCAGCTTCAGCAGCTGTTAATCATCTTTGTGTTGACTCTGTCAAGCACAAGATTATCTGTGAAGGAGAGAGAGGCCACTGTTGCCCAGTGCCAGTGAACGTGGCAGATGTGGGGTGCTCAGTCCTGGGAGGGGACAGGTTGCTGCCGTGACTGTGTGTTACCTGAGCACTGTGCGTGGAGAGAAGCAGCGCAGGGACTTGGCAGGAGCACAGCCTGATTCCTCATCCGAGCAAGTTGGGAGGTGCTGCTTTGTCTTACTCTTGGGAGCACCTGCCTCTGCAAAGCCATCCTGCTCCCTCTGAGATAACCAGGTTCTTGGGTATGGCCAACTACACTACTGAGAAACTATTGGTAGTGTGTAAATGGAGATAATTGCTGTCCAGACATGAGAGGACAATGTCAGCAGTGCCCTTGTGGCACTGGAAGGGTAGCACTGTCTCCGTCGGCTGTTTTATGGGCTCATAAGCTCTGGAACAAGCAGGTCCCATGAGCTCCCACACTGTGAGCCCCTGGAGCAGGAATCTGCTTGACAGTTTGTCCTCTTCTGCCGTGTCTAGTCTCGTATTTTCTTGAATTTTCCTTACAGTACTTTCTTTGTTTTGAACTGACTCAGATTCTTTCTTTTGTGAGCTGTTTTGCTGGTGCTGTGATCTTTATAAGAGATAGCAAATACTTTGTTTACTGTAAGCTCCTGTGCAGTAATTCATGTGGTTACACCATGAAACAGAGAAGTCCTTCTGGAGCTTGTTTCCACGCCCACCCATTCATCTGTGCCCTTCTCCCCATTTTCAGTACGCGGCTTCAGCATGTCACGTTGGCATGATGTCATACAAAGCCAGCAGATTTGTCATTAAAAGCCTTGTCATCAATAGATGACTGTTTGTATTTTCTGCCTGCCTGAAACTGTTTTATACTTACTAACCCAGTAATTAAGACTGTTCTGCCTTTGAAACAGGTTGGTTTCACTGCCCCACCTTTTCCTCAGGCAATTACAAGGCGGTGCCAATGTCGAGGGGGGTATTCATTAGCCTGGATGAGACTTGGCTCCCACAGCCTGCTCGCTCAAATGCGCTCCGCCTGCCACTCCCCGCATGGGTGGAAGCCCAATACTGGGCAGCCCCTGGAGACCATGAATTTGGATAATATTTGTGGTGCACCTCTTGAGGGGCATGTGTAAGAAGGATGCAGAAAGAGAGCATTGCCTCAAAATGGCTGATAAAGCGCTCTTTGTGCAGCTTCAGTTGAACCTGAACAGAGTGATGTCAGGGTTTTCTTATCATGTAAAACGATGCCATTCTTCTGGGCCGCTGGATTGCTCGGCTGCTTTTGATTGTCTTGAGGTAATTGAATAGCTGTGCCATGTAACCTGTGCTGAAGGAATCAGGGCTGTTTATTCAGCAAACAGACGTCCTGCTTTGTGGTGTGCTTACAATGTTACTGGCTTGCGTCTTTCATTAGTAAATATTGCCAACTACCCAGGCTATCGTCCTTGCACTGATAATTTTGCGTTTTGTGTCGCAAAGAGAGATTTGGAAGCTTGCAACATTTGCGAAGTAATTCCTTTGATCCATCAGAAAAGAGTCTGTCAGTAGACAAGGGTTATCGCTGCAGCATCCTGTGCTACGGTGCATCAAACCACCACATCTGGGCAGGATCAGTTCAGCCCTGGTGACGTGAACTGGGTGTGAGCCCAGCCTGCCTCACCAAATGGATAAGGAACATGTGAAATAGCTTTGGTTTGTATATCCTGCTCCTGTGCAATGCTGACCACAGTCAAACACATTTATCAGAGATCTCTCTGCCCTCAATCCATTTCCTGGCTTGTCCCTAGCACCACACACTCCTGAGTGGTTTCAGATAGCTGGCAGAACTGAAAACAAAGCAGCTTTGTGTTTTAATCATCCCTGCCGAGACTCTAAAATTGATGTTGATCTGGAAGTTCCTCAGCTGATGCAGGCTGGCGGCAGCCAGTGGCCCAGATAAGCCATTTCCAACCCTGTGTGGGGATAAGGCCCAATATCTCACTTGAAAGGAGTTGAGAGCACCCCTTCCGCTGGGGCAGTGGTTTTGATAGATTGTAAGAGATTTACCCTCGCAGCTGTAGCTGTAATGTATAGAAAAGCTACTTTTTCCTATTTTCAAATTATATTTGGTATCATTTTTTAACTCTCCCTCAGCAGTCTGAACAATTGGACTCATGATAGTAAGCAAGCCTGGCTTTTATAGGAAGAAGAATGTGACAAATAACTCCCGTAAACGTGTTTACAGTTTGCACTATCATTTCTAAAATACCATTTCCTACGTTGACACAGAGGAAATAAAGCAGTGGTAGGGAGAAGGTTCTACAGGTGCCAAGTCAGGATATGACCCCCCAAAACACAAATGCTTGGCTGCAAGAACCGTGAGTGCTGTACAGTGTTTGTGCTGGTAGCAATTTGATATTCAGCTCCTCCAACTTTTCTGTCCTGTGAGAGATTACAAGTTTTCAGCAAAATCCTGGGGGTAATCCTGCAGGATTCAGCTGTCAACAGCTGTGCTCACCACAGACTCCTCTGCAGGCCATTTTTGCAAGCAGCTGTTTTCTACACACCATTCCATGCTGGGGCTGATCCGTGCTTCTTGTAAGACGAAAATTGCAGTTGCCTCTATGTCCCTTATCATCACTTGATATTTCGAGTGATGCAGAAAATAAGGACACACCGAGGGGTATGTCTCTCACAGCAGCATTCTCAGGAAAGGTAGTTTTCTGGGGAGCTGGGGAACAGGCTATGTAATTGTAGCTGCTCTGAAGGAGGTCTCTGCTCCAGTTTGGGGCTGTGGGAAAGGTTTCTTACCTTAGCTTTTCCCTTAAAGATGAGAAATCTTTGGCACAAAAGAGCTGTATGAGAGCAGGGGTTAGATTTCTGTCACCTCAGAAAGAAGATTAGCAAAGGGAGCTGTCAAGTGAGAGGAGATATCCTCTGCCCATGCTGTCATGCTAGATGCCAGAGGGACATTCCTGTCTCCTTGGTGACTGCTGCTAGCAAGACCTTAGCCTGGATGTGGATTTTGTAAGTTTCAGTTTGTAACTGCAAAACCCACTTGTTCTTTTCTCTCTTTTTGTTTCCCCTCTCTTTTCCTCCTGCTTCTTTCCTCTATTCCTGCTTTATCATTTCTGCTGCTGCTGCTCTAGTCTATGAAGGCAGTTAGAGCTTGCAGTGCCCCCAGAAATTCTGTTGTGTCTACATTTTGCTTGCTCTAACCTAATGTCTGCCTTCTGAAAGTACCTGAAACCCAGAAATAAAAACTGGTTTCGATGGTATGCACTTGAAAGCAGATTCATAGCCTGTTCTAATGTGCAGTGAAGGCACACTGGCTATCCTCAAATAAAACCAAGTGCTGACAGCCTCATTTTCTCAAATAAGAGTATCCTCGTATTGGCTGGAATAGGAGGTTGGCTATTACTGACAAGCTCCCTGTGCAGACAAGTTAGTACAGTGAGCAAGGCTGAAAGGAGCCGAGGCATGACTGAGCCTCATAATTATATCCAGATTAGACTTTTGCCTGAGGGCAAGGCACGGCAAGAGCAGCTCTGAACTCCTATCGTGGTCTGTAGTGTTTGAACACAGACAGATCCCTTGCTGTCTCAGTGAAGTCAGCAGCGCCAAGCCCGGCTGGAACGAAGCCCTCCCTGTTATCTCTACAGGAGTGTTGCTGACGGGGCAGGTGTGGGCTTGTTCTGGGCTGTGCTCTGCGGTCTGACCAGCTCAGGTTTTCTCCAAAGCCACTCTTTTCCAGGAGGGTTTTGGGGGGCTGCCAGAGCCACACAATACAGGGGAGACCTGGAGTGGTTGAGGTTTCCCATTTCATGATGGTACAGGGATACCTTGGACCACCTCTGGAGAAGGTGCTTGTTCTCCTCTTGAGCTGTATCCCCAGATGTTCTGAGCTTGTCCCTAGCGCATGTTCCCTGAAGCTACCACGGAACTGACAGCAGGTGAACTCCAGCCTCTGGGTGTCCGAGGTGTCATCAGAGACCAGCTGTCAGATTTCCCTAGGCATCTCATCACACAATGATGTGACCTGGGACTACAGCTCCTGGAATCACACTGCTGCTCTTAAACACCAGTGCTGCCTCTGTGTTTGATTGACAGGGGATCAGGCAAGTCCTTGCTTGGTAGATGCAGGCATGCACAGAAACTGGGCTGTACCAGTACCAGTGCTAGCCCAGGAAATGTGCTGCGGCTCTGACTATGAAGGATGCATCATTTCTCTACTACTGTCATTTGCCACAATAGTTTTGGGGCTTGTATGCAGTTAAGAGGGAAAAGACTGCGCTGCATGAACCTTGCATGGTTGGCTGTGTCCAGCATGGCATGGGGTGTGGGTACTGAGGATCATGACCTGGTGGTGATGATCCTGTGCCCCTTTGTTCAGCTGATGAGTGCCCAGTGTTCTCACTTGGGCTCTGTAATGACTTGGTCTTGCAGGGGGTGGATGGTGTGGGAGCAGCATTGTATTTAACCTTGGAGTGCAGAAAAGGCTTGAGCCAAGAGTTCTAGTACAGCAGAGGCAGCTTTGCTGCTGGGTGTTTGTAATCAGTGTCTCTCTGTTGTACTCTGTGAAGTCAAGGTTAGATGGTGTAATTCTACTGGTCTGTGGCTCATCACAAACTGCTAATTTTGATTGAACAGTCACTCCAGTGCAGCAGACTGGTCATGTACCTGTGGATCAGACACTGTGAAGGACTCTCTGGTCTTTCTCCTATCTGTGGTCAGGGATCATTGCAGACAGGAAAGAGATTTCATGTACAAATGCTGGTTTATTTCAGGTTTGCTTTTAGCTATGTGCTAAACCTCTACACTGACTTTGGACGAAGTTAACTGGGTGATACTTAACTCAGTGCATTCTTTGTAAAATCTTGTGCAAACCAGAAAAGATTGTCAATGGTAATTGTGGTGATTAGATTAGATCACTTCAGGGTTTCAGCCTCCCCAGAGTAAACATCTGTTTTCAGTACCCTAAATGGAAAGGTGCTGCACTGTAGGCAAACTTGGCCTTCCTTAATCCGAGGGACTGTCATTATTTACTGCTTTTTCTATGTCTCTTCCTTTGCTTCTAAGTCTGTACAATGTTGTACTTTTGTGTGTACCCTTCTTTTGTTTCTTTTCAGCCATGTAGGAGTATACATTGTGGTTGCTCAGTATTGAGTGCTTCTGTTGCTTGCTGTTGAATGCTGGTGCTGGTGTCATTCCAGTTAAGCTCTATGTACCTTTTGTCTCTGAAAATCAATGGAGAGCAAATTTAAAAGGAACTAAATTTTATAGTACCTTTCATTAAAAAAAAAAAATAATTCCATTTATGTTTGCTCATGATGAGAGAGGTTCTCAGGAGGTCGATCTGGGAGACAAAATACAGTTTGTGCTTTTAATAAACATCAGTAACCTTTTTTCCTGTAGAAAACCTTGAATGTTTCATAGTCACTCTCATCTAAATTATATTCCTAGGTATTTTTTTGTTTCTAGCAGCTTTTGTCTTGTGCTACAGTCTTGATGTGCAGTCAAGGGTCTTGGGAATTCTCTAGAGATCTTAGGTAGACATATGCCAGATTTGCTACCACAGGCCATGTTCATGCTGCAGGTGTGGCAGCAGAGGTAGAAGGAAGCACCTGAGGTGACCTATTGCTGGTATCTTCCTGTGAGGAGTACAGATGTGCAGTGATAGCAGGAAAAATCAGATTGCAGCAAGTTCAGACTCCTCTGGGACTTGGGAAGATGCTAAGGTCTTGTTTGTTTAAACACTGCAGTGGGCTGGAAGCCTTGCGGAATTGGATTTGCCAAAGAAGAAGTTTGCTTAAGGTTCCTTAAAACAGGGAAAAAAGGAACACGCTGAAAATAATTGAGTTGCTGGTGCTTTAAAAGCTTTTTAATGTTCTTCAAGTTCTTTTTTTCTGCGAAAGTATGTTCTTTTGATTGCAGTTCAGGCTTAGCAGAGTACAGTACATCTCACCACAGAATGAATAAGTGAGCTCAGTTCTGCAGCTGCTATTGAATGATGATGTTGGAGCATGCCTTGGCTTATCAGTGAAGGCTGCCTAATGTATTCCACCCAGCCTACCTGAGCGTGCTCTGCAGCAACAAACCCAATTAACTGTTTTTCTACCTACTGTATGAATGATTTCAGCGGTTAAGGAGGGTGCTTTTTTTCACAGTATTGTAGTAAGCCATGCCAGAGCATGCACTGGCCATTTCTTGCATGTCTCTGTTGCTTTCTGCAGCCCAGAAAATGCTCCAGGAGCTTGCCACAGCACAGTCTGGCCAGGCAGCTCATGAGCAGAGTGTGGCTCATTAGCTTTACATTCATTAGTTTCTAAAAGCCTTCAGAATCAGATTTGGAGGCATGAGGAAGAAATTTACAGTCTGTCCTACCAATGTGACAGAATGATCCTAGTCAAAAAAAAAAAGAAAAAAAGGCCCTCTCTGGACCTTTCTAAGGGATTTTATTGTTTAGTTGTTGTTTCTCAAGATGCCTCAAACTATGTGGCTTTGTGTTTGTCTGTTATCTTTAACTCGGTCCTCCCACAAAAAGTCAAATACCTGCTTTTACTGAATTATTAACAACAATGGATGGAGCTTACGTATCAGTGAAAATTATGAACGTTTCCCAAGGCAGTTGATTTAAATGGAGTTAAATTTAGTGGAGGCTTCTGTTGGTGTAATGAATGCTCATTACAGAGCCTAATGTGCTTTAAGGGCTTGATAACCTTCTCAGTAGGGGAATCAGGCTGCTGTTTTCCAGCAGAGGCACAGATGCTGTAGGGTGGCACTGCTGTCACTGCAACTGTATCCCATTCCTAGGCTGGAGTGTTTCTCTTTAACCTTGTGTGTTTTTTCCTCTTGCAGAAGACCACCTCCCAGCTGGCTTCCCAACCATTGACATGGGCCCGCAGCTGAAGGTGGTGGAAAAGGCCCGCACAGCCACGATGCTCTGTGCTGCCAGTGGTAACCCTGATCCCGAAATCTCCTGGTTCAAGGACTTCCTGCCCGTCGACACTGCCACCAGCAATGGGAGAATCAAGCAACTCCGCTCGGGTAAGGTAGCGAAGCAAGTAAGCATTCCCAGCCTCCTCACTTTTCCTCCCTTTTCTCTTTACATGCTGCTGTTATATTTTCTCTGAAATGCAATTCTAAACCCAAATGTCAGTTTGCTCTGAGCTTGTTTTTTTTATGATGTACAAACAGTTTTTGGAGCTGATCCTCTCTGGCAGGATATTGTGGCTTGTTAAAATGTCTGTTAGAGTGGACATGCCTTTTGGAACATCACCTGGATATCTTGTTTGATAGACTGTCTTGATATTGCCCCAAATCCTTTGTAGGCTCAGACATTTCACTACCAACTCAGTGGGTCTGAGGTGTTTTTAATAGGAACATAGTGCAAATCAGGATAATGAGATACTGGTTGAGATTTTACAATCACTGGTCATGTGCAACTTTACTCTTTACACAGACTCTGCAAGACAATGCTCTGCTTTCCGCTGAGCTCATCGCCGTCCTTATTATGTGACACCACAAGCATAAAGAAAAATCCAAAAAGCAGCAATTCTGTGAATTTCAAAGGAAGGTGGACACAGTTTTGAAACACACCATTTCTTTTTGCTTCTTTTGTGCGACAAGCCAGATACTAGCTTTTGAAATACAGATGGTTATTTCTTGGGAGTGGCTAAGAATGCACTCATTTTAGCAAGGAATTCTTGTTTTTCTACTGCACTGTTCAGTCTCCCAGGACTGTAAGGCCCATTAGAGAATTAAAGGAAATAAAACATTGCTTTATTCACTGGTGAAGTGGAGCTCCACAGTGTGAATTAGAGTGACTGTTTAACAAGACACAGCACAACTACACAGCAGCTTTAGTCTGGATGAAAAAGCCCCCAGTGCCCTACACAAATTGTAGAAGAGACCAGAGCTGGAACAACTTTGGTCTGGAGGGGTCTCATGCTTAAATATGAAGCAGACTGCCTTGCTTGGCCACGATTATCTTTGGGCACTCAAAAGCTGTTTGTTACGAGTGCTGCTGCTAGGGAATCACCATCTTCTAACCAAGGTGAACATCTTGGAATGTTTCTCCATAGCAGGAGCCTTCTGCATACATTTGATGATGCTTGGATGATAAGTAGGTTTGTACTTGGAGGAGTGGGTAAGTGAGACATCACTCTCAGCAAAAATAGAACCCAGCCTGACACTCCTGATCCCACCTTGATGTACCAGTGAATGCTAATTATACTAATGCATTTATAGTTTATGAAATTTCCCAGTGACCTTTAGCTTATCTCCCCCACAGCATGGTTTAATCTTGATCTGTTTGTGCTGGAAGAAAATATCACACTTGTTAATTATTCTGAGAAGCTTTAGGAAGCAGCAATAGGAAAGTGCACATGGTTGTGTTTCACTTCGTAGCGCATCAGAAATTACCATAAATGAGCAACAAGGCAGCCTCTGATGCACTTGCTGTACGTTCTCCAGCCTCCTTTTCACAGGCACTTGGCTGCCTCTTTACCAGCTGCTTCACAAGTTTGGTGAGATAGAAAGTTTAAAAACAAACTAGTAAAGCCTGTCACAGTGTCCAAGTTTTGATTCCTATTCGCTGTTCTTCAGCAACAACTCAATTGAATATTTCACCTGGGATTCAAACTCTAGAGCTGGCTGCTTGTGGAAGACACAGTAATTACCAAGGGAGGTGTCAAGGGAACCTTTTAGAAATCAATGAGCAACACACATCCTCAGACTCAAAAAAAAAAATTGATTAGCTCTCTAATGTAGTATGGGAAGTTTCTACAGTTCAGTGCAAGAGACTTCCAAATACGAGTTTAAAGTTTTGTTTTCAGGGATCTGGTGATATGATGCCAAGATTGACCAAGGCTCTACTCCACCCTGGCATGAGTGGGGAGCATGAAGTTTGCAGCTTCTCATGGGCCAGATTCAACCCCTGTTTGCATTTGTGATTTTTTTCCTGTATTTGTAATGGACATAAGGTAGAACTGCACTTTGAAGTGCCTGAGTCCCACGTAGGTGACTGCAGCACCCTTTATGAGCAATGTGATGGCTTGGGCAGTTTCCCATTCATTCTGCAAGGTGTTAATTGAGCTCTCCAACCCTACACCATAGTTGGGCAGAGTTGCTTTTCAAAGAAAAGAGTATTTAAATAGATACCTCATTATATGGTAGAGTTTAATACTTTGCAAAGTCTCTGCTCCATTAAGATCATATCTTATAGTCAGGCTGCATATCTGCATGAATGTCAGTTTATACTATCTCAATCTAAATATACGCTCATTTAATTTCGTTTAATTAAAACCCAATAAAAGTGAGACAGATGTAATATAGTTAAAATAGCTGCAGCACATTGTGAGCCCAATACTGTGTATATAGTGTCCGACCTCAATGAGTACATAATAGATTAGTATTCACATGTACGAAATATAGGTCACCAAGGTCAAAGCAGCTTTGGAGTCTGATGTAGAGGGGGGGTTGAGGGATGATTCTGTTTCTTCGGGCTCCTAGTGTGGTATAAATAGTTAGGGATAAAGAAGCAGCCTGTTTGGGAAAGGTGCTCTCTTCTGACACAGTTATGTGGGCTGGCAGTGCTCAGGGGGCTTCAGGCAGGTCTTTGAATTTGTATCAGTCAGATCGTGTGCCTCAGGGGGCTCTGAAGATCAGTTTCTAGAGTTCTGTTCATCTTCTGTCAAGGTACTAGAGTTTGTGGTTTAAGAAATCCAAGCCACCATCGTAGGCTTCTTTATCCCCAGCAAACTGGTGTCTTTGTCAGGAGCAAATGGACAGTTTATAAATCTGCCTGGTGTCCTACTCTCCCTCATTTAGTAATTGTATCTATATATGTGCATATGCGCTTTTCCTATTACACCTTCTGACAGCATAACTCTCTGTTTGGAGGGCTTTTTAACTATTTCTTACCATTGCTTAGGTTTTTCTTCCCAACTAAAGCTTAATTCTATTTTAAGTCCAGTTCTTGGGTAGTTTTGCAAGTAAATGTTAGGCTAACAACTATAGAGATGAGAACACAAATAAATACAGGGTTTCATCTCTATTTTTCTAGATCAAGGCAAAAGCAAGGTCTCTGACTCATGCTGGTTGTAGCAAATTCTCCCTTGTTCATCTTGCTAATACTTCCCACGTCTTGGGGGGAGGCTGCTGTTCTGAAAGTGCAGTGACTCAGGACAACTCCCTGTTCTCCCCCGGGGTGTGTAGCTTCACTCATTGCCTCTCAGTCAGTGACACAGGATCTAAGGCCAGCTCTGGGCTGAGAAACCTCCCCAGCATGCTAACACATTTAAAACTTGTTTGGTTGAACTGATTTTAAAACTGTCCAGGCTCTGTAGTATTGCAAGTGATGACACACATGAGTTCTGGCAGCCAGAGTCAATGCACCTCTAACCATGTTTTAAAATCAGTTAATGATGTGGTGGAAGTTCTCTCAGTATAGATCAGATTGTGCTGATGCTTTACAGTTCTTCTGTACAGATTCGTGGATCAGAACCTCCTAAATGACTTCAAAGCAACTCAGATGGAATTCATACTCTCAAAGCTCTTGAATGTCTCCAGTGATTTTCATAGCTGAAGAATTGCTCTTCTACCTTGCTCTTCAGAAAACCTATGAACAAAATGTCAAATTAAAATAAATAGCTATTCTGTCTGTTAACATAAGTTTTTGCCATGTAAGAAAACAACAGAAATTCAGAAAGCATTATCTTTCATCTAATAGAGAACTTGGTATTGCAAAAAGTATCGTTCTCTTTTAATCACTTTCAATTAACTTAGTTACAGAACCATGCCCTAGATCCTAGTGCGACTTTCAGACAATTAACTGCAAGTAAAGTATTAGAGAGGACTGTGCAGGTGCCTCTAACACAGAAGCAGTGGGAGCTGGCTCACCATATCACCTTGCTGCATTTGGGCTCTCAGAGTTACCAGCAAGCATTTTCATTTAGGCTTGATCCTATCAGTAGGAACACTACTTACTTGGAAGCAAAAGGAATACCCAACATGCACAGAGCTAGCATGCAGAAAGAGGTGGTGCCTCTTTGTCCCAATGAAGTGGCCACATTCTCCTTCACTGGTAATACCCAGCAGTCAGTATCCAGCAGATGTTCAGCTCTTAGCAAGGTACAACTTCGAGTCCAGATATCAGATAGGCATTGACTTGGGACAAGATGTAAGGACAGCATAAAAGAATGGAGATAGGGTGGTTTTATCCAAAAGGATCAGGGAACCCATACAAGATGGATGCTCTCTCAGAAAGGACTGAGTGGAAAAGAGTTGAAGCAATATAGTGGCCAACAACAGCCAGTTGACACCTGAAATTTTGCCTCCTGGAAGAACCTCACTGCACACCTGGATGTTGCTGTGTGAGGTGCACACAGCAACTGTGGAGTACCTTCGGACTGCCAGTGGCATCTGGTGGCAAATAGTCTTTCAATTCTGAAAAGAATTTCCCTATAAGCTATGCTAGGAAGTAGCCAAAAGCACTGTCAGAGTTCTCTGTGATTCAGTGTTGCACTGCTCTAGTGCTCAGTTGCAGTTAGCACGAGCCTTGGTTTCTCTGCTGATGTTGCTTTGGAGTGATTTTTTGTTGGTTTAGGTTCCTACAAGGAAGTGGTATGTCAGTAAGCCTGTGGTAAGTTTGTCAGCAGAGTGAAGTCCCTCCTCCAACAGAACTTCTCTGCACTGGGAAATACTGACGCAAATAACCCCAGGGGGTTTTCCAGTGTATCATGCTATGTTTTTTCCTTGCTTTGGGTGTCTGACTGGATGCTTCCAGTACACGGAGAATATCAGGGCCAACACTCATTCCTGACTGAGGTGAATGTGGGGAGTGTTTCTCAGTGTCTGGTATCACTCTCCTTCACTGGTACACTCCCTATCACTGGTACACTCTCCTTCCTTATAAGTGTTTCAAACCTTTCAAACACAAGGATTTGGGTTTGAAGTTTGATCTTGGGGTGCCCTTTGCATAAAGCAGCCTGGTGATCACAGGGCACAAGTTGGCCTCAGTAACCATTTGAGTGATGGCATCTTCATCACTTGATGGACTGTCTCACGTTGGCGCTCTGTGGCCTGTGTGCTGTGATTTGTCCCTTTGAGGGACACCCTAAAAAGGACAACAGCCAGAGATGAATCATCATATGATGTGAAGAATAAAGGGAAACTTCAGTTTGTTCCTTCTGGATGAGGAAATTTGGGGTTCATCTGAAAAGCCTTATGCACACTCTGTAAACGGTGTCCTCTGAAAAGTGAATGTCTTAACTTTGCAAAGGTGAGAAACATGGAGTAAACACTGCAGTAAATACAGCAAGCCTCTGTGTTGCTCTCACAAGGGTTGGATTGCATTCAGAAGCCAGGAGGATTGGGATTTAACTCATGAAAGAAATTAGCTGGCCACATTTAACATTTTAGGGAATCTGCTTCAAGTATGCAGTTGCTTCTAGAGCTCTGTACAGACAATTGCATAATATAGAAAGGGTTGAGCCTCTGCAGGGAGTAGATAAAAAGATTTCCTGCAAATCTTTTCAGTTCCAGGACAGAGCAACAAACCCTATTTCAGCAGATGAGAGATAAGGAAGTAATGTTTTCGGCCCCTTGGGCTTGTACTCAAAGTTGTTGCACCATTCCCATGGGAAGTGACACGTGGTTGTGATGCTTTTCTTAACTCTGAAAATGGGAAGGAATGGGGTGGGGTGAGGGACACACAGTACACCAGAGCTGGAGTGCCCTAGACCAAATAGGGCAAAACTATCACTTGGCAAACTTTCCAAACAGGCAAAGAGAAATAACCCTGTTTTCCATGGCTGTGCTATTCCATGCAAATATCTCTGGGTATAATTTTTCTGTTAAGGGTAGCAGTAGTTACTAAGATACATAAGTAAGCAGCAAATTATTATTCCAAGAGCGAGATTACCCACAACTTCAGGCTTTGCAAGATTTTTCCTGATGCTTCAGTCATCTCTGCATAGAAGGCATCAGAAAATATAACAAGACATAAAGTTAAAATAGGATAATGTCATCTTGGCAGAGGAAAATGCTAAAATGAGTAGTTTGAGTTGCTCTCCTGCTTCAAAAAAGGGACTCTGCCTAAAGGAAGGGTAGTTAGAAAAGAAAAAGAATAAGTATAAATATTGTAATTACTTTTTAAGAGGCAAGTTAAATGTGCTTAAAATATGCCTTCTTTGTATTTACAGAAATTCTTTTCTGTCTTTCTTTCCCATTGGGTGATCATTGTTGTGGATAATGGAATGAGCTGTAAATCTGAGATACACGACACTCTTGTATGCATACTGGTATTTATTAATCAATACACTGAACATGATTTGACACACTGTGTCCTGTTTAACCCTATTTTTCTGTCTGTTTAAACTCCTCAGTTTTCTTTGGTAAGTGCTTGGTATTCAGATCCTACAAATCTGCATAAAACCAACACATACCATGAACTGCCTACAGATTAAATTTGCATGAATCTCTCCCTTATACTAACAGCCTTCATATGTGCAAATTAAGACCAAGGGGACAAAAGTGGGGATGAGAAGGGTTCCCTGCCAATTTGCCCAGCTGGAGCTTCTCCATCATGCTTCAGTATTGATTGTACACTGAACTCAAGACACTGACCAGTGGAGCTTCCACTTGCTAAATACCTTGACCTCATAAAATGAACCTTTAAAGATTATTGCAACAGGATAATTTAACCTTACTCCCAGAGAAGCCCTCCTTATAAGATACTCTTCATTACAGCATGTAAAATTATCTCCAGTGCCTTATAAAGAGGGTAGGGATTCCTTTCTTCTGCTAACATCCAAATTAGACAGGAACAACAGAGGTCTGGCTAGCGTGCCGTTGTTACATTACCAGAAACCACTTCATTTCCAAATATTTCTGTATGTAAAGTTAATTCTGCATGACACCAATTTCTTTGCCAGAGGGAACCCAATGCAAGGGTTATGTGAATGTGGAGAATGACTCAAAACTGATTTATTATACTTTCCTCTTAGTTTAATGTCTTTAAGCGAGCAGATTTTGTCCCACTGGTCATTCTAACCTCAAAGCCAAATTGCACCGAGTGCCCGCAACCATGTGCTTTCCACCTGTCCTGCCCAGCACACGCACAGTCACACAGCCCCAGGACACCCCCTCTTTGTTCTCTATGAGGAATGAAGGGGCACTGCACCATCTCCCCAAAGTGTCCTCCATCTCAACTGCTTGAACAGTGGTGCGAGTGAATGCAAGTGGTGAGGCCAGCCAGCAGTGCCGCCTTGGCAGCTTAGTTTGGCCCCTGTTCATGAGGGTGGGGGTTTTAATGGCAAGATGCAGGGCTGGATGCTGCACTCCTGAAAGCAATAAGCTTTACTAACCTCCTGAGAGTGTCACTCTGACTTTTATTGCACATCAGTTTCTTTTTGTTTATTCCTGTCGCGCTAATACAAATTCTAGCTTAAAAAAAACTTTCTGCTTTTTAGTTATAATTTTCTTCCTTTCCTCTTTGTACTAATGCTTCTCTCTAATCTTATTTGCATTCAAATTACCTCACCAGGTGGTACACCGATCAGAGGTAAGAATGCTGAAATGTGCCTCCAGTTGTCACGTCACTCCATCTCCTGTCTGCCTTGTCCCTTCTCCTCTGGTGTTTCTCATCTCCAGCTTTTACTCTCAGCCCTAACTCTGCCAGTGCTCTCGCTCATCTGCACTCTCCCACTAGTGTGTTTATTTCAGTTGGGTTTCAGCGTGATTTCTTGTAGAATCATCCATTGCAATTTTGCACTGTTGAAAGGGGGTTATTCAACGGAAAGTTTGCAAAAGTTT
The DNA here is from genome assembly GCF_017590135.1 of Pyrgilauda ruficollis. NCBI lineage: Eukaryota > Metazoa > Chordata > Aves > Passeriformes > Passeridae > Pyrgilauda > Pyrgilauda ruficollis. Next base: position 9,007,475 of record NW_024527710.1, read on the forward strand.
GGGAAATGCTCCCAGGCCTCCACCACAGGAGAGTTGACATCTCTTGCAGCTCCTGAAAGTCTCTGTACTTCCCACACAGTTGTGACCTTCTGAGGTCTTGTGTCTCGGGGGTTTTAGATGGATTGCTTTGGTGTAAGTGTATGGAGGTAACATTTTCACAAGAGAATAGTCAAATTCATCTGTGCTGCTGCTGATGGTCATGAAATTAAATGGAAGGAGAAAAATTCTTGAAAGGTTGGGCAAATGTGACTCTGGGATAAGAGGCACCTTTGCGTTCCTTGTGTTTCTCTTTTAAGTGCACTCACCCTCAAATGTGATGGCATAGTGGAGAACCACTGACCCAGACCCCCCTTTCTGAGCTGGACATTCTGATGTTGTTTTGCATCATTAAGGTTTGTTTTAAATGAATAAATCAGAAGCATGTCTGGTGGTTTAAGCCCTCATTAATTAAACCCAGCCCTGCTTTGACAGCCCAGCCCAGTCTGGTGCACAGTCCCTGTAGTAGTTTTCACAGCCTGTGTGCACCAGTAATGACTTTACAATTGGAGTGTTGTTTTTTCCTAGCCTAAACACTCAAAGCTGTCTCTTTAGATTAACTTTAGCGTGTTAATCAGCGTTATGTGCTAAGGCCCTCCTAAATTCTCTTGTGATTTTGGTTACCCCTCTTGATTGACCTCTGGATTTCTTGACAGAATGACTACTACCTATAAATCAACACAACCTCGTTCGTTCAGTTTTCCCCTTGTCCCTTTTCCTCACCCTTTTCCCTGAATCACTGCTGGAAGTTAATAATCTTACTCTTGGAACTGGTTCTGTTGCTGGGGGTTAATGTTTTCAGCTCCTGTTAAGTGATTTTAGACTAAATGTGAATTGGTGTTTGATACATATTTGCATTAAGTTGCCTTTGTAGCAAATCTGGGTCAGGGAAGAAGACTGCAGACCTTATTTTTGTATGAATGGGCTTACGTATCTGTCATTCCTCCCTTTGGAACACTGGAGATTGACAGCTGTGATGTTACAAACTCCGTAAAACTATTTCTTCATCTCCTATTTCTACTGCAAATGCTAAAATGAAGTGACAGATGGAATGCTAACTCGCCATCCACTCTGAGCTTCCGGCCGAGCACGCTGAGTGTGCAGCCATCCCAGGGCCTCCCTGCATGCTTTGCTGCATGCCCGTCCTAGCTGATGACATTAGTGACTCAGCACCAGAACCACATGGATGCTCCATACGTCCTGCTTGGGAACCGATGGCATCTCTGTGAAAAGAACCATCCATTTCATAAAACATAAGTTTCCCGCACCCCCACCCCCTCCCCACCCCCGTTTGAGTCCTGATGAGGTATTTTAAGAGTGTTCTTGACATTATTTAAAATATATGTGTCCTGTTTGAATGTCAAATGTGACATTTCTGTGAGAGCAAACAGAAGCCACGTGCTGCTCTCTGGCTTCTCCTAGAGGATTTCTGTCAGCCTGATGCCTTTTATTTAAAATGGAGGTCATTGAATTTCTAAAGATAACGACAGATTAGATGAAAGTGCTTTTATGATGGTGAGGTTGTGTCCATGTAGAAGTGACTGTTCTGCCATGTTCTATACCCAGCTGCACTCTTGTTCCTCATTAAGGTAAGTTTGATGCTTTGGAATCCATTAATTTGGTCTGAAAGGAAGGGTGAACTAATTACTCTGAATGAACCCTTTTGGTAATAATGTTTGGGGGGAAGGGGTGGTTTTGGTGTGATTTCATTGCTGCTGTGACTGTGTCACTAGGAGTTGTGTGTCTGGAGTTCTTGGGATGGTATCCAAGACATTTCTGTCAAAGCAGCGGCAAACCCACCTGGAGGGAACAGCATGTGGTTAGAGAGAGGATGACCTGAGATATTCTACCAGGCACCCCTCCAAACATGAAGAGATTTTTATCTTTAAACAAACTCTTTTGACCTTACCCACACATATTTGGTCCTTTCTGTCCAAGACATCTGTGGCTTCCCTTAAATGGGAGGAACTCCCATCCATAATTCAGAATTTCCATTTGTAGCTTCACTCTTTACCCCTCTGGGACTGCCCCAGATAGTAATTTAATCTTGAAATCACTGTTTGTTCATCTGAAAGACATAGAGCTGGCAAATGCCTGTCAGATTAGGCAAGAGCTGGCTTCTTAAGGTGACCCACAGATAGTATCAGCAAATCCATGTTTAAGCAAGTTATATTTTGAAAGTAGAATGTAAGATGTTCATTTCCAGCATTTCTCTGCAATTTAACTCACTCAACCCTTTGTGAAACCTGGCTGCATTTTCCCGCTCTGGGCTGTAAGAGAGAGGAGAATGCAGCTGTGTTTCTAGTGGGTGCTGGACTGAGCAGGCACTAGATTGGATACACATGAGGAGGTAAAGAAATATCATCATCTCAGGCATTATCCCTTTCCAGTCAGATTTGTTTGTTACTTTTCTGTCACCACAGGAAATATCAGAGGTTCCTATACATAAGAGTATTTCTTCCTTGCAGACGTCAGCGTAGCAGAGGTCTGTCTGAATTAACTTTAGATCAGCTCACTTGGGTGTCAGAAGCTGTCTGGGAAGCCAGGTAAACACCCGCACCGACTTCTGTATAGCTGTAGCTAAACCTTTTCCAGTCCCAAGTGAACTGGTTTAAATATAGCTCCATTATTTCAACGCTATCCTGCGAGCTGGAGCGTAAAGCTAT